>NC_073354.2:7475000-8837500 GCF_027580225.2 Misgurnus anguillicaudatus
GTACAAGTAAAAAGTAGAGATTTTCCCACCGATTCCGATTATTCAGACTGATATCTGCCAATACTGATAATTTGGTGGTTATATTAACTAACATTAACTAAACTATGGGAAAAAAATGTCTGTATGTTATACATTCATATAATGACCATTAATATTGAACATTAAACTAGTGATGTTTTTTTACATTTCCTATACACAGAGCTGAAATTAATTACATTTTCCAATTCTCTTTTGATTGCCAGAATATATCTGCCTTGACTATCGGCGGTTTTAAGACTATCGGCAGATAGTGTGAAAAATAGATTTTATCGACCGATACCTATTATTGGCCAATATAAAAGACATTAATTTGTGTAAAAATATCGGTCAACAGACAAAAACTACCATTAAAACCCGACAAGAAGCAATGGAGATGCAGAAACATACCTTTACTCCCTCAGGGGAAAGATCCTGCTGGCCACCTGCTCGCTCCATTGTCACAAGGGCGGCGCTAGAGAACAAGAGAGCAAGACTGAGTATTTTCACACATGGTTTGATTGTTTGGTCCAAATCAGACTTTTAAAAGTCACCAGCCTAACATCTACCTGGCGAACATAGATAGACTGTGAAAATATCAATAATGACTGTAATAATAAACAAAAAATACTAAGCTATTAATAATAATGTCAATCGGTGTGAATAATCTGCTTGAACTCCGGCCAAGAAAAAAAATCTACATCACATTTCCTTATACAGATTTCGGCTTGGGGTAGTAAAAACAAAGATGAACCAAGTTTAACAACTGAAGCTGCAACAAAGGTGCTGTCTATTTACCTTACTCACTGCTGATGCTTCTCAAACAATGTACAAAACAAGCTGTCTTTTCATCACCTTTTGCTGTGATACTGTAACATCCCCATGGACATTGCCTACTAGCATTCTGCATGTGTAATTGCACGATGACGCGGACAACAACACAGAAGTATAAATAAAAACCTACGGCGTAGAGGCTACTGCAGAAGAATAAATCACACTTTAGTCAGTACTAAATATTAAATATTAAAATCATCTGTACCAGACATTCTTAAGTTCTGGAACCACCGGTGTACCGGGTCTACCTGGAACCTTTAGTCAATCAGGAACTTTTCACAGACGCAACAAAACGCGACTTTAAATTTGAGGCAGATCACCAAAAGAATGAGTGAATGCTATTTTAGTTGGCGCCAATTATTTAGTACTGCACATCCATATACAATTTTCACTCCTACTACTACTGCAATAGCTTTTAATGACATGCAAAAAGTACATATACAAAAAAAAAGACATAAGATCTGCAACAGTGTGTTCAAACATTATAATGAAGCTTTATATGACACCAAGCACAGCTCCTCTCGATACATACAAGATGCTGCATGCCGAGCTAGCGGTAGGGCTGTAACGATTTATCGCGTGTCCCATTAAAAATAAATACCTGTCTGAAATCGATTCTGAATCGCAAGGCTGCAATTCTGTGTTTTATGCACAGCTTGTGCATGTACTACGGCAGCTTATTATACTGCTTAACCTCATAAGACCCGAGCTTTGGTTTGGCTTGAATTTTAGATTTCTTCCAGCTATTTGGGGTTAGGAGGACCAATAAATATAATAACCAAATATTTTTCTTTGAACATGAAGCAGTTTAACCGTCCACATTTGAGTACAACAGGTTCCAGTTACACAAAATTTTGTATTATAGTGCAAAAAAAAAATGTATGTGGACACACCAGGTGTTAGGAGGTTAAAAACATGCCGTTCACGTTCAAGCAGGGTTCAACAAAAATCATTTTTTATACTGCATTGTATATTCCATTGTTTCTTTTGTCATGTTTTACTAATATGGAAAAATTGGGATCAAATTAAAAACCAAGACCAACTGGTGACAGGGCTGGACGATAATAAGCAGTGCAATTAATCATACCAATCTCAATGACTTTTTAAAAATTTTGGACACATTGACCATGGCCATTTCTCAATATGCGTTCTTGTCTGTACTTGTGTTCGAATCAAGCTCACATAACGGGTGTTTCTCAAACGCGAGGATGCGTACTAGAAAGGCTATGTATCTCTCGGCTATCGAAGGACAGCCCAATCCGAAGGCAGTCTCTGTTCATCTCTTCATTCAGCCACTTTTGAAGGATGCATAAACTGTATTCTTCGTTAGGGCTGTGCAAAAATATTGATAGAGCTAACTATTGTCATAGTTAGCTAAATCGATAGTGTATCGATATTTCAATCTCTACTATCGATACTTTAAAACCCATCAAATCCCTCTGTGTGCATCAAACGACCTCCTCTGCCGCTGTCCAGTTGTCTGGCATATACGACCAGTCGGCCAATGTCTCAGAAGTTAGAGGGAGTGAGAAAATGGCAGAAAATGTAAATTTCGTAACGCAATTTCATTCTAAAATATAAGCCAAACATTGTTAGAAAATGAGTGGGCACAAACCTCACACAATTTCAGTATGAAATGGAAGACAAAAACATGTTTCATGCATAAAAGACATTTCGGGCCCTATTTTAACGATCTGAAACACAAGTCCGAAGCGCAAAGCGCAAGTGACTTTGTGGGCAGATCTTGGGCGCTGTTGCTATTTTCCCAGCGGGAGAAATAAGTCTTGCGCCGGGCGCAAATCAATAAGGGGTTGGTCTGAAGTAGGTTCATTATTCATAGGTGTGGTTTAGGCGTAACGTCAAATAAACCAATCAGAACGCTATCCAACATTCCCTTTAAACGCAAGGGCGCAAGTTCCATGGCGGGTTGCTATTATTATGACGGATTTGACAGGCGCACGCCAGGAGCGGTTCACAGCCGAGGAGACCGACGTTCTTGTAAGAGCAGTCAAAGACAGAGAAGTTGTTTTGTATGAGGATGTGAGAAACCCGCCCGAATCAGCGTCGGTTAAACAGGTGGAGAGGAAATAGCCGCAATTGTCTCATCAGCTGCGCCAAGCACTACAATGATGTCAAGAGACGGGGGGATCCCAAGCTTGCCAGCATAAATCGGGCACGCCGGGCACACAGGAGGACATCGCTGCGTCCACCCTCACCGCTGAAAGGGTTTGGGGGATTTGAAATCGGACACAAGAAACGCAAGCAAGGTTCAACCCCAAAGTACACTTACAAATCAAGTTCACATACATTAAGGTTTCTTATGAAAACATTTTAATTATTATTTAGATAAAATAAACGTAATACAGCCACACAACAAACTTATGAAAATATTTTAATCGTTATTTGCATGATAATTGTTTAACGCTGCCACACAAAATAAATAAAAACTATCACCACAATGCTCACCACAATGATTTCCCTTATCTCATGTATTAATATTTTTTATTGTAACAATTTGCAAAAATAACTGTTGCATCTGTGTAGATTAGATAAGCAATGCGCGTTGTGCACGCTATACATTATGGTCAAGCATGCGCCCTTAAAATAGCATAATGAACCACGCGCAACGCGCCACTGACTTTAGACTAGTATTTTTTGGTTAGTAGCGCAATTGTTTTTTGAAACTGCAAAATAGCATAAGAGATGGTTTGCGCCGGAGCACGCCTCCTTTTTTGCCCTGAACCGCCCAGGGAGCGCAAGTTCATTCCCTAGTTTGCCGACGTGCGTCTGTGGAGGGAAAAACCCGCTGTGCGCCAGTGCAAAATACTAAATGATACATGCGTCACTGACAAAGTCAATTGCGCTGGGTGCAAGATAGGGCCCTTCATGTTTTCCTTGATTTTTTTGTAAATGAATCACGTTAAACTGCAAATTCTGTAGAACTGGAAGACCACAAACAATTAATATATGATTCTCATTCACAGTACTGAATTGATGTAAAGTTTTTTGTGGTGATGGATTGCATTATCTTCAACTTTTCACTTAAAAGTTCTCATGACAAGACCGGGGCGGGAACCGTTATGACATTGTCACGGACACTTATTAGACCGTCTCATTCTAGTGTTTAAAGGTGTGGAGGACTCTAACCTTAAACTGTGAGAAAGACTCTACTAGGAAGGGAACAGCCTTCCTAGGCCGCATCCTCATGTTTGAGAAACACAACATCTCCCGTGTTCTTGATATGCCTATTTTATCTAGGATATATCAGGAGGTGATTTGTGCGGACTTATGACGGCCAAGTTACCCAGAATGCATTTCTGTTTAGTCGAGAATTTAGATGAATAAACTTCGCATCTGAGGTGAGTTAGTAAAGATAGCACCTATATTAAAATATCCTCAGGCGATTTGGGATACATTTCTGTGTTTTCTTCTGCTTTAGTTAATTTAAAGCTGCTTTGAAACAATTTAACAATTGTGAAAAGCACTATATAAATAAGATTGAATTGTCAGTTCCAGGTGATCAATTACACATATTTTCTATATAATCTTAACACTGTAGTAAATCACTGCCTTTATACTTTGGATTTTTTTCTTGTGTTTATTTCATGTTGTACAAAAGTTTTGTAGTATTAAAATACATTTTTAATATTTCATTATGTAATAAATACGTTAAAGCTAATCAGCGTATGCATGTGTTGCCTAAACTACATATTCCTTTTTTGTAAAATAAAACAAGCAGCGTTTTTGCAATACATTTTATTTTATTGTAAAAATACTTTCAAATAACAAAAGCCAGGGCTGCACATACGGGTGAGACTGAATGACGACCTCATGTACTCTGCTGTTTTATTTACGTCCTCCTGTCCTAGAGAGTTCGTTCTTCATAGCCTGAATATGCTAGTTCAAACTACGAAGGACACATGCCCGAATGTAAATTATCTGTCACTTTATCGGTCTACGTGCAACTAGTGTAACTATTATTTGAGTCATGCTAAATAGAGATCAATACCCTGCAAGTTTCAGATGTGATAATCAGCTGATCAAACATCTTTAGTTTTAGCAGAATTTGCTGTAAATTTAAGCATGTGAAACAACACTATTTCTCTTCCTGATGATAATCTGTTTATAGCAAACAGGTTAATCCAGATAGCATTTTATCTGAAAGCACACAGAAAGCATTCATTCAGAAATGACTGAATGGGCTACAGTTTAGGATGCTCTGTGCCGAGTGATCTTACTCATGTCTGCCGTCGTCTTCACTATCATCTGAGAGAGAACATCTCCATGCCAGCTTATATCCACCATCTCTCTCGTCCTCACATCTATCCAGAGCTAGCAAACAAAGGACAATCACATAAAAACACAGCCAATACTACTGAATCCGTCACAATGTGATGCAGACTTTGCAAAATGCTGTTATTGACGAATAGGACAGTTAAAAACTATTAAACCCAGCAGCAAATTCAAAGTGCATCTATACATGCAGCAAATCCAAAGAGGATATTTGCATAAGCATCATTAAATGTACAGTAAAAGCATTGATAATGTCCTGATTATATCTATAGGTCACAGAGAGGTCAGTTAACAGGTCATGAAAAATGTAATTATGACTTCACATTAGGAGGCTGTTTACACTTGGCATTAACATGCATTTTCGTCGATCGAATCACAAGTGGACAACGTTAATGCCAGGTGTAAACGGTGTTCAAGACGTTTTGAAGGCGTCCACTTTTGACCACTTTCAACCACATTCAGAGGTAGTCGAACCCCTTTCGATCGAATTGCTTTTGTTTTGTAAACGCACATGTGGTTGAATGTGTTCGAACAGCTACACGTGCCCACCTTCTCTCCACCCATTTTTTTATCTGAGGTACTGAAAACAATGTTTTACGTCTTACGGTGTACAGTGCCATTTTTAGCCTTTCATTGATAAAACTAAAGCGGTTGATCGCCGCAGTTTCATTTTGCAAGCGTGTGAAAGTTGCGTGATCCTATTTTATCAATTGTGCTGAAATATCAGAGAAAGCTTTAACATATACATGTACAAAACACTGTGCAGCATGTTTACTTACACAAGCAGTGGAGTCTGACATAATATTAGTTCACGTCCATATAAACTCGTCATTACTCCCACTCTCGTTTAAATGACAGCAGAGAGACTCGCCCACCGTCTCGACAGACCACCCCCTCACAGTATTCAGGACAGAAGTGGTCGAAAGTGGACAAAAGAGACGGATTTAAATACCAGGTGTAGACGTGATGCGTCTCTCTCGTCCACTTGTGATCCGATTGACGAAAACACATCTTAATACCAAGTGTAAACAGCCCCTAGGATTGTGCCGATAGACAATAATATCGTGTAACGACGATCGCTTGTATGAAAGATCATCAAGGAGAAAATATGTCACTATCCCGGTTTTATATCTTGCAAATCTAACGTAATGTTTTTAAATCTTGGCTATATCTAACACAGTTATTAGAAATAATGTGCGATTTGTCACATAAACTTAACTTAATGTTTATTTCATCAAAGAAAACTGTTGGAGCTCACGTGGAATGATGGGATTTTGATCTTCAGTAAAACGTGCAGCACGAGTTTGCAACAAACTTCATCGTTTAAAGTAAGTATCTTTTTATTCTGTGTATTTTGAAACTGAAGTCGTGTTAAAGTAACATAATGTCACTGGGCAAGCTTATTTTAAAGCAAGTTTGTATGAAAGATCATCAAGGAGAAAATATGTCACAAAGATTTTTTTTAATGAAATCCAAGGCTTTCTGTCAGATCCACACATAAACAGCAATGACACTGCATCTTTTGAGGTCCAGAAGGGTATTAAAAGACATTGATAAAATGGTCAGTGTGACTACAGTGTTTAACATTAATATTATAAATTGATGAGAATACTTTATGTGCACAAAACAAAATAAAGACTTTATTCAACAATATCTAGTGATGGTGATTTCAGAATAACTGATTTATGAAGCTTTGATGTTTTATGAATCTTGTTTCAAATTAGTGGCCTTCACTAGATATTGTTGAAAGTCAGTGTTTTTTTTGGGTTTTTTTTGCACACACGCATTATTCTGGTCACTTTATAATATTAATGTTGAACTACTGTAGTCATGCTGACCATTTTATCAATGTCTTTTGATATCCTGATAGACCTCAAAAGACTGAGTGTCATTGCTGTTTGTGTGGATCTGGGGCCGGTTGCACCAGCTGTGTGTAAGTTACGACGTAAATGGGCACTAAGTTACAACTTGCGCACTACTAAATGTTTTTGCGTTGCACCATTAAACTTAGTTTAAACGTAACAATACGTTGTAACTAAATATTTATGGATGCCTCTGTCCATGAATAACGATTGGAATAAGATGTCAGCCAGATTAGATTACATCGATGAGCTCGTAATTAATTATGTAAAGCCGCAAGTTCGTCAATGAGTTTTCAAGAACTGTTTAATTTTCTGTGTATCCATCAATTAAAATAAGATAAAAAATTTCTTCCTGTTTATTTTCTTCTCTATGTGTGGGATATATATTTTCAATTAAAAGTGTAATGTTTTGAGTTCGATAACGTTTGCTTTAACGTCTTTTTTAACTTTCAGTTTAGGCGAGTCAAGAATGAGTTTGAAATTATGTACTGTTCAGACTATTTCCTGTTTACCCATTAGAAGGCTTGTGATTGGGTTAAGAAAAATAGACGTCATTCTATGCGACTATGCATTACTTTACGGAGAGCTTATGACCTACTAGCTACGTTCTGCCTTAAGAACAAATGGTGCAACCGAATAAAGTAAAGAGTTAGTTATAAACTAGCTAGTAGATACTAAGCCTCTAGTTTGGACTTTACATCCCAAAAATGTAAAAAATTACACACTGCACCTTTAAAGGGATACCGTAATAACTCAAAGACCAGGGCCTTTATTTACCCAAACTGCCGAAGGTAACAGGCTTTTATTTAAAGCAGGCATTATTAGAGACAGGCCTTTATTTCAAATTCCATCTGTTTGATAAATAATTGTTTTAAATTAGCCTTTAAATTAAAAGCGATAGCGTTCTAGTGGATAGAGATCATTCGTTTTTTTAACAGTATATTTTTTCAAGGTTGTTGAAAAGTCCGTCAGTAGCACTAAATGAGACCCATCCAATGGAGCTACTGCCATCTATTGGCAGCTGTGCATTATGATGAACTTGAATGCATTTAGGAGATAACACAGCGCTCACATTATCTAAATCATGCCCCTGCGCGATCGTCCCCTCGCTTTCCTCATTAGAATGCATTTGTTTTGAGCAAAGCAGGAGGTAAAACACTCTCTTAACACTGGAACCCATCGTAATGTTAAGTCTGTGTTTTTTATTTAGTCATATGAAGCCCTCTCACATGCCTATGATATCGCATAGTTGATCTGTTGCGTGTGCACCATAGATATTTACTAGCCCTGCTGCGCGCATTAAAAGGTTTTAACAAAGGCAGATGAAGGTGAGTGCTCACGCAGTTGATGTCTCTCCTTTTAAAACGTGCTCTGGTGCGAATACGCTCTCACTGCGCGTAAGCTAAGCTTTGTTTATACTCGCGCTTTGGTCCGCAATGCAAGCCTCCGCGGATCGCGCGCGCGTCTCACCAAACGGACAAGGCGTATATAGTTGACATGCTAAGCTCTGACTTATTTCCCCCCAGCACTCATCTTCCCCGGGCTTAATTTGTGACCGGCCTTTATTTGTCCGCAATGACCACGCCCCCGGCCACTATCAGAGGCCCGGCGTTTATTTGAATAACAGCTTTTATTTGAGGAAATACTGTAGTTCACTCAAAAATGAAAATGTGACGTTTATCTGTTTACCCAAAGAAAAAAATGTCAGAAAATCTGAAAGATGTGAATTTGTTTCTTCAGCAGAACACAAATAATGATTTAACTCCAACCGTTGCAGTTTGTTAGTCCTACAATGCATTAAAATGGTAACAAAATCTATGAGAATGAAAAAACATGCAGACAAATCCAAACCCTGCAGCTCGTGATGACACCTTGAGGTCCTCCTGGGACACAAAACAATCGGTTTGTGTGAAAAAACGAACGGCATTTCATTTTATATAATTTATATCATTACCACTAAGTCCAACTGCTTTGAGCATCCGATGTGTGTGAAGTCTGAACGTGCTCTTGTGCCGGAAGTGATCTCTCGCACTCATTGATGTAAACGCACTGCTCGGTTTTTCACACAAACTGATTTTTTCGTGTATTAGGACGTCAGTGTGTTGTCACAAGCCTGTTATACGACTAATAGACTGCAGAGTTAAAAATGATCATGCGTGTTCTACTGAACAAATAAAGTCACCTACATCTTTGATACCCTGTGGGTGAGCAAATAAACTTTTCATTTTTGGGTGAACTATCCTTTAAATTTGTGTTCTGAGGACAAGATCTTACGGGTTTGGGACGACATTAAAGGACAAGTTCGGTATTTTGCACTTGGAGCCCTGTTTTCAGATTGTTTATGATGAAGTGGAACGGTTTTGACTGAAATTTGGACTTGTGATGCTGGACCGAGAGTTTTTGGGTGTTTGTTGTATCGCCTCCCACCTCTATAATGGCTGTATAGGTGCACAGGAACAATCCTTCATAAAATGCATTAAACTTTCATTTACAAAGACGTGAAACTCACCGAGTGGTCAGGGGTGTTCACTGATATGCTCACAAAAATCGCTGCAAAAGACGCATTCCAACAGCTGTTTTATCATTAGTTTTTGTATTACTCCGCACCGGGAACCTTGTTTGTATTTTTGCAATTGGCAAAGGTGTATTATCGCCACCAACTGGGCTGGACTGTCTATTATTTAAGCTCTCAGCGGAAGAATGGTAAATCAGCTGTTGGAAAGCATCTTTTGCAGCAATTTTTTTTGTGAGCATATCAGTGAACACCCCTGGCCACTCTGTGAGATTCACGTCTTTGTAAACAAAAGTTTAATGCATTTTAGAAAGGATTGTTCCAGTGGTCTTCTGACCATCCGATATAGACATTCATGGAACTTTCTTCTTTGTATTACATTGTAACACATCTTTGTATTGTGAGAGACACCAGATCTGAAGGAGACAGTGTTTGATTTTTGCAGACTTTTTTTATGGTTATGCAAAAAAATTGCAGGTACAAAAATCCTCAGTGAACACCGCTCAGTGTTTATGAGTCCAATATACACAATGATAAGAAACATGGAAACCATGTTGAAGTTATTGAGCTAACTATTGACTAAATGATGATTAAGCATATTAAAAAATTAATTGCAAGTAAAAGACATTAAATCTCTCAAGATTTCAGCAGAGGGCGTTTACAGAGTAGGCATATCGCCTATAGCAGGCTTTAATGACAATAGTTGCCGATGGTTATTTTTATTATTATCAAAGTTTCACGTTAACATGCGCATTGCATGCTTTTCCTCGCATGAGAGGGTTTGTGGGCTTTCCTTTGCGGGAGAGAGCTTATAACGCACGCGGATTCCAGCTCTTGCTGGGACCTGAATGCGCACGGCATGCACTCCTCCTATCACCTGAACTTGTAATGCGTGCAGCAAGGACTCCTTCCTGCACCTGAACTTGTAATGCGTGCAGCACGAACTCCTTCTCACATCTGAACTTGTAATGGTGCAGCACAAACTCCTTCTCGCATCAGAACTTGTAATGCGTGCAGCACAAACTCCTCCTCGCATCTGAACTTGTATTGCGTGCAGCACAAACTCCTCCTCGCATCTGAACTTGTAATGCGTGCAGCACAAACTCCTCCTCGCATCTGAACTTATAATGCGTGCAGCACGAACTCCTCCTCGCATCGGAACTTGTAATGCGTGCAGCACGAACTCCTCCTCGCATCGGAACTTGTAATGCGTGCAGCACGGACTCCTTCTCGCACTTGAACTTGTAATGCGTGCAGCACTGACTCCTTCTCGCACTTGAACTTGTAATGCGTGCAGCACAGACTCCTTCTCGCACCTAAACTTGTAATGCGTGCAGCACGAACTCCTCCTCGCATCTGAACTTGTAATGCGTGCAGCACAAACTCCTTCTCGCATCTGAACTTGTAATGCGTGCAGCACAAACTCCTTCTCGCATCTGAACTTGTAATGCGTTCAGCACAAACTCCTTCTCGCTAGGCTTGCCGCGATAGTCGGTGAAACGGTGATTACCGGTGCTTCAGCCTCTCACCGGTTAGATCACTTGCCCACCGCGACACCGTCTTTCATCGTCGTTTTGATATTTTCGTGTAATTAAATCATTTAGTTAGAGAGAGCAAACACTAAGAACTGAATGTGTCTGGTGTCTGAATTCAGCGGAGCTAAACGCGCATCACGTCACAGAGAGCAGCAGGTGTCAGATTTCATTTATTCTTATCAGAGTGTGCAAGGCGAGCTGACTGACCAGAGGATAGCAGAAGCCGCGTGCTTACTCGTTTTTGTTATAATATACATATATTATGTTTAATATAAGCGAGATCGTTATGTTGTTGTGTTTTTCATCAAGAAAAGCAGCGCTTTATGGAGAAGTAGCCGGTTGCTCTGCTTGGGACTGGCAGGTTTCTGTCAGAAGTTCCTGCGCACACTGACTCAAGCACTTAATTAAACCAGCTGTTGCACTCGAATTGCACGCAAATTCATAAGCGATTTAACGCTGCTTGCGCAAGCACTGCATTAAACAGTTGCGTAATTCAAAAGTGAAAGTAAAATGTGGACGTCTGCATGCGCTTTTATAAGCCCCTCCCACCCGGTGATACCGGGATAACCGGGTTTGTGACGCGCTGATTAACCGGTGGGAAAATTCTGTCACCGCGGCAACCCTTCTCGCATCTGAACTTGTAATGCGTTCAGCACAAACTCCTCCTCGCATCTGAACTTGTAATGCGTGCAGCACAAACTCCTCCTCGCATCTGAACTTGTAATGCGTGCAGCACAAACTCCTCCTCGCATCTGAACTTGTAATGCGTGCAGCACAAACTCCTTCTCGCATCTGAACTTGTAATGCATGCAGCACAAACTCCTCCTCGCATCTGAACTGGTAATGCGTGCAGCACAAACTCCTCCTCGCATCTGAACTTATAATGCGTGCAGCACGGACTCCTCCTCGCACTTGAACTTGTAATGCGTGCAGCACGGACTCCTTTTCGCACCTGAACTTGTAATGCGTGCAGCACGAACTCCTTCTCGCATCTGAACTTGTAATGCGTGCAGCACGAACTCCTCCTCGCATCTGAACTTGTAATGCGTGCAGCACAAACTCCTTCTCGCATCTGAACTTGTAATGCGTGCAGCACAAACTCCTCCTCGCATCTGAACTTGTAATGCGTGCAGCACAAACTCCTCCTCGCATCTGAACTTGTAATGCGTGCAGCACAAACTCCTCCTCGCATCTGAACTTATAATGCGTGCAGCAGGAACTCCTTCTCGCATATGAACTTGTAATGCGTGCAGCACGAACTCCTTCTCGCATATGAACTTGTAATGCGTGCAGCACAAACTCCTTCTCGCATCAGAACTTGTAATGCGTGCAGCACAAACTCCTCCTCGCATCTGAACTTGTATTGCGTGCAGCACAAACTCCTCCTCGCATCTGAACTTGTAATGCGTGCAGCACAAACTCCTCCTCGCATCTGAACTTGTAATGCGTGCAGCACGAACTCCTCCTCGCATCGGAACTTGTAATGCGTGCAGCACGAACTCCTCCTCGCATCTGAACTTGTAATGCGTGCAGCACAAACTCCTTCTCGCATCTGAACTTGTAATGCGTGCAGCACAAACTCCTTCTCGCATCTGGACTTGTAATGCGTTCAGCACAAACTCCTCCTCGCATCTGAACTTGTAATGCGTGCAGCACAAACTCCTCCTCGCATCTGAACTTGTAATGCGTGCAGCACAAACTCCTTCTCGCATCTGAACTTGAAATGCGTGCAGCACCGACCCCTCCTCGCACCTGAACTTGTAATGCGTGCAGCACGTACTCCTCCTCGCATCTGAACTTGTAATGCGTGCAGCACGAACTCCTTCTCGCACTTGAACTTATAATGCGTGCAGCACAAACTCCTTCTCGCATCTGAACTTATAATGCGTGCAGCACAAACTCCTCCTCGCATCTGAACTTATAATGCGTGCAGCACGGACTCCTTCGTGCACCTGAACTTCTAATGCGCACAACACAGGAGTTTAGAATGAGTAAATTGTTGACGCACCCTGGCACACAAGAAATTTCAGCGCGCCTGGGCATCATTGACGTACTGTAGCGCTTTTTTGTTTTCTGTAATAGTGTGTAGGTGTTTTAAGTTGGTGTTTGAATGCATAACCGCGGTTCTGGACTACTGCGTCTAATAAAGCAGCGGCAGAAACATAGAAAGCTGGCATATGCAGTTTTTTCCTTGCTGCCCTCTTTACCCGCATGTCAACAATAACATAACAACCTTGCTCCTCCCACAACATCTGACGTGCTTACTTTTACATTGTGTGAGAACGATTTGAATAGGATTTCAAACCACATATGAATGCAGCTTGAAACAGCGTGTTTTTTGCTGTTCACACCTTCTAAATATAAACACATTCCAATCGGATATGTAGAAAAATCTGATTTGGACTGACAGTGCGAACATGGTACAAGTTGGGTTAAAACTACATGATGACCACCTGCAATTTAATAGTAAGAAATATTCTATATATGAAAATAGTATCACAAAATACAAACTACAACCACAGCTTTTTTGTAAACCAAATACAATATATAAAACATATACACATTACTATATGAATTTTATAGTTTAGTTAGCATTTAGCATGATATTTAACATGTAGTGTTAGATCATTTCAATGAAATTATTTATATTGTATGTTTTGTGAATTAGTTATGAGTAAATCAGATTATAATGTTGTATTCGAGTATGTGTTTGAAGGGCCGCGCTAAAGCTAAACCCTGGAGAAACACCACTAAGACATTGAATAAAATACAGCTGTCATAAACGCAAATATATAAAGACACAATTACTATAAGACAGAAAAAATATAAACACTGTTGGTTTGTAATATAACTAGTTCATCATTTTAAAATAATTATATAACGTGTGTTTGTATTGTGTATATATATAGCATGTATTAGCTTCAAGGCCTGAGTCTATTATAACACCCGTGCACTAATGCTAAAACGAATGCTTAAACAAGAGCAAAACCTTACAATATTCACATATGAAGTCATATTTACTTGATTTTAATGACATGTCTTCTTTATTTAGCTCATAAATACGTGCATAATTTGTGTATGGAAGGCTGCATGTTTAGCACACGAGTTAATACACACGGTAAAAACTGATAAAAATATAGAAATTAACACAAAACCATCGAGATGGATTCACGATAGATGAATACATAAATACACATAATTACTTAAACACAATAAATACACACATATATGACAGCCTTACCTTTAATAAAAAGACTCTTTTTATGATCCATTATTATCCATCACCTCAGAGACGAGTCCAAACTTAACTCACGCGACTTCAGTCACTTCACATGTGCATCGAATCACTTTATTATTTCACATATTTGTCATGACAAGTTTTTATATATCAATGTGAATCGTGTGAAATGAGCCGCTTTGTGTTTATCTTCAGTCCAACTGAAGAGAAATCCCGATGAAAGCAACAATAAACTCAATATATCCGTTTCGAATATGTGATTTTATTATTAAAGGAGATTAATCGAGAAGTGTGTCATAATAAATGCATTCAGATAAACACGAAATTGCACGATCTTTTTATAAACTCTAAGCGGGTTTACAGTTGTTATTCTGCAGCACGAGTCGAGGCGCTGTTGAGGCACATCCTGCGTCACTTCCGCCGAGACTTTTGTAGAATCATTTTTACACTAAAGCTATTTATTTACTAGTAATTCAGTTATAATTTTTAAATAATGAATTGTGTTAACATGCACATTTGCTTTAAAAAATCGTACCCTGGTATTACCACGTTTTTGGACGCGTATTCATGACTATATTTGCAGTGCTATGCAAAAATAAATATACAAACATTTCAGTAGTTTACATTAAAGTAGAGTAATAGTAGTAAAGATTTTTAGAGTTGGTCACGTGTTGTTGTTTTTTTTTTTTTTTTTTTTTTGGAGAACATTACTGTGATCCGTGGATGGATAATAAAACATTTTAGCCATGCAAACACAGAAAAAATGTCTGATTTATGGGAAGAAATTGACATGAAATGTGAAAACGTCTGCAAAAGGAATAGTTCACCCCCACCCCAAATAAAATAAATGTCATAATTTACTCACCCTCAAGTTATTTCAAACCTGTATAACTTTCTTGTTTCTGCTAACATATCTGGAGCACCATTGATTTACATCCCATATGGCAAAAAAAAAACTAGTATCATTTTAAATATATTTCAAGATATACAAAAAATATATATCTACTGAAATATATTTTGAAATATGTTTAGTGCTGGGCAAAGATTAATCACGATTAATCGCACACAAAATAAAAGTGCTTTTTTGCATAATATGTGTGTGTCTAATGTTTTATTTATATATCATTTTTATTTATATATCATATAGAATATATAAAAATATAAATGTTGCTATAGGCTATATACACATGTAAATGTTTCTTAAATACACACACTCATATATTATGCAAAAAAAAATCACTTTTATTTTGTATCGTTTAATCACGATTAATCTTTGCCCTTGGCCATTTTTTGTATATTTTGAAATATATATTTTAAATATTTATATTTTTGAAGCATTTATATTCATATTGCATTGCAAGAAAAACTTTGTATGTAAACATAACAGGTTTGATCAAATTAAAATTAAATATAACTGCAAAAATATACTTGTTTTATATTTTATGGGTAAATAATAAAAAAATTAGGTTTGTGGGAAGTATTTATTTAAAGATCCACTGTATAGATTTTATTTGCAGCATCTAGCGGTGAGATTGTGAATTGCAACCAATTGCTCAGTGCTTTACCAACATTGCTTGATTGACAATCCAACTAACACTTTATGTAAAGTGCACAAGGCACTGTTTTTTATATACGTATACATTTTCCAGCTCAGTAATGTTTTTCTGTGAGCTCACCACAGTGCATTCTGGGATAGCCTTTTCCACAAAGCAACAGATTACAATTTAACCTAAACATTTTTATGTCAGGAGTGCAACTATGATGTCTTAAAGTGCTGTCTTTATGGACATATCATTAAATTTCAGAACAGAGCCATAGTACCCATGTTTTACCTAAAATGTTAGTGCTTGATTATTCTTTAAATAACACGGCAGGTTCTGGTTTGCTTAAAATGAGCAGAGACGACTTCATTCAAATCTGTGGGCCTGCTGATGGAATCAGTCTTTTTAATACAATTGAGGGGAGGGGAGCTGTCTCTTTAAATAAACACTGCTCACCCGTCACCATGATCCAAATTTTATGCTTCATAATCATATTGTTTGATCTTTTCGCTTTAATGTCTGTCAGGTGCTTACAACCATGTCTCACTCTCAGCTACAGAATAGATATCAATCACATGCCAAAGGAGGGGCTGCTGGAGGTAAGAGACAGCACAGTGTTTATGATACCTGTGACATGCAGGAACCATTCAGACGTATTCCTAATACTCCGGCTTTTCATTTTTTTGTTTGTAGTCTACCATGCCCTCTACCTAGAGGACCTTCCTGTGTTTGAGCTTGCTGAGAAGATAGCCAATCTATACGATGTGTCCTCACAGCAGATTCATCATTTATACAGACAAGGGCCGACAGGGATTTACGTCTTGGTTTCAGATGCGGTAAGAGGGCAGAAGATGGTCCTATAGATTAGCTAGAAGTTTTGGGTACTTTTCTTAGAAAAAAGTTTTATTTTAAAGTTTTAATTGACATTTATGGCAACTGTATAACAGATCAATGTAAGTGATGGTTTTGAAAAGCACACAGGTTTTCATAGCAGCAGACCTTTCCCTCATAATCCATAATCAATCCAGCTACTGATTGTTAAAATAAAGAGCCTGAAAATATAATTATCCAGGAATATAATACAAATACTGTGTTTGTTCAGATGGTGCAGAACTTCACAGAGGAGACCAGCTTCATCAGCACTTTGAAAGGTAACTTCATGGACATGACACTTATCTCAACTATACTGATAGCTTTTTGTTTGTCAGGTTGTACTTATCAGGAGAAAATAAACCAGATGTCCATTGCTTAAAGGTGCTTTTATAACCAGGACTTTTATATAATAGATACAAATATGAAGTAAATCAGTGTGTTTTTAAGAATACAATATGATTGTGTCACAATTTAATGGATCTGACTTTTAAAAGTGTTTTAAATAACAAGCTACAATGTAAAACATCAATCCAATTAATGGATTCACATTTAATTCTTAATGTCCTTGTGCTTATTATAATACTGTATTTGGTTAATGTTCGCTCTTTTTTTACCTGTGTGATTGCAGATGAAAGTAATGATGTTTACCATGTTGTACTGAAGTGACCAGCTACTAGAAAATTATGAATCCTATTAGCTTATTTTAACAGACTGTGTGATTTTAAGTTGTATATCCTGCAAGAATGTGATGTGAATAAACAGAGAAGAGCTTTGTATAACTGTACAGTTCAGTTTTGTTTTAAGAGAAAATGTTGTCAAAGTTGATACTTAACATTTTTAATTAATTATAATATTAAATTGTTGCACTTTTTTATATTTTGTCATTTAGAAGACATTTTGATAAATGATGATGAGCACACAGTTGACGGGATCCATTTACTTTTATAGTATTTGTTTATCCTACTATGTACGTTAGTGGATACTGTTGATTGTGTTCCTATTATCCTTTATCTAAATATCTTCTTTTGTGTTTAACAGAATAAAAAAGCTCATACATAGAGTTTATTTTTTTGACTAAACTATCCCTTTAGTGATTGCTGTTGACATTTTTATCAAATCTTTAGCTTTTTTGTCTGTGAAGTTTTTATTTTTCTGTTGTAACTTTTGAATAAAAATATTTTTTCAAATAGATATTTGTATACTACTACAATCTAAGCAAGCTGTTTTTCTTCATAAAATACATAACAACATATATTATTTTTATGGTGCTTAATTTTGCTAAATTTTATCACAACTTAATCTGCATGTCATGTAACTACACAACACTACAAGATATACAAAACTGGAATGGACAATGTGTTTTATGTACCAATGAATTACCGGAGAATTATCCAGATGATAATTTAATAACATATTTAAATATCAACAATGTAAAATGCCATTCATAAAAACTTTAAAACGGACAAAAATAAATGTCCTTATAAAGTTTAACATAAAAATGCTATTAAATTATTGAAATATTTTCTTATATTCTCAGTGGGATTTCAAGTAAATAATTTAGGTCAATGGGGTTCGGCTGACAAAGATAAAATCAGTGAGAAAAGTCTTGAGATGAATTCTCAGATAAATATATAGTGTATTCAATGAAATCAAACAGTATAGGGGAGAGTGGGGTAAGTTGTGCCAGTTTTTACTTAAAGTGACTTTAAACTTATAGGCCAAGATAGTAATGGTTCCAACTACAATATGAACATATATTTCAGGATGTGGTGTATATCTGGGAACAATCACTTTCGATCTGAAATACAGTATTTAAGAAATATAGCTTTCTGAAAAAAAAGTGGTCTTGTGGCACAACTTGCCCCTGGTGCGGGGTAAGTTGTGCCTTTGGAGAAAATGCATTAGGGTAAATTGTGCCATTGATTATTGAAATAAAACAGTATATTTTGATCTCAGAAACTGTAATGTTTATAAAAGCTAAAATTCAATACAAAATTACTAATTTAAGGTTTATTTAAAGTTATTTTACAACACCAAAGTGCTTCAGTTATCAAAAATGTGTGGACACATGACCGATTTCTTCTATGGTTCCCCAGAAACACGGGGTGGCACAACTTCCCCGCTGGCACAAATCACCCCACTTTCCCTACAGTTGTAAATATAAGGGATTTCCGTCCCTTACGATGTGACACGATGACATAATTCATTATAGAATGTAAAACGTCACATAGAACGTCTGGTTTCTCAGGGAACCGAGGTTACTGTAGTAACCGATATGTTTACACTCTGTTGGGTTATTTTATGGTAAGAAGAAAAACAGTCAGGTGGCTCAACCGCTCCGCTAAAGATCCACTTCGATGATCCACTTCGTGTTTTCCCGCCCGCTCTGCAGCATCTTTCTCACAATCTGTAGTGGAGGCGACAGTTCCCGAAGTTCGTTTGCATTAACAGGTAGGTTAATTACATTACTTCAGTTGTCGATCCGCTGAATTAGTAATTTGTCTTTGTAATGATTTGCTCTCAGTCTTCTAAAAGTGAAAACAACTTAGCAATCAAATAACAAATCCACACTTAGAATTACAATGCTTGTCTAATCAAATTAATGTACCCGATCAAATCCAGCTAAGACTAGCAAGCTGGTAGCTGGTTTAAGCTGGTTTTCTCAGCCTGGCAAAACCAGCTAAAACCAAGCTGGGAGACTTTTTCAGTAGGGATCTAATATAAGTAACAACAAATGTCTGTTGTTGGCACACTTTGTAGACAAAAAACAAACCAACAATGCCTTCACAAAAAGTAGACAGAGACAGAGGGCTAAGGCATGGAAGGGAAGGCTGCTAAAGGCAATTCAACATTGTAACTGGATTCAAATCTCCATCAAGCCAGCTGGTAAGTCGTATAATAGAATATTTAGCAGTTTGTCAAACTTTTATTCTTGTAATTAAGTATATTTATCTTAACCTCCCAAGACTTGGTGTGTCCACATACGTGGAAATCAAATTTTTTTGTTGTTTGCACCATAATACTTAATTCTGTGTAACTGGAACCTGTTGTACACAAACATGAACAATTACACTGCTTCATGTTAAAAAAAAATATTTGGATATTATATTTATTTGTTTTTCCTAACCTCAAAATAGCTGGAAGAAATCTAAAATTCAAACCAAAGCTTGGGTATCAGGAGATTAATAACATTATAATCACTTATGCTAGTCATCTATAACACACTACAGACACGTTTTATTAAAAACATATCAATAGGACCACCCCCCTCTATATAACGTTAGCCCTTTTTTGGTTTGGGGTCAAACTGTCTTTGCACGGCCTTCAGTAAAGGTGCCAAAGAATGCATTGAACTAATATGTTGAAGGAGTCCAGGGCCATATGCAGGATTTTATAAATACAGAGGTCCATCAAAATCTTATTTCGCTGTTCTACATATATGAATTTTAATAAATCAGAAAACCAAAGAATCAAATTACTATAGATTTCAAACCATGTCATTTGCAGAAGACTAACTAATATAGGCTAACTAATATAGGATCATTTTAGTCAATTAACTGAAGGCTATCAATAATTTATTAATTAAATTAATTCACAATATGCACACACTTATTATACACTTAATATGTTGAAATACAACATCAGTAATGCAGTGGTGAAACTAGAATTGTAGAAATGGGTTGGCCAAGGCTACTTTAGGGGGTCCATATCCCATTAAAGAAAACTGTAATTATTAAAAAAAGCATAAATGAATCTACGATCACTTCACATTACCCCACATAAGATAAATATTTTTCTTGCCCTGCATGTATTATTGCATGCATTATACTAACTGTAAAATTTATTCATTAATTTTAAACTTTTCACATCTAATTAACTGTCTGTTAATGAAGCAAAAGGCTTCTTGTTAACTGCAGTAACTTTAGTTAAAGTTGTTCAGGAAATCAAAATTCCATGATAAACTTTAAACTTACTTTAAATAGCAGAGCTCAACACAGAAGTTACAGTCTGGACGAGTGAGTGATTTTTTCTTCTTTTGTTATTTAATTTACTTTAATGACTTCAACAGGTATTTTATTAGGCTTTAAGACCAAATTTAATAAAATGTTTAAGCCAAAAGATGAACATGGGCTCATTTAAACTCCATTCAGGTTCAACACAATGAATCTAATTATTATACAGTAAAAAGATCACTTCAAGACTAAAAGGGTGGTGTTGAATTTTGTTAATAAACACGCTGAATAACTGTAAGTGAATTACTGGAGGGAGTGAAAGTAGCACATTAAATTTGGACACCCATCTGGCTCAGCTGCAGTAATGTTTCTTGTCTTGTCACCTTAACAATCACTGCAGTTTCATATTTCTCGTCATCAAACTGCTGTATAATGGTCAGTGTTTGATTACTTACATCTTTCTTGCATTTCCACTAACTGCGCATCTGACGGAGTCCGTCGGCAACGTTGGGACCGTCGGCAACGTTGGGACGGGCTTGACGGAGTCGTGCCGACACGTTTGGCACTTGACTCGACCAAGTCTAGTCGGCAACGTTGGGACGGGCTTGACGGAGTCGTGCCGACACGTTTGGCACTTGACTCGATGAAGTCCCGTCGGCAACGTTGGGACGGGCTTGAAGGAGTCGTGCCGACACGTTTGGCACTTGACTCACAAATTGACGGAGTCATGCTGACACGTTTGGCACTTGACTGGACCGAGACGCGTCGGCAACGTTGGGACGGGCTCGACGGAGTCGTGCCGACACGTTTGGCACTTGACTTGACCGAGTCGCGTCGGCAAAGTTGGGAACGGGCTCAACGGAGTCGTGCCGAAAGGTTTGGCACTTAACTTGACCGAGTCATGTCGGCAACGTTGGGAACAGGCTTGACGGAGTCGTGCCGACACGTTTGGTACTTGACTCGACCGAGTCGCGTAGGCAACGTTGGGACGGGCTCGACGGAGTCATGCCGACACGTTTGGCACTTGACTCGACGAAGTCCCGTCTGCAACGTTGGGACGGGCTCGACGGAGTCGTGCCGACACGTTTGGCACTTGACTCGACCGAGTCCTGTCGGCAACGTTGGGACAGGCTCGACGAAGTCGTGCCGACACGTTTTGCACTTGACTCGACCGAGTCGTGCTGACACGTTTGGCACTTGACTAAACCGAGTCGCGTCGGCAACGTTGGGACGGGCTCGACGGAGTCGTGCCGACACGTTTGGCACTTGACTCGACCGAGTCGCGTCGGCAACGTTGGGACGGGCTCGACGGAGTCGTGCTGACACGTTTGGCACTTAACTCGACCGAGTCGCGTCGGCAACATTGGGACGGGCTCGACAGAGTCGTGCCGACACGTTTGGCACTTGACTCGACCGAGTCGCGTCGGCAACGTTGGGAACGGGCTCGACGTAGTCGTGCCGACAGGTTTGGCACTTAACTCGACCGAGTCGCGTCTGCAACGTTGGGACAGGCTCAACGGAGTCGTGCCGACACGTTTGGCACTTGACTCGACCGAGTCCCGTCGGCAATATTGGGACGGGCTCGATGGAGTTGTGCCGACATATTTGGCACTTGACTCGACCGAGTCGCGTCGGCAACATTGGGACGGGCTTGACGGAGTCGTGCCGACACGTTTGGCATTTGACTCACAAATTGACGGAGTCGTGCTGACACGTTTGGCACTTGACTGGACCGAGAAGCGTCGGCAACGTTGGGACGGGCTCGACGGAGTCGTGCTGACACGTTTGGCACTTGACTCGACGGAGTCGTGCTGACACGTTTGGCACTTGACTGGACCGAGTCGCGTCGGCAACGTTGGGACGGGCTCGACGGAGTCGTGCCGACAGGTTTGGCACTTAACTCGACCGAGTCGCGTCAGCAACGTTGGAACGGGCTCGACGGAGTCGTGCCGACACTATTGGCACTTGACCCGATGGAGTCCCGTTGGCAACGTTGGGACAGGCTCGACGGAGTCGTGCCGACACGTTTGGCACTTGACTCGACCGAGTCGCGTCGGCAACGTTGGGACGGGCTCGACGGAGTCGTGTCGACACGTTTGGCACTTGACTCGACCGAGTCGTGCCGACACGTTTGGCACTTGACTCGACCGAGTCGCGTCGGCAACGTTGGGATGGGCTTGATGGAGTCGTGCCGACACGTTTGTCACTTGACTCGATGGAGTCCCGTCGGCAACGTTGGGACGGGCTCGACGTAGTAGTGCCGACACGTTTGGCACTTGACTTGAGCGAGTTCCGTCGGCAACGTTGGGACGGGCTTGACGGAGTCGTGCCGACACGTTTGGCACTTAACTCCACCGAGTCCCGTCGGCAACGTTGGGAACGGGCTTGACGGAGTCGTGCCGATACGTTTGGTACTTGACTCGACCGAGTCGCGTGGGCAACGTTGGGACGGGCTCGACGGAGTCATGCCGACACGTTTGGCACTTGACTCAACGGAGTCCCGTCGGCAATATTGGGACGGGCTCGACGGAGTCGTGCCGACACATTTGGCACTTGACTCGACCGAGTCGCGTCGGCAACGTTGGGACGGGCTCGACGGAGTCGTGCTGACACGTTTGGCACTTGACTCGACGGAGTCGTGCTGACACGTTTGGCACTTGACTGGACCGAGTCGCGTCGGCAACGTTGGGACGGGCTCGACGGAGTCGTGCCGACAGGTTTGGCACTTAACTCGACCGAGTCGCGTCAGCAACGTTGGAACGGGCTCGACGGAGTCGTGCCGACACGTTTGGCACTTGACTCGATGGAGTCCCGTTGGCAACGTTGGGACGGGCTCGACGGAGTCGTGCCGACACGTTTGGCTTTTGACTCGACCGAGTCGCGTCTGCAACGTTGGGACGGGCTCGACGGAGTCATGCCGACACGTTTGGCACTTGACTCGACGGAGTCCCGTCGGCAATATTGGGACGGGCTCGACGGAGTCGTGCCGACACATTTGGCACTTGACTCGACCGAGTCGCGTCGGCAACGTTGGGACGGGCTCGACGAAGTCGTGCCGACACGTTTGGCACTTGACTCACAAATTGACGGAGTCCTGCTGACACGTTTGGCACTTGACTGAACCGAGAAGCGTCGGCAACGTTGGGACGGGCTCGACGGAGTCGTGCCGACACGTTTGGCACTTGACTCGACCAAGTCTAGTCGGCAACGTTGGGACGGGCTTGACGGAGTCGTGCCGACACGTTTGGCACTTGACTCGATGAAGTCCCGTCGGCAACGTTGGGACGGGCTTGAAGGAGTCGTGCCGACACGTTTGGCACTTGACTCACAAATTGACGGAGTCATGCTGACACGTTTGGCACTTGACTGGACCGAGACGCGTCGGCAACGTTGGGACGGGCTCGACGGAGTCGTGCCGACACGTTTGGCACTTGACTTGACCGAGTCGCGTCAGCAAAGTTGGGAACGGGCTCGACGGAGTCGTGCCGACAGGTTTGGCACTTAACTTGACCGAGTCATGTCGGCAACGTTGGGAATGGGCTTGACTGAGTCGTGCCGACACGTTTGGTACTTGACTCGACCGAGTCGCGTAGGCAACGTTGGGACGGGCTCGACGGAGTCATGCCGACACGTTTGGCACTTGACTCGACGGAGTCCCGTCGGCAACGTTGGGACGGGCTCGACGGAGTCGTGCCGACACGTTTTGCACTTGACTCACAAATTGACGGAGTCGTGCTGACACGTTTGGCACTTGACTAAACCGAGTCGCGTCGGCAACGTTGGGACGGGCTCGACGGAGTCGTGCCGACACGTTTGGCACTTGACTCGACTGAGTCGCGTCGGCAACGTTGGGAACGGGCTCGACGGAGTCGTGCCGACAGGTTTGGCACTTGACTCGATGGAGTCCCGTCGGCAACGTTGGGACGGGCTTGAAGGAGTCGTGCCGACACGTTTGGCACTTGACTCACAAATTGACGGAGTCGTGCTGACACGTTTGGCACTTGACTGGACCGAGTCGCGTCGGCAACATTGGGACGGGCTCGACGGAGTCGTGCCGACATGTTTGGCACTTGACTCGACCGAGTCGCGTCGGCAACGTTGGGAACGGGCTCGACGGAGTCGTGCCGACAGGTTTGGCACTTAACTCGACCGAGTCGCGTCGGCAACGTTGGGACGGGCTCGACGGAGTCGTGCCGACACGTTTGGCACTTGACTCGACTGAGTCGCGTCGGCAACGTTGGGAACGGGCTCGACGGAGTCGTGCCGACAGGTTTGGCACTTGACTCGATGGAGTCCCGTCGGCAACGTTGGGACGGGCTTGAAGGAGTCGTGCCGACACGTTTGGCACTTGACTCACAAATTGACGGAGTCGTGCTGACACGTTTGGCACTTGACTGGACCGAGTCGCGTCGGCAACATTGGGACGGGCTCGACAGAGTCGTGCCGACATGTTTGGCACTTGACTCGACCGAGTCGCGTCGGCAACGTTGGGAACGGGCTCGACGGAGTCGTGCCGACAGGTTTGGCACTTAACTCGACCAAGTCGCATCTGCAACGTTGGGACAGGCTCAACGGAGTCGTGCCGACACGTTTTGCACTTGACTCGACCGAGTCGCGTCGGCAACGTTGGGACGGGCTCGACGGAGTCGGGCTCGATAGACTTGACGGAGTCGTGCCGACACGTTTGGCACTTGACTCGACCGAGTCGCGTCGGCAACGTTGGGACGGGCTTGACGGAGTCGTGCCGACACGTTTGGCACTTGACGGAGTCGTGCCGACACATTTGGCACTTGACTCGACCGAGTCGCGTCGGCAACGTTGGGACAGGCTCGACAGAGTCGTGCCGACACGTTTGGCACTTGACTCACAAATTGACGAAGTCGTGCTGCACGTTTGGCACTTGACTGGACCGAGTCGCGTCGGCAACGTTGGGAACGGGCTCAACGGAGTCGTGCCGACAGGTTTGGCACTTAACTCCACCGAGTCCCGTCGGCAACGTTGGGAACGGGCTTGACGGAGTCGTGCCGATACGTTTGGTACTTGACTCGACCGAGTCGCGTAGGCAACGTTGGGACGGGCTCGACGGAGTCATGCCGACACGTTTGGCACTTGACTCGACGGAGTCCCGTCGGCAATATTGGGACGGGCTCGACGGAGTCGTGCCGACACATTTGGCACTTGACTCAACCGAGTCGCGTCGGCAACGTTGGGACGGGCTCGACGAAGTCGTGCCGACACGTTTGGCACTTGACTCACAAATTGACGGAGTCGTGCTGACACGTTTGGCACTTGACTCGACCGAGTCCAGTCGGCAACGTTGGGACGGGCTCGACGGAGTCGTACCGACACGTTTGGCACTTGACTCGACCGAGTCGAGTTGGCAACGTTGGGACGGGCTTGACGGAGTCGTGCCGACACGTTTGGCACTTGACTCGACCGAGTCGCGTCGGCAACGTTGGGACGGGCTCGACGGAGTCGTGCTGACACGTTTGGCACTTGACTCGACGGAGTCGTGCTGACACGTTTGGCACTTGACTGGACCGAGTCGCGTCGGCAACGTTGGGACGGGCTCGACGGAGTCGTGCCGACAGGTTTGGCACTTAACTCGACCGAGTCGCGTCAGCAACGTTGGAACGGGCTCGACGGAGTCGTGCCGACACGTTTGGCACTTGACTCGATGGAGTCCCGTTGGCAACGTTGGGACGGGCTCGACGGAGTCGTGCCGACACGTTTGGCACTTGACTCGACCGAGTCGCGTCGGCAACGTTGGGACGGGCTCAACGGAGTCGTGCCGACACATTTGGCACTTGACTCGACCGAGTCGCGTCGGCAACATTGGGACGGGCTCGACGGAGTCGTGTCGACACGTTTGGCACTTGACTCGACCGAGTCGTGCCGACACGTTTGGCACTTGACTCGACCGAGTCGCGTCGGCAACGTTGGGACGGGCTTGATGGAGTCGTGCCGACACGTTTGTCACTTGACTCGATGGAGTCCCGTCGGCAACGTTGGGACGGGCTCGACGTAGTAGTGCCGACACGTTTGGCACTTGACTTGAACGAGTTCCGTCGGCAACGTTGGGACGGGCTTGACGGAGTCGTGCCGACACGTTTGGCACTTGACTCGATGGAGTCCCGTCGGCAACGTTGGGACGGGCTTGAAGGAGTCGTGCCGACACGTTTGGCACTTGACTCGACGAAGTCGCGTCGGCAACGTTGGGAACGGGCTCGACGTAGTCGTGCCGACAGGTTTGGCACTTAACTCGACCGAGTCGCGTCTGCAACGTTGGGACAGGCTCAACGGAGTCGTGCCGACACGCTTGGCACTTGACTCGACCGAGTCCCGTCGGCAATATTGGGACGGGCTCGATGGAGTTGTGCCGACATATTTGGCACTTGACTCGACCGAGTCGCGTCGGCAACATTGGGACGGGCTTGACGGAGTCGTGCCGACACGTTTGGCATTTGACTCACAAATTGACGGAGTCGTGCTGACACGTTTGGCACTTGACTCGACCGAGTCGCGTCGGCAACGTTGGGACGGGCTCGACGGAGTCGTGCTGACACGTTTGGCACTTGACTCGACCGAGTCGCGTAGGCAACGTTGGGACGGGCTCGACGGAGTCATGCCGACACGTTTGGCACTTGACCCGATGGAGTCCCGTTGGCAACGTTGGGACGGGCTCGACGGAGTCGTGCCGACACGTTTGGCACTTGACTCGACCGAGTCGCGTCGGCAACGTTGGGACAGGCTCGACGAAGTCGTGCCGACACAATTTGCACTTGACTCACAAATTGACGGAGTCGTGCTGACACGTTTGGCACTTGACTCGACCGAGTCGCGTCGGCAACGTTGGGACGGGCTTGATGGAGTCGTGCCGACACGTTTGTCACTTGACTCGATGGAGTCCCGTCGGCAACGTTGGGACGGGCTCGACGTAGTAGTGCCGACACGTTTGGCACTTGACTTGAGCGAGTTCCGTCGGCAACGTTGGGACGGGCTTGACGGAGTCGTGCCGACACGTTTGGCACTTAACTCCACCGAGTCCCGTCGGCAACGTTGGGAACGGGCTTGACGGAGTCGTGCCGATACGTTTGGTACTTGACTCGACCGAGTCGCGTGGGCAACGTTGGGACGGGCTCGACGGAGTCATGCCGACACGTTTGGCACTTGACTCAACGGAGTCCCGTCGGCAATATTGGGACGGGCTCGACGGAGTCGTGCCGACACATTTGGCACTTGACTCGACCGAGTCGCGTCGGCAACGTTGGGACGGGCTCGACGGAGTCGTGCTGACACGTTTGGCACTTGACTCGACGGAGTCGTGCTGACACGTTTGGCACTTGACTGGACCGAGTCGCGTCGGCAACGTTGGGACGGGCTCGACGGAGTCGTGCCGACAGGTTTGGCACTTAACTCGACCGAGTCGCGTCAGCAACGTTGGAACGGGCTCGACGGAGTCGTGCCGACACGTTTGGCACTTGACTCGATGGAGTCCCGTTGGCAACGTTGGGACGGGCTCGACGGAGTCGTGCCGACACGTTTGGCACTTGACTCGACCGAGTCGCGTCGGCAACGTTGGGACGGGCTTGACGGAGTCGTGCCGACACGTTTGGCACTTGACTCGATGGAGTCCCATCGGCAACGTTGGGACGGGCTTGAAGGAGTCGTGCCGACACGTTTGGCACTTGACTCACAAATTGACGGAGTCGTGCTGACACGTTTGGCACTTGACTCGACCGAGTTGCGTCGGCAACGTTGGGAACGGGCTCGACGTAGTCGTGCCGACAGGTTTGGCACTTAACTCGACCGAGTCGCGTCTGCAACGTTGCGACAGGCTCAACGGAGTCGTGCCGACACGTTTGGCACTTGACTCGACCGAGTCCCGTCGGCAATATTGGGACGGGCTCGATGGAGTTGTGCCGACATATTTGGCACTTGACTCGACCGAGTCGCGTCGGCAACATTGGGACGGGCTTGACGGAGTCGTGCCGACACGTTTGGCATTTGACTCACAAATTGACGGAGTCGTGCTGACACGTTTGGCACTTGACTGGACCGAGAAGCGTCGGCAACGTTGGGACGGACTCGACGGAGTCGTGCCGACACGTTTGGCACTTGACTCGACCGAGTCGCGTCGGCAACGTTGAGACGGGCTCGACGGAGTCGTGCTGACACGTTTGGCACTTGACATGACGGAGTCGTGCTGACACGTTTGGCACTTGACTGGACCGAGTCGCGTTGGCAACGTTGGGACGGGCTCGACGGAGTCGTGCCGACAGGTTTGGCACTTAACTCGACCGAGTCGCGTCAGCAACGTTGGAACGGGCTCGACGGAGTCGTGCCGACACGTTTGGCACTTGACTTGACCGAGTCGCGTCGGCAACGTTGGGATGGGCTCAACGGAGTCGTGCCGACACATTTGGCACTTGACTCGACCGAGTCGCGTCGGCAACATTGGGAACGGGCTCGACGGAGTCGTGCCGACACGTTTGGCACTTGACTCAACCGAGTCACGTCGGCAACGTTGGGACGGGCTCGACGGAGTCGTGCTGACACGTTTGGCACTTGACTCGACAGAGTCGAGTTGGCAACATTGGAACGGGCTCGACGGAGTCGTGCCGACACATTTGGCACT
The DNA here is from genome assembly GCF_027580225.2 of Misgurnus anguillicaudatus. Classification (NCBI taxonomy): domain Eukaryota; kingdom Metazoa; phylum Chordata; class Actinopteri; order Cypriniformes; family Cobitidae; genus Misgurnus; species Misgurnus anguillicaudatus. The sequence goes on from NC_073354.2 coordinate 7,504,295, forward strand.
TGACTCGACTGAGTCCCGTCTGCAAAGTTGGGACGGGCTCGACAGAGTCGTGCCGACACGTTTGGCACTTGACTCGACCAAGTCGCGTCGGCAACGGTGGGACGGGCTTGACGGAGTCGTGCCGACACGTTTGACACTTGACTCGACCGAGTCGCGTCGGCAACGTTGGGACGGGCTCGACGGAGTCGTGCCGACACGTTTGGCACTCGACCGAGTCCCGTCAGCAATGTTGGCATTAGTGTTGTCACGATCCCAAAATTATTGGTTCGATACCGATACTATGTCGATGATTTCGATTCCGATACTTTTTCTGAAAAGGGAGAAACACTCTCAAATCTCATTGCTGTGCTTTATATTAAAAATGGGACAACATTCTAATCATATAACACACTAATAAACGAACATATGAACAGCAGATATATTAAACATTTAAGCAAAATATAAAATATATCAAAATATAAAAAATAAATTAGAGCAATGGCATTCAAGGTAAAAAAAGAATAATTTTAGCAGCATTATTTCAGTTTTTATTGAGCATTAGCATAGTAAAAAAAGATAATCAAGTACTTAAACAAATACATTGCTTTTTGTTTGTTAATGTTAATACATTAACATTTATATGATAAACAGATTATAGTGTAAATGTGGAAAATATACCTCACTGAACGACATGAGGGTTAATAAATGACGTGTTTTTGTGAACTTAAAGCACAACAGTATCTTGGTTCATTTACTTTTTACCACAGTAAAAGTTTTTTCTTGTCAGCTAAAATGCTGTCTAATTTCCTAAGTCTGATAACTGTGAGGCGATTGTATTAACTTGGGTCATTACAGGCAAAACGTGACAACACGCATATCAACAACAATTTGGTAAGTCTAGAATTAATACTTAGTGATGATTATCAATCTCTCGTTGGCGTGTCGGTCCTTCAGTGCTTTGCTAGCGCCGTTAGCACGCGGCTCTGTAGCAACGCATATTTGGCTTACTTCACTTGTGTCCTTTGGCTTCCCATGTTTAATTGACTCACATCCGAAAAAACCTCCACACAGCAATACTGCTTGGCTTTCTTGTACTGTTAAACCAGAGCGAACGAGACGAGGAGAGGAGGCGGAGCACTGCATTCACGTGCACTGTGTGTGCGGCGCCGTTTAAAAGAAAAGGAGAGAGAGCGAGAGCGCGCAGCTGGTGTTTGCAGAGTTACATAAAAAAACAACTCGCAGCTCGTCTCGGAGTATCGATTCCGCGGGACACGAGTATTGGAATCATTTTAAAATTTCAGTTACGATATGTATCGAAATATCGATAATTTTGACAACACTAGTTGGGATGGGCTCGACGGAGTCGTGCCGACACGTTTGGCACTTGACTCACTCATTGACGGAGTCGTGTCCACAGGTTTGGCACTTAACTCGTCCGAGTCGCGTCGGCAACGTTGAGACACGCTCGACGGAGTCGGGCTCGATAGACTTGACGGAGTCGTGCTGACACGTTTGGCACTGGACTCGACGGAGTCCTGTCGGCAACGTTGGGATGGGCTCGACGGACTCGTGCCGATATGTCCGAAATAATGTTTTAGTAAGGCATGTTTGTTAAAATTAGTTATGTTTTCTAATTAAACTAAGGCCGAGTCCTGGCTTAAGAGAATCCCTGTCCGGGACCACCTTCTATTGTCATTCTGTAGGCTACATGTTGCCACATAAGAACGAAATGCGTACTCAGGACCAGCAGCTTAAAAAAGATAACTAACATACAGTATACATAGAATAATTAAAACATAATTTAATAGAAAAAATTAAAAAATATTATATGTTCAGTATAGTTACAAGGTAGTCATTTATTTTCTTTAGGCCTTACTTAAAACGGTCAAATGGACCCCCGACCAAATTGTGCTTAGGGCCCCGGAAGGTCTAGGGCCGGCTCTGCCTGCAGTGGTTTCTCATCAGAAGGTGAGGCGCCGTTGTCCGGTATATATGAGCGCTGAACGCCTGCTGATTATCTGGAGCTCCCATCGCCAAAAACTCGAAGGAAATGTTTAAATAGACGATATTTTTATGAACCTACTGCAGATTCTTGTTTAAAAAACATACATCCTCGACTGAAATGCTTGCAAAACTTTGAATTGTGGCACAATTCACACAAAAAGTTATATTTCCTAAATCCGTCTGCTCAGCGCTTACGACCTGCATATCAGCCTGAAATGTTTTTTAATTAAAAACAGCTTATTCGTATGACGTTGGATTTATTCAGTATTCGCTACATTCGCAGATACACAATAAGAATAGTTAAATCCTTCACAAAAAATAAGTAGTTTTTATTCCAGTCATTTTTAAGTAATTTTAACACAAAAAATTACCAAACTAGATGAAATTAATTTTATTTAATACAGTTTACATATTAAATTTCATCAAATCTACAAGCCTATAGAATGACTTTTTACAGGCTGGTGTCACAATACTTTATGGTCTTCTCATTGTGAAATTAGCTGTTTCTGCTCACAATAAGCTTGGATTTTGTTTCTTTTAAAGTAACACAGCTACACAATGACTTTCTTTAACTGAATTAAGTGTCGATATAACATTTTAACATTTAAGATGTGAAGTGTGATGTTTCTCAGCAGAGGGCAGCAGTGATGTTCCTCTTCATACCCTCAGTAACAACACATTTCCTCCTAAAGATAAAACTACACTACAAGTTTTTTTTTCCCAAATAAAATCTCAATTCAGTGGTACTGGCATTATTTCGTAAAGAGTGTCAAGATTTATTAAAGAAAGGCTTTGTCCTTATAGCATCTATCTAGGTACCAAGATTATTTAGGTACAAACTATATACAGTTAAAAAGTCTATGAATGTTTGTTTTTATGCATATTTTGTCCAAAGAAGTCAATTAAAACTTACAAAATGTTTTCTCATTCATCATAATGGGATTCCCATGATATGAATAAAGCAATGTTTGCTTTTTTGTTTTGTGTGTTTACAAAAAACACACATTAATAAAAATGTATAGAAAAACATGTGGCAAATTAAGTTTTGGGTTGTCGTTATTGGCTCATAAATAAGCCAAATTATAAAAAGGGTTATAGGGTTATAATAAATGATTGTCCTTATTGATTAAGTTCTTATTAATACAGTGAAACACCCCGTCTTAGGTGTAAAATCTGTTTGATGTATATTTATCGTGGGGTGATATTTAGATTTCACTATAGATTCAACACAATCTAATATAGTAGTTTGTATGTATTTTCCATTCGTGCATCTTTTGTATGATTTGTTTTCACCCCTGTGACGTTGGGACTAGGGGTGGGGTTTCATTATTGTTTTTATAATAATCATACATATTCCTATGATTCACTTTGTACGAATTAGGCAGCAGATTAAATACATACTATTATCAATAACTTATGAGATTAGGCTGGTAAATTATGTAGATTGTGCCATCTATGACAGTTATATCTATGATAATCTATGTCTGTCATGTAATAATGTCATATATAAATGCATTTCTGAAATGTAATTTCTATGACTGTTTGCCTGTGTTGTGTGTGCTTATATATATGTGTGTATAACACACTAATGGTGTGAGTGTGTGTTGGTTCGGTCTACAATAGCATCCCTCTTATTGACAATAAGGCCCGGCAGTGAGCGGCCCTCGTTCTATTATAACCCATAATCCCTGTGCTTTTGTGCTCCGGCGAGAGAGAAAGCGAGAGAGACAGAAAGAGAGAGGGAGGAGGGACAAACGTGAGGTCATCCTAAACAACTTTCATCCGGGGTCACACACACACACACACAGAAGAGAGAGAGAGAGAGAGAGAGAGAGAGAGAGAGAGAGAGAGAACATTGGAAGAGAAACAATTACACAGGAACAGATAATGTTTGAAACAGTGTTGGAATGCAACAAGGGAGAAAATGAAGTTTAAAAGCAAGATTGAAGAATACAGATCTGACAGAAATTTGTAAATATTTGTAAAAGTGGATCACATTTGTATGTTTGCAATGCTTACCTACTGAAGTCTTATTTACTTTAATAGGGATAAACAATTTCTCTTAAATCATCACAATCACAACAATATATTTCCACTCAAGTAAACCTGACATTAATTTATAAATTACAAAAAAAGGACAATAAAATGCATAGTAAATAGGGCTGTTTTTGATTTCACTTTCAATTCTTGATTCAAACAATTAAAAAACAAGAAAATCGAGGTAAAAAAATTATTCTTCTTCGAATCCGTTGCAATTTCAGATGTCGTTCTGCCATTATCTGGCACAGATCACAGCTGATGGGGTTGGTTCAGCCAGGTCCAACAACAATTATTGTGTGATTAAAATATAAATTGCGAGCTGCTGGACCAATGTGTTTGTAAGGCACTTCGAAAGCACCACTGCTTTGACACATGTAGCCTATTGCAACACTAAAAAGGAGAAAGAAAATATTATTATGATTTCGCATATTATCGAGCATATTGTAAACATTTGTTAATGTAAATATGTTGGGCCTGTCCTCGCAGATGGTCAGCTTAAAGGGACACTCCACTTTTTTTTGAAATTATGCTCATTTTCCAGCTCCCCTAGAGTTAAAGGACAAGTCCGGTATTTTACACTTAAAGCCCTGTTTTCAGATTGTTTGTGGTGAGGTAGAACGGTTTTGACTGGAGTTTGGACATGTGCGGCTGCCCCGGGGGTTTTTGGGTGTTTGTGTTTCGCCTCCCACCTCTACAGTGGGTTTGGTGGTGCACTGGAACAATCCTTCCTAAAATGCATTAAACTTTCATTTACAAAGACGTGAAACTCACCGAGTGGTCAGGGGTGTTCAATGATATGCTCACACAAAAATCGCTGCAAAATACGCATTCCAACAGGTTTAATCGTAGTTTTTGCCAACTCCATTGACTTGTATTAGATGTGCTGTGAGGTATTACTCCCCGCCGGGAACGTTGTTTCTATTCTTGCAATTGGCAAAGGCGGATTAGCGCCACCAACTGGGCTGGAGTGTCTATTATTCAAGCTCTAAGCCGAAGAATGTACGGGTGTGAGGCATTGGAAAAAAAGGTCCACAAGTTAACAACGAATGCTAAAACAGCTGTTGGAAAGCATCTTTTGCAGCGATTTTTGTGTGAGCATATCAGTGAACACCCCTGACCACTCGGTGAGTTTCACGTCTTTGTAAACGAAAGTTTAATGCATTTTAGGAAGGATTGTTCCAGTGCACCATACACACATTGTAGAGGTGTGAGGCGAAACACAAACACCTGAAAATTCTCGGGGCAGCCGCATATGTCGAAATTTCAGTCAAAACCGTTCCATTTCATCATAAACAATCTGAAAACAGGGCTTTAAGTGTAAAATACCGAACTTGTCCTATAAACATTTGTTTTTTACTGTTTTGGAATCCATTCAGCTGATCTCCGGGTCTGGCATTAACACTTTTAGCATAGCTTAGCATAATCCATTGAATCTGATTAGACCATTAGCATCACGCTAAAAAATAACCAAAGAGTTTCTATAGTGACTCTTCTGTAGTTACATCATGGGAAATCAAAAGTTAATTGTGCCTGCTGCAGCCATGTTACAGCAGCAAAGTCCTTGATTATTACGCCAGAATAAGAGTATAATTCCTAGCCATATTTGCCTAGAAAATCACAACTTTGAATTTTCCATCTGTCTTAGTACACGACGTAATTACAAAAGAGTCAAGTTTTAAATAGGAAAAATATTGACACTCTTTGGATATTCTCTAGCGCAACGCCAATGGTCTAATCAGGTTCAATGTAATATGCTAAGCTATGCTAAAAGTGGTACCGGCAGACCCGGAGATCAGCTGAATGGATTCCAAAAAAGGTAAAAATCAAATGTTTAACTCTAGGGGAGATGGAAAATGAGCATATTTTCAAAAAAAGTCGAGTGTCCCTTTAAAAGATAAAGCTTGGGTTGCTAGGTCTGCGTAACAAAACCTGCCAAACGGACAAGCAAAACTACCATAGCCCAAAAATAGCCCAATGACCTTAAGCCAAATTCCAAAACTCAAGATATAACACTACTATACCTAAAATAAATGTTTGACATTCACTTTTATGCATTTACACAATCTTTCTTTAAAAATCACTGTAAGTAATTATAAACACAGTCTGATTTCATAAATAAGATTATCATGCCTTAAGATGAACATCAGATAAACAAAATCCTTCCACCGTGGCCAAAAAAAACAAAGAAACAAATCTGGACAATGGTTCAAAAGTAGCCCAATTCTGCGTAGCTCAAATTGCTTTAAAAAACATTTTTCCAGCTTGCACCAGCTTTTTCACATAATAATAAGCCTTTAAAGACAGATGATTGGCTCCGTTTACTACAAAGTGGAACTTTATTCACTAGAGCGTCTGCAATGATCGTTTAATTTTGCTTTGGCTCAAGACATGTGACTAAAAAACCTAAAAAAAAAAAAAAACTTAATAGAGGTCCCTATGGGTAAACATGCTTAAATCATACAGAATTATGTTTTTATGTAAATTTAAAAATGCATAAAGTTTCCTATAAGGGTTAAGGGGGTCGCACACCGGCTCACAGCTCAGCGCCGCATCGAGTCGTATCTAGGACAACTCGGAGGTATCGTAAACCGGAAGTGCACATTAAATAGTGCGAGGTTCGTCAGATACTGTAGCATCTACTTCAAAATGTAAAATATACGTTAGCAGCCATGTTAATCGTTAATGATTTGGGATTATGGTTATTTAATGTTAAACTATGTGAGTGGCGCTCTATGGCGCGACAGGGATTTGAGCAACTTCCTGAGTCATAGCTGGGCGGCAAAGCAATGTGTTCAATTTTTTCGGTGTGCGACCCCCTTTAGGCTTAGGGGTTGAGTTAGGGCAAAGGTATTGAATAGCCTGTAGTTGTACAGTATATAACCATTATGTCTATGGAAAGCCTGAACAGCGATGATAAAGCAGGTGTGTCTGTGTGTGTGTGTGTGTGTGTGTGTGGTTGCTTTCACAATTTACAAATCCCACAGAATAAAACGAAACGATAAATTAATTTATTTAATGAATTGAATAAATGTGTTAACTGCATTAAAAATGTGAAGCCATTACACATATTTAATGATCTCATAATGATAATAATAATAATAATAAACACAATAAAATCAATCTATAAATTCAATATTCTATGAACCCCAAAGGATTTGTAAACATGTGTATGTCTCTAAAGTTATACATACATAATAGATTAAAATGCTGACATTTTATTGCCTATCCAAACATATGAAAAGTGCTAGAGGGCCACACTTTACCTACGAATACTGATGAAACCATGTTGATGCAAGCTCACATTGGTCAAAGCGCACACAGTTCTGATCAGAATCACACAACACTGTGCCGTCATGTCAGAGGTCCACATCAGAATCAACCCGCTTTGATTAAATAGCTTATTTTGCAGTAACAGCTCTGCTATCACTTTAATCCACTCTTTCTTCTATTCGCTTCAGTTCATTGTTCATTTTGTCACAAAAAATAATCCGGGGCAGGAGGAGAGGAAGATGAGGTGTTTGGATGAGAAAGCCGAGTCTCGTTTGAACCGACGAGTTTCTCGTATTGAGCTTTGTAAGTGTCTCGCTCTCTCAACACACGAGACAGCTCACACTGCAGCTGCTCCAGCTAGAAGAATCAATAGAGACGAGGTTATTTATAAGATCAGATTTCGAGTACTGAATTTGTGTAAACCTGGATTGTCAGTTTTAACAAGAAAACAATTGCACTTGAAAATATCAATTTTGTTCCAAAACCTAGTGAGTTGCCTTACTGTCCACTGTGTACCTTATTAAAGGTACAGTGTGTAAATTTTAGCAGCGTCTAGTGGTGAGGTTGTGAATTGCAACCAACGGCTCAGTCCACTGCTCAACCCTCACTTTTAAAATGCATAGAGAAGCTACGGTAGCTGCCACCGGAAAAACATGTCATCGTCTGAGACAACTTAGTAGAAAAGTTTGTCCGTAAAAGGCTTCTGTAGAAACATGGCGGCACAAAATGGCGACTTCCACGTAAGGGGATCCTCTGTGTTTTAGATAAAACGCCTCATTCTAAGGTAATAAAAACATAATGGTTCATTATAAAAAGGTCTTTATACACCTCTGATAATATAGTTTTGTAAATCATTTTGCATTTCTGTCAAGAGATCCTTCTAAAAATTACACACTGCACCTTTAAGTATGCTAGGTACAAAACTGGACGGCAAACACCAAAATTTAGTTATGTGCAGATTTTATAACAACAAACAAATTTTGAATGATATTAAACAATAAAATATTGAAATAAAAGTCCAAAATTCTCTGGTCATTAACCTTATTTAATAACAGTCACAATGCATTGTGGGATTGTCAACTCTTTGCAGTATACATATGAAGCTGTCTTTTAATATCTAGTAATGCTGTGAAGGACGGTTCAGTAGGGTTTGGAACAGAGCCGGGTTTACAATAATAGGTTTAAGTGTTGTTTGTATGTATCTGATATAATACCTGCTGTGTGAGGATGTGTTTCTCAGACTCGAGTGCGTGTCGGTGCTGTAGACGTTTGTAACGGCAGGACTGAGCGTATCCTCGATTCTTCAGCGTCCGTCTCTTCTGTTTCAAACGGACCACCTCATCTTTACTCACCCCACGCAAATGTCTGTTGAGCTCTCGAACCGACAGATTGACCAACTGCTCATCAGAAAAACGCTCATCCACCCCAGACTGACAAAAGAGAGAGAGAAACCAGAAACAGTCAAAATGACCAATCATGATTTGATCTCATTTATCAAACAGTTCCAAAGTAATGTGCTGTTTCTGTGCCAAAATATAAATGTGTTCCCTCGTATGCCAGTAGTATAGACCGTTTCAATAGTAACAACATAAACAAGCGGCTGCACGTAGGTTCCGGTAAACTTTTTTGTGTGTGTTTTAAGCAAAACTTCCCATAAATCAATTAAAACAAAGTATAAACTTAATTATCCCTGTGATATTGGGTTAGGGGTAGTGTTTCACGATTGTTTGTACGATTTGCTTTTGTACAAATTCATACAATTTAGCCTGTGAGATCCGGCTTATTATACTTAAAGGTGCAGTGTGTAATTTTTTGAAGGATCTCTTGACAGAAATGCAAAATAATATACAAAACTATATTATCAGGGGTGTATAAAGACCTTTCATAATGAACTGTTATGTGTTTATTACCTTAGAATGAGACCTTTTTATCTACATACACCGAGGGTCCCCTTACATGGAAGTCGCCATTTTGTGCCGCCATTTTTCTACAGAAGCCCTTAACGGACCATTTTTTTACTAAGTTGTCTCCGACGATGACATGTTTGTCCGGTGCCGGCTACCATAGCTTCTCTATGTGTTTCAAAAGTGGACTAAGCCTTGGTGGCAATGCGCAACCTCATCACTAGATGCTGCTAAAATCTACACACTGCACCTTTAAGTAAAAATATTTTATCTAAAAATAAGTCTTAATATCACATGTAACTTTTTATGATGTTTATTTTTATTTATAAAAAATAAAGCAAAAGTATTGATTAGTAAAATTCGTTGCTTCAGGGTATGCATATGAAATATTATTAGTAGATGCAAATTGCTTGAAACATCTCAGCTCCAAGTAAATTTCATGAAATATTTTAATATTTAGTAACATTAATATTAAATATTTCTTTAATCAAGAATCTACATATTAGTAAATGGTGTCAGGAAAGTTGTGAAATTGTGTATATTTCTCATGCTTTAGACTGTTTGTACATCTTTGTGTAAGTGATTTTGGCAGCACATAAATGATAATCTGACTTATTCTAAGTGACAGTTATCAGGATTACATCACAATAATAGCAGATATTATCATAATCTCATAGCGCTGCTCCACATAGAAAGACATCCAACACAGCCCACACAACCACAGGAAAAACTTAATATGCTTTAAGATTTAATATGCTTTAAGATTTAGGAATTTAAGCATTTTAAGAATACGCTTGAATGAATTTATGCAAATTTAAAGGAATATTCCATTTTCTTAAAAGAAAAATCCTGATAATTTACTCACCACCATGTCATCCAAAATGTTGATGTCTTTCTTTGTTCAGTCCAGAAGAAATTTTGTTTTTTGAGGAAAACCTTGCAGGATTTTTCTCATTTTAATGGACTTTATTGGACACCAACACTTAACTCAACACGTAACAGTTTTTTTCAACGGAGTTTCAAAGGACTATAAACGATCCCAAACAAGGCATTAGGGTCTTATCTAGCGAAACGATTGTCATTTTTGACAAGAAAAATAAAAAATATGCTCTTTTAAACCACAACTTTTTGTCTAGGTCCGGTCCAGCGCGACCTAACGTAAATGCGTAGTGACGTAGGGAGGTCACATGTTACATATATAAAACACACATTTGCGGACCATTGTAAACAATAAACTGACACAAAGACATTAATTAGTATCAGTTGACATACAACAACGTAGGAACGGTCCTCTTTCTCAACACATGTAAACACTGGGGCGGAGTTTCGCGTTTGTCCTCTGTGACCTCTTGACGTCATGACGTATTGCGTGAGGTCACGCTGGCGCATCACGACCGGATCTAGATGAGAAGTTGTGGTTTAAAAGTGGATATTTTTTATTTTTCTTGTGAAAAATGACAATCGTTTCGCTAGATAAGACCCTTATGCCTCGTTTGCGATCGTTTATAGTCCTTTGAAACTCCGTTGAAAAAAACTGTTAAGTGTTGAGTTAAGTATTAAATGTTGGGCTCTATTAAAGTCCATTAAAATGAGAAAAATCCTGCAATGTTTTCCTCAAAAAACATAATTTCTTCTCAACTGAACCAAGAAAGACATCAACATTTTGGATGACATGGTGGTCTTTTAAGAAAATGGAATATTCCTTTAAGTGTTACCCAACAATACAGAGAGATGATTTCTATTGGAGGATGCAGATGACCCAAACTATGCGTTGAGTTTGAATAAGATATAAAATCTTATAACCCGCCCAACATTTTTTAAAATCTATTCAGATTAGTGATGCAGGTGTAGCTATATTTTTTAGTAAACAATATACATATAAATGTGCTCATTATCTTCTATTGGGGATATTGGGAGCTTGTGTTATACAGTAATAATAATATTGTACCTGAGAAAGCAGATGATGATGATGATGATGGTAATGAGCATGCATTTGATGGTGTGGGTGATGAAGGTGGCTCTGTGGACTAAGGGCTTGTGGGTAGGGACTTGTCACTGTGTTGATGTTGGAATGAGATGGAGTGGTGGAGGAAACAAGCAATACAGGGCGATGACACATGTCTGTCGGCTTATTAAGAACAAGATCAGTACCGCTGTCACTGCTGGAGTCACCCATCTGACTGCTGCTCGTGCTCTGAGACAAACCTGGAAACTGAGAGAGAAAGACAGAGATTACGCTTTATTTGTTTATTCATTCTTAAAACCGTTACAGCATCTACATTGAGAACCAGTTATCTATACACAAGACCTCCTGACCCAGCTGAGGCTCGAACCAGGGACCTTCTTCCAGTGAACCAACAGTAAAACCCACTGAGCAGAGATTATGATAAAAAGATTTAGCTTTAAATTTAATATGTATACAGGAAACATTCTTGCATTTCCTATATAAATATGTGTTCGTTGCGTCATGAAACATGCTCAGATTCACAAAATACTCTCAAGACACTAACTTAACACTAAACTCTGAGTATCTGGCAAACATGAGTGTTTCTTAAACCCCTTCGAAGCGTCTGCAGTAGACACGTATTTTGATATGACACTTAGGTTCATAAATGTTGAAATGATGAGCCACACATATGATGGGCTAACTACATGTTGTGACGAGCTTCTCATCATGTGCCCTCGAAAAATAAGTCACCATGGCCGCAACTAATGTCTTTAATTAATCGGCATATTAGGACAGATAGTCACGTTAAAGATAATTGCTGCATACTGTTTTACACTTCTGCATCCTATGTGAACACACAAATTCAATAGGTCAATGCAATGAATTCCATGAAATCATACTTAACCATAGCAATATAACCATCGGGATTAAAGGCGGCAATTGAGTTATATTTGCATGATTATACCAGATTTTTGTGATGGACATGCTAAAAATTAAGTAACCTTATTTACATGGCATACATAGCATGCTTGATTCTAAATATAAAAACGCTTAGTTCCAGTCCTTGATTGTGAGTGGTCAATATCCATATGGCAAAAAATACAGTTCTCTGGCCAAAAATATGTTTTAAATATATGCTAAATGCAAATATTATTTTGAATTTGAAAATATATTTCGTTTTAACCTTCACATATTTAACATATATTTCAAAATGTATTTCAGGGGCAAAAAATCAATTTCTAATTTTTCAACCCATATGGAAAAAATATATGTTTCCTGGCCAAAATATACAAGTTTGTATAAAATGTATAAAGTATAAGTATAAAATGCCATGAAGGTCATCACACCACTGATCTACTGGCCTTCCTGCAACATAATGCCCAGACAATGTCTGACCAACGGCCACCCCCATTTATTACTTATTCGTATATTTTTTTCTCCTAGGAGTTTTTTCAACCCCTTGGGAGTCAGCTGACATTGGCTACACTTAGAACTCTCTTTTATGCGTTACATTATTACTATGCTCGCTAGTATGGTTTAATAGTAGTCGTTGTACTCTGCTTATTATGTTGTCCACCGATTTGTCTGTTTTTTCTGGCTTTTATTAATGTAAAGCTGCTTTGAAACAATTAAACAATTGTGAAAAGCGCTATAGTAAAAGTGAAAAGTTGGTTCAACTTGAAAAGTTACTTCAATTGGTAACACCTAAAAAAGTTTAAGTTTATTCAACTTAATTTTTCACCTAAAGTGAAACTAAAGTGAATTTTTTTAAGTTGATCCAACTTTTCACTTTTTAATTTTTCTTCCAATGCGTCATGAATATAAATGCTTTAAAATATATTTATAAAAAAAATAGGCCCACAAATATATTGGTGAAAAACAAATTGTTGTAAACATATTTCAAAATATATTTCAGCACATATCTTTTTGGACATTTTTGTATAGACCGTTTCATCGGGCACATGTGCGGTATAAGCGTCTGATCTGAACTTTACTTCCAGTTTCTGTTTGGTTAATGGTCTGACTATAGTTTCTGAAACTGAACTCTTAAACAAATACCTCGTCGAAAATAATAAATGTTTTGGGTTCCTATGTAATAAACGTGTTCTTTATTTTGCTTGCTATATAAATAAACTACTTTAAAAGGACTTTGATGTTATTTATTCTTCGCAGAGTTTACCGGAAAATACCGTGTTTATATAGTTACTACTGAAACTGTCTATATTTAGAAATTCATGATATTTAAAAATATATATTTTTGCTGTATTGGTAGCTGTAGTTTATTTATGATAAGACACATCTATGACTGCTGTAATACTGCAATATAAAAAATAAAAAAAAATTGATTGTTTAGTGAAACTAAAGTGAAATTTTCTGGTGTTACCAATTGAGGTACATTTTTCATTTGATCTAACTTTTCACTTTTTACCGTAAAATGTGAAACTTTTTGAGAACGAAACGCCAGATTTATAAACAGCTTGCGCCAGCGCAAACACCTCATTTGCTGTTAAAAAACTGCTGTCAGGATCTACTAAAGACACAAGACACACAGTGAAAAATTAGCGTGGAAAATGAGTTTTTTTTGCATCTGACCTTATCACATATGCAGTTGTAAGAGTTTCCCTTTCAGATGCAAAATCCACTGTGTAGTTATCAGCCGCGTCTAGCGGTGAGATTGTGAATTGCAACCAATGGCTCAGTACGCATGCAGCTCAACCCTCTGCTTCAAAATGCATAGAGAAGCTACGGTAGCTGCCACAGGACAAATATGCCCTCTTAGACAGCGTATTGACAGGCCGTATTGTCCGTTTAGGGCTACTGTAGAAACATGGCGACACAAAATGCTGACTTTTTATGTAAGAAATCAAATGTAGATAAATGTATGTAGATAAAAACGTCTCATTCTAAAAACAATACAGTTCATTATGTAAGGTCTTTATACACCACTGACAATATAGTAATAAATGAATTATGCAATGCGATTTATTAAGGTTTGTGCTCGTTAGTTTACTAGTATTTGTGCCATTATTTAATGCCTCAAAAAAGCACAACACTTGGTTTTGAGTGTGTTTCAGGCCTAATACACATAACATTTCCAAATGAAAGCTTCAATCATACCTGAGAGGTCACAGCCACTGCTGCAGAGTTCAGCAGAGCCTCCACTGCGTCCTCACATCCCATAAATCCGCCTCGATCCGTTCGCTCCGGTACGCCTCCCAGAGCTCCTAGCAGAGACGCGGCTCCTCCAGGCTCCACACCGAACTGCTGTTGCAGGGCTGCTAACCACAGCAGATCCTCCAGAGAGGTGGGGTTGGGACACGGCACAGGGCCGCAGGCAACCGGGTTGCCGTCCGTGTTTCTCTGAGAGCTGAAGCTCTGGCCGGACATGTATCCTGTGGATACAGACATCGGGAAAGATAGAGAGGAGGAAGAGGAGGACACGGACGGTGGTGGGTGTTCGTCACTGAGGGTCGGTGATGGAGGAAGCGAAGTGTAGGGGCTGGAGCTCACACTGGAGTCGGGTGGAGGGTGAGGTGCGTATGGAGATGCGCTGGTCTCCTGATGGAGCTCCGGTTTGGGATATAAACAGGTGGAAAGTGGTGGGGGTGTGTCGGCTTTCGCTTCAAACTTCAGCAGGTCAAAATCGTTGAGATACTCCATGGCCAAAGGACTTGGGGGAAGAGTGGCCAACGGCAGAGATGAGGATGACATTGTTGGGCCAAACAAAAAATATGGAAACTGTTGTCCTTTTGTTCAGTTTTAAAGTGCACGGCACAGTCTTTTGAAGACAAACAATGGAATCCTAATTAGACTTAATCAAATGTAATGTCCCTCACAGAGCTCCCAATGATAATGTGTCTCCGTGGCTATGATAAAGGTCTCCTGATTTATCATCTGAAACTGAAAGACAGAAAAATGGTAAGCAGACAGCAAGACATCTTTTTCCATCAATGCTTCTTAATAACATTTAAGTTGTGACCATATCAAGTCTTAAACCCAGTGGTAGGGAATAGATTTACTAAATACTGCATATACTGTATGTTACCCTGGAACGCAAAACCATTCAGTTTTAAATTGAAATTTATGAATCATCTAAATGCTGAATAAATAACATTTTTTGTTAGGATAGAACAATATTTGGCTGAGAAACAACTATATGAAAGTCTGGAATCAAAATATTGAAAAAATCGCCTTTGAAAGTTACTAAAGTTGTCCAAATTAAGTCCTAAGCAACACATAATACTAATGATAAATAATTTTTTTATACATTCACATTTTATTTACATAAAATATTTTCATGAAACATGATTCTTAGTTAATATCCTAATGATTTTTGGCATAAAAAATCCCATAAGTTTTGTTGGATATTGCTACAAATATACCCGTATAACTTATGACTGTTTCATGGTCCAGGGTCACTATGTATTTTTTTCATGTAAATGTATAGTTTTCATCAAGTTTCTATTAATAAACAATATTTATTAACATTGGAAACTAAATTGTAATTTTGCATTGTTTTTAAAATGATGGTGAAACTGTGCAGGGTGAAGATATTTACATTCATTCAAATGTTTTTCAGTTTACAGTTATGTTGGAGAAGCTCAAAATTAACCATGCATTGTAAAAAAAATGCAGCTTAAGTTAAAACAACTTGGTTTTGCATATCAATTCAACCTACCATTTTAAGTTTTGACCTCTGATAAGTTGGCATAACTTATAAAAACAAGTTGAAATTGTTTAACTTAATTTGTTAAGTTAAAGTAACTTTTTTTTAAATTATTTGAATTGGATTTTCACTGTAATACGAAGAGAACAAGACATCTCACAAAAAACAAAACAACAACACATAGCTTAGAATGTAAAACATGACTATCCCATACATAACAGATTAGAAAAGAGGGGAAAAATACATAAATAGGGCAGAAAAGTTAAATGTCTAGACATTTACACAATTACAATATTCCTTGTAGTATAATAGGGCAAAGTTGGGTTCCATAAAGTCTAGATATAGAGTCCAAACAGGCCTGTTTTTATGTAATACATGGAAATTGTTTAAAAAAATTATCTTATGCCAACCTTTAAGCGATGGCGATTTATCATTAATCCAATTAAGTAAAATATATTTTTTCTGGCAGCAAAGGAAAGAATATTATACAATTTCTTGTAAGCAGATTAGGTATTTCCATTTCTCCCTCATCAAAAACCAACACCTTTGAAGTTTGTGACAAGACCACACACTGAAAAAAATGATTCATTGAATTTACTAAATTTTTTAAGGTAAGTGGTTGCAATCAATTTATTTAAGCTACATTTCAACAAAAAAGATTAGTAAAGGAAAATAAAAAACTTTTGTTTAAATAGATTGATTGCAACCACTTACCTTAAAAAAATTGATTAAATTCAATCAATAATTTTTTTTTAGTGCAGACAAGTACCTTCAGTTTTATATTTTAAACACATAGGCGATAGAGAGAGGAATTAAAAAATGCCTGCAGTTCGGAGAAATATGAAGTCTATGTATGATTTTAAAGAGCACCAATGATCCGATTCACGATTTTACATTTCTTTGCTTTTCCAGACCGCGTTTTCCAGACCTTTACCAACATTTTTATAGAAGTTAAAAGTTGTTGTAATATTTACTGACATTGTCCGTAATGATTACTGACATGGAGCATGTTGGACAGGACTAAAATCACTGAGAATCCCGTTCGAATTTATCCAATGTCAGTAATCATTACGGACAATGTCAGTAAATATTACGGCAACTTTTAACTTCTGCAAAAAGGTCCGGAAAAATTACCTCAGGTAATATAAATCCAGTTTGAATAGACCAGCTGTAAATATACACGTAATTTCGTCATTTCCTGTAATTAAGGGCGTTTTTTATAATCTCCAACTTAAATCTCTTTTCTTGGACTACAACAAACACACAGATTGTAGGCAACAGTTTACTTCCTGGGATTGATGATGTAGACCTACATTATCATAAGTACTCCCACTTCGGACTCAGTTAGTATTGCATTGTGACATTTTTTTAACCATAAACCACAAAAACACATTGTACTTATACCAAATACACAAAATAACGTTGTTTTTTTAGCAATGAAATAGGTGCACTTTAAATTGTATTTATTTTCTACATGCCCAAACAGAAGTTAAAGTAACTTAAAAATATATTGATTTGACAAAAAGGTCTGTTTTTGTGGTAAAAGTGTAGTAACCGTGTTTTTTTTTTTTTTTTGGTGTATTGATAACTATTAGCAAAACCATGGCTTTACTATACTAACCATGGTTTAGCTATGGTATTTTGAAAGCCATGGTTGTCAAAACTATGGTTATTTTGTACTTACCATTGTTTTTTGTTTTAACTGTAGTAAAATCATGGTTCATTTTCGTAAGGGTATGGAATTACAAATAATATCACAGGAAAAATATTGACCATCAAACACAGCATGTCTGATTTTCAGATAAATTAAAGAAAGGCCTATGCCAAAATCTTCACACATTTATATGGGTTAAATGTACAACTCATATCTCAAACACTAAATGTTAAAGAGTGACTGTTAGATATTTAATTATTATTATTAGACAACACTTTCATAAGATTTATTCATTAGTATACGCATGTTGAGCTGTATAAAAATATGCATTAAAAACTAAACAGAATCTATACATCTATACAGAATAAATCGTTCAAAATGCTTAAACAAAACAAAACAAAACATATTAACATTCTGACAATAAACAAGATTTGATATTTTATAATAGTGTAGTAATAGTGTAATATCAATCAATGCAGTTTAACAACACGAAGCATGTAATGTACCTACATTATTATAAAGGGTAGTTTCTAGACTAAACCTACTAACAATGCACAATTAAACAAACAAACCATTTTAAATTAAACAAAATTTTACATTTACTCAGAATTTTAATAATTTTCTTAGCATTTACAGCTCTCTGACTCTTAATAATCTTACACAACAGGTTGTTAAAGTCAATATTAAGATCATTAGTTGTGATTATATCTGAAAAAAATGCTATACACCATTTAATAGAGAAACTATCAGGATATATGAGAAGAGAAATTAGGAATTTGAGATTAGAAAGTCAGAAAAAGAGTGACTTTACACAAAGACATGAGAGGAATGATAGTATAAGGGAAGTATAGAGGAAGATAAAGTTCCTTTAATATTTCTTACCTTGTGTTTAGTTCACACACATCCTGAGGTGTTGACTGACAGATTGATTCCTGTCATATGTGACTGTATCATTGAGTCTCTGTGAGCCGATTGTCATCAACAACTCAACCCCCCCAACTCCTAAATCCCACATCATCCATCCATACCTCTCTCTCTCTCTCTCTCTCTCTCTCTCTCTCTCTGTTCTGAACTTCATGAAGTGAACATGACTAATCGTTCATTACAGTACACACTGCCACCTAGTGTACTGACTGATACATCACCCATCAAACCATTTTCTTCTGTACTGTGTTGTAAATCAGACTTCTGGATGCCCGCAACATGTTGTACAGTAAAAAATTATTATAGATTCCAACATAATGTAAAGCAAAACTATGTTTAATCTGTACATTACCTATAGCACTATTATAACCACATTATAAGATTAAAAAGTTTCGGTTACATATTAAAAGCAAGATTCAGTTGTCCCACATTGCATCACTCTAAAAATGGCTGGGTTATTTTTGACCCATAATGGGTAAATATTGGACAGAACACGTGTTGGGTTAAAAATTGATCCATGGTTATTTTAACCCAACTGCTGGGTTCTTATACGCCATGGTTGCTTAACAACAACCCAACATTGGGTTATTTTTAACCCAGCACAGGGTAATTTTTAACCCACCACGTGTTCTGTCCAATATTTACCCATTATGGGTCAAAAATAACCCAGCCATTTTTAGAGTAATTGCAGTACAAATAGCGTCACAATATAACAGAAGTCCAAAAAAAAAAAAACTTTGGGGATTATGATTTTTCTCATGTTATTGTTAGACAACACAAGTACCTTTAGGATTGATTTCAAACTACACCAGTATGACTTAGTATTTAGATAAGCTTTTTTTTTAATAAAATGTTTGTTTTAGGAGCTTGACTGTTAAGCACATTGTAATTATATAGAGAGATTTCTTGCAGGCAAAAAAAGCCAAACTAGCATCTTTAATGATCCTTTGAGGATAAACTTGTTAATCTGAGAAAAATGTCTCGTTGAGGAATCAATGCTGTAATATTGTCTGATTAAATTTAATTAATCTGATTTGTGTACACACACGCGCGCACGCAAGCACGCACGCACGCACGCACGCACGCACACACACACACACACACACACACATTGAACGGGATCACCTTGTACAATACTTTCTTAACTGCAGAAAGACTTCTTCATGGATCAATCATGTTTTAATGTTGCTTTTAAAACTGTAAACAGGACAATATGAGGTGCATTTCTATCTATTTTATTATCTGATGTGGAGATTCATTTTCTGAATGGTAATAATGAAAGATAACAATTAAAATGGTATATACTTGATATTTAGCTTCACATCCAACCACTAAGACATAATTCTCCTATGTGTGTACCCCCAGTGTGTCCTCAGCTACAGTAGATGTCACAACCCTAAAGGAGTTGTGAAGTTAAAGCCGTGTGTAGATAAGAAACAAAGTTTTCTGCTCAATGACAGCTGTTTTAACAGACAGAAGGTCTAGCATAATGCATTTTAATGCAATCTTCAAAGTGAGCAACAAGCCCCCGTAGCACCCCGCCTCTGTTCCTCCATCTGATCCTGCAGATAGATATCCTATAATCCATACTAACTCTGACACAAACTACAGATTAACCATCTCATCCAGCCACCCTGCCTCCCTCTTACACAGCGCTTAACTCATTTTAGACATGTCTTAATATCTCTTATACTGAATTTACTTCAGGGGTTTTGGGTTAAAGCAGTCCATGTTGTCTGTATGTTGTCACTGCATATAAATATGTAGGCTATTCAAATATACACATTGGTACCAAATGTACATCTGTGCATAAATTGTACACATTTGGACATTTTCCCAGTGACAGCTTTTGTACAATTTAACATTTCCTACCAGATATGCTTATTAACATTTAAAAACTATTTAATGGATTAAGAACTTGTAGATGTACAAATTTTATCTTGCCAAAATTATAATGCATGGTGCTAAAATTCATCCTTATATCATTTATTAACATTTAAAATACATAAAATACATAATTGTATTAAAACAAAAATAATAAAATTATTGTAAATAATAACGTCTGCCATTTTCTATGTTCTAGTTAAAAAGTGTTTTAAACGCAAAACATAAATATGGTTTCTGCTGGAGTTGTGAATATTATTCATTATATGAATTATTATTATTAATCATATTTTCTCTGGTGTTTTGGGTAGTGTGGGTGTTTTCTGTATATACTGTATGTGTTAGGCTATATGTGTTTGTATATGAATATACATCTGAACATGCAGGACTGTCTGTGTGTGATTATTGGGCTACTCATTGGATTAAGAGACTGATTGAACCGCGGTAATCTTGTGTCAGATTAGCAGATATGAGTGCTTTAATAAACTGTCTGTAATGTAGACACAACCTCCCCCCATTCAATGTCTTATCTTTATTAAATAAAATATCATCACCAATGCACACAATAAGCACACTACTTCTAATACTCTCCATGTTATTTTATAACACATGAAACAATCTGAACAGTATTGAATATACTGTTTATCAAACTTATAGATTTGATGGCAGTATGGAGCAGTGCAGTCAAACATTGTTTTGAATTACATCAATTTAAAACACATCACAGGTAATTCCATGACAAGCAGCTGTTTTTGTGCTGTTAAATTAATGGTTGGATTCATGGTTGTCATGGTTGGATCTTGGCCCGCAGTACTGTAAGGTGTCTCCATAAATTTGAGTATCTGATGGGTGCTTACCTAAGCAAGAGAAGAAAAAGATAGTGAGCATCGTGTCATAAACTAGAATTTAAAGGTCCACTGTGTAGATTTTAGCGGCATCTAGTGGTGAGATTGTTAATTGCAACCAGCAGCTCAGTCCACCGCTCACACCACCCTTTTGAAATGCACAGCAGAGGACAACAATATTGTTGCATGAGACAACGTTAATATAATAAGATAGTTATGTATATTTTACTACATTTCTGTCAAGAAATCCGCCTAAAAGTTACACAATGCACCTTTAATATGAGTGGAAATAAATCTTATTAATGAATACATACCTTATAGATTTTGCTATATTCACAATGGAAAACATGCTGTAAAGCTTTTGTGCTTTCAGCCTAATCTCAAGGGAATTTGTGCATATAATACAAGTTGGCTTATTTGTATATTCGTATGAAGTAAATAATTTAAAACAAACAATGCTAGTAAAATTATATTATGAAATATATTTTAAAAATAAATATATATTTTAAAGCAATAAAAATATATTAAGCCCAGCCCACTATATATTTATCAAATATAATTAAATCTATTTTAAACATTAAAAATATACTTTATTAAATTTACTTGAATTTAGGACACATTTAAAATATTCTTTGGTAAAGAAATACATTTTAAAGTATACTGTATGTTGATATATGAAGGTTCAAACTAAATATATTTCCAACTTCAAAACATATTTAATTGAGCTTTACTTTCTACAAAATGTATGTAGCATATATTTAAAATAAATTTTTGGTTAGAGAAATATTTTTTTTGCCATATAGAATAAATTACTGTACGATTGGCTTTTTGCGAGTTTAGTTCAGTCTGTATATTCTAATCTGATCTCTGCCATCAATAAGACATCCTTGCCAGAGCTGCAGCTTAGTGGATATATTTCTCGAACCCCTAGAGATCCCAGTAAAATCCTGGTAGATCAGAAAGTTTCTAAAAATACAAATTTCAGCCTGTGTGACACAGATCTTCGTGTTGACGAGCCTAATAAAGTCCACGTATCTAATAAAGTGTGTGTTTATTTCCTAAAAATGACCAACTGACACTATATATTAATGCACAATCACAGAAGTGATAAAAGATACGATTTGGTCTTGTTTTGTCTGTTTCATTTGGCGGTTAACTGAATTAACTCTGTCTGGTGACAGTGTCTGAGTTTGACTCTGAAACCCTCAAAACAAGCACGCAAACACAGGACTTAACACTAATCTGGATAAAGAGGAAAACGGTGGCAGACAGTCCGATGGTGAGAAAAAGAGGGTTAGAGATAGAAAACAGTAGAGGATGAGAGGATTAGGATGGTAAATACGTTATCTTATCTCCCCGTCTGAAAAATGACACTAAATCTGTTAAACTCACCCACCCACTACCCCACCTGTAAATCTGTCCTCTTCATGTCTGTTAGTAGTATACAGTATGGATATTGTCAAAGCCAAATCAGAAAAGAACAAAGCTAACTTTTATGAATTATGAATAAGTACACTTTACACATATTTTCCTATTAAAATACACATGATGCGCCGAACACATATTTTGAAGTTGCGCCCCTCAAAAGAGCAGTCACAGCCGCCACTGGAACATATATGTTTCAGAAATCAGAAAAGGTGATATCGGCTGAAAGGATTCCAAAACTGTAGGAATCAAATGTATAACTGTAGGGCAGCTGGAAAATGAGCATATTTTAAAAAAAGTGTCCCTTTAACAGTATATTTCTGTTTTTGTTAAAAAGTTTTCTAATGATCCACCTGAAATCAAGTCAACAAGTTCAGATACTAAAGCATTAATGATGGACACCTGCTGCTATTAAACAGAATCATGGAAGAAAGGATAACAAAAAAGAGAAGGGATGAGCAGAAACTCATACACACACAAAGGCTAAAAAATAAAAGAACACATAAAATCTCTCCAAATCTCACCAGAGGAGAATTAAACATTTCCACAAACACCATTACCATCTTCTCTTATAAACCGCTTTGACTTATTTGTGTTATACATCTACAAAAGTTCTTACTGAGAACAAACAGGGGTTCACTAGAAGATGGCCTTTTCTTTAAAGTCACCAATATGTTGATCAATGTTTTCATTAGTTGGGCTCTTGAATTTTAACATTAGTTATTAATCTGGTTTGCTGTAACTGTGTCTTTTGCTACCCGTTCTCACCAAGATGCGTACAAATGACACGCAGTGTGATTATCGTGCAATAGATACGCCAAATTCCGATTTTGCGTGCATATGATACGCCAGTCCTTCCCATTCACTTATATGGCGAATCGTTTCGTGACGTTTTATTTATTGTTTTCTCATTTGTTTTCTGTTTTTTAAACCATTTTCGCTTGGGTTTAGGGTTAGATTTCACATTTGTTTAAGCAGGTTATTTAATATACAGGTTTCTCTATGTTTTTATCTATATTTAAGCCATGGTCGCTTGGAGTTGGGGATAGAGTTGGGGTTTGGGTTAGGATGTCATTTTTATATAATAAAAAGTTGTTCTAAAAAGCTGATCATGATAACTGCTCATTATTATCCACGTGAACACTCTTGTGGGGATGTGAGCAGAGAAAAAGGCAGGACACACTGCTTGCCATCACAAAAAGGATTTTTATTCGAATCCTGAAATTAACTGGGATCCTCCTCACGGAGAGACCTCAGCACAACATCCAAACCAAACAAAAAAACTGACTTAACCAAGGAAAAGGAACCCTATATAACTAAGGGTTAAACCAATATACACACACATAGGGAAAATGAAAATCATGTACCTAAATACACAAGCAATATACATTTAACACTTAAGTTCAAAATTAATCTTAACATCAATAAACAATCCCCAAAACAAATATAAAAACAAAATACAAAAATAACCACAATACATTTCCAAAAATAGTATTCCAAACAGACACAAACCAATTACTCCCCTGCTCACTCATATTGAATGGACTATGCCTACATTACCCATAATCCCCCAGGATAGCATATAATGAGGAACAGGAAGGCCGCGCATCCTCTTCAACTTTACTCCCGGATAGCATGCTGCAGTCATGCACCCCGAAAAACAAAAGGTAAGAGAAATACATCATTCAAACTTTAAATAAAATAAAAATGAAAACTTTGTGTCCTTTCTTTGATCTAATGTGCACCCTTAGACCAGAAAGTAACCAAAATTAATTTTTAAACAAACAAACAAACATAAAGAAAGCATAAACATGTATTTAAACAAATCAAACCATTACAAAACACAAAAACAATTTATGACATCCCCACAACTCTCTTCCTCAATGGAACGTCTGAGCTTTGTTTTCCAGGGACTGAAACTAATCGCGACACTCGCGTCTCCTGAAAATCCGTTTTTTTCAACCAATCAAAGACGACTTTAACATTCTCACAGGGTTTCCAGAAAAGTGTATGAAAAACATTAGCCAACAGTCTGTGGGCGTGACGTCTGAGTTTAGGCCAGGCCCATGAAGAGCGCGGGGACGGCCATTTAGGACCAGGCAGAGAGTTTAGGGAGCTGAAAAATGGCCATCTTGGGCCAGGCAGAGGGTGCTTCTCAACATGCTTCTTTGTCTTCTCGCTCCTACGTCCTACATCCTACGACCTGGAAACCGATCGAGCTCCCCCATCTTGGAGGACATTTTAGTTCTTTAATTGCACTGCAAGGAGGCGAAGAACGAGGAGTTAGGAGACTTTCTGAGGATTCATGAGCGAGGATACACAAGTGTATCTTATGCAGAAGTGTTTTATCAACTAAACCTGAGGCACGTATAAATCTGTATATCCTCTCCCTTCATATCATTAAACACCAATAAATCATTCAATTATTGTAAATGTAGACTTGTTTCAGACTATATATTTAATATTTATGTATAAACCACCAATCTATATAAGTGATCACTGGTATAGATACAGTATATACACTGTAACAAATTTCTGTAGTTTTCACAGCATTATTACTGTAAAATGAGCAAATGCTTACTGTAGAACTTGTATACAGCATGTTGCTGTATATCTGCAAAGCATCATGGTCTTTTTTCAACGGCGGGTAAATTCAACAGTAAAAATATTTTTCCTGTGAATCACAATACAGCAATTTCTAAAGGATTTTTTTCTTCAGCCAAGGAAAGCTACGAGATTCCACACTTTCATCTGAATTTTTACTTCAGAAAGGTAAATTTGCTAATTTAATTCCAAAGTTTACTCTTGTAAAGTCTGTTTGTTCAACTTTAAGAGTGCACTGAGAGAGAATGAGCAGCACACTTCACCGTCTTGTGTGTGCATTTTGTAATTTTATTACCACAAATATATAATTCTGCATGATTTCGATATATTTTCTAGTTTGGCAACATTTTATAACGTCATTAGTTTAGAGAAGGATAATAATTTAATAATAATAGTAGACTGTTATTCTTAGTTAATAGTAAATTGTTTAATATGCTTATGACTTGCGAATCTAATGGTCAGTTAACTTAAATAAACCAGGGTTGATGACGTATGCGAGTGCGACCTCCGCAGGATGAAACCAGTCTCTCGAGCTGAAAGAAAACGCAGCTGAGGAGATATGAGGTAAGACTTATCCAGTCTTTAATTTAATTATAGCGTTAGCATTGTGAACCAAAATTAATTTAAAAGTGTGTATTTTTGTATTTATTGGCGCGATATTCGTTTAAATCTCACGTTTTTTTGTCTTGCTCGCTTACGTTGCTGCCTGAGGAAACGGAGCGGGCCGATTCGAAAGAAAGCATAACACACATTTTTCATAATTTCACGATTGTTTTACCGTTTCTTGGTCACAAAGTGTAGTTTTAGGACTAGTTCAGTCGAGAATGTATATGTATTATATTTAAATCTGCAGTCGATTGGTAAAGATAGCGCCTGTTTGAACGTTTGCTTAGTGAGATTCGGTACGAATGAGAACCAAAGCATGAGCGGACATCAGTGTTCACTCGCCCCGCTGACCACCGCCCTCTCTGGGCTTCATTTCTGACAGATATTCCCTGGCTCTCATGTTGGCCTTGTTTATTTATGATCGTCAAAATGAGATCAAATCAGCAGTATTTGGTGTCATAATGAAACTATTAATCGTTTTCTTATTCATATTTAGTGTCTTTTGTGTTTGTTATTGTTTTGGCGCGAGGTGAAAGTTAATAAAACTATAATTTTACAATGTTACTATGCTTTCCCATTTATTCTTAACGCGATACGAGCACTCGATTATTATTACACCTTGTTCTTGTCAGTACTATATAAAACGGTTATTTATCAGTGTCAGAGAGATGTTTTTGCATGCTGCTTTTAAATATATCAGTGGCAATATCTCATAACATGTTTTAATAGTCACGTCACAATAAAATAAATGATCAATGTCCACATTTAAAAGCTGCGGTGCTTACCTGCAGTTCCACGGTGTTTTCGCGTTCTTATAAGAGATATTGCTTCAGAAAAAAATAGTTTACATTCCTCTTTTCAAGTGTTAATCGTCCACACGATGTGACAAGACATAACTCCCATTAAAGGTGCAGTGTGTAATTTTTAGAAGGATCTCTTGACAGAAATGCAAAATAATATACAAAACTATATGATCAGGGGTGTATAAAGACCTTTCATAATGAACCGATTCGAGAACCAGAAAGAACTGTTGTATAAATTAATATATCAAACATGTTAAAGTGCACAGAAACCATGCAACAGGAAGAAGCTGTTTTTCTCTTGGTTGATGCAAGTTATTTTTGTACAGTATTGACACACTTTTACTCTTATGAATATTGTACTTGTGATTTCTAAAAGTTATTTTTTTGTTTGTTTATTTTGTGTTACAGGAAACTTCCACCTACAGTAAGCAGATGCTGAGGCCCAGATTTCCATGCTAAGCACTCCAAGGCTCATCATGCTCGGTATGATCCCAGCACTCAACATAATAGATGCCAATTTTAGGGGTTACTTCATCTATAAAGCGTATTTGTATCAAGTCACTGTGTGAACAAAGTTTTATGTCATCTTGCACGTATATTCCAAAATTCTCTAGTGGTTATTGATCTAATAGGAAAGAAAGAGGTAGTTATGTAGGGCTAGTGTTTTCAATTAATTTTGCTTATGTAAAATAGTAAACCATATCAGATTGAATACTGTGCAATGTCAACTTTTATTTAATATTTTTTAGGAGAGTCCAATCTGAGGGCAAAAAATGGATGCTTTCCATCGAGTGCTGAGTTCTCCTCCAATTGAGTGACGGTTGTGATTTCACTTCTGCTCTAGCCTTTTTGCGTCATACTATGTATGAGGCAGCCACTACATTGGGATTTATCCAGAGGTAAGCACAGTTTTTTTATATAGTTTTGACTAAGAATGGGAACAAATATTTGAGTACTCATTCTTTAACCAACTACCCGATTAGTAAAATACTTCTTAAAGTGTTTTTTTTTAAATGAACTGTTGTGCAATTGTTAAATATCAAACGTTTAATTTAACTCGCCATGCAAAAGGTAGAAAAGCAGCACAGCTAGTCTAATACAGTGGCAGCCGGTGACTTCTTTTTTCGAGGGCGTTTGTCACAACATGTATGTAGCCCATCATGTGTGTGGTTCGTCATTTCAAAATATGTGTTTAGCGCGTCGAGTGAAACAATACTTTTCCATTCACAAATTAACAAATATTTACCATAAATTTCACTGTTGTATCACTAACTGTAAACTGTAAACTCCACAAACCACCAACAGAGCATATAAAAAATTAAAATTGTTTATTTAAAAGTAAATCACTGCGAAGTAAACTTTTATGTATATTAGGGCTGCACGATAATGAGAAAATATGCGATATGCGATAGTTCTGTTGGTGGGTGCGATGGCGATATGTCTTACTAAGAGAGATTATATTTTTATTTGCTTTTATTTTAGCATTTAGATATGTAATGAAAGAAAGAGGTAATGCATATTCTTAAGATGTAATTAAACTATGCTATACATGTGACAAAAAACTGGTAATGTGTGACCATAACGCAGTACTTTGATTTATTGAATATTTATATTAATTTCATAAATCCAACCACTCCAAACTCTCTTTCCTTTCTCTTTGACATGAACAAAGCTGAATGAACTTGTGAATATGACCCCCTTTTAAGGGATTTATTAACATTGTGAGAGGTGTAGAAAGACTAATTTTATACAATAAAATGTATAGTATATTAATGATAGACAATGCAGGTCTATGGATTGTAAATAGGTCTAAAGATTATAAAGTTGATTGGTTTGTGTAGAAGCAGTAAGTGCCTCTCTTTCTGTTCCTCTGTTGCAGATTAAAAGAGCTTAATCCGTCATTATTTTAGATTCAAAAGTATACTCTATATAAAGAATGTACTGTAGATTCAGCTTACATAATGACTGTTTGACAGTTTGAGCTATAATGGATCGTTCAGTACAATGGGCTTGGCATTAACATTGGTTATTTGCTACCATCTTTGTAGCAAACGTTTTAGATATAAAAATACTATATAGTTCTAATAATACTATAAAAATGGAAGAAAGAAAGTGCAGCGCGTGGCCGTGACTTTATATAAACAAGAGTAAGTTTTCGTCGCCATAGAAACCGGAGGCACGCTTGACACTGCACATGCGCTATAGTGCGTTAGCGCTGACTGACTCTTCACGGCCGTCTCTGATCGACTTGGGTTTAAACAGACCCGGTACCTGAAGTAATTAAAATGGGACCGACTCGGACCTGACTGACCTTTCAAAATATTGACTCGTGTCCTTCCGTGAAGACCTCTAATGGATACAACTATGATCAAGTTCAGGAACATGGAAGGATACAATGTGACAGTGAGCTTTGCGTCGCACCTAATTCATCGGGAAACAGAAAGCACGCGAACGCACAGCGAACTCATCAGAAAAGACACGACGTGCTCGCACGCATAATGTCATTATCAAGGACAGAAAAAGACAAAATTTGATGTTAAATATACGTGGGCAGTTGTTAATATACTTGAGAGATCCGCCCAAGTAAAGTAAGTGTGTGGGAACCACCTTCTGATCGGTGTAATTTGGACGATCTAAGCATGCAACACACAAATGATAGACACGTAAAATAAATGCAAGTTATCGCAGCTCCCTGCGATATGCATATCGCATACACAGTTATCGCGATGGCGATACATTTTCGATATACCGTGCAGCCCTAATGTATATGTCATCAACCCGTCTGTCTTGCTTTTACATTAATAGTCAATTTCTTTCATTACAGGGTAGAGTCCAGCCCAGGAAGTCAACTAGTTCATGTCCAGATTTAAAAGAATAATATTTCTGAAAAAAAGGTCTTGGAGAAAAACAATATTCAGGTTTGAAATCCTGCTGTAAATGTAAATCATTTCACTTTTATGCATTTGTAATTTACCAGAAACTTTTTAATAAATATTGATTGTTTTGTGTGTTCAGAAAAAAAGTGTTTTTGTATGTTCAGAAAAGTGTTGAAATTAAATGAAACATTCACAGAAAAATGTTAACATATTTAAAAAAATGTATATGTTCAGAAAAGTTTTGAGATGTTCACAGAAAAAATTTAACACAAAAAATGTATGCTATGCTATTTTTAATTTATGAATTTTTGTAATTTAAAGTGATAAAATAAATGGCATTTTTGTGACAAACAGTGTCTTCATTTTACAGTACACAAAATAAATGCAGTAATCCCTATTACAGTAGTAGTTATAAAAATACAGTACTGTGATTATTACTTTAAAAGAGTTTACAGTATTTTACTGCAATTACATTTACAGTAAGAATACTGTGAAATGAAATACAGCAACTTACTAGCTAATTGCTGCCAGCAAGTTACTGTATTTTTCACAGGATTCTTTTTACAGTGTACATTTTACAGCACTTTTAAGAATGACTTTATTTTAATGTAGTAAGGATATGAACTCTAACTCAAGTATGTATTTAACTTTATTTTATGAAATATTTGGGGTTTTTAATGCATTTGATAAATACTTCGTCTCCTCCGTCCTCCTGTCTTTCCAAGGAAAGGAAATGAGGATGCACAAATAAGAATTGAGAAGCACCCACTGAATTCAGGGAGTCTAAGATCTGCCATCTTGGTAGAGCAAAGAGTCTATAGAGCTTGGAAGCGACCATGTTGGTTGACCTGCAGGACACAGGAGTAACTCAGGGGTGACCATCTCGGCCTTGACAGGGAGCTCAGGAAACATGGACACAGGCCTTGTGGCCGGGACAGGAAATTCTGGAACATCAGGCTCAGCCAACTCGGTCAGGACAGGTAGCTCAGGGGACTCGGGTTCAGTCTTTGCGGCCGACTCAGGTTCGGGCTTGAGAGACTTCTTGTGAAACAGAAGAGCAGAAAGCAGACGGCGGTTTATGTTCTTTTATCCACTTTCCGCTTCTCCTTTGGCCGTCTGCCCAGCTGTACCTGTCGCCCCTGAGCGGACCTCCCCATCATCCAAAACCGGCTCTGTATCAGTAGGTACAACAGCATGCACTGCTCTCTTAGGTGCCATGTCCATCAATTTCCTGTTTCTTCACCAGTGGCCTTCTTCTGATCAGGCATCCCATTTCTGACACCATATTTTCTTGCCAATAGTAACACAGGAGCCACTGCTGGTATTTAATGTCCTGTTGGAACACTTTATTATATACCTATTAACTTTTCAAGTAAAAAAAATATTCCCCATATGTGAGAAAACGGAAAATAAACATCTACAGTATACTCAGAACCGGATCTCGCGTTCTTCATAACTTACAAATATCATAACTTTCTCAATTATTAACAGATTTTTACAATCAAGTTATCTTAATAAATGGGAATGTCTGCTCCGTCTAGTCATTTTATAAATTTTGAGCTTCGGGGTTTTTGAAAATTTTGTCATCATACCTAAAAACAGTATGAAACTAACTTGTTATAAAAGGAATGAGGCTTACAGTATAAGGCTTACCTGTTATAAAAGAAGTAAAGTACAATAAAAACTTTACATTTCAAAATGTTTTAACAGTAAATGATGATTATTTTACTCTCTTACCTGTTTGTGTTGTTAGTCTGCAGGCGGTTCAGCAGGACTGATGATTCAGCGCTTTTACAGGTGAAACTTATCAAGAGGCAGCTTGAAACTGACTAAATTTAAAATAAAAAAGAACCAGCATAAAAGGGTTCTTCAGTAAGCTATGGTTCTATATAGAACCATTATCATCATTTAAGAACCATATTTTTAGAGTGTATCCCATTAAAGTCAAAGCTTGCCCTGGCAAGTACTATATGTCTATAAGTTTTTAGGTCAACTTATTTCCACAGCATGTATTGTGCAGGTAATTATTATATGCTTACATGATTCTTACAATCCATTTGTGTTTGTTGCCTCTTTGTTCATTAATTGCATTTTATCACAAACTTTCAGATGTTGGCAGCACAAACAAAATCCAGACAAATGTTACACCAACTTTGTAAAGTTTGTCCACTGTACTGTAGATGTTCATTACTTTCTTTCAAACATCACAAATTTCTATATAGAAGATGTATTATTCAATGTCAAATAAGTATTACTTGTAAAAAATTTGCCAATAAAGAATGCATAATTTTGATAAAGTTTGCTATAAAATGTAATAAAACGAATGAATGACCAAACAAAAAAGTGAGTGGATCACTTTCTGTGTTTCCTTGACAGTTGCTTTTTAAAGGGGTCATATTATGGGATTAATTTTAAGATGTCAAATAAATCTTTGGCGTCCTCAGAGTGCGTATGTGAAGTTTAAGCTCAAAATACCATATAGATGATTTATTATAGCATGTTAAAATTGCCACTTCGTAAGTGCAAGCAAAAATGTGCCGTTTTGGGCGTGTCCTTAAAAATGCAAATGAGTGGAGGAAATGCAAACACTGATCACAATATGGTGGTTTGTTGAAACTGAAACTCATTTGTGCTGTCAATAATTTTTTTCTTTCTCTTTCTCTCTGCACTTAACGGCAGTGTCGTGGTTGGATAGTGTAGATTAAAGTCAGATTTTCATGCTATGACCCCTTCAAACAAACTATGGTCAGGTCAAAATTATTTTGTTTTGCTATCCTCAATTTGTGTCCTGCACCCACCAGTATAAAAAATATCAAAAACCATCTCTGGTGCCTGTAAACGTTACATTTCTCTTGATAAGATTCATGAAATTTGTTTACAAATTTGAGTGTACATTTGAATTAAAGCAGGAAGAAAAAAAACTGAGGATTCACTGTGTTTCCACATTATGTTGAAACTCAATATGAACTAAAAACTGAAATTCTTTTTTATATACAACACAAACATAACAATCATCAGTGCTTATCTTTAATGTCGTTTTTTATTCAGATCTGGGTACAGTTACAGTACAGATTACACATCTGGAGACATTTTTATATATTTTTTTTAAATAATTTTAAGATCTTTTAATTTTTTACCTATTTTAGAGGTACACTGATAAAAATTCTACTTGGTTTCAAAAATATGATGCCATTTTTTGCATAATTTTGTTATGTAGATAATACAAGATAATACAACTTAATTTTTCTGTTTGTTGAAATATAATTTGTAAATTCAGTAAACTTAATTTTAGTATTCCTCTAGCCATTATTTTATGTGTGTGCTCTACATAACTTCAAGAGCTCTAAATGTATATTTTTGCATTGAATCCAACTTAATGTTTTAATTTCCATATTATAATTTTTAAGTTGTATCTACTTTGTTTTTTCAAATTTATTAGTGTATTGTAAAGGTATGTAATCAAATTGCACATGTGAACATGCTAATAACAATTACATATGACGCGCAAATGAAACTCATCTTCACACTGGCATTACCAAGGTTAGCGCTCATTGAGTAAAGTGTGTCACATTTTACTACCTAACCAAAAGCACCACTCTAATGCACAATGGTAACCAAACTCAATGAAATATCAACAAAATCAATAAGACAAACGAACAATAAACACTATTGAGTCTTTCTCTTTACTTAAAGTGCAGAAAATAACACTTAATTAATGAACTTAAAATACTCTCCAAATGCAGCTGCATACAAAGAATGCTGGGAAATACAAGAAAATATAAGGTTATGTGTGTGCACCTAGAAAGATTGGCTGGGATTATTGTTAATATTCCAAATTGAAATGACATAACATTTACATCTGTCACCACTAGGGGCTGGCTGTGTTTGACTAAGCCACGCCCCTTTTCAACTCCCACCTCGAGGAGGTCCCCAAAGCCAACCCAATGACCAGACAAACACGGAAACAGGTGAATAAAATTTAAAACAAGCTTTATTGAATTTTAAATACTTAAAAAGACTGGGGAAATTGGGGAAGGGAAATTTAAAACTAATGGCTTCTTCTCCTCCCTCCAGGGAGACTACAGCCACGGGTAACAGGGACAGAACAACAGGGGTGCCAACCACCGTCAACGGGGAAAAAGGGAAACGTCAGGCTCCCGCCTGGACCCTGCTAGCCGTGGCGCCCTCCTTCTTCTCTCCTGGAGGCAGACAATTTTTTGGTGTGACTGGTAGAGGTCTTTCTCACTGTCCGTGCCCAATGGTTCACTCTCGCCTTCTTCTCTCTCCACAGGCGGCCGCTAGGACAACAAAGACACTGTTACTGGACTTTGAATGTTTCTCACCGGCTCCGCTGCTTACAGCTTTCTGGGTAAGTATCACGTTCACAGTCGGCTCCTTACTGATTCGCTCTCGTTTTCCTCTCTCTCTCCACAGGTGATCGCTAGGACACAGACACACTGTTACTGAACTTGGAATGTTTCTCACCGGCTCCTGCTGCTTACAGCTTTCTGGGTAAGTATCACGTTCACAGTCGGCTCTTTACTGATTCACTTTCGTTTTCCTCTCTCTCTCCACAGGTGATCGCTAGAACACAGAAACACTGTTACTGAACTTGGAATGTTTCTCACCGGCTCCGCTGCTTACAGCTTTCTGGGTAAGTGTCACGTTCACAGTCGGCTCTTTACTGATTCGCTCTCGTTTTCCTCTCTCTCTCCACAGGTGATCGCTAGGACACAGAAACACTGTTACTGAACTTGGAATGTTTCTCACCGGCTCCGCTGCTTACAGCTTTCTGGGTAAGTGTCACGTTCACAGTCGGCTCTTTACTGATTCTCACTCGTTTTCCTCTCTCTCTCCACAGGTGATCGCTAGGACACAGAAACACTGTTACTGAACTTGGAATGTTTCTCACCGGCTCCGCTGCTTACGGCTTTCTGGGTAAGTATCACGTTCACAGCCGGCTCTTTACTGATTCACTCCCGTTTTCCTCTCTCTCTCCACAGGTGATCGCTAGAACACAGAAACACTGTTACTGAACTTGGAATGTTTCTCACCGGCTCCGCTGCTTACAGCTTTCTGGGTAAGTGTCACGTTCACAGTCGGCTCTTTACTGATTCTCGCTCGTTTTCCTCTCTCTCTCCACAGGTGATCGCTAGGACACAGAAACACTGTTACTGAACTTGGAATGTTTCTCACCGGCTCCGCTGCTTACAGCTTTCTGGGTAAGTGTCACGTTCACAGTCGGCTCTTTACTGGTTCTCGCTCGTTTTCCTCTCTCTCTCCACAGGTGATCGCTAGAACACAGAAACACTGTTACTGAACTTGGAATGTGTCTCACCGACTCCGCTGCTTACAGCTTTCTGGGTAAGTATCACGTTCACAGCCGGCTCTTCTGTAGGTCCGCAGGGGGGCGAAAGTCACACACCACCTCGCCGGGTCGAGCGCTGCCCTATCCCCACTGCCCGTAGGCCGATCGAACCCCGGATAGGGGCGCCCTTTCGTAGAGACCACGGGGGCAGCGGACCCTTTCGCCTCCAACTCTGCGACGATACAAACACAGATAAGCTTACACCACAGATGCTTCTAATATTTTACTCACAGTCCTTCACAGCTCTTGGCCTGTGTCTCTTCGTATTCTTAAAACAGCACACAGCGTATGATGGCAATGAGGTCTGAGGTCGTTGGCCCCTCCGCCCTCCTTCCAGGGAAGAGAATGGATGGTGCGGGGTTTCTCTTACAAGACACACAGCAACCCACAGCAAATACACAGCACCACTCTGACGTGAAAAAGCTTATGATTTATAAAGTCTCACTCACCACACTGTAAGTGCAACACCACAAGGGAAACGCCCGATATCCTCCACTGTGCTTGGGGCTAACGTAGAGGCGATGGCAAAACGACCAGACCAAAGTCGCGTTGCTGTGGCTGTATGGAATGTATACTTCTAGCGGCTCGCCCACCACACTAATTATAGGGGTAGGGCCGCCTTCCTAATCCTAGAAGACTCCAACGATCACACAATTGTAAGTTTCTGCCAGTTAGGCTACACCAGCGGGCATACTCACAGCGGATAGCCTTTGTTTTCGTTGTGTAACGAGGTCAAATCCCTTCTCGCTTTAATCCTTCCAAAATACTAGTTGGACCAGGGTTCCTTTTCTACCCGTAGGGTTATTCCTCAAATCCAGCCGGTCCACCGTAACTGCAACAAGAGAGGAGGGAAGAGAGAGAAATATAGCCAGTCACCACGTCTAACAATGAGCACAGCTCCGTTCTTCAGCACACACTCTAACTGCCAACTGTCATCTAACTGTGCTTTTTATACTTCTCGTTACACTCCAGTTATCCAATTACCCGGCGATCTCTTTAACTAGGCACAGCTGTGCCCAATCGGCTGATTACAACCTTCGCGGAGCCGCCGGATGTCCGGTGTTTCTATTTTTCCGGTCGGGGCGGAAACATCCGGGCGGAACCAAACTTCCTCAACTTTTGGTTCCGCCCTGAAAAGTCGTCACCCCGTGACATCCTCCCCCGCCAATACATTCCAGTCCCTGGAATGCCCTTGAGTAGTCCACTCACCATAGCGGGAAGGGGGCCGGCCGCGGTTCTCCCGTTGGGAGCGCCTTACAGGGGAGTCAGGTTCGGCGGGCTCGGGCACAACCTCAGGTTGTCTTTGGGCGGCCAGGGGTTCGGCTGGCTCTGGTGCTGGTCCTGGCTGCCTCTGGGCGGCCGGGGGTTCAACTGGCTCAACCCCAGCTCCCGGGTACCGCCTCCTGCTGGCCTCCTGGTGCTTCCACGACCCCTATCAGATAGCCTTCCCCCTGGCTTTCCTCTTCTTGGCCCTCACATCCACCGGGGCCGTCCACCTCTGGCAATCGGGACAAGACATCCGCGTTCGTGTGTTCCCGGCCGGGCCGATACTGCAGTTGGTAATCGAAATTGGCAAGTTGTGCCACCCAGCGCTGCTCCACAGCCCCCAACTTCGCTGTCTGTAAATGAACCAGAGGATTATTGTCTGTAATCACCGTTACCTTAGCACCCCAGAGGTAGTCCTTGAACTTCTCGCTCAGGGCCCACTTCAGGGCCAGCAGTTCCAGTTTGAATGAGCTATAGTTCGCATCGTTCCTCTCCGCTGGGTGGAGGCTTCGGCTTGCGTAGGCGATCACCCGTTCCGTACCCGCTTGTCGTTGGGCCAAGACTGCTCCCAGCCCCAGGTTGCTAGCGTCTGTATACAAGAGAAATGGCTGGGTAAAGTCTGCATAGGCCAAGATAGGAGCCTGTAACAATTCCTGTTTCAATCTCTGAAATGCCCCCTCACAGAACTCATCCCAATCAATAGGGGGTGACCCCCGTCCCCGGTTTCGCCCTGTGCCGACCAGTAGCTGGTTAAGGGGCTTGGCAATCTTTGAAAAGTCTTTTATGAACCGTCTGTAGTACCCCACAAACCCTAGAAACGACCGCACTTGCCTCACAGTCTTGGGTGCACTCCAGTCTCTTACCGCGGAGACCTTCCCAGGGTCTACGGCTACCCCAGCAGCGCTGACCACGTGGCCCAGGAACTGGACTTCCCGCCTCAACAGATGGCATTTGTCGGGTTGCAACTTCAGCCCATATTTCTCCATCGCCTGGAAAACCTCTTCGAGGTGTCGGAGGTGGGAATCGAAATCTGGGGAATACACAATTACATCATCCAAATATACCAAAACTGACTCCATTAACTGACCTCCAAGACAGCGCTGCATGAGGCGTTGGAACGTGGCCGGAGCGTTACAGAGCCCGAAAGGCATCCGTTCCCACTCGAATAGTCCGAACGGGGTCGTAAAGGCGGTCTTCTCTCTATCGGCCTCGGCCACTGGCACCTGCCAATATCCACTGGCCAGATCCAAAGTGGAGTACCAAGCAGACCGTGTGAGACCGGCAAGGGAGTCTTCAATCCGGGGTAAGGGAAACGCGTCTTTCTTGGTCACCAGGTTAAGCTTCCGATAGTCCACACAAAACCTCCAAGCTCCTGACTTTTTCTGCACAAGTACGATAGGGGCTGCCCAGGGGCTACTGCTTTCCCGGACGACGCCTCGCTCCAGCATACCCTGCAGTAGTGAGCGTACCTCTGTATACAAGGTGGGTGGGATCGGCCGGTACCTCTCTCTACTGGGTCCTGCATCTCCAGTCGGTATATGGTGTTCCACCACCTTAGTACACCCATAATCCTCCTCGTGTCTTGCGAATACATGTTGCCATTTCCGAAGGAGGGCTTGGAGTCTTTGTGTCTGCGCCTGTTCCAACTCTTCCCCTTGCAGGGACTCACCTGCCAAGTGCCTCGGCACGTCCCTCCCCCCGTTGTTCGAAGGGGCTTCCATCTGGGTCAGGGCCACCTCGATGACAGTGGGGCACACCTGACGGAACCTAACGTCTCTCTCCTCCCTCACCTGATGGGGCGCAACCCCCGTTAATCGGGCCAGCCGCTGGTGTCGGTGTAAGTATACTGGGTAGGGGTGGTCGTTTCGGACCTTCACAGGGACCCTCCCCCGGCGGACCGCCGCTAGGCCTCGTGCTACTTCCACTTGGGGGCAATCGGCGTGTGGTTCAACCAATACCCATTCTTCGGGGCCAACTCCTCGGGGGGCTACTCTCACCCACACCATGGCCTCACTCCTAGGGGGAATCGACAGAGCAAATCGACACATCACTCTTCCTACCTCTTCCCGGCCTCTGCGGACCTGGGTCATCTGGACCCGACGACAGTCGGCTACTACTTGCTCCCATAGGGGCCTCTCGACGGGGGGGATCCTAGGGCCGGGCTTAGCCCGAAATAACTCCTCCCAACATTCGGAGAGAACGTTCATACCTAATAGGGCTCGATGGACACCCAAACATCTGTCCTCCACGATAATCACTCCTTTTTGGGGAACCAACACCCCATGAACTTCTAAGTCCGTCAGCCGGTAGCCAATATAAGGGATCTCTAGGCCGTTGGCGCCCCGCAACGTCAGCCAGGGGGCCTCCCCTCCTTGGGCACTCTGCTTCCCAAATACTTCCTGCGAGAGACTTTCCGCAAACAATGTCACTTGAGAGCCCGTATCTACTAGGCACTGTATTGTCTTGCCACATACCTTCACCTCCGCCATTGGGCTGTGCCCAACCATCTGGTCTCTAGAATTCCCCTGTCTTCCAGGGTCTTCTCTAGGGGTCCCGGCCACACGACCCACTGTGGCCGGTCGTCTTAAAAACCCCCCTCCGATGCCCTGCGAGGCCCACACTGGCGACTGTAATGCCCTGGTTCTCCACACCGATGGCAGATTGGCCGCCCTTGGTCATCCCACTCGAAGCGGGGCCGGTTCAAACGATTCGGGCGTCCCGGTGGCTCTCGGCCCCTCTCAGAGTAGACTCGCTCTCGGGGTGCCGGCCTCGGTTCCTCTCGCGCCCTACTTTGGCGAAGTTCTCCCAAGAGGGTCTTAGATAGCTCCAACATCTGCTCTCGGACATCTTTCAACAATTCTACCCTCAGGGCTTGCTTCCAGTCTGCGTGTTCAGGTGGCGCTGCTGTGTTTCCACTTACGGCTGCACATACAGGGGTTTCGGTTACTTCGGCCTCATCACCCTCCAGGGCTAGCGCCTCCTTCTTTAGATCTTCGAAGGTAAGCCCGGGGTCCCTCCGGAACTGGACCCTCAGACTTTGTCTCACGGGGCCTTCTTTCATCCCCAGGAGGAACTGGTCGCGTAACAAAGCTTCTCCATCTCCTAGCCCATGGTCTCGTCGGGCTTGCAGGCGAGTGAACTGCTCCCGCAGCCTGAGGGCAAAAGCTCGAATAGGTTGTCGGGGGCCTTGTTTACAATTAAAAAATTGTGAACGGAGGACAGCTACGGGGGTATGGTCACCATATTGTTCAGCAAGGAACTGGAACACAGTCTGGGCGGTGGCTCTAATTGCTTCGGGGGCGGCTTGTACCTCTCGCCGTGCTTCTCCTTCTAGGGAGTTCAACACAAATTGGAGCCGCTGAGCGGCGCTAAGGCCCTGCAAGTCGGCCAAGTACTCCAGTTGGGCCTTCCATTCGGTCAGGCGTACCTCCGACTGTGCTCCTCCATATCTCTGGACCCTTGGGCGGCCCATGATAACGGTTGTGGCACGGGGTGGGGCTGGTGGCCCCGCGTGGTCAGTCTTTGGGTGACCTTGGTTACTCAACTCGAGGTGGGTTCCTGCCGACTACGCCAAAATCTGTCACCACTAGGGGCTGGCTGTGTTTGACTAAGCCACGCCCCTTTTCAACTCCCACCTCGAGGAGGTCCCCAAAGCCAACCCAATGACCAGACAAACACGGAAACAGGTGAATAAAATTTAAAACAAGCTTTATTGAATTTTAAATACTTAAAAAGACTGGGGAAATTGGGGAAGGGAAATTTAAAACTAATGGCTTCTTCTCCTCCCTCCAGGGAGACTACAGCCACGGGTAACAGGGACAGAACAACAGGGGTGCCAACCACCGTCAACGGGGAAAGAGGGAAACGTCAGGCTCCCGCCTGGACCCTGCTAGCCGTGGCGCCCTCCTTCTTCTCTCCTGGAGGCAGACAATTTTTTGGTGTGACTGGTAGAGGTCTTTCTCACTGTCCGTGCCCAATGGTTCACTCTCGCCTTCTTCTCTCTCCACAGGCGGCCGCTAGGACAACAAAGACACTGTTACTGGACTTTGAATGTTTCTCACCGGCTCCGCTGCTTACAGCTTTCTGGGTAAGTATCACGTTCACAGTCGGCTCCTTACTGATTCGCTCTCGTTTTCCTCTCTCTCTCCACAGGTGATCGCTAGGACACAGACACACTGTTACTGAACTTGGAATGTTTCTCACCGGCTCCTGCTGCTTACAGCTTTCTGGGTAAGTATCACGTTCACAGTCGGCTCTTTACTGATTCACTTTCGTTTTCCTCTCTCTCTCCACAGGTGATCGCTAGAACACAGAAACACTGTTACTGAACTTGGAATGTTTCTCACCGGCTCCGCTGCTTACAGCTTTCTGGGTAAGTGTCACGTTCACAGTCGGCTCTTTACTGATTCGCTCTCGTTTTCCTCTCTCTCTCCACAGGTGATCGCTAGGACACAGAAACACTGTTACTGAACTTGGAATGTTTCTCACCGGCTCCGCTGCTTACAGCTTTCTGGGTAAGTGTCACGTTCACAGTCGGCTCTTTACTGATTCTCACTCGTTTTCCTCTCTCTCTCCACAGGTGATCGCTAGGACACAGAAACACTGTTACTGAACTTGGAATGTTTCTCACCGGCTCCGCTGCTTACGGCTTTCTGGGTAAGTATCACGTTCACAGCCGGCTCTTTACTGATTCTCACTCGTTTTCCTCTCTCTCTCCACAGGTGATCGCTAGGACACAGAAACACTGTTACTGAACTTGGAATGTTTCTCACCGGCTCCGCTGCTTACAGCTTTCTGGGTAAGTGTCACGTTCACAGTCGGCTCTTTACTGGTTCTCACTCGTTTTCCTCTCTCTCTCCACAGGTGATCGCTAGAACACAGAAACACTGTTACTGAACTTGGAATGTGTCTCACCGACTCCGCTGCTTACAGCTTTCTGGGTAAGTATCACGTTCACAGCCGGCTCTTCTGTAGGTCCGCAGGGGGGCGAAAGTCACACACCACCTCGCCGGGTCGAGCGCTGCCCTATCCCCACTGCCCGTAGGCCGATCGAACCCCGGATAGGGGCGCCCTTTCGTAGAGACCACGGGGGCAGCGGACCCTTTCGCCTCCAACTCTGCGACGATACAAACACAGATAAGCTTACACCACAGATGCTTCTAATATTTTACTCACAGTCCTTCACAGCTCTTGGCCTGTGTCTCTTCGTATTCTTAAAACAGCACACAGCGTATGATGGCAATGAGGTCTGAGGTCGTTGGCCCCTCCGCCCTCCTTCCAGGGAAGAGAATGGATGGTGCGGGGTTTCTCTTACAAGACACACAGCAACCCACAGCAAATACACAGCACCACTCT
Organism: Misgurnus anguillicaudatus; assembly: GCF_027580225.2. NCBI lineage: Eukaryota > Metazoa > Chordata > Actinopteri > Cypriniformes > Cobitidae > Misgurnus > Misgurnus anguillicaudatus. The sequence goes on from NC_073354.2 coordinate 7,545,716, forward strand.
AACGTGAAAAAGCTTAGGATTTGTAAAATCTCACTCACCACACTGTAAGTGCAACACCACAAGGGAAACGCCCGATATCCTCCACTGTGCTTGGGGCTAACGTAGAGGCGATGGCAAAACGACCAGACCAAAGTCGCGTTGCTGTGGCTGTATGGAATGTATACTTCTAGCGGCTCGCCCACCACACTAATTATAGGGGTAGGGCCGCCTTCCTAATCCTAGAAGACTCCAACGATCACACAATTGTAAGTTTCTGCCAGTTAGGCTACACCAGCGGGCATACTCACAGCGGATAGCCTTTGTTTTCGTTGTGTAACGAGGTCAAATCCCTTCTCGCTTTAATCCTTCCAAAATACTAGTTGGACCAGGGTTCCTTCTCTACCCGTAGGGTTATTCCTTAAATCCAGCCGGTCCACCGTAACTGCAACAAGAGAGGAGGGAAGAGAGAGAAATATAGCCAGTCACCACGTCTAACAATGAGCACAGCTCCGTTCTTCAGCACACACTCTAACTGCCAACTGTCATCTAACTGTGCTTTTTATACTTCTCGTTACACTCCAGTTATCCAATTACCCGGCGATCTCTTTAACTAGGCACAGCTGTGCCCAATCGGCTGATTACAACCTTCGCGGAGCCGCCGGATGTCCGGTGTTTCTATTTTTCCGGTCGGGGCGGAAACATCCGGGCGGAACCAAACTTCCTCAACTTTTGGTTCCGCCCTGAAAAGTCGTCACCCCGTGACACATCCACCCAGATTAATTTTTTCAGTGTAAGACACAGTAATGATGTTTTGATTACATTTTGGCAATTGTACGTTAAGTCAACTGCTAAATCAAATGACTGGGTGATGTTCCTGCCTCCCAAAACTTAAACTTTTATTGTAGTAAAGAAAAATTTAACTTATTTACAAAAAGTTTTGTCACTGTTTTCCAGAAAAAGGGGAAAACTTAGAACACATCTAAAAGAAATGTAAAAGAAAATGCAACCAGATTTCAAAATATGCCTTTTTTTCTTGTTTGTGAGTATTGAAAGAGCAATCCCACATAGTACAAACATAATAAAAAAAAGAAAGAGGAAAAAAGAGAAGCAGTTAAGAGTCTCAATATTTTTATTGTAAACTGGATATATATGTAAATAAGTTGAGTTCAGTTGAAAGTGAATGTGACGTAAGGCAGAGAGGAGAAACTGTGTGAACTTAAATTTCCTCATCAGACTGATGATCCGATAACACCTCTATAAACACACACACAAACATCTGCTTGTATTCAGTCATGTTTGATAAAGATCAGTAATTCACTTCAGGTAAGGTTTTATTGTATTTATTGATACATATGTCATATATATATATATATATATCTAACAGATGACATCAAGATGAAAAGTAAATTTTGCAAACTTCTCAAAATCTTTTTTTAAGACACCTGATCTGATTTTGTGATTTCAACATTATCACACATTTCATAATGGTTAACATCATTGCAAAAGGTAAGCTATTGTGGAATTACAAACTGATTTATTTGGTAAATAAATTTGTCTGTATAGCATCTTTGGCTAAAAACAACACGTTTATTAATGTTATTTCAAGAACAGAAAGTAAATGACCTTGTTTAATCCTGTGTTAGTAATTGTAAAATTATATAAGAAATATTTGTTGTACAATAAGGTTTATTTGTTAACAATTAGTTAATGCATCAGCTAACATGAACTTACACTAAACAATCCTTCTGCATTTATTAATCTTATAAGTTCATGTTAATTTTGGTGTTAAACAAATACATTTATAAAATCCAGCATTATAACACAGCAAAATATCTAGTAAATCAGTGTTGAAGTTAATAAGATAATGAAGTGATGATTGAGTCATTAATGTTGAACACCTGCCGGGTCATTCAGTGTGAAATCAACTAACTTTTTTGACATTTTCCTGTCTCTAATTTTTGATTTTGATGACTACTCTGTAAAAAACAACCTATAGAATCTACTCAATAAAATTGTTGTAACAGTTTGCACTTACGTTGTTTGGGTAGATCCTATATATTTGAATAGAGTACCTACTTTATTTAATAATATTTCCACCTAATATTTCTCATAACTAATTACTTATAAACATTAAGTAAGATTAACTTTAAGCAACCTTTCTATTAAATTGTTATTAATAATGATTAGCAATTAGGAAAAATTACACATTTATTCAGAGAGGGTTGAATTTAAAAATAATCAGACATAGGATTCCACAAATTGCTTCATTTATTGACCAAATAACATTTCGAAAACATTTTAAACGAATTAATGTAAGTACAAAGTAACCCATTACAATACATTTCAAGTGAAATACAACATATCATAGTGTTACATAAAGCTTCTTGAACCTACTCCATTCAAAAATAAACCAAAGTTTTCAAGAGATGTCAGAAAACTTTAAAAACAAGATTCCTAAATACTGTTTCTTCACGTTATCATAAGACAATGAAAGGAGACATTGAAATGAGAGGAGAAACTGATCCCATTTACCTCAGTAGACTGGCTACAAACAAACATTTAAATTCATTTAAAAGTAATTAAGTGCAAAAAATTACAACTTCATAGGCTACATGTAATTCACAGTACATGTGGATAAAACATTGAACACTAACAAGAATGCACATTTAATTGTAAGTGATTCAACTTTATGTACAAGTCACATTACATATAACATATAAACCCAGAAATACTTTTTTAACAGACATTTAATTAAAAACGCCCATGAAAAAGGCAAACGTTTGGCAAACGTTTGTCTGCTCGATAAATAAGCATGCCGTGGGAAGAGGATGAAACAGGCTTAACACTGGAAACATGAAAAACAGGGTGAACCCAAGCAAGATCTGGGGGAAGCTTGAGTCTAACAGTCACCAGACTGAGTACCTTAGTGATCTGGTATGGGCCAATGAACTTAGGAGCTAGCTTAGAATATGAGCTCCTGAGAGCAGTCCTAAAAGTCCTTGGTGGATAGCCATACCCATTGACGACACCTCTGGACAAAAGCGAGGGCACACGGAACTGCAGCTTTGGGTTTGCACCAGGAGCTGGGATTTTGAGATGCAAAGCAGCGGAGGGCTTGTTTGAGATCCTGGTTGGCTCGTTCACATTGACCATTGGTCTGTGGATAAAAACCAGACAAGAGACTCGCAGAGGTCCCGATCTGTCAACAGAACTCCTTTTAAAACCGAGAAATGAACTGAGGACCACTGTCTGAGACTAAATCCACCGGAAGACCATGGATGCAGAAGACCTGGTTGATCATAGACTCGGCAGTCTCTTTAGCAGTGGGGAGTTTGGGTAGGGAGATGAAATAAGCCGCCTTGGAGAAACGGTTGACCACCGTCAGAATAACAATGTTTCCTCTAGAAGAAGGAAGCCTAGTAACAAAATCTAAAGCAATATGTGACCATGGGAGTGAAGGAATGGGTAAGAGTTGAAGCAGACCAACAGAGGGCTGATTAAAACTCTTATTTTGAGAACAGACTGAACAAGCCAACACAAACTGCCTAACATCAACTCGCATTGCGGGCCACCAGAAACGTTGGTGATGGCAGCCCAGAAAACACTGCAGAGCCTTTCTACAATCAGGAACAAGTCAGTTGACGACAGATCTCACTTTGACTGGGTCAGGTCTCACTTTTCCTATGGCAAAGATATGACCGAGGAATGAAATCGACTCCTTATGAAATTCACACTTCTGCGTCTTGACAAAAAGCTGGTTCTCCAGCAGCCTTGGTAGGACCCTCTCAGCACGTCAGTGACCAGGGCCTGGAAAACTGCGGGGGCATTTGTAAAGCCAAAAGGTAAGATCAAGCATTCAAAATGTCCAGTAGGGGCATTAAATGCGGTTTTCCACTCACCCCCCTCCTGAATACAAACTAGGTGATAGGCATTGCAGAGGTCTAGGTTAGTAAAGACCTGAGCTCCCTGCTCAAGAGTTCAAAGCTGAAGACATAAGACGTAGGGATACCTGTTCTTAATTAGCAGGAAAAAAGGAGGGATGGCTGAGCCTGGCTTTGAGAGATTCTTGAATATATTTCTCCATAGCCTCAGGTTCAGGACCAGACAGGGAAAACAATTACCCCTTAGGCGCAGAAGTGCCTGGGAGGAGATCAATGGCACATTTGTAGGGATGATGAGGAGGGGAGGTAGCCTGGGCCTTAGAAAAAAACAGCCGAAGAACCAGATACTCTTGCAGCACCCCGGCAACATCCGCCCCTTCAGCCTGCAAAGCCATGATTTCTCGGCGAACCCCTCCATGGCTAACTGAGACAGGTAAGATGGTGTGGGATGCAGGGGAAGAGGAGAAATGACCCATTCGTAATTCCCAACCTACGGACGGGTCCTGGCTTTTACTGGGCAAGAGATGGTGAAGTGCCCGGACTTCCCACAATATAGACATAGAGTCACAGACCCTGAATTAAACGATCCCTCTTTTGGTGAGGAGTTAGTTTGGTGCAGCCAACCTGCATAGGTTCGAACTCAGCAAGCCAGGATGTTGATGCATCAGGACTAACGACCTCCTCCCTCCTACTGATCGAAAGTCTGGGCTGTCACTTCTTGCATCACACGGGGTGAGATCCAAGACATCCAAGATTTCCAGACTGATGTTCCCTGTTCACCAGCCTGCCCAGTGAGGAGCATGAGGTCAAATGCTACCTTGGCTGACTCTGACTCGTAGCGGTGAGGTTGAAGAGCAAATACTAACGAACACTGGGATAGAAAAGCTAGACAGGCTTCTGAACATGGGGTTCAGGTTCAGAAAGCCCCGGGAAAACCGACTGAACAGTTCCGGGGGGGTTAGAAGCTCCAAGTTTAAATGAAAGTTTCATGAAAGCTGGATGCAAGATCAGAGACTTGGCTGGAAAGTTGTTCAATGCCAAGGGTAGTTCCTTCCAAATGGGAGGCATGCTGACCTAACAACGCCCCTTATTGAAAGATGACAAGAAGAATGGCCTCTGTACCCGCTGAGTCCATGTTGGTCATTAGGGACCAGGAATAGACTCAGGAGCAGGTAATCAAAAAAGTTTGTTTATTAGAAAAAGGCAAATAATAAATCATAACATGGCAGAGCAAAAACAGTATATGCTGATGCCAACAGTCACAAGTGGGTGGATCGCAAAGGGTGTAGTGATAAATCCAGACGGATGAAATCAAAACCGACTACGGGGCCAACTGAAATCCAGTTTACGGCAGCGTCGGGAAGAGACGAGACCACGAGTGAAATGACCTGTCAGCAGTAATCCAGCAGGTAATCCAAACGAACACAATTAAGGTCAACCAGGAACCCGGTGTATGACAAAGTTGGTGGTAAAGGAAGGCTGGAGGTAGAGGGCAAATAGGAAAACTAATGGGGAAGGACAGGTGCAGACAATGAGCTAAACAAGCAACAATCAAGGTCAACAAGGAGGGCGAGGACAAGAATGAGACACTGAAGCACATGTCGCGCTGTCAAAACCCTGACCATGTGCTTCACATTTAACAAAAACACAGCACTAAAGACCTGACTGGGACACGTAACCCATGCTCCTGACAGAATGTACCCATTATTTTGTATTTTACTTGCTAGCTCATATATAAGTAAACTATAACTAATTTTTATGGGTTGTATTTAACACCCTCCAGAACATTTTTTCACAGTGTATTTTTCTGGAGAAAGTAATACTAAAATGACGTAGAAGCCAAAATTTTAAATGTAATAGATAAATAAGCACTGCTGGGTCTATATATGGCTCCATCTTATAGAGTGTTAAAAAGTAACATAGCGTCTTAATCATTTCAGTATAGGGGAGAGCAGGGGAGAAGTACCATTTTTCAGAAAAACATATTTTAAAAGATAATGTTTTAGACAGAAATATATTTTTGCTTTGGTCAGTAACTCACAAGTGTGGTCTATCAAAACAAGGTGGAATTTTGAACAAATGTAAATTTACTTCAGTATAATTTCACTTTGAACATAAGTAGTGAATTGTTTCTTTTGACCCCACAGGGTGAAAGTAACACAGGTGAGTCAAAAGTAACACAACAAAACAAGGTAGATTTTTGTGTTACACGTGTTTTTATTAAATATACATGACTATGACCTCATCACTATGTAACTGCAAACATATCAAACTTCAGGATGTGTTAGAGCACTAAATAACATGAAGATTGATCAGTACTTTAACACATGAAACCAGAAACACAACGCGTTATAAGAAAAATATTAAATTTTAAGAAAAATTTACTTATCATGGTTGAAAACACCTTTCTGGATCTACACAAGGAAAACGATGAGTAAATAATGCAATATTTGTCAGGTCTGTCAAGGGTTTTGTGCTTAAGATGCTGTCATAGTTTGTTAAGTTATCAGGGCTTGGAGAAAATTGCTTTGTTACTTTCGACCCGCATTACTTTTGCCTAGGTTCTCCCCCAACTTTCTTCAGAAAAAGAGTCATAAAAATTTTGAGACAGGAAAATGTCCAAAATTTAGTTGATTTGACGCAGTGAGTGTGACCCAGCAGGTGTTCACCATTAATGACTCAATCATCACTTCATTATCTAATTAACTTTAACACTGATTCATTGTTACATTTTTAACACCAGTCTTTTGTACACTGTAAAAAAATCTGTAGTAATTACAATATTACTGACAGCTGGTTGCCAGTAACTTACTGTAGATTTAACATTTATGTTATTTACTGGCAATAGTTTGTTCAAAGTTAAATGAACATGATTTTTTTGTCTTTATCTTCTACAGTAAGTTACTGGCAACCAGATGCATAATCACAGCTATTTTTTTACAGCGTGACACCTATCTCTGGGTGTGGATTATATATACACCAATCAGTGTTAATTTAACACTGGTAGTGTATATTTAACACTGGGGATTTTGCTGTGTACTGTTTAATTAATGCATAGTGAACTAGCATAAACAATTGTATTGACATTAATCAACATTAACAAGAATTATTGCATGGTGAAAACTATATTGTCCATTGTTTGTTCATGTTAATGAATTTACGAATGTTTACTAATACAACCTTGTAAAGTGTTAATGAAATATCTTAATTTTACCTTTGCAAATGTCACATTTGAAATTCAGATCTCATGTTCCCTTAGTATTGGTACGTTCTTGTTTAGGTTTCCCTGGTGTGTGTCGTTTCCTTTTCCACACACGTATCTGACATATAAATGGTTAAATATATTTATAATTTTTTTTTCTGACAGATATTTTAAGAGGTCTGTTGGCTATCATCTGTGTTATGCCATGTAAGTGTAAAAAATTTAAACACATCAATATATGGTATTGAGTGACACAGAGTAAACTTTAGGATTAAACTTCAGAAAATGTATACATCTGAAAATGTATATTGGTAAAATTATATTGGTATGGAAACATGCTGAATTGTTTATTTCCTGTTGTACTAATAGAAAATGAAACACTCAAGCTATATTGTAACATTTTATTCATTTTTTATTTATTTGTAATACTATAAATTATTCATATACAGAAATGGTCTGCATACAATTGCACAGTAGACATAAGAAAATAATAATTTTTAATAAAAAGTTTTATACAATAACATAGTCAAAAATTTAAATAAAATGTAACTGAGTGTACCTCCCCAAGGGGCGATTTTTCTGGACAGGGCTTATCCTAATTCCAGACTAAAAACCATGTTTAAGCTGTCTTAATTTAAACTCATCTTTTACCGACATATCTTAACCAACATCAGTGCCATTGATGTTGATCAAGATGCTCACCAATAATGTTTTTTATTAGGTTAAAAACTATCTAAAAGTTCTAATTAGGGATGCACGATATATCGGCCGACATATCGTTATCGGCCGATAACTGCTTAATTTTTATATTATCGGTTATCGGTCTGATAGCAAAATTAGGCCGATAAATGAAAGCCGATAAATGATGGTTTATTTTGGTTTCTTGAACCACTTCACTTGCTCATTGCTGGCCATGTGAAGTTTTGATTGATGCTTTCTGTGACATAGCACGAAGATGACACGTGTTGCGTGTTGTGTATCGTCATTATGAAAATAATGCATTATAACTTACCATTAAACTTAGAAATATAGTAGAGAAAATGGTTTTATGTGTACTCAGAAGATGTAATTCACTGTTAATTGTGGGGTGCAAGGTTGTTATGGTAATGGGATACAGCGTGCTACGAGAGTGATTGTTCATTCGCGTTTGTAAATTAAAGCCAAAAATATTCACCAAGTTGTCTACTCTATTTATAATGACAGAGATATTACATTTAATGTGTTTTTATGAGACATTTTTAATTTTTTAATTTTGTTGATTTTGTGCTCTTCCGCGATCGCGAACAACTGTGTACAAAACTAGTGTGTGAAAATAGAGCACTTTAAAAGAAAAATTCAGTGATCATTTCTCCCTCTCATGTTGTTACAAACCTGTATAAATGTCTTTGTTCTGATGAACACGAAGGAAGATATTTTGAGGAATGTTTTGTAACCAAACCATAAATGAGCCCCATTCACTTCCATAGTAGGAAAAAGAATACTATGGAAGTAAATGGGGCTCATTAACAGGTTGTTTACAAAACAATAGGTAATTAAACTATTAGCATAAACTTGAAAATTGGGTGGGGATGACGGGACTCCCCTAACAGATGTAATCTCACTCCAACCTTTTCGTAAAACTTGAGAGCCATGCTTAACATGTATAATGTATTGCAGTAAATTCACTGTTTTGTGTCTCTTTATTTTTGTATTTAACTTTTTATGTCTTTCTAATCCTAAGGTTTTAAAACCACCAGTGACCAAATATCATCAGTTAGTCCAGAATGCGGGCTTTATGAAGACACCTACATATGTACTGGTGCTCAGTATCAACTGTACTGTAACACAAGTGTAAATTTCTTTGAGTACTCAAAAAATCTCAATCAAACCAGACACACATGCAGGCATTCCAGCTGTAACTGTATTGGTAATTTCACCACATGTTCATGTACCAGCAGCACTTCCTCCTGTTTCTGCAGCAATGGTATCAACAGCATCGCTATAAGTTCATCTGTTAGTCCTCGCTATGACTGTGAACTCTATAAAAACAACACTTACATCTGCACTGGTGTTCACTACCGCATGTACTGTGATATAAAACAGCACGATTTTTATTACTGGATGAACAAGAATTACTGCATTGATAAAGATTGTGATTGCATTGGTGATGGGTATGAATGCAGATGCTTTCAAAGTATAAACTCCAGCTGCTTTTGCACTAGTTTTGTCAATAGTTCCACAGCTCCAGGTAAGGACGTTATATACACAATAAAATTTTATTTTTAACATTTTTAATTAATTGCTGTTTAGATAATGAAGTCTCTCATTTTAGCTCTGAATATAACACTGTCAGATAAATGCATGGTAAGTTGAGATGAGTATTTCTAAAATTGAGATTGCTACACAGCAAATCTCCAGTGTTAAATTAAAACTGCATGGTGTATCATCCACACCCAGATGGGTGTTTAAAAAACTCTGCCCCATTTACACGAAGGAAAGATGCAGATTTCTGATAACCCCAGTTATGTGTTGCCGTGTCGACTGGGAGAAACGGCGTTTAAGGTTCTGAAACGTCACATTATGCGCCAAAAAATGCTTAATGTCATGTGAGCGCCCTATGAAAGAACAGAAAGTCACTCGCGTTATGTGTTGGTGTCGATTTAGAGGATTTCGATTGGCCCTAGGTTTGGAGTAGTTATTTTGCAGCTTGACTGCGTATTTATGCGGGTTGATGTAAATGACCAGTTTTTTGAAAACTATGTTGTGTGCACAATGTTATAAAAAAAATTAGGCGGGAAAATATTTGTTTATCTAATTACCCGGCTAGGTGTAAATGTGGCCTGAATCAGTGTTGAAAATGAAGTGATGATTGAGTCATTAATGGCATTTGTTAAACTGTTAAAATGCTAAATGTTATGAAAGCATAAGTATTGTGATTTAATGATCTCACACAGAAATAATCACTGAATAGGGCTTTAACACTGCTCTTAACCCTGGGTTATCTTCATTCTAAACCCCGCTTCTAACCCTGGGTTAAGAATTGTTTCACACTTGTAATTTAGAAGCATGGAAACAGGGTTAGCTCTGCTTTAGTGGGGTTAAACCCACAGAGATTTTCCTGACTAAATAAAGGTCAAATAAAAAATAAAATAAAACATTGTGGTACCAAACGCATGCAGCTAATCAAGGTGTTCAGGGTTGCTTGATAATTACAGACAGGTGTATGAGCACGGTTTCAGACACCTGACCTAGGGTTTAGGAATACACAGTGTGAAATGTCAGATGATGAATACCCAGGGTTATCTCTTAACGTCTGGCTAAGTGTGAACAGTGTGAATAGATAACCTAGGAGACTTTAACCTGGGGTTTAGAACATCCCTTTATATGTGGGAAATGTAGGTTATAATTAAAAGTAAGTTATAATTTTATGTTCTGTCAACCCTGTGATGCTCCAACATTGCTGTAAAAATCCATGTAGCCTTACAGGTTCATATTATGAGATTTTTAAAAAATGTAAAATAAGTCGTTGGTGTCCCCAGAGTACGTATGTGAAGTTTTAGCTCAAAATATTAGATAATTTATTGTAACATGTTAAAATTGCAACTTTGTGGGTGCAATGTGCTAGGGAGACCCAATTATAGGACTTAAACATGGAAAAACTCAGATTTTCACGCTATGACTGCTTTAAGAGAAATAATCAAAAGTCATCAAAAAATTTGTACAAAAAATGTAGTTGATTTGACACAGAATGACCCAGCGGGTGTTCACCATTAATGACTCAATCATCACTTCACCCATTTACGTGTGGATTATATATACACCAATCCGTGTTGATTTAACACTGGTAGTGGTACTGGGGATTTTGCTGTCTATCAATAACACTTAAATAATGGTTCATATAGATTTTATTTCATGATACATTTATAGCCTGTATTTGTAATTGATTGTATTGTTTAATGTATTTTGAATATAGCATACTCTACAAACCTTAATTAAAAACCTTTGTGATTTCAGAATCAGAGTACAGGATGTTTAACAAATCTTCTTGACCAGATACTCAACATTACAGTAAAAGAGCTCCCTCTAAATGTAAGTCTTTAGAAAAATATTAAAATAATCAAATATTTGTCAATTATTGTTATGCACATGTAAGTAAACATATCATACCTTATTACACATAAAAATCCCTAGGTGTTAAAGGGGTCATATTATACAATTTTTAAGTTGTAAAATAAATCAGTGTGGTCCCCAGAGTTCGTATGTGAAGTTTTAGCTCAAAATAATTTTTATAACATGTTAAATTGCCACTTTGTAGGCCTGAGCAGGGTGTGTCCTTTAAAATGCAAATGATGATGAAATACAAACACTGATCACAATGATGGTGGTTTGTTAAAATTTAAACTTAATGTGCTCTCAATTATTCTCTCTCTCTCTCTCTCTCTCTCTCTTTGGAGACGTTTATTTTGGGGTTCAAATATGTGAAAGAAAAAAGACTTGTTTGTCAACTTCTGAATTTTGTTCTAGGCCAAGCGAAATTGGCAATTTATACAAGCAGGAAAAAGAAAATAGAACAAAATACAAATCAGAATATAATAGCCTTGTTTTCCAATTTGGTGAAATCAAGAGTTATGGTTGATTTCCTTTACTATAAGTCTGTTAATGATGTTGTTACTTTCGAAAGTATTTGGTGTTGTAATGAGGCTCTGTGCTCTGTTTTTGAGGGTGAATTGTCAATAGATTTTGTAATAAAGGTGTTCAAAAATTCAATTCTCTCTCTCTCTCTCTCTCTCTCTCTCTCTCTCTCTCTCTCTCTCTCTCTCTCTCTCTCTCTCTCTCTCTCTCTCTTTGTTTGCACTTAATGGCAGTGCCGTGGTTGGAAGTGTCTCGGTTACGTATATAACCCTCGTTCCCTGAAGGGGGCGGATGCTAAGGCTACTTGCAGAAGGCCAGTCACTACTTGTTCCTTAACCCATGACAGTGACTAAGCGCCCTGGGAAGCGAATTTGTCAGGCGGGATTAGAACGCTGCGGAACTACCCTCTAGGGGGGTCTACCACATGGGTGACATCGTGAGAGCTTAAAGCATAATGTGAAACCCCTCTTAGTAATATCTCATACTAGGGAAACGCGGAGTGTGCTCCGCTAGGAGAATGTGGTAAGAATTTCCCACAGGGGGCGCAATGCGGGTGCCTAACCTAACCCAGGTTCACATGGAAACATCTAGTGAGAGGCTGAGAGCAGAATCTCCACAACATCAGCTGTCAAGGCAGTGGAGGAGTGAAAAATGCTATTTTGTGGTGTTTTTGCTATAACGACCATCCATAATGGTGCGGTTGTGCAGCACCCAAATAGAGGCTGCAAGCCAACACAAGCCGGTCTCTAGTGGTCTTTACTGATTGGAAGAAAGAATCCGAGAGGATACCAGCTCGACACAAACACTGTAAAACCAAGTGAACGTGTTAGGTGTCGCCCAACCAGCAGCTCTGCAGATGTCTGTTAGCGAGGAACCACGAGCCAATGCCCAGGATGATGCCACAATTCTCGTAGAATGTGCACGCAGATTAGATGGGCAAGGAACACCCTGCTTTTCATATGCAAGGGTAATAGTGTCCACAATCCAATGAGACATCCTCTGCTTGGAGCGCACGCATCAGACATAATAAAGCCATGGCTGGGTCTGCCTCCTCCGGGGGCAGCGCTTGCAAGTTCACCACTTGGTCTCTGAAAGGAGTAGTGGGAACTGTAGGCATGTATCCGAGCTGGGGTCTCAGTGTTACGCTGGATTCAGCGGCTCGAACTGTAGGCACGAATCGCTGACCGAAAATGCATGACGATCTCCTACCCTTTTAACTGACGCCAATGCTTAGAGAGTTAAAGTTTCATAGAAACTTAACGCTCACAGTGTGCAGAGGCTCAAAAGGAGTGACCTGTAAGGCTTTCAGTACCATGGACAGGTCCCAGGGAGGGATCGACTGAGGACGAGAAGGATTCAGCCTTCGTGCGCCTCTTAAGAATTTAATGATCAGGTCGTGCTGACCCACTGACCTACCGTTTTATCGGTGTGTGGACATCGCCGCAATATCTACTTTAATGGTAGAGGGAGACAGCCCTTTGTCCAAGCGATGTTGGAGATAAATAAGCACAAATCTGATTGAGCATTCTCATTGAGAAGCACACCAGTCAACGAACAGGTTCCATTTTAGCGTGAACACCCATCTCGTAGACGGTGCTCGCCCTGCAGAGATGGTGTTAGATACCGAGTGTGGTAAATCACCTAGAACCTCCTCGTCCTGTCCAGTGACCACACATGGAGGTTCCAAAGATCAGGACATGGGTGCCATAATGTGCCCCCTCCTTGAGATAGAAAGGGTCTTCCTCATGGGAATCCGCCAGGGAGGGGCTGTCACAAGGAGAGTGAGCTCTGGAAACCAATTCCTGGTTGTCCCTGACTTTGCACAGTGTCTGTGCAATAAGGCTTACTGGGGGGGAACCCCGTGGCCAGCTGTGTGCCAGTGCATCCACGCCGAGTGTTCTCTTGGTCAATGAATAAAACAGGCGACAATGGGTTGTGTCTGGAAATGCAAACAGATCTATCTGCGCTCTGCCGAAACGTTTCCAAATCAGCTGAACCGAGATGTGAATGGCACGAAGAGACCTCAGATTCTTCTGACTCCAAGGGAGGAGATGACCTGCGAGATGCGACAGGTGACGAGAGCGCAAACCGCCTTGGTGATTACATCTGCGCACAAATACATCTTTGCCTCGAATATGCCATATGCCCCAAAAGTTTCTGAAATTGTTTCAGTGGAACCGCAAACCTGCCTTTGAACGTTTTGAGGCAAGTCAAAATAGACTAAACTGCACGTGGCAAGACCTATATACTTGCGTAACAAAGGGGGCAGCTAGGCTCCGACGTGGCATGCTGCCTCAGTCTGCTCTAGAGCGGCTGAGAATTGTTGGATGCTCTTAGCCACATCGCCAAAATGGCTGGTCTAAAACGGAGCATTAGGAAACAATTCTTCGAACCTTGACCTCGCCCGTGCAGATCCTTCAGTGCTTTAGCCTGGCGGACCTGCAGCAATGCCATGGTGTGCACGGCAGAGGCTGCCTCCCACAAGCCTGTGGGCCTGTGAGGGGAGGGTGGCTGGTCTCTTGGACCAGCTCAACCCATAGTTGCCCCGCTGTCAGGAGAGGTGAGAGGTGATCGCTGAACGGTCGTTTCCGGGAGGAAAACAAGTTTTCCACGAGCGCGTCAACCAACATGCATCTCAGGAAGAAAGGCACAAAAGGTTGGGGCTGTTCTTGCAGTCCCGAAGTACCAATCATTAGTGATGGGACATCTGAAGCGAGGCTCCGGAGCTTGTGTCGAGCAAAAAGGGGCGTTCCAGATGAAGCCCCGATTCGAGGCTTGTATCGTTTCCGTGAAAATCACGTGACGATGACAAACGAGGCCTCGTTTTCTGTTGAATACGTCATTGCTTCATTCTGAGTTTCGCTTACGGTTCGAAACTCGCGCCTCTTGTGGGTTTTGCAGTACGTTTGCATTGATGTTAAAGTGTTGGTTGTAGCGAGTAGTGGCGAGGTTGTAGTGAGTTTCTATAGTTATCATTATATATCATAGCCTGGATTATATATTATATTACACTCAGTTTAGTAGATCATTAGAGTAAATTAGCATATGTCTCGTTCTAATACCTATAATACGTAATTATATTATATAGCCTATATTAGTAGTAGTGTTATTATTATATATATTATTGCTGCTGTTATTATTATTATAAGACTAGACTGTATTAGGGATAACCTAGAAGGACTGAGGATCCATTGGGATATTGGAACAAACAGAAGGTCCAATATCCCAATTTATATAAGCTGGCACTGATCTTCTTATGTTGTCCAGCATCATCAGTGCCCTGTGATAGGGTGTTTTCTAAAAACAGAAACCGCCTCAATCCAAATACTGTTAAAAAACTTTTGTTTCTAAATAAATACCAGTAAACCCTTTTCCGTGTTGCAGTTTGCTGTTCCACACTTCCAGTCCCATAAGCATTGCACTATTGCAGCCCCAGTTCAAGCACTGCACAGTCACGATAATTTGAAGAGTTTCGTTGCAAAATGAGATAACCACCGTTTTTTAATTGTTCAGAAATCTTGTTTTTTGGTTGTGCATTCCAATTAATTTCAATGCAACTGCAGTTGGTTTGTTTTGATTTAAACCTTCATAACTTAAAAAATACAGCTAAGTAGCACCATAAAACAAAATAATAACATGATAACGTAATAATAAACATGTTTTGACAAAAATGTAAAAAAAATTATTTATCTCGTTTTGCAACGAAACTCTTCATTTCTTTATTTTGTGCATTCACTTATCACTAACTCAAGAACTACTGTATAGTTGAACACAAAGTTGTGTATGTGTGAGTTGTGTGTAGATAGGTTAACACAAGCAGAGTAAAATACTTTCTTTAATATACTTTATTCAAAAGCCCACACCATGACAATTTGGTTGCTCAAAATGAATAGATTTGTGTGCGTGTGCGATACATTGCTTTGCACAGCAGGTGTCACTGGAGAGCACAGTGTTTCATGAGGCTTCGGGTAAATGAACCTTTTGGCGAACCAATGGGCTGGAAAGCCTCATTGGTTCAGGAAGCCTCGTTTGGCCATCACTACCAATCATATAGGCGGAATGGTGCAGGTAGGGGAGGAGTTCTCCACTCCACACAGACCGTCTCCGCGGCCCGAGTGTACATGGCCGCCACTCGGGGTCGAGCACGAGAGCCCCTACCCTACCCAAAGGCGGGAGTGGGTCAGAGTCGGCCACCGAATAGACGACCCCCTCTCCGATGCTGTGACAGACATAGAATCCTCGTGAGGACCGAAAGAGGACGAGAGCGTCGTAGAACATGCGCCACCCATCTCTAACGGCACCTCTGGCTGTGGATGGGGGTGCTGAGAGTCACTGGACGAACCAGCTAACCGATTCAGCACCGTATACGGAGATAAGATTTCAGGAGTTTTGCCTCCGTACCTTGAACGGGGCTCCGCAACAGAAAAGGGGGGGTTAACGTTCCCGGACGTTCTCCGCCATCCAAGAGGGTCATGCTCTCTTACAAGTATGAACCCTCCACGAACGCAGCCTCAGCATGCAGTCTTGCGCACGAGAGAGAACGATCGTGGCCACCCAGGGACCCATACATTTGCTGCATCCAGAAACACGGACGGAAAGACATCTTTAAAAAGATGCTCCCACCTCAGTGCGAGTGAATGCTGTCTTTAAAAAGACACAAAACACCACAATACTCTTTTAGAGGAAACACTCTTTTAATGTGCTGATATTGATGAAGCACACAGGGGAACGGCTACGCACACACTCAACTAAGAGTGAGAAAAAAATCAAAAACTTAAAAAGAGAGGTGGAACACCCACGAGCCTCAACTGAATTGCTTAATTCGCCAACCAACTCGAACACGCAGAGTTCTCCAAAGAGCAGAGAGTGTAGCTTCTCGTGAGCAGATACTGCCAGCTTTCAAAGCGAAAGAGCTAATAATATTGCACCTGCCTCTCGTTTAAATACCCGAGCGGATAGGCAGCGCCGGCAGATGCAAATATCTTCATGTTTATTGGCGTGTTAGTAGTTCTCGAAGTAGATTGGTCCCACGAGGCGCGTTCCCAATACGTTGGTCACGACCTGACATCGTAGTGACCGACTGAAAGGGAACTGCAGATTTAGGGGTGGTATTTATGTAATTGGACTTGCTACCTTCGTCAAAAAAAAAACAGGCGGAATCTGACCAACCAAATTTTACACATGCTTGCAGAAAATGGTTTAACAAAACTAAGTTGCTGGGTTGTTCTTTTTTCACGTTTTCTGGGTTAATAGTTTGAAGTGTTATATGAGGAGACAGTTGATTGTCTTTAACTCAACTTTATTTCAACATCATGGATCTTCCAACAAGTGAATTTCAATCCTGTTTTTACATACATTCATAGGTACTGACGTATATGACGTATGCCCTATCGCAGAACATAACTGGTTCATGTAACATCTCCCCCTTTTAGTCTGGGGATTCATACAGTATTAAACAAAACAACTGTTTTTCAGAAACCCTTGTATCGAATAAACATAATACACTGCAAAAAATCACTTTCTCACTTAGTATTTTTGTCTTGTTTTCAGTAGAAATATCTAAAAATTCTTAAATTAAGACGCTTTTTCTTGATGAGCCAAATGACCTAAGTAAATAAGTCTAGTTTTAAGACAAATAATATACAATTTAAGTGAAATTGTACTTAAAACAAGCAAAATTATCTGCCAATGGGGCGAGAAAAAAAATTGTGAAATAAGATTTCTTTTTTCTTAAACACTTAATTCAAGTAAAATTTTCTCACTCCATTGGCAGATATTTTTGCTTGTTATAAGCACAAATTCACTTAAATTTTATATTTTTTGTCTAAAAACTAGTATTATTTTCTTAGGTCATTTTGCTTCTCAAGAAAATACATCTTGATTTAAGAATTTTTTTTATATTTCTACTGAAAACAAGACAAAAATACTAAGTAAGAAAGTCATTTTTTGCAGTGTATCTCTTATTCTATTTATCAATATTATTATTTTAAACTTACTGTTCAAGTAGACATAAACAAAATAAAACAGAACAAGCAAATGTAAACAAACATTCTGCTCAGACCATTCCCTTTTCCCTTCAACATAACTGGTCTGTACTAATTTGTGAATATCACTAGTTAA
The DNA here is from genome assembly GCF_027580225.2 of Misgurnus anguillicaudatus. Taxonomy (NCBI): domain Eukaryota; kingdom Metazoa; phylum Chordata; class Actinopteri; order Cypriniformes; family Cobitidae; genus Misgurnus; species Misgurnus anguillicaudatus. Next base: position 7,563,509 of record NC_073354.2, read on the forward strand.
CTAATTTCTTCTGACTAGTAAGTCAACTTGACAGCCGGTTTCACAAAACGTCCAGAGGGTGTTCTCAAAACTCTGAGTGACGATGTTATGCTACTAGTCTCTTGATTTGTGTTTCAAAACTGTTTTGAAAAAAAACTTGTAATGGATTTATTGCATTTTGCGGAAAAAATAATCAGTTTTTATAATAAATCTTTAAAAATCAAATTATGGATTTAAATTTTTAATGTTATTATAACCTAAAAATGCTATGTGAAAGATTCGCATAGCAATGATTCAAGAGTCCAACTAAAACAAACATAAGTGAATAGTAGTCTAATAGTGTTTTCTACATTAATATTTTACAGAACATTCAGAAATAATGTTTTATAACAATCTGAAAATAATAAAATGTAACATTCCTCTAACATTCACACAACCATCAAACGTTCTTAAAACATTAAAGTAAACTGGACTACAATTACATTTAAAGGCGGAGTCCATGATGTTTGAAAGCCAATGTTGATATTTGAAATCACCTAAACAAACACGCCCCTACCCCAATAGAATCTGGACATTCTGTTGATACACCCGCCCCACACAAACGCAAACCGGCATTTGATTTGATTTGATATAAGTTTGTGTTGGTAGTCGGCCCGTGTCCTTTTCCAAAGCGTTTTTCAAACATCGTGGACTCCGCCTTTAATGCACTTTCTTCAACAACAAATACATTTTTTTGCCAGGTTTTCATAGACGTAGAAAATATTGTTTAGGGCAAGTTGTTTATTTTCCATTGGCTCAAGTTAAAATATAGATGTGAACCATTACCCTTAAGATTTTTTTTTTTTTTTTGGATGAAGGAAAACATTTTGTGAATTAATTTATTTTGTGTGTAGTTGAGACAGTAAAACTTTTTTTGGTTAAAATACAGAAATTGCAGTTAAAACAGCAACACCACGAAATCCTTTTAACAGTGTAAGATCCTCCTTTGACATCGCATTTCAAACACTTTTCAAACAACATTTCAATTATTTAATTTTGCATATGCTTGCAGAGAATGGTCTACCAAAACTATGTTACTGGGTTGAATTATTCTCATTTTCTAGGTTGATAGAAGAACTGGGGACTCAATTATAGCACTTAAGCATGGAAAAAGTCACATTTTCATGATATGATGCCTTTGAGACTCTAAAGATAAAGGAAAACATGATATCAGATTGTATGATTCCTTTTAGAACATTAAAAAGCTAGGCACCTTTTATGTTGGCATTATTTCATACTTGGGAACTTTCAATGGATGTTCTTAGAACTTTTCTGTGTAAGCTGGGTGTATATTTATTATGTCTTATTTTTTTTAGCATACCAAATTATCTTGGAAGAAAAAATCTACCTAATTTTCTCTGCTGATAAATGATAAAATGTCATCTATCAAACATAATCATGTTGATGTTCTGGTTGGACTGCAGAGTTATTGAGTGTTTAGTGCAGTGAATGAATTAAGTTGTTACAGAGTCTCTTTCTAAAGCACTGGACACATCTGTCATTTGGGCTTAATATTAATGAGATAGAAATATCTCCGCAGAGCGATGCTGTTTCAGACCACTGCCTTGTCTCGTACACCATATTTTTAGCTAGAATCACCCGGTCCACAACACGCTACTGATTAGGCAGAACAATAATTTCCACCACTAAAGATAGCTTTATTAGTACTTTCCGGACCTGTCACAATTTAAAAGAATCATGTAGCAGATAACCGTGAAGATCTGGATATTGTAATAGAAAACTTAAACTGCGTTTGTTCTGGCACGCTGGAAGCCATTGCTCCCATTAAAAAAAAGAGAATAAAAGAAAAAATGCCAGCGCCATGGTATGACCATCATACTGCAGCCCTTAAAAAGGTGTCTAGAAAACTGGAACGAAATTGGAGACGCACAAAGTTAGAGGTATGGCGTTAGAGGTAATCCTCTTTTCTCTTCAGCACAGTTGTGAAATTGACTAAAAACAAAGAACAAACAGAAACCGATACTAAACACTAGTAACGACTTCATGAACTTGTTTACTAACAACGGTTATTAGGGAAAACATCCAAGCTACGCAAGCAGCCACCGCTCTAGCCAATAGTACATTTAACACTATTACCACATGGATATCTTGAGTCATTTAAAGCTACTACAATAGAAGAGCTCTCTAAATTAGTAACATCATCCAAATCATTGTCTTGTATATTAGACCCCGTTCCGACAAAATTACTAAAAGAGGTATTCCCTGTAGCGTCAGACCCAGTACTAAATATCAGGGACGTGCACAGGAATTTTTAGGGGCAGTTGCTCTGACTTAAAAAAAGGGCACCCCCCTAAAAAAACTCACGGCCTATAGACAGTTTCAGAACTGTAAAGACAAGATTTTTCTGTTTGCTGTGGAGAGCAGAAATTGGTAAGATAAATATCAGTATGTCTGAAGTTTAGAATGTCACATTTTATTAACCTTTTTTTATGTTTCAACACATACATGCTTTAACAACAAAGAAAGAACAACAGCATTAAATGCTGACTTATGTGTGTTTTACCCAAATGCACATAAGTGAATCAAACTGATCCTACACATTTTATGCTTTTCATGTGTGAATAATCAGGACACAGCTCAGTTCCCATTAAAAAAAAATGTGACAGATTCTGTACTGTTGTCTCATGTTCATCTTTTAATGTTAAGACATTTTTTGACTCCACAGCAAACAGAAAAATACTTATGAAGGGCACTTCTACAGAATGTGTAAAACTGCAACATACACAGACAGTACAGAAAAAAATACAAACATAGAATAGACAAGCATTTCAAATTAACAAATTAACTCTAATCTCAATGTTGATGTAGCTTATAGCTGAAATATCAGACAACTAATAAACTGACAAGAGTTTTGCATTCACTATGTATAAAGTTAGAATCTCCTAAGATGGTCTGAGGACATCGACAGTTTACACTTACATAATACAAAATGATTTTAGACAAAACTCATGTTTTCTTATGTTGTCCTGTCATGTGGGTTTTGTGAGAATCACTTACATCATACAGTACAGTATACAGCGAATCAGACGTCAGTCATCGATGGATTTTCTTCAATCTGTGCTACAGTGTTTCTGGAGGTTGCACGCATTTAACTGTGTCTGACGACGAACAGGTCGCGCGCATGTAATGGCGGGTACATGTGTGAAGTTTTGCTTTTAGTTAAAAGATTGGTAAATTCATTTCCACGTCACCCAACTGGTTATATTCTGTGTGTTTCTACATAAGTTACGAGTAAAACAGCTTCAGACGATTCCGTTTTTGCAGCGATCTGAACAATTCATTCAAACTAATTCGCGAACCAATTTAAAACGTTTGGCCCATTTGCTTTGTAAAGAATCGACTCAAAAGACTCATTTATTTGCAACACTTTGTAAGGAATAGACTGAGTCATTAATTCGCAAATGCCCCAGAAACACGAGACAGCAATTTAAAAATAAAATACAAATTTCGTAATTAATGAAAATACAGTAACGAAGGAACGCTGCACAGTGTAAACGAAGTAAAAGTACAATGTATTTTTTTCCATCTCGGAAGGGCAACTTGAGTCGAGAAGGGCATATGGGCAGTTGCCCGGGCAACCTGAGCAACCCCCCTGTGCACGTCCCTGCTAAATATCTTTTACTCATCACTAGAACTAGAATACGTTCCAACAGCAGTTATTAGACCGCTTTTTAAAAAAACACACCTTGACCAGGGGGATCTTACTGTAACTTTAGACCAATCTCAAATCTCCATTTTCTTTCTAAAATATTAGAAAAAGTAGTGGCAAGCCAGCTATGCTCATTTTAAGTGAATAATAGTATGTATACAAGTTCCAAACAGGATTCAGGCCTCATCATAGCACAGAAACAGCACTGCTTAGAGTAAATGACCTCCTTTTAACATCCGATCGTGGTGAAATCTCAGTTCTTATATTACTAGACCTTAGTGCAGCATTTGACACAATAGATCACACAATCTTACTCAATAGACTAGAAAACTATGTTGGCATCAGTGGTCAAATCGTATCTAACCAATCACTATCAATTTGTTTATGTAAATGAGGAAGAGTCATATCACTCCCCGGTTAAATACAGCGTACCGCAGGGATCAGTTCTAGGTCCTATTCTGTTCTCGTTATATATGTTACCTAGGAGAGATTATCAGGAAACATAATGTAAGTTTTTACTGCTATGCAGTTGATACCCAGCTTTACATCTCCTCACATCATAGCGAAACCTATCAGTTTTCTACGCTAACAGACTGTATTAGCGATATTAGTGACTGGATGGCACATAACTTCCTTATGCTAAACTCCAAAGAGATATTTATTATTGAACCTAATCGCTCCAAACTAAATATGTCCAATTACAAGTTGCCCATAAATGGCTGCACTGTGGTGCCATCTTCCACAGTTAAGAACTTAGGTGTGATGTTCGACAGCAATTTATCCTTCGATAGTCATATCTCCAACATCTGCCACACTTTCTTCCCTCTTAGAAATATTTAAAAAATATGCCATATGCTGTCTGCATCAGATACAGTGAAGCTCATCCACACTTTTATGACCTCTAGAATAGACTATTGTAACTCGTTACTCGGGGGATGCCATGCAAATCAGGTAAACAAGCTTCTGCTAGTTCAAAATGCAGCTGCAAGAGAGCATACTCAAACTAAGAAGTACGAACACATAAGCCCACTTTTGGCATCTTTACACTGGCTACCAGTCACATATAGCACATATAGCCTTAAATGACCTAGCACTTGTATCTTAAAGAATTACTATCAAAATACCATCCATCACGTACACTGTGGTCGCAAAATTCTGGTCTCTTAATTATCCCTAGAAGATCAAAAGTGTCTAAAGGTGGTAAATCATTTTCCTACTTAGCCCCAAAGCTAGGGTGACCACCCGTCCCACGTAGCGCATGCGCGCACAGAGTTTGAAGCCCAATTCATGCGTCCCGCAAATTGAGACCGTGTCACGCATAATCAATGCTTGCTCATAAAAAATTGGTGGCACTACATTCTTGAGCCCCAGGCTATTATATTGATCACAACATTAGTGTGTAGATTATTATCAGAGCGTCTTCCCGCGGACGATATGCACATCAAAAGGTATTGTACAGCAATATAAATGGTCATTTACTTCACAATAAGATTTGTACTGTCAATACATTATGTGAAAAATCATTGTAGATTGTAAGTTGAAAACTTAATTCTGTGCTGTGTTTACCATCGAATTTGGACTAATACTGTAATATCAATATGACTAAAAATTTCGTTTTGAACATCACATATAAACTTACATAATGAAATAAACGATGTCATCAAACGGAACATTTATAAGACTTGATTACCTTATCCATCAACGTGATTTCTCGTTCTCGTCTGATTGATGGCCATCAGCGGTTGAGTTAAAGACTACAAATCCCATAATTCCACGCTGCTTCAGAGCTGCTTCCAGGCCTGTCTGCCCTACTGAAAAATCCAGCTAAGACCAGCATAAGCTGGTGAGCTGGTTTTAGCTGGTCCCCAGCTTGGTTTTAGCTGGTTTTGCTGGTGTAGGAAGCTGGTTTTGCTGGTGTAGCAAGCTGGTCTAGGTGTGTTTTGGTCGCATTTTAAGCTGGTCTAGCTGGACTTAGCTGGTCATGCTGGAATACCAGCTGGCCCACCAGCATGACCAGCTTTGTCTGGCTGGGAGGACCAGCGTAAACCACCTTAAACCAGCTAAAACCAGCTACCAGCTTATGCTGGTTTTAGCTGGATTTTTCAGTAGGGTGCTACTATATATTATTACAAAAATGCGATTACAGTACAGAATGTATACAACATAATATTCTCAAGACCACTTTTTAAAGGTCTTGGTCTCATCTTGGAATCGACCACATTTTTACACTGTCTCGTCTCGATCTCAGACAAAGAGGACTCGGAATTTTATTTCAAGACCGGTCAAGACCACAACTAATGGCACATCACAAATTCATTTTTTATCATTAATTTCATGCAGTTTATTACGGTTTGGCATATGATATCGGCTGGCTATTGAACCGGAAGTCTCGCGTAGGAAAGGAAATACGTTACATCACTTACTTCCGCATTTAAGAAAAACCTGGATAACTGACAGATATGCAGTCAATGATAAATAAAAGAATAATCCATGATACAGGGCTGTGAATATATATAATATTTATAACATATCACAATATGTTCACAAAGACTACACAGCAAAATGGGATCAGAAAGAACGTGACCTTTAAAGTCACCATTGTAACGGTGAATGACTCGGAGGAGTGGTAGAATCCATATGCAGAGTTTATTAGGCACACACAGTATAAACAATGGGTAAGGCAGAGAATCGTGGTCGATATAGGCAGGCAGTAGATCGATAACAAAATAGGCAGTCCGTATAACAAACAAGTCCAAATCACAATCCAAGAGAACAAGGTCAAAAACAGGCAGTAATCATACACGTAGTTAGCAAAGAAGGCAATGACAAAACGCTTGGTAGAGACAGTGGTGAGCTGGCAATACTTCGCGCCATCTTAGACTCAAACAGGGGCTTAAGACAGTGAAACACAGGAAGTAGAGAGAGAGTAAGAGCACAGTCAATATTCGGGCGATGGCGCCCTCTGGGCATTGGATGAATGAGTGGCGGGTGTTACAGAATCCCCTCCCCTAGGAACACCTCCAGGTGTTCCTCGTGGTCGTCCCCTTGGTCGTGGTGCTGGACGATTGGGATGAGCACGGTGGAAGTCCTGGGTCAAAGATGGGTCCAAAATGTTCCTAGCGGGTACCCAAGATCTTTCTTCAGGACCGTAGCCCTCCCAGTCCACTAAGTATTGTAGCCGGCCCCCCCGCCTTCTGGAATCCATGATATCCCTTACCAGGTAAGCCGGAGCTCCATCAACATCCAGTGGCGCAGGTTTCAACAATGACACATGGAACGAAGGAGAAATGCGATAATGAGCAGGCAACTCCAATCTGTATGTAACTGGATTTATTTGTTGCAAAATACGAAAGGGGCCTACATACCGTGGACTGAGTTTTTTGCTGGGTAGCCGCAACCGTAGATCTCTTGTGGATAGCCATACTTTCTGACCCGGTTGATAGTTGGGATGGGGACGCCTCCTGCGGTCTGCTTTAATCTTCTGAGTTCTGATTGCTCTTTGTAACCTCACATGGGCGCTCTCCCACACCCTCTCGCTTCTTCTGACCCAATCGTCCACCGCAGGAACTTCAGATGGTTCACCAAACCAAGGGAACATGGGTGGTTGGAATCCTAGTACACACTGAAAGGGGGTGAGACCTGTAGATGAATGAGTTAATGAGTTCCTAGCGTATTCTGCCCAAGGAAGAAATTCAGCCCAACGTTCCTGTTCTTGGCTACAGTATGACCTCAGATAGCGTCCTAATTCCTGGTTAACTCTTTCCACTTGGCCATTGGCTTGGGGGTGATAACCTGATGTTAAGCTCACATTAATGTCCAAGTGCTTGCAAAATGCTTGCCACACACGAGATGTAAATTGTGGGCCCCTGTCAGAGACTATATCCTCTGGTATACCATAATTTCGAAAAACATGCTGAAATAATGCTTGTGCAGTTTCCATGGCTGTAGGTAGGCCCTTTAATGGTACAAAACGACAGGCTTTAGAGAATCGGTCACAGATTACCAGAATAGTAGTGTAGCCCTCAGAACTAGGAAGATCTGTGACAAAATCCACTGCCACATGAGACCATGGCCGCTGCGGGATGGGTAGTGGTTCCAGAAGACCAGCTGGAAGTTTTCGTGGTGTTTTGGATCGGGCACATACACTGCAAGCCTGAACATACATAGAGATGTCATTAGATAAATTTGGCCACCAAAATGAATTACGCACCAGTTCTTCCGTTCTTTGAATACCCGGATGTCCAGAGCTCAAAGATGTGTGTACCCACTGCATGACGCGTTGACGAAGGGCCTTAGGAACATATTGCCGTGCTGGTGGGCATCCAGGCGGTGTTGGTTCATTCTGTTGTTGTCTCTGAATCTCCTCCATGATGTCCCAACGGATCGGTGCCACAATCACTGACGGTGGTAATATAGGCCCCTGACAGGTGACCTTTTCCTCAGATTCATATCTTCTTGATAGGGCGTCTGCTTTAACATTCTTGCTTCCAGGACGATATGTTACTGTGAATTGAAATCTCGTGAAAAATAATGACCATCTGGCTTGCCTTTGATTTAAACGTTTTGCACTCTTAATGTACTCCAGATTTTTATGGTCCGTGATCACCTGAAATGGACAGCGGGCTCCCTCCAACCAGTGTCTCCATTCAGCCAAGGCCTCTTTAATGGAAAGTAGTTCCTTGTTCCCCACATCATAGTTCTTTTCTGCTGTTGTTAATTTTCTGGAAAAGAAAGCACATGGATAAGTTTTACCTGGAGTGCCATGCCTCTGAGATAATACTGCTCCGATGCCCACATCCGAAGCGTCCACCTCCACAATAAATGGCTTTTCAGGGTCTGGATGTTTTAGTATTGGAGCAGTGGTGAAGCTGGTCTTTAATCTGTCAAATGCTGACTGGGCTTGGGGTGTCCACAGTATTGTCTTGGGGTACCCTTTAGTAATGATGTGAGCGGGGCTGCAATAGAGCTGTAGTTCCTGATGAACCTTCTGTAGAAATTGGCGAATCCTCGAAATCGCTGTAGTTCTTTGATTGTGTTAGGACGTGGCCATTCAGTAACTGCCTCAACTTTCTTTATATCCATTTCTACTCCATGGTGGCTAATCTTGTAACCTAGAAAATTAGTGTTGGATACATGAAATTCACACTTCTCCGCCTTCACATATAATTGGTTTGCCAATAAACGAGATAAAACATCCTTCACATGTTGAATGTGTTGCTCACGTGTCATCAATGTATGCTATGACATAGTGATTAAGAATGTCTCTGAAAATTTCATTTATGAATAACTGGAATACAGACGGTGCATTACAAAGACCATACGGCATCACAGAGTATTCATAGTGCCCTCTAGTGGTCACAAATGCCGTCTTCCACTCGTCCCCTTCCCTGATCCTGATTAAATTATATGCACTACGGAGGTCAAGTTTGGTGAAGATTGTGGCTTCACGTAGTTGTTCCAATGCAGAGGGGACTAATGGCAGTGGATAACTGTTCTTGACTGTTACAGAGTTCAGACCACGATAATCTATGCAGGGACGAAGGCCTCCATCCTTTTTTTCTACAAAAAAGAATCCCCAGGCCGCTGGTGATTTGGACGGTTGGATGAAACCTGATGCGAGAGCCTCTTCAATGTATTGTTCCATTGCCTGTGTTTCTGGTATGGTTAATGGATAAACCTTACTTTTAGGTGGTGAAGTGTTGGGTAGAAGGTCTATGGCACAGTCCCAGGGGCGATGTGGAGGCAGTTTAGTGGCCTTAGTTTTGCTGAAGACTTCACTGAATCCCTGGTATTCTGTGGGAATATAGACTGATTCATTGGTTACAGGGCTTTCAATACTTGTGGTGAGACATGAATAGTGAATTTGACCTTGTAAACAATTATTCTGACAGTAAGACGACCACCTAGTCAGCTCTCTGGAGGTCCATGAAATTTGTGGGTCGTGGATAGCAAGCCATGGATTTCCTAGAACAACTGGATTTTGAGGTGTGTTAGTGACATAAAATGAGATGGTTTCAGTGTGGAATAGACCAATCTTGACTGTAATGGGAATTGTCTGATGGGTAATACCGTCTCCAATGGGTTGGCTATTGATAGCAGTGATATTAATAGGTGGTATACAAGGCACTAGAGGGATATGAAGTTGATGAACCAATTCATGGTGAAGCAGATTTAATGCAGATCCAGAATCAATTAACGCTGAAACACATTGGGTAGAGCTTGCGTAAGAGAGGGTTAACAGTAGGGTAAAGCATCTATGAAGCAGATTAGTGAAATTAATACTCACTTTGCTTGAAGAGGGTTTATTTGGGCAAAAACGGCACTGATGTCCGGCCTGACCGCAGTAATAACAGAGCCTGTTAACGCGTCGTCGTTCCCGTTCCTCCATGGATGGTATCGTGAATCCAATTTGCATAGGTTCAGCGGCTTTAGATGGACTCAAAGCAGATGCAGATGTTAACATGGTCAAATGGCTTGTGGGGCTGTTACGAAGGAGGTTATCAATGCGAATGGCCATAGAAATTAGTTGATGCAAATCCATGTCAATATCCTTACACGCAATCTCTGACTGAATCCTTGGGTGAAGACCCCGCTTAAACATCGGCTTTAACGCCGTCTCATTCCATCCACTCTGTGCTGCGATCGTGCGAAAGTCAACAGCATATTCAGAAGCAGTGCGGTTACCTCTGGGCATTGGATGAATGAGTGGCGGGTGTTACAACCATCATTCCAATCAGTGTTTACATTTCATTAACATTATAAAGGACACACCCAAAAATGGCAAAGTTTTGCTTGCACCAAAGTGGCATTTTAACATGTTATAATAAATAATCTATATGGTATTTTCAGCTAAAACTTCACATATGCCTTCTGGGGACACCAAACACTTATTTTACACCTTAAAAATCTTTAACACATTTTTTTGAGTCAAAAAAACTACAATGTTGATGACCTCTCATGGTTTCTGTATGTAAATGTGTTTTTCTGTTTCATTCATTAGACCGTGACCAATCTTTTGGAGCTTGTCTTTAATACTTCAATGAAGATGTTACCCTCATTGTCAGCTGACCCACAGAAACTAATGTCAGATGGAAACCGTGTGTTAAAAGTCAGTGAGAAGCTCGTCTCCATGTTGGTAAAGCCAATAGACAACGTCTATGTCAATATAACTCTTGATACTGTTGGTAAGAGAGAACAACTATTACTAAAATAAATATATAATGTAATTTAAGTCCTCTAGAGAATGTAAAAAATAAACTTTTTTGTATGAGCCAATACTTATAAAATGTAACATGCATTAAAAACTTTTAAACTTTTTAATTTTTTAAATTATTATGATGTTTTTAAAATAGTGATTAAAAAATATCACATACTGTATTTTTTATAAATCAGAGGCACAAGTCTTCATGGTTGGACCACAGGTCACCTTAGATAAAATCCCTCAGCTCGACACAACAAATGCTTCCCTAAACGTTGATCTCGGGATCGCCAAAAACAACCTAGGTATAAGTATGCAAAAATGTTGTGTTGTGATTTTGAATAACTTGAACACATCTAGTAATCCCAGAGTTTAATGAACACTAGGGTGTATGTATAGACCCCTTCACGGTTCATGTCACAGGCGGTTTCCACTGCGCATGTCAGGGTCAGAAAAGCCATTACAGCAGATTGAGTTGTGTATTATTCGGTATCGTCAAAAATGCCTACTTACGTCGTGGGCTGTGAAAATCGCACCAGGTCTTCCATTAAAGGAATAGTCTACTCATTTTCAATATTAAATTATGTTATTACCTTAACTAAGAATTGTTGATACATCCCTCTATCATCTGTGTGCGTGCACGTAAGCGCTGGAGCGCGCTGCGACGCTTCGATAGCATTTAGCTTAGCCCCATTCATTCAATGGTACCATTTAGAGATAGAGTTAGAAGTGACCAAACACATCAACGTTTTTCCTATTTTTTTCCTACGTGCACGCACACAGATGATAGAGGGATGTATCAACAGTTCTTAGTTAAGGTAATAACATATTTTAATACTGAAAATGAGTAGACTATTCCTTTAAGTTTTCGCGATTCCTGCAGAATCTCAAAAACCAAAAAATACATCATCTGCAGCTGCAAGCAATTAACATGCAGTTTGGAACAATGCAAAGATCAAAGAGGCTTGTGTTTGTAGTGCTCACTTCATTTGAGGTAAGTCATCATTTTTCAGCCCTGTTAGATTAAATTATAAAGCCTGGATGGTATGAACAGTTTGACCCCATGCTGCGAGCGTACCCGATAGTCATTCAATGTTTACAAACTTTGAAGGGGTCTATTGTGCCACTCTTACAGATCTGCAACTTTATCCTCTCTATCCCCATCTCTGTTTGAAACCTGAAATTGCATTTTACATCTTACTTGAAGAGTTAAATTCTTACCTTAGGTTAAAATTAGATATATATCTTTATGTACTGTAGGTATGTTCATCTTAGCCAGCATATATATTCTACATTTTGCTATATTATCCATATTTAGACTGCCTTTACATTAAAATAAATAAAATTTTAATTCACTGCAGAATCAGTTGCTGTGGCGTTCATGAGCTATAAAATAATGGAGAACCTACTGAAACCAGACTTCTTCAACACATCAAATGACACAGTTAAAATCATGATGTCCACTGTCATCTCAGCTACTCTACCTAATACCCCTGTGAGAAAACTTACCAAACCAGTCAACTTCACCTTCAAACACATCAGAGTGAGTTACTCATTTCGTGTTTGATTTTTTTATTACTCTTATAACTCTGTAATCTAATTTTTATATGTAAATCCCCTTTTATCCAATATAAGCACTGATTAATAACTTTCTTTCAAATGATGTTTGAATATTCTTTCTTTATGTGAAGGAGTTTGTATCTGAAGGAAATCTTTCCTGTGTGTACTGGAGCTTCACTGAGTGGATTGTAGATGGTTGTTCTGTTGTACAGTCCAACGGCAGCCACACTGTGTGTTCATGTGTTCATCTGTCAACATTCGCTCTCATCATGCAAATCAGCAGCAGAACATCACAGGTAAAACAACTTAACACAGGTGGGACTGATATTTAAGGTCTTACTAATCTTATGATCCTGCACAAGCTGCTTTCCAGCTGCTTGGATTGCGTGTCAGTCTTTAAAAATCAGAAAAAGCCAATAAAACAGTCATACACTTTTAAAGAGAAAAATAGAGACAAAAAACATTTCATCTTGGTATTGTCACATGTCATCATTTCATCATATATCTCTTGATATTTTCTCAGGATGATTCTCTGATGGAGTTGGTGAATTTAGTGTTTGTGATTGTGGGTCTGGTGTTTACTAGTTTGGCTCTGTTGACTTTTGCTTTCTGTCAATGGAAACCTGGAGTGAACAATGTAGCTCGAATCAACCTCTGCATTAGTCTGCTGTCTGCTCATCTTCTGTTCTTACTCACACAACGCTTCCTGACTCTCATAAAACCTCATGAGGTGAGAATTATTCATTTTTAGAATTATTCATGACATTTTTTCATGCATCTTTAAATGCGAGCTATGGCTGATTTTCTATGTGACAATGATTTTTTATTTAATCATCTTTAAATCTCTTCAGGAGTTGTGTGCTGTTATATCAGGAGCTCTTCACTTCTTCTTTCTCTCCTGCTTTGTGTGGATGTTCATTGAAGCTGTGCTGCTCTTCATCTGTGTAAAGAACTTATCAGAGATCAGCTCCAGACAGAGGGCGGTGCTTAGCAGTAGATTCTTGATTGTGATTGGCTATGCGACTGCTTTTGTTATAGTGGGCGTGTCTGTTGGACTGGTTCCTGAAGGCTACGGCAGTGAGCAGTATGTTTGAAGATTTATTATGTATTTGTTAAAAATATACATGTTATTCATTTGTTTGTGCAGAAACCAGTAGCAAGCAGTTACTTTTTAGTAACCATGCAGGCACTAAGTGTCCTTAAGTGGTCTTCATATAGCACACAATAAATAAACATTTTCCTCTGTTCTTGTTTGGATTGAAACATAATCCAGAGGAAAACACATGCACATCACAAACAAAATGGTGGGGTTACTTGACTGTAACCTTGTTCCCTGAAAAAGTGGAACGAAATGTTGCGCTGCTAAAGCGCTATGGGGAAATGTCTTTTGTTGTTGACCCGCTGAATATAGTGTGCAAACACGTCAATGAAATTGACCCGGAGGTAATCTAGCATCGGTTGATGACGACATCAAAGCGCACCTGATGCAAGGCTATAAATGAATGAGCACTAGCTGTATCATCAGATCTTTTGTTTGAAGACCAGTCCTGGGACATTTACTGTATGGTAAGCCAGCGCAGCATTTCGTTCTGCTTTTTCAGGGAACAAGGTTACAGTCAAGTAATTCCACCGTTCCCTTTCAAAATCTACTCTCTATGCTGTGCTGCTAAAGCACTATGGGGAACAACTATACCCACGCTGCCGTGTTTGGAGATGTCTGGACTCCTTACGGATGTGTAAGTGTGCGTACAAGGACCGCAAGGAAATCTCAGACACAAGTAACCAAACTATAAATAATGGATGTGTGCAGAAAGAATGCTCCTGTCGCCTCATAAACACCTAAAAGCAGGCACCCCTTACTAATAGTAGCAGTGGGGGATACCCATTTTGGGGAGCAAATGGTTTAGACACCAGCTTGTGGTGTTGACTCGAGGACATGAGAACCTGGAGTGACATGAGCATTCAAGCTATAAAATCTTATGAATGTATGGGGAGAGGACCAGCCCGCCGCATTACAAATGCTCTGTAAGAAAGCTCCTTTTACTAAAGCAGTAGAGGAGGCTACTCCCCTGGTGGAGTGGGCTCTCAGACCTGCTGGTGAGACTTGACCGCACGCCTCATAGGCAAGAGCAATAGTATCCCTAACCCAATGTGATATGGACTGCCTGGCCCACCTCTGTTGCAGCACCCAAAACAGACAAACAATTGTTCTGACTTATGCCACTGGCTAGTGCTGTGGATATAGACCTGAAGAGCACGGACTGGACACAATCTGTGGTATAACTCCTGCTCCGGCATGGTGAACGGTGGAGGGCAGAAAGTCACAAGAATAACTGGATGTGTAGTCGAAAAGGGAACCTTAGGCAGGTAATCAGGATAAGGATGCAAAATCGCCTTCACCATTCCTGGGGCAAAATCTAGACAGGATGGCGAGACCGCCAGAGCCTGGATATCCCCAATTCTTTTTAAAGAAGTTATTACCAGCAGAGGATGTCTCCCGAGCGGCGCCCCGTCCACCAAAGCGTGGCAGGCCGAAAGAGCGGCCGCATAAACTCTGAGAGTGGATGGGCATAAGCCTGCTGACAGCTTTTCCTGCAGAAAACTCAGAACTGTAGCAATCTGGCAGTTAACAGGATCTGCATTATGTGTCGTGCACCATGCTTCAAAGACACCCCATTTAAAGGCATAATTCTTTCTAGTGGAGGAAGCCCTAGCACTCCAAATAGTGTCAATAACATCAGGCGACAAGCCCGTGTCCCTCAGTTTGTACCCTTCAGGGGCCAAACATGGAGATTCCATAGGTCGGGCCTGGGATAAAATAGTGTACCCCCCACCTGAGACAGAAGAAACTCTTCTAAATCTCCAACATAAATAAATGTTTAACACTATTGAGTGTTAAACACTATTGAACACATATTTTTAATGGTACAATTTCAGCTGTATTTTTAAATATTTAATTAAGTGTTTTCTTGTAAACAGATGCTGGATTAAACGGGAGAAAGGCTTCATCTGGAGTTTTCTGGGACCTGTTTGCTTCATTCTTGCAGTACGTTTAATTTTTCCAGATTTTTTTCTACTACTGATAAAGAAAGTGATTATTTGTTTGTTTTTTTCAGATAAACATGATTCTCTTCATTAGTATCATCATCAGTCTGAGGCCAACTATCACAAAGCTCAATGCTAAAGTTTCACAGATGAAACAAACCAAGTAACAATCATTGTGTTTAAAACATTTTAAAGATAGACTCACATGGACATAAAATAAAATACATGGATTATTTTTCTTTCTCTGCAGGATTATGGCTTTTAAAACTCTGGCCCAGTCTGTGATTATTGGTTGTCCTTGGATTCTGGGTTTCTTTACTAACAATAAAATGATGGAGATTCTCTTCCTGATCCTGAACTCACAGCAAGGAACCTTCATCTTCCTCATCCACTGTGTGCTCAGTCATGAGGTAAATCTACTTTCATTTCACATATGAAATCTATTTAACCTGAGATAGAGTAAAAGAGCAAAAAAAACATTCATGCATTTGTTTTTAACATCCTTTGGCTCCTTGTTCAGGTTAGACAGCAGTATGTGAAGTGGATGAAAGCTGTCTTTTGACAGCCGCCCCCCCCCCCCCCCCAAAAAAAAGACCCCATTGAGGACTAGACTGTAAACATTTAGTAAATTATAAGCACATATTGAAGTTTAATAGAAAAGTGCTTTTATTCATTATTTTTAGATCAAATAGACAAATTTGGATGCAAATCTAACATTTATCTTTATTTAACTATTGAAATGTTTAGTTTCAGATAAGATTTTCTTTATAAAATGTTTACTTTTTTTATTTTCCATGGCATTATACAGTAACATTACGTTAAATGTTAGTGATGAATATGTTATATTGAAGTTTTATTTCACAACTGTCAATCATTTTAATATAAATCTTACTTTTATTTCTTTGTTACTATTTGATGTATAGAGAATAAGAATTGTTTTGTAAAGAGTTAAAAGGTTATTCAGTAATTTGAATATTTGTTTTTGGATTACTTGTTTCAAGGATTTGAAAGGAAATAAGTGCATAAAATTGAAATAAATAAAATGATTAAACTTGTACAATAATATGTTTTGACAAACACAGAATCGCAAAATGTACCAATGTACTCAAAAACTATTTAGCCTAATTAATAAGATTTATGTATTTTGTTGCATGTAAAAAATTCCATCCATTTGGAAAACATACTTTTTATCTAAACAAACTAATCAACTTTATGTGATTATTATGTGTCACGTATATGAAACTAGTATGAATAAAGTTTAATGTAATAGTGTTACTAAATCTAATGATGTATGTTGATGTTTTATTGAAAATGTTTGGTTAGATCAACACGAGTGTGAATCGATGGCAGAGTTTTCATTTTTGGGTGAACTATCCCTTTAACTTAATTTTTAAATCAGCATAGGTTGATAGTACTTAAAAATTCCTTTTTACAGTGCGGGTAAATGATTGTTAAAACATATAGGTGACATTTGTGATTTATAAACGAGTAACAATACTTTAAAATCTATTCTAAATGTAAAAGGACCTGAGGATTGGAGTTATGTGCTCAGATTTTTTGGTTCTTGTCAGAATTCTGGCAGCAGTGTTTTGTATGAGCTGCAGCTGTCTGATGGTCTTTTTGGGGATCCCAGTAAAAAGTCCATTGCAGTAATCCAACCTGCTTGTGATGAAAGCATGAACAAGATTCTCTAAGTCCTGTCTTGAGACAAAACAACTAATTCTGGCAATATTTCTGAGATGGTAGTAAGCTGATTTGCTTATCACTTTATTTTGTGTCTTTAGACCCCAGAGCTTGGTTCCAACCCTAATCCAGCACACCTGCATTTCATTTCCAAGTAATCCTGAAGACTTTGATTTGATTTTTCAGGTGTGTTTAATTAGGGTTGGAACTAGACTCTGCAGGACAGTGGCCCTCCAGGACCAGGATTCCCCACACCCCTGATTTAGAGGGTCCTGGTACACACACCAGGCTCTTGTTTTTGGATTTTTCTTCTGCATTTAATACTATCCAGCCACATGTTTTAGTCAGTAAATTATTATCTGAGTTTAATATTGAGAGAAATATTGTGATCTGGATCATGGACAGCGAGTTAAGGTAAATGACTCTCTCTGAAAGGTGTGTCTTTCCCACTGGCTCCCCGCAGGGTTGTGTACTTTCATCTACTATTCATCCTACACTTACGACTGTAGAAGTCAGTATAGAAATAGACACATCCTAAAATATGCTGATGAAACCGTTATTGTAAGTTTACTGCAAAAACATGAGTCTCAGCATGGGCCAGTGGTCGATTAGTTTGATAACAGGATTTATTTGGTGTGACAAGTCTTTTCTCCAGCTTAACACCTCTAAAATTAAGAATATGCTTATAGATTTTAGGAGAAAACAACCTGGTTCCCCTCAACCCACCAAGGAGTCACATAGAGGTGGTAGAGCAGTATTATTTGGGTAATGTGATAGACAGCAAACTCAAATTTGTTCTTTTGATGTGGATAAGGTCATTTTGTCTCTATTTTATAAATCTTTTATTGTACCTGTCCTTACTTTTGCTTTCATTGCCTGGTATGTGGGCATCGCCCTGTGGGAGAAAAATAACCTCAGCCATATTATTAAGTTGGCTGGTAAGTTAGGCTTTCCACAGGTTTCCTTAACAAATATTCATGACTCATGAGAGGCAGGTTATGAGGAAAGCAGATGCCATATTGGACTCAAATCACCCCCTTCATTGCTCTTTAAAGGTTCTTCCCTCAGGCCGGAGATTCAGAGGCCCTTGTTTTAAGTTAAATAGGACAAAAAAGTATTTTATACCAAGTGCAACTTTGTTGCTAAATTTGCATAATTCTTTGACCTACATGAGTGGTAGTGTAATAGTGTTTTTAAAATTGTAGTTTGTGTGGTTTATTCATGTATGTGGCGTTACCTGTATGTTTACCTAGCTGTAAGACAAGTTTCCCTTAGGGAACAATAAACTGAACTGAACTGTAACCGAGACATTTTCTAATTAAAGTTTATCATTTGTTTATTATCTGAGTCACCTGCTATCTCCACCGCATGCACCCCTGACACTAATATCAATAAATCATAAAATTTTCTTTAAATAAAACATGTTTTCCCAGTTTCACAGGCTTATAGTCCTAGACTAAAATGCACGTTTAAGCTGTCTCAAGTGAAAATAACTTGCACTGACAGATCTTAAAACATGCCAGAGCCATTGATTTGTCACAAGA
Source organism: Misgurnus anguillicaudatus (assembly GCF_027580225.2). Lineage (NCBI taxonomy): Eukaryota > Metazoa > Chordata > Actinopteri > Cypriniformes > Cobitidae > Misgurnus > Misgurnus anguillicaudatus. The sequence continues at coordinate 7,582,227 of NC_073354.2, forward strand.
TACACACCAAAAACGGTCATGTTCATAAAAGATGCTTAAACATCTTAATTTAACTAAGATCTAGTCCTGGCTTTAGCTAAGCCTTGTCTCTGAAACCAAGCCATTGAATTAAAAAGATCAAACACTTATATTCTCAACACATTCATGTTTTTAATAAAGCACAAATCATAAACATATGGGCACACATTCACATTTTTGATTCCTTGGTCACCTACTAAACATATGTGTTTAAGCACATCAAAACACAACTTTCTCAAAAATGTAAATATTACTTACAGTTTTACATGTATGTTGAAAAAATATTGTACTTCTTTCACCACTCAATATGAAAGCACAATCATCAGATGTTTAGTCACATAATTAGGCAATAATTCATCACCACCCATGCACTCCATTGTACCCAGACATAACAGTTTTCTGTCAGTGTGTGCATAATTACAGACACAGGATTTATTTTAGGCATCTACTGTATACATCAGAATTTTTTTTTTTTTTATTTTGAACCAAAATGGTCAAAAAATGGTCCCATGCTTTCACTGGGGTAGTGCTCTTTAATAACTACACCTTTGTACCTAAAGAGTACATATTTGTAAGCAATTATAGAAAATAAATACAAAACAACATATTTACATAAATGTAAATGAACCAACCTTGTGTGCAAATAAATTCTTATGGACCTTGTAGGCTATATTCGCTGTAAATGCATGTAATAAAAACTGTGAATGTTAACCTTTTATTTAGTGAATTTGTATGGATGTAATATAAATGTAAGATATAATGATTAACTTCTGACAGTGAGGTTGTCTATAAAACCAGTGACTCCACCTTATGACTATTGTCCTGAAGATGTCTTGTGTTGTCTCTTTATTTTGTTCAATTATGTTTCAAATATTTTATTTATGGCTTTTTATAACATTTTGTAGTATTTATGTTGATTTAACTTAATGCTAGTTAGACAGATCTGTATAAAGAGCGATGCTCTGGTATCTCAAACCTGTTCTGATTTACCTGTGGAGAGGGGCGGAGCTTCAGGTTAAAGATTTACATGAATCAAGCCCGCTTCAAACACAAACTGAGCTAAAGGGAATCAGATTGCGGAGTGTCCAGGTAGGTTTTTTAAGAATACAAGATTTTTTTACACTTACTAGATATGTTTAAAGGGAGTTTTGAATGCATTTGTTAAGTGTCTTTCTCTATTGCTGTGCTTTGTAGGACATCTTTAAATGGCTTTCAATCGGCCTCTTCTAAACTCTTGACAGATCAGAGAAAAAATCAGCACAGGTAAGTCTAGAGACTTCTCTCAATCATTTTGTATACCAGCTGTGAGTAAACCAATTTCCTTTAGCAAACAATAATGGCGTTCGGTAGGACTTGACCTCTTCTTATGTCACAAAGCGTATATAGCACAAAGGGTAATAAGGAGAGCTAATGATTTATCCTCATGAAGGCTAAATCTGCTACTAATCTCACTGTTGCTAAAAAAGAAAACAGCTGCTTTATGAAATGAATGAACCTCCATTTGAACGAAGGTTATCTGTGGTTATTGACAAGTGGCATAGTCTGCTCCAGTTTGCACCATGAACTTTGTATTTACCTGTGTAAAAAAATCTTTATGTCTGATATTATAAGCAACCAATCATAGTTTGCTTTGTTTTAATGTGAAGTTTAGATGAAGGATCATTTCAAGAGGTTTACAATATGCAAATTATGTGTCATCATTTGCAAATACATCTGATATAGCCAGCAATTTTAAGATAAGTTTTAAACCCATACTTAAACAATAAACGCATCTGCAAATGGATGTACCAATCGTTTGTATAATTAACCATTTATTGTGTTGTATAAACTATAAACATTTATGTTTTGATTGTTGTTAATGTTATTGTGTGATGAATGAGAAATATTTGGTGTATATACACTTGTTTGGGTTACATAAAACCTTTTTTGTTGTTGTTGTTTAATTTAACCCAAATGGTTGGGTTTGTTCCTTTGTGACCCAACTATGGGTTAAAAATAACCCATCATTTTTAAACATTCTGTTGACTATGACTAATGCTGCATTTACATGTCAACAAACTCTCATTAGAGTATTAGTTGAGCATTAGTAGAGGTTAGGGGTATAAGTTGACATGTACTTGTATAGTAAATGATGTAAATGTATAGTCAGTTAAAATCCTGTTATCATTTACTACCCATCATCAAGTTGTTCCAAACAGCTGAATACAAATGAAGATAATTTAAGGAATGTTTGTAACCAAGCAGATTTGGGGAACCATTGACTTTCATAGTAGGAAAAATAATAGTAGGCTGCCCATCTGTTTGGTAATTAACATTTTTCTAAATATCTTAGTTTTTTCAAGCAGAAGAAAAAAATTATACAGGTTTGAAACAACTTGAGTGTAAATAAATGGCAACAGAATTTTCATTTTTCTGTGAACCCTCATTTTAAGCAGACAGTTTAATCATGATAGTTGTTGACATGTAGTGCAATGTTTCTTATATAGTCAACAGAATGTCAGAGGGGACCATCAAAATAAATACCCATATCTATACATTTTTATATATGTTGTTTGTTAGTGTCCTGCTGAATCATTCAGTATCAGACTGATGGAAGCCCAGCTTGAGGAAATCCAACAGATGTTGGAGAAACAGTATCAGCTCAACAAAGACCTACAAAAGCAGAACCAGGATCTGAGTAAGATCACACTATCGTGAACTAAAAGATGATTCATTACTGTTGAATACGGTGCACTTGTAGGCTAGAGAGTTGGGCTTGTAACCCGAAGGTTGCTGGTTCGAGTTTTACGGCTGGCAGTTTGTGACTGTGGTGCCCTTGAGTAAGACACCTTAACCCCAGATGATCCCTGCCCATACAGCAAAAAAAAGAAACATATTCTGGCCAAAAATATGGTTTAAATATATGCTAAATACATTTTTGTAGAAAGTGAAGCTTAATTAAATATGTTTTGGAATCTAAAAATATATTGAGTTTTAACCTTACAACCATACAAGAGATCAACATACATTCACCTAAAGGATTATTAGGAACACCTGTTCAATTTCTCATTAATGCAATTATCTAATCCACCAATCACATGGCAGTTGCTTCAATGCATTTAGGTGTGTGGTCCTGGTCAAGACAATCTCCTGAACTTCAAACTGAATGTCAGAATGGGAATGTGAGTTAAGCATATTTGAGCGTAGCATGGTTGTTGGTGCCAGACGGGCCGGTCTGATTATTTCACAATCTGCTCAGTTACTGGGATTTTCACGCACAGCCATTTCTAGGATTTACAAAGAATGGCGTGAAAAGGGAAAAACATCCAGTATGCAGCAGTCCTGTGGGTGAAAATGCCTTGTTGATGCTAGAGGTCAGAGGAGAATGGGCAGACTGATTCAAGCTGATAGAAGAGCAACTTTGACTGAAATAACCACTCGTTACAACCGAGGTATGCAGCAAAGCATTTGTGAAGCCACAACACGCACAACCTTGAAAGATGGGCTACAACAGCAGAAGACTTCACCGGGTACCACTCATCTCCACTACAAATAGGAATAAGAGGCTACAATTTGCACGAGCTCACCAAAATTGGACAGTTGAAGACTGGAAAGATGTTGCCTGGTCTGATGAGTCTCGATTTCTGTTGAGACATTCAGATGGTAGAGTCAGAATTGGGCGTAAATAGAATGAGAACATGGATCTATCATGCCTTGTTACCACTGTGCAGACAGGTGGTGGTGCTGTAATGGTGTGGGGGATGTTTTATTAGCACACTTTAGACCGCTTAGTGCCAATTAGGCATAGTTTAAATGCCACAGCCTACCTGAGCATTGTTTATAAACATGTCCATCCCTTTATGACCACCATGTACACATCCTCTGATGGATACTTCCAGCAGGATAATGCATAATGTCACAAAGCTTGAATCTTTTCAAATTGGTTTGTTGAACATGACAATGAGTTCACTGTACTAAAATGGCCCCCAGTCACCAGATCTCAACCCAGTAGAGCATCTTTGGGATGTGGTGGAATGGGAGCTTCGTGCCCTGGATGTGCATCCCACAAATCTCCATAAACTACAAGATGCTATTTTATCAATATGGGCCAACATTTCTAAAGGATGCTTTCAGCACCTTGTTGAATCAATGCCATGTAGAATTAAGGCAGTTCTGAAGGCGAAAGGGGATCAAACACAGTATTAGTATGGTGTTCCTAATAATCCTTTAGGTGAGTGTATATTATAAAATTTATTTCATACAGCAAAACTATATTTTTCCTGGTGAAAATATAAAAGTTAATAAAGCATATTTTTGCAATTAAAAATATATTTAATTTTAACCTTTTAACCTTGTTGTTTACAGGTTATAACAAAAACAAAGTTTATGCAATGTGAATATAAATGCTTTAAAATATATTTCCAAATATATAAAAAATTACCAAAAAATATATTGGTGAAAAATACTTTTTTAAAAACCTATTCCAAAATATATTTAAGCAAATATGTATATTTGGAAATATATTTTAAAATAAATATATTTTAAAACAAGAAAATACAGTATATTTCATATCACATTCATATCACAAAAACTTTATGTTTATGTTACAAACCTGAACGGGTTTAAATTATATATTTTTAACTTCAAAAATTTACTTTATAAAATTAGATTCCATTTAGCATATATTTAAAATATATTTTTGCCAAGAATACATTTTTGTCATGTGGGTTGTAAAATTAGAAATGTATTTGCTTGCCCTTGAAATACATTTTTAAATATATTTAGTTTTAACCTTCATATCAACATATATTTTCAAATTCAATATATTTTAAACATATTTTTGGCCAGAGAAATATTTATTTGCCATATGGGATAACGAGATGAAAGGAGGCGCATGCCTGATAATACATTTGGAAAGCAGAAGTAAATAAAATAATACATCTGCTTTGTTGTCATATGTTGTTCATAAATACTCATATAAGAAGATACAGAGATATCTGTTAAAAATGATAGTTTTTTAGGATTTTGATGTGATTTTTTTTATTACAGAGCAACAGCTTCAGCAGAAAGAGATTGATTTAAAAGAGCTACAGGAACGATTAAATGAGTTTGGTAAGAAGCTCAACTTTTCCACCACATACAGTATATCACAATAAAACATGGTTTTGTCATAGAAAGGTAAAGAAAGGTTAAATCAATCATTGATCTTTTAGGGTAACTTAAACTACTTTACAAGAACATTTATAGAATTGAGTGCAATTTTTAAAAGCTGCAAAAACTTTTCTGATGTCAGTCAGATTTGAACATGTGAGTGTTCAACAGTCAGTGTTTGCACATCAATGATGCCTAAACTGTGTGCATGAGCTCGGTCTCTTGAGGTAATACTGTATGAGTTGATAAAGATTGTGCAAGTATTATTCTTAAACTGCAGACAAATGAATGATAAGAGTAAGCGTCATAAAACTTGAAGAATCCCATTTAAAAGAGACCTGAGGGACATGAACAAACAATATGATCCTGCACTGATGCAATCATTCACGTCATTAAAAACCTCTTGCATAATTTATTCCCTCAGAAGTTTATTGTTAGTTAGTTTTCGGCTTACAGTTAGTTAAAGAACAACTCCAGTAATGTTATTCTTCATGTGTAATGAAGTCTATCCTTCTCTCAGTAAGCCGTGGTGGATGATTAGATGAAGCTTTTGGTGATGCATTTCTCTTTCTGATAAAACAAATGAACAAATTCAGAGTTAAATATGTTTTGGACATTTTTTTGGACACAGTGTGTCCCAGTATATTTTATGATTACCTAAAGGTCCAATTTGCTAGATATTTGCAGTAAAATATCCAAAAACCACTAGTCAAGTGTTATATATTTTGTCCAGGTGATAACTAACAATATCTCAAATGTTTTCAACTACTTGTAAATTATGAGAAAATTGCCATTCTAAACATTGATACGGGGCAGTGCAGTCGCCTGTCAATGACGTTAATATCCACGTTAACCTTTGTTAGCGCCTTTACTGATGTAGAAACCACATCACAACAGTGTCGTTGTGCGCCTGTCAGGCTACTCGCTTGTTTATGGTAATTTTGTTGATCTAAACACTTAATTCGGTACTGTGTTAACACACCAGTGAACTGGACTAATACTTTAACACAATTTCGTTTTAAATAGTGATGGGCGGTTTCGAAGCACGCTTCATGAGGCTTCGAAACATTTACGTATCCTTTTTTTTTAATCATTGGTTCGGAGCTTCTTTCAAACTGGCCAAAGTCACGTGATTTTAGGACGAGGCTTCATTACGTCATAACTGTTTCGAAACGTTTCGAAAACTGACAATTCACCACTAGGGGGAGTTGATCACAAATGACCAGTGTAGGTGAACTCGGTTCAGTTTTATTTTAAAAGTTCATAAAACATTTATCCTTCTGACTAATAACACTACCATTTTGTCAACTTTTTGTTTATAGACAGATTTAATGACAAAAATGTGCATAATTAAAAAGGGAGTTCATTTTAATGATTTGTTTGCCATAAATAAAACGAAAAACACAGAATACACTTTTAATTATGTCTTAATTAAATTCGCCAGTGTGTATGGTGTTTCGAACCCTTCGAGAAACTGAATTAATTTGTGAAGCAATTGGTTCAATTGATTCGAAGCTTCGAAAAGCTTTGTTTCTCCCATCACTAGTTTTAAACATTACGCAAAACCTTACATAATGAAATAAAACGATGTCATCAAACTCAACATTTATAAGACTCGATTACTTTACCTCATCCGTTAACATGATTTCTCGTTCCCATCTGATTGATGGCAATCAACGGTTGAGTTAAAGACAACAAATCCCATCATTCCACGCTGCTTCAGAGCGTCATTAATCTACGTCATTGTTATTGATCGTGCGCCCTCTAGCGGCACAGATTATACAAATTGTATCTTTAAATGTCAAAAGATAAACAAATTTTTTATTTTGATTTCCCAGTTCAAAAATCCATAGACCTCATTTATCAACCATTAAAGGTCCTACAGTATATTTTGTCCTATGAATAAACTTTAGTATGTGCCTAATTGCAAAAAAAAGCTGTATTTATCAAATGTGTGCACACAGTGCCTTTGCGAAAAAGAGAGCGAAAAAGAGAAACAGAAATTGAAGTATTGTTGATGAAGTGGAAGAAAACCAAAAATTGTTATTTGGCAATGGCATAACCAACAAAAGAAAAAATGACATGGGAGAAAATAACAGGCTGGTGTTAATTATTTTGGGTCAAAAATAAAAGCGGTTTGACATTAAAAACACTGCCAAAAGGGAGATACTGGAAATATAAAATGAGCTCTGATATTAAAACTCCTGTCTGTGACTAAATCACCTCTAAACATAAACAAATCTTCACGCCATGTGTTTGCAGACCTTTATGTGTAAAGAGGGGATGCATTGTATAACAGTAATAACTAATAAAAAATAAATAAACAGTTTAATCCAAAAGTGGTAAACGATCACACATTAGCATAAATGATATTATAGTGGTTAAATGGTTTATACAGATATTTTGCTTTTCAGATTGTCCATTTCAACAAAACAATAATGAAATACCTGAAGTTAGAGAAAGTCGGGCAGCTGTCATGGCTCCGGAGCCGGTACCAGAAGAGCTGGATATACCTGACAGGAGGGTTCATAAATCTGACAGGTTAAATGTATAACTCATCTTATCCAATTAAACTAAGTGCAGTTATTTAACCTTTACTGATCCCAACGCTCTCTGATCTTTTCGTGTATTAATATAAATAAATCTGTTTTTGTATGATTTATGATGTTATTTTCTCTGTGTCTGTCTTCTACAGTGAGACGGCTCAGATCATCAAGGCCATCGGTAGGAGCGACTTTCTCAGTCGTCTGGATGAGGAGCAAATCAACATGATGGTGGAGATGATGACATCTCTGAACTTCTGTCCTGGCGATGACATCATAACAGAAGGCACAGAGGGAGACAGCTTGTACATTGTTGCTGGTGTGTTGTAATGTAATGTTTGCCTCTGTGAAACCCAATTGAGAGGATATGAGTTCAGCTTGTAAGAATTGTTAATGAACTGCTGTTTATTTCCAGAGGGAGAGTTAAGAGTAATGCAGGCTGGCCGTGACCTGCGAACTTTAACCTCAGGGGATGTGTTTGGAGAGCTGGCCATTCTATACAACTGCAAACGTACAGCGTCTGTCAAAGGTCAGTGAGCAGAACTGACAGTCTGTGATGCCCATTGCTGGTGTTGTGTTTGAGTATTTAATGTGGTCAGGATTATAAACATAAACATATGTTGCACTGAGAGCTTTGGTCAGTTGCTCTAAGCATAGATATGTATACAGTACATAGATGCATCACTTGACCGCTCCAAATATGTAGACACATCTGCCATTTAGGAAAAGTCCTTATGCGGCCGTCACTCGCAGCTTTCAGGATACATTGTGCAGCGTCTGCTTGTAAATTTTGCAGAGATTTTTGGTCCCAAAATGAGAGTGAGAATGTGTTATTTTTATATAATTTTTTTTTAACTCAGTATTACAAAGTTTTTAAAATACAGTAACGTTATAATGTTGTGTTAGGTAACGCTTTCTTCTTGGTGTTTTTTGTACGCAGTTATAATGTTTAATGTTTGTGTCAACACAACAGCACAGAACATTTGATAATTATACATGTACTATATGGTTGTGGGCAGACAGTCGGCTAGCTGTATCCCTTCTAGCCACAACCGTATAATGGCCATAGAAACAGCTGCTAATGATGTATATATATCTATGGCTCCGAGCACTTACTGCACGTCAACCACACTGCCATATTGGAGCAGGCAGGACTGTCCTATAAATAAATATATTTTCTAGATTAAAAGCACAAAAATGTTTACATTTCTTAACCATTGGTTTATTATTTACTTGCGAAAACATCTCTTATGTAGTTACTGTAATTTTTATCCTTAAAGGGGCCATGGCATGAAAATGTTACCATTGCCACCTTGTAGGTATGAGCAAAAATTAGGTAAATGAAATTTGGCCCTCCTTATAATGTCATAAGGAGATCTTATTATAATAATACCGCCCCCTTAATCTCCACTATCCAACCACAGCACTGCCATTTAGTGCAGATAGAAAGAGAGAGAATAATAAATTGACAGCAAAACAAACCAGGCAATGATGTTCGGTAGTAGACACGCCCCTTACTGCTGATTGGCTACAAGTGTGTTTTGGTACTCGCACAACTCCCTTTTCCAAAGTGTTTTTCAAAAATCACGCACCCCGCCTTTAATTGTTAAATCATTAATTGTTGGAGATCTTTATGGAACTAGTTACAGTGGTAAATGTATGTGATATGGTAGGCCTAAATAAATACTAAACAAAGGAGCTGATGGAAATGCACCTTGTGTCTTGAACTTGCAGATTTTTGTGCATTTTTAAAAGTAAATTTAAAAAAAGCTGCACTATGGTCAGGATTGATTCCAGTCAGTGTTTTTGTCGCCCTCTGCTGGTGTGATGAATGAAGTGTTTCATGTGTTCTCACTTTCAGCCGTCACTATCGTGAAGTTGTGGTGCATTGAGAGACAAACATACCGAAGCATCATGACCAACAAATCCAAGAAGAAACGAGAACAACTCATGAGCTTCCTGAAGACGTAAGAAATTCTTCTGCTAAATCTACTTCTCTAACTGTATTTCAGAAAATTTACCAAAATGCCCTGTTAACAGTTAAATGCGCTGCTGTTGTGTTATCATTTCATGGGTCTGTACTAGAGGAATAAACTGTTCCAGAACATTGAGACGCCACGCGTCTCTCGGTTAAAATGACGCAATGTCGCCGTCTGGTGGTCAGATGGCGCCATTATGTCCCAAATTATCCTGTACCTGTTAAAATGCTGTTCTCTGCCTGTCTGTTAGACTATTTCCAGTGAAATTAATGTAATTTAGACAATAAGACATTATTTTGTCTTTCCACAGCAAAATTAAAAAACATAGTAGTAAAATAGTAATAATGATGATGATGATGATGATAAAAATAAAATTTGATTCATGAGTAAATAAAATAATAAAAATGACCTCCTCTCAGGTAGGGCTATGCCCAAAGACAGAATCAGTTGTCTCAAATAGAGTCAGAGGAGGAGTTTTATGTCTAATTTTCACATTTATACGGTTTGGTGGTGGAGTTTTGGTGCTTCTGCAAGGCATTTATGTATTTTTTGCAAGTGGTTTTATTCAAAGCTGATACAGTGCATTCAAGCTATTATTTTTCATCAGTATGTGTCTTCCATTGGATTTAAACCCACAACCTGACGCAGACATCCCACCTCACCTGAAAGTTCAGTTTTACTGGTGCCCGCAAATTATAAAAAATATCCTGGAAATCAATGATTTGAGAAAAACGAGAATTCTTTAAATAGAGTGTAAAAAAAACAGGAAAATATGGTTGGATTAAATGATTGTTAAATCATTTTTAGGAGCTGCTATAGGCTGCTGAAGTCCTACATGATGAGGCCGAACTCCCTGTGGACTTTAAAAATATGATTCCTTGAATAATACAATACAATACAATGTAAACTAAAATGTAATTTTTCATAGTGAGATGTCTGCTAACACAGTGCTCTAACATCAGAGCTACAAGAAGTGCCTGCTTTAATTACAGATGCATTACACTTCAACAGTGCTTAGTTATTTTCTATCGGTATACTGTATGTTTTATACAGTGTATCTACAGTACTGTGCATTATACAAGCCTGCTTACCTCTTCATATATTCATCATCCAGAGCTCGCACCTTAAAGGCCCTGAACAATGTGCAGCTGTCCAAGATCATTGACTGCATGGAGGAGGTCAGTGTCTGGTGTCACTGTACTGTAAGTGTTCTTCAAGAAGGATGCATGATGCATTTTTTGTAATGTTTTTTTTTTTTCTTCATTTTTGTCGCTCTCAAGGTGAAGTTTGTGAATAATGAAGTCATTGTTCGAGAAGGAACAGAGGGCGATTCGTTTTATATTATACTCAAAGGAGAGGTAAAGGAAGAAACATTTAAAGATTAAAATCTTTGGCAATCTTGTGCTTTTTAATGCATGCTTGTATGAATTACTAATTACATAGACGTTAATTTTTTTTAAAGGAAAATAATTGAAAATACACAAAATGTTATTTTGAAAGAAAAAAGAAATGAACTAATTACCAATAATTGCAAAATAGTATTCGGATGTTCCTATATTAAATATAATTTATAATATAAATCCTTTTCATTGCTTAGGTCGTCCTCTGTAAGATGACTTTTACAATTTTGGTCAACTGTGCCATGCTATCATTTAAATACATACATGTATAAACAACTAAACATTTTAGCATGTGTAAAAGCTTATTTTAAAGTTTTATTTACCATCAGGTTTTAGTGACGAAAAAAGTGAACGGACAGCAGAAAGTCATCCGTAAGATGGGTGAGGGGGAACACTTTGGAGAACTGGCTCTTATACGGTAACCATGGTCACTGTTACTTAGTGACAACATAGGATGAGGTTCATTCATTAGAAGCATATGCTGGGTTCCAATTTGCCTACTTATACTATGACCTGGTATGGGTATGCACTGTTTTTGTGATGGGAAAGTATATACATTTTAGCATGTAGCAATATATATATCAGCTATGCATTCATCTGCACTTCAAAATTTAATCAGAAACAGTAAACCATCTGGGCGCTTTTCAGAATACTAATTTCAACATGCTTTGATTTGGGACATACAAATTGTAGTTTCAAATAATATTTAGGATGGATAGTATCCATATTGGCTAAGTCAAAACTTGGACTATTTCATCTGTAAATAATTATAAAATAATTGAGGAAATCATTTTGGTAAATAAAATCTTGACTTGTGTATAATCCAGAGAGATCCTCAGGACAGCCACGTGCACAGCTGTTGGAAATGTCACCTGCTTTTCCATTGATAAAGAGTGAGTCTGATTTAATGCTGACAATATAGTTTCACTTAGTTTGTACAAGACACACACTTCAGTTCTGATTGATGTAGGATTACTTTGAGAAACACTGTTTTTACTTACCTACAGAGTTTTTGAGGAGACAATTCCTATTGACAGCCTGGAGCTCCATGATGAGTAAGATAACCTTACAGTTCATATATGAAAAATAATCACAGAGTAATCAAAACAAATCAATACCCAACATAATTACAGAATAAACAGAGAATAATCACAAAGTAATGACACAGTAATCACAAAATAATCACAGAGTAATTACAGAATAATGACAGAATAATTCCAAAAATAATCACAGAGTAATGACACAGTAATCACACAATAATTCCAGAATAATCATACAATAATCACAGAACAATCACAGAGTAATTACAGAATAATCACATAGTCATTACAGAATAATCACATAGTCATTACAGAATAATCACACAGTAATTATAGAATAATCACAAAGTAATCACTGAAAAATCACAGAGTAATTACAGACTAATCACAAAGTAATCACTGAATAATCACTGAGTAATTACAGAATAATCACAGAGTAATCGTACAATTATCACAGAATAATCACAGAGTAATTCGACAGTAATCACAGAGTAATGACACAGTAATTAAAGAATAATCACTGAATAATCACTGAGTAATCGTAGAAAAATAACAGAATAATCACAGAATAATCACAGATTAATTAGACAGTAATCACATAATAATCACTAAGTAATTAAAGAATAATCACAGAGTAATTACAGAATTATCACAGAGTAATCACAGAATAATCACAGAGTAATTACAGAACAATCATAGAATAATCACAGAGTAATTACAGAAAATCACTGAATAATCACAGATTAATTACAGAATAATCACAGAGTAATTACAGAAGATCACAGAGTAAGTACAGAATAATCACAGAGTAATCATACAATTATCACAGAATAATCACAGAGTAATTCAACAGTAATCACAGAGTAATGACATAGTAATTAAAGAATCGCTGAGTAATCGTAGAATAATCACAGAATAATCACTGAGTAATCGTATAATAATCACAGAATAATCACAGATTAATTAGAAAGTAATCACATAATAATCACTAAGTAATTGTAGAATAATCACTGAGTAATTGTAGAATAATCACGGAGTAATTACAGAATAATCACAAAGTAATCTCTGAATAATCACTGAATAATCACAAAGTGATTAGACAGTAATCACAGAGTAATGACACCGTAATTAAAGAATAATCACTAAATAACCACTGTGTAATCGTAGAAAATTCTCACAGAGTAATCTCGCTGTTATTTTTGTGTGTGTGTTTTTACACTTTTATCAAACAGTGAACAAGTCACTTGTAATGTTAGTGGCTGTATTTGGTTTAGAATGTGCTTCTCTCCATTTAAATTGTTCTTTCAGCTAGTGTAGATGCAGTACATGTTCCCAGTCTAGTTGATTTTTATTGATCAGGGTGAGGTGACACTGGCTTAAGCTGTTGTTGTTACAGGAGGAAGGGACACTTTCTTTCAAGGAAAAATATTTTCTACCTTTGAAATGGCTGTTAATGGCTGTCAGACTAACCCCCCCCCCCCCCCCACTCCATCCTTCAGACATACAATAAATGCTCCACATTTAGAGTGGATGAAGATTTTCAAGGTCAGCTGTGTATCTGCGGTAAAGTGCTGAATGTGTTTGTTTCATTCTGTTGGAGAGATGCACAATAACCTTGAGGACACTTAAGGTCTAGGAAGATGAATGTGGCCTCATCAAAACACTTCACTGATTCATGCACTCAGAAGAAATGCATGGGTACCGCTCTTTAAGATAACCTTGCTATTTCAGGGGAGCTTCCAGACATAGAGGTTATATGCCATCATAAACTGTCTGTACTATGGAGTATATTTCTACTGGAAGGTAAAACTGTGTTGATATGGAGATGATAAAGGAGTGTAGTAAAAGAAAAATAAATCTCTTTAGTTTAGTTGCTTGCTGATCTTTTTAAATTAAGTCGTTCATCAGCACACGCAAAAGTCTCAGTGTTGTTGCGTTGATGTAACAGTTTTATCACCGCTCTCTTAGATGTAAGTTTTGTCGTTGTGATTTGTGGGACTCTTTACACTGAGAAGAGGGCTCTAATGTCATTCTGTTATTTACTACACTCAGTAGCTATAACATAGAAGTGCATGCTGCCGCACGGCTTAGATCGGTTCACAGATTAGGGTTGTTTTGTTGTCATCTCTGTTAGTGTTGATGTAGTCATTGCTATTAGCCAGGGCAACATTGACCTATGAACTTTTTTGTGCTTCCTTTTCTAAAACTAATTGATGAGTCCTACATTTCAGTGCATATATTATTATTAAACTGTTTTGCCTCAGTAAGTACTGTAATCTGTGTAAAGCTTTTGCATTATTTCTTTGTTTTTGTAGACCAGATCTAATTGAGGATGTAGAAAAGCCAGAGAATGTGGGGTAAGATATTTTACTGAATATAAACTTTAAGTTATACATAGACTCTAAACATGAAGTCCTATTTTTAGTCTCAATGTCAAAATATCAAATCTAAACAAAACTATTTAATATAAGCAATATTAGTATATTTATTTAATACTATGTATGTATTTTTCTACCCATTCTCGCCAAGATGCGTACAAATGACACGCAGTGTGATTATCGTGCAATAGATACGCCAAATTCCGAATTTGCGTGCATATGATATGCCAGTCCTTCCCATTCACTTATATGGTGAATCGTTTCGTGACGTTTTATTTATTGTTTTCTCATTTGTTTTCTGTTTTTTAAACCATTTTCGCTTGGGTTTAGGGTTAGATTTCACATTTGTTTAAGCAGGTTATTTAATATACAGGTTTCTCTATGTTTTTATCTATATTTAAGCCATGGTCGCTTGGAGTTGGGGTTAGAGTTGGGGTTTGGGTTAGGATGTCATTTTTATATAATAAAAAGTTGTTCTAACCCTAAACCCAAGCGAAAATGGTAAAAAAACAGAAAACAAATGAGAAAACAATAAATAAAACGTCACGAAACGATTCGCCATATAAGTGAATGGGAAGGACTGGCGTATTATATGCACACAAAATCGGAATTTGGCGTATCTATTGCACGATAATCACACTGCGTGTCATTTGTACGCTTTTTGGTGAGAATGGGTTGGTATTTTTATACTATGAAAAATAACCCTGGTTTACTTGCCATACTGTACAAACCTGTGCCTACATTTCTGCATAACCTAAAAATATGTTGCTCCAGGTAACTTTACATATCGCTGTACCTTTCAATGAAATCTCCAATAGGGGCATTAGTTTTTTCTTTGTTTTGACACAAGATTTTTAAAAACTTAGAAGCAGACAGACAAATTACACTGCAAAAAATGACTTTCTTACTTAGTATTTTTGTGTTGTTTTCAGTAAAAATATCTAAAAATTCTTAAATTTAGATGTTTTTTCTTGATGAATAAAATTACCTAGGAAAATAAGTCTAGTTTTTAGGCAAAAAATATAAAATTTAAGCGAATTTGTGCTCAAAACAAGCAAAATAATAATAATAATAATCTGCCAATGGAATAAGAAAAATTTTCTTGAATTAAGTGTTTATGAAAAAGTTAACTTATTTCAAGAAAATTTTTCTTATTCAATTGGCAGATTTTGCTTGTTTGAAGCACTAATTTACTTAAAGTTTATATTTTTTTGTCTAAAAACTAGACTTATTTTCATATGTCAATTTGCTTATCAAGAAAAGTCATCTTAATTTAAGAATTTTTAGATATTTTTACTGAAAGCAAGAAAAAATACTAAGTACGAAAGTAATCTTTTGCAATGTAAAACCCATAGACCGTAAAAAAATACGGACGTAGTGTCCGTGACGTCACCCATTGGTTTGTGAAGACCGCTTCCGAAGCCCAAAGTAGGCGCTGCCTGCCGTCGCCATCCCGGCCGCGCGCCCCCGCAAACCACTCGCGGAAAACCGAAAATGGGCAAAGAGGCGGGACATGGGTGAAACTGAGGTGAAACCACGCCCGCCTAGCGCGAGTCTAGTGATAGCAGTGGCTGTTCAACCGACACTCAAGCGGCCACGCCCTTAATTATGCAGAAGTTTAAGGCTTAATATAATTTAAACGGATGAGTTACAAAAAAATTCACCCCCCTCACAGTTGTCATGAAGGGCAAATTTAGCTATATAGGCCAAAAACACGTTTTGTACCAGGCTGTAAACATATTATTTTCTACTGTAAAGTTGGCCATTTTTAACATGGGAGTCTATGGGAATTGACTCCCTTTTGGAGCCAGCCTCAAGCGGCCAGTCGATGAATTGCAGTTTAAGTCACTTCCGTGTTGGCTTCATTAGAGAGATCGGAAGGTTGCCCCTCGGTAAAACCTTAAAGATTAAAAAAAAGTCTCCTTTTTAGATTGCCATTTGGTACTTATATATGGTAATTTGCGCGCAAAGGCCCAGCATACTTAAGTCACAACTATGCTTCCCTTTCTTGATATACTCCTACCGAACCTAAACAATTGATCAGTAAAGACATCAGACGCTTATACACCACGGTCACGCATGAACTGATGAATATACGTCTGTTAGGATTTTCAGAGAATGAACCCAAGCGCAGAAAAGATGAACAATACAGGACTTTAATGACAGAAAAAACAGGAAAACAAAAACCCACAATGGGGCAAACAAGACAAAACAGGACTATTACTAATGACAGGAAAACACTAGACTGTTACAAAACTAGACTAACTTCACAATAACAAATACATTAAAAAAAATTATTTATTGATTTTAATCAAATTTTTTAGGTTAGTGGTTGCAAACTAAATTTATTAAAGCTACATTTAAACAAAAAAGATTAGTAAAGTAAAATAAAATATAAAACTTTTGTTTAAATGTAGCTTAAATAAATTAATTGCAACCACTTACCTTAAAAAATTTGATTAAATTCAATGAATAATTTTTTTCAGTGTAACACTACTCTTGTCTTGAAATATTTATGACACAGTACTCACAAGGACAGCACAAAACGAACCTGTACAAGACGCAAAACACAAGGACTTTAAATAGGGAAAAATTCATGAGACATAGCCGAAAACACACAAGTAACGGATCGGGTAAAAAGTGACGAGACCCGGGAAATGCGTAGTCAGAATCACTAGCGTAGCCAGGATTCACAATGTGGGTGGGCCCAGAGAAAATCAGGTGGGCCTTAACCCAAAATGCATCTGTTATCAAAATATACAAACACACAACTACACCAGCTTCAATATATCACCGTTTATTACAATTTATTAAGAACAAAAGCCTGTATGGGCCCTATTTTAACAATCTAAGCGCAATGTTCAATAAACCAATAAGAGTCTCATCTCCTTTAAAAGCCAGTTGGTGGCGCCATCCCGATTCCATATTTTGGCAGAATTTGTAAACTAAAAAACTAAGCGGAGGAAGAAGACCACCAGTTTAAGATTGATATAAAAAAATTTAGTTGTTTGTATTTGTAATGAAATTGTTAATTTTTGGTATTAAAACCTTTAAAAGTCGTTTTCTTTCAGTCATGGAAGTAAAAATAGCAGGCTTTTCATTGCTGTAAATGTATTGATAGCCCAGATGATCAGTCTTATCTCAAAGAATATTTTACAAATATGCAAGAAAAGCTTTGTACTTTTCAAATACCAACAAATTAGGCTTATATTTAAAGTATTTTTAGAGTTTCGTTGCAAAAATACATAATTCCGCTTTTTTTCCAGCAATCGTTTTTTGGTTGTGCATTCCAATAAATATCAATTCAACTGCAGTTGGTTTATTTTGATTTAAAACTTCATAACTTAAAAAATACAGCTAAGTAGCATTATAAAACAAAATAATAACCTGATAACATAATAATAATTTGACAAAAATGTTAAAAACGTAGTTATATTGTTTTGCAACGAAATTCTTAATTTAAACTTTTTAAAGTCGTTTTCTTTCAGTCATGGAAGTAAAAATAGCAGGCTTTTAATTGTTGTAAATGTATGGAGAGCATGATTGGGTTAATCTCAAAAAATAATTTACAAATATGCAAGAAAAGGTTTGTACTTTAAAAATAGTTTATTTGTAACGAACAGGAGATCAATAATTTACAAACGTGCCGTTTCAGCACTAGAACAGCGCTGGGTGTTTTGAAATTTAAGCATAACATAAAAACGGTTCTCATCTCATCATATTCACAGGTACAAAGTCATCATATATAATAAATATGTGGGGTAGCATTACATTTTTTTTTAAATAAATGCAATATTTGCATTTGTTTAAAGCAAAACATTTAATTACTTACCAGGCTACAGGTGAAGCAGCTTTATACGCCTTCTAACGTCTCATACTCGGTCCTCATTAAGTCAAGACACTCAATAATAATGTTTTTAAACATTTTAACATTTTAATCCTTTGATTTTTTCATATTTTAAACGTTTGTGTGCTGCTGCGCATGATCCATGTGAAAAGCAAATGCGCGTTGTCGTCCCGTAGGCGCATATTACTAACGCGCTCATTAAATAACAAAAGCAATATTGCTCCATTGACTTAAGAGCAGGTTTTAGTTGGTCAGTGACATAGTCTATTTTATTTGCTTCAAAATAGCAACTCACCAACAATGCGCCTGAACACAACTCGTTTTCAGACCAGAAGGCTCATGGGCGCAAAAGTGGGCGCAAATGTTATCGGCAAAGAGTTTTCTTTTTTTAGCTGCTGAATCAACACCTCATGTTCAGAATCCTCAACGGTAATGTTAAAGGGTGCACCATCAAGCTGTAATAAAGTCTTCTCACCGAAGGTCTTCGTGACCTTCATTCTAAGACAATGAAGCAGCGCAGCTCTCATTATTCCATACGTGTCAGCCTTAAACCGGGTGTTCATTTCTATGATCTGGGGTGTAGGAGGGGCGAGGAGGCTGTTCGAAATGCGCTACTTATTGCACTAGTATTTACAAAATTAACTTATTCCTTATTATAATAGCAAACAAGAGTTTAATTTTTTTTATAGGTCAAGTATAGTGATAATTGCAACATAATTTACTCATTAGGGTAACTAATAGGCTTTACTGGATAGGCAGGTGGGTGGGCCTAGCTGACAGGTGGGTGGGCACCCAGTCCCACCCATAGCTATACGCGACTGGTCAGAATAAACCAATACAAAAGCCACCAGCTCCCACATAAAACATTGTACTGTCAGAACCCTGCCATGCTGACTAGATCTAAATACAAACAAGGATGTGGCAGGATCCTGACAACGCCAATAATGTTCAGTATTGTCTGCTTTGTAACCTTAAATAAACCTACATCAAAACAGAGGACAAACAAGCACCTCCAGTGCCTCTAGTGGACACTACAACCGAAACATTAAGCGATATGTACCAGGAGAAACGTGTTTCAGGTTAGGCAGATGTATTTAATTCCAGTGAGCCTGTGTAGCAAAATAATTGAAGTAAAGCTCTTAAATTTGATGCGATGTGTATCTTGATTTTCAAAATGGCTGGGACGATTTTTACATCTTAAACGTTTTAAATCCATGGGAGATCACAGACATAGGGACAGTGTCAAGCAATTTTTAACAGCATCCCAGATAGCAATGAGTCTGCGGACCACCGGCGGTGCTCTGGCGGCAGTAAGCGTCATAAGGGCGTAATCGCAAACAGGTCTGACGGCGGACCACCGCGGCAGCCGCTTTTGCATTTAAGCAGTCGGTCCGCCGGCTGCATGCTGGCGGCATCTCGCAACAAATGAGAGTGACGTATTCGGTGGCAAAAGTTTCATCCCCGCCAGCGGGACGCACCTATAGCCGACAGCTTGGGGCTGGTGGCATATAGAAGCCATGCGGATATTTTTTGCTATCTGGGATAATTCTTAGAACACACACACTGGATGATTCGACCAGACCACAACACCACACATGATGAGTGTAGTAACGATTTTAAAGTGATGCAAGATCTTATAGAAACGAGAGATCAAACGTGACTTGGGAAAAATAAATGTTGTGGTTTTTCTTGCATGACAAATTATAAATGCACTTGCACTGTTGCCATAGTTGTGCAAGTCGATATTCTCTCTCAATACTCCTCTTTCATATCATGTTTGTGGGTGTCTATTTTATAAAAGCATGCAACATTGCACACTCTCATTTGCTATTGCAGCTGTCATGTCGGAGGCAGTCTGATCAAGAGTCATAAATAGAAAACTTGTTTGATTTTTACAATTTGGGTTTGGGGAGGCTCCAACGAGATCGTGATCAGCAAAATAATCGTAATAAACCCATACACCTGCTGCTGTAAAACACTGTAAATCGGGCCATGCCCCCTTTCGATCACAGAGGGTGCAAATCGTTCTTAAAATCTTCACGTGTGTCGCCAGCCTACACAGGAATTATTTTGGTCTGCCTGGTGTCTACTGCTAAATATAGTCTTTAAATAAGTTATAATTCATTTGTAAATGAATTAAATATAGTGTATGCTTCTGTGGCCTTAGGCTGAAAACCTCTCTGAATCTCAGAGATCTGATCCCTGTGCCGTACCAGGAGGGCCGCTATCAGGGAGATCCTGTCACTCTCGGTGTCGGGGGGTTTGGAAGAGTAGAGCTGGTATGACAGAGAATCGATCAAGGATTTATGAGTGATACGTTTTTTGTTGATCTGATTTAATCTCGTCACCTACATGTTTTATTTATTTGGATGTTTATTTGCTAGGTAACTACCCTACAGCACAGAAAGTACTTTGCTATGAAGAAGGTCAGTAAAAAGCACATTGTTGCAAAGAGGCAGGAGTCTCATGTTCTTCTAGAATGGAGAATTCTTCAGTCGATCCAGTCTGACTTCATCGTCAGGTTAGTTCTTCAATCCTGTGCTGTTCGGATCCAAATGAGTTTGATGGGTCACATTAAAACTCTCCTCCTGTTTAGACTCCACGCTGCCTTCAGTGACACTCGATACATCTATATGATCATGGAGTTCTGTTCCGGTGGAGAAATCTGGACCAAACTGAAAGAAGCGTAAGATATTTACCAATAGTGTTTGCTAAGTCATCAAGATAAAGGTGGCCCCACCCTACTGAAAAGACTAGCTACAACCAGCCTAAGATGGTTGGCTGGTTTTAGTTGGTTAAGCTGGTGTAGCAGGCTGGTTAATAATGGGTTTTGGACACTTTTTAGTGTAGCTAGTCTTAGCTGGTCAGGCTGGAAAAGCAGCTGGTCTTAGCTGATTTAAGATGGAAGTAACTGGATATATCCTCCCAACCTGGCAAAGCTGCTTAAATTGATCAAGCTGGTGGGTCAGCTGGTTTTTGGCCTGACCAGCTAATACTAGTTAAGAAGTGCCCTAAATCCCTCTACAGCCAGCCTGCTACACAAGCTTAACTTGCTGTTCTTTTCAGTAGGGCATAGTTTTACATGTCGTTTTCTGTTATTTTGTCACAGGGGGCGATTTGAAGAGAATATAGCTGTGTTTGTAACAGCGTGTGTGGTTGAAGCCTATGCATACCTTCATAAGAAAGGAATCCTTTATCGAGATCTGAAACCAGAAAACCTCATGCTGGACTTTAGAGGATATGTAAAACTGGTAAAATAAATACAGTTTTTACACCCCTGGCAGAATCTGTCTGTTGAAAATCCAAAGTACTGTATGTTTTGTCTAGTAATATGTAAGCACAACACACTTAGTGTTGAATACATTCATGAATACATGGAGACACCTGCATCTTATACCCATCTCTGTCTTGTTTTGCTTGAATTATTTTGCTTTCAGGTTGATTTTGGCTTTGCGAAAGAGCTTTCTCGAGGTGAAAAGACATATTCATTTTGTGGTACTCCAGAGTACATGTCTCCAGAGATCATTCAGAACCAGGGTCATGACTTTGCTGCTGACTTCTGGTCACTTGGTGTTCTGGTCTATGAGCTCCTTGTGGGGAGGTAAAAATATACATGAACTTTGACTAAAACTCTCACCAAACAAACATCTCACCAAAACTCACCTTTACCAAACACACATCTTACCAAACAAATGTCTGACCAAATAAACTCTCGGCAAACAAACATCTCACTAAATAAACGCTCACGAAACAGACTCTCGCCAAACAAACGTTTCACCAAATAAACTCCGCCAAACAAACCTCTCACTAAATAATCGTTCACGAAACAGACACTCACCAAAAAACATCTCACCAAATAAACGTCTAACCAAACTAACTCTTTCCAAATAAACTCTCAGCAAAGAAACATCTTACCAAACAAACTCAACGCACAAAAAACTCTCATCAAACAAACTCTCACAAAACAAACTCATGCCATACAACTTCTTGCCAAACAAACCTATGCCAAACAAATTCTCACCAAAAAACTCACCAAACAAACTCTCGCCTAACAAACTCTCGCCAAACAAACTCTTACCAAACAAACTCTCGCCAAACAAACTCTTGCCAAACAAACTCTTATCAAACAAACTCTTACCAAACAAACTCTCACACAACAAAGTCTTATCAAACAAACTATCACAAAACAAACTCATGCCAAACAAACTTTCGCCAAACAAACCCTTGCTAAACAAACTATCACCAAACAAACTCTCGCACAACAAACTCTTGTCAAACAACCTCTCGCCAAACAACCTCTTGCTAAACAAACAAACTCTCGCCAAACAAACAAACTCTCGACAAACAAAGTCCTGGCAAACAAACTCACACCAAACAACCTCTCGCCAAACAACCTCTTGCTAAACAAACAAACTCTCGCCAAACAAACAAACTCTCGACAAATAAAGTCCTGGCAAACAAACTCACACCAAACAACCTCTCGCCAAACAACCTCTTGCTAAACAAACAAACTCTCGCCAAACAAACAAACTGTCGCCAAACAAACTCTTGGCAAACAAACTCTCGCACAACCAAGTCTTATCAAACAATCACAAAACAAACTCATGCCAAACAACTTCTTGCCAAACAAACTTTCGCCTAACAAACCCTCGCTAAACAAACTCTCGCCAAACAAACTCTCGCACAACAAACTCTTGCCAAACAACCTCTCGTCAAACAACCTATTGCTAAACAAACAAACTCTCGCCAACAAAACTCACCTCAAACAAACTCTCACCAAAAAAAACTCACATCAAACAAACTCTCGCCAAACAAACTTACGCCAAACAAACTTAGGGCAAACAAAGTCAGGGCAAAAAAACTCTCGCACAACAAACTCTTGCCAACCAACCTCTCGCCAAACAACCTTTTCTAAAGAAACAAACTTTCGCCAAACAAACAAACTCTCGCCAAACAAACTCTTACTAAACAAACTTTCGACAAACAAACTGTGATTAAACAAACTCACTAAACAAACTTTCATTAAACAAACTAGGCTATAACCACACAAACTCTTGCCAAACAAACTCTCACCAACAAAACTCACGTCAAACAAACTCTCACCAAAAAAACTCACATCAAACAAACTCTCGCCAAACAAACGCTTACTAAACAAACTTTCAGCAAACAAACTATAACCACAAAAACTCTTGCCAAACAAACTCGCACCAAAAACTCACGCCATACAAACTCATGCCAAACAAACTGTGATTAAACAAACTCACCAATGGAAAAGCGCCATAAACAAACTCTCAGTATACAAACTTTCATCATACAAACTATCATCACTACACATACTCAATCAAACTCTTAGTAAATAACCTCTTCCTAATGTTCGGGAACAACATCTTATGAAACAAATCCTCACTAAACAAATATCTTGTTTTTCGCATAGCCGCATAGTCAACACCGACAATGTCGTATGCTTTTTTATTGCAATTCATGAAAACTCTTTTATCAACTAAAGGTGCCATTTTTTAGTAGTTTGGTATCATCTGAATGTGCGGTATTATATTGGCCTTGGCATTCTAAGTGTGTTTCTGTTTTCCATACTGAATATTGCTAATCATATTTTTTATTTGTGCTTCAGTCCGCCCTTTTCCAGTTCAGAACCACAGAAGATTTATGCAAAGATTTTGGATGGCGTGCTGAATTTTCCCCCTTATCTTGGTGAAAGTGCCAAATCTCTCATCAGTAAATTATGCAGGTAGTTGGATTTTTAAATTTAACACAAAGACTTTGGTTGCACATTATTCTGTGTTGCATTAAATATTTTCATGTGAAAATATAATTTCTTAAAAATATAATTTTGAAATGAATGTTTGCTGCCTTGACATTGTTTGTTTTCAGCATGTTGTGCTATATTGTGTTTTGCAGGCCACGGCCTGGACAGCGACTGGGTAATACAAAAAATGGAATTAAAGATGTCAGACATCACAGGTGATCTTCATGAACTTGGTTGTATCCGTATAATACCAACAGTAATTCATGTAATATAATCTATATTAAACCATTGCATGTATGTCAGTATTTATATTGGGACTGACTTTTTAAAGGAATGTCTTTAGTTGTTGTGTTCAGATGCGTGTATGTAAGATATAAAATACTTTATAAATCATATAAAAGCACATCAGTATTACAATGTCCCGTACGTGTTTTGTCACTGTCCGTGAATTGTGGCAGTGTGCTTTACATTTTTATTACATATAAAATATATTTCCCCTCTTCTTTCAGATGGTTTAACAGCATTAACTGGCATAAATTAAGAATGGGGCAGCTGGAGGCACCAACGATCAGACTCATTAGAAAGGTAATATTTTTTCCTGACATTGTACAAAACTGATACTTAAGCTTCTGAATGTTTCTACTTGGTATGACTACTCACTCATACAGTAAATACATCTTTAGCCATCTCTTTATTATCAACACTCTAATATTGCACTGTGTAATTTTGCAAAAGTCACGATATGACCAATGAAAACATATTTTGCAGTATCCACATATACATTACCTCAATGTCAAAGCATTTAGTTTCTGTAGTAATTCAATAATCTTGCAGAACATTCGGTTACAGCTGTTGTGGCAATTATTATGTAAGCGACTGAAGGCGTTTTAAATATTTTATTTCCATGCAAGAACTAAACCACAACATAAAACTCCTACATCTTTCTTCCGTAAGTAACAGTTCTTTATCATTGTTTTTTAGGGTCCCTGCTACATAAACTTTGACATCTTGCCCTATGATAAGTCCCAAGCAGAAGAGGAATTTTCAGGTTGGGATCAGGTTTTCTAACCAGCTGTCAACTCCTGGAATCTCATGCACATGATCTACTCAATGCCTAATACCATCATGTAAATAGCAATATTTTCTCTGAGCTCCACTTATGTCAGCACCACCAGTACCAAAACAATCACTATTTAGGCCACTTTCTATCCTCGGTGGATAAACCTTTAATAAAGTGTTTGGTTTTGAGGCTGCATTTCCTTTAAGAGTTCAATGTCAAGTGCTATGATTGGCTTACAATCTTTACAAAAGAAAAACATCTCTTTTGTAACATTTCACACAGAGAATAATGGATTAATGGTCAAATGCATTTGTGTAATCAAATTTGTGATGAGACATCTGTCATCTTTAGGATATAAATTATGGATTGATACAGTACAGTACTGTATGCCTTCTGTGTTGTAATAATTTGACAGCATAAAACTAAACTGACTCTGTAACATTTTTAAGGGAAACGTGAGTTACATAACAATTTATGATCTTATTGCAGTTTGCTTTGACCTTTGTATCTAGATTTTAAATGTTGAAAAGTTGGCTGACTAGACTCCATGCATTCAGAAGACTGGCAAAGGTATTTTTATTTAGAGAATGAATTATGCTCAGGTAAAACCTTAAAGATGCTGTGTTCAACTATGCAAATGAGTTGCTCTCAACAGCCAATCACAGCACTATAATACCATATATAAACATCACTTACTGTGAGTCTTAGGCTCAGAGAGTCAATGCAATGACCTGTCATAAAACTAAACTCTTCAATTCAATGTTCCTGCTTCTGGCAGATCAATAGGCATTGCTTGGCTTTTATGACTGATAGTTGCACTTTCTGTTTATTTAAAAGTAAAGAAAACAAAAACTTTTGTCTGTTTTTCTGCTTTCTCTCTGCCCAAAATATTTAAATATACTCTTGGATCTTGGCAGTGATACTGTTAATATAGTTATTTCCTGCATGGGAAATTGCTTGTGATGTACCTCATTTGAAAGTCACTGTATTTATAGATGTCATGATTTGTATATTATAAATTAAATGTGACTTTATTTTATTTGAAAACAGGCTGATGTTGTTTTTATTAACATCATAATCACACTTCACACTCCTTCTGTTTTGTTTGAAAGATATCCAGCACTCATATACAGACAGTGAATTTGCATTAACATATTTGTCAAGAAAAAAATGCAAATCTTCAGGTTTTATTTTTCCTCTCAAACCATTAACCACAATAAAATTCTGTATGTGTGTGCATTAGGCTAAAGTAGAAAAAGAGCTGCATTTGTTTAAAAGTGTTATTTAAAGTTTTATTGACATAATTTGTCTTGCTTGCTTGCTTTGCATGCATATATAGGCTCAGAACTTAAGCTACGTAAATTATTGAATTCTGAAGGGTAATTCATAATGAAATGACACATTATACTTTGCATTTGAATGTCTGAAAGAAGCGGTACGATAGATATTGCAGTCCAAACCAATTCTGAAAGAGACAGTTTAATAACAACAGTTATGTTTATGGCAAGCTATATTGTATTATCATTTTTCTGGTTTAAAGCAGCAGGAAATGTTTCTTAACAAAACTAAAGAAGAAATTAAAAAAGGTAGCATCCTGTTGTTCACAATGACACCAAAAACGAATGAACACAAAGTCAAATTAATTTCACACAACTCTTTCACATCCCAGCAAGCAATTTTGTGTTTAAAGTCGTCTAATAGCGTCAAAATACAGCCCAGACATGAAGGCTAAAACATGGCAAAATTTGGGCTGTCAATGAAAATTTAATAGACGTCTAACCATAGCCAAAAATAAATTAAATGAAATAAAATCAATCAATCAATAAATAAATGAAACCTAACACCCTACAATCACGGTTGACTTTGCTTAGATGATGGAATATCAGACATCACACAAGTTATTTAGGCAAAACCAAATAATCCAAATGTATTTAAGTTTTTTTAGGATTATAGTCTATAGTTAACCTAGAGGGTAAAATGACAGCTATTGCTTGCTGGGATGATACCGTTGGGCATGAAACAAACCAGAATATATTTAATAATCACATAACACTATCAAACATGGCTGCACATCATTAACATCAGTTCATCATCGTGAACATATCATTGGTTCTTACATGACTAAATGGCTTGTGATTAAACTATAGTGATTAACCAGCACTATAATCTGAGGGTAATGATGGGTAAAATCAAATCTGTACAAATCTATCCCCAAAATTTGAATGATAGTTAAGATGTTGTCCCACTAACAAAAGATAAATGTTTTAGTGTACTGTATTTCATATTTCAAACAAAAAGGGAAAAATAATTTCGTTTTCAATTCAGTTTAGTTGTTTAATTTACTTTGTGTAACTAAAAACTTATTAGAAAATGGCATTCACATTAAAAAAGTTCACAAGTTATCTCACCTCACCTGTTTTAAATGTCATTATATTTCCTTCAGCTGTGATAATTGCTTTAAAGACAGTGTTAAGACCTGGTGAATTTGAAACATATGATTCATTTGGGAGAAGCTTTGCCACATCCCTCCCTGTGTCAAGTGTCAAGAGGATGCGAGGAAGACAAAATTTACTGTCGTTTCGTGATAAGTAACCATAGTAACAACTTGCAGCAGTATCTGTTGCGCTGGTGGCATAAAACGTGTTGCAGATCTCCATGGCAACTGTGTCCTCTCTCCTCCACAGTCCTGGATGTCACAGGTTACCACGTTCAACCTTTCATCTTCAACTAAGCAGGACGATACAGTTACATTAAGATGAGTAATGATGCATTAGCAGATGAAACAATGCATAAATATATCTGGAGTCTAGTAAGATCATAAATACACAATGATTGTGTGATTAACTGTAAGAATGTCTCAACAACTCTTCTCCCAAAGGCAAAGAGGGGTCTTCAAGGTAAAGATCTTAAAAATGCAATGCTTGTGGTACAAGATGCCCATCGGATAGATGCATACATCAAGCTTAAAGCTGAAAGAGTAGTTAGATTAAAGTAATTTGTACAGTAAGATTATGTCATTTATTTTCTACAATCAGAGCAGTTTTTATTTGGAACAGCAGTGCAAAAATGTCCCTTGAACATTGAATCTGAATATATTAGAGAGAGGATGTTGTGTGTGCTGTTGCTGTATGCACTGTATGCTGATCTCTCTCAGCTTTAGGGCTGTGCGTATGTATTGTGCAGTACAGTGATGTGTGTGTGTTAATCACAATTACATTTTGCTTGTTGAATAAAGCAGCTTGGTCTTCTACTGAAAACACCATGCTGCTGTACATGTGCTAATGTTAGTAGCATGGCTAGTCACTGCAAAATTGCTCAGTGTGATTATGCGTGAGTGCTCGGATGGTCAAAATGACCAAAATGCAGATCCATTATACATAAAACACACTTTATTAAAAATGATCTAATACTGAAAAGAAAGATAGGATCGTAACAGGAATGATATTATCAAAATATTCATTATGTGCCGGATCTGTAAGCCCGGCAGGGTTGCCAATGGCAACAGTAATTTATCATGAACTGCAGTCACCTGTTTCCAATTAAACAACTGAAATAAAACGAGTGAGCTTATCGTTTCTCATGGCTTAACCCTTGTGCATTGTTCCAATTCACTACCCTTTCGTGTTGTTAGTGGCCAAAAATGGGCACTAAATTAACGGCTATAAAAATGTATCAGATTAATATTTTTTTCAATTTTTGGCATAAATCTGTTAATGAACCTCAGTACTGATCAAAACTACCAAATGTTTACAAACATTTCCTGATTTTAACTCTTTAATTGCCAAGTTCATAAGTGATGTCACTGATTTGAGGAAAAAAAAACACAAAATTACTCCATTTAACTCTATGTACAAGCCAGAATTTAAGCTCTGGTTTTTGCACAGGCCTACTAAAGGTTTAATGGTGCCACATGGTGATCAACAGTTAAAATGACAAATATACATGATATAAGGTGTCATGGCTCTGCATTCAAAAAATTTTGCTATAATGGAAGTCAATAGGGCAAAAATGGCCACAAACAATAAATGACATAGAAGAAAATTAAATCTGATGCTGCACAAAAACTAAAAATGCATCAAAGCCAATGTTTTTACTAATTTTTTACATGCCCAAGACTGTGAAAAGGGTCAAAGAAAATCCAGTCCACAATCACTTTTTATATTGAAAATCAGTCATTTTGCGTGTGTTTTTTTTTCCCAAATCAGTGACACCACTTATAAACTCTGCAATTAAAAGGTTAAAATCATGACATTTTTGTAAACATTGGCCATTTTTGGCCACTAACAACACATAAGGGTGGTAAATTTGCCCACGGTATATTGTTGAGTTTTTGAAAAATTTCAAAGCATTTTCTTAAAATATGTGTAAATATAAGATTTGTCACCAAAAATCATTCAATTTGCTGAAACACAGAGAAAGTTGTGGCCAACTTAAAGGCAGGGTAGGCAGGAATTATCTAAAAAACTTTTTAACAAATTTGTTTAAACTGTCTTTATATACAAATACATAATTTAAATGTAAGTACTCTGAAGTGTCTGTAGACCTCTCACGACTGTTTTAAACACAGCTAATTATTTCCATTCGGGACGAAACAAATGATTAGCTTGCGCGAATATCACTCTCTCTCGCGACCATGGCACCACACGTTTCTATGGGATCTGCCCACACATGCGCACACCCGATTGATCTGAACGTGCACGAGACACTCTAGAAGGAGCAAAAGAATGGCAGAGAAAGTGCATTCAGAACTCACAGTACCTGCATATCCAGTCAGCAAAGGCAAACGCGGCAAAACAAGGAATAAACGAAGAAATCAAACGAGAGTAAATATCACGTTGCTTTTCCTCACGTCGATGATGCAGTAGCGGTATTGTTTCCGGAGTGTAGTTCTCATCAGAGTCAACAATGCTTTCATCACGGAAACTCTTCCATGCAAAACACTGGCTTAATAGTGAGTACTAGAAGGCATCCTATCTGTTTATATTCCTAGTGATAAAGTTGGGTGTATTATTTCATGTGATTGTGACTTGATGTTATTACATGTACCCCGCTCCTTCCTCTCCGCTTGTGTGAGGTAAATCCTTCTCCCAGCAAAGCTGTCGTGTCGCGCGTTCATGTGTTTTGGGGGCGTGGCTTTAGAAGAAACCCAGAAGGGAGGGGGTGAAGTGAATGGAAAAATTAGCTGTGTTTAAAACAGTGGAGAGAGGTCTACAGACACTCGATTTTTATACTCTCTTTTTCAGAGTACTTACATTTTACTTATGTATTGATGTATAAAGACAGTTTAAACATATTTGTAAAAAAGTTTTTTTTAGATAATTCCTTCCTATCCTGCCTTTAAGAATAAAAAATAACAAAAATGGCCCCAACAACATATAAGGGTTAAGGTTGGGCCCAGTGGGATGTAAAGGTCTTCACGGGTCCACTTATACCTTGTTCATACTGTCAGTACAAATCCGATTTTGGTGCAAATCCGATTGGAATCCAATCACATTTAGAATGTGTGAACGGCCAAAAACGCATGAAATCCTTTTTTGTTTCAGGCTACATCCAGAGGTGGTTTGAATCAGTAGCTACGTTTACATGGACACATTTTGCCTCCATCGGATTAAAATCCTTCCGAATAATAAATCCTATCACAGCGTTTACATGAACAATTAATAATGTGATCGGATTGATATGCGTGTTTATATGACACAAGATTTACATCAGATTTGATCATTTGACATGCGCACATTGCACAAATATAGTTTCATGCTGCTTCAAGATTTGCTTTGTGCCTCACTGATTATAAAGCAGCAGCAAAACACCCATTCACATGTGCCCAAAAAGAGTATTTTACTTCACGCAGTGCTGCAGAGAGCGAGTCCAAACACACGCGTTTGTGGATCAGAGAATAAATCATGGACTGACCGGACAACGCTGTTTTGTATCACTTTATGGGGAATTGGAAGGATAATAGGAACAAGATTAACAAGACAATCACTTCTTGTGACTTCCTTCAACAAAACAAACTTGAGTTATTTGCGTCACATGTCATTACAGCAATTCTACGTCATTGCACGTGTGCATATGCTCCACACTCCCGTCCTCTAGGTGGCGGAAATGCACCTTTCAGTGGGTTTGCCAACCGCCATTAAAAAAAGAAAAGATGGCACATGCGCAGAGTATCCCAGTTTCAGTTATCCATCCGATCAAGTGTATACATGTCATTTTGAGCGGATTACAAACGGTATAAACCACCCCTAACAAGCGGATTAGATTTTTAATCAGATTGGCACTTTTTAGTCCGATTGAGGTGTTTATATGGAGCATTTTTATTCAGATTGATCATTTAAACGGATTACAAATGTCCATGTAAACGCAGCTACTGTCAAATCGCATTTCCTGAAATCCATTTCAGTCTGAGCGCTCTGATCGCATTTGTGTAGCTTTTTGTGTACGCCATTCTGTCACATAAACGCAACCCCAGCGTGAACTTTGGAGCAGTCCATATCTGATGAAATGATAGGGGTGTTTTAAAAAGTCCATGTATTGGGGACTACAATGTCAGACGTCAAGGCAGATTGGCGTGCCAGCGCGACGTCATTGCCAAAGAAACTGAAGATAATCTGCAACAAAACAGAATGCTACAGGACGCACAGATCGGATCTGAACAGTTGTGATACACACTATGGACAGTGAATCTGTCAATTCGGATATGCACCAAAATCAGATATGGACTAACAGTTTGAACCTGGTATTAGATCCGAAAACCCGAGGTCCGACCCGAGACCCGTATGGAGTGGGTTCAGGTTTAAAAGTATCATGTGTGCCTTGATCACGGGTTGGGTATTATATTACCGGCATCGGGTAATATAATACACAGATCAGATCCGAAAAGTTGTGATACACAATATGGACAGTGAGTCTGTTAATTTAAATATGCACCAAAATCATATAGGGACAAACAGTTTGAACCAGGTATTAGATCCGAAAACCTGAGGTCAGACCTGAGACCCGTGTGGAGAGGGTTTGGGTCTAAAAGTTTCACGTGTGCCTCGGGTACGGGTTGGGTATTATATTACCGGCATCGACTCTCGGGTAATTTAAAATAAATGTGTTTTTGTAGAACAAAACTATCTTGCGTGTGTGCATCGAGTCCTTTTCCAACCCCTCCTCTGTGTGCCAAGAGCGCTTGTGACATCGTGTGGCTGGCGGTGGGTTAATTTTCATGAGAGACAGACCAATCAATTTTGAATGCACATTTTAGCGGTTACCTTAGTGTTGTCATCAGATAACACATGAAAATAAATGAAGCAGAGGCCAAATTGGTTGAGAGGTTTCTTTCTGTCTGACTGGTGCGTGCGGGATGCAGACTGCACACACGTCGGTGCCGTTTACAATCGGGTACAGTCGGGTAAAAAAAACTGCCACTTGGTTGGACTCGGGTCTAATTTTTTCGGGGTTGTCTCGGGACTTTCTCAAAAATACATAAAAGATTTATGCATGTGTTTGAGCACCCCTAAACCATGGCTAGTCAACTGGCGGCAGTCGTCTTTATCTGGCCTGCCTGTCATCTTTGTCTGATTTCAAATCAGCGCAGTTACCTTAACTTTTTAACGCCATTGACTGGTAAATGACAACGGTTCCTCGCCAAAGAGATTTTACGACAATCCATATTTCCGCTACTATGTAGGTGGCGCTCTTACCCACCTTATAAAACAATGGAGCGTCTACAGTTGCAAAAGCAATAAATACTCTGTGTACCTTATCACACTGTGCGACATGTATCGTTTAAACTCGGATACGAGAGGCATGTAGACTGTACGATGATGACACGGAAGCTTCGGCGGCAGCGTCACACGTTGCGCAACATCACCAGCATGCGCTCGTGGTAAACAAATACCGGCGCGCAGGCCGTAGCAGCAAGCACGCTGTGCGGTGATCATGCCGAATTTCTGACACTGCAAGAAAACTATAGTAGGCTATCTTTGGACACAAGACCGGGAAAACGGCCGTCTTTGAACCTCTCTCACTGTACGACATAGGATCAGATCGATGGAGAGCCACGATCACAGAAATCGCGACAATAGTTTCACGATGGCAATCTTTCGTCTGGGACAGCCAATAATCGTGCAGTGTATCCCGGGCTTTAATCTTAAAAGCCTTTAAAAGAAAAAATAATCTCGGCTTTTTGTTCAAAATTTTTTTTTTGTTGAGAAAACCTACCCATATTGGAGAGGTAAAAAAAATAACAAATGAACAAATAATTTTTTTGTTGTTGTTGTTGTTTAAAATCAGAGTGTCTGTATTTCCATGTATGTTTATTTAAAGAAGAAATTTTTTGGAAGGCATTCAAATTTTGTGAAAATCATAAAAAAGTAACAAAACAACAAGTTATAAACACAATAAATTTTACATTCATGCAAATGACGTAAGTCACACACCAAAAACCTGTCAAATGTATTTTGCTTAATGCAACTCTATATCTATCTGGACCGATTATGATTATTAGGTGATGTAAGATGGAGTTACCTGCTTCGGTCTCTTGATTCGAGCCATGCGTACGCTAGCTGATTTCAGAAAACAAAACTGTTCATTACGGAGCAGGTGTTTAGGTGTCTCGGTGATTCCCGGTCGTGCTCTCAGCTTTCATCACGAACAGGTGTGAATGTGTAAAAAATGTGTCACTAGTGCCTTTATGAGCAGTGTGATTATTTAATAGCACGTAACAGACTCTTATTAACCAGTCTGAATACATGAGGTGAACATTAATGTGAGCAAAGGTTAATTCACTTTATAATTATGTCTCATTCAGACAGGATCATAGTGGTTCATCTCTGATGATACGTGTGGTGCAGATCCTCTTCATCTGATGCAGATGTTGCCCTTTAACTGGCGAGTGTCTCTGAATGGTGTGAACGGTTAGATGTATTAAATCTGTAGTGAGGACAGATCATGCAGGTGTATAACCTGTGTTCTCTCTCTCTGTGAACATTTTAATGACGGTTTTGGTTCACATGCTTTTCTTTGTCTTTCATTGTTTTACCCATGCTTGTCTTTCTCAGTTTGTCCGTGCACTTCATTTTGTTTGTACTATAGCTTTATCCCGGTAGCAGGCGTAATCCGGGCTGAGACCGTTTAGAAACAAACTTCCATTTCGTACAAGAGGGAACGGCTCGACCTCTCTCTCATCTCCGAGGTTAACAGACCGTGTGCGCTTCCCTGGTGTCATTTGCTGATTGGCAGGTAGATTAAGGACAATTTCAGCCGACAGTTTGCGTTTGATGGATGCAGCTCGCTGGAATTTGTCGTAGATGTCCACACTGAGGCGACGACGGGTCTCTTTGAATTCAGCAGACACGTTAGCTGTCCATTCAGCAGCGTGAGCCCTGAATTCACCTACCTGTCAGAAAAAAACAAGATTAAAAGTTATGTACTTATATACATATTTCTATAATTGAATAGCACATTTGCATGTTCAAATTCAAAAGCATTTTATTTTTTATCTATAAGTACTTTACATAGTTCTTGTTGTTATTACCTGTTATTAGACCTTAGAAATTTATTTTATTGGTATATTAAAGGTGCAGTGTGTCAATTTTAGCGGCATCTAGTGGTGAGGTTGCGAAATGCAACCAACGGCTCAGTCCACTGATCACCTCTTACTTTTGAAACACATAGAGAAGCTACGGTAGCCACCACCGGACAAACATGTCATTGTTGGAGACAACTTAGTAAAAAAGTTTGTCCGTTAAGGGCTTCTGTAGAAACATGGCTGCACAAAATGGCGACTATGTAAGGGGACCCTCTGTGTATGTAGATAAAACGTCTCATTCTAAGGCAATAAACACATAACAGCTCATTATGAAAAGTCTTTATACACGCCTGATAATTTAGTTTTGTATATTATTTTGCATTTCTGTCAAGAGATCCCTTCTAAAAATTACACACTGCACCTTTAAACATATCTGTCCATTGTGCATGAGTTCTCAGTTTTTTAATATATTGTATTATTGACATTAAGATTATACCAATAAAATGTCTTTTTGGTTATTGAGTCTTTTTTTTAATAAAATGTTTATTTACATTTTATGACTTAAATGTTATTAATATTTTTTTCATAAACTCATTAACCCCCTGCAACTCCCTCTCTAACCACCAGGGGTTGTGAAACCTGTTTGGGAAACCGTGCTTTAGAAAAAAAGTCGCCATGGAGCGTAAATAGCTATTGTTTTCTTTTCATGACGTATATCCGAGTAAAACAGCTACTAACATGAGAAAAAATGTAGAGCGAGACTTGATTTCATCCATGGAGAACTGATTGAATCGTTGGAAGTTGGACCAGATTGCTAATTGCTAATCTCTGCAATCTTTTCCCAGGCAGTAACAAGTCTCTATTAGCCCCGCCATTGCACCGTTCAGCATACCAAAAAAACTAAATGAGGTCGTTTCAATGAGGGGAGGAGATTATTGTTTTTGATTAAAGATTATTATCATGCATATACCAAACATGAGAGACAAGGATGACAAATACCGTATTTTCTGGACTATAGACGGTTTCATCGGATGCACGTGCGGTGACGCGATAAGCATCTAGTCCGAAGAACAAATACCTCGTCGAAAATAACAAATGTTTTGGTTTCCTAGGTAATCTACGTGTTATTTTGTTTGTTATATAAATAAACTACGTTTAAAGTACTTTGTTATTTATTCTTAGCGGAGTTTACCGGAAGTTACGTGTTGACCACAAGCCGCTTGTTTATGTTGTTACTGCTGAAACGTCTATAAGTCGCACTTTTTTCATAGTTTGGCTGTGACTTATAGTTAGGTGCGATTTATATGTAAAAATGTATTCATAATGACTAACATGAACCAAGAGAAAACATTACCGTCTACAGCCACGAGAGGGCCCTATATGCTGCTCCTTCATTTTCATGATTCGGTGATGTTGAATGAGTTCGGGAGCTTGGTGAACTTGATTCTTGTTGGCTTGTTAGGTTAATTAAGCCTTTTCACCCTCCCAGGTTTGTTCTGTTTGCTACTGTTTACGTTAGCTTTCCACATTAAGGGCTCTATCTTACACCCGGCGCAATGCAGCGCAATGACTTGTGACGCTGTCCAAATGCTGAAACGTGCAGAGAGTCGTTTGTAAATTCTTTATCTCCTGTTTGTTACAAATAAAGTATTTTTAGAGTACAAACCTTTTCTTACATACTTGTAAATTATTTTTTGATGATAATGGATAGCCTTACATTTAAAGCAATTAAAAGCCTGTTTTTTTACTTCCATGACTAAAAGAAAACGGGTTTTAAAGGTTTTAATAAAAAAATAACAATTTCAATACAAGTGGAAAACAACACAATTATTTAACATTAATCTTAAACTGGGCATCTTCTTCCTCCGCTTAGTTTTTCAGTTTACAAAGTCCTTCATCTAAATAGGGATTAGACATAGCGCCAGCGCAACAGGCTTTTAAAGGGGATGAGAGGTGAGACTCTCATTGGTTTATTACACGTTACGCCCAAAATACTCCAATTATTCATTAAAAAAACAGGCTCACCCTTTTTGACCATGCGCTCCGCGCACAAACCATTTTTCCTGTCGTTAAATTAGCAAAAGTGGATTCGGAACCGGCCATTTAGACGTTGCTGTGCGCTTTAGACAATGCGCTTAGATCGTTAAAATATTGCCCCATAAGTCTGTTCTTGAGCTTGGATTTTGTGAAATAATTTTCTAAATAAATGCAACTTATAGTCCAGTGCGACTTATATATGTTTTTTCCTCTTCATTTTTTGACTTATGCGACTTATACTCCAGAGTGACTTATAGTCTGGAAAATACGGTAAGTGGTTTTAATAGCATAAACTGGTGATACAAAGAAGTTGCATAGACATTGACAAAGACAATGTAGTGTATATAAAGAGTCCAAATGAACAGGTGAAGAGAATAAACAACGATAATGGTGGATGAAGGGGTGCAAAGGATTATGGGAAATGGAGTCCAGAAAGTGAGGGCAGATGAGAGGGGATTTGTGACCATTATGAGGGCACATGAATTTATAATAAACACAGATAAAACATTTATAATAAACACTACAATATTACATATAAAAATAAGAATTGTAATTTTTGATTTCATGGTGACTTTAAAACCCACTTAAAGTTTTTTCTACTTACTTTCATTATACAAATAAAGTAGCTAGGATATTCTACAACAATCCACCTTTTATGTTTTATAGAAGAGAAAAGGTCATACAAAACATACAAGTGAGAAAATAGTGTTAAGTTTAATTTGTGGGGAAAAAAGCAGCTAAATTTTAAAACTAAGACCTTGCAGTGCTAAAAATAAGATTAAAAATAAGTCAAGCTGTTTTTGCCACCTGTTCTGTCCTCTTTTTCTTTTGTACAGTACTACAGTACTCTCTGCTCAGATGCTATCTAACAATAGGTGGTTGCTAAGAGACCAGGAGACAGGTGTTGATTAGATGCTTACTCGGCTATATGAAACCATTTATCCAATGTAAAAAAAAAATTAAAAATCTTTGTGCCCTGTATTAAAGAGCATTACGATATGTGCAATAGACCATAACCACGCATTAAGAGCCAAATATGATTGTATATTGTTTAGTGTATTGAATAACATTGAAACAAACCTCCTCTTTTGTTTTCCTAGATATGGCACGAAACCAGTCTCCAATCATACTGAGAACAGCAGCGAAATAAGCCAAACCAATCAGGATCCAGAACCACACAACAGGTTTATAATAATCCAGGTACTCCAACTCAGAACCACCTGAACAAACAAGACATTATGACTGAACCTTTTTACAACAATAATACACAAATCTCAACACATTGAACATACAGTACTTGTCAAATTTATGAATAAAATGTATAAATATCATTACACTGGATCATGAATTATCAAACCAAGTAGATTTAATTTTTAAAGAAAGCTAGTACAGGCACACTTTACATAAGGAAAATGTTATACAAGAAACATTTGAGAAAAAGTGTTTCTGTCCAATCTGAGTGGATCTGTAGGTGATTTTTTTCTGCTATGACACCTGTGTGAACTGTACATCCACTCAAAATCACATATGCACATCCGCTGCTTTAAAGTCATTGGAAAATGGGTTAAAAAGTTAGCTAATGCAATGACATTTATACGAATGTCATCGGGTCCCTCTACGTTCTTGTGTCTGAACTTACCATTATTCTCTCCTTGGTGACGTCGCTCGCCCTCACCCGCAACGAAATCTCCAAATCCAATTGTTGTCAAGGTGATGACAACAAAATAGATGGACTCGAGCGCGCTCCAGCCCTCGATGTGTTTGAATATGACAGCCGGCATAGTGACGAAGAGAAGACAGCCGAACAGAATGAAGAGAAGTGTGGAGATCACACGAATCTTCGTCTGACTCACATTCCACTTCTGAAGTGAGAATAAAGGATTGGATGGAGAGGTTAATGGATATATCCATAAATTAATGACATGTTTATTAATTTTACACTTTTTTACAATGTTGAATTGTTTCAAATCAGATTTACATGAAGGACGAAGAAAAGAAAACACAAAACTGTAAAAAAATTATATAGTACGTACATTGGGCGTCGGAACCATTATATGTCCCACCCACTTTTTAAGACCAATGATATTGGACCCACTCACTTTTTCTCTAATTTAGTGCACGTGTCTGTTCACTTGTCAGACCGCTGTCAGTCAAATCCATTTCCACTAAAGTAATGTCATTATAAATGAATTTTTTTAATAGCCTTGACTTCCATTCTGCTGCTTCCTCAAATCCATTCCACTTTACTTATTTAAAATCCGTAAAATGTAAACTATATTTTGTGTTTTCACTACTAGCCTGTTGCGCTCCTGCAACACAACAAAGTAGACTTAAAGCCTTTAGGCTATAAAAGCAATTGTTTAATTAAAAGGCAGCAGAATACAAGATAATTGCATCTACTCCAGTACAAGTTTTGGACCCACCCACATTTTTTGGCTTCCAACTAGGGTTGCCAACTTTGTCACTCTGAAATATAGGACAAAATATGTCCTGCCGCATTTTGTGTGAATATACAGTGTATTGTTTTAAGCCATTTGTCAAAAAGATAGCTCCTATGCCTTGGCACCATACAGTATGGTAGGTTTATTAATAGTTTGTCACAGCAGGTACTTTTAACACTGTGCTTCTCTGAAATGCTTTTTAATTGGTTCAATTGAAACATTACTTTTTTGAAAGCATATCTCTCAAACACTTGTGACTCCTGCACTAAGGGTTAGAAAACGTTACCTTATTCATGTTAATCTTACGTGTGACCTACAAAAAATAACATAGATCCTGTAAGCTGTAGTTGCAAGTTAAATTTATATATATATATATATATATATATATAAATTTAATATAAGTGCATTAAATTTATATATATATATAAGTGCAGGAGTTTTACATTACATAAGGAATAGGGATACATAATGACTAATCTCGATTAATCTATAGCAGAATAAAAGTTTTTGTTTACATCATATGTGTGTGTAAACTGTGTATAATAATTTTGTATATATAAATATGCACACATGCATTTATAATTTTAAGAAAAAATATATATTTATATATTAAGTATTTATATATTTATATATAATATAAATTATACATAAATATACAAATGTATAAACACATGTAAACATTTCTTAAATATATGCATGCATGTGTGTGCATTTATCTATACAAAGTTTTTATTATACACAGTTCACACACACACACATATATGATGTAAACAAAAACTTTTATTCTGCTATAGATTATTCGTGATTATTCGTTATTTATCCCTAATAAGGAGTATCCAAAAATACCACAAACAGCAGTTTAAAACTATAAAGAAATTATAGCAACATCATGAAGTCGGATCATTATAATCAAAATTAAATTAAAAATGCAACATGCACAATACAATAATTTAAATGTTAAGATGGTAATTTACTACTAGCATATTGTTTGCTGTGTATATAGTGTACTACTGTTCCTTTTTAAAAAATACAGCATAATCCTACATAATACTACACAGTTTTTGGGAAGTATAGCATTTCATTGCAAATACAGTGATTATGTCTGTATCAGCTGTGAAACAGGACTGCATAAGAGGATGACAGCAGATCTGCACTGTTGAATAGGATATGGAGCAGCTAATAACACTATAATGAGAGCTGGATGGTGTTTTATCCCATTTATTTATGTTTTATTAAGAAAAATTCACAAAAATCTTTTTTTTGCTGTAACCTCAGACATGTTAATCATGTAAATAAAATGGTTTTCTTTGTAAATATGAAATGTCTGCTTTAACTCACATCAATCATCTTTTCCACTTTAGTAATTCCCTTTCCAAAGATTGTTCCAAGCTGATCTCCCACTCCTGCCAGCAGGAATCCAAACAGAGGAATTCCCAACAGGGCGTAGATAATACAAAAGATACGTCCCCCTTCTGTGTGAGGTGAGATATTCCCAAACCCTGGAGTGAGTAAAAAATACATAAAACTATTTGATATTCATCATACTGTAACAGACTGATTACTTTCCGAGTATTTAAAGTTTTAAGGTGGGCAAATTTTCCCGTTTAATGGTTTTAATCATTTTTTATTTTCCAATTCCACTAAGAGCCCTTGAAACGTTCAGTGAGATTATGAAATGTTCTCATTTCGAGTTCTGATGAAAAAAGTCATATTGGTTTTGAACATGATTGTCTCACATGTGTCTGGTGGGTTTTTACCAGCAGTGGGACACACCGTGATAAGACTTTATATATGAGCTCAATTCAATTCAGTTCAATTCAAAATTTATTTCTATAGCGCTTTTCACAACGTTCCCTTGTATCAAAACAACTCAAATAACGTTAATACAAAGAAACAAAAAACAGACATACAGCCAATTAGGATGAAATTTGACAGGTTTTAAATTTTTTTGTGTGTTTATAATTTTAATATGATGAATAAGCTATAGTATACATGGCAAATTGTCATGATTCTGCCCTCTGGTCTTTGTTTTTCTCTAGTCTCGAGGCAGGATCATGACAGACAAATGTTTTGTGTGGTAGCACATGGCCTTTTGTTTGGGCTGGGTGCTTCCATGGGTGCATCCCAATTCAGGGGCTGCGGCCATTAAAGAAAAATGACGTCATCTGGCCGTGACGAAGGCTGCCCCAATTCGAAGGCTCCTTTACATAAAAGCCTCCAAATGTGGCCTTTATTTCTCCTGAAACCAAAGATCTATAAATGTATCATTCACAGGCTTAGATTCAATGCGCGCCTGTGACGTCTGGGTATTTTGAAATAAACATTCAAAACTGCAGTTAAATAAAGGTGTATATTTTGCAAATTATGCAGTAATTGTGACTGTTTTACTATTATAAATGAGGTTTTAGTGATGTGAATTAATATTATTGCTGCAATATTGTGTGTGTTTCGTTTTGCTTTTGTATATTTCTAAGGTTGGTGAATTTTACATACTGTTTGGTAGTTTAATCTGCATCAATGTGTTATATTTTCTTAAATAAAATTGAAAAAATCTGGCTCCATATTTATTTTTTAAAGTCGGATAGGTCTTAGCTGTTGTGTCCCGCTGAAAAGCGTAGTGTGCGAGAACAGCAAGTGACGCAACTCCCCCTGTAGGCTGGAGTGGTTCTCAAACTGGGGGCCACGAAATGGTGTCAGGGGGCCCCCAGTTTAATGACATTTTATAAAATACATTAATTTATCATGAATTCTGTGTAATTAACCTAAGAAAAATAAGGCTACTAATCAACAGCACTACTTTGTGTAATTTAATGTTTGTTTGTTTGTTTTTTATTAAAAAGTTTTAGAACAGTTTTTTGTCATAAATATTCTTTGAGGGGCACGAAGGAATGCACCGTACAAGGGGGGCCGCACGCTGAAAAAGTTTGAAAACCACTGGGCTAGACCGTCCATTTCAGATCGATTCATGGACTTTAGAGGCTGCCGCCTTCAAATATCGAGCCTAGCCTTCAAATCGGCGGTCTTAAAAGAATCCAGACCC
The DNA here is from genome assembly GCF_027580225.2 of Misgurnus anguillicaudatus. Taxonomy (NCBI): domain Eukaryota; kingdom Metazoa; phylum Chordata; class Actinopteri; order Cypriniformes; family Cobitidae; genus Misgurnus; species Misgurnus anguillicaudatus. The sequence continues at coordinate 7,624,424 of NC_073354.2, forward strand.
TGAATTGGGATGCATCCCGTGTTTCGTCTCCAGACTCTGCCCCCTTGTCTCTTCATATATAACATTGTTATTGTTTAATGCTTGTCACCTGTTCCCCTCTTGATTTGCTCCCTTATTTAATGCCCTTGTGTTAGCTGTCTTGTGCTTATTTGTTTTGTATTTACCCTAGTTATGCCTGTCAACTCCTGTCCAGTGAATATTGTCAAGAGAAAAATAAAATAATAAAGTCTGTTTGTGTTTACTTAAGCCTGCGCCTGGGTTCTCTCCCTCTCTCCTTACTGGAGATTCATAACAGCAAATATTGTAATATTATTATAAAATATAGATAATATGTACATTTAGCATGATTTTTGCTTTATTTGGGCTTTGTAAATGAAGATTGACAGTATTACTATTACATTTATTAAAAGATAAATGTGAAGAATGTGCTCAAAACTTGTTACCTTACAATCGTAGAAGAAAAATATTTGGCCTCTAAGGCAGCATTTAAAAAATTTTACCATATTCACCATACTATAGTAAAAGTAACCATGTTTTTTAATGGTTAACATCCGTAACACCACTGTTTACTACAAAAAAAAAAATTATTGTGAATACTATAGCAAAATCATAGTGAATCTAGTAATCATGGTTTAACTTTAGTGAGCACGTTTTTTGGTTTTATTTTGTAGTATATCCACGGTTCATATCTGCAGGGGGGACTCAGGACTGTGCATGCTGTGTGGTGTTTTTTGTTTACGTAGGAAGAGAATGGATGAATGCTGGAGAGCTTTTTCACTGGAATTGGTAACCAATACATTCAGGTGTAATGGTTAGTATGAAGGTGAGATGTAAATGAGTTGAATAATGTGCTGAAACGGGTTAATGCTCAGTTAGACTTCAGCTCTCAGTCAGTCGTCTGACAGCGAACTGATCAATAATTCATCACAGCCGCTGGCTCAGAGCTCTCTGAAGTTCTGCTCGATCCTCATGTGTTAAACAGCACGCATTCACTGACAAATAACAATAAGAGTCAATTATTTAGCTCTTCACAAGCAAGCTGCAAATGTTTTTCACTCAACCTTTGAGCCGAATGTTCTTGATGTATTTCTTTCTTACCTTTTTATAGTCTATAAAATATCTTTCCACAAAAAAAAAAACTTTTGTGCAATAGAAAAGTACTGTGCGTTTTAAATATTTTTATGGAGCCTTATATAAAGAAGTTTCTAGCACTGAAAAGAGTTGTGCAATTGTTACACAGAACCCTTATTTGGTACTATTTAGAAGCATTTTTCTTGTGCGGTCCAAAAAACACCTTTTACAAACCTTTTATGGGCACCCTGTAATGATAAAAATCTCCCACTCCTTTGTTTTATATCCCCAAAACCTCAACAGTCTCATGGGAGAAGCTGTTGGCATTTTCTGAGCAAACTGACATCACTTTGCGCAAACCCCGCCCACAATCGTGCAAAGACCTCATAATTTTTTATTTTAAATCTTCTTTACATAATTCATTACCGCATGTTCAATATGAACAATGAAGTAAGATGATTGTCATTTAAAAACCACTGTTTGTCACTTTTGCACCTTAATGCTGCATGTTTTTAATATTTGTTGTAATATTATCAATATATTTAATTGTTATCATAAACAAATTTTGCAGTGCATGCATAACACTCAAAACCTGTCTAGGACAGGAAGAGTTGGGATAAACAGCCCGATCAACTTTTCTTGCATTAAAAACCAAATCACAATTTCATCTTGGTAAAAAATTAAACATTATACTCTCATTTCCTCTTAGACACAGAGCACATGTCTACTGTCCTCACACGTGTTTATAGCCTCGTCCAAAGACATGATCTCATTTAGCATGACTCATTTAACATAGCCTTTAGAAATTCATTATTTAAACTCATCCAAATGTGTAACTTCTGTCTCAGGCTGCGACCGAATCAAAACCACTCTCATATTCGGCCATCACACTCTTGCTTGTGTGATATTGCTTTAAAAATCACTGTTGTTTATGACAGCCCTGTACATGAATTTGCACATCTGGATAATCCGTCTGCTACAAACCTGCTAGTTTCATGTTTCTCATATCAATCCATAAAAGTTTTGTACAAATATGTGCCCTACATTAGTATTGGTGCGGGAAGACAAAATTGCTCTGTTTGCTGTGAAGACAATTTGTGAGATGAATATGAGGCAAAAGTACAAAATGTCACATTTTATTATCACTTTATATTTCAACACATTTCATTACTTAGCACTTGTAAGACAATAGTCTCAATATGATCACATTATATAGAAGAATTAAAATACATTTTGCTCTATTGAGTTGGTAAATTGTATTATTTTAAAACAGGTGAAAAATTACTTCTGTCTCATATACACCTTTTAAAGGGACACTCCACAAAGTATGCTCATTTTCTAGCTCCCCTAGTGTTAAAGGGGCCATGGCATGAAAATCTGACTTTTTCCATGTTTAAGTGCTATGATTGGGTCCCCAGTGCTTCTATCAACCTAGAAAATGTGAAAACGATCAACCCAGTAAGTTAGTTTTGGTAAACCATTCTCTACAAGCACATGAAAAAATAAGTAGTTGAAATTTGGCTCTCCTTATGATGTCATAACGAGCTCTTATTATAATAATACAGCCCCTTAACCTGCACTATCCAATCACAGCACTGCCATTTAATGCAGAGAAAAAAGGAGACAGAGAAAAAAAATTCACAGCACAATTGAGTTTCCATTCCAATTAACCACTCATTTGCATTTTATATACTATTAGATACTATAATAAATTATCTATATGATATTTTGAGCTAAAACTTCACATATGTGCTCTGGGGACACCAAAGGTTTATTTGACATCTTAAAAAAATCTTGTGCCATTTGATTTTTACTATTTTGGAATCCATTCAGCCGATCTCTGTGTCTGGCGGTACCACTTTTAGCATAGCTTAGCATAATCCATTAAATCTGATTAGACCATTAGCATCGCGCTCAAAAATCACCAAAGAGTTTCGATATTTTTTTATTTAAAACTTGACTCTTCTGTAGTTACATTATGCATTAAGACTGTCGAAAAATTAAAAGTTGCGATTTTCTAGGCCGATATGGCTAGGAACTAAACTCTCATCTGATATAACGCAGTGCATGAAAAAAAATCCCCTGCTATTGAAAGTTATACCAAGGGGACTATTTTCGGACACTGCATAATATCATCGCGCCTCCTGCAGCCATGTTACGGCAGCAAAGTCCTTGATTATTACGCCAGAATGAGAGTATAGTTACTAGCCATATCTGCCTAGAAAATCACAGCTTTTAATTTTCTGTCGGTCTTAGTACATGATGTAACTACAGAAGAATCATGTTTTAAATAGGAAAAATATTGAAACTCTTTGGTTATTTTTTAGCGCGATGCTAATGGTCTAATCAGTTTCAATGAATTATGCTAAGCTATGCTAAAAGTGGTAGCGCCAGATCCGGAGATCAGCTAAATGGATTCCAAAACGGTAAAAATCAAATGTTTAACTCTAGAGGAGCTGGAAAATGAGCATATTTTTTTTTAAGTGGAGTGTCCCTTTAATGTTTAGACATTTCTTGACTCCACAGCAAAAAGAGCAATTTTGCCTTTATTGTCCTTATACTTATTGGGGGCACTGTAACTTAAAAACAACTGGCAACTATTGTCTCAAATGCTTTTCAGTGGTAGTAAATTCAGTATTAATTTTATAGTGATCATAAAAAGTGATGATCAAGTATCCTTGACTACAAATGTCCCTGGAGTACACTGCACTTGTTTTCATGCACCCTGGAGCCAGTTTAAGATGGCATGTGCTTTGTAAAATGTACTACCGGAAAGCGTAATCCATTTAAGATAAGCACACTGCAGTCATAAAGGGATGCACATGGTCAGCAACAACAATATAGGTTTAATCAGGTTAACCAATGCTCAATTATGCCTGAAGCAATGAACAAGGCAGGATTGATTTGTGCTCTTCTGACCTTAACCATCTGCATGTGATGTTCCTACCTGACAGTAAGAGGAAACCTGGAGAGGTCATCTGCTCTCATAGCACATTTCCCTCAATCTACACTGTATTTAATGTAAAGAACTGATTTTCTCAGTTGTAACTGCTGATATATTTAGATGACTGATGCCTTCCTGTCTGCACTCCTTTCAGGAAAAAAAAGGTAGAAAAGCTGTCACAGGGGCGGTACTCCTTCACATTATGTACCTACAGAGTGCATAAAAGTAGCTCAAAGGTACATGCATATTTGTACCAAAATGGTACTATTAGGACATTTTCAAAGGACCAGTGACAGCTTTTTCTCAGAGAAAGACCAGTCTGGTTATTCATCAGTCACCTCTGTCAGTAATTACACATCTTACCCACAGAACTGACACTCGATTGATGTGTTTTCCAGACCTCCTACTTCTCCTGGACGTTTCCGGGACTCTCCTGCATATTTATAGTGGCTCCCTGACACCCGTAAGTTCCAAGTTAAAGTATCCAGAAATCGATTATGCGAGAACAAACGAGTAAAAGAGTCTCTGGAGAGAGACTGTGAAAAGATGAAATGATGACAGAGTGAAAAGATGAAATGAGAAAAGTGACAGAAAGCGTATCTTTACTTGTCTTTCTGCTAACTAGACCTATCAATTTTCTAAGTGGATGGGCTTTACCATCGACCTCTCTCTCTTATATTAGTTCATTCATCAGTTTGAAGCACCACTGGTGTCTGAGCTATCTTCCTGAAATGAGTTTTGGAGGGTGGGATGTCATAATAAATACTAAACACCTAATAAACAAACAAACAAGGGGTGTTGAATGTATAAATCTTGTAATGACAAAAGTTCGGTCTCTGCAGAGCGTCATATGAGGAGCTCAGATGCAAAAAGTGCGTCTGATATGCTTTCTTGTAAATGAGCATAAGGCTCTTATGTTTAGGTTCAAATATAATGGCAATGAAAAGGTTATTAGTCTGTAATTGAAATGCCTTATTTTCACAAATGTCACTTTTGTCATTTTATTGGTATTGAACCAATTTGACTGTCTTGCGCTGCAAAAAATATCCACTCTAAAAAAATCTCCAGTCACAATTCTACTGTCCTTTCTGAATAAAGGTAAAAGACGTGGTCAATATTCTACCGTATTCTGTAAACCTAATTTAACTGGGTAACATACTCTTGCACCTTGATGTACGGTACTTAGAGGATTTTGCTGAAAAGTCATTGTGGCATTTAACAGATTCTGCCAACAAAGCAGTATTTCTGAATGGTCTGAGGCCGGGATTGAGCGGATTTGAAGCAAAATATTTGATGAAAGTATAATACATGCAAAGAGCATTCGTAAATATCATGATCTCGTTTTTTACGGTTATGGTGTTAGCGGCTGTTGCATCAGAGCTCTTCATATGAAATTCTGTGTGATTTTGCTTAAGAGGTTCTGTTTAGGTGAGATGTTGCCTATGCAATCCAAAATCCATTTGTTTTTACACATATTTGTGTGTGTGTGTGTGTGTGGTTTAGTACCTATAGTTGTAATAACTGTTCCAGCGAAGAAAAACGAGTTGCTGAGATCCCAAAAGCTGCTCTGATTGGATGAGTTTCCTGAAGGGTTCACGCCTGATCGTATGGCTGATGCCACTTGCTAATAAAAGAGAAGGGTTGTAAACATTATAATACTGCTGCATGTATAATGTAAACACACAATTTTAAGAAGATGTTATTACTGTTTGTGCATTAGTGTGTAACATGATGACATGTAATATGCAAACAACCACTACCAAATAAAACTGCATTAAATATTGACTGTTAACATATTTCCTAAATTCTCCAGACAAACAGGACATCCCACCCCAAATTCATACACTCTTCGGGAAATCACTGTAGTCAAAATCTGATTTTTTGCCCATATGTGATCTGTCTCCTTGCATGACAATGTGAACATTGATTTACTTAACGAGGCAAATTAGCGTAAGAGCGCAATTCTAAAAAAGCGCTGATTGGAGTGGAAATGTGTGCAGGTTATTTACTAAAAAGGCGCAAATTAAATAACAGCTGATTTCAATAATGGCAAATCCAATCTACTAAGAGCCACGCAAATTAGTTCAAGGTCGCAAATAAGCAGAGCTGGTGCTCCTCAGGTGCGAGTGATCTACTAACACCTGATGCGCTTGAGTGCAGCACCACGGACATAGCAGCTGAAAAATCTGGGTGTAAAATTTCAGCTAACAAAGCCATAAGACACTGAAAAGAACTGGAGGACAAAAAATGAAGGTTTACAAGAAGTTTTTAACACCTGGTATTGTGTGACTTATCCTAGTGACTCCTCTTTTGTTTCCTATAGCAAATAAAAAATAGCATGGCTTGGCAAACAATATTTTTGAATGATATATATATCTCTGGAATTCCAAATATATGTTAAAACAATCTTCTGCCTTGTACCACATGCTCTATGATCTCTGTGATGCCGTTTCTATCAGCAACAGTTGCAGCCATTTCAAGACATGCATTTTCAGCGTTCAATTATGGCGCAAAAAACAGTAATATCACATGCGCAAACTTTGCATTGCGTGAAATCATTTAAAAACTTTCCTCCCATACATTTTGTGTCTGAAAGGGAAACTATATAAGAGAAATGCATACGCAATAAGGGCAGTGGCAAAAATAACTAGATCACACATTTTCAGTGCTAATTATCCACTGCGTGTCTTTAGTAAATCTCGACAGTCATTATTTAACGAACAAAATTATGCTAGCGCAAGCTGTTAGTAAATCTGGCCCCCTGATCGTTTCAATTCAGATTGAGCCACTTTCATACGTGGTCCTAAATCAGATACGGGTCTTATGGTTTGCAGTACAACCTCAGTCTGAACAGTCATATGGAAATTCATGCAACTTTTATGTCTTTCTAGATTGATATGCGTCACAATTGGAAAATATGCACAAAGAGCCGGTTTGCAAAACAAACATTAATACATCTAAGCTTTAACACGTAAGCCCCTAACACGGGTGTTGTCCCTTTTATTTATTTTAACACAAAAAGACACATAATGTGTTAAATAGCATAAAAAATCAATGTATAAAAAATAACACATCCTTTCTTAGAGTGCATAACAGTTTACACTAGAATTTGACATTTGAACAGCCAAACCATGAACCTGACATTGAGCAATAAATCTAAATTGAGCATAAAAGGAACAGTATGTAGGAAATGTATATCAATTAATCATAAAATGGTGCTAATATGTCACTAGACATTAAGAAATCATTTTCACTTCAAATACTTATATCACTGACAACAGTGGTCTGGCCAGGATATTGTCATTTAAAAAGTTGAGTTGCAGCCCTCAACTGATGTTTATGTTGTAATTTTGTGTATTGGCCACCACTTGTGTGATTGCAGTACCAGTTTTAGCCACAAGTTTTGTGATTGCAATACCAGTTTTGGCCACAATCCTACATACTGTTCCTTTAAGGTTTGTGAATCCAAGGATACTCAATGTAACAAGATTAAGCACTTCCATTACTATGAATAGGACAGAATTCATTACTCAATATGGATGCTCGGGTGACGGAAGTCCTGCCCTACAAAGAACCAAAGAACCATTGATAAATTAATATAGACTGATGATTCTCTGGGTGAGAGGATCCCTATAGAGTCATGTGAGGCACTTGACAACCTGTGTGCATGGTTGTGGCTAGAAGGGATACAGCTACAACCAAAGTCTTGTGAAATCCTGCCGAATAAGTGCTGTTTTCATCTTAATCCTACCCCCAAACCTAACCCTAAACCAAACATCTCATGAGATTTGGCTGTAGCTGTATCCCCTCCAGCCAGAACCTGTACACATGCACAGTAACTGAAACGACCACAAAAAAGGTGTTTTAGCACAATTTGAACTGATATAATTTGCCTAAAGGGACTTTGTAATTTACAAATAGGTAATTTAACATAAAACTATCACTGAAACTAAAGAAGCATTCATTTTAAAATAGTCTGAATGTCAAAGTATTGGTCCCTGTGATGTTTAACCTGTGAAAAACACATAGCACATGGGACAAAGCTATTTATTCACCTAAACCAACAAACACACAGAAGATCATCTTAGAGCTTTTTAACACAGAATGTAAATTCACATACTAATACAATACAAGAGTTTTAGAGACACTGCTAACTATGTATGTTGGCTATATACTGCTTTCAACCTAAATCATTATATTTACATTATACTACAGCAAAGTCTTTATTTCATCTTACTAATGTCACACATGATGTCTGTATGAGTGCAAAAGAACAAAGATCACGTCAACATCCCCATAACACTCAACTTAACTTACATTGGATGATGTTATTTCACAGTCACTCCAGTTCAGTGGAAGCCACTTTGACAATATTATTTCGATAAGTTTACCTGCACCATATCCCCAATTTCTTAAACTATAATTTGTTTTGTGAAAGATATGTTGGGGTCATGAAATGGTGCCAGGGGGCCCCAGTTTTATGAAATTTCACTATTTTATTTAACCCCAGAAAAATAAGGCTACTAACCAACCACACTAAATTATATAATTAAAAATGTTTTGTTTAATTTAAATACTAAGTTTGAGACTGTTTTATGTCATGAATTTTCTTTGTGGGGGTGTGCAAAGGGATGCACCCTACACAAGGAGAGATCACGCCGAAAGTGGGCACTGGCTATAGGGGCAACAGTTTAACACTTGACAGGAAAAGAGACTCCAGTAACAAGCCTGGTAAGGTGAGTGTGTCAATTTCTTTCTTTTTCGGGCGATAAAAACACACAAAGCAAAAAATAATTGACTTGACCTGGCGACCAATCCTTTCCAAGAATTCACCAGGGACTCAATTATTTTACTTATGCCACGGTCAGATTTTTTCATTAAAAACGTTTTTCATGGATTACATACTTTCAACCGCACTGAAATCCCTCGGCTGGTGTCACAAGTTAAAGGGATTTAGAGGTCATTTGATATTTACACATACAGTATGTGACCCTGTCTGTGAAATCCAGTCTAAAGTCTCATAATCTAATGATGAGTTAGGAGCATTAAAGTTTGATTTCAATAATTAAATTCTGTCTTTGACATGATCTTACTCAGACGATATTGAAGATACCAAGATATTATTTTCACAGAATGTTCTTTACAATATATAGAATGATTATATGTAGAAAACTGTAAAACACAAAAACATTAGCTGGGTTTTTACCAGAGGTGTCAAGTAAGGAAGTACAAATACTTTGTTCCCCTACCTAAGTAGAAATTTTGGGTATCTGTACTGCCCTACAAAGGCTAAGTGCAGTAACTAACACTGAAACTGAGAAAAATGCCCATTTACACCAGCCAGTCAAATATGTTACTGCAATTTTGACACACATGTTTTTCTGAAATGGGACAAAATTGAACCAAGAAGAGACTTTGTCACAAGACACATCAGATCTCACAAAGCCCATTTCATCCCTTAACTCAATTTTGACCAAATGCGTAGTTACTGCACTTCGGCTTTGTTGGGCAGTATACTTTACTGGCGTAATTATTTTTTAGCCAACTTTTTACTTCTACTCCTTACATTTTTACACAATTATCTCTACTTTCTACTCCTTACATTTTAAAAATAGCCTTGTTACTGCTATTTTATTTCAGCTTGTTATTATTCTGGCTTGTCATCGTTCAAAAAGATGAAAAGTATAAACATAATACCATTCTGACACCCTATTGGTTTGTATGCGCTTCATCGCACTTGCACATGACACAAATCACGTCACACTCCAGCAAGGAAACACATAGCCAGTGTTGGGGTCGTTACTCAAAAAATACTATTTCTTAAAGTGATTATTTCTCCACTACTGGCTCATTTATCAAAGGGGCGCTTTCTCTTCATCCTTTGCGAATTTAAGGACCAGTTCGGTATTTTACACTTAAGCCCTGTTTTCAGATTGTTTATGATGAAATAGAACGGTTTTGACTGAAATTTGGAGATATGATGCTGGCCTGAGAATTTTCGATTTCTGTTGTATCACCCCACCACCTCTACAATGGCTGCATAGGTGCACTGGAACAATCCTTGCTAAAATGCATTAAACTTTAGTTTACAAAGACGTGAAACTCACTGAGTGGTCAGGGGTGTTCACTGATATGTTCACACAAAAAACGCTGCAAAAGATGCTTTCCAACAGGTGTTTTAGCATTCGTTGTAAACTTGTGGACCTATTTTTCCAAACGCCTCACACCCGTATATTCTTCCGCTGAGAGCTTGAATAATAGACACTCCAGCCCAGTTGGTGGCGATAATCCGCTTTTGCCAATTGCAAGAATACAAACACAGTTCCTGGCACGGAGTAATACCGTACCTCACAGCATATTTAATACAAGTCAATGGAGTTGGACAAAAACTACGATAATACCTGTTGGAAAGCATAATTTGCAGCGATTTTTGTGTGAGCATATTCAATTCAATTTCAATTTAATTTTATTTATATAGCGCTTTTCACAATTGTTAATTGTTGCAAGCAGCTTTACATGAGTAAATGTGAGAACACAGAAAATCAATAGATAATATAAGAAGTAGAATATTGCGGCTAAGGATAAACCGTACAAGTGAGCGTAGTAATAATGTAACGTATACAGTAAAGTGCTTAAGTTAAGCCAAAGTTGGCTGATAAGTGAACACCCCTGACCACTCAGTAAGTTTCACGTCTTTGTAACCGAAAGTTTAATGCATTTTAGGAAGGATTGTTCCAGTGCAACGGTGTTTCAACGGTGGTGCTTTCCTTTAAGTAAAAAGCTTGAGTTGATACTTAAAGTCTTTTCAACCCTAGTATCTAAACTTCTACCTGAGTAACGATGAATGGGAATACTTTTGACACCAGTGGTTTTTATAGGCAGGAAAGTGACTTAAACCAGAACAATATGTCACCCTGTGACATATTGTTCTGGTTTAAGCCACTTTCCTGCCGTGTTTACATCTCTGCAAAACTAATAATTAAAATACAACTAACCACAACTGCCTACATTTACTTTTGTGTATTATATAACCAAGTAAACTATAAGACAATGTTTCTGGCCCTACTAGATATGGGCTAGTGCAGTGGTTCTCAACGTGGGGGGGCATAGTTTAATATTTAATATGTCCCATAATTAAATTTCTGACCTTGAGCAAAAATCACCAGTAAGCATTAAGGTTTGTGGTGTGAACCAAAGATATTGATTGAAACAAGATTGAGCACCCAGACATTGCATATGGATGCTCTGTACCGCCTTCCAGTCAAAAGAACCAATCATTAATCAATAAAGACTGATGATTCTCTGGGGAGGGGCTCTATACAGAGTCACATGAGGCGCTTGACAGGTTTGAGACCACTGGGATAGTGTAACCTTGTGATTAAATATCTGGCCTGGTACCTGAAATGTTATGGGTTCAAATCATAAAGCTCCTAATCACTGGACCTGAGGACATTCCATAGACTAAAAACTGTATGAGATGTTATAGGGAGAAATTTTGTTTCTTTGAAATTTGGTTTAACTTTCTCAAATGTTTTTGCTTCATATAAAAGGTAATAAATCCAGTTTTCATCACACAGCTGTGTAAATTGTCAAGTACAAAGAGTTTTTTTTTCTTAGGTAAAGCAGTATAAACCACACTTCCATTATAAGCTGACATGACGTCAAAATAATTATAGATGTATATAAATAAACAATTATAGATATTTTCTACAAAAATTGTCAGAATATATTGTGTCAGTATATTGTGTTATGAAGTAGAAGTTGTTGTCTCACCTTCACTAAATATTCCAGGTCTGATGAGTTGACACAGGGATGATCCAAGAGGAACTGCAGTTTTTCTGCCAGTATGGACAGTTTTTGGGATGTTTCGTATGGCTGTTCCAGCTCTTTAAACACAGTCGCTCCGAGAATCAAATAGAGCACCACCAGCAGAAAGACGGTCAGCACAGTTTTCCAGCGCATGACGCTCACATGAGGCTCATAGTCCTCTGATGTGTTCAACACCACGGGCTTGGTTGAGAATGACAGCCGTGGTTTGGAGTTGTGAGCGGCTGTTTTAGGATCAAGAAGATCAGGAGCAGCCACTGAAAAAAAGAAGGAAATATTTGCGTTAACAACTTCTTAGTGGGCTAGTTAACTTGCAGCCTTTGGGCCAAATGCGGCCCTCCAATCAATTTTATCCAGCCCGCTGGTCATGGTTACATTTACCTTTCCATTGTACATGACAAAGGACGGCTGATAAACCAGAAGGAGAGTTGGAAATGGGCTGCGTGGTGTTCCAACCATCTGCGGGTGCGTAATTATGGGATCCAATTTGAGCTTTGGATACATAAAAAATAAACTTGTGCGACTACACCGCATGTGATCCGCAGATGGGAAGTAATTTCAGTGTGTTCCAATCAAAACACTGTGTGCAAGGTGAAAACTATTAATAAAATTTTGTTTAACTTTATCAGTAACACTTGAAACCTTAAAAAATGACTGATTACTATGATAAATAAATTGTTCAAAAAAAAAAGTATAAATATATTGGTAGATTAAAGGCTCTTGCGCTAAAATGAGCTTCTCTCCGTAACAGATTTATGATAAACTGACATTTTAATACGACTGTCAATAGCGGGCGAACTCTGACAGTTGTGTCCGAATGTAGAGTACACTGGCACTTATTACTTTAGCATATTAAAAAAGAAACAGGAAGTGCAATCTTGGTCACTAGGAGAAAATTTGCTATATGTTGTGAATACTTTAAATGTAAAAATGTATGAATGTTAAACAGTTATAACCAAAAGAAGTTTAAGAGCTCTGCATTACAGTTAGTGCTTTACAAAAAGTGTGTTTTTTGTGCAATGTTCATAGTTGAGCTCTTTCAATGTTAAACTAGTAAAAAAGAAAATATGAATATTTCAGTAATTAAAAGGCAAAATACTGGATACAAGATGTGTGCATCTTTTTTGAAAATGCATGTATTTTAATATAAGACCTATAACGAAAAGTAACAAAAATAACATAAGTTATAACATATAATAATAATAACATATATACAGGTAAAAGTAAAAAGTATATAAAAGGTTAAAATGGGGGTAAAAATTTGGCCTGCATCATATTTACAATTTTTAAATTTTGGCCCTTGAAGAAGAGTAGTTTAAGACTCCTGATATAGGCTATCACTTTGCAAAACCTGAAATGTAAATGTAATACATTCATACGTGTCAAAAGTCAATTTCAGTGTTTCTTTCTCCAGAATTCTTTCTCCAAAGTGCTAGATGTCCATAAGCAATGTGATGGTACAATAACAGGCAGCACACACCATATACAGTATGATATGTTACAATACGATATATTACTGTATAATAACTATATTTTACTGTATAATATATGTTACGATAGAAAATGATATTTAAAATATATGATATGATGTGCATGTGTATTTAAAATTACACAGGCATCTGAACATTTAAATAATTTATAAATGATTTCAGTAAACCAGTGTTTATGTTCTGCTTTAGTTTCCAGAGAGAACACGAGCTTTAAATCTTCATCTTAATTCCTAAACCAGACTTAATGACTTTACAGAAATCACTCATTTTTTTATTTAAATTTTTATCTATTTATTAACCTTTATTATGCCTAAGGTAAGTTCAGGTAGGCTATGCTGCTGATTATTTTAACATAGTTTTTAACATAGTCTGGTTGAATTTATTTTGAGGACCATATTTCATACTTGATCTAATCAACCCCTCTCTCTCACACACACACACGCGCGCGCCCGCACATTATATAACTCACTTCTTCGCTCAGTATTCCGCGCGTCACCTCGCTCGCGTTACCGTGGGGTCGAGGCGGTTCGGTCGCTGTTCTCCAGGTCCATTTCATCTGGTCCGTCACGAGCTTTGTTCTGCCTCTGTCTGTGTCCTCATAGCAAACGCGCGTGGAAATTGGGAACCAAGCAGATCGCTTCACCTCAAGACGCGCGCAGCTGAATACGTCCAGTGACGCGCCGCGAGCGCGCGCGTGAGGGTGGAGTGTTGTGCTGATTGAAAGCTTGTAGATGATCAATGCTGTCAATCTCAGGTCACTCCACTTAACACAGAGATAATTTACTTGATTTATGACTTACGGTATTCTTTAAGATAATGGTGTAGGTATTAAGAATAAGTATAAGGAGTGTTAAGAGATTTTGGATAAATGTGTGTGTGTCGACCTTGATGGTAAAGCCATATAAACGTCATGTAACGTAAAACAGATGCTTGTGTTAATTTGTTATCATAACTGTAGGGTCAGCGTGTTCTCTACTTCCTTTAATGTGGTGTTTGATCAAATGAAAGTAACCAATAAGAGTTCATCTTAAGAGCTGATGTTTTTAAGAGATGTTTTTATCTTAAGGTAATGTTATAAATTGTGCCTTAAAGGGACAGTTCATACAAAAATTAAAATTCTGTCATCTTTTACCCACTCCGATGTTGTTACAAACCTGTACACATTTATTTCTTCTGATGAACATGAAAGAAGATATTTTGAGGAATGTTTATAACCAAACCAATCATGAGCCCCATTCACTTCCATAGTAGGAAAAAGAATACTATGGAAGTGAATGGGGCTCACTAATTATTCCCGACTTGACATGAAACCTGTTCTAAAGCCGCATTCAGACAGCCAGCGATGTCATCGCTGTGTGTCGCCCGTCTCTTTCAATGAGGCGTTTCTAAATCTGCTTGTCATACTGTAAACAAATGAGTACCATCTACGCCAGTAACTGACGAGAGAAGGATGACGTGAACTCCACAGCTTCGTTCTCATTGGTAGTCGCTCCCGAAATTCGCTCTACATTTGCATAAAGTTAAACTTTTCTTAACTTTCTCACGTCGCTGGACACGCCCATACGGTCGCCAACGGTCACTTTCACTCGTGCCGCCGGAAGTCTCCCGGTTTCCATTGAAATTAATGAGATCGCGTCGCTCTGATACTGCTGGTCGCTGGCTGTCTGAATGGGGGGTAAGTGTATTTTCTTTATTAGCTAATTTTTTTACACAATGTACTGTTTCCTCTGTAAATGCAGTGCCCATAAAAAAACATTCACTGACCTTGATGTTTTATTTTTCCTCTAGTGAATTATCTTCTATCAATTCTATCTATTCTTTGAACAGACAAAACAACACAGTTTCTGTTTTTAGATTGTATTATTCCTTTTGAAGATGAATGTGTCAAGCTGATAAAGTCGAGCTCAATAGGTCAAAGCTTTAGCTAAATTAGTATTATTATTAGTTTTCCTTACAAAACACTCATGCTGGCTGCACTGCTGCTATTCAATGCATATGTGAAGTACATGACTGTAATAAGCACATAATGTTTATAATGCAAATACCAGGTGCACATTTTGACAATTCTGTACCCTGCAAGAACACAATTCACCAAGAATTAAAGAGGTCAAACAAACATTGTATTGATCTTTTGTCATTTTCAGATTAAGATCTTGGTTTAAAATTGCTTCCTTCAATAAGAGAATAAGATAATGCGTCAATAGATGCTCATTACCCAGTTGTGACGATGCGTGTTGGGAAGCATATACAGTAATCATACTAATTCAATAACTGTTAATGCTAAGCACAGCTTTTTATACAGTAAATTCAATCTATAATATACTTCTATAGAATCCATCCTTCAACCTTCACTCTCTCTTTTCTTTATCCAGTTCGCTCAGGATGAAGACTGTGTTAACATTATTATGTTTATTTTGAATGCAATAGATCAAGTTCAGTATTTTTGACATGTGTGTTTCAGACTGGTGCAATAGTTTAATCTACACATCAGTAGAGCAGATCAAGCAATGCAATCTCAGGTCAATTCGTACTTATTTACTAATTCGTATTAATTCATACCACCATACGTTTTTGTAGGATCTGCCTTCGCTCTTGTGCCGTTGAGGTTAGGATGGGTTTTATTATTGTTTTTTAATGGTAATCACACGCTTTAGTATGATTTACTTTTACAATCATTCGGTTACGTTTAGATTAGATTCGTACAGATTCCCTTGAGATCTGACTGGATCAAAATAAAGATTTAGGAAATCTGAGGTATTCTGCCTTCTGTAGAAGGTTCGCTCTCCCCTGGGGTCTTTCATGAAAATTGCCATTTGTACTTTGAATAGAGGAAATCCCCTGTGGCTCCAGGGATCCTTTCAAAGTAACACATGTTAGTCCATGTCTTATAGAGATATTCTTGTGTGAATATTTAAAGAATGACTGTATAAATCTTAGAGAACGCAACACGGACCACAGACATCTAAACAAACCAACAATTGGACATGATAACAAGATATAACCCCAAAAATAACACAATTTGTTAACATGGGAGACGATTTTATCATCGCTTGCGGATATAAGGAAGGAAATTCTGGAGCTGTTTTGATTGCTGTTTTGAGTCAAACATTTTTTAAGCTCTAAACATTTTATACGTTTTTCGCAAGTTGAGATACCTTGATATGTACACGCATTGCATTCAGCTTAACACACAACATTCTTTGGATGATCTGCAAAATCTGTCGCAAAATACTCGTCATAAAAGCTGACCAATCAGATTGTGACCTTAATGCCGAAATGTGGTCCATTTTTATGCAGATCCTAGGGTTTGTACGGTTTAGAAGAGAGCGCGTAGGTCATGTATTCGCCAACAAGCTCACAAATTTCCGTGGAATATTCATAGAATTTTTTGCTCATTTTTCGGTGGCATTCTCATGGATCTCCGAATTTTTCCGTGGCCCTACCACTGACTTTTTTTCCGTGGCATTCTCACGGATTGGTTACTCAACTGTTTTGTCCTATTTTCTTACCCTTGTCGCTTCGGTTTAGGGTCAGATTTACATAAAATGACATCCCCGACTTTAACCCCAATGGCAGGCGACAATTGTTGAAAAGAAAATATAAAAGAATAAATCAGAAAAATAGTATAAACCAATACTTAGGGGCTGTCCACACGGAGACGCATATCACTGTATACGTATAAATTTGTTATCGTATTGCCGTTTCGTCTATTTTCGGCTATTTTTTGAAACAGGGTCCTAAAGTGGATAAATCTGAAATCGACACCCTTGCGGTTTCGTGTGTACAGCCAATCCGTATATTTTGTGAAGCGAAAACGTCATCACATCACGTGTCGGAAGCGTCACACGTAACAGCAACAACAATAACGGCGGACTACGTGATTGTGTTCGTGCTACAGAAGCTACTAAAGCCTACTAGCTTTATTACCGCAAAATGTATTGCTTCTATGCAATTGTGGTGAGCAACAAGCGATAATGGACAACATCATACGTTGGTTATGCGCATGCTCAAAGTCTTCTTCTTCGTGTATAGTGTATATCTGTGGCAGAATTACAGCGCCCCATACTGGTCCGGCATATATACTGCACCGCTTTCAGTCAGTTTCAGTGGTTTCGTGTTTACGGATTATTTTTTTAGAACAAGGAAAAAAATTATAGGATAGGGAATACACCGGCTTCGTGTGGACAAAGCCTTAAAGGAATAGTCTACTCATTTTCAATATTAAAATATGTTATTACCTTAACTAAGAATTGTTGATACATCCCTCTATCATCTGTGTGCGTGCACGTAAGCGCTGGAGCGCGCTGTGACGCTTCGATAGCATTTAGCTAAGCCCCATTCATTCAATTGTACCATTTAGAGATAAAGTTAGAAGTGACCAAACACATCAACGTTTTTCCTATTTAAGACGAGTAGTTATACGAGCAAGTTTGGTGGTACAAAATAAAACGTAGCGCTTTTCTAAGCAGATTTAAAAGAGGAACTATATTTTATGGCGTAATAGCACTTTTGGGTGTACTTCGACTCGCCTGAAAAGTCCGCTCCCCTTCTCACTCTCATAATGGGAGAGGGAGGGTGTTACTGCGCCGAGTTGAAGTACTCCCAAAAGTGCTATTACGCCATAAAATATAGTTCCTCTTTTAAATCCGCTTAGAAAAGCGCTACATTTTATTTTGTACCACCAAACTTGCTCGTATAACTACTCGTCTTAAATAGGAAAAACGTTGATGTGTTTGGTCACTTCTAACTTTATCTCTAAATGGTACCATTGAATGAATGGGGCTAAGCTAAATGCTATCGAAGCGTCGCAGCGCGCTCCAGCGCTTACGTGCATTAACACAGATGATACAGGGATGTATCAACAATTCTTAGTTAAGGTAATAACATATTTTAATATTGAAAATTAGTAGACTATTCCTTTAAAGTGACATACTAACGCAAACACCAAATATAACCCTAAACCGAAGCGACAATGGTTTGAAAATAGAAAAAAGCAGTTGAGTAACCAATCCGTGAGAATGTCACAGAAAAGAAAGTCACAGCCACGGAAAAATTCGGAGATCCGTGAGAATGCCACAGAAAAATGAGCAAAAAATTCTGTGACTATCCTACGGAACTTTATGAGATCATGTTGGGAGAATGTAGTATATAACCCAGAAGATGCATTGCATTTTGTCGCTATACTTGCGTCAAACGTCTGTGTATACATACGAGTCAAAAAAAACTATACTTTACAAGGCTGTGCGATCGACCATGCGCGTACATTGCGTACATGTAAAAAAACAGATGTTACTCCAGCCTTTATCCTTATGCCTTTAGGTTTGGTTCGTTGTTAAAAATTCTAGTGTGAAAAGTGAACCAGGAACAAATATGATTTAAACCAAAAGAACCCAACACAATCTCGTGGCAATTCCTATGTATTTTCATATTCATTTGCACAACCACATTTGTACGTTTTTTGTATGTTTTGTGATATTGGTGTTAGGGGTGGGGTTTCATTATTGTTTTTTCCTAATAATCATACTTTTTTACGATTTACTTAATATGAATTACCCAACTCGTAAAACACGTATGAATTCCCGAGAGATCAGGCTAGAGAACCAAATTACAAATGTAAACACTAGCAAAGACTTATTTTTATTATGCCGAATTTGTTCTTTGTCTAATCATTTTGACTAAGCAAATAATTTACTTGATTTCTTCTGGATGCCTATATGTTCACTTTTTCTTTATTATAAGGAGTCTGTAAATATGGACAGAGTAAGAAAATTACTGAACAATACAAGCAGTCAGCACATCCATCAGTTTCTATAAGTATCTATCAGTCATCTAGCAAATTGCATTTATGTTGATTTAAGCAGGATGACATTGATCCATTGGTTTGAAACGTCTAATTTCTGGAATGAGAATTTTAACGTCAGATTAAACTATTGAATAAAGCCGTTAGCACATAAAGGCAGTGACAAGTAACATTAATAAAGATTGATTTTGTTTACTACAAGATCCTGCAATATTCTCTAACAGATAGTTGAAGAATATACAAAAGTTTTCTTCTTCTTTCATCATGATGATTCATTTGCACTGTATTGATTATCATGCTGTGAGTCTGTTACTCATTACAACACTAACCCACCACTTTTTGTCATTCAGGCCTATTGACATGCCTCTTGAGTTTCACAGGCACACTTGAGATGGAAGATTTTTCACCTGGGTCTCTGTAACTAGGGCAACAGTAAGGTCAACATGTATAGGTTATGGCCACAGTTAGATAAACTCTCACAGATGTTTCTGGATAAAGGCAGTGTTTACTAGACATCCATACATTTCTGGAGAATGCAGAGCCCATCTGTATTGTCTGTCTGGAGCCAGATTGATCTTAACATACTGGTTGAAACCGAAAACCCAAAGTCTGTATACAATATATAGGGAACATATACTACTTGGATGTTCTGGTATGATTGAAGTTGGTACTAGTGGGTAGTTTGAGAACCTTTGCTAGGGCAGGGAGTCTCACAGTAGGGTCCGGGGACCCCTAATGGTTTACAATCCACAGCCAGGAGGTCTGTTTAGAGGTGTCATGCCCATTGAAACTGGGGCACGTGCACTGGTACTGTGTACAAAGATGATAGTTCAAAGTCTAATAATTCTTATACCGTTTATATCCAAATTCACCCCTAGGGGGCGCAAAATCATCACGTGCTCTGACTCTGAGGTCAAATATGATGCAAAAATACGTTACTATGTATATAAATGTATATAAATATGTTGGTAACACTTTACATAAGGTTGTATTTGTTAACAATTAGTTTATGCATTAGCTAAAATTAACTAACAATGAATGATCAATACTTATCAAGCATTTATTAATCTTAGTTCATGTTAATTTCGGCATTTACTAATACATTTATAAAATCAAGCATTTAATATTACTTAACTAACATGAATAACTGTACTGGCATTAACATTAACAAAAACTTAGTATGTTGAAAAACATAGAGATCTGGCTAAATGTTCACTGTTCTTTGTTAGTTAATGCATTTACCAATGTTTACTAATACCACCTTATTGTAAATTATTACCAATATGTTTGGGTAGTTTTGCTTTCAATGCAATTAAATTATACAAATGTTGATTACAGCATTAAGATCTCCTTAAGTTGCATCAAAGCATCTATTCACTGTTTTGCAGTGTTGACATTACAGACAATCCCAGACGTGACTGTTGAGCACATGATTTTCATTAATGTGTAAAATAACAATAAAATCATTTATGAATGCTTCTCTGTCTACTGTATGTAGTCTATAAGAATAGTGTATAAAAAGGTTTTTATGTTTAATGTATTAAGTAAATAAGGTAGCTGTCCACACTATACCCCTTTAAAAAATTCAAAATTGGTGCATGACGCCCCCAGGTCTGTTAAATATATGCTATAATTTATAGAAATGTCCTGTGTTATTAAGAAAAGCATATTTAAATATAGGGACAAATGAATCTGATATATCACAACAACAAATTGTCATAAACCACTCATTTCATTTCACTAACTGGGCAGCATGGAGAAATACTTAAATTCCACAAGCCAACCCCAACCTAATCTAAATTGAGAAAATACAGTACTGTTTTTTGTTTGTTTTTATTGAGGACAGTAATGAAGGTTAAAGCATAAAGCAAGTAACCTTAAACTAGTAATTTTAATGTCAGGTCAAGTCATCTTTTATTGTCATATCTGGGTTTATTTGCCAGTATTGCTACTGTTGGCTTTATAAAAGCTTTAAAGATAACCTAAAAATGGGGCTACATGAAGAAATTGAAGAAAAATGCAATTTGTGATAACATCCTAAAAATACAATATGTCATATGATAATGCTTTAAATTTGTAAAATCAAATTAAATCATAATGCAATTTTTTTGAAAATAATCCCCTCCAAGGCACATATATGATAATAACATTATTCAAGTTGTAATGTGTTTTTGTTTATCATTATAAACAGGTCTGAAGTGCTGTTTTTGTGTGTCTCTTTGCACATTACATTTCTGTCTAACTACTGCTGCTAAAATATTTGTAGAGATATTTAAAAGCATTTTCTTCTGTAATCAGAGCCATATTGTACTGGTCGACACTACTTTGTTTTATTTTATACATACTATAGTGTATTGAATTGTTGTTGTCTTCTGTCTTGCACTGTTTATGCTAGGTGCACACATGTAGCTCATGATCCTGAATTTTTTTGTCTCATTTCCCTCTGTACTGCTGTTATATAGGGTTGGTATGGCTTACCTAGACCAAGACACATGTTTAAGCTGTCTCAAGTGAAGATAACTTGTACTGACAGAACTTCAAATATCCCAGTAGGATTGATTTATCTCAAGATACACACAAGTAATGTCTTTTTCTAAAATATGTTCTTAAAAGATGCTTAAACATCTTATTTTTAACAAAGGTATAGTCTTGGCTTTAGCTTTAGTCTATAAAACTAGGCCTTTGAAAGTTAGGTTTAAAAAATGCACATTAGTTCAATCCCTTCTGAAAAAACAGCATACCAGCAAGACCAGCATATGTTGTGTTTTGGTGCTGGAATGCTGGTGACCACCAGCTAAACAAGCATCAGACCAGCATAATTCCCATGCTGGTCCATGCTGGTTTGATGCTGTTTTTTCAGCAGATATAGCATCTAAGAGTACAAACTGTGTCCCGTCACCTTTAGGGGCTACCTGGCTGCCCCCAAAAAGTTTGAGAACCTCTGGTTTAGATGGTTCATGACTGATTAATGTCTTTTACAATGCATTTCATTTCTTTGCTGTCAAATACAAACGGAAACAAAAAATATATTGGGATGTGGTACATTTGTTTTTTGGCCATGAGCACACAATGAGCACTCATATGCTACAGGAGTACACAGACTCACACCAACGTGATCTCTCTCTCTCTCTCTCTCTCTCTCTCTCTCTCTCTCTCTCTCTCTCTCTCTCTCTCTCTCTTTCACACACACACACACACACACACAGACGAAGCTTTGTTTGCACAGTCACCCACACTTCATCTCTTTCTCCTCTTCACATTCCTCAAATTCTTCATTCCTGATGTCAAGAGGCCAGGAGAGCGCATTCATGGGATCCACATGAGATCCAGATGAGTTCACGTTTACTCCCTGAGCTCTGACTGAGCTTTAGATGTGAGGATAATGAACAGAGACTCATAAACTGAAGGATTATACTTACAAGCTCTCGTCTACAGGGATTTCTCGAGGATTACTTGCGTTATTTGTTTTGTGAAGTTTTTTGTCTGTTTTCCGACGAGGACGCAACGCGATATGTAGCGGTAAACTCACGGTAAGTGTTTTAAGACGAAACCAAGCATCTTTTCTAACTAATATGTGCCACCGATCCCACTGTTGTTTAAAGTGAAGGCCACAGGATTTCTCATCTCTTTTGAAGATTTGCTATCGTAAAGCCACTTTTTTCGAGATTCTTTAACGTTAACGTTACTTGTTTAAAGAGCGACGTGCGATTTTCTGTCGGGTTATAAACTTAACGTCACGCGTAAAAGCATCGTGTTTCAATGATAGTCTGTTTTAAAACTACTACAACTGTTTTCAAAAACTGCTTGTATATTATGTTGTAAACGATTTTCGGGAGCTTTTCTTGTATTTTTCAATGTCTCATACTCGTAAAACTTCATTTAATGGTTGAAAGCTCCGTGTTTTCGCCCTTTTTTCTTTAATGGGACGTGCATGTAAAGACATGATTCGCAATTTCATCATGCGACATTGCAGAAAAACACGAGTAGTATTTGAAAAGCGCACATACAGTGCTGGCCCAAAAGTGTTTGGACAGTTCTGAAGGTATGTCTTTTTAAACCAAACATCTAACCAAAAATCAGTTTCTATATAAAAATGTATCCTACAAACATGATAAAAAAATAAAAATATTGTAGTCAAATGTTAGTGGAACATAGTCATTAACTTTACCCTTGCGAAAATTAACCATGGTTTTATTGTGGTAAAAGTAGTAACCATGGTTTTCTGGTGTATATTGATCACTATGAGCAAAACCATGATTTTACTACACTAACCATGGTTTAACTATGGTTTTTGAAAACCATGATTGTCAAAACCATGGTTATTTTGTGGTTACCATGGGTTTACTACGGTAACCATGTTTTGTTTTGTTTTTTAACTGTAGTAAAACCATGGTTAATTTTGATAAGGGTACACTTTACAAAGAAACTTCTGACTTCATACACATCCCAAATCTGGACAATCACTCAGAAAAAAAAGTTGTCATGTAAAAAAAATCTGCAGCCTATCTTTTAAAATTGCAATTTAATTAATACACAGTCCTGCAGTGCACAATATTGAAAAATGCAATTTGCAATAACGTATGGGAAAGTAAACAATGCAATATAGCCTATAGCAGGGGTCTCCAACGTGGTGCCCGTGGGCACCAAGTAGCCCGCACAGAGTCTGTGAGGTGCCAGCCACACATTCTATTAATAGTCTCAATTGTAATATTTATTTATTACATTACGTATATGTTAACATTTTAATACTAAGACATATCAACAAGTACAACAAAAAGTTTTGAGTAGACTATATCAAAACGTAGCCCTCCAGATTGTTTTATCCATTGTGGTAGCCCTTGCCCACAAAAAAGGTTGGAGACCCCTGGCCTATAGTATGTGATATGATAATGCTTTATGTTTATACAATCAGTTTAAACCTAAAAAATTGTATAAAAACATAACGTTCACATTGTTTCTGATTGTTGATCATCTTCCACACGTCAGAACACATGAGAACTAACATTTGTGTGTGTTTATTTGCTAAAACTTTAAATATACACAACCTTTCAAGGTATTGAAATCATTATTGCAAGCTATATTAGTAATATTGTGATGTGTGCAATGTGCATGCCACTTTCGGTATATTGTGCTGCCCTACACATTAGCATGGTTTAAATGTCTGAATACTTTTTGGGGCCTCTGTACACATTATCACTAAATTTATACATTAAATAAATAATACGTTTCACAAAAGACATCCCGTCCCATGACACACCATATGGACATGAAATTGAATTGACATGTGCTTGTATAATGCACAGGCATGCATTCAAACATATAAAGAGTTTGGTTCCAAAACGCAATAAATCCATTTTGACTATTTCGGTAAAAACTTGTTTTCTATACCAAGAAAGTGACAAGATGAAAACCACTATTTTCTGTTACAAACTTTCACATAGCATCTTTAGGTTATAAAAACATAAAAAAAATTAAAATCCATTATTGGATTTTCAAAGATTTATTATAAAAACTAATTATTTTTTCCACTAAATGCAATAAATCCATGACAAGTTTTTTTTTTCAAAATGCTGTAAATCTATTGAATCAATATATAAATGTGCATTCATCTTGATGTTTTATTCATTTAGTTTAATAGTGGTATACACTGATTAAAAAAATAAACATTAATGGCATTAACCAAAAGACTAACTTTGTCATATTAAGTACACTGTCATTGCTGCTGTGTTACTTGGGACGTTGTCACTTAACATTTTTGACAGCGATCATCTGTAAAATGTTTTGGTCATGCTCGATTATTGTTGTCTTCGCGTAAAATAATGGAAAGTTTTTCATAAGATGTGTTAGCATGGCAGAAGCTTGATGCTGTCGGGAGAACAAGCAACCAGCTCCCGAGTGCCTCTCGCGTAAATTATTAGATGTTGATGGCTTACGTTTCTTTCCCGTCATAGAAAACCACCACATGTTTATCAATGCCATTAAAGTATTATTTTGTTTTTGTTTGTTTGTTGATCATGAAGTATTAGATGAAGAAAACTAAGATTCCGTGCACTCAACGTGTCACCATTGTTTGTTTACATTGCATGGAATATGGTGCGCTGTAATTTGTGGAACGGATTTATTGCATTCTGCAGAAAAGGAGGAGTGGAGTTTATTGCGTTTTGGGGAAAAAAGGAGAAAAGATGACAGAATAACACGGCAGATATTGTATTTTGCGTAAAATTAAGAATTTACTTTTAAATACTGACCTGATATAATACTGATTTTGGCAGTAACTCAAACTCTTCATATACAGCCACTGATACCTTGCTGGTATCATCCTGTACCCGTTTACTTTCAAAACTGCTTTAATTTGTCATCATATAGATTGCGCATGGGCCGGTTTCAAGGTTTACCAAGGTTTTAGAGCCTTTGTTATTAGCATTGTAACAACATTGTAATGTGTAATTTAATGTTGGGGGCGTACATCTCGATTGTAACGTCAAAGTTGCTGTTATGTTGAGATTGGTCGGTTTTCCAGCTGTGTTTTGTATGCTCGAGGTTTACATAACAAGGAGGAAACAATTGTGTTTGAGGCTCATGGTATGTCATTACCATTTACAGAACTCGTATTATTCATCTATGCCTAGATAAATACAGTTTTACAGTCTTTAGCAACTTTAGGTTTTCATACCACCAAAATCTCATACCAGTCCATACCTACTGTAGTAGATTCAACAAACTGTTGGCTATATCTCAGAGATTCATATTGACTCAACAACAGCTTCACACAATTTTTCAAGATTTGTTATCTGTACATTCATGATGTAAATCCGAACTTGCACCACACTTTAAATTGTGATGGCTGGCGAGCTGCATTGGTTTCTATAGCAGTAACATTGTGTGGAGGTGTTTTGATTAATTTGTGTTAATGAGTAATTGAACAAGTGTACCTTATAAAGTGCATGGTGATTGTATAGCTTTTGTTATCAGGCACGTTTGAACGAGTAAGTGGTGCGTTTCTATGATTGAGAAGTGCAAAGCATAGGTTAAAGTTAAGGTGGACTGTCAGTTGTTATGGTTGTTGTGTGACGAACACAGAGCATGTTTGAACTCGTTGCTGAATGTGGTTATTGAGAGAGAGAGAGAGAGAGAGAGAGAATGCAAACAAATGCTTTAAGTAATAAAGAAATGCAAAGATGTGACCTATAGGAAAACATAAATTCTTTATTAATATCAACAATGAATAATAATGATGTAGATGTGTGGTGATGAAATAAGGTGACTCTTTTTGGACTCTAATCCAGCTATGCAAAACACACAAACATTATTACAGCGTGACAGCTGGAAAAGAAAGAGAAATTCTTGGAGTCATTGTTACGAGATAAACTGGTCCTCTCAACACTGTAGGAAGGGTGTGGATTAATAAACAGTAATTTTAACTTTTTGAATAATTATACAGGTGTAGCTTAATTTAATTTTTGTCCAGGGAACCGTGAACATCCGCTTAGGATTTGTGCATATTATTGATGAATACAGATTCAAAATTAATTCATTTATTTAAGAAACGTGAGGGAAAGTAAACTAAATACATCAACAGTAAAAGAAAATAGGACTTGGACTTATTTGCAGCCCCTGAGCTTTTCAAATTGAAATATCCCTTGTTTAAAGGGGACATTTCACAATAATTTTTTTTAAGATGTCAAATAAATCTTTAGTGTCCCCAGTGTATGTTTGTGAATTTCTAGCTCAAAATATTATATAGATAATATATTATAGCATGTTTAAATTGCCATTTTGTAGGTGTGAGCAAAAATGTGGCTTTTTTGGGTGTCTACTTAAAATGCAAATGAGCTGATCAATGCACTAAATGACAGTGTCGTAGTTGGATAGTGCAGATTAACTCTTTCGCCGCCAGCATTTTTTAAAAAAGTTGCCAGCTAGCGCCAGCGTTTTTCATGATTTTCACAAAAGTTTAATGCCTTCCAGAAAATGTTCTTCTTTAAATATATAAACAGACAATATACCAAATGAAAGAACAGACTCTCTGCTTTCAAACAAGAAAATAAACGTTTCATCCTACCTTCATTAGTTCTTTTGTAATCAGCTTTTGAATTTGGGTAGGTTTCTGCAAAAACACCACATTTTGAGCAAAAAGCTGAGATAATTCCATTTTTGTGACGGACTTTTCATAGAGATCCCATTCAGAGCGATCTTTAAAACAGACACGGACATGCAGGCGCTTGCCATAGGGCAATACTTCCGGGTTTAAAAAGTTGTGGAAGGGCGCCACCTGGTGGATAAAAGTATTGCGGAAAGCCGGAAATACTCGTCATTGGCAGGGAAGCGTTTTCTCTTGATTGACGTGATATCTCGTCAATGGCGGCGAAAGAGTTAAGGGGCGGGTCAGGTCACAAGGAGAGCCAAATTTCAATGACCTATTTTTTCACATGCTTTCAAAGAATGGTTTAACTAAGTTAAAACTAGGTTATTTGGTTGATCTTTTTTACATTTTCTAGGTTGATAGAAGCACTGGGGACCCAATTATGGAAACATGGATAAAAGTCAGATTTTGATGATATGTCCCCTTTCGGGATTTACAGCAGGGCCGGCGTCAAGGGGGGGCATTCGCAGGCAGTGCCCCCCGAACAGGTTGTTGTGCCCCCCCTACAATGTTTTTTTATTACTTTAATATATATCAAGAATAATTAAAATAAATTTAACATTGAATGTTTCATGACTTGTAATGTAATCAAATGAGGTAAATATAGTTGATATGTTTTCTTTAATTAAAATAGACCAGTTTCTCTGATTGGATGTATTGCCACGTCTCACCCGTCTTACGTCTTTAGCATATTTGTGACTTGATACTAGCAACGTGTTTTTTCGCAGCATTTTATGGATCGTGTAAAATATGGATATTAGAACATTTAGAACGAACCAGCACCGCCTGCTTCATCTTCATGCAAACACAGACTGGCTCAAACTCAGAGATTAGAGGTCGGGGTGGAATTTACAAATCTACAGGACACTGTTTTAAGGAAGTTTAATGTTCTTACACGCCGTCTTCAGCTATTTTAAAGGTAAGTTAGCGTTGTTTTAAATTACGTAAGCTTAAATGTGAAGTGTGGCTATAGACCGTTAACAGCATTACGACGTGATTATGGTAAAGCGTCTTTTTTAAAGCTAGGACGCGGTGTGCGCTGCGCTATGAAACTCATTCATTTCAATGGCTTGCGCCGTGCGAGGGCGGTTTTGTTGTTGCGTCGAGCCAAGCGCGAGCGCAGCGGAGCTCAGCTTGCGCTCACGCCACGGTCAAAGTTAAATAGTTTTGCGCATCGTTTGTCGTCTTTTGCACTTTATACGGGAAATGAGAGCTGACAGTCTGTACTAGTTGTATGAGTGTGTGCTTGCTGCATTTGTTGTTTTAATGTCTTGTTTTTGCAAGTTATTGTTGCTATTGCGTGCCCCCCGTTGGAAGCCGAGTGCCCCCTGTTAGTTATGGTCTGGCGCCGGCTCTGATTTACAGTGATGCAATTTTGTAATTAATTCAATTTAAAGTTTTTCTGCCCAACACTGCTCTCAGAAATGCCATCATGGGTCCCTTCAGTGTAAGTATGTGAGATTTTATTTCAGGCGAAAATCAAAAGTTTGAAATTAAGGTTTAAAATGAATTTAAAGTCTAAAAAAGGTTTTTACTAGAGCCCGACCGATATGCATTTTTTTGTGTGTGTGTGTGTGTGGGGGGGGGGGGGGGTCGATGCCGATACAGGTATTAGGGGGTAAAAACGATATATCGGCCAATTTTCTTTGTGTATATTATAGTACAGTACACTTATACTAAAGTATATCATACCACAATACTGCACATAGAATACACTAAATACATTAACAAAATATCCTACTATATATAAATAAATACATTTTTTGCAATGATCACTCTGATGTGGTGATCATACAATTAAAATGACGTGACAAAGATGAAATATGTGTTTAACAATTTAACAATAAACTTTATTATCCAAAATGTGTCTGATATCAGTGCACAAAACAGTGAACTTGACTTACCAGTATTAGAAATAATTTCAAAACACAAACAGAACAAAATACTTAACACTTCATTGGCAGTTTTGATGAGAATTTCATTTTTTTGGACTTAAACTGAAAAGGGAAACTTATGAAGTCATTGTTTATTAGGTTTACAGTAAGTTATGTACCTCACAAATTAATTAGCAATGTACCGTTAAAAAGACAATGCTTGACTGACAACATATTGATGTAGGGTAATGTGTAATGTAGTGCACAACATTTTTATAACACAAACCCACAGTGTTCGGCTCAGACATGAGACTTTTATAAACAAAACGTCTGCTCTCCGCCATTTATTTAGCGAGGGTGTAAAGTTGCGTGAGCTTATTTAACCAATTGCTCTGAAATGAGCATGTTCAGTGACATCACAAGCAGCTGTAATCTCACATACTGTAATATGTGTGTGCGACTGCGCGTCAGTTTAGATGTGTTTAACTCTTTCCCCGCCATTGACGAGATATCTCGTCAATCAAGAGAAAAACGCTTCCCCGCCAATGACGAGTATTTCCGTCTTTCCGCAATACCGCTATTATCCACTAGGTGGCGCCCTTCCGCAACTTTTTAAAACTGGAAGTATTGCTCTATGACAAGCTGTTGCATGTCCGTGTCTGTTTTAAAGATCGCTCTGAATGGGATCTCTATGAAAAGTCCGTCACAAAAATTGAATTATCTTTGCTTTTTGCTTAAAATGTGGTGTTTTTGCAGAAACCTACCCATTTTCAAAAGCTGTTTACAAAAGAATACTGAAGGTAGGATGAAACGTTTTTTTTTGTTTGAAAGCAGAGGGTCTGTTCTTTCATTTGGTATATTGTTTGTTTATATATTTGAAGAAGAACATTTTCTGGAAGGCATTAAACTTTTGTGAAAATCATGAAAAATGCTGGCGCTGGCTGGCAACTTTTTTAAAAAACGCTGGCAGTGAAAGAGTTAAAGCAACACTATGTAGTTTTTTTACCTTTAAATAATATCTCTAAAATTATTTCAGTGATAGAACAACTTTTAACTGGACAAATTGTACTGTTGCTGCAACCTGAGCAGCCTTCTAGCTGCTACAAGCACACTCTGAAAGTGGCGGTGGAGGGTAGAGCACACAGCCCCCGCCCCTCCCCCTGCCTGCAGAAGAGTGTCTGATACCAGGCACTGTTGCGCTTTTCAACCACATGGGGGAGCTGTAAGTCATTTTTACATGGAAACTACATAGTGTTGCTTTAAACGTGAAATCATTCAAAAGCATTTCTTTGTTCTGTGAAAAACTTTCATATTGGCTGCACATCTGCGGCTTATACGCCGATACAGATATATCTGCGACATGCTCCTATTGGCCGATAAAATCGGCAAACCGATAAATCGGTCGGGTTCTAGTTTTTACTAAAGGTTCTGGTCTTAGATAATCTGTAGATCCCTTTGATCTCAGAGAGGGTTTTTACTTAAGGTTGTACCTTAAAGCGTAACTAAACCCCTGTGTAAAGCCTGACTCCACCCACTGGCAATATTTGAAAAATGCAAGAAAAGTGGGCAGACCCCAACGGAGAGGGGACGAACTGAGCTCGTACCAAGGGTGTGGGGAGATCACAACAAGGGCGTGGTGAGCTTCAAATTGCTTACGTCGGGTCATACCACTAACGTCACGCGGTACCGCAACATTCAGAATCTATTCGCTTTTTGCCTGCTTACATGTTTGCGTGTCATGTCCGATCGGGAAAAAAATCGGAATTGAGTCACTTCAAACATGCAATGTAAATGAGCCATTAGTCGCTCTGGCAGAATGTTTTTATTCATCATAATTGTTTAAATTTTCCCACACTAATTAAATTACATTATTACTTTGTATGGAAAGAAGTACTACATTTCTGTTTTCCCACCATCACCTGGCTGAGAGAGCAGCTCACACAATTAGAGAGAGAGAGGGAGAAAAAAGCGAGAGGGGAGGCCTGCATTTGCACATACAAATAATTACATTGAGAATTGATGCAGTAGGCATAAATAGTTTTGGTAAAATTTATTCAAAGGAGAATTGATGTGCTACTATAAGTGTAAAAGTGATTTTCTTTTCATCAAGAAACACTGTGTCTCTCAGCTGAATTGCGTTTCAGCTTAAAAGTACCTTAAACAAATCTTTTACTAATCGACTAGTCAACTGTTGTGACACATCCCTAATAACTGTATTGTGTGTAATCTGTGTGCGCGCTCAAATACTTGATGTTGTGAGGTAGACAGAATTATTTACACACGCAGAGATCTCAGAGAGACAGAGCATTCCTGTGCCAGGTGTGTTATGTTATTGGACTGGAATCTGGGCAGAAGTCCAACTGGACTATCAGCTCAGCACTGCCAGAGTTAGACAAGACCCAACACATTTCTTCTGTCATTTGTGTTGTTCTGGGTTTACTCCTCTCTAACTGAATGTTACATGAAAGCAAAAATAAAGTTGCAAGGTTTGGTTTGGTTAAAGGTGCTGTAGAATGTAAAACTTTATTTATCTAGTCATAGATGAATTATAAGAGTTCTATACATGGTACTGATATATCGTGAGCCTCAAACACGATTGTTTCATCCTTCTTTTGTAAAACTTGTGCATGCAAAAGACTTTTTCTTAAAAAAAGTCCAGATAATTTACTTACCACCATGTCATCCAAAATGATGATGTCTTTCTTTGTTCAATCGACAAGAAATTGTGTTTTTTGAGGAAAACATTCCAGGATTTTTCTCATTTTAATGAACACAAACACATAACAGTTTTAATTCAGTTTAAAATTGCAGTTTCAACAGAGTTTCAAAGGACTCTAAACAATCCCAAACGAGGCATAAGGGTCTTATCTAGCGAAACGATTGTCATTTTTGACAAAAAAAATAAAAAATATGCACTTTTAAACCACAACTTCTCGTCTATTTCTGTTCCTGTGATACGCCAGCGTGACCTCACGTGTTTGCATAGTGAGGTAGAAAGGTCACGTGTTACATATATGAAACGCACATTTGTGGACCATTTAAATCAATAAACTGACACAAAGACATAAATTAGTATCATTCCACATACAACAACGTCGGAACGGCCCTTTTTCTCCACACTCCAACACTGGGGCATAGTTTTGCATACGTCATCCGTGACCTCTTGACGTGATGACATATTATGTGAGGTCGCACTGGCGTGTGACAAGACCGGAGATAGACGAGAAGTTGTGGTTTAAAAGTGCTTTTTTTTTTTTCTTGTCAAAAATGACAATCGTTTTGCTAGATAAGACCCTTATGCCTCGTTTGGGATTGTTTAGAGTCCTTTGAAACTGCAATTTTAAACTGCACTAAAACATTTACGTGTTGGGGTCCATTAAAGTCCATTAAAATTAGAAAAATCCTGGAATGTTTTCTTCAAAAAAAAAAACATAATTTCTTCTCGAATGAACAAAGAAAGACATCAACATTTTGGATGACATCTCACGTGTTTTGTTCAATCACGCATACGTGCATGTAATGTAAACAACACCAACACCAACAACAGCACTTTGTACTGCATTTACAACATTTACACCTTTTAAAACGGGCAAATGCAGTTTAAAAACTGGATTATGTTGCTTTTTGTAAAATAGCGGATAAACAAGCAAGGATTAATTACCTGATAGAGACATCGTGCTGTAATTGTTGCTGCTATTGTTCCTGTTCGTCCATTACTGACTAAGTATCCGATTCTGGGTGTATAATGTAAGGTTGGTTATTTAAAAAAAGTTTGAAAGTTTGATTTTCATCTATGTCTGCTGTAAATCCAAAAGTAGTATCCGAAGCTGCGCGGCCGCGTACTCGTAACTCTTCAGCTCCGCCTACCGCACGCCTTCAAGTGTTCGACCTTTTACGCCAAAAATCGGAAAGGCTGTTGAAAAGTCGAGATGTACGTACGCCCAAAACATTAAAGTACAAATTAAATTAATTACAATATTGTTACAATGCTAAAAACAAAGTTGTTACTGCTGAATCAGCACTATATGCTAGTTAATGCTATATCCTAGCGTTTAGGCTTAAGTTCTACTATTAACGTTAGTTACGTTTTGCAGGTCTATACTGAATAAACACAAACTTACCACTCAGAACAATTAACAATCTCTGAATAATTTATTATTCCTCAACATCTGTATCTTCATCTGATACAGGCTCAAACATAAAATCTGTTCACACACACACACACACACACAGAGAGAGAGAGAGAGAGAGAGAGCAACTGAAAGGGGCTGCTCTGAGAAACAGCCAATCAGAGCAGAGCTGAACATAATTATTCATGACCCTTTCAAATAAGGTCATAATAGATCATTTCATTCTAAGGGCAAATCCTAGGGTTGTAAATGGACATGAAAAACCATCTCTGTATCATGTTTGCACTTACTAAAGTCACATACCTTCTATGTAGATATCAGAGAACAATTTAACAGATTATTACAATGCATTCTTTGGCACCTTTAAATGTAAAGTCATCGCTGTCTGCTGTCCACACTAATGTTATTAATAGTCATACAGTAAGCCTATTCTATGGTGTTCTCACACTGACTTTTTGGGCCGAAGATAAAGTCTGGGATTTTTTTTTTTTTTGAATGCATGTGTTGTTTATAAGATACTGTGCCCCATGAATACAACTGAACTGTTGAGATGTAGCATCATACCGGAGCATCTTCACAGATGAAATGCTCCCACATACAGTAAAGCCTCTCTTAACAGATTAAGAAGACAATAGGGTTCTGTTTGTAGATTTTAAAGCAATATCACAGAAGTAAAAGTGCATTATGCTTAGGGCGGTACGTCTGGAATATTTTTTTAGCCTGAATTAGATTTAGTTACATCAGAGGAATTTGTATGATCTCTTTATTTCATTATGATAATTACATATTTAAATGAATTTTAAAAAATAGCTAATAAAATAGCATTTCTCTAAGGAAACAGTATATTGCAGGAAATATCGCTATCGCAAAGACTCAACAGTAGAATCGCATATGTTCCCTATTGTCCATGTGTTTCAAAACACAAATGTGTTGCTTGACCACAAAATGTTCAGTTGTGATATGCTTTTGTCCATCTGTACTGTTGGATAAATTTTAGATTTGCTATAAATATGAAACTATGAATTTTATATCAGACTTGTATGCTATCAAAACCACACACAGTGGTTTCCCATTTTTGACTTTGGCTTGTAAAAATCTACCCAGAACTCCACAATGAGAAGGATCTCTTCCGACAAGGATTTTAAACATTTGTGTGGAAAAGTTTTATCTTCCTATGAAGGTCTTGTTTTTGTGGTTGTTGGTTTAGGTCTAAGCTTTCCCAGCGTTTTCCTTGTGTTTTGTTTTGGAAGAACTTTATCAGCAGATTCTTTCGTTGTAAGGTTATTTCAAAAAAGTTTCTTTGTTTTGAGAATGTTGAGTTAGTAGATTATATATGGTTTATTTTAGAAAGAAACAAAATCTCTCAGACACAGACGACCCATATCGCTTACTATGTGGCAGCAATTGATTTGTTATTGTCAACTTTACAGAGGTTCAATTAAAACTAAAGAAAGTTGTCATGATTTTTCGACACTTATGTTGTTCCAAACTGTATGACTTTTGGGTTTTACATCTCTACTTAAAAATCCAGTTTTATCTGGTCTCCTAGTCTGGTTTTAGCTGGTTAAGCTGCTGTAGCAGGCTTATATTAGCGGGGTTTTGGACACTTAGATGGTCAGGCTGAAAGACCAACCGACCCACCAGCTTAAACCAGTTTGACCAGGATGCTTGGCTAAGCTGGTTGGCTGGTCTTAACTGGCTTATAATGGAAGTAGCTGGTTTAAGCTGGTCCTCCCAGCCTGGCAAAGCTGTCAGGCTGGTTGGTTTTAGCTGCGTGGTCGGCTGGTCTTCCAGGCTGGGGTGCGTTTCCCAAACAACGATGTAACTCGTTGCTGAACGACCATAGTACGATGTATCGTTGGAGAAACAAACTACCTTGTCACGACTGTTTCCCGAAAGCATAGTAACTTTGTCGCACATTCGCCGTTTGAACCATGTTGGTTTAACAACATAGTTGATGATGTCTTGTGGGAGGTGAATTACTAATTAATCTGTGCAAATCGATTTAATGTCTGATTATTGCTGTAAATAACATATTTTGCATCGGAAGACTGATTTTGTTATCGTGATTTAGTTATCTGTTGTTTATTTTCAAGATATTTAATTCACGTGCAAGTTCCCTCTTATGTCACTCCTCCCAGGGATTCCCCAGGGTCTTAAAGCTTGTAGGCCTGCACACGTGCAGTTTTCAAATGCAGCGCTTTCATTCTGTTTACAAATTTAAAGACGTAAAATAAAATTGTAATATATTTAGAATGATGGATATTGACTTTACTACATGTTTGCTTATTTTGTTCAAAAGCATGATCAACGTAAGTCTACATATAATAATAACAAGGAACGATGCTTCTAACGACAGGTGAAGAGCTGTCGTTCCAACGACACAAGTTAGCGATGCAGTTTGCGAATGTTCGTTTGAACGATGTTTCGGGAAATCGTTGAACGATGTTAGTAATGATGGAACTTACGATGTTCGCTGGCTAACGATGCTTTTGGGAAACACACCCCTGACCAGCTTGACCAACTAAAAAAGTGGCCTAACCCCGCTAAAACCAGCTCGCAACACCAGCTTAACCAACTAAAACCAGACCTTCTAAAAATTTGATTTTTAGTAGGGTATGTAACTGTAATCTTTGTAGTTTCAAAAGTTTATAGTGACAAGGTTCTGCTTAGGCATAAATTGACAAAGCAGTGCAATTAGGCTATGTTTACACTTGGGCGGCTATTTTCATAAACGGACATTTCAACCTCTCCAGTTTCAAAAATAATATCGTGCACACATGTCAGTTTTCAGAAAAGTGTTTATTTACACGTACCCGTGCATATATGCCGTCAAGAGAAGCTCAATCGCACGTAAGCCAATCACTGGCAGTGCTGGTGGTGACGCGAACTGGTTCTTCATGCTCGCTGTACTTTGACATCATCAAGTCAAACACGCGTAAAATTGCTGACCTCCGAGCACTCGTCTTCTGCTCCTTGCAAATACAAACACGAAACGAGTTTGCACGAACACAAATGTGATCTTGGAAGCGTTCAGAGTAGCAGTCACATGTAAACATAGGTCGTACTTTTGACGTAAGTGCGTGCTCTGCCGCATACTCTGTGACGTTGCCTGCTTAAACATCCGTTTGTCTCAGTTTACATGCAAACGTGCAACCGAAGATTTTCAAGATCTCCACTCAGGCCGGAGTTTTTAGAAACAATCGGTTTCAGAGGCGAGTTCTCCGTTTGCGTGTAAACGAGGGGCACAAACGAAGGAAAATCTCTCAGTTTTTAAAAATAACCATGTACGTGTAAACAGAGCCTTAGAAAGGAAGTCAATTCTCTGATGCTGTCTTTGATTAGGAGACATGTGAGATCTATTGTTGTCAAACACAAAACAATGCATCTAAAATGTTTAAGTTTTGGTGAACAGTTCTACTTTATTGGGGTTTATTTTAGTTAAGTTACTCTCTGTTTGTCTTTCACAGATTGTCTGTTTGCTTGTCCTGTGTCTGGCCATGGGGATGGGGTTGATTCATCATCTCAGCAGTGTGGATATTGGCCAGGTGAAACGGATGGCATAGCAGGTGGAGTCCTGTCACTCACCACTGCCATTTAAACGGATTGTGCGGTCCATCTGAACGCAGGCTTCGTCATGCCATTTGGCCTGAAATTACCAAGTCGCAGACGGTGTTATAATGTCTTGAGTAAGAACTCTTTTGTGACGCGTATCCGTATGCTAAGTAACGATGTGATTGAATGCACGTTGTCGGTGGAGAGCACGGGACAGGAGTGTCTGGAAGCCGTCGCACAGCGGCTTGAGTTACGAGAGGTAAGTGATTGTCTTTGCTCATGTGAAATGGTTTGTTAAGTGCATTAAACACATTAAATCAGACAAATAATATATTAATAATGTGCTTATTTTTTAAGGGCCGATATAACATCAGTCTTTGGGTTTGCTAGAAATGATTTACAAACAAAAAATATTTTTTCCTTCTGTACAATTTCGTCAGGGATAATGTATTTTTGTTGGCCAACCCAGAAGTTAGCGGGACACTGATTCCTTCGTAAAAAAAAGGCCATTAATTTTTCGAAATGACTTTTGGATTATCGCAAAAAATTAAGCTCAGTGTTTAACAAAAGTTTATGAAACTTACACGTAGAGGCTATCACAATTATGAAATTTGGCTGATGGTTAATTGTCTAATAAATTGTGACGGTTATGACAATTTGTCTGTTTTAGGACTTTGGCGATTATGATTAATTGTCTGTTTTAGAACTTTGGTGATTATGAGGATTAATTGTCTGTTTTATTGCTTTGACATTTAATTCTCATGCAAATCAATTCCTTACAGATCCATAAGAATAGCATCCTTCACTTCCCAAAATTTGAAATTGCTGTATGTTTTAAATGTATGTTTTTACCTGGCAGTTGATACTGCTTATCAAACTTTTGCAGCATTTCTTTAAATGCTTTTTTTTTCAACTGTATTGAATTGCTTTGCAATGTATTGCGTTACACTGTCAGTTAAAAGCGCCATTTAATACGGTCTCATTTATACAGGCTCTGCTGCTCCCCCTTGTGTTTTTTAAAGAGATTTGCAATCATTGCGGTGATCTGAAATCATCACAATGAGGTCAAACAATTGCGATGAGACGATTATTTACAATAAGCCCTATTTACAAGTTTTGTCCAACAAGTTAGTCTTCACAGATTGTATTGTTTTTTGTATTAGTTTTAAAGTGTAAATGCGTTTACTAGAAATTAGGGCTGTCAAAAGATTAATCGCATACAAAATAAAAGTTTGTGTTTGCATAATATATTTGTGTGTGTATTGTGTTATTATACATATATAAATACACACATAAATGTATCAATTTAAAAGAAAAATTTTATAACTATATATTTTATATACACTATATGAAAATGTTTCTTAAATACATACAATAATTTCACAAAGGACACACATATATAATGCAAAAACAAACTTTTATTTTGTATGTGATTAATCGTGATTAATATTTGACAGTTAATTTTTCAATTTTTCTTGGGTAACCTAGTCATTATTATTGTCATTTTTTCTCCTTTTCGTATTTTTACTTTTACTAAATTGTAATTTAAGAAATAAAAATTTAAACAAAAAAACAAAAATGTACCTTATTATTAACATGAAAGTTAAAAGGAAAACATCCTGTGGACTGGTTAATTCTTTAATATTTTATTATTTATAATAAACACCTCTTCCATAGATCTGTACCATAGACCAGTGGTTTTCAAACTGGGGGCCGGGGCTACCAGGGGCGCCGCGAGATGGTGCCAGGGGGGCCCCAGTTTTAGGACATTTTATAAAATACTTTAATTTATCATAAATTCTGTGTATTTAACCTAAAAAATATTAAGCCAACTAACCAACAGCACTACTAGGTATAATTTTATATATTTTGTTTAATTAAAATATTACATTTACATTTTACATTTTTTGTCATAAATTTTCTTTCGGGGGGCCGCAAAAAAATGCACTGTACACAAGAGGAGCCGCACGCTGAAAAAGTTTGGGAACCACTGCTATAGGCAATCAAAAACTTTTGGAAATACTGCACTGTAACATCATTTTATAACAATGACATAATCAAACATTTCATTTTTATTTAACTGAAATCACATGGTCGATAATGAAATTGTCAGTAACAGGGTTCCCACGGATCCTTGAAATCTGGGGGGGGGGTCAAGGCCCTGGGAAGTTTCTGAAAATATACATGCATAGATACAGGTCACTAAAAGTGCTTGAATCTATTTGCAAGAAGTTTTCTGGAAAAAAATCCATATTAATCCCTGTGTAGTGTAGGATAATATCATAAAAATTCTAGACTTTATAAACACACATGCTAACCTGTTCACTTTAAAGGGACACTTCACCCATTTGCATTTAGCTTTGTATAGTTAGAACCCCAGTCATGTTTTTGAATGATCATGCATCATTTTCTCAGTTGTCGCCGAGACAGGAGAAATACAGACTTCAGTGTCGCACTTCCTTCTTTCAATGATGTAAAAATCATCATTTTGCATCATTGAAAGAAGGAAGTGCAATATCTTTGTTGAGGGAGTGAGACTACAAACATCCCTTTTCTCGGTCAAATAGGCACCAAATTCTAAATGTATGTTACATTTCGACTACAAATATGACACACTTTTAATAAAGATTAATGTTTCTACGGGTGAAATGCTCCTTTAAATGCTTATATCTTCTGTATGCGAATGTTGATTCATACCAAAATGCTTTTTTGCATAAACACATGTGTTGTGTTGAACACATGAAAACGTCTCGGGTTACGTATGTAACTGTTGTTCCCTGAGAAGGGAATGAGACGCTGCGTCTCCCTTGTCATACTTCCTGTGACGTCAATGGCAATTTTTCAGATAGTGATAGATTTCCTGGCTCCCACGTCACCATATCTTTGTCGTTAAGCCACACTATTGTTTAATTTGATATACACATTCAGACACACTTACCCTTGAAGGCGTCCCCAAAGTGTCACCGCAGTGGCGCAGCGCAAGTTCCCTCGAAAATGAACTGTAACAATGTAACTTTAAAGGTAACACAATGTAACCTCGCTCTCCCTTGAAATGTGTCCCCACATTTAATCCTTGAATTTGAGGGTATTGGACCTGGAAAGTCCTTAAAAAGGACCTTGAATTTGAAGTTAACTAGGATGTGGGAACCCTGCAGTAACATACTTATGGCTCCAAGCTGTTTGTAATATTCATGTACATTTAAAGTGCATTCGAAAATGTTCTGTGAAAATTTAAACGACGGCCCTAGTAGAAATGTAAAAAACTATTTTGACTTCAAAATTTATAAAAGTTCACCAAAGTTGTGGACAGTGGTATCACTCACTGTGATTTAAAGTCCATTTTGTAAGGACTTACTGTTATCTCGTTTTAAAATTTAAGTTGCTTTGGATAAAATCATTAAATGTAAATGTCATCTTAAAAAATGTGAAAACTCGACTTGGGATGTCTCTGACAGACAAATAAATTCACACTGTTAAAAACATTTGTTGAAAGATGGAGCTGTGAAAAACTGAATTGAACTAAAAGCAAATTGATTTCATTGTGAAGTTTATCTGCTGATGTCTGTGGTGTTTATGTCGTAGTGTTTGCTGACTTCAGTGTGCTTTCTCAGAAGTATTGTAATCATCCATCTGTGTGTGTACTGCTTAAACAGGCAATTTTATATTCCTGGTTTTTATTTAGCTGGATCTTTTCTTTTACAATCTGGTTCAAACATTAACTTGTCGCCATTATTCACTGTGCAGTTATGATGTTTAGTCTATGCAAAGATGTTTGCCAGTCTCAACAGGTGGTGTTTACCTTTAAAGCAAGCAACTCGAATCAAGTGTTCATTTCAGAGGCTTAGTGAGCAGGTGATAAACAGGAATTACTGGCGTGCTCTCGGCAGTCTAGATATCCAGCTGGTTTTGAAATATGTCAAAGCTTTGGTTTGGGTTTGTGTCTCAGAAGTGTGCCGCTACAAATCTGTGACTTCCATTGCTGTATAGCCGCAGACTCGAAATGTCAAAGATGACAGGTAACGCAGCGTGTGCTTAGCTTTAGTACATTTCCCAAAGAACAGTAGCAGCAGACATCAACTCATATTCATATTCACTCATTCTTATTTCAAACCTTCAGCATTATTTCTGTTGAACACTAAAGTTGAAACTTTAAATACCATAAAGTTACAGTGAATGAACTGCTCTTTTAATGCAGTCAGCCATAACTCTGAAAACGCAGGATGTGTCAGAGTATTGTAATGTAAAACAGTGATTTTCTGTCTGTGTTTGTCAGACTCATTATTTCGGCCTGTGGCTCTACACCAAATCTCAGTCACAGAGATGGGTTGAGTTGGAGAAAGCTCTGAAGAAGCAGCTGGATAAATTCGGCAGTGGGCCGCTGCTTTTCTTCGGGGTGATGTTCTACGTACCCAGCGTGTCTCGACTCCAACAGGACGCCACCAGGTGCGTCTTTCCTTTCTTGTTCTTTTTACTTAAATGCACTAACGTGCATTCGTAAACATCTGGATTTGGATGTATATTATTGAATATTAGAAACATATTTAACATTCAGAAAAAGAGAGAGAAATGTTTCAATTTCTCATTTAGTTACACACAGACAAGTGTGTTTAAACTTTTTGCACGGTGGAATTTATTCATCTTTAAAATGTAATTCACTAATTAAACATGATCATTCATAAAAATATGAATGTGTGAATAATTTACATGCTTTCTGCTCCAAATAAATTTGTCTTTAACTCTTTCCTCGCCATTGAGTTATCTCGTCAATTAAAGGACACTCCACTTTTTTTGAAAATATGCGTATTTTCCAGCTCCCCTAGAGTTAAAGATTTGATTTTTACTGTTTTGGAATCCATTCAGCTGATCTCCGGGTCTGGCGCTACACTTTTTAGCATAGCTTAACATAATCCATTGAATCTGATTAGACAATTTAACATCACGCTAAAAAATAACCAAAGAGTTTC
Organism: Misgurnus anguillicaudatus; assembly: GCF_027580225.2. Taxonomy (NCBI): domain Eukaryota; kingdom Metazoa; phylum Chordata; class Actinopteri; order Cypriniformes; family Cobitidae; genus Misgurnus; species Misgurnus anguillicaudatus. Next base: position 7,666,222 of record NC_073354.2, read on the forward strand.
AATATTTTTCCTGCTTTGCTGCCGTACCACGGCTGCAAGAGGCGCAATGATATTACGCATTGCCCAAAAATAGTCCCCAGCTATAAAAAGTTACCAAGGGACTATTTTCGGGCGTTTAAGTTTAAAATAGGAAAAATATCAAAACTCTTTGGTTATTTTTGACTGCGATGCTAATGGTCTAATCAGATTCAATGCATTATGCTAAGCTATGCTGGTACCGCTAGACCTAGAGATCGGCTGAATGGATTCCAAAACGGTAAAAATCAAATATTTAACTCTAGGGGAGCTGGAAAATGAGCCTGTTTTCAAAAAAGTGCAGTGTCCCTTTAAACATCAATCAGGTCCTGAACTTTATCTCTCTTAATAACTCTTTTAATATCAAGCAAGTCCTGCACTTTATTTTCTAATTCCTGCATGTTTTAAAACCGAATCAAAATCTTACTGCGCAAGTTGATGGGCATGCATCGTTTGTATTAATTAAGCATTTAGGATGGTACACACCTCTCAGAAAACATACAAATAAAGATCATTTTAGATGTTTGATGACTATTTACTGTCTAAGGCTGCGTCTCAATTTATCCAACAACGTGCTAGGTCAGGGTCAAACAGAAATTGCGCATTGCGTTAATCGCACATTAATAAAATGAATGTTGATCAAATTAATTTACGTTAGAGTTACGTTTTGACAGCCCTAATATTTAAAGAAGAAAATCTTCTGGAATGCATTAAGCTTATTAAACTTAAGTACTTAAATAAATAAACTTAATAAACCATAAACTTTCTGGCAACTCTTCCAAAAAAATGCTGAGGGGAAAAGTTAAAACAGCTCCATACAGGGTTAGCATAAACATGTTTTTAAATCAAGTTAACCTTGCTTGGAAGACTTAAGACTGAAAACAAGTAAACCAAAAAGGCAGACTTCAATACGGCAAAGTATGGGCAAAACAAATCAATAGTCAGGACTAGATTGTCCTCAGAGGATGGTGCGGCCTGGTGGCTTGGAGAGTCACTACAGGTCAGTGTCAGCAGTGTCTAAATGTCCTTTGCAAACGATTCATGCAATGCATGCTTAACATTCATAAAAAAGACAATGACTGTGGGTATTTGAGCCAATGAGGAAACTGGAATGACCAACACTATCAGTTATTTTACAGGTCTCAGATCAGTCCTCATAGCCCTGCCCTGTACCAATCTTTGAGTAATTAAAGGGTTACAGTGGCCCGCTTACACTGTAATGACAGGTCAGGACAAGAAAGATTATAACCTTCATGCAAACACCAGCTCAAGAAATAGCAACAGAATGAGAGAAAGAAAGAAAGAACAAGCAAGAAAAATAAAGATATTCAGGGATGAGGAGGAGAACAGAGAACAAAACCTTCACACACAAACTAACCTTCATATATAACCTTCATGTGGGAAGGGCCATAGTTTATGTGTATCTGTGATGAAAATAAGATCTGATGATGTGTATTCAGTACCTGTGATGTTTAATTTAAAATATGTACACTTTTTCTACTAACATATTGTGCTGTTGCTCTGTACTTCTTTTTGTACTTTTGTGCCTTAAAGGTGCAGTGTGTAAATTTTAGCGGCATCTAGTGGTGAGGTTGCGAATTGCAACCAACGGCTTAGTCCACGGCTCGCCCCTCGCTTTTGAAACACATAGAGAAGCTACGGTAGCCGCCACTAGACAAAAATGTCATCGTCAGTAACAACTTGGTAAAAAAAATGTCCTTTAAGGGCTTCTGTAGAAAAATGGCGGCACAAAATGGCGACTTCCATGTTAGGGGATTCTCAGTGTATGTAGATAAAAAGGTCTCGTTCTAAGGCAATAAACACATAATGGTTCATTATGAAAGGTCTTTATACACCCCTGATCATATAGTTTTGTATATTATTTTGCATTTCTGTCAAAAGATCCTTCTAAAAATTACACACTGCACCTTTAAATGTAAATACTTCCAACATCAGATATTACTGTACCTATATTGTAATGTCCTTTTCCGTACTTGTTACACCCCTGGTTACTCCTCACTATGTATATAGTATGGTTTAGTGTATACAGTATGGTGTGATGTATGCAGTATGGTGGGATGTATAAAGTGCGATGGCAGCTGTCTCATGTGCTGTGATAAGTTGTGATAAATCCTGACATTTTTCTGTCTATCAATTTTTACAATACAGTACTTTCATAAACTTCTTTTATAGCACTTTAGTTTTGACGTGAACGATTTTTCCTTAATTAAGCTATGTTTTTAAGTAAGATAAGATGCTTGATAGATCTTGGCACATGTTTTAAAGATACTGTAGAGATGCATGAATAACATTATGAACATTATGATATTCATCTTTTTTTAGTAGCTAAGTTTCATATATCATGTAAATGATTTTGAATCTTCAGAAATTTAGTGTAAAAATGAAATGTTAATTGTACTATGTCTTTATCCATATTGTGTTTTAGATATCAGTATTACCTGCAAGTAAAGAAGAACGTTCTGAGCGGCCGTCTACACTGCACTGTACAGCAGGGCATCAGACTGGCTGGTCTGGCAGTACAGGGTATGTGTGTGTGTGTGTTTTTGTTTGTGTGTCTGTGTGTGTGTGTGCGTGTGTGTGTGTGTGTGTCTGTGTGTGTGTCTGTGTGTGTGTGTGTGTGTGTGTGTGTGTGTGTGTGTGTGTGCATGTAAAAAACTTCAAATATGAGTTAATTATGTAAGGGATAACTGACAACATTCAATTATTTGAAAATAATGCACATCCAAGGTGGTAATGCGGCCACAATACAAAGCGGGTGTGCATTATTTTTGAACAAATATTTATGCCATAGTTATTACACCATAGGACAGGGGTCTTCAACGTTTTTTGGGTTGGGGACCCCTTAGATGAGAGAGGCATGGAGCAGGGACCCCCTGATGCTAAATGTGTAAAACTGATATTTAAGTAATCAATAAGGTACAAAAGGCTGCCTTTTCTTATTTGGCACAACGCAAAGTGGAGTAAAGTACAACTATTGACCAATCAGAATCAAGGACTGGAACTGTTTTATAAATAGAAACAAACCATATCGTCACACAGCCATATATTAAGACAGTACATTGGCACTATTATGCTGTTGTTGTACATGCATAATTTTTTTTGATAAGGTAGATTTAGTTTTTATATGAATATAATAATAATAATATAATATTATTTTATGGTATTTGCAGTGTAATAGATTTTCATTTTACTGTGAATTTACCTGAACTGGGCTTTCAGTTTATAAAGATGACTGATCATGGTGAATGGCACAAAGACTCTCTATTCTGGTGGGGATAGAGGTTGTGCTACTTTATAATTCAGAGGTTTTTTGCCTTTCTCGTGTATCGTCATTATCACGAGTTTGAGTAACGCAGGTTTATTTTCTGCATAGCTTCATATCAGACTCAGGAGAAAACATGCATTGAGTCAGCGCGCATCAACTTTTTGAAAGGCGGATTTCAACCTGACTATGAATCCCGCACAAAGCACCACCACGGTGCGCGTTTCATACATTTTTAAATGCGAGCGATAGTTTTGTCAAAGTTTATAATGCAGAAGCGGTGTGGTGTCATTTGCCTGTTGAGTTAGCGCTTTAAATCCGAACCGCGTGAAACAGCCGTCCAAGCCCAGAAATACAACTTAGATGAGACAATGTCGCACTGATTCTAAAATAACTTTCTGAAAGAAAGACACACATGCCTATAAGACTGACCTGTTTTATGATGCCTTTTCTGTCGCTACTGCTGCTTCCTGAGTGTACATTTATAATCTTCAGAAATTTTATTTTGGTCCGCTTGCTAAACTAAACGCGCGCCTTCGCGGCCACGCTCGTGCACAACTTAAAGGGGACATGTAATGTTTTTTGTACATATATTTTAAGTTTTTAGCAAAAAAAACTTGTGGTCAAACATCATTTGGGGGCCGCGGACCCCCGGTTGAAGACCCATGCCATAGGACATTACTCAAGTGTTTTATTTCCAAACTTTGGACAGGAGTTTGTCCTTAAAATGCTGTTGTGAGTAGGACTAATTTCTTACAACGAAAACGTTATTTTACAGCTTGAGAGAGAGAATATGCACTTGTGTTTAAGAACAATATGAACGAGTTGGCCTTTTAGTATTTATATATTATTTTTTATTATTTATGCATGTATTTAATGACTTTTATCATTAGCATCTTTGGTGATTTTGCATGTTTACTATGTCTTGTGCAAAGAAGTGCATGCACTTAGTTTTGCAGCGTTACTGTACGTTTTCATCACATAGTCAAAAAACACTCTGACTGCCCTGCCAACGACGCTATACAAAAAGATTAGTGGACGCTCTGATGATTGAATGCATTCTCTGCAATCCTATTAAGTGGAGGACTTCTATTGGTTTACGCATCGTGATTGGTTGCTGGCGAACTCTGTCATTGCTCATTAAAATAAAGTTGCCCTGATTTCAATTTTCCTCAATGCTTACACCGTCCAAAACGCACCATACCGGTGATCGCCAGAGCTTGCTGCCGGCTTTAATTTGAAATGAAAGACTTCCTCTCCCCTCATTGGACAGTGGAAAAAAGCGAACGACGTCTGGTATTTTTCCGCTCAGAGTGCTCCTCCAAAAGGCGTTCAGCACAGATAAACAGCGAGCATAACGCTCACTGCCCATAGAAAACCATTCAAAAAAGGCGCCTGATATGGCCATAAATGCATTCTTTGTGATCCGCCCCTAAGATAGTCAAATTTGTTAAATACCAATAAAAGGCACTTCAATACTGACTAATAACCTTTTCATTGGCATCAAAGTAAAGTTACTGAACCTAAACATAAGAGTCTGATATAAAATGATCATTTACAAGAAAACATGTCATAGTTTTGCATCTGAACTGTTTATATAATGTTTCATGAGTTCGCATTAACATTTAATCAATAAGGAATGAGATAAAGCATATTTGGCGTGTTGTTCGAGGGGAGGGCTCCGATATCGGAATTTTAGCCCAAACCCAGAGTACCCCCCCCCCCCTCTTTACTGGGATAGATGGAGGTAGCTGAGAGTGAGGTGATGGGGTGGAGGAGGGATGCTGCAAAAACTGTCACGGGACAGAGATGAGGCCCGGATATTTATAGGCACCTCTTCACACTGATTGGTTGGATCACATGACCATTCACCTTCTGAACTTATGTAAATAAACTGCATTATGATTAGTAAATTGTTGTACATTTTCTTTATTCCTTTATTATTGTATTGAAAAGAATCACTTTTATTCAATGAACTAAAAATATTTGAATAGTAGTCAGCTTTATAATGATCTTGCCAGTACGACCCCCGAAGAGTGCTATCTCTGCTTCAATGACATTTTTATTATATATCTGTATATGGCAAGCCGTTTTAACTTTTATTCGTTGTGTTCTTGATATCAACAATTCAATTTTCACTAGTTCAAATTTTAATTCTTGATATCAGAAATTACGTTTCTACTAGTAACAATGGCAATTCTTGCTATCAACAATTACATTTCCACTAGTAACAATGTTAATTCTTCATATCAACAATTTAATTCTTCATATCAACAATTCAATTCTTGATATCAACAATTAAATTCTTGATATATGTAATTGTATTTTCACTAGTGAAATGTCACCATAGGCTGCCATTCAAATTCAATTCTTGATATTAAGAATTACATTTCTACTAGTAACAATGTTAATTGTTGATATCAATAATTCAGTTCTTGATATTTAAGCAATATCGCTCGAGTAGGAGTGTGATATAGCTCTATATCATCACGGCTGTGATTAGGCCAGAGGCACGAGGCCGCAGGCCGAGGGCCGGAGGCGGTCACAGCCGTGATGATGTAGAGCTGTGTCGCACGACTCCGAGAGCGATATTGCTTTTATACAACAGTTCGACGGCACACGTTTGAAAAACGAAAACTAGAAAACAACAACGGAGTTATTTTAAAAGCCTCTTTGTTTGAGAACTACTTCTTCCGCCACGGATTTGAGGGCGGCCAGAATGACAGGTAAAACTTTCGGCTGCTTTGAAGCTCATAACAACTCAATGGACAGAAAAGCCGTTACTTTATATTACCGTTTCTTGGTCACAAAGTGTAGTTTTAAGATTAGTTCAGTCGAGAATGTATCTGTATTATATTTAAATCTGCAGTCGATTAGTAAAGATAGCGCCTGTTTGAACGTTTGCTTAGTGAGATTCGGTACAAATGAGAACCAAAGCATGAGCGGACATCAGTGTTCACTCGCCCCGCTGACCACCGCCCTCTCCGGGCTACATATCTGAAAGGTATTCCCTGGCTCTCATGTTGGCCTTGTTTGTTTATGATCGTCAAAATGAGATCAAATCAGCAGTATTTGGTGTCATGATCAAACTATTATTTGTTTTTTAATTCATATTTAGTGTCTTTTGTGTTGTTATTGTTTTGGCGCGAGGTAAAAGTTAATAAAACTATACTTGTGAAACGTTACTATTGCTTTCTCATTTATTCTTAACGCGATACGAGCACTCGATTATTATTAATAAACTTTGTTCTTGTCAGTACTATACAAAACGGTTTTTTATAAGTGTCAGAGAGATGTTTTTGCATGCTGCTTATAAATATACCAGTGGCGATATCTCATAACATGTTTTAATAGTCACGTCACGATAAAGTAAATGATCAATGTCCACATTTAAAAGCTGCGGGGCTTACCTGCAGTTCCACGGTGTTTTCGCGTTCTGATAAATGATATAGCTCCAGAAAAAAACGAGTGTTTATATTCCTCTTTCCAAGTGTTAAGCGTCCACACGATGTGACAAGACATTTCTCCCATTAACTTTAACGTAACATCCAAAAGCGCTGATCTTTGACGGAATAATACTTCTGATTGGGGATTCACAGACTGATTTATGAGCTAGTAAACTAATGAGACACACACACACGGAGAGTGATTCACACAACGCGTCTGTGTTTTTCCATTCAGAGATGAGCCTGCTTAGGACCTCCATTCACTAGGTGGCGGAATAATACTAAAGGTGAAGCGGCTACAGTGCTGTTATCAGTACAATATCGTATAGCTCTTAGCCAATCAGATTCGAGAACCAGAAAGAACTGTTGTATAACAAGATTTAAATTATTGATATCAACAATCAAGTTCTTGATATCAACAATTCAATTGTTACTAGTTAAAATGTTAATTCTTGATATCAATAATTCGATTGTCACTAGTAACAATGTAAATTTCTGTTATCTGCAATTGTATTTCTGATATCAATATCATTTCAGATATCTAAAATGGCTTTCTTACTAGTAACAATATGGCAAGCCATTTTAACTTTTATTCATTCGTAGGATATGAATTTGGGATATCAACAATTCAATTTTCACTAGTTAAAATTGTAATTCTTGATATCAGATATTACATTTCTACTAGTAACAATGGCAATTCTTGATATCAACAATTACATTCCCACTAGTAACAATGTTAATTCTTGATATCAGCAATTTAATTCTTGATATCAACAATTACATTCCCACTAGTAACAATGTTAATTCTTGATATCAGCAATTTAATTCTTGATATCAACAATTCAATTCTTGATATCAACAATTCAATTCTTGATATCAACAATTCAATTCTTGATATCAACAATTCAATTCTTGATATCAACAATTAAGTTATTGATATCTGTAATTGTATTTTTACTAGTGAAATGTCACCATAGGTTGCCATTCAAATTCAATTGTTGATATCAAGAATTACATTTTCACTAGTAACAATGTTAATTCTTGATATCAACAATTAAATTCTTGATATCAACAATTGAATTCTTGATATCAACAATCGAGTTCTTGATATCAAGAATTCAATTGTTACTAGTTAAAATGTTAATTCTTGATATCAATAATTCGATTGTCACTAGTGACAATTTAAATTTCTGATATCATGAATGGGATTGTTACTAGTAAGAAAGCCATTTTAGATATCTGAAATGATATTGATATCAGAAATACAATTTCAGATAACAGAAATTAACATTGTTACTAGTGACAATCGAATTATTGATATCAAGAATTAACATTTTAACTAGTAACAATTGAATTCTTGATATCAAGAACTCGATTGTTGATATCAATAATTTAACTCTTGATATCAAGAATTAAATAGCTGATATCAACAATTAACATTGTTACTAGTGGAAATGTAATTCTTAATATCAAGAATTGAATTTGAATGGCAGCCTATGGTGATATTTCACTTGTGAAAATACAATTACATATATCAAGAATTTAATTGTTGATATCAAGAATTGAATTGTTGATATGAAGAATTAAATTGTTGATATGAAGAATTACCATTGTTACTAGTGGAAATGTAATTGTTGATAGCAAGAATTACCATTGTTACTAGTAGAAATGTAATATCTGATATCAAGAATTACAATTTTAACTAGTGAAAATTGAATTGTTGATATCAAGAACACAATGAATAAAAGTTAAAACGGCTTGCCATAGTAACAATCCCATTCATGATATCAGAAATTAAAATTGTCACTAGTGACAATCGAATTATTGATATCAAGACTTAACATTTTAACTAGTAACAATTGAATTCTTGATATCAAGAATTGAATTGTTGATATCAAGAATTGAATTGTTGTTATCAAGAATTGAATTGTTGATATCAAGAATTAACATTGTTACTAGTAAAAATTTAATTCTTGATATCAACAATTGAATTTGAATGGCAACCTATGGTGACATTTCACTAGTGAAAATACAATTACAGATATCAATAACTTAATTGTTGATATCAAGAATTTAATTGTTGATATCAAGAATTTAATTGTTGATATCAAGAATTAAATTGTTGATATCAAGAATTAAATTGCTGATATCAAGAATTAACATTGTTACTAGTGGAAATGTAATTGTTGATATCAAGAATTGCCATTGATACTAGTAGAAATGTAATATCTGGTATCAAGAATTACAATTTTAACTAGTGAAAATTGAATCGTTGATATCAAGAACACAATGAATAAAAGTTAAAACGGCTTGCCATATCTGTAAGCAGGAAATTATATATTGAAAAATATTGATAACAATGGTTTATGCTTGAATGCACTGTAAGTTGCTTTAGATGAAAGTGTCTATGGGGCGGTTTCCCGGACCAGGATTAGCTTAATCCAGGACTAGGCCTTAGTTTAATTAGGAAATATAACTAGTTTTAAACAACATGCCTTACTAAAAACTAGGGCTGTCAAAAGATTAATCGCGATTAATCGCATCCAAAATAAAAGTTTGTGTTTACATAACATATGTGTGTGTACTGTGTATAATTATTATTTATATATAAAAACACACCCAATCATGTATATATTTAAGAAAAAAATGTTATATTTATATATAAAATATTTATATTTATATATAATATAAATTATAGAAATGTATATACAGTATTTAAATGCAAATATTTCTTAAATATATACATGAATGTGTGTGTATTTATATATACATAATATTTATACACAGTACACACACATATGCTATGTAAACACAAACTTTTATGTTGGATGCGATTAATCGCGATTAATCTTTTGACAGCCCTACTAAAAACATTACCTGTGTGCATCTTGAAGTAATACAAAGGGCCCTGATGTATTTTAAGATCTGTAAGTGAAAGTTGTTTTCAGTTATGAGAGCTCTTAAAAGTGTTTAAGTCTAGGACTAGTCTAATCCCTGTCCGGGAAACCGCCCCTATAAAGTTAAATATAATAGTGTTGATTTATTTTGGTCGTTCTGTGTTTCTCTTCCAGCTGACTTTGGAGATTATACTCAGTTTGTGTCTCAAGATTTCCTCAGGGAATACGTTCTCTTCCCAGTGGTAAGTATGTGTGTTTTATTGACACCAGGGTTGTCGCTCAGAGGTATAAGTGATTTAAAGTCTGGCCCAGAGTTTTTGGTTCCTGAACTACAATTTTTTTTCCTTAAAGTCCCTACCTGTTTTCTATTGTATTTCCATCACTGTCTCTGTCTGTAGAGCTGGCCTCATGTTGATAAGATGTTGGAGGAATGGACACCAACTATAGCAGAGGAACACAAGAGTCACTGGTCTCTATTCATAACACATTTAAGATCTGTTTGTATGTTAATATGGTTGTGTGTTAATCTGGTTGTGTGTTTGTATACTCATCAGTTTGTATGTCGATCTGGTTGTGTTTTAGTCACATGACCAGAGCAGAGGCGGCACATCTCTACATTAAGGAGGTGGAGAAGTTGGACGGCTTTGGTCAGGAAAGCTTTCCTGCTAAAGTAAGTGTGGACATTCTTCTGTGTGTGAAAACAATTTTACTTGTATAGCACTTATTACAATACATAAGCAAATGTGAAAATGTGCAGTTGTTGCATTTAGAATCTGGGGTCTCATTTCTAAAACTGTGCGTAGGAAAAAAATGGCATACGCCAAAAAATATTCAGACTTATAAAACAAAGCAATGTTCCCTTTATAAATCACAGATCACCTGGAAGTGTGCATACATTAATCATCCTCAGATCCCACCGTGCAAGCCCAATCTCTCATCAAGTTTTTTTTATAGATCACAAACTTTTCGTGGGAACAGGCGTACGCTTCATAAATGAGATCCCTGCATCTTCATGAAAAACTACTATGGTATTCACTTTCAAAAATAAGGTTACCAAAGGTATCACTGGGATGGTACCTTTTATAAAGGGTCCTAATATGTACCATTTTGGTTCCTTTGAGGAACCAATATGCACCTTTTAGGTAGAAAATGTGTACTTTTTGAAAAGGTACTGCCCCAGTAAAAACTTTATACTGTCTTGGACCTTTTTTCTGAGAGTGTATAGTAAAGCAGATTTTTTTTGTGACAAATTGATTGCTATTTAAATTGCCATAGTTATACCGCAAACCATAATGGTTAAAATCTGCCTACTGTGAGACAATAGTAAATGTGTTGTTTGTTGTTATTGTAATACAACCTTGGTTATTCATGGTTAAACCTGAATATCAGCATGGTTGTTGTGCGGCCCAAACCATAAAGTGCTTCAGTTAATCAATCAGCTTCAGGGTTTTTTGGATTTCAGTTCAGTAACAAAAATTCAGCATATTTATGCCCACCTGTAACAGAAAGAAAAATACTGTACAATATAAATATGTAAAATCCATGCTCAAGTTTCATAATCTAATAATTATTAAAGTTTGATTTCACATTGATTTTAACCTTTGATCTTACCCAGTTAAAATTAAAGATATCAATGTTATATTCACAGATTGTTTATTACATTATGTAAGATGATTATATGTAAATAACAGTAAAACACAAAATAAGGACTTTAGCTGGGTTTTCATATCCTGGCTAACACCAGACCAGTCTAATAGAGAATGAGTCGTGGTCTGGGAACCACATGCTCACTTTCTCGTATTTGAGGTGTGGTTTACGAATGCCCAGATGTACGTAGCTCATAGCCAATCGTTTCAATTATACCCGATGATGTATGTAGAGCGACATCAATTCAAACGTAAACAACTTTTATCGGGGCACACAGCTGAAAGCTATGCAACTAAACCGGTAGCTGTATATTGTATTGAAAATAAACACATTTTAGTGGCACTATGACAACCACAGTACATGCATAATGACAATATGATATTAATAAATAACACCTACCATTTATAAGTTAATTTTACTTCGTCGATGACGATGCCTAGCAGGTTGGTCCTATAAAACTCTGTGGCTATCATGTCTTGCCATATCCAAACATCCTTCTTGGATATGAAATTGTTTAACGCCAAAAGTTGCTCTTTTTTTTATTAAACTTGCGTTCAAAACTACATAGAACACTATCGGAGGCTGCAAAGTAAAAGTAACTTTGCGTTTGCTCCCGTGTTGGATTAACAAAAACTGCTTCGGTGTGTCGTATAGACGTCGTCATGGTCTTGCTGCCCCCTACCCGTTCTGTGATTAGTTCCCTATTTCAGGGGCAAAAAAAGAGCCATAGTTTCCATGCTAGAATACATTTGCGCGCAAGGCAGAATGGGGAAACCCAGGCTAGGGTTTTCACAGACTATTTTCTGATTAAATACCTGTCTACAATGTGGTTTTAAAAGACTTGCATGACCTGTGTCATGTGAAATAATTTTAGTCTAATTTTATTATATGCACAATAAGTGATATATATCTAAGTGTATAATAGACGTCAACTTAGCATTAATACCTTTCTGCAAATCAATAAGCTTTCCCTTTATAAACTCAAACATGCTGTTTTTAAATACTTCACTTACCTAAATCAGTATTCAATTTATTAATGTCGTTTAGGACTTGGTTGATCTGTTGGTTAGCATGAGTAAAGCTTCTCTTATGCACGCACACATGCACTTTGTGAGAATTACAATAACTAAACGTGTCAGAATAAATATGAAACAGGGGAAGCTGGAAGAATTGTGATTTGAGGAAGGTGGACTGCTGTTTTTATAATTGGACTAGTGATTGACAGGATCAAATGATCAGTCTCCTTTCAAACTAACTTTTACAATTTTATTGTGGGCAAATAAGTGTTTTTACACACCAGCCCTGAGCATCCGAGTCATTTCGAGTCAGACCCAAAAGACAGGTAAAAATAGAAATCGATCTAATATAAAAATATGAAAAATAACATATTTACTGATGTTATTACACAAATTGTTTTAGAGAACAATGAGAACTGACAAGGGATCACATCTCTGCCAGAATACCAGAAATACTTCAACTTTGTTTTGTTTTTGTAAACAATTAAATTAAAATGTTCACAATTTCAGATGATTAATGTGATTTCAGTGATAGCTGTGCATTAATTTCAGTTTTTTCTTTTTTTAAATTTTAAAAACAAATAACCCAGACATTTTTGTAAGTTTATATAAAAATCTAAAACAAACCCTTGTTGTCTTTGAAGGCCAGATTCAGGCCTTTGGAGATTTCCCTGAATCCACTGATTGTGATCCTTCATGTCTCTGAATCAACTATCAATTGTGTTTCTGTGTGTTGTGTTTTTAGGATAACTACACCAATGACATCATCATAGGCATGTCCTTCATCGGTGTGTTTGTCAAACACATAAACGGCAGATCTATAATGCTCCATCGGTAAGGCATCACATCATTTACCTGCTAAACAGATTTCCTAATACTACACTGAAAAAAATGATTCATTGAATTTAATAAATTTTTTAAGGTAAGTGGTTGCAATCAATTTATTTAAGCTACATTTAAACAAAAAAGATTAGTAACGTAAAATAAAATATAAAACTTTTGTTGAAATGTAGCTTAAATAAATTGATTGCAACCACTTACCTTAAAAAAATTTATTAAATTCAATTAATCATTTTTTTCAGTGTATTGTCAGTACTAGATATCTTTTAATGTCATAATAATTACTAAGACACTGGACTATTTCTGATGCTGCTGTTAGGTTTAGCTTAACTAACGTTAGATTAACGCTAATTTTCTTGATCTAGATGGAAAGATATCGGCACTATTGGACACAACAAATCGGCCATCACTGTGGAGATAACCAGCAGAGATGACACCATCATGTTTCATGTGGTCAGTACTGCATCTACAGAACAACACAACAGACTTTATTCATTAAACACAAACACAAAAGATTAGTACAGCATTTGTTAAGCCTGTCTTATATGAATTGTGGCGTTCGTGAAAGCATTTGTATGCTTTCAAAATTTTTGCTATTTGAGTTTTTTATAAAAAATGTGCAAATACTGACTAACTTGACTAGTTTCTTTATTTAATAGAAACAATATCATTCCAGATTGACTAATTTAATAGATTTGGTTTAATTGTTAACATTGTTAACAATTGTTAATCTTTTGCAAAGTGACATTTTCATCTAAATTGTCACCACTGTAATGTAAAAAAACAACATTATCATTACTGTACATTTTTTGTTTATATTTATAATTCCCATTGTGGTATTTCTGTTATTATTTTATTTTCCTGCAAGCATACATATCTTTTGCAGCTTCTGAAGGGTATTACCAAAAGTATAATCTTTAAACAAACCCACTTGAAAAATACTATAGTACACTTTAGTATTTACTGTGGTAAACTATGATATAATATAGTAATTACTATACTTATGTATACTACAGTAATCTGTAATATTAACGTAGTAAATTAATAAACTGTAGTAAATAATGTAATATACTTGAATATTTACTATGGTAAATAGCTTCAAAAGCACTGTAATATCTTGCCATTTTACTACAGTTTACTATTGTTAATACTAAAGTATACTACGTTATTTTTCATGTAGGAAATTAAAAACTGACACTGATCATTCTTTACAAAAATGAATTGTAGATGTTTATCTGTCTTCTGATTATTCAGTTTAGTCGTTTTGTTACTGTTTTGCTTCTGTTTTATAATAATTATGATTTTGTCTGGGTGCTTCGCTCTGTAGGATGATATGGAAATGGCCAAGTACATTGCGCGCCTTTTCACGGCCAGACACAAGTTCTACAGACAGAACAAGATTTTTACAACGTGAGTCTCAATTAAAACAACTTATTGCTTATTTCTCTTTACAGTCACTGTCAACAAATCTGTTGAGTGAAGTAGATACAATTCTTGATATAGTTCTCCATGTAATGTCTCCAATAAGATCTGCAATCCATTGGAAGGTTGTTCCAGGAGTAGACAAACATACTATGCTTCTTCTACATTATAGTATGGATAATGTGCAAATAATAGTCCTGAAATGCAAACGTTCAGATGTCGCTAAAAACCCCACACTGTGCCTTTAAGACGTTCTATTTAAAAATGCAAAGTAACCACTATTGGTTACTATTCAGTTAATAAGAACCCCCTTCACACAGCTTACTCATCACAAAAAATTGCATTCTTTGTGAACACAAACATGTCCTGAAATTGATTTTGGGATCGCTCCCATAAAGGGGACCTAGTAACTAGGGCTGTAATGATAAATGGCGTGTCCCATTAAAAATACCTGTCTAAAATCATTTCTGAATCTATTTTGTGTTTCATGCGCAGCTTGTACGTGTACTATGCCGTTTTGGTCAGTAAGAAGTCCTTATCAATCTAAAATCATTATGAGTCGGAGTCGTTTATAACGTGCATTCAAAAAAAGCAACACTCGTTAAACAAAATCATTCAAAATATTCTTTATTATGATGAAAATACCTGAAACAATCTGAAGAACGGCGATATATATATTCTTCTAGAGAGACATTTCCTTGAATAGTGTTTGTAATGCTACTTCTTCTGTGACTCAATTGGATTTCTGCACGAGAGCGCCCTCTGGCTTTTGGATGTGCCCGGATTTCATCGTAATTCATTCAAATTCATTCATTGAGAAAGTGCACATTTGCATGATTAATCGTTACAGCCCTACTAGTAACATTGCCATAACATTTCCGGAAAGCGTCATGTGTAAACGAACAGCAGGAACAATGCCGTAAGACCTGGGGAATAACACCACTTCTGTTGCCTAAATGCGCACGCAGGCTATTTGATCACGTGCGTTGTAAAAGGGTATATTGCAACAACGCAGTTATCGTTCATCTCTTTGACATGAGGGGTTTTAAATGCAGATCATTGTTTACGAGGAAAAATGTCTGCAAGCTGGAATGAAGCTACTGAGGCTGTGATCGTTCATCAGCTTAATAGAACAGCACGTCATGTAGTTTATGATCAAATCAGGAAAATAATTTCACGCATGTAGTTTCTCAAGAAGTTTTTGCAGAAGTTGCAGATAGTAAGCAAAATCAAGATGGTGTGGAAAATAATCCACCAAGTGCACGATTACATCACACATCACACCCGGATGTCACGTGTTTTTACGGGAACAAATAATGATGATACACACTGATTTTTGTGGGCTGTGAGACTTCATTGCATTGAACTGTGAAATATTTGGTGTTTCCCGCAGGCCTGCACGATCTCCTGTGCCACCCAGAAGACACACCTGGAATAGATCGGTATGAGCCTCAGTATTACCTCATGACACATACGTCAAAAAAATGTTAGCTGTCAAAACAATGACACAAACTGAAACAAACAATAAAGTGCCTTCAAAGCAAACTAGGAGAAAATAAATATAACCATGGTGTAGATTCAGGATTGTTGCGTGTACGTGTGGGTGGGTTTGAATATATGGTTGGTTTATGACAAAAATTTGGAAAATCATTGTGGCTAGTACAACATAAACATGGAAACACTTTATCTGTCCTCACAAACCCAGTGGGATACACGCAAGCTAAATATTGTGTTGTTTTTAAGTTTAAAAATGTCAAAGGTTTGCATCAAAATGTCTGTGAGGTTTAGGGGTGGAGTTAGGGGACAAAAAATGAGAATAACTCAAGTGGAAAATCCCTGTAAACCACATTTGCCATGTGTGTTTGTGTGCACTGTTGCTCTTCCTGTAGTCTATCTATACAACAGAATGAAGTAGATCTCACATTGGGAAAATGCTTTTACTGTATCAAATACTTTTAGCAATTTTAATCATACTTTATGTGGTCTTGATTTTGTTTTTGAAATGTACTAAAACAGATGTTCGTGCCATTTTTCATATATTTTACATTATTGCAGCACCTCTTTCCAGTCTCTCTCTAAAGGTGCTTTTCCATTGCATAGTACTACACAGGTCAGGTCATGTCAGCTCACCTTACTTTGGTTTGGTTAGCTTATCCATTGAGTTTAGTACCACCACATCCAGAGTGGGAGGGATTAGGCGTGTTATTTTATTAGTGCAATATATTTGTTGTGTATTCCTGAGTGTAATATGTTGTTAACTGTCTTTTGTGTTGTTTTGTGTAAAACTGCGGAATGGACAGAGTCCAAAACAAAATTACAATAAAGTATATCTTAATCTTAATCTATTAGCCCTGCATACTGCTGTGACATCATACAAAAAGTGGGAGTAAGCAACAGAGGGAGCATTGTTGAAATGCAGTGTTTCACATACATTAATTTATTTGTCAGTCTGTCACTGAATCAAAATTGACCATCACAAATAGATTTTTGCACATCGCATATTACTACCTCTGTCTCACGTGAGTTTCTGTACAAACACTCGTGGCGTCAGTCGATAAATCGAAAATGCTGTGCATAGATGGACGCCTGTGGATGTTTTTTACTGCTAAAAGGGACTCATCTTGCGTTTAGCATTTATGCTGGTAGTGACGATTCTCTCAGACCAATCATGATCTACACTGTTGTCACGTTTTAGTATCAGCTCAGCTCGCTTGAAACCCCAACTGAGGTGGTGCTAAAAAAGTATCGGGTACTACGTAAGCTGACCTGACACAACCCGTGGGGTACTGTGCAATGAAAAAGTGCTATTACACTCAGTTGTAGAGCATGAAGACCCATCTTACAAAACACTTAAGTCTGATTTATACTTCTGTGTCTCTCTGCGCGACGTGACATTTTTCATTTCTACTCCTGCTTAGTTGTCCACACTTTAGTTGGCACTAAATAGACAGCGACTTTTGCTATGGCCTGAGTTATTTTTGTGTTCTTAAATATTTAAATGCCTAAATCTAAACGGAGACTGGTAGTGTTTTACCATTAAAATCTAATAATGTCTTATGAATTTAATAGAATGTTTGGGCATACCAATATGGCGGTGCGGTGGCTTCACAATTGTGATATCATGTGCAATCCAGTCATTTATATAGATCAGTGAATATGACACTATACACTCACCTAAAGGATTATTAGGAACACCATACTAATACTGTGTTTGACCCCCTTTCGCCTTCAGAACTTCCTTAATCCTACATGGCAATGATTTAACAAGGTGCTGAAAGCATTCTTTAGAGATGTTGGCCCATACTGATAGGATAGCATCTTGCAGTTGATGGAGATTTGTGGGATGCACATCCAGGGCACATCCCAAAGATGCTCTATTGGGTTGAGATCTGGTGACTGTGGGGGCCATTTTAGTACAGTGAACTCATTGTCATGTTCAAGAAACCAATTTGAAATGATTCGAGCTTTGTGACACGGTGCATTATCCTGCTGGAAGAAGCCATCAGAGGATGAGTACATGGTGGTCATACTGTAAAAGGATTGGACATGGTCAGAAACAATGTTCAGGTAGGCCGTGGCATTTAAACGATGCCCAATTGGCACTAAGGGGCCTAAAGTGTGCCAAGAAAACATCCCCCACATCATTACACCACCACCAGCAGCCTGCACAGTGATAACAAGGCATGATGGATGGATCCATGTTCTCGTTCTGTCTGACTCTACCATCTGAATGTCTTAACAGAACTCGAGATTCATCAGACCAGGCAAACTTTTTCCAGTCTTCAACTGTCCAATTTTGGTGAGCTTGTGCAAATTGTAGCCTCTTTTTTCTATTTGTAGTGAAGATGAGTGGTGCCCGGTGGGGTCTTCTGCTGTTGTATCCCATCCGCCTCAAGGTTGTGCGTGTTGTGGCTTCACAAATGCTTTGCTGCATACCTAACTTGTAACGAGTTATTATTTAAGTCAAAGTTGCTCTTTAATCAGCTTGAATCAGTCGGTCCATTCTGCTCTGACCTCTAGCATCAACAAGGCATTTTCGCCCACAGGACTGCCGCATACTGAATGTTTTTCCCTTTTCACACCATTATTTGTAAACCCTAGAAATGGTTGTGCGTGAAAATCCCAGTAACTGAGCAGATTGTGAAATACTTAGACCAGCCCGTCTGGCACCAACAACCATGCCACGCTTAAAATCACCTTTCACCTTTCTTTCCCATTCTGACATTCAGTTTGGAGTTTGTCCAAGACCACACCCCTAATGACATTGAAGCAACTGCCATGTGATTGGTTGATTAGATAATTGCAATAATGAGAAATAATCCTTTAGGTGAGTGTAAATCGTATATCTTTTTACCTGAGTGAGGGGTTCTAGTGGACCAATCACAGCGCTTGTGGTCCACATAGAATTGACATGTTGTTACATTTTTTTTGTTGAGGTGCGTTTCAGGCTTTTGCATAGAGTATGTATCTATGCATAGGCTATGCCGTACGATCAACACAGAAGTATAAATGGGGCTTTAGTCTACTCGGATTTACCCAATATGTTGTGTTTGTGTCAGTTTGTGAACGAAACCAGAATACAATTGAATATAAATAAAATTAACTTAAAGGAATCATAAACAGCTTACCTGTGTGGAAGTTGTGTGAAGTCAACCAATCCAATTGTAGCTTGTCAGATCAAGAATACAGCTCTACTCGGATGTTTGTATGCTAACATTTATATACATTTTCTCAATTTTGAAGTCAAAGGCGTCTTCATATACAGACCACTATCAGGACAGACAGGGCTCTCAAGGTAAGATTCAGTCGATCTGGATAACCACATCACACAGTGACCAACACATCTATGATGTGTTATTTAACTTATAGATGTTTAATTCTGTGTCGTTTTCTCTCCACAGACAGTATCTTTCACGATGACCCATACTGTAAATCTGAAAGCAGCCTTGACCGATGTCCCGTAGAGTACAGTTATCCAAATGGCTCCGTTCACAATGGCAGCATGTGCAGCACTTCAAGCATTAGCTCGCTTAGTCGCTCCCAGACGTTTCTCCATTCCTCTCCCATGTCATCCAGTCTCTGCATTCCTGGCAGCGAACTGATGCGTCCCGACTACATCCCCAGCCATCGTCACTCTGCCATCATCGCTCCCTCCTACCGGCCCACCCCCGAATACGATGCCGTTATGCGTCAGAAGCGCCGCGTCTTTGCGGCTTCGCCCAGCGGCACCTGTCACAGCCAATCGCTGCGCAGCCTGAACATAACCAACACGCACGTGTACCAGCAGCCACAGGTTTTAGTCTATAGTCAGCCGGAGATTAGGAAACGTGGATTGTATGTCGGCCCGAATGGGACGGGAGTACCTTCTCACCCTCCGTTCAGACAACACACGGGACCTCTGCCGACCCACTCGGTACCCGGTCCTGGTCATCCGTCAGTAGCTATCTCGCACACAGTCAGCACTCCTGAACTTGCAAACACTAAGCAGCAGGCCATGAACGGAAGAATGGAAGAGTCTAATTACATCACGACAGCCACGAATATGCTAAGGAATTATCTTTCCCGGCCACCTCCTCCCTATCCAGCGTTTCGTCCGGCAACCAGTACCCCGGACCTGGCCGGTCACAGGCAGCGCTGCGCTGGTAACTCCAGTCCCGAACTCGTCCCCAGAAAAGTCCCACTATCTGTTAAAACATTCCAGCCGGACAGTTCGACAGTAATGCACCAGTCGCTACAAGAGGTCAGCGAACCGCTCATGATGGCCAAGCACTGTGCCGCTGTCAGAAAGCGTCACAGTGTGGAAGTGGTTGGCGGTCACCGTTTCACAGAGACCCTCATGAAAGGTGGACACGCCCCTCTCCCCCGCAGAAACACGGTACGAGAACAAGTCCGACCTACTCATCAGCAGGCCGCACCTCCTCCTGCAAAGGCCACAGAGGTTCCCGTGCAGAAAAAGTCGCCCCCGTCGGGTCAGTCCATGTACCAGCATGAGAAAACTCTCTCCAATGCCACCATGTTTATCCACAGCAGTGAGAGTGAGGAGGAGGATGCTTTGGATCTGGATGTTCAGATTCCAGGTCTGAATGAGGATATTAGTGCGCAATATCAGGCAGCTCTGGCCAACATTCCCAACAAACCTCCACCGGAGTATCCAGGATCCCGTCAGACCGGCAGCAGTTCTGCACTGAGACCCCTCAACCAGGTACAGCCAAAATGCAATTTGGCATTTATGTTTATCATTATATTAAACCTGAAGAACCTATATCATTTTCAGCTTTATATATTCTCATAAAGGGTGGAGGACACTTCAGTGTTTTAATATGTGAACTCATCACCATATAGATTTTTTACTTTTTTATAGAAGCTAGTTTTTAATAAAATAATGTCTTCAGGATGGTGGTCATGGGACTGCTGATGTTCAAAGCGGAGGTGTTGTGGATCAGGCCGGTCTCAGTGCTACCACATCTGTGTCTGAACCTGACTTGACCAGTGTGAAGGAGAGAGTGAGGAAAGAGCCGGTAAAAGAACGACCCGTCTCTGAGATGTTCTCCATTGAGGATAGCATTGTGGAGAGAGAAATCGCTCAGAGGGTAAGACGCATCCACCCGCTGCAAGAATTTACTCATTTAGTTTTTTGTAGGAACTGCAAGCTTTAGCTTAATAAATCCTCAGGAACATAAATTTGTTCAACTCAAACAAACACCAGGATCAACCCAGTGCAATCGCATTTTAGAGGCTGTTTATACAATTTTCGACCATAAACAGGAAAGTTATGTGGTTTGGGTGTTTGATTACGCGAAATGCCATTTTGGGTGTCCTGAAAATGCAAACCTTTAAAGATGGGTTTCCAAGTGCAAGTTTTTCAACTCTTGTCATGTCCGTGTAAACTACATAAACATGAATCTGTAATAACGGTGATGTCATGTGCATGTGTTAAAGCAACACTAAAGAGTTTTTTACCTTAAAATAACGTTTCCAAAAAGTTTCAGTTGTTCATCCACTCGAAACAGTGTCAACGGCACTTTCACATTCGCTTTCCAGCCCTCTATCGGCTAAAACCGCACTAAAGAAGTTTCCAACCATCGGGTCGCGGTCCTGTAGTTCGAGTGAAAACTAAAAAACCTTGCTTTACGGCAGACCTACAATCCAATCAGAGCCAGCTTTGCTGCAGTAGGCTAAATTATTTACGACAGTGATGGACAATTCCGCTTCCAACCTGTAGGGGGAGCAAAGGCATGCTTGTGTATGCCCAAAGCAACAATGGCAGCTTACCAGAGATTTAATGATTACCGGTTTAATTAAATTCAATTTTATTTAAATAGTGCTTTTCACAATTGTTAATTGTTTCAAAGCAGCTTTACATTAATAGATGCAGGAGAAAACACAGAAAAATC
This sequence comes from Misgurnus anguillicaudatus, assembly GCF_027580225.2. Classification (NCBI taxonomy): domain Eukaryota; kingdom Metazoa; phylum Chordata; class Actinopteri; order Cypriniformes; family Cobitidae; genus Misgurnus; species Misgurnus anguillicaudatus. Next base: position 7,688,182 of record NC_073354.2, read on the forward strand.
GATGGACAACATAAGCAGTAAAATACAACGGCTAATAGTATTGTCACGGTACCAAATTTTCAGTAGTCGGTACTGATACCAGTAAAGATTTACGGTTCTCAGTACCAATTTCGGTACCAAAGGAAATGCTAATTAAACACTATTTTATTAATAAAGTTAAAAGGATATACATTGCTAGCCGAACATTCATTACTTTCTAACACAAGAATTTGGTATTTACATTTTGTTTTCTCATTTATTTTACCCATGTAAAAGTTTTTAAAGCATTAAAAGGTTAATAAGAACACTTGACAGAATGAGCATTAGCCCCGCTGGTACTGTACTTACTATTAAGTTTACAAACGGGGGTTAATTTCATTCCAACATTAAAATGCTACAACACTCATAATGCAAATGTAATAAAAACTGAACCTCACCTGTTTGAACTCCAGCCAAATGAATCCAGCTGGCGCCTTTAATGTTTTTCCTCCTTTCATCCAGACACTTCACTCGTTCTCTCGGTGATGCGCTTTACATATGAAGTATTCCTGTAAGCGAGTAACGTGACTCTGCACATCTTCAAATGATTTTGTGGAGTTCAGTGACCCTGCGTTGCGACTCGCATCGTTCACGTCTTCTTGTTGCGTCTATGAAAAGTTTCCGACTGACAACCTGTCAAACAGCGCATTAGTTCCGGGTAGACTCGGTTGGACCCGGTTCCGCGGTTGTTCCGGTACTTAAAAAAACCTAGTACCGAAGACTTTTTTATTTTTTAGTACCGGCTTGGTACTGAAGACCTGGTACTTTTGACAACACTAACGGCTAAAATGAAACCGTAATAGCGAGCGTAGTAATAATGTAACATAGAAGAGGGTGCTAAGTTAAGCCAATGTCAGCTGACTCCCCAGGGGTGGAAAAATGGGGTATAATGGTTATTTGTGACAGCTAGGGCTGTCACAATGATTAAATAATCATATCATCGCAATTGTTTGACCTCATCTAAATGATTTCAGATCACCGCAATGATTGCACATCTCTTTAAAAAACACAAGGGGGAGCTGCAGCGCCTGTATAAACGAGACAGTATCAGATTACTTTTAAATATGTGATATGTGTATTAATATTTACTGCCAGGTAAACCTTGCAAAATAATTTAAATAATCACAATAATGTATGAAAATAATAAACAAAACAAAAATTGATGGACAACATAAGCAGTAAAATACAACGGCTAATAGTGTTGTCACGGAATCAAAATTTCAGTAGTCGGTAGTAGTCTCATTCTGGCATAATAATCAAGGACTTTGCTGCTGTCACATGGCTGCAGCAGGCGTAGTGATATTATGCAGTGCCCGAAAATAGTCCCCAGCTTTTGAAAGTAATCAAGGGGACTATTTTCGGGCAGTGCATAATATCACTACGCCTGCTGCAGCCATGTGACAGCAGCAAAGTCCTTGATTGTTATGCCAGAATGAGAGTATAGTTCCTAGCCATCTGCCTAGAAACTTTAATTTTCCTAAAAACTTGTCATTTTCCGTTGGTCTTAGTACACAATGTAACTACAGAAGAGTCAAGTTTTATATAAGAAAAATATTGAAACTCTTTTTTTGTGCGATGCTAATGGTCTAATCAGATTAAATGAATCGTGCTAAGCTATGCTAAAAGTGATAGTGCCAGACACGGAGATCAGCTGAATGGATTCCAAAACGTTAAAGGAACAATATGTAGGATTGTGGCTAAAACTGGTACTGCAATCACACAACTGGTGGCCAATACACAAAATGACAACATAAACATCAGTTGAGGGCTGCAGCTCCACTTTTTAAATGACAATATCCTGTCCGGACCACTGTTGTCAGTGATATAAGTATTTGAAATGAAAATGATTTCTTAATGTCTAGTGACATATCAGCGCCATTTTATGATTAAATGATATACATTTCTTACATACTGTTCCTTTAAGAATCAAATGTTTAACTCTAGGGAAGCTGGAAAATGAGCATATTTTCAAAAAAAAAGTGGAATGTCCCTTTAATGTAACAGTCATGATTGAATAAAAAGCGACGTCAAACTGCCTCAATTAAAATAGCGTGCTGCCGCTTTAAATAACTGCTTGTCTCGTGTCAGTGACAAGGTTGCAATGTAAATCTTTCTTGCCTGTTTTAAGTCTCCTGAGATGTCATTTTTACTGCATGCCTTTGGCACCGCAATGTGGGGTTAACCCCGCAAATGCAGGGGTCAACCTGCTTTGCATAACCCTAGGTTAATTTCAGGGATAACCCCGCTTCTAAAATACAAGTGTGAAACGCTCCTTAACCCAGGATTAAAAGTGGGGTTTATAACTAATATAACCCGGGGTTATGGTGGTGTATATGGTTGTGTTAATGGTAATAACTGCAGGTTTGTTCTTTCTCATGAAGTCACTGGAGAAACAGAAGATGTCAGTGGAGAAGAGACCGCTGATGATGGCTGCTCTCAACGGCTTGTATGTCACACGCATGACCGCTGATCACATGACCAAACACACGGCCCAACACAACAACACGGATGAATGGGTGAGAAGACATGAATGATATCAGTCCAGTGTGTTTCTACATTGGTGATCTGTAATCAAAACCTCTGCTTTCATGTGGTCTCCTTTAGTGTCAGATGCTGGAGCTGAAGTTGGAAGAAGAAAGACTCTTTACTGAATATGAACAAGTTTCCAAGAAAAGATCAACATCCGTCTTCACCACGGCAATGCTGCCGGACAACATTGAGCGAAACCGCTTCCGAGATGTTCTCCCGTATGAAGAGAACCGGGTAGAACTCGTGCCAAACAAAGAGAACAACACGGGATACATCAATGCCTCACACATTAAGGTTAAAGCAACACACCACAAAACAACATGATGTAAATACTGCTTTGCTTTCAAGTTGTTAAATTTTAAAAGTTCTTCTGTACTCAAACTAACTTACCACCCAAAGTTATTAACCCAAGTGACAATTGTAAAAAAAAAGGAAAAAAATGAGAAATCAATACATAAAACGAGACAAATATGCACAGTATATTTAATAATTAAAGGATTAGTCCATTTTCTTTAAAAAAATTCATACAATTTACTCACCACCATCGAAGTGTTGGTGTCTTTCTTTGTTCAGTCGAGGGGAGGTTGTGTTTTTTGAGGAAAACATTCCAGGATTTTTTTAATTTTAGTGGACCCCAGCGCTTAGCGGTTTTGATGAGGTTTAAAATTGCAGTTTCAACGCAGATTCAAAGGACTCTGGACGATCCCAGGTGAGGCATGGGGGTCTTATCTAGCGAAGCGATTGTCATTTTTGGCAGGAAAGGTGGAGAATATGCACTTTTGGTCCACAACTTCTCGTCTTCCTCCGGTCCTGTGACGCGCCAGTGCGACCTCACGTAATACGTCATCACGTCAAGAGGTCACGGATGACGTATCGAAACTCCGCCCCAGTGTTTACAAGTGTGGAGAAAGACGACCGTTCCGACGTTGTTGTATGCCGCATGATACCAATTAATGTCTTTGTGTCAGTTTATTGTTTAAAATCGTCCGCAAATGTGCGTTTCATTTGTGTAACACGTGACCTTTCCACAGCATTATGCAATTGTGTGAGGTCGAGCTGGTGCTTCACACAGCCGGAGGAGGAGGAGAAGTTGTGGATTGGAGGTGCATATATTTTGTTTTTCTTGCCAAAAATGTCAATCGTTTCGCTGGATACGACCCTTGTGCCTCGCTTGAGATCGTTTAGAGTCCTTTGAAACTGCAATTTTAAACTGCATTGGGACTGTTAAGCGTTGGGGTCCATTGAACTCCATTAAAATGAGAAAAATCCTGGAATGTTTTCCTCGGAGGGCATAGTTTCTTCTCGACTGAGCGGGGAAGGACATCAACATTTTGGATGACATGGTGGTGAGTAAATTTTCTGGATTTTTTTTTGAGAAAATGGACTAATCCTTTAAAGAAAGAAAAAATGTGTTTGAGTAAATGTTTACAGAATTGAAACATTTTGATGGGTTATTGTCTTCTGCGTGTTGTGTAAAGGTGATGATTTGTGGAGAGGAGTGGCACTACATCGCCACACAAGGTCCACTGCCCAACACATCCCATGATTTCTGGCAAATGATTTGGGAGCAGGGCGTCAGTGTCATCGCCATGGTTACAGCTGAGGAGGTATGGTCAGAGTACATCATCATCATCATTAGTTGTCATGTAAAGAAAGATGCTGAGATTTGTTTTGAAATGTTTGTGTGATTGTTACAGGAGGGTGGACGCTCTAAGAGTCACAGGTACTGGCCCAAACTGGGATCCAAACACAACTCGGCCACGCACGGCAAATTTAAGGTCACCACTAAGTTCCGCACGGACTCTGGTTGTTATGCGACCACGGGTTTAAAGGTGAAGCATCTGTTGTCGGGTCAGGAGCGAACAGTGTGGCATCTGCAATACACGGACTGGCCTGAACACGGCTGTCCGGAATATGTGCAAGGATTTCTGTGTAAGTCGGACAAATGCCAAATTCATCCGATGAAACAAATCTCTGTATAGCCTCCGAGTGATCTGTGCTGGTCCATATTATTTCACTTGACACTATGTGCAAAACAAAAACTATATTATAACATCTAAAAGCCAATTTATACTTTTGCGTCGGGGTTACGCCGTAGGGCAGGGGTCGGCAACAGGCGGCCCGCGGGCCAAAAGTGGCCCGCCAGCAATATTTTCTGGCCCGCCAGATTAATTTGAAGTCCGTTTTTAAATTTTTTTTTTAATCAGACTTTTTTATTTTACAATAACAGTTTACAAAAATGGCCCCATGTATCATTCCTTCATTCGTTTTTTCAAATCAAAACCAAAAAGAAAATAAAGAAAAACGACTTGTTTTTCTATTATTTATTTCCTGAACTAAAATCAAACGACTCGTTTTCTGAATGTGCGCTCAGATCAAAAATAAAAAAAAGAATGAAAACGGGTTCGGACAAATTTTAATTGAACACCTTAGCAGACATATACCAATATTTAAACAGATCAGGTACTAACAGATTACATTTTAATAAGGGTTTTAATAAGGGTTTGAATAGCAATATGCTTTCCTGTAAGTCTCATTCGCTTACAGTCAGACTTTTCAACTTTTTTCATTATTATTTATTCGCGTATAACACACTGACAAATAGCAAGAATGTCCTGAAAAAAATGCGTATAATAGCTATCTTAACGGGCCGCTTTTTCTCATTCTCTTTCTCTACCAGCGCATCCGCGATCATGACTGTCATTAGAGTTTGAGCATACTTCTAAAACACAATCGATCAAATAATTGCAGAGGTATGACTTCATGAATCATTTGCAAATTTACCTCGTAAATCATGTCAATTCATCACGCGTGAAGACGTTAAACTCCGTGACATTGCAAATTACTGAAAAGTAATTGCTGGCTTTTAGAAACCACTACAAAATATGATAAAAATAAACTCTTTTACTGCAATAATATTTTAACTAATACACTTTTAAAGTAGATTTGAAAGGAATACTGTTGTTTTCTGCTACTTGAACTTGGGGCTAGAGCCCGACCTAAGGTTCGACCTGCATGCCTTCGAAAACAGCAAGTCAAGTTCGTTTACCGTTAAATATTAAGACTTAATGGGCAGGTAAATTCGTTAAAAAAATGAAAGTAATCCGCCAAAATATGGTTTTACATGTCTATTAAAATAAAGCCATTATTAATTTTCCTAACGCATAGTTCTTTGATCTTTACCTCCGTTTAAAACGTTATAAATTTGGCAAAGGAGGATGTTCAGCAATTTGAACAGCAACTCCGCAACCAACTCGGTTTATGATGGTGAGAAATTTGAGTGAGAGGCTTTGTCCTTAATTTATTATTTATATTTCATTATAAATACAATGAATACAATGTTAAAATAATATTTTTATTGGCACGAACACAATTTTTGTATAACATTTAAAATTATCTGTCTCTTTTCGTTAGAGACATTTGAATGTGAGATTCTGGAAACGTGACGTTAAGTTTTGCGGATCCGTCAGGTCGGGAAATAAAGCGGGTGAACACAAATGAATCTATGAATAGAACCTTGTCGGAGCTGGACAAAAAACAGTCCAGCGGAGACCTCCTTAAACCTTAGGTGTGTATGTGTGTGTCCCGGATAAATATTAATGAAAAAAGGAATAGTTCAAAAGTCGGACTGTAAGAGTATTTCATGAGAGCATAAATGCCTGTAATATTACCACTATAGTACTTGATCTGTTTAAAATGATTTCATTGATATATTATGCCTATGAAGGAGTTAATTAAAAAAAATGTCTAATCCAGTAATTAATTTTTTATCTGAGCACACAATCAGAAAATTTTTTAATAAAAAAAAAAAAAAACGATCGAACGAATGATACACAGACCCATTACCATGTTATTAGCAATTTTTAATGCCGTCTTTCGTCTTTTAAATAGGAAATAAAGACAATGTTTCTTGACAAAAGATCAGATAGCCTATACTAGGCTAATTCAAAATAAGACGTAAGTGTGCCAACAAAAGTTGGCACGCCATCTACTGGCTAAAAAAAATATTGGCCCACGGCCAAAGTTACTTGCCGACCCCTGCCGTAGGGTATGCCAGACGCTACGCACGTAGGCAACGCCGTCATGAGCATTTATACTTCTGTGTTTGTGTTGCTCTGCAGTTACACCGCCGAAATGCGTAGGAGGAAACACAATGCATTCATGCCGACCAATCACAGATCTTGCGGTCCGCGTCGTTTCGACGTGTAGTTACATTTTTGAGGAGGTGCACGTCAGGTACTGCGAAGGCTACGGCGACAGGGTTCGCGTCTATGCGTTTGTTACGGCGTACCTATAACGTGCACCTAACGCAAAAATATAAATTGGCCTTAACTGTGATAATGCAATAAATTGTCCACATTAAATATGCAAAGTAAACTTTAGTTTTTTTTCTTGGTATCAAATGTTTTGAAATAAACTACTTCTGACTTGTTCTGGTTCTTCTGTCTTTTTCTCATCAGCGTATCTTGAAGAGATCCAGTCAGTTCGCCGTCACACCAACAGTATGTTAGACACATCCAAGAGTTTGAACCCACCGGTGATCGTTCATTGTAGTGCTGGAGTGGGTCGTACCGGTGTGGTCATCCTTACTGAACTCATGATCAGCTGTCTGGAGCATAACCAGGTCTGAACTCTATTTTACTCTTTATTAACTTTTTCCATCCCTGTGTATAACCAAAGTCCCTATAGGGAAGTCGCAACATTATTTCAACAGTTACAAGAAATAGCTTACAGTTTTTTACAGACGCTAGGACACATTTCTCAATACTTAGGTCACTTTTGCAAAACTCTTCACACAGTGAGCACAACAGAAGTCTATGTGGGCTAAACTGAGGATCAATTATCATTGCTTTGGCACAAAATGCATTCAATGACTACATCTCTCAAATTTCATGAATTCTTTTCTCACTCAGACACAACAACTGCCAAAACTCTTTATACATACAGGCCAATTTGCACATGCTTACATACTGTTTTCAAAACTGTTAAACTTATGTTCAAAACAATAACATAATACAAAACTGAATAAGACAGCAATTTGCTACATTTCAACAGTAATTTTTTACAGTTTTTTACGATTGCTTACACACTATAATTAAAATTTTCCCACAATTAGCAAAACCTAACACTCAAGGAGCAAAACACAAGGCTGGATTTGCACAACTGTGAGCACATTGTCAGCTTCACACTATTTGCAAAACATTACACACAGCGATTTGCAAAACACTAAACACACTTGTATACATTAGACACAGAAGTCTATCAGGATGTCACTTCTTTGCAATTCCAAAGCACTGACTGTCAAATGACCACACTTATGAGCCAATCTGTTAAACACAGCCATCAGGTGCACAAACACATAACTGCTAAATTGTACACACACCAATCAGGTTTAAGCACTATAAAAATGCAGCAGGTCCTGCATGAATTCATATGTATTGATGAGACAGGGTTCAAAATCACAAAAGCAAGAAGAAGAGGCAGAATTATCATTGGGCACCGGGCTATAATCAATGTCCCAGGGCAACGTGAAAGTATTTCACAGCATGCGGTTCTCCTCAATCATGCCAAAATGGGCCCTTAGAACACACCTCACATTCTCTCATTTTTGGACCCATTGCACCACATTGTCACAGCAAGTATGAAATGCACCAGATACAATACACTGTCATCTGGGACAATGTGTCATTCCACCGCTCTGCTTTGGTCAAGAACTGGTTTCAACACCATCCACAGACAGTACTATACCTTCCACCATACTCTCCATTTCAAAACCCTATCGAAGAGTTTTTCTCAGCATGGCGGTGGAAGTTTTAGGATCTCCAGGCTCAGGTACCACTCATTCAGGCCATGGAGGACGCCTGTGACCAAGTTGACACCGTAGCTGTGCAAGGATGGATTCAACATTCAAGACGGTTCTTCCCGCGTTGTCTTGCTAATGAGGATATTGCTTGTGATGTTGATGAAATTCTCTGGCCAGATCCAGCTAGGCGAAGAGAGAATGTATAGTATCCCTGCTGAAAAAAACAGCATAGACCAGCAACATTCCCATGCTGGTTTAGCTGGTGGTCACCACCATACCAACACCAAAACACATTATATACTGGTCTTGCTGGTATGACCAGCATGGGATGCTGGTGCTGGTATGCTGATGACCACCAGCTAAACCAGCACCAAACCAGCATGGACCAGCATGGGAATGCTGGTGGTCAGCACAAAAACACAATTTGCTGGTATGCTGTTTTTTCCAGCAGGGATGACCGTAGTATTTTCTTTACAATATTGTCAGTTTTTTCAGATTATTTTTTATGTTTGTTGTTGTTATTTACTGTAATTGTAACCTGTACTGGATACAGTATTTTACATTTGTCTGTTGTTTGCTGAGCTAAAAGTGTTATGTACACTACTGTAACTAGGACATGTTTTGTTGTGATTTTCCATGTTGACTGATTTGGGTATGGAGAGAAATCAATTATATTTATAGTTGCACTTTCTCTTTGTACTTCATTTGCAGTACTCTAATCAATAAGAATTAGACTTGCTAAAAGTGTTTTAGGTTAGCAGCAGCAGTGTGTAACTGGTTCAAAAAAAATTGAATTCTTGTGAAATGTGTGTGTTTCTTATGGTAACAAAATATTGTTTTTATAAAGTTGTGTATAGTTTTGACAAAAGTGTTCCATTTTGCAAATTATCTGAAATGTTGTGCTACTTTGGTGAAGGGTTGTGTTAATTGTGTGTAGTGTTTTGACAAACCGGGTCCTGTTTTCAAAATTTTGCTTAAGCAATTGTAAAAAACTGTAATGAAATATATTTTAAATCTTAAAAATAAATGCTATAATAACAATTGGCCAAATGGAGAAGACAGAGTAGCATAACTATTGTATCTGTATCAGTGGATGGTGTGTATATAAATTCTTGTATTTTGGAATTACTCACTGCAAAAAATAAAAATAAACTACATAAAATATTGAAGAATTCTGCATCATATCTGATTCATTCCAGTAACATATATTGCAGTGAATTATAAACAGAGAAAACATTGTATAATGCTACATGTTGTTAGTGTTTTTTAAGTCATTGTTTTGTGGGTGACAAAGTGTGTTTGTCGGCCGTCAACCTTTGCTAGTGTTCTGGAAGAATGAGTTGATTTGAGACCTGAATAAAGTGTTTTGGTAGTTGTAGTGCATTTTGAATGTGAAATGAACTGCTTTGCCAAGCTGAAAGTTTGTTAGGAGAACTGTGTGAAGAGTTTTGCAAAAGTGACCTTAGTATTGAGAAATGTGTCCTAGCATCTGTAAAAAACTGTAATACCCTGAATGATCAATATAAGCCCGTTGTTCATAATTTATTTTCATTAAAAAAATCTAAGAGGAGGATGTTTTTCAAATATTTTTTTTCACAAATCGCACCCTGGTTATATGCATCAGTATTCATTCCTAATGCAAAGTACCAAATTTTTAACAAATTCTGTTTGTTTGTTTTTTGTTTGTTGATCAGCGAGTGGAGGTTCCAATGATGTTGGATCTATTGAGACAACAAAGGATGTTGATGGTGGAGACGGTCTGTCAGTATAAGTTTGTGTATCAGGTTTTGATTCAGTTCCTCAAGCACTCCAGACTCATCTGAGGGTCCGGGCGTGGACACATTCACTTTTCAAAAACATTCTTGACAACAATCCTACAAATAAGTTTAAATTTAAATGAATTTACTTTTTTGTCAGGAAAGAAAAGCGTTCAGTATACGTGAGGTGTTTACAATAAAACTTGTCTAACATATTTTATAGCTTTAATTACTCTTGAATTTGGGTTTTATATTTAATGTGTTCTCATTTTGTTTCAGACCTGCATGATTTTTATAAAACATAACAGAAAAAAAAGAAATATTTTAGGTGTGAGACACCACTAACTGACCTAAAGTCAGTATTGTGTGTCAGATGGTCTAAAAGTGATTTAGAAATATAATTATCCAGAGCTGATAGGAGTCAACCCAAACTCTCCTGAATAATTCATGTATTTTTAATAAAGTTATTGGCTGCCTAAAGCACATTAAGAAAATCCTAATAACTCATTAAAGTATTTGATATTTTGTATTATTATATTTTATATTTTATTTATGCTGTGTTTAATAAATGAATCTTTCACTTTGCAACTTTTATTTCAGATCTGAGGTCAGTTAGGGTACAGTTGTATAAATCAAAAGACACAATTCTTTTACACAGTTATTGCTCATCGAATGAAATATTGAATCTTTGTCTTTATTTTTATTAATATTTCCCAGATGCAAAAACAGTTGTTATATATTGAAATATTTTTTTGTTTCTATGAAATAAAAGTAAAGTTATATTTTATTGATGATCTTGATGTGAATATTTTATATTTCATTGTGAATAGACACCTATGCATGTTTTTGATACAAATGTTTGCATTCACAAATTAATAGTTATCTGCAAATCTATGTGTGCATTGTTTTTTTACCTTTGCTTAGCTTTTAATTCTTATGATCATTCATTTTGTATATGCACTGCCTATCCAAATAATACATGTTTATGACATTGCCATGCATTCTTTTTCAGCAATAAAGTATTATGATGTGGTGCCCATCCTATAAAATGCTTCAGTGCTATTATTTGTAATGCAACTTTGAGAACCGTTGTTACTTGAACTATACTTGGATCTCATTTATATTTCTGTATCTTTTGCACCATCACAATGCATTACAGAACGGGCTACAAGTTCCCTAAGGAATACTGAATATCCAATTGGAGTAAAATAAGGCATCAATAATGACAATCAAGTCTTTAAGGGATCCAATAAGTGCTAACATAAAAAAAAGATTTTGCTATATTTTCTTCATCTTATAACAAATACATTTATTTAACATGTAGTACATTTAAAACTTATACAGCTTTAACACACATTTTGTTTCTCATAAATCTCACTGAAGAGAGTCTCTTCATTCATTCACATGTATAAGGTTAAATTCAATGTCCTCCCAGATTATTCATCACCACTGATTTCTCGTTTGAGCTCTGTTACATACGGGTGATCTTTCCCATGAACGACCTCCATAATGGCCAATGCCTGAAACACAAACACGGTTATCACTCGCAGCTGGCCATTTCCCTTATGCAACAAAAATATACTGCAGTATATTGGAAAATATCATGTAATATATTAGGCAATATATTCCCATATATCGGATTTAATATTTATATTTCCCAATATATTGTAATATATGCATAGAAAATATCATGTAATATATTAGGCAGTATATTCCCATATATAGGATTTAATATGTATATTTTCCATTATATTGCAGTATATGAATAGACCATACATGTATATATTGATACAAAATATATTGTAACCAAGACCAAAAAGGGCACTGTGTTTTTCCATGTAATATTTTGTCTTTATATGATTTAATATACTGCAATATATTACATACATATAGAATATATGTATCAACATATTACTCCATATATTGCCAATATATACTGCAATCTATTACATACATTTAGAATATATGTATCAATATATTACATACATTTAAAATATATGTATCAACATATTACTATATTGCCAATATATACTTCAATATATTACATACATTTAGAATATATGCATCAATATATTACTTCATATATTTCCAATATATTATGGGATATATTAAATAGTATAATGAGATGTATTTAATCAATATATGAAAACGGCAATAATTGCAGTATTGTATAATATATTGCAATATATCACTTACATATATTAAATATATTTTTATATAATATATCATGATATATATTACTATGTAAGTTTCACAATATATGGAGACACATTAAATATATTGTCATGTAATATATTGAGAAATATATTTTTGTTGCATAAGGGTTTACAAAAGACATACGAGTCTCACACCGGATGTGCCGCTGTTGGCACAATAAAACATTTATTTTAAGATACAAACAACACAATTGAAACATTAGTGTATATACCACCAGATAATGCTTTTGCAAAATTAATTATATTTGGACTTTAAAGGTGCAATGTGTAGATATAAGTAGGATCAATTAAAAAAATGCAATACGATATACATAACTACACTGAAAAAATGAAGTATAATTGACTTAATTTTTTTTTCAGTAATATTTTTCAAGTAATTGTCACACATATGGAAATTAAGTAAATCTACTTAACTAAGTCACTGTAAAAATATGTGATATCTACTTTAAAAATATTATGTATAATATAGTTATCAAATAATTTTTTTCAGTCATGAATTGTCGCTTTTCTTTACATATTTATTATTATAAACCACATTATGATGAGCAAGTAAGAAGAGACTGGTCTCAGTACAGGAAAAAGTCGCACATAATATTTCACATAACACCCTGACCCCAGGCCATCTTTACTGTCGGGTCGTGACCAAAATAAACAGACTCGAAACAAGCTATAGAAGTGCGTATATCTCAAAAGGGCTTTGAAATGTAAAAATAAGTTGGAGTTTATTCTTCGTAACCATTGTGTATTTACCTTTTGAAAAGCACTGATGCCGGTGGACTTTCTGTCCAGAGCGATGTAGAGTCTGCCCAGTTTAAGATACATTGATGCTATATTGAGAGAGTGCGGAGGGTAAAGCACGCTAAAGAGAAAACACACAAACGTTAAAATTCATGGAACACACAAAGACACACCATTATTTATGTGCGTGTTCTCACGTTGTAAGACTTGAAAACTTTTTCGCCGTATCTAACCGCATCATCGTAGCTCTCCATATAGAGACAGACGCCCATGGCCTGGTACAGCATATGGAGCATGTAGACGTTAGAGTCGTCGAAAACTGAACTCATTTTATCGATGATGAGTTCACACATCTCCAACAGCTCCGAAGGACTTGAGCCAGAGTCAAGATTCAATAAACATTTCACCAATTCATATTAACTCTTTCCCCGCCATTGATAAGTTAACTTCGTGTTCCTGATGAGTTTTTATGTTAATGTGTAATACCGCTCTTACCCAATTTATAAAAAAACTGAATAAAATTTTTTTTTTTTAATTATCTAATTTTAAACTCTTATTTTAGCTTTTTGCTTAAATTTTTGTATTTTTAAAAAAGAATACCAATATTTAGGAGTTCATAAGAAAAAAATATAGATAGGAAGAAACATTTTTTCCCATTTTGTTTGTTTTTCCCAAAGAGGGTCTGTTCTTTCATTTCATATATTTGCATGTTTATATATTTTTAAAAGAAAATTTCCTTGTAAGGCATTTTGTGAAAATCACAAAAATACTGGCGCGCAACTTTTCAAAAAAAAAAAGGCTGGCGGGGAATGAGTTAACCACACATAACGTTTTACAAGAATATCATGCAATGGTGCCTGTCTGTGGAAAACTCATTGACGTCACGTTTGGATCACTAAAATAATCTAAGATACATATGTCCATCATCTTTCACACGAACACAATTCGTTTTTTCAAGAGGAAAACAAAAGGATATTTTTCTCGCGTTTGGCTCTGCGAAATTCTTCTACGGCATTTCGAGCGTAACGCACCATATCACTGATCTCCTTCTGACTTATCTCATCACTCAATTTCCTCACCTTCATCTTCATCATATCCTGCATAGACACACAAAAGTCAAATTATACTCGACTACGTAGTCTCTGAGGATTAAATATGACACGCAATATACAAGTATTGAAGTCAAATGTGACCCTGCACCACAAAACCAGAAATAGGTCACCCAGATATATTTGTAGCAATAGCCAACAATACATGAATGGGTCAATATTATAGATTTTTTATGCCAAAAATGATTAGGATATTAAGTAAAGATCATGTTTCATGAAGATATTTCATACTTGTAAATATATACAAAATGTATTTATCATTACTAATATGTGTTGCTATGGACTTCATTTGGACTTTTTTAATGGGACATTTCACACTTTTTTTAAATGTAAAATAAATCTTTGGTGTCCCCAGAGTACATGTGTGAAGTTCTAGCTCCAAATACCATATAGATCATTTATTATAACATGTTAAAATTGACACTTTGTAGGTGTGAGCAAAAATCTGCAGTTTTTGGGTGTGTCCTTTTACATGCAAATGAGCTGATGAAATCCACTAAATGGCAGTGCTGTGGTTGGATAGTGCAGATTAAGGGGTATTATCCCCTTCTGACATCACAAGGGGAGCCATATTTCAATTACCTATTTTTCACATGCTTGCAGAGAATGGTTTTCCAAAACTAAGTTACTGGGTTGATCTTTTTCACATTTTCTAGGTTGATAGAAGCACTGGGGACCCAATTATAGCATTTAAACATGAAAAAAGTCATATTTTCATGATATGTGCCCTTTAAAGAGATAGTTGACCCAAAAATGAAACGTCTGTCATGTGTCACCGTTCATGAGCACCATTTACTTTCATAATAGGAAAAATAATACTATGGAAGTGAATGGGGTTCATGGACGGTTTGGTAAAAAACATTCCTCAAAATATCTTTCTTCGTGTTTATCAGAAATTCATACAGGTTTATAACAACATGAGAGTGAATAAATGATGACAGAATTTTCATTTTTGGGTGAATTATCCTTTTTTAAATATTGTGACTTTTTTGCACCATACATCAATGGAAAGCTTATTTATTATATAATTTTTTTCAAAATATTGACCCTTATGTGTGGTTTTGTGGTCCAGGGTCACAAATGTCCATAATGAGGAATGCCAACTGAGCAAAGTGTAAATATCTGCAAACAAATAAATATTAATGGTCACATGCACGTGGTAAAAACTATTTAACATGCAGTTTGTATGTAAATAATGTACTAGACATTTATCAAAACACAAGTTTGTGATGAAAATATTTAGACTCTTTGTTAGTCCGGCTCTGATTGGGCCATTGAGATGTTATATTTTATTTTGCACGTACCATGGATTTAGTTGAACACTCTTTGCAGTCGCAGCTGAAGTAGTAGGTATCTCTGAGTCTCTCTATTCTGTCCACTGTAGGGTACAGCAGGTCTATATAGCTGATATATATCTACAAACAAACAAGTTAAACATTAACATGAAATATTTCACATGCAATCTGGATTTATAGTTACACAGTAACAGTTGTAACATGTTCTCAGTATAGCAACTTGACTCGATCTATCATGTGTCCGATCAATAGACTATGATTACAGATTATGC
Source organism: Misgurnus anguillicaudatus (assembly GCF_027580225.2). NCBI lineage: Eukaryota > Metazoa > Chordata > Actinopteri > Cypriniformes > Cobitidae > Misgurnus > Misgurnus anguillicaudatus. The sequence goes on from NC_073354.2 coordinate 7,703,919, forward strand.
AAGTATAAAGAGACGTATGATTTTGTAAAGAGTAATATACTGACCTCCTGTCCTGGACTGATCTCTTGTACAGCTCGTACCTCTGCATTGATACCTCTGTATGTGACTATGACATTAGGACAGCAGCTGTGGTTCACGAGGGCAATGTCTGAGAGAGCAACGGAGACAGAAGAACTCTTATTAAAAACCTCAAGAGAGCCACCCAGGTGAAAAAGTAGTACACTTTCATAGTGTACTTAAAGTGCTTTATTTTTGCACACTAATTTTGTACTTAATATACTAAAAATCCATCCCTAGCACTTCTCAAGACGTTTTCAAGATCATCCAAGTGCACTTCACTGCGCCACTTTGAGACACCATAAATATGAACTAAAATGTGCTAAAAATTTATTTAAAAAATGTATTTAGACACCACTTGTAGTAAACTTGAACCCATCTTTGTATGAAAGTTGAGTTCAAGTTTACTACAAGTGTTAACTAAATAATTTTTTTAATACAGAGATAGTATGTTAAAAGTGCATTCTAGTTCATATTCATGGTGTCTCAAAATAGCACAGTGAAGTACACTTAGATGATCTTAAGAACATCTTAAGAAGCACTAAAGATGATTTTTTAGCATATTAAGTACAAAATTAGTGTGCGAAAATAAAGCACTTTAAGTACACTATGGAAGTGTACTACTTTTTCTCCTAGGCAGTAACATACTTTGTTTTGATTCATTTTTGGACTAAATATCAGTGCCCTATTGCATGAAAGCCCTTAAGCTAAGAAATCCCTTAGATATAAGGTTAAGGGTACCCTTAATGAAACATGGGTTGTAAGAAAAAACATAAGGCTGAAAATAAGTATTTACCTTTAAATGCTAAAGTATTCCCTCCCTATGCGTTGCTAAAAAAATACCTCCACTGAGGGAGGACTGAACATGCCAGGCGTTGTTTACAAAATGAGCACTTGGGGTCTTTGGTTGCCATTACACAAACCCCCACAGAAGTACTGTCTTATAATATCAGATTTTGCAGATAATTTGTTTAATCTGAGGGGCAACCTTCTGATCTCTCTGATAATGCCAATATGGAAGTGACTTCATCGACTGGCCGCTAGACGCTGGCTCCTAAAAGGGAGTCAATTCCCATAGACCCCAATGTCAAAATGACCAACTTGGGTGGTAACAGCCTGGTACAAAAAGTGTTTTGGTCTATATATTTATTTTTCGCTTGGTTTCAGCCATAGATATGTATAATAAAGGCTAGATGTCTCGCCTGCGCTGCTGGCCAATTGAGTGGAACGTCCGCATTTGGCAGCCATCCCACCACAGGGTGATAACTCTCTCGTAGCACTGTGTCCCAATGGTACATGTACTTTTTTTAATGACCATGACTTGCTTAATTTTCTACAGATTTTCAAACGGTTCGGTTTGTTATAAACATCAAAGATGTACCTATGACACTGCATACTTATGCTAAAAAAAATTCATGAAACATGTTAAAGCATCCAGAATTGTAGGCACGTTAATAGCGTTTGTAAAAAACCAAACCGTTTGAAAATTGGTAGAAAAGTGAGCAAGTCATGGTCATCCAAAAGCACCTGCACCACCAAAACTCAACGCCACGAGTGAGCGAGCTGCCCGAGGTAAGATGGCCGCCAGGTGATGACGTTAGAGACTCAGCCGTAACACATCTAGCCTTTATACATATCTATGGCTTCAGCAACCAGCCACCTCAGCTTTACCCACGTCCCTCCTTTTTACCTATTTTCGGTTATCTGCGAGAGACGTGCTGTGATGCGATGCTAAGATGGCGACAGCAGGCCCCGCCAACTATAGAGGGTATGCACGTGATGTCACCGTCTGTGAAAGGGACTGCGGTTACGCCCACTGAGTGGCAAAAGACAGAGCGGCAGCTTTTGAGTACACTGTGAAATCAGCTAAAACATGGTGAAAACGCGTCTAAATGGGAAATAGCTGTTGTGCGATAGACTGTACTAACAGATTAACAAGAATTCTGAACTATTGTTTTACAGACTGCCAAAAGACACAGAAAGGAGAAGTAAATTGATCGTTCATGCCAACGTCGTCCACAGACTACAGGTGGGTTGATTAGTTGCTAGGGTCACTATCAAGCAGAGGTTTTACTTTCTACTTAAAAGCATTTTTCAAGTATTTGTACTTTATCCGTGTTTTTCTTTGGAAAACACATTCCAAACCATATTACCATAATTTTTACTCTATTACATTTCATAAATACAAGTTTTTGTTTTACATTTAATATTAAAGTACACTGAAGTACTTTTACTCAAGTAAAAATACACAATTTTAATGTAATTAGGCATTAAATACATTTTAATATGCAATATTAAAGAATACACAGTATGATTCTATGCTTTAGAATGTAGTGAAACACAAGACAAACACCCTAATAAAGCACAGATGCTTGGAAAATGTAACTAATGTAACTAATTATTATCTACCTCTGCTATCAAGTCCAACTAAATTCAATTTAAGCTGATAATAGTCAGTTTTACTGGCATTTTTGCAGCAGCCGCTATGAAAACCAGCCATTTTGTTAAACGTTTGCCACACGACTGGGCGAGTTCCTGTGTGTTTACGTGGAAAAGTGATGTCAATGCATACCATCTATTGGCTTCAAAAAAGCTCTAGGTCACAGACACTACATCCATATTTTTTACTCAAGGCGTATTTATATTATGGTAGCAGTGTTATATATAGTAATAAACACACTTTATTAACTTTTATGTTTTTGTTCAGAAGTAGAGGAAGGATGTTCGATTGTCGATTAAGTGTTTGTCCCGCCTCTCCTCCATTGTGATTGGACAGCTGAATAAGTGACTTTACCTAGTGCAACACTTTGATAAATACACATATTACTACCAGATTAACAATGATTTCACAAAGTATCTTACAAAGTAACATTTTAAAATTTATAAGAAACTAAATTAATATGGGGAGTCAGTTGACATTGGCTTAACTTAGCAGGCTTTACACTATGGAGCTAGAAGAGTCTCAATAAAGACAAATGCACACACCACACCCACACACGCACACACAGGACCCACAAACACACACGCAGGACACACAAATGCACACAAAATTCACAAATGCACACACAAAATTCAAGAAGCACAGAAGATTCACAAATGCACACAAAACTCAGAAATGCACCCAAAATTCAGAAACACACAACCAACCCAGAAATGCAAACAACATCAACAAATGCACTCAAGACCCACAAATGCACAGGACAAGATCCAGAAATGTATTTCTGATGCACACACAAATACATCTTAATTTACAAACTGTTTTTGGTCTGTGAACTTTACTGCATTTGTGTGTGAATTTTGAGACTTCCCTGACTTGGCTCGACACACAAATGCCTTTTTTTAAACAGGGAATGATCTGCAACCAATCAGATATCTCCCTTGATTTAGCCAATCACAAGAACGCAACCACATAGGGGATTGTTTACTTATAAGCCAATCACATTACCTTTAAGCTGGTTTGCCAACCGCCAATAAAACCGAAGAAGAAGAAGTTTACACAGCGTGATATGCACGTGGTGCGGGCGCGAGCTAACGTTAGCGCGGTGAAGTTCTGTCTGTCAGTTGGTTGGTTGAGACCTCAACATTGCTTCTGGCAACGACAGGGGAGCGGTAAGTAGAACATAAAGTGTTTAGCTAGTTATCTCCTTGTTATGAGATGTTGTTTAATTGTTAATGTTAACCGGTTTAATTGTGCAACTATCAACATAAGCTAGCGAGCTAGGCTAGCGCGACTACATGCTATAATAGGGTCAGGCTAGTATCTTTCCATAATGTTGAAATTCTTGTGAATTAAGTGGCTGTTTGACAGGGTCTGTCACCCCAAGCCGAGGTAGCAGCTCGGGCTTTTGTGCAGTTATTGGCCCAGGAGCTGTCCTCGGCCCCAAACGAGGGAGAGAGAGTACAGCAGTCAGGGCTGGAGGCAGTCTTTTTGGGGTTTGGGGGGGTACTTAATTGTCATGTTAGTTTAATTGGCATGTTAGCTTAAATGGCATGAATGTTTAGGTGAAGTATGTTGCTAAAGCAGAAATTCACATAAAAATAAGGCTGCTTGATTATGACAAAAATCATAATTGCAGATTATTCACATTGATATTGTAATCACGATTATCTGTATTTGGTGTCCAAACATACGTCCGAAACGCACAAAAATAAGCACAAATGGATAGTTGTAATTGAGGCTTTTGGCGATTATAACAAGGAGATAACTAGCTAAACACTTTAAGTTCTACATAGTCTCGCGTAGCCAGACCTTCATACTGAAGGTCTGGTGTTTTTCGCTGCTTTTTCTGGACAAAGCCCACCCACAAGCTGTTTGACCGACATGTCAAACAACCAATCACAGTTTGTTTCGTCTAGCGTCACGTTTCGGACTCCTCACAATAACGAGCCGGCTGGCAACAAGTCAGTTATTGAAATAACCAGCCGCAATCGAATAGCATCTAAATAAACAACATTACTCACCAAAGAACAACGTTGTGCACTTCATCAACAGCCACACCAATGAGACGCTCCCGTTAAATGTCTGTTTGAAGCATATCTCTCCACTTTTTAGCACATACAAGCAATTCAGGAGAACCAAACTTTTTGACTCCACTAACTGCCTCAAGCAAAACTCTTGGACGTCTTTTAGAGAGTCTATGCTGCGAACTTTGCATATTTTTGAGAGTCCAATGTTTAGCTGATCATGATAACTGGTCATTATTATCCACGTGGACATGACTGATTCTCTGCATCAATGGAACGCCAGAGCTTTGTTTTCCAGGGACCGAAACTAATCGCGACACTCGCGTCTCCTGGAAATCCGGTTTATTTCAACCAATCAAAAGACGACTTTAGACATTCTCACAGGGTTTCCAGAAAAGTGTACGAAAAACATCAGACGTTCAGCCAACAGTTTGTGGGCGTGGCGTCTGAGGCTGAGACTAAGTTCTACATACCGCTCCCCTGTGGTTGCCAGAAGCAATGTTGAGGTCTCAACCAACCAACTGACAGACAGAACTTCACCGCGCTAACGTTAGCTCGCGCCCGCACCACGTGCATATCACGCTGTGTAAACTTCTTCTTCTTCGGTTTTATTGGCGGTTGGCAAACCAGCTTAAAGGTAATGTGATTGGCTTATAAGTAAACAATCCCCCACGTGGGGTGCGTTCTTGTGATTGGCTAAAACAAGGGAGATATCTGATTGGTTGCAGATCATTCCCTGTTTAAAAAAGGCATTTGTGTGTCGAGCCAAGTCAGGGGAGTCTCAAAATTCACACACAAATGCAGTAAAGTTCACAGACCAAAAACAGTTTGTAAAAATCAAGATATATTTGTGTGTGCCTCAGAAATACATTTCTGAATCTTGTCCTGTGCATTTGTGGGTCTTGAGTGCATTTGTAAATGTTGTTTGCATTTCTGAATTGGTTGTGTATTTGTTAATTTTGTGTGCATTTCTGAATTTTGTGTGCATTTGTGAATCTTCTGTGCTTCTTGGATTTTGTGTGTGCATTTGTGAATTTTGTGTGCGTTTGTGTGTCCTGCGTGTGTATTTATGAATCATGTGTGTGCATATGTGAATGTAGTGTGTGCATTTATCTTTATTGAGACTCTTCTAGCTCCATATTACACTAGTACGGTTTAATCTTAGCCATTGTATTTAGCTGCTTATGTTGTCCATTGATTTTTCTGTTTTTCTTCTGCTTTTATTAATGTAAACCTGCTTTGAAACAATTAAACAATTGTAAAAAGCACTATAAATAAAATTGAATTGAATGTATATTTGTTGTGGAATATAATCTATTTTATAAAATCCTTTTAGCCAATACGCGGCCCTGATAAAGTATATACAATTTTATTAGATCACAACCTATTTGTGAGGACAATCAAATTTGCAACGATACTAATGCCATTCTCTTCGATCTCGCAGCCAAAGCTGCACCTCTGCCAAGATGCAGACCTTGATGATAAAGTCCAACCCAATGAACCTCACTGCCAACTTATCAGCCAAAAACTTAAAGAGAAGATCAGTGAAATAGTGTGTACTGTACTGTATGTGTGTACTTACTCTGGAAATACAGCTAAACCTATGTGTGAGAGTTCCTCATCCTCCAGAGTAAAACCATTACAGTGAACCTAAAAACAGAAAGAAAAACATCTGCTGTTAGTGTTATTATCATGCTTATTCGCTCTCTTATGCCATATTTGACTTTAATTATATGAGCAACTGATATTCTGAAAGTGTGTTTACCTGTGAGATAAGTCTGAGCAGAGCCTGATGGTCAGGGAAGTCCAGATATTTGGAGTAAAACTGATGAAGACCTGCTATATCTGCTTCAGTCAACTCTCTTTTTTCATTATCCAACTCCTCCACATCTGAGAATAAGATGATATGACATTATGTCTATACTACTATACTTTTATTCTGATGAAATAATCGAACTTATGCCATAAGAATGCATTACTAATTCATCCAAAAAGATGAATTACACATTGTAGCTCAGATTTCGACAGGTTTGACAGACTGCACAAAGATATTTTCCCCAATTTCTCATTCTCAATGCATTCGAGTTGTTATTCTGAGCAGTAACTGAAGCAGGCAATGGTTTCTTTATGGTCTCCATGTTCAATTTTGGTGAGCTTGTGTCTACTGTAGCCTCACTTTTCTGTTGCAACAGAAGACCACACGAGTGTCACTCCTGTCAGCTGTTTCAAAGTTCGACATGTTCAGCGTTGATCTTCGGCATAATTTAGTTATAAGATTCAATAATTCGAGTTCTCTGCCATCACTTAGTATTCTTAAATATGCCTGAAGTAGGTCAGCAGTTTCTGTAACACTTAAAGGAAAACCATTTTTTAATATTTTACTAAGTTCCTACCTTAACTTAGCTGAAGTAATGCATATTTATCTTTTTTCAATGCGTGCACTTAATCTTTGTATGGTGCTTTGTGAATATGTTAGCATTTAGCATAGCCCCATTCAGTCTTTAGGATCCAAACAGGGATGAATTTAGAAGCCACCAAACACTTCCATGTTTTCACTATTTGAAGACTGTTACATGAGTAGTTACACGAGTAAGTATAGTGGCAAAAAACAAAACGTGGCGGATAAAAAATGAGAACTATATTGTATGGCGGAAGAGCATTTAGTTTGCAGCACCTCAACCCTGGGCGCAGCAACATCATCACTCCTGACTACTCCACCTCTCGCTCAAACTTACGTCAATATTACAGCACCCCAGGTCGACGTTCCGCAAATCAAGTGCTCTTTCGCCATACAACATAGTTTTAATTTGTGCCACCATACGTACTTGTGTAACTGCTCATGTAACAGTCTTTAAATAGGGAAAACATGGAAGTGTTTGGTGGCTTCTAAATTCATCCCTGTTTGGATCCCAAGGAACGAATGGGGCCAGGCCAAACGCCAACACAGTCACGAAGCGCTGCACAAAGATTAAGTGTACGCATTGAAAAAAGATAAGTTGATGTAAGAACATATGCTGCGTCCGAAACCGCCTACTTCTCTACTATATAGTACGCGAAAAGCAGTAGGCAAGGCGAGTAGTATGTCCGAATACATAGTATTCGAAAAACAGTATGCCAAAAGTACCCGGATGACCTACTACTTCCGGTTAGATTTTGCAGTGTGCATACGATGGACACTTCACTATCCCATGATGCCTGGGAGAGGAGTTATCCAACGAAGAAGAAAAGGCATGCGGCTGTTTTCGCGCTGGAATGACATGACGTGATGATGACGTATGTCACGTGATGTAGCAACATGGCGGATGTAGTACTTCCGAATCTCATTCATACTACCAGGATTCATACTATACAGTACCTACTGTTTTAACGGCAAGTAAGTAGGTACTTCATCTCATTCAGTACCTACTGTACAGTATGCGGTTTCGGACTCAGCCATAGTGAAATATTGAAAAACAGTGGTGTTTTCCTTTAAATAAACCCTGATTGTTTGCGACCATCAACCAATGTTTCAAATCACTTACATTCCCATCTTCTTCATTGTGATGCTTGGTTTGAACAGCAGATCCTCTTGACCATTATCTCTACATGACTTGCGACCACATGATTGGCTGATTGGTCTCTTTGCAAAATACTTCAATTACCTTGCAAAATCGCACAAATTATACGAGGTCAATCACTTTTGTAATCTTGAACTTTTCATGAATTATTACAAATGAAAAAGAAACTAGCAAAATATATTATGAGGGTTTTAAAGAGACATATGAATACAAAACATGAAGAAATAAAACATACCATATTTTCCGGACTAAAAGTCACACTTTTTTCATAGTTTGGCTGGTCCTGCGACTTACGTAAGTCAGTATAAATTAATTTTGACATATACGAACCAAGAGACATCATTACCGTCTACAGCCGCGCGAGTCGTTATATGCTGCTCATGTATTTAGGCATTTAGCAGACGATTTTATCCAAAGTGACTTACAAATGAATTTCCCCTCAATTTCTTTAAGCATCTCGTGACCAAATGCAAAAATCAAGATAAAACTCCACCTACAGAAGATGCTTTAAACGCAAAAGCTTTTGACTTCAAAATCCGTACGGTCATAAATGTTTTTGTTACATAACAGCTTTACAGGATCACTAAGAGACACAAATTGATTTTTCATTCAGGGAGCATAGATCTTTCATTCATTCGGCGATACAGCGCAAGTCATATTTAACATGTAGATTAGATGTTTTCTGATACTTACGGTCTTCCATATCCCTGAGTAAGAGCATTTTTTCTGATGGGCTTCTCTCTGTCTGGCCTCTCTGTATCAGTCAAAACATGTCAATCAATCTTTAAACTTTGATTCTTTATGAATCAACAGAGTAAAAGTATCTGACCAGTCTAGCGATGATTCTGGCCACCAGTCTCACGGTCTCTGAGGGACTCCACTTCTCACCAAACACACACATGGCATTACACTCCAGCTTGTGCATGGCCCAGTTCTTTTTCTATTAAATACACACAAAAGTTATGCACATGTGTATACATGAATGTAATACTACATTTTAGAAATAACTGATGACAGGCAAGTATTTAATAATTGATGACGGGCCGTTGAATTATTCGAAAATAATGCACACCCAAGGTGGAAAAGCCATAACACAGAGGGTATGCATCATTTTCAAATAATTCAAGGGACCAATTATTCCACTTATACCACGATTACCACAGATATTGCTCTGGTGGTTATTTCAAGACATTTGACAGGTCAGGTGTGCGTTTATCAAAAAATAATGCATGCCCATGGAACATTTCTCAACCAATCAGACTAAAGCATTCAACAGGCACGTGGAATAATTTCCTATGTCTTAATAGTGATAAGACTGAAGTGATGCTCATTGGTTTACCTCACCAGTTACTCTCTAGAATTGCTTATGCAATGCATTGTTAGCAGAAACTACTCTGAACAAACGACAGTGGGTAAAAGAGAGAGAGAGAGATTACCTGACACTTCACATTGCAGTAGAATGCCTTCTTGCACTTCCCACATTTTGCAAGACCTTTTTTCCTGCACACAAAATGTGAAAACACTGAATACTAACACTAACATTTATTACACACTGTACAATTGACTCTGTCTGTAAGGTGATCATTCTCAAAGTTTATTCAGAACTAAAGCGAATCAAACCGACTCCAGTAGAGAAGCATTTGATTCATGTAAAGCAGCTGTCTGCATAACTCCACTATCACTTACAAGCACACAGTTAAAGTGTTGTTGTGTTTGACCATCTGCTTTCAGCCATTTGGCAGTATTTTTAGACATGACCCTCTGAACATTTTAGAAACAAGGGATGCATCCAAAAAATACCAATGTCGTCAGTTAACTTCAGATTTGTTATTTCATTCAATTAATAAAATACATTTTATTAATGCAAGATGAGAGGACAGAACTGAATCTTAACATAATAACACTATAAAACATAGTAGAAAGTGACAATAAAATATGGTTACCATCTGACTCTCTACCATGATATCATAATGAAACTTTTCATATGGGTGATCATAAACTTTTTACAATAGTGACAATCACCTATATAATATAAGCACAATATCTATCTATGTTAATGTATTAAAATCAGACCTTGTGAAGCATTGCTCACAGATTAATCCTCTCTCACTGGTGGACAGCACGTATGAATAAGCCGGACATGAGAACAGCAGTTCACCGACTCCGAAAGCTTTGCTCACCCGCAGACCTCTGCCCTTGCCCGGGCTGTCGAACTGCTCGATACCTGCGATGCCCTCCGTTTTCATCATAATACAGAAAAAAAACAAAAGTCCTTACAGAAACTGGAAAAGACCTGCACTGTCAGATGACCACAGAAAGAGAGAGCGAGAGACAGAGAGACAGAGCGATGGGGTGCGTGAAGATTAACTTTATAAGGCGCTGCGCAGGCAGAGTGACAGTCATAAATCAAAGTACCGCGAGAGCGTTTTGAAAGCAATCTACTCTCGGGGTACTTTGATGTCATCTGAACGGGTCCATGCCGAAGTATGCTTGTTCAATTTCATGCGGAGCTGCAATAACCGAGAGGCAGATGACGTCTAAGTACCGCGAGAATCACGCGTAGAAGTTAATTTCGAATCGCTCTCGCGTTACTTTGACGTCATCTGCCTGTCGGTTCTTGTAGCGCGTCATGACGTCAAACACACTTTATTGATTTTCTGGGAACGCTCTTCAGATTTTCTTCTTTACATGGATCAATCTTTTTGTAAAATGTATTAAATACATTTATGGGCGGTTTCCCGGACAGGGTTTAGATTAATACAGGACATTTAAAGGGATAGTTAACCCAAAATGTATTATTTACTCACTTTATGTTGTTACAAACTGGTACATATTTCTTTGTTCTGATGAACACAAACACAAAGGAAGATATTTTAAGGAATGGTTGTAACCAAACCCATCAGAAGCTCCATTCCATAGTAGGGAAAAATAATACTATGAAAGTAAAGGCAAAATGAAGGCTCAGAGTGAATTTATTTTGTAATAAATCCTCATACAGTATCCATTCAAAAAGAGCAATAAAAATACTGCACTGCAAAATATATAAAATAAATACGAGCTAAATATAAAGTTAAACAAGATAAACTACACAAGGAAGGGAACCAAATAGACATGTCAGTCTCAAACATAAACATATAAAGCCATAAGCAGGAATAATTCTTCAGGAATGAGACAATAAGAGACACTTATATTTCCTCTGTGATGGGGTTTTTTGTCCATGTGTTTTCAACACAGAGAGACATCTCATTAGATTTGCAGCTGCCAAATACACCTGAATGAGTACTGTACTGACTCTAGAGACATTTACAGTTTCATTTACAGACAAAGGGGCGGGGTTACAGCTTTGACTTGTGCATTGAAATGTCAGTCAAAGCCGGTCAATTAAACCCTTAACAAACTAGAACAGAAGGAAAAGAACAAAATCTTTAAAAACATAACAGTTTTTGTAGTACAAATTTGCATAAGAAGTTTTACATTCTGTAATAAGCATTCATGTATTTCTCCTTTATCATAAAACACATACAAAAAGAGTAGGTAGGCTATAGCACTACAAAACTTTAAAATAGTAGCTGTTAATAGCCTTTATTCGGCTCAACCTACAGTGATATGACCTGTTAAAATAAAACAACCACAAAAAGGAAGAATAATATAATAAAACAATAAAGTAAATGTAATCAGCTGTGTAATGTTACTTTATATGATATTCATTCAACAGATAAAATTCTGCAACACAAATGATGGATATACTGTACATACACAGTATTTTAAAAGGAAAGATAAAACATGTTATTCCTGTATGAGTTCCTGAAGACAGTTTTTAGATTTAAAGACCTCTGGAATCTCAGAGTCCAGTTTGCAGATGACTTTATAAATCGCTTTCTTCCATGACGGATCAATGTCTTTGCCAGCTATAATCGCATTGAAGAATTCCCGTAATGTTATCTGAGCAACCTCCAAGAAACGCCTGGGAACCTGCAGGAGACATACGGATGATAAATATACAGTATCAAGTTCATAATGTCATCAGTTTATCTTCATTCTTTTGTTCTGGACATATACGTTTATAAGCCAATCACTCAAATCTAGCAAACTTTCAAAAAGAACTGGTTAGCTGGTTGGTAAAGTATTTTTGATGGCTGACAGAATCATGTTGATTCTTGTTTACTTTAAAATTCACAGGAGATCTTCTGACAGTAAGAGTAAAAGATCAAAGCACAGATTGCTCTGCATAAATATGTAAAGTAGCCGTGTTACAATTAACCCCGCGTTAGTTTGTGCCCCGCTCACCCCTATAAAACATTTCACATTTACATGTATGCATTTGGCAGAACAAGCAGTCTTAGCTGTTCTCAATTCATTTTATCACATTCACTTTATGTTTTTTTCTTTCTATCACTGCTATTACAACTCCTGTCCAGCTGGTGGCAGTAATACACCATAAATTGACTTGTCAACTGCAGGCCGTTACCAAACATAAAGCTCTCCTTACTAATAAAACTTCTAGACCAGGGGTTCTCAAACTTTATAATGCCTAGGACCCCCATATATGATGAAACGTGTGTGAGCAATTTATATATTTTTATGCATAATAAATATAATTAGCTAGTGTTTCCCAATCCTGGTCCTCGAGGCCCCCCTGACAGAAAGTTTAAGAAGTCTCCTTATTTAAAACACCTGATTCAACTAATCAGCCCACTTCAAAAATGGTAAACATGTGTCCCTAACAAGCTGATGAGTAAAATCAGGTGTGTTAAATAAGGAGACATCTAAAACTTTCTGGGAGGGGGGCCTCGAGGACCAGGATTGGGAAACACTCTGCTAGAGTAATGCTCGATGCACAAACCTGAAGAGAAATATTTTCAATTTAATTAATTTGCAGCAGCTTTAAAAGGATATGCAAACCACAGTGAGTAAGATGAAGAAGACTGTAATAAAGGGAAAACACACTAGAAAGCAAAAATTTAAACCATTTTTTTTCGCTGAAATTTTCTGGGGACCCCATGGAAACACCCAGAGGCCCCCTGGGGGTCTCCGGACCCCAGTTTGAAAACCCCTGCTCTATCACATCCACTGAAGATTCTCATTTGGATTTACTCATGATAAAACTTTACAAACGTGATCTGTAATTACGAATGTAAATTTTTGTCAAAATATTTAGTGACCATGAAGAGAAGCAACAAAAGGACAACATCACAGATCCTGGATACCGAGAGAGCAGAAAACATGCGGACTATGTGATAAAACCAAAGAGAAGACGAGATTCACTTTCTTTATCTGTCTGAAGTACCAGACAGCGATGGAGACATTCTTCAGTACACTTAAAATATCTCATCGCCTCATTCCTGACATCCACTGACACACAGAAGCTCACAATCACATTTACTGCTAAATACTGCCTGTGTCTGACATTAACTGTACAAGAAATATGATGTGAGTTGGACCATAATGTATAGTTAATTAAAATATGTCTTATAAAACTAATCTATGACTTGTAATAGACGTATTTAACTGAGTCATTGCTAATGCTTTAAAGCCAGTGAAGAAAGCAGTTTTAAAACATAAGTATTGTGAAATGACATACTGGCCAATGTACTCAATGTGAGTTCTGCATTGAACCCATCCAGTGAGCAGTGCAAGTCAACAACAGATACATGAGATAAAATTGAGCCAATAATAATATAAAAATGAACTAGAAATTGGGAGCAAACAACTGGGTGTTTTTATGAACAACCACAAGCTGGGTTAGATTAACCCACTCTGTCCGATATTAAAGTCCCCCTGTGATGAAAAAAAACGTTTTTATTGTTGTTTATATGTCTATCTGGTGTTTTTATATTCATCATTATTCAATCAACAACATTGTTTCCTACGTCACAAACGTGACAAATCACAGTTGAAAGAGTTGTTTGAGCCATAGATAATATGTATGGATGTCGCATAGACTAAAACGATTGCAGCACTGCTGCTTTAGCTCGACTTCTGTGATGCTGACACGTGCTGTGTGAATGCTTTACTTAAAGGTGCCGTTTTTCGTGATCCCATTTTTTAAACAACATTCTGAATATTTTACTAACTTTAGGAATAGGTCCTACAGGACTACTCCAAAACAGTGTGTGACCTTGTTGCGCTTCCACTGAGAAGAGAAAGAGTTGCGTTACGAGAGTGTTTTTGTCGCCATGTCTTCGAGACGCTGTTATTTTCATCCCAGAGTCAACTCCCCTTGTTTGGCCTTTGCCGAGGACAGCTTCCTCACTCTGGCGTGACCTTTTCCGGATAATGTGCGTGAAGCTGCTGTCCAATAAATTTTTTACACAGGAAACATAAAGACGTTATATTGCGCACCGTAAATACAATCAAAACTTAGAAAACATAAGCTTTAAAAAATAGCGCTAAAAACTATTAGTGCTGCAAACTCACGTTTCATGAAGCATCTATTGAAATATATATCTATGGTCTGAACTGGTGCAATTTAATAGAGGCAGGGACTAATTTGCATATTCATATATCTGCTGCATATACTAAATGAGGCAAGGATGTAAAGTTATATTCAAGCTGTTTTAAAGCATGAAGAAATTATTATCACAGGAAAAACATTCACATGTGCTATTACAATGCTCAAAGATGAGTTTAAAGTGATAATATTATCGACTACAGGAGGACTATATGACCCAAATATTATTTTAAAGTAAACTGATTTTACACATAGATAAAATGCGTGTTTGACTAGTAGTATGACTATGATTTGAAGTGAGTGTATAAATACTATATGAACTTTTATTTGGTCCTGATCTGACATTGTATGGACCACAGCAATGTGAAGTTTTCTTAACTCTTTCCCCAGCATTGACGAGTTAACTCGTCAATTAAGCGAAAACTAAGGGCTCTATCTTACACACGGCGCAATGCAGCGCAATGTGCGACGCAAGTGTCTTTCGCTAGTTTCCACCCTAATTTTCACGTTTAGCGCCGCGTTGTTTAAATAGCAAATGCATTTGCGCCCCCTTTGCGCCCATGGGCGTTCTGGTCTGAAAAACGAGGTGTGTTCAGGCGCATTGTTGGCGCGTTGCTATTTTGAGGCAACTAAAATAGACTACGCATTGACCAACAAAAACCTGGTCTAAAGTCTAAAGTCAATGGCGCAATATGTTTTATGTTATTTAAAGAGCGCATTAGTAATATGCGCCTATAAACGGGAGGACAACGCGGGTTTGCTTATCACAAAGTACATAAATGCGCAGCAGCACAAAAATGCTTTTAAGTATGAAAGATTAAAGGATTGAATTTAAGAGATTATTATTGAGTCTCTTGGACATATTTATAAATGAGGACTGATTATGAGACGTTAGAAGGCGCAAAGAGCTGCTGCAGCCTGATAAGTAAATAAATGCTTTGCTTTAAACAAATGCATCTGTTTTTAAATGTTTTTTTTTTAATGCTACCTCACGGATTTATTGTATATGATGTACCTGTGGATATGGCGAGATGAGAAACATTTGTAAGTAATGCTTAAAAAAACTCTTTGCTAAAAAACCGCTGTCCAAAGTGCTGAAACGTGAGGAGAGCCGTTTGTAATTTCTTTATCTCCTGTTTGTTACAAATAAAGTATTTTTAGAGTACAAACCTTATCTTAGATACTTGTAAATTATTTTTTGATGATATTGGATAGCCATACATTTAAAGCAATTACAAGCCTGCTTTTTACTTCCATGACTAAAAGAAAACGGGTTTTAAAGGTTTTAATAAAAAAATAACAATTTAAATACAAGTGAAAAACAACACAATTATTTAACATTAATCTTAAACTGGGGATCTTCTACCTCCGTTTAGTTTTTCAGTTTACAAAGTCCGTCATCTAAATAGGGATTAGACATAGCGCCAGGGCAACTTGCTTTTAAAGGGAATGAGAGCTGTGACTCTCATTGGTTTACTGCACGTTACGCCCAAAATACTCCCATTACAATAGGACCTACCCTTTTCGACCATGCGCTCGGCGCAAAAACGATTTTTCCCGTCGTTAAATTAGCAAAAGTGGATTCGGACACGCCCATTTAGACGTTGCGCTGTGCGCTTTAGACAATGCGCTTAGATCGTTAAAATAGGGCCCTACGGCTGTATTTCTGGCTTTCTGCAGTACCGTTATTATCCACCAGGTATTAACCACCATCCACATCTTCCGCAACTTATAAAACCTGGAAGTATCGCCCTAGGGCTGTATGCCCGTGTAAGTTTTGAAAATCGCTCTGAATCTGATCTCTATCAAAAGTCATTCACAAAAATGAAATTATCTCAGCTTTTTGCTAAAATTTGGTGCTTTTGAAGAAACCTACCCATATTTGAGAGGTGATAAAAAGAGAACTAATGAAGATGAAACTTTTTTTTAAAGCAGAGGGTCTGTTCTTTCATTTGATATATTATATGTTTATATATTTTAAGAAGATTAAACATTAAACTTTTATGAAAATCATGAAAAATGCTGGCGCTGGCCGGCAACCTTTTAAAAAACGCTGGCGGTGAAAGAGTTAAAAAACACTTTTTGTGTGAACTCTTCCTTTAAGAATAGTAAAAGTGATTCAAACTCAAAACTTGACGATACTGGAGTTGACCTTGTCAGGAGGACAGTGCTGTGATTCAGTCTAACATCTTCTGGGAATGTGTTTGTGTTTGATGTGCGCTGACCAAACACAAACTGACCGTGAGAGATAAAGGATGTGATATACTTCAAGGATCCATGAATCGCACACATGTTCTTGAACCGCTCTGGTTAATCCATAACCAAACCAACATGAGAATGCGCTCCAGAGCACTTCCCATGTCAACTGTATCCGGCATGCTGGGAAGTCCTGGGTTAGGAATCTCTCTGGTTGTTTTGAAGGGTTCACAGATGGCCTCACTGAAAGCAAGGCTTGAAATCTAGTAGCCTTGATGAAGGGTAAGTAAACACATTCGGCTTTTTAGCCTTGAGTCGAGCCCTGCGTTTTACTCTCACTAAAATTCACAGAGTCTTCCATACAAGAGCTTCACCTGAAGGTTATAACTGGAGGATGCTGGATAACAGAGCTCATCTAGTTCTCTAATTAACCATCATTTTGTGACGCGTATTAACTCATCTGAAAGCGTAGTGTTTTGTTTTTCCACTGTGACACAGAGATGTACTCAAGGTCAGATGTGGGTATGTAAAAGACTGTGATGAACAATGAGACGAACAAAGTGATATCACTTTAGAAATCTGAATCCTGAGTTCAGCACAATCGCTTACCTGAAATGGCTTTTAAAACCGTGAGAGTCAGCAGGCCCGCATCTGAATCACACCTACCAATAACTAATGCTAAATCTACTGTATGTTTTGTCACACTGGAAATATGAGAAGACCTAAATATCACATCCAAACCCATCTACTGTACACTAAATCCATAGTGTTTACTCATCTCTGTCTTATTCTGCACTCGTTGTAACCCAATCTGCTCCAGTCAGACACCTTAGTAAGTCTCACAAAAGCTGTCAATAACACGTCAAGGTCAGAGTGCCATCCCATACAGCAAAAAAAAAATGTATTTCTTTGGCCAAAAAGAAAATACATTTTGTATGAAGTAAAGATTAATAAAATATATTTTTACATTTAAAAATTTAACACATATTTCAAAATGTTTTTTAGGAAAAACAAATACATTTCAACTTTTAAAACCCATACAGTTTCCTGGCCAAAATATTAAAGGTTGTATAAAATGTATAAAGTATAAATTTAATATGTATAAGTATGTATAATGAAATATAAAATTATAATTATATTTTTGTTGCTGAAAATATATACAATTTTAATCTTTTTAAACCTGTTATGTTTACGATAAATATTATGAATGAATATTCATGAATGCTTTAAAATATATAGATTTTTTTAAATATTTCAAAATACAAAAATGCCCAAAAAATATATTGGTAAAAATGAATGTTTGCACACATTTTCAAAATATATTTCAGCAAATATGTTTTCTGCGTTTTTTTTTTTTTTTTTGTATTTTTTGAAATATATTTAAAAATAATTTTTGGTCGGAGCCGATGGTGTAGTGGGCCGCGCTCCGACATATGGTGCAAACGCACTTTCGGCGACCCGAGTTCGAATCCCAGCTCGAGGTCCTTTACCGATCCCATACACCTCTCTCCACCCTCTACTTTCCTGTCGTTTCTCATAAAACTACTATCTATCAATAAAGGCAAAAAATGTACACAAAAAAAATAAACAATAAAAAAATTTTGAAAATAAATGTTTTGCCCTATACAGTAAGCATAGGTTAGCGTGACACTGGTTTCCTCTCCAAAAAAGCCTATTCATTTTCCTATAGACTTTTGGATTATCACAAAAAATGAGCTCTGTGTTTAACAAAAGTTGATGACACTTACACGTTTTGTGCAACAACATTATCTTCACAGAGGAACAGAACTTTTATGAATTTTATGTTGGAAATGCATTTACTAGAAATAAAAGGCTAACCTTAGGCTACAAGCGAAATAAATCACGGCTTCCGGACATCAACATCATCACCACAAAGCTTGCGACAGCTCTTTCTAACTTTATTAAACACATTTAAAAACATGTTTCATGATAAGAAAATACTCAGAGAATGAATCTTTGTTGGGAATTTTGCCCATGTTGTATTGTTTTTGAGATCTTCATGTGGGATGACGTTTAAAGTCCCAGACAGTCTATAGACCCATGCAACTTATCAACTGCCCTTTTAAAGACACTTTAAAGCTTAAAAAAATCACGAGTGAGGGTATTACTGTACTGATGTGTTTTATGTCATCAAATAAAATGTGAAAATATCTTGTGCTTGTGTTCACTCAAAATCTTATTTAATGCGCTTAACCAAAGCCCCAATTAAAAAAACTAATTGATTTATGGACAATAGAACCGGAAGTGCTAAAATGCTAACTCGTTTCCGGGTTTTGCCTACAAAAATATGTCATCCCTTTAGCCTTTTTAACACAGAGATTACTGAAAATACATGTTAAATGTGTCCAGGATTTGTCCGGGATCTTTGATTTTTGGTTCATTCACACTGCCAATGATTTATTGAAATCTCTGTGTGCATTAACACACATACCGTAAAGATCCCTTAAAGACACAAAACGTATTTAAAGTTCTTGGCCCAGTTGCATAAAGCACCTTAAGTGTAATTTTCCCTTAAGTTGTTTCCTTTAAACTTAAGGGTGTTGCAGAAAAACCCTTATGTTTTTTCTGTTGCGTCTCCATGGCAACAATAGTATTTTATAACAACAAACCGGGGTCGCTGTCATGAAACACTTACCGATTACCCTCACCTAAGAGAACCGTTTAAGGGATTATATGCAAAACTCTTTAATTATTATCTTACAGAAGTTAAGGGGAATTTACCCCTTAAGTGTCATACTTAAGGGAAAAACTTAAGGTGCTTTATGCAACCGGGCCCTGCACTTGGTTGTTTTTTCCACAGCGTCTGCAATTTGCTTATTATCCATGATTTCTCTGTCTAAAAACCATGCGTATGCATTTTTGTTTATGACAAGATCATATGGAGCGTGTCTGTCATGCTGGTGAATGATCTCTGCTTCAGTCCAGTTTGCTGACATTTGATCTGCATTTAAATCCCTGTGCCAAAGAGCTGAATCATAACTTTTTGCTGCAATGACACGCATGTCTTCACTACGGCACGCCCCTTACGGCAGTGGTTCTCAAACTTTTTCCGTGTGCGGCCCCCCTTGTGTACAGCGCATTCCTTCGCGGCCCCCCAAAGAAATTTATGACAAAAAAACACATCTAAAATGTAACATTTAAATTAAACAAAACATATTAAGTTATACAAAGTAGTGCTGTTGGTTAGTAGCATTATTTTTTTAGGTTTAATTATACAGAATTCATGATAAATGAATGTTTTTTATAAAATGTCATAAAACTGGGCCCCCCGGCACCATCTCGCGGCCCCCCTGGGGGCCCCGGCCCCCAGTTTGAGAACCACTGCCTTACGGCATTGATTCTGCCTCTTGTTCACACAGAATGCTTTCCGTGAATGTTACGGCAATGTTACTATGTCCTGTTTACGGGAGAACATTTACAGGACAGGTTTGTGTTCACACAGAAGCCTCTCTGAAAATTTTCCGGGTATTTTCTGGAACCAAAGTGCTGTGTGAATGAGGTTCATTTAACCCCAGTATCTCTCTGGTTCTTGTGTCTCCGCTCTGACTAGTTGTCATATGCTTGTTTTTGCTCGAGAACCAATGAAATTTAAAGACTCTCCATCTTTTGTATCCAGTCTCAATGTGATTCATGTGATCTTTGTGACATTTTTATCAAGGCAGTGAAGCCAGTCTGTCTGCTTGCTAAGCCCAGGTGAGACACATATACTCTCGCTATACCCTATAAAACTATACCCTATGAGGGATGGAGACTGGCCATACACATGGTACAGAGGTCTAACTTTACTGCTGTGTCTTGGTGCAAAAAATGTAAGAAAGTAAACACATGGTTAATTGATACTTGTATGCAAATATTACCAGAGGTAAAAACAAATTTCTGTGTGTCATGAAAAATATGGTTTAAATGTTAAATTTTTGTGACATGCTTGAGTTTGTACTCAGATTAACATTGACATTACCATTTAATTGGCTACATCAGTCAATTTGACATTGTTAAACAGAAACAAACATCCTCACACAGCTACTAGAGAAGACGGTTGATTTGTGTGTGAAATTTGCATGGCTTAGCACATTTTCCCTAAGCTAAGTTTTAATCAGCTGTTAGTATCTCTAACACCTGCTTAGAAATTCCTTAACATGCAAAATCTTTCACACACACACACAAACACACACACGCACGCACGCGCATCTAACAGTAGCGAAGTAATATGCTGATGTCTACATTATTTGCGTTTTCTTCATTTATGTATGTAAATAAATGTAATGCTGAAGTTCCTGGAATAATAACTGTTAGTGTGTGTGTGTGTGTGTGTGTGTGTGTGTGTGTGTGTGTGTGTGTGTGTGTGTGTGTGTGTGTACACAGTAATGACACATGTACCTCCTCTATACTTTTAAAAGTGGATAAAGGGGATGTACAGTAGAGTCAGAGAGATGGAGCAATAGATTGCATTGCAGTAAGAAAAAGTGGGCAGATTTATATCACATGACTCCATCACATTTGTTTGACAGGAACACTCAGCATTGGCAGGTCACCTTCCCATATAAACACATCTACACAAACCTATCTCCTGCAGTTCTGTCAAGCTCCCTTTCTCCTGATGACGTCCTCTAACAACGTAATTTACTTTTTTGGTCAAAACAGCAAGAAAGAAATCACTCAGAAACAGCAAAAAATCAACATAATTTTATCATTTTAAAGAGCACCTAGTGTCCGATTCACGATTTTACATTTCCTTTGGTTTGTAAGTGTGTATTAGTACATGTTAACGATATGCAAAAGGTACAAACCCCAAAGTAAACAATGATGCGATTTATCATTTCCAACGTAAATCTTTTTTCTTGGACTACAACAAACACACGGATTGTAGGCAACAGTTTACTTTCTGGGATTGGTGATGTAGTAAAGACTGACATTATCATAATTCCTCCATAATTCCTTTCTAATCGAATGACTTCAGGACTTCAGTCTCCTCTGTTTCGTGCCAGAAAGGTCACACTAAATACTGACTGATGCCTGAAGAAGACATTTAGTTCTGAAAATTGTTTTTTTTTTTACTTTGTTTACATATTTCCTGTATTTTCTGTTTGTATCTTAAAAAAGAGTGAAAAATAAATATGGATGGACATTAAAACTTTGATAAAACAACAAAGCTGGTGATGGTGGCCTAACTTTTGCACAGTACTGTATTCTCCGTACTTTCCGGACTATAAGCCACACTGAAATATAAGCCGCATCATTCAAAAATGTGTCATTAAGACGAAAAAACATATATAAGTCACAGTGGACTATACATTGCGTTTATTTAGAAAATTATTTCACAAAATCCAAGCCAAAGAACAGACATTTAATCTGGAAAGGCAAGTTATTCAACTAAATGATGTTTTATATAAACAAGGTTTGGGAGGAGCTGATCAGTCAATGAACTCGGCTGGCTTTCAATCATTAATCAATGAACATGGCTGGCTCTTAATCACTAATCAATGAACTTGGCTGGCTCTCAATCACTAATCAATGAACACGGCTGGCTCTCGATGATTAAGCAATGAACACGGCTGGTTATCAATCACTAATCAACACAACAACTTAGTACCAGCTCTATAAATAATCATAGAGTCCTTACCCTCAATTCTCTGGGACATTATTGCAAGATGTCCAGTCAAACAAACCCAGCACAGGAAATTCACCATACCACACAGGATTATCTCGGGCATTCCGACAGCGGTCGGGATGTTTCAATCAAGCCCGAGGCCTCCCAACAGGCCGGGCGATCTTCCCGCATTGCTACACGAATCCCGAGGAGAAAAGGACCGTCTCCTCGCACCCCGCAGAGGCGGTCCCCACCATCACCGGCATCTTCATACGCTTCTGCTTCTCCAGGAATCCCCGACATCAAGAAATGGTCCATCCTAGGCCTCGAACTAGCTCTTGAAAATGCAGATATTCCATTCTCACGTAAACAAACAAAGGCGCAACTGTTCAGCCTACTCCGCGATAGCCGGAGGGCTACTCAACCCCCGCAAACAGCCGTGACAGCAAGCTCTGACTCCTCGTCTCTGCAAGCACGGAGTACACCGTACACCCGAAAGACACCAGGGAAAACACGGAGGTCTCAAAGACACCGCATGAAGCCATCAGCTAGCCTGGGTCGCCCGCCGATGTCTCCAGCAGCCAGCTCACAAGCGAGTCAGCTAGCAAGCCAGCCAGACAGCGCGAACATGCTTCCGCTCACGCCAACGGCTTCGCTCCTCCCACTGCCGCTTCTTTCTCCCGGCCAATGGCCTGCTGCCCCTCCGTCTCTCTATCACACGGGGTTGCGTTCAGCAGCAGCGCCGGCCACATCTATTTTTCTTTCTCACATTTCTCCCACTTTTTCCGCAGGAGCTGACACGAGCGCGGCAACGGCTTCGCTCCTCCCACTGCTGCTTCCTTCTCCCTGCCAATGGCCTGCTGCCCCTCCGTCTCTCTATCACACGAGGTTGCGTTCAGCAGCAGCGCCGGCCACATCTATTTTTCTTTCTCACATTTCTCCCACTTTTTCCGCAGGAGCCGACACGAGCTCGGCAAAGGCTTCACTCATCCCACTGCCGCTTCCTTCTCCCGGCCAATGGCCTGCTGCCCCTCCGTCTCTCTATCACACGGGGTTGCGTTCAGCAGCAGCGCCGGCCACATCTATTTTTCTTTCTCACATTTCTCCCACTTTTTCCGCAGGAGCCGACACGAGCTCGGCAAAGGCTTCACTCATCCCACTGCCGCTTCCTTCTCCCGGCCAATGGCCTGCTGCCCCTCCGTCTCTCTATCACACGGGGTTGCGTTCAGCAGCAGCGCCGGCCACATCTATTTTTCCTTCTCACTTTTCTCCCACTTTTGCAGCAGGAGCCGACTCGAGCGCGAGGATGCCTCCGCTAACGAGTCAGGCCCCGGTTTTCGCTGCAGGAGCCGACACGAGCGTGAGGATGCCTCCGCTAACGAGTCAGGCCCCGGTTTTTGCCGCAGGAGCCGACACGAGCGTGAGGATGCCTCCGCTAACGAGTCAGGCCCCGGCACCCTCTATGACTTTTCAACCTGATATTTTCGCCCACGGATCGACCCAAAGCGTGAGGCTGCCTCCGCAAGCGGCTCCAGCGGCTTCTTTTTCTGTTGATTCTGTTCCCCAGACCTGTCAGCCTTTCACGCTGGCTACCGCAGCACCAATGCCCATCCCACCCAACACATTGGCCTTGGAACCTCCCCCTGTCATCAATTCCATCAGGCAACAGATCCTCGCAGAAATTGAGGCAGCCGGCATCAGAAGCGGATCTTCACCCAACACTAGTGCCTCCCTATTCAACTATAATATTCCCTTAAATCATCCACTCAAAGACCTTCTTACCGCCTCTCTAGATACTATACTCCAAGCAGTCTCAATGGGAACTCTTCAAACCTATCTGACAGATTGGAGAAGCTTCAGAACTTTCCATCATTTACACCAGATCCCTTTAGCCAACTTCTCTCTACTTACCATAACATCATTCATATCGTACCTGCATAAAGTCAAACACCTTCGAATCAGCACAATTAAAGGGTATATGAGCGGAATCCAATTTTTTCACAAACTAATGTTAGGTTCACCCTCAACTGCTATCACTAATCCCCAGACCGCCATGCTTTTAAAAGGTATTGAAAAAACCCAACCCAAGAGTCCAGATCCCAGGTTACCCATAACCATAGAAATCCTTTCAAAATGTCTAGCCACTCTTCGCAAAGGCTACTCCTCAGTACATACTGCCCGAACCCTAGACGCCATGTTCGTGTTAGCCTTTTTTGGTTTCCTCCGCTGTTCAGAATTCACTGTTTCAGCCACCTTTGACCCAAACCTACACCCAACCATCTCTGATCTAGCCATAATAGATGACGAAACCATCTCATTTTTTATCAAACACAGCAAGACGGACCAAATGAGAAAAGGACACCACATATACATTTTCAAAATTCAAACTCCCATCCAACCATACCAAGTTCTCAAAGCTTACACTTTATACCGTTGCCACCAGATTAAATCCTCTTCCGACCCACTTTTTGGGGATGAATTCAACCGCCCAGTAACCCGCTTTTGGTTTCAGAAGCACCTAAAACAAGTTTTGCTAACTTCTGGCTTCCCCCCCATGAATTTTCAAGTCATTCCTTCCGCATTGGAGCAGCCACAACAGCTGCTCAAAACGGACTCCCAGACTCCCAGATACAAACCCTTGGCCGCTGGTCTTCGGAAGCTTTCAAAAATTACATCAGGGCAGATCGTGCTTCCATCAAAGAAGCCCACCAAACACTCACGGCCCAGCAAACGGACATAAGATCACACCGTCACACATAAACCCATCATCACCCTCGATCCACTTCCCTGCCTCCGCAGAAGCTAGTACCGGCAACTCAAGCTGACACCCTCATCAAAATCTTACACAGCCCTACCGCAACAGATTCCTTCTCAGATAACAACAACTGTCGCAGCGCGACCGCTCTTGCAGAAGCCCAAGCTTTTATTTCACTCTCTGCCACAGCAGATGCCTTTTTTAAGCCAGTATCGCAGCAGCGACCGCCCCCACAGGGGCCCGTGCTTCTTTCACTTCCTCTGTCAATAAAACCTTCCCTTTCCAACTCAGGCCAGTATCGCAGCAGCGACCGCCCCCGCAGGGGCCCGTGCCTTAACCTCGATCTGCCGCAGCAGTCGACTTCTGAAGCCAGTATCGCAGCTGCGACCGCCCCCGCAGGGGCTCGTGCTTCTTTCACTTCCTCTGCCAATAAAACCTTCCCTTTCCAACTCAGGCCAGTATCGCAGCAGCGACCGCCCCCGCAGGGGCCCGTGCCTTTTCCTCGATCTGCCGCAGCAGTCGACTTCTGAAGCCAGTATCGCCGCTGCGACCGCCCCCGCAGGGGCCCGTGCTTCTTTCACATGCTCTGCCAATAAAACCTTCCCTTTCCAACTCAGGCCAGTATCGCAGCAGCGACCGCCCCCGCAGGGGCCCGTGCCTTTTCCTCGATCTGCCGCAGCAGATTATTTCAACCTCGAAGCCCGTATCGCAGCGCGACCGCCCCCGCAGGGGCCAGTGCTTCCTTCACATTTTCTGCCCAGCAGAATCTATGCATCTATCGCTGCCTAAGCAGTACTGCTCCATCTGGAGTTTTCTTCTTCCCCAACTACCTCATGTCTGGCTCCTCTAGAGCACAGCCCCATCTCAGGGCACAAACTGCTTCCTTCGCTCCCTTGGAGACCTACCTTGCTCCTTACAGCACTACCTCACCTATTACCTTTAAAAACTCCCCGCTCTTCTTCAGAGTACAATTTTCTCCCTTCCCTACATATTGGCAGCAGCAGATTTTGCTCCCCCGGAGCCCCCTATATTCTTCAAACTACAGCCTTTGGGTCCAGGCCTCTGCCCCACCTCATATATCCTTCTCAACCTCTTCACAGCACTTCTCAACAGTGCCCGCTATCCAGAGCTGCCTTTTTCAATTCTACCCTCTACTTCAGCATTTTCCCCAATGAGGGCCAGCACCTCGCCTTCTCAAGCCAGCCTTCTTTGGGGGATTGTTGTTCAGGCGGCTGTCCTGCACCACCTGCTCTTTTTGGGGATAACCCGGGTCAGGGCACGCCCCAGGCCTGGGGCTCCTTCCCCGGTCAAGGGACGAACGTTCCGAACTCGGGGGGTATTTCCCGAGCTCGGAACCTTCGCCCTGGGACAGCACGCCACTCACGCATATTAGCAGTCCCACTTTATTGTCAGTGAGGCGAACTCGTAAAATGATGTTTTATATAAACAAGGTTTGGGAGGAGCTGATCAGTCAATGAACTCGGCTGGCTTTCAATCACTAATCAATGAACTTGGCTGGCTCTCAATCACTAATCAATGAACACGGCTGGCTCTCGATGATTAAGCAATGAACACAGCTGGTTATCAATCACTAATCAACACAACAACTTAGTACCAGCTCTATAAATAATCATAGAGTCCTTACCCTCAATTCTCTGGGACATTATTGCAAACCCACCTCCACCCCTTCGCCTCACTACGTACATTTAGCTCAGCACCGGGGATAACCCGGGTCAGGGCACGCCCCAGGCCTGGGGCTCCTTCCCCGGTCAAGGGACGAACGTTCCGAACTCGGGGGGTATTTCCCGAGCTCGGAACCTTCGCCCTGGGACAGCACGCCACTCACGCATATTAGCAGTCCCACTTTATTGTCAGTGAGGCGAACTCGTAAAACAATAGCAGACAGAACAGCAGGCTGAATAGATGTCTGTACGTTAAAGTAATATTATCAGTTATTTAAACGATAAACTATAGCATACAGAACTTACCTGGAAGGTTGAATAGGCTAAATTAACCGAACAAGCCAACTAGCGTGAAGTTCGCATACTCGTCATTCCAAATCACTGAATCCATTAAATTACATAAATACAGAAGCAGCATATAGCGGACTCTCGCGGCTGTAGACGGTAATGTGGACTCTTACCTCATAAATGTCTAAATTAATTCATACTGACTTACAAGGCGCACCTGACTATAAGACGCAGGACCAGCCAAGTTATGAAAAAAAAAATGCGGCTTATAGACCTATATATACGGTATATATATATATATATAAGTAAAATGACCAGAGACAGCGTTATTTGTATTTTAACTACCCCACATTATCATATACCATTGGAATGACATGGTGTTTCACATATGGTGTAAGTAAAGTTTTCAAGTAGATAGGGAAGACATCTGAAATGTGTAGTAGTAAAGCCTCTAGGAAAAGTGTTGGAAAACACTACATCTTTGTTTCAGAAAAGAACTTATAATAGCTAAATAATAACAGCTTTTTCACAAGGAAAGTCTTATTAACATACTACACAATATTTTAAATAATGTCTAAAACTACTTTTAGAGGTTCCTGGAGTATGTTTGACAAAGAAGGCTAAGCAAACAAGGCCAAGCCCACCAACTAAATGTGGACATCTCTGATGATGACTTTGGAAAAGCAGTTTAATATAAAATGTACAACCTCATGATTTTTAACCATATATCAACCACTACAAACAAAAATAGCCATTTTTAATATCTCTTCACAAATAGGTGGCACTGCAATGAAACTTAGCATGAACCGTCAGGATTTAGCCTTATATCTGTTTTGGCGTGCTTGCTGTCAAATTCGTTAAATGGAACATATAATTTTTCCATGTTTAAGTGCTACAATTGGGTCCCCAGTGCTTTTATCAACCTAGAAACTTAGTTTTAGTAAACCATGTTCTGTAAGCATGTGAAAAAATAAGTCATTAAAATTTGGCTCCCCTTGTGATGTCAGAAGGGGATCTTATTATAATAAAACCGCCCCTTAATCTGCACTATCCAACCACAGCACTGCCATTTAGGGCAGAGATCAACTCATTTGCATGTAAAGGGACACACCCAAAACAGCACATTTCTTTGCTCACACCTACAAAGTGTCAATTTTTTTTAATAAATTCTCTATATAATATTTTGAGCTAAAACTTCACATATGTACTCTGGTGATGACACCAAAGATTTATTTTAAATCTTAAAAAAGTTGTGAAATGTCCTCTTTAATGCAGAATACAAGAACGAATCATGAACATAAATATAAAGATTTGACAGCTAATGATACACACACATTGTTTGTACAGTGAGTAAATGAACATACCTGAAAGTCATTGGCCTTGTTGTAGTGCATGTTGAGCACTCTGTAAAGCTCAGAGTCACAGGTCACACTGAGATCATCAGCAGTCAGTACTCCATCATTCACGGCCTGACGTGCAAACTTCTCCATCTGGATGTAGTAGTACTCTCTGAAGTTACTGAACCACTTGATCAGCTGAGAAGTGATGCACCTGTTAAACTGAGACAGAATATTATATAACATTAGATGTGATCAATGTCATTACTGCCAACCATAACCAAACTTTATTTATACTTTGTGGACCAAATTTTGAAGGAATGAGATTCCCCCTGTAGTGAAAATCGAGTTATTGTTGTTTACAGTATATGTCTATGTGGTGTTTTTAATATGCTTTAAGACAAACCATGTGCAAAGTCATTATTTAACACCATTCAAAGAACGCGGTTTGAACCACCTTGGTTTCCTACATAACAAACATGTAACCAATCACATAAACACAATTGAACGAGTTGACCTATTAACATCAGAGCTAAAATAATTAGTGCTGCAAACGCACAATTTACGTATGCATTGTGTAAACCTTAGCAGTTATGTGTATTTGCATATTCATATCTATAGTCCGTGCTGTGCAATTAAGTAAAGGCGGGGACTAATTTACATATTCATAGATCTGCGCATACTAAACAAATCAAAAGTGTAGAGTTACATTTTAGAGCATAAAAAATTACTGTCGCAGGAAAAACTTTTACATATGCTATTATGATGCTCAAAGATGAGTTATAAGTCATAAAATTACTGACTAAACATTCACCTTATTTGAACCCACCTATTACAAAATGTCTTCTGGTGGTTCCAGAACAAGCTTATGTATTATGTATAAGGAATAATTGATGACGGTCCTTTGAATTATAAGAAAATAATGCACACCTAAAGTAATCCGGCAAGACATAAAGCAGAGTGCTGTTACACCGTGAGTGTTTCATATTTTCGAATAATTCAAAGGACCGGAGTCAATTATTCCACTTATACCATTTTTAAGACATTTGACAAGTGGAAGGGGAGTTTACCCTAAATACTTGACAAATCTAATGGTAGCATGGTGGCCTAGGACTTTTGCACAGTACTGTATATATTTATATATAACAGAGTTCATCCAGGAAATACAGGAAATGGGTAAATAGTATTAAAAACTGTATAAAAGTATAAGCTGAAGTGTCAAGTATTTAAGGTAAACTCCCCTTCCACCTGAGCTGCAGGATCTCTTAAACGTAAATGAAATTAAATCCTAATTTCTAATTCTAATCAAATGACTTCAGGACTTCAGTTTCCTCAAAAAAAAGCTCAAGATGTGTTTCGTGCCAAGAGTGGTCACATTAAATACTGACTGATGCCTGAAGAAGACATTTAGTCCTGAAAATTGTTTTGTTTTTAATTTTTCTGTACTGTATTTAAATATTATATTAAAACCTATATTAAACTTTGCTAAAACACAAAAGCTGGTGATGTTGACCTAACCGTGGGTTCACACCAGCCGCGTTTGAGGTGTCAAAATCGCGTCTACTGCACCTAGTTTGCCGCTTGACCAGTTTGAGTTTACTCGCTGCTTCGTGCGTGAAAGCCGTGCGTGAAATTTTGTCATCGAGACATTCACGCGGAAATTCGCGTCATGGGAGGGGCTTCCGCAACTCCGCTTGCTTCCTGCAATCACGTCACTACTAGAGCAAGCTTCTGATTGGTTAACGCGGCGCGTTTTTCCCGCCAAAGTTCATATTTTTCAAGACGCGCGAATGAGGCGGAATCATGTCTACCGCGCCGCGCTTAACACATCTTTACATTGACTTACGCCTTTTGCACAGTAGCCTACTGTATATAAAATACGATGGAATTCAATGGGTACCATAATTTTTTCAAAATATCTTCTTCACACAACAGTAGCCACATTCAAATCCAGACTCAAAACACATCTGTTTAGCTATGCATTTACTGAATGAGCACTATGCTGCGTCCGAACTGATTGCACTATATTATATATGCACTATTTTAATTATTTTTTATTTCTCTTGTTTTTATTCTGATTTTGAACTGTTTTATACTTTTATTCCTGTTTTATTCTTTTTCACACATTTAAACAGTCTTTATTAAAATCACATTTATTTTCTTTTAATTGATATTTTAAATTCATGTATCTTTGATTTTTGTTTTCTCATTTCTGTGTAAAGCACTTTGAATGACCTCTGTGTATGAAATGTGCTATACAAATAAACTTGCCTTGCCTTGATCATTTTTTACAATACTTATATAATATTTGTTTTCCTATGGAAGTCAATGGTTACAATCAGATCTGTGCTTACATCATTTATCAAATATCTTCTTTTGTGTTCATCAGAAAAAATAAATTAATACAGATATAAAACAACATGAGGATGAGTAAATGACACTCATTAACAGATAATATTCTGTCGACAAACTAGCAAACTACGAGGGGTGTCAACAATAATCGATTTGGCAATGCATCGCAATGCGCACAAGCACGATTCAGCATCGATGCAGCAAAGTGCCATAATCGATTATGTCACTGTTTATTTTCTGGCCTCGAGTGGACAATAAAGTTGTGAAGTTTCAATTACTTCCGGAAGTATAACAACAACAATCAAGATGGCTGAGGCGGAGAGAGATGACAGTGATAGACGGGTATATAGAAACACACCCTTTTCCATGGAAAGTGGACATATGGGCACATTTCGGATTCTACGAAGTTAATGGGAAAGTAGACAAAACTTACGCTGTGTGTAAATTCTCATCTCAGGTATATAATTGTCATTGTCTTAAAGCTGCTAAGCTTCCGTTTTTTTTTAGAATAGTTGCACTTGCCTTGTTGTGTATAGTAGAATTCTGATGCATCGCAATGCATCGTAGAATCGAAATGAATCGTTACCTGGTGAATCGTAATTGAATCTAATTGTGAGGGTAGTGCCAATGCACATCCCTACAAACTACTAGGATTTATTTTCCCAGAGTATCTCATTATCATACTATATGTGTTAGAAATAAAGCCAAAGTAGTGAGCAGCCGTGTGCTAGTAATGCAGACAGTCAATAATAAAGCAACACGTAGGATATACAGGATTAAAGATTAGTGTATAGTTTAGTGGGGACAATAAAATGCTTACCTTCACATCAGAGAAGTACATCTTCAACATGTTAGAGCTCGGATACCTGGTGTAGAAGAACATCAGCTTGGCCTTCTTCAGGTGGTTTGGAGATAAACCCTCCTGGATGTGACACCAGCAGTGAAGGAAAATGAGCGTGATGCAAAGGATTAAGATTTGCTTGAAATTATCCTCTCATCATCACTCAAAGTGTCAAAGTTTCATGGGCAATATAACATGAAAAACAATGCGACTGATAGTTTTTTCACCAGAAAGTCATTTTACAGGCAAAACAAGCAACGTCTTTCCCTACGCCGATCCCAAACCTCCAACCACCTCCAGATGGCGAAGTGATAAAATTTATTTGCATATCACCTTCAAATGTGTTTGAATCTTCATTTTAGCACGGGCAGAACGCAAACAGAGCTGTGGGTGCACTGAATGAGACTTTTTTGAATAGTATGTTGAAAAGGTCACACTTTATATTAGGTGTGGTTAACTACTTGCATAAAAAAAAATTTGCCTAAGTGTTGCTCTGGGCAGGTGCAGGGTTAGACGGGTTAAGGGACAGGGACAATGCAATAGCACTTATGTGATCCTGGACCAGACAAAATCAGTCATAAGTCACGTGGGTATATTTGTAGCAAAAGCCAAAAATATATTGTTGATTTTTATGTCCAAAAATCATAGGATATTTTCACAATATTTAGATTTTTTGCCGCTTTATATTTCAGATTTTAAGATGTTGTCCTCTCCTAACAAACCATACATCAACAGAAACCTCATTTATTCAGCTTTCAGGTGATGTATCATTCTTAATTTCAAAAAATTGACCCGTATTACTGCACTCTTAGAACGGATGTGGTAAAAACAACTTGGGTTGTCTTTTTTATTTATTTTAACACAATATGAACACAAAATGACACATAGGGCCAGATTTACTAACAGCTTGCATCAGCGCAAACCATAATTTTGTTGTTAAATAACAATTTTCTAAAGACGCGCAGTGGATCATTAGAGCTAAAAAGGTGTGGTCTAGTTGTTTTTGCGACTGACCTTATTGCATATGCATTTTTGTTATGTAAAACTGTTATGCTGCGTCCGAAACCACCTACTTCATACTATATAGTACTCGAAAAGCAGTAGGCGAGGCAAGTAGAATGTCCAAATACATAGTATTCGAAATACAGTTTGCGAAAAGTACCCGGATGACCTACTACTTCCGGTTAGATTTTGCAGTGCATACGATGGACACTTCACTATCCCATGATGCCCCGGGAGAGGAGTTATCCAACGAAGAAGAAGAGGCATGCGGCTGTTTTCACGCTGGAATGACATGACGTGATGACAACGTATGTCACGTGATGTAGCAACATGGCGGATGTAGTACGTCCGAATCTCATTCATACTACCAAGATTCATACTAAAGACGGTTTCATCGGACGCATGTGCTCTGACGCGATACACGTCTGGATCCGAACTTTACTTCCGGTTTCGTTTTTTTAATGGTCTGACTAGTTGCTAAACTGATCTCTTGAAGAAATGCCTCGTCGAAAATAACAAATGTTTTGGTTTCCTATGTAATCTATGTGTTGTTTTTTGCTTGTTATATAAATAAACTACGTTTAAAGAACTTTGTTGTTATTTATGCTCAGCGGAGTTTACCGGAAGTTACGTGCGGACCACAAAAGCCGCTTGTTTATGTTGTTACTGCTAAAACCGTCTATACAGTACCTACTGTTTTAACGGCAATAAGTAGGTACTTCATCTTATTCAGTACCTACTGTACAGTATGTGGTTTCGGACGCAACCTTATTGTTATTCAGACTCCATTTCCTATAATCCTCCACTCTCCCTCACCTGATTGTTAATCATCACCACCTGTCAATAATTCCAATTCCCTTTTGTCTTCGTCCGTTCTCGATTAAATTGTGGTTATTGTTCTGTGTATGTGTTAACTCTATATCTGTTTGATAAAGTTTATTACACACCCAGGTGACCCAGCAAACATAACAATTGCAGGTGTTTCAAAACTTTAAATTTTAATTTTTTTGTCCAGTTCTTTTCAGTGTACTATGGCTTGGTTAGCTGGGATTTCAAACCTCGCATTTTTTTAGCTGCAAACTCAAGTGCAGTAGATCACCTGCACCTCATCAGCTCTGCTTATTTGTGACCCTGACCTAATTTACGCTTCTCTTAGTAGATTGTGTTTGTCATTATGGAAATCAGCTGTTGCGCCTGTGTCATTTAATTTGCGCCTTTTTAGTAAATGACCCGCTGATATTACCACTCCCATCTGCGCTTTTTTGGAATTGCGCTCTAGTGCTATTTTGCCCCTTTAGTAAATCTGGCCCATAGGCTAATGTGTTAAAATTTTAAAAATCTGAAACGCAAGTGCCAAGGGCAAGTGACTTTGTGGGCGGATTTTGGGCACTGTTGCTATTTTCCCGGCGGGAGAAATAACTCTTGCGCCAGGCGCAAATCAATAAGGGGTTGGTCTGAAGTAGGTTTATTATTCATAGGTGTGGTTTGGGCGTAACGTAAAAAAACCAATCAGAACATCATCCAACATTCCCTTTAAACGCAAGTACGCAAGTTCCATGGCGGGTTGCTATTATTATGACGGATTTACCAGGCGCACGCCAGGAGCGGTTCACAGCCGAGGAGACCGACGTTCTTGTAAGAGCAGTCAAAGACAGAGAAGTTGTTTTGTATGGGGATGGGAGAAACCCGCCCAAATCAGCGTCGGTTAAACAGCCGTGAGAGGAAATAGCCACAATTGTCTCATCAGCTGGCATCCCCAGGACGTTGCGCCGCAAGCACTACAATGATGTCAGGAGACTGGGGAATCCCAAACTTGCCAGCATAAATCGGGCATGCCGTGTAACGGGAGGTGGATCAGCCTCTACACATGACCTGACGCCAGCAGAGGACATCGCTGCATCCACCCTCACCGCTGAAAGCCAAGAAACGCAAGCAGTCCAACCCCAAAGTACACTTACAAATCAAGTTCATATACATTTAAGGTTTCTTATGAAAACATTTTAATTATTATTTACATAAAATAAACGTAATACAGCCACGCATCAAACTTATGAAAATATTGTAATCGTTATTTGCATGATAATTTTTTAACGCAGCCACACAATAAATAAAAACTATCACCACAATGCTCACCACTATGATTTCCCTTATCTCATGTGTTAATATTTTTTATTATAACAATTTATGATTTGCAAAAATAACTGTTGCATCTGTGTAGATTAGATGGTACATTATGGTCAAGCATGCACCCTTAAAATAGCATAATGAACTACGCGCAACGCGCCACTGACTTTAGAATAGTTTTTCTGGTCAGTGGCGCAATTGTTTTTTGAAACTGCAAAATAGCATCAGGGATGGTTTGCGCCGGAACACGCCTCCTGAACTGCCCAGGGAGCGCAAGTTCATTCACTAGTTTGTTGACGTGCAAAATACGAATGATACATGCGTCACTGACAAAGTCAATTGCGCTGGGTGCAAGATAGGGCCCACTGTGTTAAATAGCATATCATAAAACATTTGTTAAAAATGAACACATCCTTTCTTAGAGTGTGGTTTTGTGGTCCAGGGCCACATATGTTAAAGAGCAACTACGGTCCGATTCACGATTTTACATTTCCTTTGGTGTGTGTGTATTAGTACATGTTAACCATATGCAAAATTTACATACCCCAAGGTAAATGATGACACAAGTTATTATCTCCAACTTAAATCTCTTTTGTTGGACTACAACAAACACACAGATTGTAGGCAACAATTTACTTCCTGGGATTGGTGATGTAGACAAGACCGACATTATCATGATTCTCCCGCTTCGGACTCACAGCCTGTAAGTTAACTCCTGTTAGCATTGCATTGTGACCGAATCTTTTAAACATGGTAAGGAGTGTCACATTTTCGGCTGACGTCAAAAGTATTCACGCCAATCACAACGTACAGATTAGCTGTCCAATCAGGGACACAGAGCTTTTCAAATCGATGAGTTTTGAAGTCAATGCGTTTGAGGAAGGCAGGGATATCTGGAGCTACAAAAATGTATGGTATGTGGAAAATGATGTGTTTTTAACCATAAACCACGCGAACACATTGTATTATACCAAATATACAAAATAACATTGTTTTTAGCAATTAATTAGTAGTTAAAGACATCTAATATGGACCGTTGAAAGTAAATCAAGATGTTGTAAATATTCGCTTTTTCCAAAGTTAATAGTTATTCACACATTCTTTGAATAATGCTATCACGGTATTATTAAGAGATATTATTGTGAATTTCCCGCAAACACATCACTTATACAACATTTATAGCTTAATTATGTGGCTATAGTTGTTTACTACAAGCCTCACTTGAATACTGGTAATTGTCAATGACATCATTTAATCCACAATGTCAGACCTCAGAGAAACAAAAAGCCTGGAAAACTCTCCAATATTTCAGCCAAAGCTGCACATTTTCCTTCATCCTCTCAGCATTCATCAATAATCCATTTAAGCTAAGAACACTGTTAGTTCAGACCGCAGTGAGTTTGACATTCAAGCAAGGGGATGTTCTCCTGCGCTGACCTCTGCCAGACAACAAAATGGCTGATAAGGCAAATCTGCCAGACAATGAGCACTGGACCGCCTCCTCTATAACCCTTCTGCACTCTGACATCAGCACACAGTCAAACAAAAAACATCCCGGCAGACAGATAGGGGATCTTTTGCTCACCAACACATCCAGGGCGATCTGTGTTGCTGATATTTATGTCATCAAACAAAACCTCAACTGACAGTCACAACACACAAAATTATTGGACATTAAATGGGACCCCACAGCAAACATATTTCAAGGATTCTGCTTAATAGGTTAAAGTGTAAGATCATGCATTTGGCAGCATTTGGCTTTTATCCAATGTAACATATTTTTAAGATTTTCGCATACAAGCTATACATACATTTTTAGTATTGGTGTTGCTAGCGCCATGCTCTAGCTGTTGAGTTACAAGAGCATCTTAAAAGTATACCACTTGATGTTTCTAGTTTGTCATTTTAAATGCCAAGAAATTCACAGAGCTGGCTTCTAGTATTTTTTGTTTACTCAGTTATTAAGTACACAACAAGCATTGTAAAGAACTACGTGTGTGGTTAAAAGAGCTTTAAGAAGATGTTGTTTGTCTTCAGTCTTTGCATAAACTTCAGACTTTGTTAAACAAATTTGTCAAGTGCAATATTTCTTACATCTCTCAACAAACAAGCGACATCTGGAAGGTACGGCCATTGTTTAATTGCTTTTCATCTGTGTGTTTGATATCGCTCTTTTGTCTCCCTTTGACTATCGTCTCTGAATGACACCGGAGTGGAAATCACAAGCCCCTGGGTCAGGAGACAAGACAAGGCATTCAAACAAAAGACAAACAGACACACCTGTCTAGCACAAGGTAAAGAAGAATGGACAGAAAGAGAAAATACTGTGCGCCTGCCGAGTGACAGCTGAGAGCCCTGAGGTCATTGACGGGTTCTTTAGGGATTAAAAATTAAAGTACTTATCCACACACCATTTATTTATTTGTTTTTATAATAGATATGTTCAAATAGAGGTTCAAATGGTCCAGCACAATGGGATCGTTTTCATTTTTGGTGAAGTATTACTTTAAATGTTTAAATAATTATTATTGTGTACTGTATAAGCAATAATTAATTCTAAACAATTTATTATTTAAATTAATTCAATTTATGCAAGTTAATAAATAAGACGCATATACTGAACTTACAGTAGACTTTGTGTAGCTATAGCACAGTGTACACAACAACCTGAAACATATCTCTGGAGCCAAGTAGCGTTCACGCAGAACGACAGCAGCTGCGATTAGTCCTGCTCCAAAATCAACAATGATTCGCTTTAAAGATGTCAAAGAATACAGTGAAATAATATGTTAAATTGTTCTCTGATATTTACATAGAAGGTATGTTGTTTTATTAAGTGGACATTTTTACATGTCCATTTACAACCCTAGGATTTGCCTATAGAATAAAATTATCTATTATTACCTTATTTGTAAGGGTCATGAATAATAATGTTGAGCTCTGCTCTGATTGGCTGTTTCACAGAGCAGCCCTTTCAGTAGCTCTGTTTGTGTGTAAACAGATCTTACGTTTGTGTTTTTTCAGTATGGACCTGCAAAACGTATCTGTAACATCAATAGTAGAACTTTAGCCTAAACGCTAGCATATAGCATTAACTAGCATATAGCGCTAACTCAGCAGTCAAAACTTTGTTTTTAGCATTGTAGCAACATTGTACTTAATTGAATGTGTAATTTAATGTTGGGGGCGTACATCTTGACAGTAACGTCACTGTTGGTGTTATATTGAGATCAATTTTCAGTTTTCCAGCAGTCTTTTGCATGCAAGAGGTTTACATAAGAAGGAGGAAACAATCCTGTTTGAGGCTCACGGTATGTCATTGCCATGTACAGAACTCTTATTATTCATCTATGCCTTGATAAATACAGTTTTACAGTCTACAATACATTTAACTGAACCTGCAGGTTTATCTTACTGACACAAACAGCTTTTAAACAACATCAGGGTAAGTAAATAATTTCATTAACGTCCCTTTAAGAAAAACTACAATAATGCATGTAAATAAGATATGCCTGGAAATAAGCAATACATACTGATGAAATAACAGGAATAGATTTCCCTTTGAAAAAGGATATTGTACTCCCTGAGTACAGTGAGATGTCTGACATATCCTGGTGGTCCCCGCATTCAGATTTGATCAATGAGAGTGACAGACCTTCGGCTGTGCTTCCTTGGTGTACTGGTGAGCAGGAGCGACGATGTCCTAGACGGTGGCCGGAAGCCATTTTGGTTTGTATGCTTTCTTGTGATAGTTCCATTGAGTCAGGAGAACCTTGGTCTTTACTAGAGTAACCCAATGATGGGTTAACAAGTGCACTCTGGAATGAATAACCCATGAGAGGGAAGGGAAATGGATGCCGGAAGGATGGTGTGCTAAACCCCATGTTGGCAGAAAGAGGGGTAGGGTGGAGGGAGGGATGTGGGTGACCACCATAAGCTCCAAGTGCTGAGGACTGGTGGTGTTCAGATGGAGACTTTCGCATGACCAGGGACAGTGCCTCGGTCTGGTTGTTCCCGTTGGGAAGAGGGATTCCACCAAACGATTCAAGCGGGCTGGGAATGATGGCATCACCAACGCACTGAAGACTCCGATGTGTGGTGTAGAAGTTTGGGTCATCCCCGTTACCAGCAAAGCATTCCTGGGTTGGTGGGAAGGATGGGAATACTTGTAGCAGTGGACGAAGAGGTTTGGAAAAAACCTTCACCACCGTTTCTACTACTTGAGACATGGCAGAGTTCAACTCCTGCTTCAGAGTTTCGGCCAAATGTTTGTCTTCTTCATGCATGGAGATGAAATCTTTGCCCCTAAGAGAACCCTTCATTTTGGCCTTCTCGTCAACTGGCAAAACTAAGTCTGCTATCTCTTCGTCAGAGCGATCCGCAACAGAATCACTGTCAACAAGCCCCTCATTAGATTGAACGCTGCCTTCTGAGATATTCCCTCCTTCTTGCTCAGAATCTGTACTATCGTACATCTGGAGAAACTTCTCCTGAAGTTGTCTGAGCTGTTTCTGCATGTCCTCCAACTGCAGTTTCAACTGCCTGCGTTCTTCAACCTTCTGCTCCTTACGTGCAGAAACCATTTGCTGGAAGCTTTGGTGCTGGTGCTGAGGTAATTTTTGCTTCCTTTTGTTTTCACGAAAGCTGTCTCGAGGACTGAAGGACTGTAGGAAACCCTCGGTTTCTTTCTTTCGATCCTGCTCAAGATCTTTTCTCTCAGTAACAGATGGTGCAATTGCATTCGGCGAATGGCTCATTCCACGAATTATGTTCTCAACACGAGCACGCTTGGCCAGAAGATGCTCATCATTCAGCCGCTCAGACTCAAACTGTGCGGTGTGTCCAAATGGTGAGAGACACTCTTGAGCGCTTTCCTGGGATGAATTGCTGAAAGTGTCCTCCTGGGGTTCTTCAGATTCTGTTCTCCCTTGTTCTTCACCATTCACTCCCATCTTTGACATATTCCTCTTAAGTATTTTGCTAATGATACTAGCATTAGCAAAAGGTACCATTGCATCCTCGTATGTGCTGGCCCTGTTCAACAATTTGCGAAGAACATTTGATTTAGTCCCCCCGAAGTCCACGTGCCCGAGCTGAGTCGCTTGGCTCTCTACATTGTCCTGCTCCCGGCTGCGATAGGAGTTCATGGTGGTGGATTTGGCTGCACGGGTGACAGTAATGATTGCAGAAGAAGTTTGGGTTATTGTGGCAGCTGAGCTCACAGTTCTTTTCACTCCAATGTCCACTCGTCTTCTCTTGTTTTGTCGGTTTAAAGAGCACTCTGTATCATGGTCTGGCATTACTGGTGACTGGTGATGCTACTGAGCCATTTGCCACAACTACCAGGAGAAAAGATAAATAAAATTGGTCAATTTTTTACAAAACTTACAATAAATAATAATGCTGCATATATGAAACATGTTGCATTATTAAAACATGTTGCAAAACGCTGGCGCTGGCTGGCAACTTTAAAAAAAAACGCTGGCGGTAAAAGAGTTAAAGAGACCCTGCAGCTGCCTAAGTGGAAGGGGAGTTTAGCCTAAATACTTGACACTCAGCTTATACTTTTATACAGTTTTTACTACGCATTTCCTGTATTTTCAGGTTGTATTCTATTAGAGAGACTGAGAAATAATTATATATGATCACTATACGGGTGATTCTCACAAAACCATTGAAACACCACGGCACTAATGATTTTAGCTTTAAAATGTGTAATATAGTAACATTAAAAAGCATCAGAATTAACACAATACTGTGTTCTACCTTGCACAATGTGTGATTTCAACATAAGAATTTATAATTGTAAATTTTATCTCATTTTCTGCTGAAATTCTCATTACCGCAATGTGTCCGGCTGTGTTTGAACATGCATTATGTTGTAATTTAATCAAATTAACAAAAATATATTAAGAAAAAAAATAAATGGATGTTTTGCTAGACTACTTTAGATGACAGAAAAAATATTTACTGAATATTCATGTATAATAATAATGAAGAAAAATTAGGAAAATGATGTGTCCATGCCTGATGTTCTCATCCACCGCAACACTTTTTTAGAACAGTTTAAGCACACATACAGAATTTTAATAAAGTTTGATTTTGAGTGACCAAGCACATGGACCAGTTACTTCAAGATGGCTACCAGGTAAGATCATTTTTTTACAGTTAATTTGAAATATTGTCTTGTCAGAATGCTTACACGACATTTTGATTATCATTACCGCAACAGATGCTTATTAAATGTTAATTTAATTAATAGAAGCATAATACTTTGATTTTAAATTCATGTGCAGAATCTCCAAATTATGTTCTTTCAGGTTTGTCATGTCATTTTGAAAATATGTCAGTGTTGATGTTTTCTGACTGTTGCG
The DNA here is from genome assembly GCF_027580225.2 of Misgurnus anguillicaudatus. Lineage (NCBI taxonomy): Eukaryota > Metazoa > Chordata > Actinopteri > Cypriniformes > Cobitidae > Misgurnus > Misgurnus anguillicaudatus. The sequence continues at coordinate 7,745,007 of NC_073354.2, forward strand.
GTAATGAGATTTTTTAGGACTAATTTTTTAAATTATGTTACAAAAAGTGTTAAATGATAAGTAAAAGTTTTTAAATTAATGTTCCCATTTACTCCAAACTTTGTTTTTCAATGTCTGGTGGGAAAAAAAGTAAATTTAAGCAATTTTTACATTTTCATGCTTGACATTTTTAAAACCAAGTTTTCGTGAGAATCACCCATACAATTGCAAAAACAACAAATATAATGGTAACCTGGTGGTCTAAGACTTTTGCACAGTACTCTATATAATCATAAAATCAAAAACAGAAAGGGGGGAGGTGATGTTGGGGAAAACACTACTGCTTTGCATATCATTGTAAACCTCTAGGTTGATCACAGTCCTTTTGACCAAAAGCAATAAGTACGGAATAATTGATGATGGGCCGTTGAATTATAAGAAAATAATGCACACCCAAGGTGGTAATGACCAACACAATCTACTAAGTACAGCGCAAAGTAGTTCAGGGTCGCAAATAAGCAGAGCTGATGCTCCTGCAAGTGCGGGTGATCTACTAACACCTGAATGCGCTTGAGTTCAGAACCATGGACATCTCAGCTGAAAATTTGAGGTGTAAAATAATAGTAGATATAAAAGTTTTTCCTGTGACAGTAATTCTTTCATGCCATAAAACAGAATGTAAATCTACACCCTTGCTTCATACCAACCTATTCTCATGAAGTGCGTATAAATAGCCCGCAGTGCGAAAAGTCGTGCAATACATGTGCCAAATTCCAATTTGACATGCATATGATATGCCAGTCCTTCTCATTCACTTAATACAGTGCATCTTTTTGTGTCCTTTTATGTGTTGGTTTCTTAAGTTTTTTAAAGTTTTTTAATCCATTGTCGCTTGGGTTTGTGATTAGATTTGGGATTTGCTTTAGAATGTTATTTAATATAGAGATTTATATCATGTTTTTGTTTTTGGAGTTGGGATAGACCGTGCATGAAGTCTGTGAGTTGCCCGCCAAAGCACATTCATAGCCTCAATTTTAGTATTTATTTAGCACATATTTTTTATTAACTTGGCTTTTATGTATGTTAACATTTTAATTGATGATAAATCATATCAACAAGTAAAATAAAATAAAATCAACAAGAAAAACCAAAAGATTGAGTAAACTATACACTGTAAAAAAATTCAATTGTTACAATGTTATTGCAGCTGGGTTGCCGGTAATTTACCGTAGATTTAAATTTAGTTATTTACTGGCAATAGTTTGTTCAAAGTTAAATACATTTTAAATATTAACAAGTCTTTATCTTTACAGAATAAAACTATAGAATAACAGCCTCATGCAAAGCATTCTGGGAACCAGAAGTCATCATCAACCTTTTTCTGTTTTTTGCTTCAGATTTTGTTTCCCAGAATGTTTTGCTTGATGCTGTTTTTTTAGTTTTACTCTGTAGACAAAATTTTGAGATCGTCCTATCGTGAGCCTGTGAGATTGCCGAAACACGATAGTTTCGGGGAGCGGGGCAGTAGTTTACTCATTTATGACAAGTCACTTGATTGGTGAACGAAAAAGAAGCAAGGGCAACACTGTCACGACCGCAACCTTCTTAAAACTGATGCCATTAATCCGAGCGCGTCATTAAAGCCCAGGCACTCTAAAATTTCCTGCGTCCCAGGGAGCGGGAACAACACACTTGCTGATTTTAACCCTCTGCATGCTAACAACCTCTCTACTGCAAGGAAATGTCAGAGCCGCATGTATTACAAATAGACTGTAAAAAAAGATGGACGTAGTGACCGTGACGTCACCCATTGGTTTCTGAAGATCGTTTTTGAAGCTTAAAGTAGGAGTTGCCTGCCATTGCCATCTTGGCCGAGCATCACTGCGTATCACTCGCGGATATCCGAAAATGGGTAGAGAGGCGGGACGTGGGTAAAGCTGAGGTGTGTGGTTGTTGAAACCACTCCCGCCTAGCTCGATTCTAGTGACTGCAGTAGCTGTTCACCCCTCACTCAAGAGGCCACGCCCTTAATTATGCAGCACTTTAAAGCTTAATATAATTTAAACGGAGGAGTAACAAAAAAATTGTCATGAAGGGCAAACGTATCTATACAGACCAAAAACTATTTTTGTACCAGGCTGTAAACATATTATTTTCTACTGTAAATTTGGTCATTTTAACATGGGGGTATATAGGATCTCCCTTTTGGAGCCTGTCTCTAGCGGCCAGTCGATGATTTGTATTGGATGGTGTGCTAAACCGTGTATTGGCTTGATCAGATAGATCGGAAGGTTGCCCCTCGGTATTACAAGCTCATGTGCGAGGAAGAGTCCAAGGTGCATGCGAGAAGGAATCTGCGTGTGTTACAATCTCTCTCGCACAAAGTGTAGCCCACAAACCCTCTCATGCCAGGTAAAGCACACAATGCGCATGTTAATGTAAAACTATGATGATAATATAACTATTGCCAACTGACGATAGTATACACAATACTATCGGCTATCGGCACAACCTAAGTAGACTACATCAAAAAGTAGCGCTAGGGTTACATGTTTGTGACATAGGAAACCAAGGCAATTTCAATCAGCGGTTCGAGACTGTCTTTGGAAAACTCTCAGAAAATACTCAGCAATGGTGCTGAATGATGAATTTGCACTTGATTTGTCTTAAGGCATATTTAAAACACCACACAGACATATGGGTGATTCTCACGAAACCATTGAAACACCACGGCACTAATGATTTTAGCTTTAAAATGTGTAATATAGTAACATTAAAAAGCATCAGAATTAACACAATACTGTGTTCTACCTTGCACAATGTGTAATTTCAACATAAGAATTTATAATTGTAAATTTTATCTCATTTTCTGCTGAAATTCTCATTACCGCAATGTGTCCGGCTGTGTTTGAACATGCGTTATGTTGTAATTTAATCAAATTAACACAAAAATATTAAGAAAAAAAAATAAATGGATGTTTTGCTAGACTACTTTAGATGACAGAAAAAATATTTACTGAATATTCATGTATAATAATAATGAAGAAAAATTAGGAAAATGATGTGTTCATGCCTGATGTTCTCATCCTCCGCAACACTTTTTGAGAACAGTTTAAGCACACATACAGAATTTTAATAAAGTTTGATTTTGAGTGACCAAGCACATGGACCAGTTACTTCAAGATGGCTACCAGGTAAGATCATTTTTTTTACAGTTAATTTGAAATATTGTCTTGTCAGAATGCTTACACAACATTTTGATTATCATTACCGCAACAGATGCTTATTAAATATTAATTTAATTAATAGAAGCATAATACTTTGATTTTAAATGCATGTGCAGAATCTCCAAATTATGTTCTTTCAGGTTTGTCATGTCATTTTGAAAATATGTCAGTGTTGATGTTTTCTGACTGTTGCGGTAATGAGATTTTTTAGGACACATTTTTTTAATTATGTTACAAAAAGTGTTCAATGATAAGTAAACGTTTTTAAATTAATGTTCCCATTTACTCCATACTTTGTTTTCAATGTCTGGTGGGGAAAAAAGTAAATTTAAGCATATTTTACATTTTCATGCTTGACATTTTTAAAACCAAGTTTTCGTGAGAATCACCCATATAAACAACAATAGAAACTTGATTTTCACCACAGGGGGACTTTAAAGATTCTAGAGAACATGTGGTTTAATTTTCTCTGTTTCTCCTCTTTATCTTCTTAAAAGTTTCTCCCTGAACACCTTTTATGACAGCACAGTTGACCTGTATGAGAACACAACATCCAACTTCCACATAACAAACCCATAACATAGCCACAAAAACATTTCATTTTGTAAAAGATTGTCCTCATTATTAGAAATGCAAAGAATTTGCCAAATCATATTTGCTTTAATATGAACAGCTCTGTAAACCATTATCTTATTATGATAACCACTTCATCTATGAAAGGTGCTCCGTCTAATCGTTTATCATTTATCCAGCGATAAACCCTAAAAACAAAACTGCAATGAAAATATATATATTTTAAATAATTATAAATAAAAAGAAAAAAATAAATAGAAAATAATTAGACGCATAAACATTATCTGTCCTCTTGGAATATTAAAAGAAAATAAAATCTTACGAATAAACTAGGGCTGAATAACTAATCGTTTGCAAAATTATCTTAAAATTAAACATGCATGTGTGTGTATTTATATATACAAATAATTATTATACACAGTACACACACATATATGATGTAAACAAAAACTTTTATTTTGCAAACGATTAATTGCGATTAATTGTTATGCAGGCTTTGTATATTGTGCCTGTTGTCCCTTTGCATCGTTTACTAAATGAATTATAAAAAATAAAAATAAAAACTTTTCAAGACTGAATTCATGTTATAGCTACTGTACTTCATTTAACATTATCGCATTGTCTCAAAACAGGTTTATGACAATTACTGGTAAATGCACCTGCTGTCGTTGACAAAACTACAGATGAGGAACTAAAACAAAGATACATTCCCACCTAAACTCAACGTTTCTACTAAAACACAGTTTAAAACACCCTCCCCCCAGATTTTATGATAGCCTAAATGAATGTATTTTATAAAATGTAATAAAACTGCCCCCCGGCACCACTTTCCATTCTCCCCCAGTTTGAGAACCACTGCATTAATCTACTGAATCATAGAGATAACGACATCACTGATGCTCCACAACAACCCGTTCAAAGATGTTTCTGTCTAAAGACTGCATAAATCATAATGATATCAATATACTTACAAATAATGCATTATTTCAAATAACCAAGATCGCAATAAAGCATTCAGACACATTTAAACACATTATTAAGGTGTTTTCAGGACTAACAATGTTTGAAAGTATTTCTAAACCAATTTAAATGTATTAAAGTCCGTTATTAAGAGAGCAAATTGTGTGTGTTTTTTTGTGTGTTTTTTTTGCTTAACTATAAGCCGTGCACATCTGCGGATACAGTAACACATTACTGTAAATAGTACTTTGTCATTCAACACATCACTTACCTCAAAGCGCAGAAGAAATGCTGTCCTGGTTTGTGTGAGGATAAACAGCGCAATGTGTGACAGAAAACGAGACAGATGCGTGTAGACAGAGAGAAAGTTCAGTGACGGGACGGAGCTATAACTCCTGCAGCTGTCAGCCGCACTTTAAGACGCACGCGACTGAAGGAAACCGGAAGACTCTGCGTCATTAAAGCGCTGTGATGTAATGAGCGCCCTGACCAATAATAACAGCCCTCGCGAAGCCACAAACCCACTATGATCTTACAGGTAATACTATTAAAAACTTATTTTATTGAACAGTGACAGTAATATAAATAGACTACTGAAGCAGTGTATCCAACTGTAAACTGTCCGAAAAAGATAGAAAAATTACACAAAATTTCATAACTTAAAAAAGAAAATAAAGACATTGTTACTAGAGAAGGGGAAACCAATGTTATACAAAAAGATGAAAGTAGTTAAATGTGTATAGAATCTGACAAGCTTTGTTTTTTTCTTGTTGTTGTTTTGTTTTTAAGTTAATATTAATTCAACATAGTGCATTATTTCTTCTTTAAATACTGTGAAGCATGGATTTCGACCAAAGAATTTACTTTTATGTATGGGATTTAGCCATTAAAATAATAATATGAATCAAGTATGTGTGAATTTGTTTGCCCTTCTGATTTACAAACAGACCTAATAATACATGTTTTCATTGTTAAACAAAATTTTTGTCAATGTTTTCAACAATGAAGTCAAGTATATGTTGCCAATAAACTGCAACCACATTGCAATTCCTAAACAAATGAATAGCTGTCTCTTTAGAAGAATCTTAAATGCTGCAATTGACATCTATATCCCTTTTAAATCTTACAAGAAAACATTTAGCACTAGCAGGGTATAGACCCTTTTACAACGCACGTAATCAAATAGCCTGTGCGCGCATCTTGGCAATGGAAGTGATGTCCCCAGTGGTTCTAACATGTTAGCAACTCAGAAAGTTAATCAAAACGGTGTCCCAGCATCAAAATGTCTGGTTCTTGTGTTTGGTTGCACTTATATAATATACTAATATACGTATATATGTATCTGGCCACTTTATATCTGGCCATCTGCTAGCGTCTTTAACCACTCCACTGTAGTAGTAGATGTGTTGAAAAAGTTGATAAAGTCATTTTTTTAAATAACTTCCGTTGCCAAGATGCGCGCATACGTTGCCACATCATCATTGTGTACAAAGAGCAAAAGGGTCTATACAGCGGGGAAAATAAGTATTTGACACATCAGCATTTTTATCAGTAAGGGGATTTCTAAGTGATCTATTGACACAAAATTTGCAACAGATGTAGCCATCAAGCCAAATATTGAATTCATACAAAGAAATCTGAACATTTAGGTGTACAAGTTGAGTCTTAATAAAGTGAAATGACACAGGGAATAAGTATTGAACACATGAAGAGAACAAGTTGCAAAATGGCATAGAAAGCCAGAAGATCATCTGAAATCTGTAAGTATTGAGAGAGAAACCCTGCTCCCTATCAGTACTAATTGATATCAGCTGCTTTAGTCCTAATTGATGGCCTATAAAGGCTTCTCATTACATGGTAAATCATGGTAAATGGACTGCATTTATATAGCGCTTTTAACAAACCTATGGCCATCCAAAGCGCTTTACAATTAGCCTCACATACACCCATTCACACACTCATTCATACACCGATGGCGGTGTCAGCCATGCAAGGCGCCAGCCAGCTCATCGGGAGCAGCTGGGGTTAGGTGTCTTGCTCAAGGACACCTCGACACTTGGTCCGGTGGAGCCGGGGATCGAACCACCAACCTTCCGGTTTGTAGACAATACCCTGCATTCCAGTTCATTTTTTAGGACCTTCCATCGCTAACTTCCCTCAGTCTCGTTCACTTGGATGTACGTCATTGCTTACATTGTACAAATGCCCACTACTGCTGGAGCACTTGAAGTAGGTTCAAATAGATCGCCCTAAGCCCTTGATCACATGGAAAAGTGGAGACTGCCCCCTCCATCATTTGAACTGTGCAAAGCGCGAGTTGCTAAAGTGACGTCACAATCGTGTTGCATTGTGGGATATGGAGCTGCATGAAGTGTCCATATGAAGTAGACTTACTCCCTCAGTCAAAATCGAGGGAGCGAGGGTCTGTCCATACAAACTTCCCTCGTCCACTTGACGAAGTAGAACGCACTTCAAAATGGCGACAGGGATTCCCCTGAGGGGAAGTGTTTAGGGAAGTTCGAGAGTGCGTGTCTAACACTGGAGTGGAACGCACCCCTGAACCGCCATGGCATCCATACACGCTCACCACGCAAGACTGAACAAAAAGCATGTTGAGGCTCGGTTAACGTTTGCAAAAGAGCATTTGGAGAAGCCTGTGGATTATTGGGAGACTATAGTATGGTCAAATGAAAGCAAAATTTAACTTTTTGGCAGTCATTCTACACACCATGTTTGAAGAAGAAATGGCACTGCCCACCACCCCAAGAACACAATACCAACAGTTAAGTTTGGGGGTGGAAACATCATGGTTTGGGGCTGCTTTTCAGCAAGGGTTACTGGCAGACTTCATAATATTGAAGGCAGGATAAATGTACCGGGACATTCTGGATAAAAATCTGCTGGCATCTACCAGAAAGCTGAAAATCAAAAGAGGGTGGACATTTCAGCAAGACAATGATCCCAAACACAAGGCCAAGGAAATGGTTTCAAAGAAAAAAAATCAAGTAGCTTGAATGGCCCAGTCAATCACCTGACCTAAATCCCTTAGAAAATCTATGAAGAGAACTGAAGATCAAAGTTCATAAAAGATGCCCAAGGAACCTTCAAGATTTAAAGAACATTTGTGTGGAAGAATGGTCCAGAATCACTCCTGAGCAATGCAGACGACTGGTCTCTCCATACAAGAGGTGTCTAGAAGCTGTAATCACCAACAAAGGCTTTTCTACAAAGTATTAAAGCAACACTATGTAGTTTCCATGTAAAAATGGCTTACAGCTCCCCCATGTGGTTGAAAAGCGCAACAGTGCCTGGTATCAGACACTCTTCTGAAGGCAGGGAGAGGGGCGGGGCTGTGTTTCCTACCCTCCACCGCCACTTTCAAAGTGTACTTGTAGCAGCTAGGAGGCTGCTCAGGTTGCAGCAACATTACAATCTGTCCAGTTAAAAGTTGTTCTATCACTGAAATAATTTTAGAGACATTATTTAAAGGTAAGAAAACTACATAGTATTGCTTTAAATAAAGTGTGTTCAATACTTATTCCCTGTGTCATTTCACTTTATCTATTATGACTCAACTTGTATACTTAAATGTTCTCATTTCTTTGCATGAATTCAATATTTGGCTTGATGGCTACATCTGGTGGAATTTTGTGTCAATTGCCCACTTAGAAATCCGTTTACTGATAAAAATACTGATGTGTAAAATACTTTTTCCTGCTGTATTTTATGAATATGTCTGTTAATGAAGTACGTTAATAACTTTCTACAATCTGGTATCACAGTATTTTTATTATGTCCTTCATTCATTTTACTAAACATCTTTGATCATTTCATCATAGTTAATCTGCATCCCTTAATTCTTAGAGCATTTGTTAATAGGCTTGATCATATTTTTATTGTGCTAAGTTTGCTTTTTTGTGTATATTATTTATATAGCCTATGTTTAATATATTTATAACAGTGGCGGTATAGCATTTATTCAATGACCTGTAACCTTCCTTTAAACAATATGGGAATTTACACTGACCATCCATAACATTATAACCACCTGCCTAATATTGTGTTGGTCCCCCTTTTGCCACCAGCCCTGACCCATCGAGGCATGGACTCCACTAAACCTTTCTATCAGAACCAGCATCCACTTTTTCAGCAATTTAAGCTACAGTAGTTTGTCTGTTGGATCGGACCACACGGGCCAGCCTTCGCTCCCCATGTGCATCAATGAGCCTTGTTGCCGGTTCACTGCTTTTCCTTCCTTGGACCACTTTTGATAGGAACTGACCACTGCAGACTGGGAACACCCCACAAGAGCTGCAGTTTTGGAGATGCTCTGACCCAGTCATCAAGCCATCACAATTAGGCCCTTGTCAAAGTCGTTCAGATCCTTAAGCTTGCCCATTTTTCCTGCTTCTAACACACTGACACACAATTTTGAGTACAAACAGTTGATGTGTTAGAAGCGGGATCAATTCTACATTTTAGTTGATTTTATATCCCAAACAAATCCTGTTTTTATCTTTTTTTACAAAGGAAAGATTTGGGTTTCCATGTCGTCATGATTTCTGATGTGTCCATTTCCTTGCAGCACTCGGCACTGAACACGTATGAGAACAGCATGTTTGGAAACGGATGTGTGCGGTGAGTTTTGCTCCATGTGTTTGGACATGATTCACCCATCTGCTTATTTCCATCACATCCACTTGTCATTGCATGCTCCTTCACAAAGATTTTAAGAGAAAGAGAGATGCGGGGGCTATGATGTCCAGCATTTTTAATAACCAACTAGCTGTTTATCTCCTCTGCTCACATGCTTTGGTAAAACACACAAACATACACAAAACATAAACTTCAGAACAATAAATGAACATTTACATTGTCTAATACTAATTACCTGGAATTTAACAGTCTGTAGGGTGCACTTTGTTTTTTTTTTGTCATGAAGGTGTTGATGTCAACTGCTGTAAATCACTCTGTCCACATAATGAATTTCTCCATCCAGACGGTTCATTTCCACATTATGAGTGAGCTTTGATGTTCTCCTGACCTTTTGCTCCTCCGAATGTCTTTAAACACAACTCCAGATTGAACTCCTATTTTCATAAAGACTAATTCTTTATGAAAGCGAGTGGAATAACACAGATAAGAGGCGGCGCTCTGTAGTACACAAGCGGCGGTAGTTGTATTTGACCTCACAGTTCCTCAGGGGTTCGACATCTGTTTCATTTAGCCGTCTTTATGAGGAAGTGAGAAGATATCATACGATAACAGCAGCAGGTAAGAACCAAACTCTGATTTTTTGGCAATACACATCAGAGCCGCTGTCTGGAAAATAAAATAGTCCCGAAATAATACCAATATGAAGCTTTCAAAGGGTCGGTTTACATAACTATGAAAGTTATTCTGTAATTATTCACATCATAACAAACCTGAATTATGACTTTCTTCCTTTTATTAGAATAAAATAAGTATTGAACATATCACCTTTTATTAAGTAAATATATTTCTAAAGGTGATATTGATATGATGGTGCTATTGATATGGATTGGGTCACCAGATGTTGGTAACAACCCAATCCACACATGCAATGATAGATGTCCATTAATAAAGTTATGTGTAATCATGTAAAATGACACAAGTATTAGACCCCCAAAAGAAAAGGATGCACAAAAAGGCATGAAAAAAAGCAATTGCCCATTGTCATTGCAAAAATAATAACAGCTGGTTCAGTCCCAACCGATGGCCTCTAAAATAGTGTCTCTAATTAGCAAGGTGCCATGCAAGAAACATCTCATCTCATGATGGGTAAACCCTGACGCAAACACACAGCCAGGGAAACTCTCAATTGGTTTCAGAGAAATAAAATAAAGCTGCTAGAATGGCCCAGCCAATCAACTGACAGAAATCCAATTGAAAAACAACCGAAAGAACTAAATATCAGAGTTGATAGAAGATTTGAAGATTGGTTTGTGTGGAAGAATGAAAGGATCAAATGCATGCAACAACTTTCTCCATACACACTGTAAAAAATAAAAAGTTGACTTAACTTAAATTTTCAAGGCAACTTGCTGCACAGCTTTTTTGAGTTTACTCAACTCTTGGATGATGTAGTTCACCTAACTCAATTTACTGAGTAATGTCAACTTACACCAAAAGTTGAACCAACTTAAACTGATTAGGTAATAAGCAAATTTCTATGTTTACTCAACTAGTGGCTAAGTTGGGTTAAGAGTAATTTAATATTTCCAAATTTAACTAATCTACATGTTTTGGACTGTGGGAGTGTACACAGAAAGGTCTCATAAACAAAGTCTTTGTCTGACCTAAACCAGAGACCTTTTTGCTGTGAGGCAACAATGGTGCGCGCTAACTCATTGTGCTGCCCTCTACACTGAACACACACTTCTCAATCATGGTAACATTGAACAAACATAATTCTTTAAAAATTACTCTAAATACAACATATAACTAACATTAACAACATAACAACATAAATAAATCCAGCAAACATTAAAACAGTCATCTTTTTTAGTAAATATTAACCAAAGAAGTAAACATGTCGCAATGCATGCTGGGAACCATTCCGACCATTGTTTTTTTTTTTAATTGCTTGTTCAGATTACTCAGTTTGGCAAGTTGGGTGAACGAATTGGACAAAAACTTATACAAACTTATACAAGTCCAGTCAACAAAATAATATTTGTTAGCTGAATGATTATGCTCTTTTCATTCAGTGAACACAAAATAAATCTTTGTTCAAGTTACTTAAAGTTCTTTGTTGAATGAACATTTTAAAGTTGGATTTTTTACAGTGAGGAGGCGTCTTCAAGCTTTCATTACCAACAAACACTTTTGTATTAAGTATTGTAAGCGTGTTCAATTTTACATGATTACACATAACTTAATTTATGTACATTTATGGTTTGATTTCTTTCTTTAAATGTGTGGATTGCATGGTTGGTGAAAATTTCATGTCAATAGAACCTTTAGAAATATGTTAAAGGACAAGTTTGGTATTTTACACTTAAAGCCCTGTTTTCAGATTGTTTATGATGAAATAGAACGGTTTTGACTGAAATTTCGACATATGCGGCTGCCCCGAGAATTTTCGGGTGTTTGTTGTTTCACCTCCCACCTCTACAATGTGTGTATGGTGCATTGACACAATCCTTCCTAAAATGCATTAAACTTTCGTTTACAAAGACGTGAAACTCAGCGAGTGGTCAGGGGTGTTCACTGATATGCTAACACAAAAATCGCTGCAAAAGATGCTTTCCAACAGGTGTTTTAGCATTCGTTGTAAACTTGTGGACCTATTTTTCCAAACGCCTCACACCCGTATATATTCTTCTGCTGAGAGCTTGAATAATAGACACTCCAGCCCAGTTGGTGGCGATAATCCGCCTTTGCCAATTGCAAGAATACAAACAAAGTTCCCGGCGTGGAGTAATACCGTACCTCACATCTAATAATGGAATTTGACAAAAACTACGATAAAAACTGTTGGAAAGCGTCTTTTGCAGTGATTTTTGTGTGAGCATATCAGTGAACACCCCTGACCACTCAGTGAGTTTCACGTCTTTGTAAATGAAAGTTTAATGCATTTTAGGAAGGATTAGTGCACCTATAGACCCATTATAGAGGTGGGAGGTGATACAAGAAACACCCGAAAATTCTCGGGCCAGCATCATATGTCCAAATTTCAGTCAAAACCGTTCTATTTCATCTTAAACAATCTGAAAACCGGGCTTTAAGTGTAAAATACCAAACTTGTCCTTTAAATGTGTCATTTTTCGTGATCCCATTTTTCAAACTTTGGTTAGTTATGTTGCTGCTAGAGCATAAATAATACCTGCAAAATTATAAAGCTCAAAGTTCAATACCAAGCGATATATTTTCTTTAACAGAATTCACTTTTCAAGGACTACAGAGAACGGCTGGTTTGGACTATAGCCCTCTACTTCCCAGGTAAATGATGTCAATATTAGTTTTGACCGAGGTGCAAACTTCCGATCTCTCTGATGAAGCCAATACGGAAGTGACTTAAACTGCAATTCATCAACTGACCGCTAGAGGCTGGCTCCAAAAGGGAGTCAATTCCCATAGACTCCCATTTTAAAATCCCCAACTTTACAGCAGAAAATAAAATGTATACAGCCTGGTACAAAATGTGTCTATATAACTAATTTTTCCCTTCATGACAACTATGAGGGGGGTGAATTTTTTAAAATTATATTAAGCCTTAAATTTCTGCATAATTAACTGTGTGGCCACTTGAGTGACGGGTGCCACTGCTGTCACTACAGTCGACCTAGGTGGGCGTGGTTTTAGCAACAAGCCACCTCAGCTTCACCTACGTCCTGGCTCTTTACCCATTTTCGGTTATCCGCGAGTGATTCGTGGTGACGCGGCCAAGATGGCAACGGCCAGCCCCGCCAACTTTTGGCTTCAAAAAAGCTCTTCACAAACCTATGGGTGATTTCATGGACCCTATGTCCATATTTGTTACAGTCTATGGTTTGATTAAGTTCTGCCTGCAGGAATACACCAAAAAAGGGCATGACCTTGTTGCACTTCTATGGAAAAGAGGAAGAGTTGCGTTAGTTGAGTGCTTTTGTCACCGTGCCATCAAGACGTTATTATTTTCATCCCAGAGTCAAATACCCTTTGGCCTTTGCTGAGGACAGCTTTCTCCATCTGGCGTGACCTTTATGGACAATGTGCGCTAAGCTGCTGTCCAATCACAACACACTGGACCTGCTAAACATCAGAACTCGTTATGTATTTCTGAACGAGGGACTTTAGAAGAAGGAAGACATCAGAGGAATGTTTATGTTTCTATTGTAATGAAAGATTATAGTGTTGTGTGAGTGTAAACCACCAAATAGCAACACAAACATTGTATACACTTTACATACCCCAGCAAGCAATAACCGTCATTTCACAGTTTAGGTTTACTATAGACCTGATATAGTTTGGCTATGTGTAACCCACTTTTAGCCAAAATAAACTTGAATTTAGTTACATGTGTTTTTAGCCAAAATAACTTGAGATGAGATGGATTATTTTGTATCATGTATGAGTCAACAGAGCTGTTTTTTATTTATTGATTTATTTTAATTCAGTTATTATTGGGCTATGGTTAGATGTCTGTTAAATTTTCACTGACAGCCAAAATTTTGCCTTGTTTTAGCCTAAACATCTGGACTGTGGGTGGACTGCTACTAGACAGAAGTGGGTATAAGACAAAATTTTATATTTGGCTTTTGCTGTATTAGCTCAAAAATATAAGTTTTAACTTTGAATATCATTCTGAATAGCATGTACAGTAGCCTACTGTGCAAAAGTCTTAGGCCATGCTACCATTAGATTTGTTGTTTTTGCAAACAGGCAACACCTTTTTAATTTCTCATTAATGCAATTATCTAATCAACTAATCACATGCAGTTGCTTCAATGCATTTAGGGGTGTGGTCCTGGTCAAGACAATCTCCTGAACTCCAAACTGAATGTCAGAATGGGAAAGAAAGGTGATTTAAGCAATTTTGAGCATGCCATGGTTGTTGGTGCCAGACGGGCCGGTCTGAGTATGTCACAATCTGCTCAGTTACTGGGATTTTCACGCACAACCATTTCTAGGGTTTACAAAGAATGGTGTGAAAAGCGAAAAACATCCAGTATGCGGCAGTCCTGTGGGTGAAAATGCCTTGTTGATGCTAGAGGTCAGAGGAGAATGGGCCGACTGATTCAAGCTGATAGAAGAGCAACTTGACTGAAATAACCACTCTTTACAACCGAGGTATGCAGCAAAGCATTTGTGAAGACACAACACGCACAACCTTGAGGCGGATGGGCTACAACAGCAGAAGACCCCACCGTGTACCACCCATCTCCACTACAAATAGGAAAAAGTGGCTACAATTTGCACAAGCTCATCAAAACCAAAAATGTTGCCATGAGTCTCGATTTCTGTTGAGACATTTAGATGGTAGAGTCAGAATTTGGCGTAAACAGAATGCGAACATGGATCCATCATGCCTTGTTACCACTGTGCAGGCTGCTGGTGTAATGGTGTGGGGGATGTTTTCTTGGCACACTTTAGGCCCCTAAGTGCCAAATGGGCATCATTTAAATGCCACGGCCTACCTGAGCATTGTTTCTGACCATGTCCATCCCTTTATGACCACTATGTAGCCATCCACTGATGGTTACTTTCAGCAGGATAATGCACCATGTCACAAAGCTCGAGTCATTTCAAATTGGTTTCATGAACATGATAATGAGTTCACTGTACTAAAATGGCTCCCATAGTCACCAGATCTCAACCAAATAGAGCATCTTTGGGATATGTTGGAGCTTCGTGCACTGGACGTGCATCCCACAAATCTCCATCAACTGCAAGATGCTATCCTATCAATATGAGCCAACATTTCTAAAGAATGCTTTCAGCACCTTGTTGAATCAATGCCATGTAGAATTAAGGCAGTTCTGAAAGCAAAAGGGGGTCAAACACAGTATTAGTATGGTGTTCATAATAATCCATTAGGTGAGTGTATAGTGATCAAATATAATTATTTTTCGGTCTCATTATTAGAATGCAACCAGAAAATACAGGAAATGTGTATGTAGTATTAAAAACTGTATAAAAGTATAAGATGAAGTGTCAAGTATTTAGGGTAAACTCCTCTTCCACTTGAGCAATAGCAGGCAGCTGCAGGATCTCTTAAACCTAAATGAAATTAAATCCTAATTTCTAATTCTAATCAAATAACTTCAGGACTTCAGTCTTCTCAAAGAAGCTCAAGATGTGTTTCATGCAAAGAGAAGTCACACTAAATATTGACCGATGCCTGAAGAAGACATTAAGTTCTGAAAAAAAATGTAATTTTGTGTTCATAATTCCTGTATTTTCTGTTTGTGTCTTAAAAAAAGTGAAAAATAAATATGGATGGACATTAAAACTTTGCTAAAACAACAATGCTGGTTATGGTGGCCTAAGACTTTTGCACACCCTACTGAAAAATCCAGCTAAGATCAGCATAAGCTGGTGAGCTGGTTTTAGCTGGTCTCCCAGTTTGGTTTTAGCTGGTATTGCTGGTGTCGCAAACTGGTCTAGCTGGACTTAGCTAGTTATGCTAGAAGATCAGTTGACCCACCAGCTTGACCAACTTTGCCACCCTGCTGAAAAAACAGCATCAAACCAGCATGGGAATTATGCTGGTCTATGCTGGTTTGATGCTGGTGGTCACCAGCATACCAGCACCAAAACACAACATATGCTAGTCTTGCTGGTATGACCAGCATGGGATGCTGGTGCTAGTGCTGGTTTGGAGCTGGTTTAGCAGGTGTTCACTAGCAAACCAGCACCAAAACACAACATATGCTGGTCTTGCTGGTATGATGATTTTTCCAGCAGGGCAGGCTGGGAGGACCAGCTTAGACCAGCTACTGCCACCTTATATCAGTTACCATTTTATGCTGGTCTTTGCTGGATTTTCCAGTAAGGCAGTACTGTATGTGAATTTATAAGATACATTACAATCAACACTTTATCACATTAAGTCATATGTATAAATGTATTTGTTGTATTAAATCAGTAGCTTTTAGGAATCACTGTTCTAGACTAACTGTACTGTAGGTCACAGACACAGACACGCGCCACCAGCCCTCATCTCATAAATCTACTTGTCTCTGGTGAGGAGGGCACTGTGCACCTTGTGGAAAACACCCACATTAAGTGCTGAATAAACCACAACATCCTGCCCTCTGCGGGACTCCAGAGACCCAGACAAAGCCTGCAGGCAACCAGCAGCGCTCCGACCAGTGGCGGGTCGTTTCCCTTCGGCCTCCATCCATCCATCTCCTTTCCTTTCGTTCATCTCTCGCTCTTTCCTCAGGCACCATATGTTACGCTGGTCTTGACCGTCCTCTGCTCGCGCTCTAGCGAAGTTTTTTATTCCCTAATTCCAATGACTTCCTGTTTCCTGTGATGTCATAATGGAGCAAAGTCGGCACTTAAGTGGAGGCTGCCGACACCCTTTTCCTGTCGTGTGCCAGATTCACTGATGCGGTCAAGTGTGTGTGTGTGTGTGATCACAATACATGTGTGTATAAGAATATGTGCCTATTATTGTGATTCTGCAAAGGAAATGTTCCATATCTGGGCCATAAGATAAAGAGAGATGATGTTGTATCAATCTGAGCAGTCATAATAATCACTCTCCAGAGTCTAGCACTACTGTAACCTTATTGTTATACCTCAGCCTACACCAAACCTATAGTGTATCTATTTACATTTCACTAACGCTACATGTTGTATATCAATGCTATAAACTTTGTGAAATATGTTTAGAAGGTCTAACTTAAGGGATCAACTTAAAATAAAAAATATAAAGAGTTATTCACTTGCTTCTCATATGGTAAATCGTGTGGCACAATTTCAACAAGTTATCGCACACTGTTAGATGTCACAGTATAATACTGTAAAAAACTTACAGTACAATAACATATTTTTACAGTACAGTAAAAATACCTTAGTTTTGGATCATTTGGTTGATATTAAACAGTATATTTTATTCTTGCTGTAACTTTGCTGTAATCTGGCTGTAATATGCCAGGCAAAAATTCAGGATTGTTGTAAACAGCGCCACATGACGTCAAATCACACTGGATTTATCAAAGTACGGTAAGTTTTGTTGAAGTATTTATTGCAAACTTGTAAAAGGATTTTACACAACACACCCCCACAAACAAGGCTTAAGCCTATAGTCCTAGACCAGTGTTTCCCAACCCTGGTCCTCGGGCACCCCCTCCCAGAAAGTTTTAGATGTCTCCTTATTTAACACACCTGATTTAACTCATCAGCTTGTTAGGGACACATGTTTACCATTTTGGAAGGAGGCTGATGAGTCAAATCAGGTGTTTTAAATAAGGAGACATCTAAAACTTTCTGGGAGGGGGTGCCCGAGGACCAGGATTGGGAAACACTGTCCTAGACTAAAAGGGGTCGCACACCGGACAAGAAGCGCCGCGTAGCATCTAGGGGAACTCAGAGATATTGTACACCAGAAGTCCACATTAAATAGCGTCTACTTCAAAATGCTAAATATACGTTAGCAGCCAATGTTAAAGGCGGAGTCCACGATGTTTGAAAGCCAATGTTGATATTTGAAATCACCTAAACAAACACACCCCTACCCCAATAGAATCTGGACCTTCTGTTGATAGACCCGCCCCACACATACGCAACCCAGGCAAGGATGTCGGTTAGTAGACACGCTCCTTACTGCTGATTGGCTATAAGTGTGTTTTGGTAGTCGGCCCGTCTCCTTTTCCAAAGCGTTTTTCAAACATCGTGGACTCCGCCTTTAATTGCTAACGATTTGGGACAAATTTGATGTTATTTAACTATGTGAGTGGCGCTCTGTGGCGCGACAGGGATTTGAGCAGTGTCCAGAGTCACAGCGGACAGCATAGTATATAAATAATTTCCCTTGAAAAAGTAAAGTTAGAGATGACTCTTATTTTTCCTGTAATTTAATTGCAGTTACTTCTGATGTAACTAAATACTGTTTATAGAATATATACAAATTATGTATACTGTAATGCAATGATGGATTTAACATCAACATTTACTGGGCAAGGTTTAGATTAAACCAGGACTACACTGTTAGACTTAACTGTAATTTCTACAGTTACTTACCACAAAATGCCCAGTAAAATCCATCATTTTCTTTTACAGTTCATTACTGTAATATGCATTGCATTATTAATTTACAGTGATTTACTGTATGTTTTTGAATTTGCGGTAGACTGCTGTAAAACAACAGCAGTATTGCTACTTTAGTTAAATGAAACAGTGTTATAAAAGCATATAAAATTAAAAAAAAATATATATCTATGAAATGAAATACATTTAATTTGTTATGCTTTTAGCAGTCAAGCAAATTTCAGAATTGTTTTTCAGCAGTGTAAATAATTTATTGAGAATTGTAGATGGAAACAAGGGATTATGGATAAATGCTTGACCGTCAGATTTGAATTTGATCTCAAGACTTCAAAACACTAGTGACGCCAAGATTTCACTCCTCGGAGTGTCGAGAGAGTGACAGAAGAGGCTACTTACCCCCCAGTCACATTAGCTACAAGCGACAGAGACAGAGCGACAGGCTACCATTCATTTTCAATGGAAGTGGCCGTTTGCCAGCGACAAGCGACGAGCTCGCCGGTGCGCGAGCAAGGCGGGGCCAAAATAGACAAGCAGGCTATTTTATGCAAATACTGAGCGATGCGACAAAGCGACTGCCAATCGGAGTGAAGGAGCAACGTGACGTAGGTCTGTGGTCGAGTCTGAGAAAATAATTCAAGATGGCGGAAAATGCGCATTTATGTATATATCTGATAAATTTGGCATTTTATCGCAAATATTTTGTTACTTTTATCGAGAA
This sequence comes from Misgurnus anguillicaudatus, assembly GCF_027580225.2. Lineage (NCBI taxonomy): Eukaryota > Metazoa > Chordata > Actinopteri > Cypriniformes > Cobitidae > Misgurnus > Misgurnus anguillicaudatus. The sequence continues at coordinate 7,764,189 of NC_073354.2, forward strand.
ATAAATACTTTTAAATCCAAAAACACCTTTCTTGTAACTTAACAATACCTCTAAAGTGACTTTTGATACCGCTTTTAGAAACTAGCCAAGGAACGCCCATCAAGCGGGTGCGTGTCGCTCGGTGTCGTTCACTTTTGTAGCTAATGAGCTAATGTGACTGTAGGGTTAGAGGCTAAGAGGGAGTGTAGCTAGCAACTTTTATTAAGTGACTCTGTGGCAGTGTGGTAGTGTTACGGACCTATGTCATGGGTGACCCGGGTATGGTTGCCCTTCAAGGCAATATATTTTTTAAAACTAGGTTACAGTAAGGGTATTATACTGTAAAATGGAACTGCGGTAAAGGCATCATACTGTGAAAAGAAATGTACAGTTATGGTACTGTAATGAGGCAGTTACAATAACTCACTGGCAACACATTGCCAGTGAGTTACAGTAGCGCATATATACAATAAAAAGTTTAACAGTGTAGGCCTTAGATATATTAGGACATTTAAGTAGTTTTTACAAATAAAACTTACAAAAAAAAACAATGCTGGTGTGCATCTTGAGACAAAACAATGGCACTAATACATGTTAAGATATATCAGTGCAAGGTGTTTTTAAATTAAGGCAGCTTAAACATGCATTTTCGTCTGGGACTAGTATAAACCCTGTCTTGGAAACCACCCCTAAAGTCTAAGGTCACTGAAGTACAAGTACAAAAAAGTACAAGTATTCTGTTAAAATCAGCTCTGTACTTAAATGACCTCTGCAAATGAAGTGTATAAAAATATTTTTTATACAAAAATATGATTTATTATAGTCAAAATATGCACATTCATAGCAAGCAAAATTTTGCTTTCATTTCTTATAGGTCTATAATGTAAAATGCGTTATAGTAAAATTACTGTAAATCAAAATACTGGTAACTTTGCTGCCAGTAATGTACTGTAAAAATACAGGTAACATGAGTGCATCTATAAATGGTAAATATGGTAAGTCAGGATACATTCATGTAAATTGTGGAGTGTTTTATTGTGTCACAAAAATAGCAAAATTTGCTTTTGAAAGGCTTTCTTTTTTAACACAATATTTTTCAGTGTCTTACAAAGCACTTGTTAATTTGCTTCACATTAAGAAAAAACATAAACCTTATATAATTCTTATATAAAATTATTTTATATAATTGATTGTTTTACATTACCTGCACAACACTATAATCTAACAGACCTCATTCCCTTCATCAGCTCATTATTGTAGATTCTATCTAATAAAAGTTAGGAGCGGTGAGTTGGAACAGCAGGTGTAACTAAATCCTCTCTAGGCTAGACCATATCATTTAGGGTCAACCTTTGATGGCTTCAAAGGCCACATCCTCTGACGGATGCAGCCTCTAAATTGGGACTCGACTTTGGAAAATCTGCAGTAGGCCTATTGGCTGGGTTACTACAGTTGCAGGATTGGGAAAATATTGTTGTACACTGAAAGCCATAATGTTGTTTGTACTTAAAAAGTCAAGTAATCATGACTTAACAGTAGTTAAATAAACAATCTTAGTTAATTGAACTTATTAACACTAAAAAAATTAAAATATAAATGACTAAGTTCAGTATACCACCAAGTTCAAGTTTTCAGGAGACCCATTACTCAGTTGAATTGAGGGAACGCTGTTTACTCAATCAAATGAGTTTACTTAACAAATTAAGGTTTTCAGTGTAGGGCTACTGGCTATCTGTCTGACCTGTAGCCTTAAACTGAGTTAACTGAGGTAGACTTTAAGACTTACTGTCATCCCAATATAGTATTACACAGTATAGAGAATGAATGGATGTTGTAGGCTTACTGTAGGCTAGTTGTAGATGTTGTTTGTATTACTGGTTTAGGAAACCCTCCAGTTTGATGGTCCTGTTTGAGACGCACATGAGCTCCAAAATTCATCATTCCTTGGAAATGTGCATGTATCATTCTAGTCTTATTGTTAGACCGCCCTCTTTTCTTTTTGTTTGTGTACACAAATGTCTGGGTTATTTTTTACCCAAATATTGGACAGAACACACCGCTGGGTTGAAATTGACCGAGTGCTGGGTTGTTTTAACCCAACTGCTGGGTTATTATACTCTATGGTTGCATAACAACAACCCAACATTGGGTTTTTTTAACCCACCATGTGTTCTGTCCAAAATTTACCCATTATGGGTTAAAAAATAACCCGGCCATTTTTAGAGTGTATGTATTCAGTTTTTTCTAAACTTATCCTATTCAACCATCTTTAAAAACATTTGAAGTGCATCACCATGGCATCTCCAGGACATTTGTGATTCAACAGCATGACCTGCAACTAAACTTAACTCTATTGTGTGTTGTTTATTCAATGTTTTACAAAAGTCAGCTGTGCCATTATTTGCTATATAATTTTCACCGAGTTTTATAGTTTGTGCTCAACTGATATGATTGTATTATGAGAAAAACAGCACAAAATGACAGAGATGAAACTGTAGTCATGGACATAAATATGTAGTTGTTTATATGGGTGATTCTAGCGAAAACTTGGTTTTAAACATGTCAAGCATGAAAATGTAAAAATTGCTTAAATTTACTTTTTTTCCCACCAGACATTGAAAAAAAAGTCTGGAGTAAATGGGAACATTAATTTAAAAACTTTTACTTATCATTTAACACTTTTTGTAACATAATTTAAAAAATTAGTCCTAAAAAATCTCCTTACCGCAACAGTCAGAAAATATCAACACTGACATATTTTCAAAATGACATGACAAACCTGAAAGAACATAATTTGGAGATTCTGCACATGCATTTAAAATCAAAGTATTATGCTTCTATTAATTAAATTAACATTTAATAAGCATCTGTTGCGGTAATGATAATCAAAATGTTGTGTAAGCATTCTGACAAGACAATATTTCAAATTAACTGTAAAAAAATGAACTTACCTGGTATCTTGAAGTAACTGGTCCATGTGCTTGGTCACTCAAAATCAAACTTTATTAAAATTCTGTATGTGTGCTTAAACTGTTCTCAAAAAGTGTTGCGGAGGATGAGAACATCAGGCATGGACACATAATTTTCCTAATTTTTCTTCATTGTTATTATACATGAATATTCAGTAAATATTTTTTCTGTCATCTAAAGTAGTCTAGCAAAACGTCCATTTATTTTTTTTCTTAATATTTTTGTGTTAATTTGATTAAATTACAACATAACGCATGTTCAAACACAGCCGGACACATTGCGGTAATGAGAATTTCAGCAGAAAATGAGATAAAATTTCCAATTATAAATTCTTATGTTGAAATCACACATTGTGCAAGGTACAACACAGTGTTGTGTTAATTCTGATGCTTTTTAATGTTACTATATTACACATTTTAAAGCTAAAATCATTAGTGCCGTGGTATTTCAATGGTTTCGTGAGAATCACCCATATGGACTGTCTTGAGGATACAGTGTGTGGTAAATGCAATACAGTAAATAAACATAAAACTTTAACACTCATTCTGTCAGTCATAAACACACATACAGTATTGACCTGTGTTTAATATTTCATTTTATCTGTGGGACCCATCTGGATATTTTAACAGATTTTTGAGACATTAGGCTTTAACTGAGATTACACACACACACATACACACACCTGCACTTTGAGCAAAAACACACACACACAAAAAAACAAAGCCCCTCCTTAAACACACACACTGTATTTTAATATGACTAAAGTGATATTAAGATATGGCTTAGCAAACGCGTCTTATTGATTTAAAACAAAGCAATGCTGATGATAGCTGTGCCATTAAACAGATGAGAAAATAGAAAGCAGGTATGTGCTTCTGTACTTAAGACACAGACACATTCATTATAGTAATTGATGTTCAGTCTGATAAAGTGATATAAATCATCTGAGAGAGAGACTGAAATTACATTCTCAACAAAAACACACGATAGACTAATAAATGATTTTGCTCTTAAAGTTACATTTACACTATTCTTTACACTTTTCATTTACACTATTCTTTTTAAAGCGAGTTAACATTTTAGCACGTCTGGTTCCCTTGTCCCAAAATGAATGGGTTTATTTGACTGAGGATTTGGTTTTTCTTTATATTTGGTAAAATTGTGTCATGTTACTCTCTCAATAACACATTTAAAGCAAAAAACAAATAAATTAAATGCTCAAAAATGACACTAAAGCATGCTTTATGGTAAGGAGTCTTGTTGCCAGATCAGTCAACTTCCATCCAAAAATCCCAACAAATACCTGTGCAAAACTGACACCCAATGCATATTTAATTAAAATATTAGAAGTCAATGGAAGTATGTCATAAGGGTTGTATGTTTGTGTGTGCACGCAGTGCTGCTGAATGTTTTTGAGTATTAATGAAATAAACCCTTCCACATGAATCACTTCCCCCATAATGGATTATAATCCCAGATTAAATAAACACCCACACACACCAATGAGTGACCTTTTCTTGTGTACAGCAAAGAAATTAATGTTATTTTGTGTTATTAAATGTGATTTCAGGATTTTACACCTGGCAAGCTTTCCTCCTTTCTCTTTCATCTCAAGTGTTTACCTTGAACAGAAACTCTTGTTAACCAAACACATTGTTGTTAAGTGTAACCGTTCTCCTGTATTGGACTCTAATGAAAAGGTGCGTTTATGATCATTGTTACAAAACATCCACTTATTCACAGAAGTCCACCAAAGACGATGCAATTTCCATTTGTGTTGTCGGAGACGCATCAGGACACATTCACTGACTGCATGCCACCAGGACTGATGAGTGATCAGTTTGAGTGAACAGATCACAGAAATGGGTCCCATTATATATTATCTCTTGTCTCTACATCTACTTTCATTATACAATGTAAAGATTGTGTACATACTTGTTGTTACATTGAACTTGCATTCTAAAAAATGTTGGGTTGTTTCAACCCATGGTTGGGTAACAACAACCCTGCATAGGTTAATGTATAGCCCAGTGGTTGGTTTGTCCATATTTGACCACACCATGGGTTAAGTGTAATGTATTAAAGAAATCACTGTATAAAATGGGACTCAAAAATCCTCAAATAACATGGCTCATCCAGGATATTATGTTTCCAAAAGTAAAACTGACAATGCATCTGGTAATAGGTGAATATTAAAGGAAGAAACCAGCCGTATCTAAACTTGGGCTCTTTCATCTTTATTAATTGTTTGTTTTAAGCAGTGTTAGACAATTCTCACATTCTCTCTCAGACGAATTTGCAAATTATGCAGACTTTCTCGACAGGTCATCTTTATCACCCTCAGCTAATCACAAGGTCACCCTCATCTCATTGCAAACATTTAAGATATTTACATATCTTACATTTTAATATTTAAAGCTTAGCAGATGACAGATGAACAATCTGGATCAACTAACGCTGTAAGACTGGATTTGTTTTTAACATTGAGCATTTAAAATGTGTCCTGTATGTGTGATGTAGGCTACAGGAATAAAGGCTCCTGTATGAGTATAGACTCCAGACTGCTAATGTCAGCGGTTATTGGTGAGTTGGTTTCCTTACAGGTGATGCTATGAATGCCTGCTGACAGATATACACATCCCCTCATTTTCCACTTTATTGAAAAGAAGAAAAGAGAGAAGTGAACTCTGTGAGTTCATGTACTGACCCCTGCTTTCTTCCTGACCCGTCTATATTCAAAGTTTGCTGCGTGTCTGCCCGCACCTAACCGAATGAGACAGACTGTTTGATGTCTGATAGTGTAGTCGACATGAATTTGATATAGACCCTGTTGGGTTTTTTTATGACTTTTAATATCTTGTATGTAGTCTGGTATACCCAATCATCGGTGCACATTTTTCAAAGGGTTGTCCTTTAATATTTTTGTAAATGTAAAATGTAATAACTTGGTCCAGCTTTGAAATTATTTTACCTCTTATTTGACAAATGGGCAAAGTTTTTAACCATACTGAAATCTCAGATGTCAATGTTTGGTGGTTTAAATACCCAGTATTAAAGCATTTTTCCCCATCATCGCCGTAATAAATCTTAAAATGTTCTTTGAAGAGCCATCCATTATTTATTTGTTTAGTATTATTGCTTCTGGTTAAAAACAACATTTTTTGTCACATCCATAACCCATGCATGTTTCCCTCATTTAAAACAGACAACATGAGTATATACTGATGTTTTTCTGATGTCTGGACTCGATCATCAGGGGTTTAGGAAAATAGAGCCCAGGTTAAGTTTGCAACAGCTTTATCTGCTCCTTCCATTTCATTTCTCCCTGCTCCTGTTATACACACTGTAAAAAATAAGTTGTTGGCTCAATGAATTATTTTTTAGTAACTAGTTCCGCAGAAATTTTACGTTCACTCAATTTCTGACTCCAAAGTGTTACCTGGATTGTTGTTTTTTAGTTGGCCCAAACTTGACTCAAATATAAAAAAGAATGTTTGCTCAACTAGCTTTATAGTTCATTCAACTAAAATGTTTTAATCAGTTGAATCTTTAAAAACTTAAAGACTCTGTCAATTAAAATTTAAGTATTTACTCAATGTTTTATGTGTTACTTCAATTAATATTTATTATTTGGGAATTTTTAATAAACTTTTTAAAAAAATTTATCAAATAATTTATGCTGGTGTTGTTAACAAAATAATTAACTTCAGTCACATAAAAACAAAAGCTTTATTTGCTTATACAGACTGAACATACAAAAATTAAGTCTTCTCTAGAGGGCATAAAACAGTCCAAAAGGCACTCCAAAGTCAGTCAGAACATCTGCAGGGCCATTTAGGAGAACTTCTTTCACCATGTATCCCTCTCCACATCATCACCGCTCTGGTTTGATAAACTGAGGAATATAAATACACACACACACACATACATACATAAATACATGTTTATTATAATAAAGCTTGACGGTGAAAGACTTTATTCCCTAAAATTGCCAAATTTCCCTCAGACATCACACGTAATTGAAACACTATTGGGCGGTTTTCTCGGACAGGGCTTATCACTGACTAAAATACTGACATCTCTTAATATATGAGTGTTATTGTTTTGTCTCAAAATGCACGCCAGTATTGTATTTTATAAGGTTTGTTTGTAAAAATGTCCCAATTATAATTAAGACCGAGTCCTAAACCCTGGCCGGTAAACCAACCCTATATCCAGGCTATATTAACTAAAATACCTGACACATAACATAACACACCTTTATATCTTTACAAAAACGTCGAGTATTTGCGTCTTTGCTAATTAATATAGTCTAAAATTAACATTTTTTACAAACACTTACCTGACGTGAACTTGAGGAAACGGCTGATGACTTGTGTGTCGTTGTGGGAAACAGTGAGTGATTCCGGCTGAAACGTGCGGATTGATCTCAGATGAAATGGCCTGTGATTCAGATCCTTCCGAGTTAAGACATTTTAAATTTAAAACACACGCACATACATACACACCCGCGCGCGCACACACGGGTATATTTAGAAGTTTTATTTAAGATTGTTATGATATTGGGACTATTTCTCCACCCGCTCCTTCAGCTCTGAAGTTCAAATTCGCAGGCAGCCCAACAAATGTAAAAGATATGAAACATCACTCAACAGCGATATCAATTAAGTGCAATCCTAAAATGTGATTTAAAACATAACCCTTTCATTGATAAGTATGAGAGATTAAAATGAATTAAATCACATTTAAACGAGATATCACACAGAGATATCAGAGCCAGCAGTCGATTTCTGATGGGCTTGCCGAGGCGAGGCTGCGCTGGGCGGGGTGTGAGTGCTTAAGCGCCGGTGATATTCTGGAGCTCATCTGGAGCTCTTCTTCGTCCGAAAGTGTCCGAGCACATTTTTAAATAGACGCTATCTTTATTAACCGACCGCATTTTTAAACTTAAAGCACATACATTCACGCCTGAACAACTCTAACAATTACATTTTGTGACCAAATAACAGTAATATCATGAGCATTTTGTTGTCAGGAAACATAGCTGTCATAAGTCCACATATTGACCAGATTTGTCTTAATTAGTTCAGTCAACACTAGCCATTCTGAATGTTGACTGAATTTGAAAATAACCATTCCTTTAATGTTTTAAACACAGATTTATCTAGACTTAAAATAATATGTCTTCTCAAGTTCAAACAAGAAAATTGGTTTAACTAATATTTTTTTGCCCGTCCAACATTTCATTAATTGGATTTTTTACAGCAAGAAAACTGAGTAAGCTAGTACACCCAGTGACTAATGTGACTCCTACTTTTTAAAATTGTACCTAAATCTAGTCATGTTCTTCTGAAACTTCACAGTGAATTCCTAGTGTGTCCCACGCTTTGTCTGGTGCATTAGTAAATTACAGTATTTTTCACAAAATATAAAACTAACATATAAAACAGTAAAATCTCAAACTAAAAAACATAAACATACAAGCTCATTGAGTTTATTGAATGATCAGAACATCAGGTTAATAGGATTATTTCCAGGATGTGCTTGGTGTTTTTAGGTTTAGTTTCACTAACCAGAATCACATCTCATACATGTGTAAATGTCCACACAGCACATTACTAAAGGTCTCTTTACATACATGCAATGAAGTCTCTGTGAGCACCTTTAAATAAATGCACAATAACTGTCAGAGTATGCTTACCGTTTTATTTGACATACTTCTAAATAATATTTTAATGAAATATATGCATGTGTGTATGATGATATAAATAAAGTCTTGTTCATTGTCTGCTAGGTGAGAAGTATAACGCTATTGCAGTATTGATAGTTATGCTCTGATATGAACAGAAAACCTCAACCTAACTGAATCTGGGTAGATTTGGGTTCAACAGGTGAGCTTGTTTTCCAAGCGTTTCAAAAACCTTTACAGTAATCCTAAACGCTGTAAGACGTCACCTCATAAATAGATTCATTCACAGAACTCCAGCCAGGTAAAAGGGTTAAAAAACACATTTGGACATTTGTTTGACAGACACGGGGTCATTCTCATTTTATAGATGATGGTGCAGTTTATGAAATAAACGCTTTTCAGTCCACTTTCATCGCATTCCTGATAGTTTAACTGGGCCAGTTTACATCTGAGAAAAATGGATGAGATTTTATATCCTCCACACCAGCAACTCCAGAGCCCAGCCTTTCCAATGGATTATACTGCAACAACTACAGAGAGAGAGATAAAGAAAGAGAGACTTTAAGTTGAATAAAAATAAGGCCTTATGTCTACTCATTTGGATCAGTTGCTATGTTATAACATGCGGTACAAAGTGTCTGTACAATTTGATGCTTTATGCACATTAACTTATTGAAGCATACAAACTAGATGTCACTTTTTTACATTTAAAACATATTGTAGTGTATCCTTACAAACTACATATCGTTACCAATATTTATAACACTTGAGCCAAGCATAAAATGCTTGCTGTATAGTACACTTTTGACCCCTCATCATTACCACAGTAATATGCATTTCTTATTCTTGACCACTAAGTGGCGCTATGGACTTTCACTGTACAGGCGTTTCATGCATTAAAGCTCATTTGCTTGAGTAACAGCTTAAGTTAGGAATAGGGATGCCCAAAATTTTTCCTACCAAGGGCCAAAAATCAAACCTGAGGGCAGCGAGCCGAAAGTAAATGTTGCTGTGTTATTTTAAAATTAAGGAATAAATAAATAAGCAAACATTACCATTGTTTATGCATAACTAATATAGTTTAATTTTCAAAGGTAAATGTTGTGAAAAAAAAAGAAATAATTTTGCCAATCATTTTTACATTTTCTTTTATTCTCTTTAATTCCTTGCATTTAAATTCAATAAAAAAAATGTGTAATGTACAAATAAAAAATATTACATTTTAGAAAATGTTTAATTAGAAATATGAACATCTGACAGCGGCAATGACGTTTAGCCTTTTTCCTTATCTCACGTGGCATGACGGGCCAAATTTAAGGACATTGCGGGCCAACTTTGCAAGCTCGCTGCACTTGAACGAACATATTTACAAAATTATCGCAAAGTGTTCTTACTGTATTACTCACCGTTTACTTGTCTTTAACAATATGTTATACATTTATAAGGGAGGCTACTAGTAGTTAACCTTATTTATGAGGGCTACATGGGTCAAAAACCATAAAGACATCCGGTCTATTTTATTTTAGTGTTTTTGGTTTTGTTTTGTTTTTTGATGGGCCAGTGAAAATCTGAACCCATAGAAAATCCTTAGCGTTGAGCCCTGATTATAAAATAATACTTGCTATACACATACTGTACCTGAATTTTATGTAATGATTTAATTAGACATTTCTGAATTATGTGTGGAGATATATACTACTACTTAATAACTGCATTTTTTCATATACATACACAGTATTTTTGATGTAAAATGAGGACTAAAGATTTTTTAAAAGAGATTCTGCTAAACCTAAACCGATAAAAAAATGCCTCTGTCTTTTATTTTTATGCATTTTATTTTTAAATTTATATAATAATAATAATAATAATAATAAGCGTAATAATAGCAGAGCATAATATAAACAAAGCACTATAGTAATATACAGCCTCATGCAGTCATTTATGAATAAATAACCAAGCATGTATGTAAAATATCAGAAAAATCAATGTTTTATGTGTATGTGTCATTAACAAATATTATAAATGAATGTTTTAATATATGCTGATGATTATTGATGTATGAGATGAATAGATGTTGATATAGTGTACTGTACCTGTTCCAACAGAGAGCGAGCTTCATCCGACACAAACTCTGGGATGTTTAGTGAGGAGTGTCTGCTGATACCAGCAGGATGACTTTGATACAGGGACTACACACACAAACAAACTCAATCTCATTACACTTTTTAAGTACAACTTTGTTGTCTATATACATTATCTATTAAAATCGTTATCTTTGTTAAGACAGAGACAGTTTGCACTAACATAAATTCTGTACCACGAAAATCTGAACCCAGAAATTCATTCAAAAATGTCACTGTTGATAAAACCACTCTTACCTTTCCAACTATAAGCTCAAATAAAAGAGCTCCAAAACTCCACCAATCACAAGCTGCCGTCTCTTCCGCAATCCCGCCCACTTCTACACAACACACAAAAAGAGAACATCATACAATGACATCAAGAAACTCCGTTCAAAGTTGTTCAACTCCGCAATGGTAATGTTAATTAATAAAGATAATAAATTGTTATTAATCATTATTTCTTTGGGTTTATTATAAGCAGACAGTTATATAAAACACGTAGGCTAACGTTACTGTAGTAGGATTTGTATATTTTATTTTGATTTGTTAAAATTAAATTAATAAATTACATTCTGTAATAATTTTACATTTAAAGCAAAATATTAAACATTACAAACACGCGTATCCAGAGCACGTGCTCTTCTGCAACGCCCAAATGCATGAAACAGACACTCCCATCTCTGGAATAGCCTGAATCATTTTAATCCCGTCCGAATCGGTACATAAAATCACAGAGGTCCTGGGGGACACGTTGAAACTCAAACGTTGTTTGAAAAACTAATCCCATCCGAATAGTTCTTAATAATAATATAAGCTTTTAGGTCATGTATTAGAAATTAGTATTTCATATTAGATGTCTGAAAGGAGAGAATCTTTGATCATGATTGATTTCATTTAAACTGACAGAAAGATAAAATATAATGCATTTAATGAAAGAGTATATTGTATATGATGAGGACGGCTACCTGGTGCACAGTACAACTTTGAGAGCGCATCAGGGTCACATGACTCCTCAACATCATTCCAGCTACAGAAATAAGTCAGCTCCACATGACCTGAGAGAGAAAGAGAGAGAGAGAGAGAGAGAGAGAGAGAGAGAGAGAGAGAGAGAGGTGTTTACAGGAAGTGTTTCTCTGTAATAGGTGCTTTAAAAGTAAAACTAACTTGACTTGTTTGTGATTTATATGAAAATGATATTTTACACTTCACAAGTAATCAATGCAGAAATTCAGGAAAGTTCCTTTTTTTCTTTAATTAAGAAAAATTTAAAGATTTTTCTTACCCTATTGGCAGATTTTTTTTTGCTTGTTTTTAGTACAAATTCACTTAAATGTTATGTTTAACTAGACTTATTTTCTTAGGTCATATTGCTCATCAAAAAAATGCATCTTAAGTTAAAGGCACACTCCACTTTTTTTGAACATATGCTCATTTTCCAGCTCCCCTAGAGTTAAACATTTGATTTTTGCAGTTTTGGAATCCATTCAGCCGATCTCCGGGTCAGGCATTACCACTTTTTACATAGCTTAGCATAATCCATTGAATTAGACCATTTAACATCACGCTAAAAAATAACCAAAGAGTTTTGATATTTTTCCTATTTAAAACTTGACACTTCTGTAGTTACATCTAGAGTTCTCAACGGGTCGGGCCGGCCGCGACCTCGGGCTTAATCTTTTACGCTCCGTAAAAAAAAAATATTAATCATCACTGCTGTTGTTCACCGTAAAGAAAGTCTGGCCTGGCTGCTGCGTGCACAGTGCATCACAGAGAGAAGCGAGGGATAGCAATAAGCTCCGGGGCGGATCAGCAACGGATCCAGACCGGTCCGGAGCTGCCGGCTTCAGAACGGATCCGTTGCAGATCCACTCCGGAGCCCATTGCCATCACTGCGTGCACGCCTGTTGCCTGGAGAAGAAGAGATGGAGAAAAGTAAACTTGCCGCAGGTGAATTCACCGTTGCCTGCTACTACTGGAGGAGAAGCTGCTGGCTGGGTACATGTTTGAGTTCTTTTTATTTATTATTGTGTGATTATTATTTAAGGCATATTTATATAGCCTATATTTAAAGTTTATTGTTTCAGTTGTTTGTATTGTTAAAAGGCGTGAACATTAAAGCTTGATTTGAATTCCCGTCTGCTGGTCATGTTAATAGCCTACGTGTATAAGGGGGAAAAAGCCGGGGGGGATGGCAGCGGCGGGCCGCGGGTCGGGTTCGGACAGATAATTCACGTTGATGTGTCGGGTTACATCGGGTCCGGGCTTTAAAAGCCACGGCCGGGTCGGGTTGTAATTTTCAGGCCCGTTGAGAACTCTAGTATATTGGTAACATCGTGTCCCAAGACCGACAGAAAATTAAAATTTGTGATTTTCTAGGCAGATATGATTAGGAACTATATTCTCATTCTGGCGTAATAATCAAGGACTTTGTTGCCGTAACATGACAGCAGCAGGCGCAGTGATACCACACAGTGCCCGAAAATAGTCCCCTACTCTTGAAAGTTACCAAGGGCACTATTTTCGGGCGCTGCGTAATATCACTACAGAAGAGTCAAGTTTTAAATAGGAAAAATAGCCAAACTCTTTGGTTATTTTTTTTGCGCGATGCTAGTGGTCTAATCAGATTCAGTGGATTGTGCTGGGCTGTGCTGGAGGTACTGCCGCCAGACACGGAGATCAGCTGAATGGATTCCAAAAACGGTAAAAAACAAATGTTAAACTCTAGGGGAGCTGGAAAATGAGCATATTTTCAAAAGAAAGTGGAGTGTCCCTTTAAGATTTTTTCTATATTTTTACTGAAAACAAGACAAAAATACTAAGTAAATACTCATTTTTTGCAGTGTGGCTCACCTGTGTGATTCAGTAGTATGTTACTGGGGTTGAGGTCTCGGCATATGATGCCCTCCTGATGCAGAGCATCCAGTGCCACGACCATGTCAGCTGCCCAACTCCTCACCAGAGCCTCTGGGATGCGTATGTTTAACGCCACCTCTGCCAATTCGTCCAGCTCTCGAAACAATCGGTAGACTTTCTTATCCTCCCCCGTTCCCGGAAGTTCCTCTGATCCCGACCCAGCATCCTCATGTTTGGCAGAGTCTGTATGAGGTCTGAGCACAGCTGCGTCTGAAGGCTTAAAGGAAGACAGAGTCTCTACATCCGACACAAAAATGTCTGTAGATTTTTTTGCCGAAGGATCAAAGTCGGCCACATCGACAGACAGGTCCGACTCGGTTTCCTCTCCGCGCTGAAGAACGTCCGGCCTGCCGAACGTGGGGGAGGTTTTGGAACCTGCGGCGAATGCGACGCCTCCAGTACAAATCTCCTCTGATGCGTCTGGCGCTTCGCCTCCGACCGCTGGGAGATTGACTAACAGATCGGGCGGCTGTGCCTCGTCGGTGCTGTTGGTGTCTGCGATGTCGTCCTGTATGGCCTCTTTAAAGGAAATCACCGGCACCAGCTCGCTCGAGCCCTGATCATGATCTGATCTCCAGACATTTGACACGATCTGTTGAATGGGACAAAAAAGTTTCATGATCAGTTGCATTGTAGTGTAATCAGGACTAATATGTACAAAGAGGGTCTTAACAATTTTTTTGCATGACAGCATCCAAGTGAGCCCCTTTAACAGAACGGGTATTCCACTGCAAGATATATTGAAATTATATATTGTAATTATATGGAGATATATTGAAAGTGTGCATATCACAATTATGGCTTGCTATAATAAACGAATTATAACTTTAAAAAGTTACGTAAAGTCAAAGTTTTAGGTTGATTTAGGATACCGAGTATTAGCCAATATATCAACGCATCTCTAATTTTAAAGTATATAAAAATGTTTTTAAAACATTTAAGAGGGTTGTAGCACCAAAAACAAAATCAGTGGGTCACTGCAATCACCTTTGAATACTTGACCCTACCTTTTCCACTGGCTCCTCTGAGACTTCAACATCGGGGTTTAAATTGATAAATAGTGTCTTGCAGTTGTCTGCGCTATCTTTACTGTCAATGCGGAAGAAGTCCATGGATGCCGATTGGTTTAGACAGTCAGGCGACCGTGTGAAACGATCAACCGACTGCTCATCCTCTGTAAAGAAACGCAGCTCCTGTTCCGAAATCGGCGAGCACAAGCTAGCATTGCTCATCATTGAACAAGTGCGATTAAGTTCAGGCGTTGCCGCAGCAACATCCTCCACCGCCTCCTTGGCGTCATGGTCCACACCCAGCGCGTCCGGCTCGAGCTTCTCCTGTTCGTACTCGTTGCACAGCGTCAGGTAGCTGTTAGTGCACTCCTCTTCAGACGTCCCATCAGAGTCCGGCAACGGGGCTACTGAAGGACTCTCCCCGAAACTCAGATCGCTCATCTGAGGCAGATGGGTCTCCGCATCCTCCCCCTGCTGAGAACACGAATCGCTGGAGCCTGTAGGTACGGGGCTGGGGGCTGAACAGACTACGGTAGTGTAGGGTTTCTGGATGAAGGGGATGTCGAAGCTTTTCTCAGGACTGTTGTTGTGCAGATACTTGCAGATGTGAGACCACAGTTTACCACCTGACAAGAGAAAAACTAATAAATGTAACAATTTGTACACACACTCGGGCATACAGTAAATGCAATAAGTACACAATGCATACCCTCAGCATAATGCAGTAATAGAAATATGGAGTCCTCAGAGATGATGAATTTCTCCAGTCCAACCATGTTGGGTAAAGATCGGGGAATGACGTTTTTTTTAACGTGTCCACACTCGTTGCTTTTTCTCAAACCCTGAATACACACAAACACAAATTATTAAATGAAGTAAAAATCTAATCAGGCATTAACAACAGAGTTCAGTCAATATATACAGATTTCTACCTTAAGGAATAGTTCAACAATCTGATCAATTCTGTGATCATTTACTCACCCTTATCATCCAGAACATGTATGACTTTTATCAAATGATGACAAAAAGTATATTTTTTTAAATGTACAAATCATTTACAAGTAATCCTGTAAGTAACACGATGCTCATATCTGCTTTGCTTTTGGTGTGCACACACCATAAATGTTGGGTGTTGTCATATGTAAACAGCACACTCACTTTCAAAATAAAAGTCTCTTGCGTTCTCTTATCCATCACCAACAGCACCTGCACATAAAACACCAAGAACAAAAAAACACCAGAAATTAACGAATGAACATTATGCAGTATGTCTACATTCCTTGTTCAAATATTTAGAAGAAAATGTGAGATATGGGTTCTGTTGTACACAGCAAATAGGAATTCAACAATTTGCGCGAGTAGATTACATAAAAAGTCAATGCAAAGCCCTGAATAGCTGCAAATAGCCGTGAATAGTGTGGGGCATCACGATAGACGCAAAAATCGCACATGGTGATGTGAATGTTGCGAACTGGGCAGCGCGATTGCCACGAAAACACACGCTACTCGTCTTAAATGCGTCTTTGCGCAAGTTAAAAATATTCAACTCAAGCGAAACATTTGCATGACACAAAGTAAAATCCAGCGTGTAATCTAGAGCGAGGATGCGATGCTTCGCTTTGGTGTGTACGCAGCATAACGCTTTCACAAATCGCCAATGCAATAGACTGTTCTGGACTTTTACTGTGGTCTTCTGAAAGGTGTCGATCATCAGCAGGTACTTTTTAGACCCACATCCACAACCAACTGTTGCTTATTCGCAGAAAACAAGTTCACATTAAGTGTCAAAGTTCAGCAGTTAAAACATACAGGGAGTCTTGTTAGATTTATATAAATACTTCTGCTAACTTACCTTATCGATGACACCCAATACTCTGTAGTGTTTCAGTTCATCTGTGTGAGTCTGTTCAACCCATGAGACACCACAACACTGCGGACCCAATGCCTGCGGAAACACCATACAAACAGAATCGCACAAGATTAACACACAAATGACAGATAAAACACATAAACAACACACAGATGACAGACAAAACATACAGATGTCTTACACTACCACTCAAAAATTTTGAAACGCTTGACTGAAATGTTTCTCGTGATCTTAAAAATATACTTACTTAGTAAATAAAATAAAATTTTAATGAAAAATATTTTTACATGGTTGACTTGGAATGAATAATAAAGATGAAGAAGACAATATGAGCAAAGAATAGATGTGAAAAAAAATTTTTCAAATGGTGAAAACCCTGAAGATCCTTAAATATAAGTTTTAATTAATTTTGTATGCTTTTAGTCCATACATAATCCCAATAATTACAATTGTGTTACGGCATAGTTTTTTACGGCATTAGTTTATGATAAATCTAAATGAATTTGAATGGTGGTGTACAAAATGGCAAATGAAAAAGCACAAGAACAGCATGCAAACAACAAACGAACAACACACAAAACAGAACAGCAAACAGAAAAACACAAGACCAACACACAGACAACATACAAGATAGCAGACAAACAGAAAAACACAGAGACAACGCAGACAAACCGGCACCAAGACAACGCAGACCAAACCGGCACAGAGACAACGCAGACAAACCGGCACAGAGACAAACCGGCACAGAGACAAACCGGCACAGAGACAAACCGGCACAGAGACAAGGCGGACAAACCGGCACAGAGACAACGCAAGCAAACGGGCACAGAGACAACGCAAGCAAACGGGCACAGAGACAACGCAAGCAAACGGGCACCGAGACCACCCAAGCAAACCGGCACAGAGACAACGCAGACAAACCAGCACAGAGACAACGCAAGCAAACCGGCACAGAGACAACGCAAGCAAACCGGCACAGAGACAACGCAAGCGCACCGGCACAGAGACAACGCAAGCGCACCGGCACAGAGACAACGCAAGCGCACCGGCACAGAGACAACGCAAGCGCACCGGCACAGAGACAACGCAAGCGCACCGGCACAGAGACAACGCAAGCAAACCGGCACAGAGACAACACAGACAAACCGGCACAGAGACAACACAAGCAAACCGGCACAGAGACAACACAAGCAAACCGACACAGAGACAACACAGACAAACCGGCACAGAGACAACACAAGCAAACCGGCACACAGACAACACAGACAAACCAAAACACAAACAAAACAACACACAGACAAAAGACAAAACAACAAATTACCAACAGACAAAACAACACAGAGACAACAGACAGAACAACACAGAGACAAAAACACAGAGGCAACACAAGCAAACCGGCACAGAGACAACACAAGCAAACCGGCACAGAGACAACTCCATCAAACCGGCACAGAGACAACTCAAGCAAACGGGCACATAGACAACTCAATGAAACCGGCACAGAGACAACACAAGGAAACCGGCACAGAGACAACACAAGGAAACCGGCACACAGACAACACAGACAAACCAAAACACAAACAAAACAACACACAGACAAAAGACAAAACAACAAATTACCAACAGACAAAACAACACAGAGACAACAGACAGAACAACACAGAGACAAAAACACAGAGGCAACAGACAAAACAACACACAAACACAGACAGCATGCAAAACATGAAAACATATACTAGCAACAAACAGGCAACACTTACCGACAAGAACAAAAAATCATTAAAACAAACAGACACACAAAAGTGAATAAACCTGGATAAAAGTGAGACTTGAATTTTGAGCATTAAGGTAAAAGGGTCATAGACACTGACCCTGTTCTGTGTGGAGCTCTGACCCATGCTGTCTTTTAAGCGTGTAGAAATGAGCTCAGCACGCATCAGATATTCTGAAGTCTTTCTTTTCACAGACTCTCGTCTACTGGGACTCACTTCTCCTGATAGACACAGAATAAACACACAGAATTACACACTAAATAAACACACTCAATAAACACACAGAAGCATCACAAAATCAACTTTTTCTTTCATTTTCTTTCATTCACATTCTCTGTGTTTAAAACAATTCAGTAAATGATCCAGTCCAGGAGATAAAGGCTGGAGCAAATCTACATTAAACTCTTGAAACACTGAGTGAAAGAACTTCCCAAACTCTCCTTACTAGTAGAAGTATATGACCAAGTTGTTAATCTTAGCAGGCAACTCTCCTCCACCCCCAGCACTAACATTTGAAGATCCTTAGTTTAAAGATATCTTCTTAATCACCTTCGGCTGACTACTGTTATCACTTACGATGTAATTACACCTACTGACGACATTAACACCCCAACAGAGCAGATCAATAGAATGGTGATCTTGATTTATCGACAAGTTTGAGAAATGTACAACAAAGCACAGATGATGACCTATTCTATTGGTTATGAGTCAGTTTATATTTACACTTCTGCAACATTGTTCGAGTTGACACGTAATTAATCGCTTATAGGCAGCATCCACGGGCATGTTACTGGTGTATACACGGTATAAAGTTAAAAGCTGAAAGTTGTTTTCGCCATGATGAACTTGAAAATCGTACGTTAAAGTGCATTAAACGACATATTTGCTATATTTGTACCTTGCACACCCTGCAGCAGCAGATCAACACCTTTGTGATAGTAGGAAAATGCAGCGGCAAAGTCTTGCTCCACCTCTTTCTCCACGGCCAAAGCAATCTGCTCGCTGGCTCTCTCCAGGTAGTCTGTCTTCCCTGTACAGTTCCTGAGACTAGGGGTAAAGGTTAAAGCTCCACTGCTACGACTGGACTCCACTCCCGTCCAAACCGGGGACGTCACTGACTGCGGGACAGTAAATGGGCTCCTATGTGTTGCTGTGAGGTTTGGAGAAAAGCTGCCCGATGGCATTCCATCATTTATATCAGTCACATCTGCATCAACAGAGTCTGCATCAACCGCACCACAACTCAGCTG
Organism: Misgurnus anguillicaudatus; assembly: GCF_027580225.2. NCBI lineage: Eukaryota > Metazoa > Chordata > Actinopteri > Cypriniformes > Cobitidae > Misgurnus > Misgurnus anguillicaudatus. The sequence goes on from NC_073354.2 coordinate 7,783,765, forward strand.
ACTGCTACTGCTAATACCTAACATAAAATACACAAAGAAAAACATATCCAAAAGTTATCCATACCTACTACTGAGGACAATGTATACTATATTCTTCAGGCATCCCGGACACTAATGTTTTACTGATTCATAAAAGATCATTCGCTGTATGGTCTTCTGGGAAATCAGTATGGAGATAAAAGTTAAGATTGTGATTTTTCTGTAGTTTTAAAGCACACTGTTTGTTGTTTGCTTAAATGTCATTAAGCTAACGTGTGACGCAGTCGCCGAAGCTTCCGTGTGATCATCGTTCAGTATATAATATGCTTGTCGTACCCAAGATTAAACAATCCATGACACACAGTGTGATAAGGTAATGATCTTATAGGAGTGCAAAAATCCTGCAGTGTATTCCGGGCTTTAAATGGGTGGTTTAATGGTATTTCAAGCATTCTGACTTATTAACACAGTTATAGAGTTGTTTCCTCATGCTAATCGTAGGAAAAGTGTCAAAAATGCAGTTGGGCGTGTTTCAGAGTATTCCTGTGCCGAATGCACTTCGCCAGTGTTCGTACAAGTTTCGGCTAATTTTTTTCGATTACGGTTCTAACTGACGTTTCAGGGGTTTTCGATACGTATCACTTCTTTATATGGGCTTTCGCCGGAAAACTTCCCCCGGAAAACCCCGCCCAGCCGTCAGTCAGCGGGAGACGCTAGAGCTTGCTAACAGCTTATCACGCCACTCAGCCTTGTTTAATTTCAAAAGTCAACAATGGCACAAGAAGAAGTGTGTTTTTGGATGTAAGGAGAAGACATCCAGCCTTATGGAAACAATGGATATAGTTTATTATCCGGATTAGCAGCGGAGTTTTGCGTGTGTGTTTGATGCGGTGGATTTTCAGAACCGGGTCATGACGAGTTACACGTGGTAAGTAAGACTTCTGTCTTATGTTGGAAATAGGCGCGTGTATATTATATAAATGACACGAACATGTAGTGAATCATAAGTTAAAACAGTGTTGTATAGTGTTGTATGACTCCTACTCGCTCCTCCCGTGTTATAACTCCTCCTTCTTCATTTTTTCGTACGTTATCGGAAAGATTCGTTAAAGCTAATCTTTCTTTTATAAATCTGATTAAACTAAAGACTCTTCAGAGATATAAAGGATGTCATACTACTCCATAGGTACTCCAGATTAATATCAGAAATGCAGAAACAGCGTGTGTTACGTGAGCTTTAAAGGGCACCTATTAAACCCATTTTTACAAGATATAATAATGATAATGATATAAACAAGTAATATAATTCTCAGGTGTGCCCAGAATGTGTCTGCGAAGTTTCAGCTCAAAATACCCCACAGACCATTTATTATAACATGTCGAAAATCACCCTATTTGGGTGGGAGTAAAAATGTGCTGTTTTTTGTCTGTACCTTTAAAGGGACACTCCACCTTTTTTGAAAATAGGCTAATTTTCCAGCTCCCCTAGAGTTAAACATTTGATTTTTACCGTTTTGGAATCCATTTAGCTGATCTCCGGATCTGGCGCTAGCACTTTTAGCATAGCTTAGCATAATCCATTGAATCTGATTAGACCATTAGCATCGAGCTCAAAAATCACCAAAAAGTTTCAATAATTGTCCTATTTAAAACTCTTCTGTAGTTACATTGTATACTAAGATGGACAGAAAATTAAAAGCTGTTATTTTCTAGGCAGATATGGTTAGGAACTATACTCTCATCCTGGCGTAATAATCAAGGACATTGCTGCCATACCATGGCTGCAGGAGGCGCAATGATATTACGTAGTGCCAGAAAATAGTCCCCTGCCATTGAAAGGTACTAAGGGGACTATTTTTGGCTGCTGCGTAATATCATTGCGCCTCCTGCAGCCATACGGACTACCGGCACATCCGGGAACTTGACTGTAAATTTCGTCACCGCCCCTTTTTGGGTGATAGAAAAGCAGCCCTTCCATTGGCTTCCATTCAAAGTAGCGGAGCAGGGCAGCGTTTTTGCACGGCCGGCGGGCGTGAATAACTTGTGAAATCACTCAGATTGAACATGTTGAGTATTTATCTGCCCGCCATAGAGCCCGAAAGATACATTGACACATTTAATTTGGTCAATGTGGAAACATGTCCCTTTCATTCTCGCGGCGTCAAATTTGTGTAACAACGCCATCCAGTGATTGCTGGAAATTTCTCTAAGCCAGTTAGTTGTATGGCTGGACGGAAAAGTGCACTCATTACTCTAAATATAAAGACATAATAAATAAATACGAAGTAACTTTCAAATACGAAGTAAAATCATTCACTTGCTTCCCTGTTGACTCGTTGAGGTACGAGTAAAATGTCCGGGTAAAGCACCTCTGGCCAATAGGGAGCATTGTTGCACGAATTTGATGCTGTGGGAATGAAAGAGACATGTTTTTGTATTGACCAAATTAAATGTGTTAATTTATCTTTCGCGCTCTATGGCAGGCAGGGTGGACAGATAATTACTCAACATGTTTGGTCTGAGTGATTTCGTGGGTTGTTTGCGCCTGCCGGCTGTGTGTGAACGTTGCTTTGTTCCGCTGTTTTGAATGGAAGCCAATGGAACGTCTAGTGTGATTTGCCCCAAAAGTGGGCGTGAACCTGTTCAGAGACATTCTATGACGTTGCGCCGGTTGTGCGTATGGTATGGCAGCAATGTCCTTGATTATTACGCCAGGATGAGAGTATAGTTCCTAGCCAAAAATATTTAAACTCTTTGGTTATTTTTTAGCGTGATGCTAAATGGTCTAATCAGATTCAATGGATTATGCTAAGCTATGCAAAAAGTGGTACCGCCAGACCCGGAGATCAGCAGCAAACAGTAAAAATCAAATGTTTAACTCTAGGGGAGCTGGAAAATTAGCATATTTTCAAAAAAGTGAAGTGTCCCTTTAAATGCAAATGAGCTACAGCTCCTCACTCCCTTACCAACAGACAGTGAGCGCTTTCAGATCAAATAGATCTGATTCCTGTGAATAGAGTATGAGACAATATCATCTCAATATTGAGATATTGTGGACAGCGTTCAACTCACCGAGGGCAGAAACTATGGTAATGTAGAACTGTCAGTGAGTAGCTGTGGGCGGGGCTTTATCAGTGTGACATCACGTTAACAAGACAATCAAAACAGCATGTCTAATGAGACTGCTTTGGTTTTATGGGAATTAAAAAAGAAGGAAAGGGTGGATTGTTGTGTTCACACACTGTCAACACACATGCATGTCCAAACACTTTGTAATACTGGATTTTGCATAATAGGTGCCTTTCTACAAAACAAAAATGTTGGTGCTATAGTTGGGTTTTCTAAACTATAAGGATAATTTTTGTAAGGGTATAAACACACAGTACCACCTGCAAAGTGCACACGTAAACATATTCATATTGAAAGCAACATATTTACCAAGATATATATTGTATAAAATATAAACTGCTGAACTCACCTTCAGTGCTGCCAACTGAAAGACTGTCAGCCAGAAAATCAGAGAAAGGTTCAGCCGGGCCGATGAGTTCAGAGCAGTCCTGCACTTCACCACCCTAAACACACACATCCATATACAAACTATAACAGACATTACCATCATTACTTGTTAACCAAAAAGGTGCTTGCTGTCTTTAAAGGATTTTTTCACAGCTTTCATTCTTGGCTTGATTGCCAAGTCCTGCTTGAAAACATCTACACTAACCTACACAAACAGTGTTGTAATGACATTAATATGGATAAAATTTATACCCAATAAATATCACTCAGAACAATCAGAAGGTTAATGTCCATACCTTGAAGAAATCCTGTATAAATTGGCTGCCATACAGTGAGGGAATATTAGCACTGAACTGTAGGAGATCCTCTGAACACTGTCTTCTCTCTTCAATCACAGAGTCATCAAAACGCCCTTAAAACACACAGACAGACAAACAAGACAGCAGCTCATGACTTAACTGGCACAGTTTGCGTTACATTAGGAAAGCAGACGCATGACAAGCAAACAGCACACACGTTCATGGCAACACTTTAGTCTCCATAAGGTTCCCTCAAAACTGCAATGCAGACACATTTGTATAAAGTGAAGAAGTGTGAACGCAGTTAATACCACTATGAGCCAATCAATCAAGGTTTAATAGTGAATATAAGTAAATTCTAAATGCATCCAGTATGACAAGAGACTTTGTGGCACCCATAACTACACAACTGATTTTAACTACAACATCCCATCCCTAACATTACTAACAATGAATGAGCAATTTATGTTTATGTATTATTATTTCAACAATGCTGTCCCATGATATAGGGAACTGGGTGATTCTCACGAAACCATTGAAACACCACGGCACTAATGATTTTAGCTTTAAAATGTGTAATATAGTAACATTAAAAAGCATCAGAATTAACACAATACTGTGTTCTACCTTGCACAATGTGTGATTTCAACATAAGAATTTATAATTGGAAATTTTATCTCATTTTCTGCTGAAATTCTCATTACCGCAATGTGTCCGGCTGTGTTTGAACATGCGTTATGTTGTAATTTAATCAAATTAACACAAAAATATTAAGAAAAAAAATAAATGGATGTTTTGCTAGACTACTTTAGATGTGTCCATGCCTGATGTTCTCATCCTCCGCAACACTTTTTGAGAACAGTTTAAGCACACATACAGAATTTTAATAAAGTTTGATTTTGAGTGACCAAGCACATGGACCAGTTACTTCAAGATGGCTACCAGGTAAGATCATTTTTTTACAGTTAATTTGAAATATTGTCTTGTCAGAATGCTTACACGACATTTTGATTATCATTACCACAACAGATGCTTATTAAATGTTAATTTAATTAATAGAAGCATAATACTTTGATTTTAAATGCATGTGCAGAATCTCCAAATTACGTTCTTTCAGGTTTGTCATGTCATTTTGAAAATATGTCAGTGTTGAAGTTTTCTGACTGTTGCGGTAATGAGACTTTTTAGGACTAATTTTTTAAATTATGTTACAAAAAGTGTTAAATGATAAGTAAAAGTTTTTAAATTAATGTTCCCATTTACTCCAGACTTTGTTTTTCAATGTCTGGTGGGAAAAAAAAGTAAATTTAAGCAATTTTTTCATTTTCATGCTTGACATTTTTAAAACCAAGTTTTCGTGAGAATCACCCAACTATGTTTAAGATGTTTTTTTACAGGATGAAACCAAAATGTATGAAATGCATCACTGCGCTGTACTCATACAGCAGCTCACAGATATCTTCATTGCATAGCAATCTGTATTGTTTTCATATCATGGACTATGTTATCCAACTAAAGGATGTTATTTATTTTTTAAAAAGCTTTCTTCGCATCATGCTTAACAATGCAATTCAACCGTAACTATATTCATAATACAGGTATCAAACAGAATGGAAAATAAAATTACAAACCAATCTTACCATACTTAAACAGCTAAACAGATACAGAGTTTAAAGCTTAACATCACAACAGCTCCTAATTCACTTTACTACCACAGTGTATCACACAACACTTACCAAACACTTTAGCTTTGGCAAAGGGAGGAAATAGCTCGGAATGTCCGAAGTGGTTTTTGTGTATCTGCCAAAGGTCTCTATGAAGCTTCTTGAAATCACTGTACCTTTTCCACACTGTGATCTAAAGAGGGGAGGACAAACAGATTAAAACAAGTTACCCAAACACACTTAAAAATGATCTGTCAGCAAATCACAACAGTCTTTACTAACATGATGTTGATGTTAGGAGCTTCAAACCATCTCCAGTTACTTATGATTAAAATCAATATTTTCCATCTTTCTGGCTGGTAATGGGATGCATTTCAATGCAAGGTTCAATGAAATAAAATCAACCGTTTTGTATAGATTTTTATTTATTTATTTTATCCAGAGAAATGACTGGATGGTCAAGAGTGAACGCTTCAATCCAGAATTAAGGCAAAGTTGGATGTTTTTATGTTGAAAGCAGGTTAAACTAATCACTTTTTGCAACAGTAAATGTACGTTAACTCATTTCCCGCCAGTATTTTTTGGGATTTTCACAAGAAGTTCACAAAATGCCTTCCAGGAAAATTTTCTTCTAAAAGTATATAAACATACAAAATATATCAAATGAAAAAACAGACCCTCTGCTTTTAAATAAACAATAACTCGTCAATGGCAGGGGATGAAATAAATACATATTTGGGTAGTGTAGTAATTTTTAATGTCAGTAATCACATATTAAAATATCCCATTTAAACACTAAAATACCCTAAATAGACAATAAGCACACAGTTTAACCTATTTAATTATTCACTTGTTTAGATATACGATTCATCATTTGAAAAAGATAACAATAACATTAAAACACAAGGGTGCGAAAATGACATAGCACATATAAATGCATTTGGTAAATTTGACCCAGATTTTTAATCTGGTTTGATCCAAATATTTTTAAACAACGTGGGATTATAAATAATAACATTTTAGTAAAAGACTTGAATGCTTCATTGAACGTTTGTTATGTACATTTGAATACCAGCCATAGACATATATAAACATAGATGCCCCATTAATGGCTTCTATGAAGCTGTCAAACATCTGTGACAGCCATAGAAAGGGGCGTCATGCACCAATTTTTTTTAAGGGGGCACAGTGAGCACAGCTCACAGAAATTTGTGCATACACAGACATCAAACGAAATATTAGCTTTCAGTCTTTTCCATGGCACTTACAGTTCTAACAATCTGAACACCCCTGCTTTCATGCAAAAACCAAATAAAAGTGTTGACTAACTTTCATATCAAATACTATTTAATCGGAATAATGACTTTGGCATCATATTTACATTTGAAACGGCATGTTTTATTTATTTAAGTTTTAATAAATTACTTGTTTAAGTGTGTCATTAAGGCACTTTGCATAACAACTGCGTTATCCTTTCAAATTAGTGTAGTTTTAAATCCATAAAGTATATAAACAACGAAAATGACATAAGCTGAAGCCACGTGATTGATTTTAATGTTCAATAATGATTTTTAAAAATGTGTAGATAAAATTATTAGAGGAACGCATTATTGCATCAAATTTTACCTCGTATGTGAGCATGTGTGATTCCGCGCCCCCGTGAATTCTGGCGAACTTTGGCGTTGTACCAAGATGAATCTAGAAATCTACTAATATAACGTCGAGACTGTCACATTTTAAACCATACATTTTCTACACAGAATTGATAATATTGTGCATATTAAACAGATTAAAAGACAAATAACAGATTAATGAACGCTTCTTTGATTTTAAGGTTGCATGCAAAATCCATGGATAAAAAAACAAGGAGCACGTGCCCCCTCAGTTTGAATGGGCATGTTGCCTCTGGCCATAGACATATATTTACACATAGATGCCCTATGTCTATGGCCGGTGCAAAATGCGCTGCTTTCGTTAATACCGATCAGAGCATGACTTTATGAGCACAGAAACTATTCTCATCACTTCATGAGATGAATATTGAACCGCTGAAGTCACGACTATTTTACGAAAATATCTTTACTGCCTTAAAGGAATAGTCTACTCATTTTCAATATTAAAATATGTTATTACCTTAACTAAGAATTGTTGATACATCCCTCTATCATCTGTGTGCGTGCACGTAAGCGCTGGAGCGCGCTGCGACGCTTCGATAGCATTTAGCTTAGCCCCATTCATTCAATGGTACCAATCAGAGATAAAGTTAGAAGTGACCAAACACATCAACGTTTTTCCTATTTAAGACGAGTAGTTATACGAGCAAGTTTGGTGGTACAAAAATTTAAAAGAGGAACTATATTTTATGGCGTAATAGCACTTTTGGGAGTACTTCGACTCGCCTGAAAAGTCCGCTCCCCTTCTCCCTCTCATAATGGGAGAGGGAGGGTGTTACTGCGCCGAGTCGAAGTACTCCCAAAAGTGCTATTACGCCATAAAATATATTTCCTCTTTTAAATCCACTTAGAAAAGCACTACGTTTTTTCTTTGTACCACCAAACCCGCTCGTACAACCACTCGTCTTAAATAGGAAAAACGTTGATGTGTTTGGTCACACGCACGCACACAGATGATAGAGGGATGTATCAACTCTTCTTAGTTAAGGTAATAACATAGTTTAATATTGAAAATTAGTAGACTATTCCTTTAAGTTTCTGGGCCTTGGAAGTTGTGAGCTGTGTTACTGTCTATAGGGGCTCAGACATACAAGTGCAATGACAAATTTTTAATTCTTGGGTGAACTAACCCTTTAAAACCAGAAATATATAAGGTAAACAGGGTCAATAAGAGTAAGTTCACTGTTTATAATTCTGACCTCCTGAACGTCATCCGGGTTCTTCCGTGAGATGATCTGTGGAAAAACAGAATATGATGATGATAGGGAGCACTGCAGCAAAGGTCTCTGATCCACATTGCATTTGCCTGATCTCTATCCAAAACACCACTGACTATTTATAAATAACATCCAACGGTGTATATTAGATCATTTATGTAACGTTACTGTACCGATATGTTACATCTCTATGTATGTGACAGAAATCTAGCTTTAAGTTAAGCCATTTTCACAAAAGCAGAAATAAATCACATGAGAAAGATGACAGGTTTACGTAAGAAATAGATTACACCGCTGACATTAAATGTGACAGACGCATTCGCTTTATGTTTTTATGACATATCATTCTTAATGTCAACATTTCGGACGTAACACGACGGATAAATTATAAAGCGATAGCTGTCACGTCTCTTGTATAGATTTATAGATGTAGTCGACGTCATGCAGAGCTGCGCGGACAGACCGGTATATGACATCGCAATCCCGCGAGAGCGATTTTGACAACTGTGCTTTTGAATCGCTCTCGTGGGACTTTGATGTTACAAACTGAACAATCTGCGCAGACAGTTAAGTCATGGTCCTGATAAACATTAGCTTTAGCATACAAGCTACCGAACGCGACGAAATCTCTCTCTTCTCACCCGGGCAGTGACTTTATACACCGTATAGCCCTTCTTGTGTGTCGTGGGGTCGGTAACCGTGTAGAATCGCGCGAGCTCGCCTGTGTCCCGGGCGGAGATCATCCTGAGACACACATCACCACAGCCGGACACTCACTCACTCATTCACTCACTCCACAAAGACAACAGCTCATGAATAATAATTAGGTGGCAGTGACGTCACAAGCTCAGCTCATGAAAATTAATCAGGCAACCAAGCTGCGGTTCAGTTCATCATCTATTTCTGTGGATTTACTGGCAGTTTGCAAACCAAATAATTTGATTCATTTTAATCACTGACTACCATGTTAATAATTACCCTTAAAATGAATGAATAAAGTAGTTTTAATTATCTGAGACTTGCCTGCATATGATGATTCATGTAAGATCTTGGAGATCCCACTAATATCTTTGTTAGTGGTCTCCATATTGTGATAGCTATGCATGGTGATATTGTACTAGTTTAATTAGAAACAGATACATGGGACAGACTGAGAATGTGATCAAAGCAATGAATGTCAATATTTTGTTCTTTTTAGTGTTCCAAATAATAATGAAAGGGAAAAATGTTGACCTTTTTCTATAATGCCAATTAAATGTAGCTTTATTTCAAATGAACATTACAATAAGAACGTCACACACAACACAAAAATGATTTCAGACTTCTGCAAAAAGTGATTCCAGCTATTTTAATAAATGTACTGATACTGTAATAAGAACTGCAAACATTCAAACTATACAATATGTTCTTGGTCTGAATCAGACACTCAAAGTCCAGCACAGGGTTGCATCTATCAGATGAAACATCTCTCATCTAGTTCTTCATAGCCTGTGAGAGACTCTTCACTACCGGACCAGTTCAGTAAAACCAGCCACAGGCTTTTCATGTCCTTTATTTAAAGAGATCCGATCTTGATCCAGCACAGACAAGAAATGAAACCTGTGTCCCATTTTCTCAGGGTTAGTCAAGAAGTCATAGCTGTGAATAAGCTGTGCTCTCGAGTCTCTGTCATGACAGCTCTTCAAAAGGACCTGAAAGAAAACATGACAAACTTATACTTAATAATATACTTATTTCAATTTACTAATATGTGACCCTGTCTGTGAAATCCAGACTAAAGTATCAATCTAATGATGAGATTAGAAGCATCAAAAGTTTGATTTCACTTTGATTTCAATCTTTGACATGATCTTACTTAGTCAATATTTAAGATATCAAGATTTTCACAGAATGTTCTTCATATTATGTAGGTTGACAACAGCAAAAAAAAAAAAAACATCACAAAATATGACTTTCAGATGTTTGAATCATTAGATACAGACATTAAAGGGTACCTCAACTATTAAGACTTGCATGCATTCATACTTTATATTTGCCTTCTACGTTTTCCGTTGCGAAAAACATTAAAGGATTATACCATTTTTAAAAATAAAATCCAGATAATTTACTCACCACAATGTCATCCAAATTGTTGATGTCTTTCTTTGTTCAGTCGAGAAGAAATTATGTTTTTTGAGGAAAACATTCCAGGATTTCTCTCACTTTAAATGGACTTCAATAGACCCCAACACTCCACAGCTTCAATGCAGTCAAAAATTGCAGCTTCAAAAGACATCAAACGATCTCAAACGAGGCACAAGGGTCCCATCCAGCAAAACAACTGTCACTCTTGGCAAGAAAAATAAAAAATATGCACAACTTCTCATCTTCTTCCGGTTGTGTGACGCGCCAGCACAACCTCACGTAATACGTCATCACGTCAAGAGGTCACGGATGACGTATCGAAACTACGCCCCGGAGTTTACAAGTGTGGAGAAAGAGGAACGTTCTGACGTTGTTGTATGTCGAATGATCCAGTGTCAGTTTATTGTTTAAAATGGTCCGCAAATGTGCGTTTCATATATGTGACACATGACCTTTCGACTTCACTACGGAATTACGTGAGGTCGCGTGGGCGCATCACAGGACCGGAGGAAGACAAGAAGTTGTGGTTTAAAAGTGTAAATTTTTATATTTCTTGCCAAAAATAACAATCGTTTCGCTAGATAAGACTCTTATGCCTCGCTTGGGATCGTCTAGAGTCATCTGAAACTGCAATTTTAAACTGCATTAAAACTGTTAAGTGTTGGGGTCCATTAAAGTCCATTAAAATAAGAAAAATCCTGAAATGTTTTCCTCAAAAATCATAATTTCTTCTCGACTGAACAAAGAAAGAAATCAACATTTTAGATGACATGGTGGTGAGTAAATTATCTGGATTTTATTTTTAAGAAAATGGACCATTCCTTTAAATATTCTCATTACTTAAAAGTCTTACTGTAGCCGATAATTTTATCACGTAAAACTCATCTTTGACAATCATAATAGAATATTTAGAAGTTTTTCCTGTGACAGTAATTTCTACAAGCTTTAAAACTGCTTGAATGTAATTCCCTTGTTTAGTATATGGAAAAGTATGAATCTCTTCTTTCGTTTAGATTGACTTATCATCTTTCATTTGTATGTTTTCTGTATTGTTCATCATTGAAGTTACTCTCAGGTTTATATTGAAAGTGCTGAACAGATGACATTAATGTTCTTGTATTTTTAATAGCATGCAGATATCAAGACCACATAGTGCCACCTACTGTCTGTGTGCATTTATAACTCTCATCTTCTGTTTCACATCATTTTAGTTTCAACTAATTGAAGACTTGTTTACATCGCTGTAGTGTTAATAGACGGGATTTGATCGCCACCTTTTGACATGATAGATTGTGATGTAAACAAAATGACGGCCTTCCAGTGAAATATTTTTTCAAAGTTATTAAAACTATGACATTTGTACTGTTTTTATTTCACATTGATAAAGCCAATCCCAGTGTTAATGTATTACGCCATACATTTATTTATAGTCGGGTACCATTTAAAGCAACACTATGTAGTTTTTCGACCTTTAAATAATGTCTCTAAAATTATTTCAGTGATAGAACAACTCTTAACTGGACAAATTCTACTGCTGCTGCAACCTGAGCAGCCTCCTAGCTGCTACAAGCACACTCTGAAAGTCGAGGTGGAGGGTAGAGGACACAGCCCCGCCCCTCCCCCTGCCTGCAAAAGAGTGTCTGATACCAGTCACTGTTGCACTTTTCTACCACATGGGGGAGCTGTAAGTCAATATTACATGGAAACTACATAGTGTTGCTTTAACACTTTCATTCTAACCTGCATGCGTGCGTCAATGCCCATGTTCTTCAGGAAGGACTGTTGTGTGATTGGTCCCAGGCAGGTCACCTGATTTCCTGCCATCTTTCTCAAGTAACTGAAGTCCACATCTGCTGTAAGATCTGCCATCCCAGGTGAGACCAATACACTGTGCAGCTGATGTCCTTTAAAGCCCTGCAACAAAAAATGAGGCCATAACTAAACATGTCAAAACAGACGGTCTCTGTATAATGTTGGGACGAAAACATTTCTATTTTGATTTCCTCCTTTTAATTCCAGTCTTACATTTGTAACATTATTTGTTAACCACAAGTAACAAACCTACATCGGTTACACAAGTGACAAATAGGTTCTCAAATTTTAAATCAAGTTTAATAATAATACACCACTGTGTTTGTACTGCCTTTTAAAAGCAAAATTCAAAATTTTGTATTTCAAAATGGCCAATTCCCAAATATATAATGATTTGAAATACACATGAAACACAATTACGTTTAAATAAAAGTATGTTCAGGGATGTACTGAACTTTTGAATCATACGCTTTGAGATTCTGTAGAAAAATAATGACTGATTTTAAAAACATTTAATGATTGAATAGATTGTCCACAGTCCTTTATCCATTTTTAGCCTAAATATAATATGTTTTAAATGCAGTTAGTTGATAAACGTTTGTACATTAGGCCCATATAACAATCATGTGCTTACTCTGAACGTATCGCTTTTTGTTCCATCATGTCCATAGTCTCCGATCAGGGCCGCTCCCCCGTCCACTGCAATTCGATTGGCCAGGTTCTGAATGATGACTCCACCCTCTGGACACACTTCCACATGCCGTCTGCTCTCATCTAGCTGCAAAAATAATTAACAGCTACGGTTTTGAGTTACTCATGAGATACCGACACAAAAAATAAACAGCATCTCCTCTTAAACAACAAAAGAAACACCGGTATGAGAACTCACCTGCACAAGTGTTGCAGATGCCAGCGTTGGACTGGGAGAAAGCACAAATCTCAGTTTATCTGGACTTTCAGGATCAATATCAACCAAAACCTCCCGCCAGCCTTTCTCTGTTCTCTATATGGGAAAAATATACTTTACAGTTAAGGTTATGGCATTATATTAATTGAATCTGCTATGATAGTATTGTTAATGCTATTGTCTTCTATTTGAGGTAATTATTACTATTTTCCTGATTTAATACAAGGGACAAGACTGTTAACCCGGACTGTTAAAGGAAAACACCAGCGTTTTTTAATATTTTACTACGTTCTTACCTCAACTTACATGAATTAATACATACCTATCTTTATTCAATCCGTGCACTTAATCTTTGTACAGCGCTTCGTGAATGTTAGCATTTAGCCTAGCCCCATTCATTCCTTAGGATCCAAACAGGGATGAATTTAAAAGCCACCAAACACTTCCATGTTTTCCCTATTTAAAGGAATATTCCATTTTCTTAAAAGAAAAATCCAGATAATTTACTCACCACCATGTCATCCAAAATGTTGATGTCTTTCTTTGTTCAGTCGAGAAGAAATTATGTTTTTTGAGGAAAACATTGCAGGACTTTAATAGACACCAACAATTAACACTTAACTCAACACTTAACAGTTTTTTTCAACGGAGTTTCAAAGGACTATAAACAATCCCAAACGAGGCATAAGTGTCTTATCTAGCAAAACGACCGTCACTTTTGACATGAAAAATAACAAACATACACCTTCAAAGCACAACTTCTCGTCTAGATCCGGTCATGATGCGCCAGGTGACCACACGCAATACGTCATGACGTCAAGAGGTCACAGAAGACGAATGCAAAACTCCGCCCCAGTGTTTACAAGTGTGTTGAAAGAGGACCGTTCCGACGTTGTTGTATGTCAACTGATACTAATTAATGTCTTTGTGTCAGTTAATTGTTTACAATGGTCCACAAATGTGCGTTTTATATATGTAACACGTGACCTCCCTACGTCACTACGCATTTACGTTAGGTCGCGCTGGACCGGACCTAGACGAAAAGTTGTTGATTTAAAAGAGCATATTTGTTATTTTTCCTGTCAAACATGACAATCGTTTTGCTAGATAAGACCCTTATGCCTCGTTTGGGATTGTTTATAGTCCTTTGAAACACCTTTGAAAAAAACTGTTAAGTGTTGAGTTAAGTGTTAATTGTTGGTGTCTATTAAAGTCCATTAAAATGAGAAAAATCCTGCAATGTTTTCCTCAAAGAGCATTGTTTCTTCTCGACTGAACAAAGAAAGACATCAACATTTTGGATGACATGGTGGTGAGTAAATTATCTGGATTTTTCTTTTAAGAAAATGGAATATTCCTTTAAAGTCTCTTACATGAGTAGTTACACAAGTAAGTATGGTGGCACAAAACAAAACGTGACAATTTTTTTAAGCAGATAAAAATGAGAACTGTATTGTATGACGGAAGAGCACTTAGTTTGCAGCACTTCGAACTCGAGCGCAGTAATATTGACAGAAGTTTGAGCAAGAGGGGTAGTAGTCAGACGTGATGATGTTACTGTGTGCCAGGTCGAAGTGCTGCAAACTAAGTGCTCTTCTGCCATATGATACAGTTCTCATTTTTTAATCTCCTTAAAAAGCACCATGTTTTATTTCGCATTGAGAAAAGATAGGTATGTATTCATTCGTCTAAGTTAAGGTAAGAATATTGTAAAACTGTGGTGTTTTCCTTTAAAGGGCACATATTATGTGCATTTTACAAGATGTAATATAAGTTTCAGGTGTGCCTAGAATTATTGCTTGTTTAACAGGGGCACATGTGAAACTGAGATAAATTTTAAAAAATTCAGTATATTCCTTTACCCAGTTTGTCTTTTTTGTGCATTTGGCAAGACATGTATTTAAAACTTTATGTAAAACTTACATTTGAACTATGAATTTACTTATTTACCTGAAACTTGTGAATGGGCAGTGCATCAAAAAACTCATGGGCTAGAAAGACACTAAAACCTGCCAGAGGAAAAAAAGAGGGTCACAAACCAAGACCTTTTAGAATTTGTCAAAATGTCAGTGTGTTGCCTGCGTACCCTTTGGGACGTCCTCAATCCTGCGGTACCAGTATACAGGCAGACCCGCGTGTGTGGTTCCGCTGCGGTACACCAGCTCATCTTCATCATCACACACCAGATTCTGATCTCTGGTGAGATACTCGGCCTGAACTTGGCTCAGTTTTGGGCTGACCTCAACCAGATGAACGGACACCTCCGCCTCACCCAGCACACTTTTTAACTGTCTAAAGACCTGGCACATAAAAACACAGCATTTGCTTTAAAGTAACAGTATCAACAAAAGTTTTTTTTCCTTTAAAAGAGAAAGAAATTAAGGATTAAACTGTCAGTGAATAACTAATGAATAAATAGATGTGTACAATTATTTCTTGAAAATTTGTATAAATAAAAATCAATGTGCTTGTGTTTTACTTTGATAACTTTGCCATGCTGATCACAAATATGGATGATGAGCAGAAATGAATTTATTGTACGTCATTTAATATACTAGTCAACATTTGAAGTGGATCAAAAACGTTCATCAAAGTTGTCCTAAGACAAGAACGGGTATTGGGTAATGGTTTTAAAGGTGCAGTGTGTAATTTTTTAGAAGGATCTCTTGACAGAAATGCAAAATAATATACAAAACTATATTATCAGGGGTGTACGAAAACCTTTCATAATGAACCGTTATATGTTTATTACCTAAGAACGAGACCTTTTTATCTACATACACCGAGGGTCCCCTTACATGGAAGTTGCCATTTTGTGCCACCATTTTTCTACAGAAGCCCTTAACGGACAAATCTTTTTACTAAATTGTCACTGACGATGTTTGTCTGGTGGCGGCTATCGTAGCTTCTCTATGTTTTTCAAAAGCGAGAGGTGAGCAGTGGACTGAGCCGTTGGTTGCAATTCGCAACCTCACCACTAGATGCCGCTAAAATGTACACACTGCACCTTTAAGACAACTTTTAGGAAAGGTTTTGATCCACTTCAAATGTTGACTAGTGTACTTGGATGCATCTGACATATACAATACCGATCTGCTGCGTCTCGAAATTTACTTGTATTTACCCTCAGGATGTCACTGGCCAATGAGCCTCTGCCCGGTCCAAGTTCCACTAAATGAAACGGGCTGGGTTTTCCAGCTGCCATCCACTCGCTGACACACCAGACACCTAACAGCTGATATAGCAAACAGCTTAGGTAACAATATCATTCACCTATATTATTATACCTGCAACCAAAACAATGCTTACTTCACCGAAAATCTGACTGATCTCTGGTGATGTAATGAAATCTCCATCCGGTCCAAGCATGTCATTCCTCGTGTAATAGCCCTGCAAATACAAGCAACAGACTTTAGGGGGCGATTTCCCTGACAGGACTTATCCTAGTCACACTGAAACGCATGTTGAGGTGCCTTAATTTAAAAACATCTTGCACTGACATTGTCTTAGATATAACAGAGACATTGTTTGGTCTCAAGAATCACACCACTGTTGTTTTTGGTAAGGTATGTTTGTAAACTACTTAAATGTCCTAATATAACTAAGGCCTAGCCCTGATTAATCTAAACCCTGTCCAGAAAACTGACCCTAAATCTTGCAATCTAACTTCTGTCATTTCTAATGTCTAGACGTAATCCTGCCTGCTGGTTGTGTTCATGTGTAAACAACAAGAACAGGTAGATACTGTTGATAGTCTGCTATGCTATCCTGATCATTGATTTATCATGCAGTTCACACAAGAGCTATGAGGATGTTTTTACACTTTCAACCTTTTTATTAAAGGTCCCGTTCTTTCTGTATTTTTGAAGCTTTGATTGTGTTAACAGTGCGCAATATAACACGTGTTTATGTTTCACGTGTAAAAAAACGTGGTATTTTTCGCACAATTTACTTATCTGTATAGCGCTGTTTTCAGTGTCCTAAAAACAGGCTGATGTCTTCCTTGTTCTATGAAGTCCTTCCTTCAGAAATACGTAACGAGTTCTGATTGTGTAGTTTGTTTAGTGTGTTGTGATTTGATAGCAGCTTAGCTTGCAGTTAGCTTAGCTGGCAACTGACGTATTCCTGTGGGCGGAGTTTAGTCAAAAAACTGTTCTAGTGATGTCATTAAAGCAGGAAGTAGAGGGCTGTAGTCCAAACCGTTTGCTGTAGGCTTTGAAAGGCGAATTCTATTTATTTATATATATATATATATATATATATATATATATATATATATATATATATATATATATATATATATATATATATCCTGGCATTGAACTTTGAGCTTTATCATTTTACAGGTATTATTTATGCTATTTTAGCAACATTACACACTAACTAGGGTTTAAAAATGGAATCAGAAAGAACGTGACCTTTAAAAGAAAACAATCAGCAAAGCTAGTAAGAAAGCTTGATGTTGGCTTGCCTGAAAGTTAACAATACTCTTAAGATGTTAGGTTTTTATATGTGATTGATGAAAGGGTTGTGACACATACTGACACTGGATTGGTAAGGGCTTCCCTCATATACTCAGCTACTGAAATAGGACCGGTGGAGTGGATCTTAGAGGCGAGGTGTTTCAGGAGGGTCGTGTTTGACTCCAGTCTGTGTATGGAGGAGTTCCAGCGGCATCTGTTTCGCCACACGGTCCATGACACTACAACAACATACAGCACAAGATTAATGTTGAGAAATGCTTTACATTACAAAATGTTTGTCAAGCGGCAGTACACAGCACAATATGTCATATCGATGCAGCCACAGTGTGTGGAATTCTGCATCCTGGGATTCACTGCGCTCACCTTGGCCTTTCATTTCCAGTGATGTTGTGTTTAAAATGGAACAGCAGTGCACTACATACTGCATACTGCTTAGTATATAGTCGGTCAGTGTACACACTATGAATGTATATTGTTCTTGTAACTCAATTGGTAGAGCATTGCATTAGCAGTGCAAAGGTTATGATCCCCAGGGAACACACATACTGATCATCAAATGTAAAGACTGAAGGCACTAGTCTATAAGTTGCTTTAGATGAAAAGGGGCTGCCAAATGCATATCTGTTTCTTAAGAAATAAACATATAAACATTTTAAAAAGTTGAATGTTACATTATCATCACATTATTACCTCTGATGTGTAACATCCAGTTACATTTATCCATTTGGTTACCATCTAGTCATAAAATAATTTACGTTGATATCACTAGAAGTTAAAACTCATGTTGATATCCCTTTGGGTTGATTCATCAAGTCAAGCACACTGAAGTGTAGCATACGTGTTTAGATTAGTGTGCTGTATGTTGTTTAGACACGTTATTGTTTGACAAATGTTGTACATTATAATCTACAAAGCATACAGCATCTATAATTTAAAATAAAATGGTAAACTATTACACATAAGTTACCTACTCTATGTTGGTCAATGGCACACTCTACTAACGTAAGTGCGGTTTCTGCAGTATGTAATCTGTACATTGCACTGTGTTTACTGTATGCGCATATTGTGAAAAGTTTTGACATTTCTATATGAAAATCGCCGTTTCTATTTCTGAGATACGATGAGAATAAAATCATTTTACCGTTTGACAGGCAGCTCTTCAGTCTTGACAGAGTCCTCATGTTGCTGTTAGAGACATTAGACGTATTCGACTTTATGCGTCTCTGCGCAGACTATAGGTCTATGACACCAAGCATCGCGAGAACATTTTTAATGCAAAGCATTCGAATCGCTCTCGCGGCACTTTGATGTCATAGTCTGAACAATCTGCGCAGCACCACAAAGTCGAACGCGCCTATTGGCTCGTTGGCAACTTTGCTGTACAAATGTATTGGTGCATTACCGCCACCTGCTGGACAGGAGCATAGGTGAATAGTTGAGTTTATTCCATAAAAGGGGTAGTTCATCCAAAAATTAAAAAAAAAATCATTTTCTGATGTACACAAAATAAGATATTTTGATAAATGATGGTGAGCACACAGCTGATTGTAACCATTGACTTCCATAGTAGGAAAACAAATATGATGGAAGTAGTGTGAAAATGATTCATACAGGTTTAGAACATGAGAATAAGAAAATGACAGATTTTTTGTGTGTGTGAACCATCCCTTAACTGTCCAACAGAAGTGGACAAAAAGACATCTGGAGGAGATATTTGCACAATATTTGATAAAAGAGCACACGTCACCCTCCCACCCCACTCTTGATCTCACACCATTAGCATAATATTAAACTTGTTAAAACTGTAAAGCTAAATAGCTAGTGTGAAAATAAAAATAAATACAATTATTTCATTATCTCTGATTGTTTGATGCACTTGTGCTCAAATTTACCAAGAGAAATGCTTAAATTAGACTTTCTATGGATATTTTTCAAAAGATTAACAAAGACGAGGAAATTCACAGCAGATTGTAATACACCGTGTTTGAAAATGACACTTTTTAGCAGTTTGGTTGAGTTTCATCTTCGCTTTGTTTCTTGCTTGACCAGATGGATAGAAAACCAGAAGGCACAGGAGCAAGAATGGACCACAATGGATCAAACTGATCGTCCTGAATCAGGATCAGAGGTAAGAGAGGTACAGGCTGAACTGGACAAAATCTCTCTCATGGAGGAGAAACAGGAGAACGAGAGATGAAGGAGACAAGTAAGGTTAAGAGAAATAAAAAATGCATAAAAGAGAAAGCAGCAGTCTTCAACAGACTTTATCAGATGAGATCAAACCTCTGTTTTGGAGGCAGAACCATTGTTACCCTTCAACTTCACCACTATTCAAACCATTAGTGACAAAACCAGTGGTTGAGACTGAATATGTGGGAATATATACATGGGGAGGACAATCTCTAATTTTTCTGGAAAAAATAGTATAAAAAAATTATTTAATTATATATTTAATATTTTCAATAAAAATATGTATATTAATGCACTAGAGCAAAAACTCCAAAATACAGATTAAAGAATGGAAATGCTACAAGCTGAAGACTCTAATTTACAAATCCTTTATATGCAAGGGCTTGCCACATGAATATCAATCATGTAACATGACGTCGGCGAATCTGATTGGCTGACTATCAGGCGTACAGTGTACTATTTCAACAGGATGATTAGCTAAGTGTACTGTGTGCTAAATTAGATATGTATGAGTCTACATATGTATGAGTATAGTTTATATATATATATATATATAAGCTCCACCTGATTAATATTCATGAGCCAAGCCTTCGCCATACTAGTGTAAATCCTGTTGACTGTATTGAAGCGTTTCTTCGACATCATGGCGCTTAGCGCAATATGAGATCAAAGTACCGCGAGAGCAATATATAAGCACACGAATCACCCAATGCTCAAATCGCTCTCGCGGTGCTGTGATGTCATGCGCCGCTCGGTCTGCACAGCGCCGCATGAAGTCCCCCAACGCAGTTGGTCTTGGCCGCTGGATGGCGCATAATCTCACCTCATCGCCTCATTGCGCAGTTTGGATCATGTTTATCAACCGCTCCGCTTTTCTCACGCAGCAATTTCACTAACTTCAGGAAAGATCACTGTAACTGTTTGGAAAAGGAGGCGCTTGTATGAACAACCACAGAGTGTAAGTTATACTTTATTGAATGTTTACGGAGTTTTACTTTATTTGCACAGTCCGCGCTTAGCTGTTTACTAGTCGGTTTATTGTTTAGTTGGTCTCTAATGTTTGGTTTTAGGCGTGTGTGTAGTGTCCGCGAGGCGCGGGTTTGTTTTAATGTTCGTGATTTTAAGATCATTTGAATAATCAGATAGTCAGTCAGTGTGTGGTTGCTATAGGACTTCAAAATCCCTCAGAGGAATGTGGCAGGACACACACATACACACACATAAGTTACCACAGATCTCTGCACAACGTTTAGAGTTTTTGTAGAAGTAATGAGTTGTATTAAAGTTTTGTTTAATTGAAGATGTTCTCAAATGTTTTATCAAACATTTTTGTCCTAGAATACAACACGCCGTGATCCTAACGTTACTTGTTTAATTTGAATGTAGTTATAACCATACTGACTCCAATCTTTAACAAAAACAATAGTGCTAAAATACTAGATTGTTCTTAACGTTCCCTAAACTGAAATAATATACTTGCTTGGAGCCTCCAGTTTCTTTGAGGATCTTGTTGCACTGTTTGAAGCAGATCCCGCCTTAATTTATCATCATTTAACAGGTGTAACAATTACTGTGGTATTTTGGCTGAAATCACAGTTACCATGGTACATTTTGGTGTTTAGCAAATGAATCTTGGCAAAAAAAAAAAACACATGTAATGCATGTTTTATACAGTGTTGTTTGAGACATTTAAAGACTATATAGTAATTTTAAATTAGGAATAGCTTTGCATTTCTTTAATAAAATCATAGTTATTGGTTGTTTTGATGGTAGTTTTTTCTCTGTTGTTTGCTTGATCTTTATTTGAAACCCTTTGTGTGATGGAGGGCTTTCTGGCTCAGATTGAGGGTGTGGTGATATC
This sequence comes from Misgurnus anguillicaudatus, assembly GCF_027580225.2. Taxonomy (NCBI): domain Eukaryota; kingdom Metazoa; phylum Chordata; class Actinopteri; order Cypriniformes; family Cobitidae; genus Misgurnus; species Misgurnus anguillicaudatus. Next base: position 7,805,491 of record NC_073354.2, read on the forward strand.
ACACTAATGGTCATCTCAAGTACAGATCATATAACCATTTACTGTCAGATTTAAACCCCATCACGTCAAGATGTTTGGATCAATATCAGTTATTTATATGGGTTTGGCAGATGCTTTTATCCAAAGTGACTTGCAGTGCATTCACTGTATGTGTGATCATGAGCATCGAACCCATGACCTTTTGGGTTGTCTTCCAATTGAGCTACAGGAACACAGGACATTGTAGTTAAAACGTTTTTATTTTATTTCAGTACGAAATATTTGTTTCAGGAAAAGAGAGTTAGGCTTTGATCTTAGTTCTGCTCATGAGAATACAAATTAAATCATGTATGACATTTGTTTATGAGGTTTTTTTTTACATCCATCATCCCTATAATTTTCATTTGTTGGCATGTCTCTACTATATGTAAAAAAATATATTTCTCATTTCTGTCTTTTGGACTTTGCGATGAAATCTGATCGGTGTGTGTTCTTGTTAGGTTTGGTTGGATTCGCCTTGCTGATAAAACTCTGGATCATTTATTAGATGTACCGCATGCCTTTGAGCGACACATATTGAAAAAGTTTCTGGCGAAAGTTCTTGATGAGTTCCGCCTCGAATCCTCTGAATAGAGCTGAAAAGTGAAACTCTTGCTGTACGTCGCCACGAGGAGAAAAGGATTATGACTAACAGATTTGAGGATAAGGTTTCAAACAGGAAAATAATGGAATTCCTGTTTGGAAAAGATGTCTGCAATCTCCACTTTCCTTTCAACAGTAAAAGATAAAACATGGTAAATTACACTGCTGTCAGGTTTACGGATGTAAACTGCTGAAAGGTGCAGGATAGTTTTATTACACAGAAACATGTGGACATTATCACAGACGTGTGTAACATAACCAGACCTGTGTGGTTTACTCTATAGATGACACTCTGTGGGATTCCTCAGGTGTCTGTCTGTGTGGATTTATTTGAAAACCAGAAAATGTCTCATTGCTTTTAAAATTAAGAAGAAATTTAAAATGTAAAATTAAGAAGAAATTATATAACCTCATATTCAATTAAGCATGTTTTTTAATACCAACGTTTCAGCAAAGAAGCCTTTGCAGGGCTCAACATAAAGGACTGCCCGGTGGCCCGGGGCAAGCGTGAGAGACATTCGGGCCAGTAAAAAGTATTGTCACTTGCCCAATCGGACCAGTCCTTCACCCTCAGTCACTAAAATATATTTTCATCAATGTATATTATTATTTACCATCTTGGATGCAGACATTTACTTGGGTAAAACGCAACGAAAGAAACGATGCAATATTTTGCACAGTTTGCTGTCAGTTTACAGGTAAAGCAGAAAAGTTGGGAGCCTTTTTTCGTTGGAACATGTCTGTTGAATATTATGTACAATTATATTTGAGTTTTGAATGTATTATTTTTAAATATGTGGCACTGAATTTTTTTTATTGGGGCCAATGAAAATTTAGCATGGCAACTGAAAACCTGAACCACTGGCCCGAACGGGCCAGTATAAAATCTTATTTGCATTGAGCCCTGCTTTGTCAAGGTACAATGTCTTACAAAATGGAGAGATGGTATAAACAAAGATGGCTATTAATCCCAGGTGGCAACAATAATGAAATTAATATTATCAGACACATGTTACAATGGACTGAACTGTCAATAACCATTTAGTGTTATAATATAGTTATAATTTAGTAATAGAGAACCGTATTGTGTTTTATAAGTCTATCTATTATGTGTTATTGCATTTATTTGCTTATATTCACCTTATTTTTCACGACAACAAGGGCGGCGCCATTTCGCTCATTTTGTCAACGTTCTTCCGGCCGCATAGACATGAGCAGCTGAGGCAGTGACTGAAGGCGACGCGTTAAGCTTAAAAAGCTCACTCGAGCGCCTTTATGTTTCTTTCTAACCAATTTTAAGCCAACTGAGGAACACCCTTATCCCAAGTAATGGTTCGACTACGATGTTCCGGTAACTTTAAACCACGCCGGGTGTTGAAAAGGTGGCCAGTTTCAGGTAAGCTATCTTAGCTAACTTTGTGCTCGTTCGCCTAAAGTTAGATTTGTGAAGTCCGTTCTACAAATACACTTAAGATCAGTAACGTTAGTTTATAAAATGCAACTATTTGAATGGTTTTAATTGTCCACCTATATTTTTATATTTACGATAGTACAACGAGATATTATAGTACATTGCATTCTTACAGTAGCCCACGTGATTCCTACAAGTTACTGAGATTTCAGATGCTAGAATGTCAGTTCATTTCTCATTCAGATATTGATAATGACCTATTAAACAACGTATTATTTAACACTGAAGTTAAAGGTTGTGTGTATAATGTTACTGTCTCTTTTTAATGCATCTCTCTCTTACACACTGTTCTGTTTAAGTATGGGTGCCATTTATATATTAATTCTCATGATGCAAGTTTATTTTAAATACCAACATAAAAATGTTTATGGTTATATTGTTTTCACAGATGCATTGATGTGTAGTGATGCAGTGGACAACTGTGAGGATGATACAATCAACATGTTCCTAAACTGTGATGCAGAAACACAATGGGAGCATCCATCCGTCTCTGACCACAACTACACTTTAAAATCACAACTCAACCTGAAGCAACCTACATCTGATATGGGAAAACAATGGTGCGGTTTCCCGGACAGGGCTTATCCTGGTCCCAAGCTAAAATGCATATTTGAGCTACAATAATTTAAAAACACCTTTTACTGACATACCTCAACATATATAAGTGCCATTGTTTTGTCACAAGATGCGCACCAGTCTTGTTTTTTTGTAGGGTTTGTTTGTAAAAACTAAAATGTCCTAATATAATGAAATCCTAGTCCTGTAAACCCTGTCCGAGAAACTGCTTCAATGTGTTGAGCTGGCACAAATGTACATATCTCTGCTGAGAAACAACCATCTTTGTGTCAGCTTTACAGAGGGTTGATATTGCATCCATTACACAGTCGCCAAGCACTTTACCAGTACATACACCAACAGCTTCCAGATAAACACTTGGGATCAGCTCCTGATGACTCCGATAAAGCTGTGTCTTAATTTATTACAGGGTGGTCTTGCTTTACCTGTTGTAAAGTTACATTAAACCTTCATATGTGATCAGATGTCATGCAGTGATATTAAACATTTACAGTGTGATCAGATGTTGTGCATTTATATTAAACCTTTACAATGTGATCAGATGTTGTGCAGTTATATTAAACCTTTACAATGTGATCAGATGTTGTGCATTTATATTAAACCTTTACTATGTGATCAGATGTTGTGCATTTATATTAAACATTTACCGTGTGATCAGATGTTGTGCAATTATATTAAACCTTTACAATGTGATCAGATGTTGTGCAGTTATATTAAACCTTTACTATATATGTGATCAGCTGTTACCTGTCATGCAGTTATATAAAGCTTTACAGTGTGATCAGATATTATCTGTAAGTAATTTCTTAAACCATATGTGAGCTTTTTAGATTCCACTTAAAAGGATTTAAGTTTCCTGATTTGAAGGAATAAGTGTTGGCAAGTTTGCAAATGAATTCTATCATGGTACCACATAAAAACGAAATGGTTATTGGACTGGCTAAGGTGCACATTTGCTTTAAAAAAGACGAAATCACTGAGTAAATATTGGTAGACATACTTTTAATAATTTTCAATGCTGCACCATCAACTCCTGACAGGACGATGTAATTAAATATGCCAGGTTACTTGCCGCGGCCGCTTCATATCGTCTAACCACGAGACGATTGCTGGGACAATATAACACTATCCGAGCGTCGTATAAAGTTTTAACCGTGCTCCTAATATAAAACATTTACAGTAGTAGCGATATTTGTCATTTCGCTAAAGTTATAGTGAACTACAAACAATCTTCTAACCACCAAACTAACCACCGAATGCACTGTGCCATATTAGCAGCGGAAGTCGGTTGACAAAATGCGGAAGAGCGAAGAATTAAAAAGGGGCGTGGCGGAATAAGGTGAATAGCTTTTTGGCTTTTTGCCCTGTCTGTCGCTGTCTATTTTCTTCATTTTTTTATTAAACTTTAATTTTCTAACTGACTGTGACTGAACTGTTGAATCTTTGATTGTGCATCAATTGTCAGTAATAAGTTTGGTTTTGCGTTTAAGAAATCTCATAAAAGCTTTGCTTTGTAGGATTCACTGACTGTGCTTATGCATGAGATCTTGTATTTTTGGTACCTTAGGGCTGATCAGAGATGACATAAAATGGATTTCAGCCAGAGATGATGTCATTTAATTTGATAAGCAGACTTTTGCACGGTGAACCATTTTGTACATTAGACTCACATTTCTGTCTCTTGGGACGGTAAATGGCATTAGGCTGTTTTTGATGTAGATGTTTAAGGACCGTAATCTAATTATTGGTGCTGGAGTACAGTTGGTTTAATGGACAAACTGAGCATTATCATCTCGTACAGATGCTTATGAATATGAAAAGAGATTTGCATTACTGTTGTGTAGTATAATAGTGTCCATTTTTTTATAGCATGAAATACTTTTGAAAGGTTGACATGCTACATCTAACTGTTTTAAACATGCAACTTTCATCACCTCATATTAATACTTATCTCATCAGTGGACCATTTAAAAAAAAACAAGCGAAATCGAAAGTCGATTAAAAATATAGTAATGAAACACACGCTTACATTTTTACAATCAGGAGAAAATCCTCCAAAAGTGTTCATCTTGTCAAAATCAAAAGCTAAATGATGTATCGAAACAACAGAGATGTCGCAAGCATTCACAACGCAATATGGATATCGCAAAAGTATGTAATGACTGAATAACTTTAATACTTCAAAAGGTTATAATAAATCAAAGATTTAGGTCAATGCAGATAACAGAGAGACTAGTGAGAGATGTTTCACTTTATTTTCTTTCTTTTTTTTTCAAAAGAATGCATCAGATTCTCTGTATGTTGGTTATATAATTTTAATATAATTAAGATTACAAACATAAAGCACAGCTCACAGCTGTATTGCATATGCATTTATTTATTAGTAAATCTCTTTCTTTTATAAAGACTCTTCGGAGATATAAAGGATGTAATTCTAATCTATAGGTACTCCAGATTAACATCAGAAATGCAGAAACAGCGTGTGCTATGTGAGCAAACGATTTTAGTCCAAATACTTTTAACATATTTTCTTCTTCAAATGATGTAATCTTTGTAAGTCAGTGTGTATTTGTGTGTGAAAAGGCCAATGCTTAGATTGTGTTGTGTGTGTGTGTATAGCATGTAAAGAATCTGTGAGACAGGACCGTGTTGCTCTTCAGGATTTGCCTGCTCTTGCTCATCTGTCAGCTTTCCTCTGATTTACAGCCATAGTGCATCTGTGTCCACTTTAGTGCTCATCAATATAACTAATAAATCAATCGTCATTGTTACTTTGAAGTTCTTGACTCGCCGTTTGACAATTTGAGCTTAAATAACTAAATTAAATTGGTGCTGTTAATGTCAATGTAATCGTTGGTTGGAAATGTTATTTTTTTGTGACCACCCTGACCTAGAGATCAGCCTTCTCCATCTAAGTAGATAGGATTGGGTGTTTTATGACTGAAACGGCCAGGAGTGTTACAAACATGACTGTCTGTGCAGTGACTTTCTTGACTTTGAATCAGGTCAACAGATGGGTAGTAGTAAAATGATTGAGACTGATGGGTCAATGTAGTTCTTGTTTAAAGCTTTTTTACTTTTTTGGTAAAAAATAAACGGTAATCCGTTATTGAGCAAGTAAATAAAAATGTTCTGCTTATCTAATCCTGCTTTACAACAGTAATCTTATAATACTAATTGAAGTTGATAAGTTGTGCTGTTGGGTTTGATTTTGCAGGGGAATGTATTGTTTTTCAATTCAATACACGTAAATATAAGTACGTAAAGTAGCTTGCAAATTGCAATTTTATGTTTTAAACAGAGATGGTGATTACAGAAAAGTTACAGAAAGCAGCTTGTGCACAAAATTTGCGCTTCATCTGAATTCGCATACTTCCAGACTATAGACGGTTTCAGCAGTAACAACATAAACAAGCGACTTTCGTGGAAAACACGTAACTTCCTTTTTAAAGTAGTTTATTTATATAACAAGCAAAATAAACAACACATAGATTACCTAAGAAACCAAAACGTTTGTTATTTTTGACAAGGTATTTGTTTAAGAGTTCAGTTTACACTGCAAAAAATGACTTTCTCACTTAGTATTTTTGTCTTGTTTTCAGTAGAAATATCTAAAAATTCTTAAATTAAGATGCTTTTTCTTGATGAGCAAAATGACCTAAGTAAATAAGACTAGTTTTAAGACAAATAATATACAATTTAAATGTAATTGTCCTTAAAACAAGCAAAATTATCTGCCAATGGGGTGAGAAAAAAAATTGTGAAATAAGATTTCTTTTTTCTTAAACACTTAATTCAAGTAAAATTTTCTCACCCCATTGGCAGTTATTTTTGCTTGTTTTAAGCACAAATTCACTCAAATTGTATATTTTTTGTCTAAAAACTAGTATTGTTTTCTTAGGTCATTTTGCTCATCAAGAAAATACTTCTTGATTTAAGAATTTTTAGATATTTCTACTGAAAACAAGACAAAAATACTAAGTAAGAAAGTCATTTTTTGCAGTGTAGCAACTAGTCATACCATTAAACAAACAGAAACTAGAAGTAAAGTTCCGACCAGACATGTAATCGGGTCACCGCGCGTGCGTGAGATGAAACCATCTATATAGTAGGCAAAAATCAGTAGGCGAAGCAAGTAGTATTTCGGAATTCATAATATTCAAAAACAGTATGCAAAAAGTACACGGATGACCTACTTCTTTCGGCTAGATTTTTAAGTGTGCATTCGATGGACGCCTTACTATCCCATGAGGTCACGTGAGCTGAGTTGTCATAAAAATTAAAAAAGTGAATCTACGAACATTTTCTTGGGTTTAGGCAGTTCACACGTACAGTACTTTTTAAAATGTGTTAAAAAAAGGAAAAATGGCAATAATTTTTTACATTTAATTTTTGTCATGTTCATGTTGATGTGATGAAGTCTTTTGAATTATTTCTCCACTTTTCTTCTGTGTCACTGCCTGCCGTCACATCCGCTCTTGGGAAACCCTTGCAGTGCATTTTATGTCTGCTGTTATGACGTTTTTTCACAGTTGTATCATTTCCTTTTTCCTTACAGGCCTTTGTAAAGGACATGAGGGTCAGATCCCTCCACGAGCTGGACATCTATGAATCCTCATTTATCTCATGTAAAGGCAGAGGGACTAATTTCTGCTTCTGACCCTGAACGTTCTCCTCTCCCCAAAGTTTTCTCTAATTCATGACACAGCAGGATGCTCCATCTGTGCGAGCTCTCTCCGAGCGTCTCCTCGTAGCCTCGCACAAGGGCCGAGCTGAGCATGTGGTTCAGCTTATCAATAAAGGGGCCAAAGTAGCCACAACCAAGGTGAGCGATGACACCTGCTTTAGTAAACTGAAGTATGACTGTACACTGAGGGTTTAAACGGTATTATTCAAACAATTAGTTTAGGAATAAACAAATATTAGATATAGGTTACGATTTACATTGAAGAAAAAATATTCTGAACCACTAATCAAATAAACATGGTTGTAACGTTGAACAACTTCTTAGACTTCTTTCATGTCTATCATTTTGACAGACAGGTAGGCTATCAATCAGAGTAACACAACAGTCTCTTACTGTGGTAACATCATGGGTTTATCCTCAACCTGTGAATTACTGTAGATCATCTATATTCACTCTCTGCTTTTATGTAAATATGATAAAAAGATTTTTTCTGATTGACATGTGCAGATTAACTCATAGATTTACAGTCTGTAATATATTGTGTGTATGTTTGCAGAATGGCAGGACACCTTTGCATCTTGCCGCTCATAAAGGCCACATCGCTGTTGTGAGGATTCTGCTAGCAGCTGGTTGTGACCTGGACATTCAAGATGATGTGAGGAAAAACGTTTGCAACAGTTTGTCTTTACTGAACTTGCTTAAACGCAGGCACCTGGCAAATACACAATTGCACAAATGTGATGTAAATGCTAGGGGAATTTGAAGCATTGTGAAGCTCAAACAGTGCTATTGAAAAGTGAATGTTATACAAACATAATTAAGCATGATTTAGTACTAAACTTGACTGATTAAGCATGACACTACCATAATGATAGCATGATTTAGCATGAAGCTAACATAATCAACATGATGTTAGCATGATTTAGCATGAAGCTATCATAATGATAGCATGATTTAGCATGAAGCTAACAGAATTAACATGAAGTTAACATGATATTAACATGATGTTTGCATGATTAAGCATAACAGTAGCATGATTTAGCATGAAGTTAGCATTATGTCAACATCATTTAGCATGAAGTTAACATGATGGTAGCACAATTGAGCACGAAGCTAGCATGATTTAGCACAAAGCTAGCATGATTTGGCATGAAGTTACCATAATGATAGCATGATTTAGCATGAAGCTAACATAATCAACATGATGTTAGCATGATTTAGCATGAAGTTAACATAATGTTTGCATGATTAAGCATAAAGGTAGTATGATTTAGCATGAAGTTAGCATTATCCCAACATCGTTTAGCATGAAGTTAACATGATGGTAGTACAATTGAGCACAAAGCTAGCACGATTTAGCACAATGCTAGCACGATTTAGCACAACGTTAGCACGATTTTGCACAACGTTAGCATGATCTAACATGAACCTAGCACGATTTAACATGATGTTGCCACGAATTAACATGATACTAGCACGGTTTAACATGATGCTAGCGTGGGTTTACACGATGGCAGCACGATTTTACCCAATGGTAGCATGATTCAGCAAAGTTAACATGTTTTAACATGAAGCTTGCATGTTTTAACATGAAGCTTGCATGTTTTAAAGGTGCAGTGTGTAAATTTTAGCGGCATCTAGTGGTGAGGTTGCGAATTGCAACCAACGGCTTAGTCCACGGCTCGCCCCTCGCTTTTGAAACACATAGAGAAGCTACTGTAGCCGCCACTGGACAAACATGTCATCGTCAGTGACAACTTAGTAAAAAAAATTGTCCGTTAACGGCGGAGTCCATGATGTTTGAAAGCCAATGTTGATATTTGAAATCACCTAAACAAACACGCCCCTACCCCAATAGAATCTGGACCTTCTGTTGATAGACCCGCCCCACACATACGGAAACCGGCATTTGATTTGATTTGATTGGCTATAAGTGTGTTTTGGTAGTCGGCCCGTCTCCTTTTCCAACGCGTTTTTCAAACATCGTGGACTCCGCCTTTAAGGGCTTCTGTAGAAACATGGCGGCACAAAATGGCGACTTCTATGTAAGGGGACTCTTGGTGTATGTAGATAAAACAGGGTTTCCGCGGAGTCATAAAAAGTCATAAAACGTCTTAAATTTAATAATGAAAATTTTAGGCCATAAAAAGTCATAAAAACACCCGGATTTTCCATACAAGGTCATAAATTACATTTAGCCACGTCTTAAATTTATATACTCGTTCATTCATTGTTGCCTTTCCCCACAAAAATGCCCTGGCGGCGGCATTCACTTGTTTTGCCTGTTGTAGTTCTGTCTGAGGAATCTGGGTGGGATAATCACAGCGTTCCAGGACTACAAGGTCCATGCGGCAGTGCAGAAAATAGACTTGTCGGAAGTACTTCAGAAACCCGCAGTCCCACACGAACTCTGAACTCTCGAGGGTCAGCTTAGTTTAACTGAAATCTCCGGGTCTATCACAATGGGAAAGTGTACATTTAACGAGCTATGGCTCGAAGACGGTGCGTTTAGTAGTTGGCTCAAACCGTAGCTAACAATCGGTATCAAGCCTATTGCACATTGTGTAAGAAGCAGGGTTCTAAATTAACACCCGCCAAACCGCCAAATGCGGGTTGAAATTCATTTTGGCTGGTGTTAATAAAAACTTACTAGCCAGTTTGGCCGGTGATGCATGAGGCATTGCATGCATGATACATAAAGCTCGTCATTTATCCCTCTGGCATTACTTCCCACATTTCCCATGAACACTGTGCCGTAATGCTCCGTGATGATGTTTCATACGCCAATTGGCTGCGCGCAGTTTGCAGCGAAACCAGGTCATAAATTTAAATCATAGTGGTCATAAAAAGGTCTTAAAAAGTCTTAAATTTGACTGACTAAACCCTGCAGAAACCCTGTAAAAAGGACTCGTTCTAAGGTAATAAACACATAATGGTTCATTATGAAAGGTCTTTATACACCCCTGATAATATGGTTTTGTATATTATTTTGCATTTCTGTCAAAAGATCCTTCTAAAAATTACACACTGCACCTTTAACATGAAGCAAGCGTGATGATAGCATTATTTAGCACGAAGCTAGCATGATTAAACATGATGTTAGCATGATTTAGCACAAAGCTAACATGATTAAAAAACCCAACCCCCATGTCTCTACTATGTACTGATGTAGGGATTTAGGCTTGTGGTTTTCAAACGGGGGGCGGGGCCCCCAGGGGGGGCGTGAGATGGTGCCAGGGGGGCCCAGTTTTATGACATTTTATGAAATACATTAATTTATCATGAATTCTGTGTAAATAAACCTAAAAAAAATAAGGCTACTAACCAAAAGCACTACTTTTTTGTATCATGTATCAGTAACAGTTTTTTTGTTACAAATTTTCTTTGGGGGGCCGCGAAGGAATGCACTGTACACAAGGGGGGCCACACGCTGAAAAAGTTTGGGAACCACTGTTTTTTGGTTGCTAGGGAGTGGCTTGGTTGTGACCAATGATGATACTCCATAGGCTGCTCGCCAGAATGAATGATATAAATCAACCGCCATGTCGATAAAGCCCATGCGAGTGTTTGTTCTGTAGTGTTTCATGTTATGTACAATCATATTTCATCATTGTGTTTTTACCAGGGTGACCAGACGGCGTTACACAGAGCCGCTGTGCTGGGAAACACCGATGTCATCTCTGCTCTTACACAGGAAGGGTGTGCACTAGATAGACAAGACAAGGTAAAAATACTTCTGTTTAATACTATATTGCTTTGAAAAAGTTGTTATAGTGGAAATCTGTTGCATTGCTCTGCATACCTTAACTGTACATGCTTAAATAAGTCAGGGTAATAATGTACAGTAAGATTTCTGGAGTCATACTCCGATTCAATTCCAATGAAAGCATCTCTAACATACGTAAATGTATATCAAGAGCCGACACACACACAGTTTTATACAGAAAGAAACAGAATTTACAGATGATAATGTGTTTCTTGTCTTTCTCAGGATGGGAACACAGCGTTACACGAGGCTGCGTGGCACGGCTTTAGTCAGTCTGTCAAACTGCTGGTGAAGGCCGGAGCCAACGTGCATGCTAAAAACAAGGTAACACTCAATCAATAGCTAGTTTCTAGTACCCTTCAAATTTTGCAAATTGGAATTGCAAATGCGGCCAATGGAAACACTGCAATTTCGCATAAACTCGCATATAGAGACAGAGCGCAGTTATACTAATTTGAAAACCACGCCCACCGGGGGGAAAACCATCCAACCGTCTCCATTGACTTTGTATTGCGAGAGGCTGCTCGCTTTTTTTGGGGGGGGGGGGTCGACAGCTTATGAAAACTTATTTCGGGGTTTTTTGGCTTGTTAGCTGTACACCCTGACACACAGCAGCTTTTAGGCATTATTCTGTTTTTTGTTATAAGCCAGAAATGACAAGGAGGCGGCCTCTCGCAATACAAAGTCAATAGAGAGGGTTGGATTGTTTTCCCCCCTGGTGGGCGTGGTTTTCAAGTTATGACGCGCTGCGGTCTGTCTCTATGTTGCTTTTTTTACTGCCACATTAAAAACTTTCAGTATGATTAATCTCCAAATACATACTTGAGGTGTCTAGGTGGCTGATTTAATTAAAATCATGATTACGTGCAAATGTATTTGTCAAAAGGTGATGTCTGACGTGTGACACCAGAATGATCAAATGACATCGCTGTTAGTCAGTATTAAGGATCTCAAATATCCCTGTATGTGTAATAATGCTGTCAGCTGTCTGGTTAACAGGTTAGGTGTAAATCACAGTATGTCATCTTTCTTAGGCAGGAAACACTGCTCTTCATTTGGCATGTCAGAACGGTCACCCTCAAAGCTCCAAGGTTCTGCTGTTAGGTGGTTCTCGTCCTGATAGTAAAAACGCTGTAAGCACCTCATTTTATTTTCAGTTGAAATCGTTGCATTTTTGTCCTTTTTCTCTCATTCATTCGCTTTGTTTCCCTTGCGTATTTGCTGAAGGCAGGCGACACGTGTCTGCATGTGTCCGCCCGGTATAACCATGTGAACGTGACCCGAGCGCTCCTCGGTGCCATCTGCTCTGTGACTGAAAGAAATCATGTAAGTACTCTCTCTGCATTCACACTAGGGATGCATATCAGGGCTTGACATTAACTTTTTGAGCAACTTGTCCATCGGACAAGTAAATTTGTGTTTCACTTGTCCATGCACAAAAGTCACTTGTCCGGGTAAAGATTTATAATATAATGTATTTTTTGTGTTTTGCTAATCAGTGGCGGAGCAAGAGATTTTTCATAGGGGTGGCCAGGCAGGCAGGGGCCAGCAGTTACTCTGGGGTGGCACATAAAATCTCTATCATCCAACCTTAAAATACTTTTAAGTAATATAGGTGTGTTAATCAGAATAATGTATAACATACAATTGCTACAATACTTGAATTTTATATAAAATGAATTGAGATTGACATACAATTTATATTCATAAGTCAACCTAATGTTTTTTTTAAAACTATTTAATCAAATAAAACTTTTGAAATTTACTTTGAAACCAGGATTTATATCTCCCATTGCTGAAAATACTATAGAGACCAGAAAATCATGTGAATTTAGGCCACTGAAATGTTTTTTACTAAGATTCATTTGGCTGCTTCTTGTTACTCTTTCTGAAGAATGATGCTATATCTGCTGCCTTTCTTTTCATTTTTCCCACATTTCAATGATTGTAGAAAAGTGTCACCTTTATTAATGGACTAATCCGGTCACCCCTGTTATTAAGTGCGAAATGGACTGTTCCAAAACTTTCCGCTAGAGTCTGCGCAGTGTCGGAGAATAAAGCAGGTGAATGATAACGGGAAAGATGAGCGGCTGAATAGTGTAAATAGTTATAGTTTAAATAAGCAGGATTTATTCAAATCAAAGGAGGTTTTGTGGACTGTGCGTGTGCGTGCATTATACTAACCACACATCTATGCACATTTAATAAAGTCAACGATTTGAATACTTTGAGTGAGACATACTTGTTCTAACCGGACAAACTGTAGCCTTCAACCAAACCCGGACTAGCAATTAAAGCAAAATAATAGAAGATTTTTCAATGATTGTCTGACATTAAAAAACACTAAAGCAAAACATTAAAACATTACCATGTTTTAAAAAACTTATTAGAATAAATGTAACTAGATTATCTGTTATATATATATATATACAATCAATCTTAAACCTAGCATTTATGCTGTAATGTTTGTGTGGGATTTTTAATGTACAGTGACGAACTCTGTCAGATTCAAATCAGCTGTCGCGCAGCGCACACACACATAGGCGCGCTGAAAGAGAGATTCTCGTTATAAAACAGATTCTTAAACAAGATTTTAAGCCCAGTATGTGGGTTTACCGAACGTTAGAAGAGAAAAATACGGACTTAAATCAGCTTTTTTGACACACAGTGAAGTCATTTATATTCACGCCGGAGCCTGAAGAAACATCACTCTCCACTCCATGCCGTCCCCCGACTCCCGCCCCTCCGTGTTCGTCTATCAGGTTTAATGCGCGCACAGCTTGTTTAGTAACAGTACATGTAAACGTGTGTGTTGGCGTGCCGCGCTCTCTGTTCAATATTCCGCTCTGTGTTTGCGCTGCGCGTTCTGCTCTGTCGTTAACGGTGGCACATAACGTGAAGTAACATTGATTGAAATTTAACTTGTCCAGTCGGACAACTAATTTTCTCTTACACTTGTCCTACAAAAAATCCACTTGTCCCGGACAAGCGGACAAGCCTTAATGTCGAGCCCTGCATATATCAATTAATCGCGATTAATCTATAGCAGAATAAAAGTTTTTGTTTACATCATATATGTGTGTGAACTGTGTATAATAATTATGTAAATATAAATATGCACACATGCATGTATAATTTTAAGAAAAAAATATATTTATATATTAAGTATTTATTTTTATATATAATATAAATTATACACAAATATACAAATGTATATTCACATGTAAACATTGCTTAAATATATACATGCATGTGTGTGCATTTAACTATACAAAGTTATTATACACAGTACACACACATATATGATGTAAACAAAAACTTTTATTCTGCTATAGATTAATCGCGATTAATTGATATGCATCCCTAATTCACACTGTGCTTATTTGGATTGCCAACTTTCTACCTTTTTAAAAATGGATAGGTGTTATGACGTGGACATTAAATACACTTCAGATCTTTGTTAATTTGGCATGAAATGTCCCAGTGTTTCATACAGTTGACACTTTTCTTCTGTGACATGTTGTTAAATCCATTTACATGTGGTGTTGGTACAGTAGAAGTATATTAAATATGCTACAAAACATTTATCAATATTATTAAATATGTAAAGCAGCACAATAAAACATCATGTCTAATGGTGAAGCTCTTCTGATGCAGGCGGGGGACACAGCTTTACACATCGCAGCCGCTTTGAATCACAGGAAGATCGTACGCATGTTGCTGGAGGCCGGGGCTGACAGTTGCATCAAGAACAATGTGAGAAACATCTCAATAACTCATTGAAATAGTGCAGGCTTTGTGATCACAATAATTTCACAGTTGTGAAGTGGATTTGCTTCAAGACTACAAAAATCATTTTACATACAAAATATTGTGGTCAGCACAAATTGACCACTGTTATGTATTTTACATGGTTTTATTTGTAGTTTTTGTTGGCATCAGGGTAAATGTTTTTGCTTTCATTAAATTACATGAATTTGTGCCAACAATACAGTAGTTTAATTATGCACCACGACCCTTGACATCAATGATCAAATATATGGATCAAAGAGATGTGTCATTCATTGCTCACTAATTTGTTTTTGTATGCTAAATATGTGCACACATGTGTTTCTGTGCCCATGGTACTTAGTTGTGTTTGTGTTTGTAAAGGGGGGAGAGACGCCTCTGGATCAGGCTCGAGAAAATAACAATCCAGAAGTGGCACTGCTGCTAACCAAAGCCCCACAGGTGACCGATCACACACAAACACATACTGTACATGCACTTTGCACACACAAATCTTGCTCCTGTATAGCTCACTGGTAGAGCATTGCGTTAACAGCGCAAAAGGTCATGGGTTTAAACCCAGGGAACATACACATTGATGTGTGAAATGGTACACAAACTAAAAAAATGTGCAGCTTTCCAGGTGAAAAGTAATTCTATTAAAAATATACTGTAATATATTTATACTGTAATATAATGTACTAAGTATATTTTCTACATTTTGTACTATTTTCTTCAAATCCAAGTATAGTTTAGTGTATTCAATTATGTATTAACTTCAACTTAACATCTATTTGACTACACTTCAACTTTTTTTAAACTTCAAGTGCATTAAAATACACTACTGAAAATCAAGATTCATGAGAAATTAAGCACACTTACAGTACAATTGCATTGTATCACCATTCTAATGGAAATACACTTAAAGGAATATTCCATTTTCTTAAAAGAAAAATCCAGATAATTTACTCACCACAATGTCATCCAAAATGTTGATGTCTTTCTTTGTTCAGTCCAGAACAAATTATGTTTTTTGAGGAAAACATTGCAGGATTTTTCTCATTTTAATGGACACCAACACTTAACACTTAACTCAACACATAACAGTTTTTTTTAACTGAGTTTCAAATGACTCTAAACGATCCCAAACGAGGCATAAGGGTCTTATCTAGCAAAACGATTGTCATTTTTGACAAGAAAAATACAAAATATGCACTTTTAAACCACAACTTTTCGTCTAGGTCCGGTCCAGCGCGACCTAACGTAAATGCGTAGTGATGTAGGGAGGTCACGTGTTACATATATAAAACGCACATTTGCGGACCATTGTAAACAATAAACTGACATAAAGACATTATTTAGTATCATTTGACATACAACAACGTAGAAACGGTCCTCTTTCAACACACTTGTAAACACTGGGGCGGAGTTTCGCGTTTGTCTTCTGTGACCTCTTGACGTCATGACGTATTGCGTGGGGTCACCCTGGCACATCACGACCGGATCTAGACGAGAAGTTGTGCTGTAAAGCTGTATATTTGTTATTTTTCTTGTCAAAAATGACAAGCGTTTTGCTAGATAAGACCCTTATGCCTCGTTTGGGATTGTTTACAGTCCTTTGAAACTGCATGAAAACTGTTAAGTGTTGGGGTCCATTAAAGTCCATTAAAATGTCCTTTAAAGTCCTGCAATGTTTTTCTCAAAAAACATGATTTCTTCTTGACTGAACAAAGAAAGACATCAACATTTTGGATGACATGGTGGTGAGTAAATTATCTGGATTTTTCTTTTAAGAAAATTGACTATTTCTTTAAGGCATTGCAGCGCAAATTATAGTTGTTTTTAAGTACATTTTGTGCATACACTAAAAGTATACTTTTAAAAAGTACACATTAAATATTCTTTAAATAAAGCACAAGTAGTAGAAGCAGACTATGGCAAGCCGTTTTAACTTTTATTCATTGTGTTCTTGATATCAACAATTCAATTTTCACTAGTTAAAATTTTGATTCTTGACACCAGAAATTACATTTCTACTAGTAACAATGGCAATTCTTGATATCAACAATTACATTTCCACTAGTAACAATGGTAATTCTTCATATCAAGAATTTAATTCTTCATATCAACAATTCAATTCTTGATATCAACAATTACATTCTTGATATATGTAATTGTATTTTCACAAGTGAAATATCACCATAGGCTACCATTCAAATTCAATTCTTGATATTAAGAATTACATTTCCACTAGTAACAATGTTAATTGCTGATATCAACAATTCAATTCTTGATATCAAGAATTAAATTATTGATATCAACAATCGAGTTCTTGATATCAAGAATTCAATTGTTACTAGTTAAAATGTTAATTCTTGATATCAATAATTTGATTGTCACTAGTAACAATGTTAATTTCTGTTATCTGAAATTGTATTTCTGTTATCAATATCATTTCAGATATCTAAAATGACTTTCTTACTAGTAACAATCCCATTCATGATATCAGAAATTAAAATTGTCACTAGTGACAATCGAAGTATTGATATCAAGAATTAACATTTTAACTAGTAACAATTGAATTCTTGATATCAAGAACTCGATTGTTGATATCAAGAATTGAATTGTTGATATGAAGAATTGAATTGTTGATATCAAGAATTAACATTGTTACTAGTAGAAATGTAATTTCTGATGTCAATAATGAAAATTTTAACTAGTGAAAATTGAATTGTTGATATCAAGAAAACAATGAATAAAAGTTAAAACGGCTTGCCATAGCAGACTTGTTTTATACTCTGGTACTTCAATCATATTTCTAATACACTAAATTATACTACTTTTTTACCTGGGTTGTAATTCACTTTTAGTCACTTTGGATAAAAAGCATCTACCAAATGCATAACTGTAATTGTAAAATGTAATGTAAACATACACACAGATCTGCTCTGTTCTCCAGATTTTATAACAATTAAATCAATTCATGTCAATTGTAACGCGTTCATTTGGTTCAGATGTAACAATGAGGTGTGAAACACGCCCGCTATCTTTTTCCAGCAATTCTATGTTCTATGATGTCCCAAATCAGATGGAAAAAATCTGATGGAAATGTTTGACTGCTGAGTCTGCATTTTCATGTAAATGTTAATCTATCACGACAAACTATATATTGTTGGAAAGGTCTAAGAATGTTGTTTTCATATTTCAAAACCTTTTAGCAGTAATAATAATGCAGTAACTGTAATTTATTCATTTGTGACAAGAGTATGCATCAAACCTCACAGCAAACCAACACAAACTGGTGTCTTTGTGATGTCTGTATTGTCATGTAGAGCTTCACTCGGGGAAGGACGGTGAGGAAGAGGAGGGAGAAGATAAAGACAGAGGGTCGAGCGCAGTCGGTGCCACGTGAAGAGATATTACATAGAAAGGTGAAGGCTAACTGGATACATTCAGTTAAATATCATATTTTGTTTGCTTCATATTGTTTATAATCTTACCCATTTGTTTTCAACAACTGTCACATCATCACACAGTCACGAATGTTTGCCACACAACATTTTAACACAACTATACTATAATTTTACCAATTTTTTACAAACACAACCTATCCTATGATTTATGTACAGTATTGTAAGTGCTGTACTCTTACTGTTAATATTAATAATGTGACTACACTTTTGTGTTTGTGTCTAGGACAGTGAATCTCTCGCTAATGAGACTCACGGCAGTGACGGTTCTCTCCGGCACAATGACAGCATGTTGACCTCAGAGGCACGAAACAAAAACCATGAGAATAAAGTCAAACAGAAGGTACATATAGACTATAGATCTCAACTTAGTGCTTAGTGCTTAGTGCTCACTTAGTGCACAATATGTAAGATTTTTGCATTAGGGTTGTGCCGATAAACGATTGTAATTGTGCACTCCACCTTTAATGTTTTTAAAATAGATTTAAGCAGACTTAAAATAATATGTCTTCTCAACTAAGCCCAAACAAGAATATTGGTTTAACTTATATGTTTTTGCCCATATTTCATTAATTGGGTTTTATACAATATAATAATTTGGAAAATCATATTTAGCATTTTTTTCAAAGTATTAAAGTATCTTTTGACATTTTTATTTCATTTAAATATAATAACATCCACCTATAACTGTTTAGGGAAATATACAATTTGTAAACTTTAACAAACTAAAACAAAAATGGCATGTGCATAATAATTTGGATTTGCAATCTCACAGGCTGAAGATAAGATGATCTCAAAATGGCCCTTATGAAAGGAAAATATATTTACCAATATATTATATATTGGCAATTCATGGAATAATATATTGATGGGACATATATTCTATATATGTGTAATATATTGCAAAATATACAAATTATTGCCGCTTTCAATATATTGCACATTAATATAATATATGTGTTTATATATCTAAAAATATATGCAATGTTATATTTATAAATATCCGCAATATTGTATTCCGATTTATATGCGTAAATCTATTAACAATAAATGTACAGATATAGGGTCACATGTATGTTTACTATATGGTAGAATATATTTCAAATATATTTTAAATTATATGGAAATATATACATGACAAACTATTACATGTAAAAATATAGTGCCCTTTTTGTTCTTGATTGCAATACATTTTGTATCATATATACATGTATGTATACTGCAATATATTGGAAAATATAAATATTACATCCCATATATGTGAATATGCCTAATATATTACATGATATTTTCCAATATACTGCAATATATTTTTGTTTTGTAAGGGGGGCATATCGCCCAACACTATTTTGCATAAAAAAATCCATAAATTACTAGCACAGTGTTATATATTTTATCAACATGTGTATATCTAATTGCGATTTTTCTGCCTGCGATTTACGGTTTAATTTGGTTAGAGATGCAGTGTGCATCTGCCTTTCTAGTTGGCTAGATTTACTGATACTGCTTATGGGTCTGGTAATTTAACTGTATTCTTATTGGTGCTTTTTGATTTTGTTTATGATAAAAAAAATTAAGAATACAATTAACATAATTATATTTATATGAAATATTATTAGATTAGATTCTTTATTGTCATTACAAAAGTACAGGTAAATTAATTTCTTTACTTATAAGTGGTTTGTGGCCTAGTTGTATTTTAGTTTGTATGGTTAATGTCAGCATGATAACGTTTGGCCCCCAGCCTAAATGGTTCTTACATCTCTGTGGTAGATAAAGAATAAAACTCCCATCTGTTCCACGCTCTTCAATAATGACGTAAAGCTATGGCTGTTGTTGTTGTTTAGCGACCTCTAGTGGTACAAATTTAAAATTGTGCCTTTAATGAATGAACAGTGCTTCAAGCATCTGTGCGGTGGCTTTCTCATGTTTAATGTGTTGTGTAAATGTGCTTTTTGCAGCTCTCGCCATCAGACGCTCTCATCCGAAAACACAAACACGGTGATGCTAAGAAGAAGAGTAAAGCAGAGAGATTTCCATTGACTCCTCCTCATAACCATAAGGCTTATCAGCTGTATACTCTCTACAGAGACAAAGATGGCAAGATCATGCAGGTCTCAATACTTGAAACAGATTCAACTGTTGTGATTATTTTATTGTTGCTTAAGTATTGTGCATGACTTGGTAACATTACATGATGATTTTAAACACATTTTATATGCTTTATAGGTTTCACTTCTGCCTCCTTTGACATTTTATTACTGATTTCCAAACGTATATACCAAAATAAGTCTAAGGTTTAATGTTTTATATAAAAAAAAATAATAATAATATCAGATTTTGAGTCATTTGCATTGGCTGGGTCCACAATGCATACAGTTAAACATGCTAAATATATTAATATAAATATAGCTTTTAGTATAAGCTCAAGTATAAAACAAACAGAAGTTGATGTGAAATAATTATACAGTCTAATACAGATAGTTGATTTATTATTTATTATTTTCTCTTGTGTTTTATTGACACGTTTTAGGCACCGTTGAACGGCTGCAGGTGTGAACCTCTCATCACTAAACTAGAGAATCAACTGATGGCCACTAAAGAGGAGATGAAGTGTGAGATTCAGACAGTACAAGATCTGATGAACAGTAAGATCGGCCAACTGGAGCGCAGCAACAAACATCAGGTGCCATACACAACCAACACGACTTTGATCACCAAATAATATCAGCTTAGATTTATTAACCAGGTGTTTTTATTATGGTCTAAACCAGTGGTCTCCAACGTGGTGCCCGTGGGCATCAGGTTGTCCGCACAGAGTCTGTGAGTTGCTGCCAAAAAGCACATTCCATTAATCGCCTCAATTTTAATATTTATTAATTACATATTTTTTACATTAGCTTGGCTTCTTTTATGTATGTTAACATTTTAAACAATGATAAAACATCAACAAGTAAAACAAAATGGTGAAACAAAAAGGTTTTGAGTAGACTACATAAAAAAAGCAGCCCTCCAGATTCATTGTGGTAGCCCTTGCTCACAAAAAGGTTGGAGACACCTGATCTAAGCCATTGGTCTTCAACCGGGGGTCTGCCAAATTATGTTTAATCACGATCATTTTTATTACAAATGTAAAACATGTACAAAACGTTTCAACCAATGCGCCCTTTAAGTTGCGCACGTGCGCGACAGCGTATGCTTATTGAAAGTCCCGCGCAGTGCAATTTTAAACTACGGACAAAAACAAAATTTCTACAGACGAAGCGCTCACTCAGGGACAGGAAGCAGCAATAGCGACAGAAAATGTAACTAAATCTACTTTAACAATGAAAAGTACAACAACAGCATGCATAATAGTGCTAATGTACTATCTTATTATCGTATTGCTGTGTGACAATATGTTTATTTCTATTTATAAAACAGTGAAGAAATTACTGTCACAGGAAAACCTTTATATTCGCTCTTATCATGCTCAAAAATGCTCAAGTACAGGGAGACTTGATAGTTTTTAATGAAATTTTGTGTATATTATTCATGCAGTATGTGATTAAAGTCCATGTCCCAAGTGGGTGTGGTTTCAGCATAGACTTTCGGGCACGCCCCCCAAAGTTTGAGACAAAGAGAATCACGCTTATTTTTCCAAGATTTCATTTTATTTATTTACTTGCCGTTTTTTATCATTCAAAAGGTCATTCTTTTATCATTCTTTTTACAAGAAATGAAATTGACTGAATTTGTGTGTGTGTTTGATGTTTCAGATTCAAGCTCTTGATAAGATCACTTCAGAGAGAGTGTCTGCCGAGAGGATCGAGTGTTTACATCGCATTGACAAGAGAGCCATGCAGGAACGACTGGAAGGAGAAAAGAGACGGGTAACATTCACCACATCTACATAAACACAAAACATTTTTTACACATGTTTATGTACATCCAGACACGTTGCAGTCACAAAATAAACTCCACAGAATGATTGGGTCTTTATTCTGGAATAACAACCGACTGGATATACATTAAAGGATTAGTCCATTTTCTTGGAAAGAGTCCAGATGGTTTGCTCACCACCATGTCATCCAAGTGTTGATGTCTTTCTTTGTTCAGTCATGAAGAAATTGTTTTTTGAGGGAAACATTCCAGGATTTTTCTCATTTTAATGGACCCCAACACTTAACAGTTTTAATGCAGTTTAAAATTGCAGTTTCAAAGGACTCTAAACGATCTCAAACGAGGCATAAGGGTCTTATCTAGCGAAACGATTGTCATTTTTGGCAAGAAAAATAAAAAATATGCACTTTTAAACCACAACTTCTCGTCTATCTCCGGTCCTGTGACGCGCCAGCGTGACCTCACGTAATTGCGTAATGACCTGGAAAAGTCACGTGTTACATATGAAACACACTTTTGCGGACCATTTAAAACAATAAACTGACACAAAGACATTAATTAGTATCATTCCACAACGACGTTGGAACAGTCCTCTTTCTCCACACTTGTAAACACTAAGGCGGAGTTTCGCATACGTCATCCGTGACCTCTTGACATGATGAGGCATTGCGTGGGGTCGCGCTGGCGTCACAGGAACGGAGATAGACGAGAAGTTGTGGTTTTAAAGTGCATATTTTTTATTTTTCTTGTCAAAAATGGCAATCAATTCGCTAGATACGACCCTTATGCCTCGTTTGAGATTGTTTAATGTCTTTTGAAACTGCAATTTTAAACTGCATTAAAACTGTTAAGTGTTGGGGTCCATTAAAGTCCATTAAAATGAGAAACATCCTGGAGTGTTTTCCTTAAGAAGCATAGTTTCTTCTCGACTGAGCGGGGAGGGACGTCGACATTTTGGATGACATGGTGGTGAGTGGGTTGTCTGGATTTTTTTTGGGAAAATGGACTAATCCTTTAATCCACTTATACATTAACTATTCCATGCAATAATACATAAACCAAAGTTATCAAAATAATTCTGTAAAACAAATAAGAGTTCAATATTTGATATAATAAATTAAACATCTATAATCTTAGTATGATTGCTCATGTTTTCACTTTAACAGAGGCTAATTTTTTATTTTTCTACCCATATCTCTCCCTCTCTCTCTCATCTCTCAACAGGCTTCTGTGGTGAATGATCTTAAGAACTGGTGTCTGTCTAAGATCCAAAGTTTGGAAACGCGTCTTACAAGCGATCGCTTTGACACTAAACTGCGGCGCTGCTCGTCCCTGAGCGACACGCGTTCAGATTGCGATCATGCATCTGGAGGCGGAGCTCAGCGCTGTCAATCAAACCAGTTGGAAGAGAAAGAGGGAGGTGGGACTGCAGCCGTGACCTCATGTGCTGAGGACGAATCATCCAGTTATTATGTGATTGAGGTGGACATCTCATCTGGTATGAATCTTTGACTGCACATTCATCTCTGTCTGACTGTGTCTCACACACACTTGTTCTGTCTTTCTTCTCATTGTATAAGTGCTGTGTAAGGTTGGGTTATTAGGAGAATATCACCAAAATCTTTTGAAACATATTAATATTCGGTTTTCTATCCAGGGATGCATCAATACAAAATTTCTGTGCCAATACCGATATTCGATTATCGATGCTAGTTGATACCATTTTTTTACAAAACAAAATCTTTTCTCTTTGTCTTTTAAGATGACAAGCAACCATCCTTGAATCAGTCTGCACCTCAGTCTCCGTGTATAGTCCGACCCAAGCAACGTTCACGAGCCTGCAGTGACCCTCACGGAGCACAAGATGAACTGCAGGACTCAGGTTTGGAAATCCGAGCCGTTCCCGATCTGTGCTGCGAGCAGAAACGTGTGCTGGATCACAGGAACCTGAAAAAACGCTCCCAACAAAGAGCGAAGACCAAACCGGACACTCCGACCTCAGCAGGAGAGCAAGAGAACGTGCACGCGCTCGAGGTGACGCAGTACTTCTTTGAGGCCGTGACTCTTCAGATGGAGCGCTGGTATGAGAGGAACATCGAGCAGGCACGCTGGCAGGCCAATCAGAGAGCCCGAGCTGACAGAGCCGCCCTACTGGACAGAATCACTCATTTAGAGGATGAACTCAAACTACTGAGAACTAACAAACAAGAGGAGAGCTAGTATATGGATATAACACTGGTGTAGTAGACACTGTATCACATGAAGCGAGCTAAGATCAATAACACATCTGTCACAACTCCCGATGCAAGCACACAAAGTCGATTTCAAACCCCTGAACAAACATTTGTGTTCGCATTGGGTCTTGCAGGTTTTGGAAAACATATGGTTGTTAAAAACAGTGGGTGTGTTTATAGCATATACTGTAAAAAATATGGACGACGCCCGTTCACTCTCTTCCATTGGTGAAAAGTGAAGCCGTCAGTGTCCCGATACGGTGCTGACATCTTGGTTCTTGAGTCTGCACAGTAGCGATTTCGGGAGCAGGAAGCCCCGCCCTCGCTCTCGCAGAATGTGCATATCACAGCTGTCAATCATGATGTGACACCACCGTTTTTCATATCATTAAATAACTAACTAATAACAAACTTATTTTAAAAACAAACGTTTGAATTTACATCAGCGTGATAAAAACTACATTAAATGACGAAGATAATTGAAGTTTAATTAAATTGTTTAGTTGGTCTCAAGTCCCATTGAATAACATGGGGAGGCGGGTTTATGACCTATACTGGGACCAGTCAATGGGGGGCGATCGAGACGTTTCGGCTTCACTTTTCAGGGCTTGTGCGGCACGCTTGGTTCATAGTGAAGTACCTAATGTCACAGTTTTAACATTTTATACAGTTACATACATTCAGATAGAGAGAGACTGCGTCGAGTGTTCATGCTCATGTGTATATTTGAATTGGTTTTTATGTATTTTCAAAGGCTCAAAGACTGGAAACATTTAAGAAAATGAATCACAGCACTGTGATGTTAACAAGTATTATTTTTTACATTTTCGCCATTTGTTTAAAGATTAGAAATTCTAGAAATCAAATATCCTATGTTTAATAATTTTGATCTAGTATGCAGCAAAAAGTTATTTACATGCCATGAAAATGTGTTTTTAGGCAGAATTACATAGATTAATGTCATCTGATTTCACATTATAGTTCATAATTGACACTTGTTGGTTGATAAAATGCCAAGAGTTTAGTCTGTACATCTTTGTCAAATTACCTGATGATAAGAGGGTGAAAATTTTGCCATTTTTCATTCATTTCTGATCGAGTCCTGCTGTACATTTTCTGTATAAATGTCTTTGTTTATTCAGAAATATGTCCCATTATAGAAGGTTGTACTTTATTTCAAAACCTGTAATGTGTGTACGCCACCCTTATAAGCATTGTTGAAATTATTAAATACATTATGGGGTGGTTTCCCGGACAAGGCTTATCTTAATCCCAAACTAAAATGCTTTCTTGAGTTGCCTTAATTTAAAAACATCTTGCACTGACACAATTTATATATATATATATATATATATATATCAGTGGCATTGTCTCAAGATGCACACCAGTTATGTTTTTTGCAAGGTATGTTTGTAAAATAAAACTAACGCATAGTCTTTGATCTAAACCTTGTCTGGGAAACTGCCCCAATATCTTTAGAGTCGACTTAAAGGACTGTGCTGCTCCACACTGACTTAAAATTCATGTTGTTATTTCCTCAGTAAATACATTTCTCTTAATTGTGTTTTGGCAAAATAATGACTAATAACAACTAATATATGATCAACCTTTTTATACATGTGCGGCTACTGGACATTAATAGTTTACAGTTGTTTAAAGGGAAAGCTAATATTTATCGGTCTTAAGAAAATGGACCATGAAGTAAAATTTGTAAGCAAACTTTAATAAATTGTTTTTTAAAAAATAATAAAAACTGTCTTTAGAGTCTTTGGAAACAAAGATGTTAACTGATGTCTGTTTTATAGAAGATACAAAAACATTTCACACATCAATGACATTTTCATTTCTGACTGTGAGGTCTGCTTTTACATTTCACACAGAGACTGATATTAGTCACATAAAGACTTCTTTTAATGGAGACGTCGTTAGATAAAAGTGTATTTATTCTGACATGTCATAGAACTCAATTGCACATCGATTATAGCTTAGATGAGAACATGTTACTTGAAGGACAAAATATTTATGCATTATAAACATATAAATATACAATAGAATGATTTTCTTTGACATAATAGTGCACATCTGTTGATGAATGGAAATGTTCTAGCATCCGGCCAAAGCGAGAGATTTTCTTAAATCCTCCAGATGATTGTTTGCTTGTGTGATCATCATACGGATGACATCCTTTAGATGAGAGAAAAACAATCACTGAATGTCTTACAGTAAAAGCATGGAAATGAGAAGTTTTGATATTTAACATTCAGAATTTAAAACAAACCCCTGACCATCTAGAAAATGTATTAAAACTAAATTCTGTGCTATCATTACTCACTTTACAAGCAAAAACAACCTTTTGTGACGTTCATACTTTAAAAGTGTCAAATCTAAAGATGATCTCACCTGATTTGTTTCGCTCTTGTTTCTCTTGAACTCTTCTCTGGCCCAGTCTCTCAGATATGTGCGGTCAGACTCTTGAGGTATTTTGCGGATGCAACGAAGCAGATCTCTGTACACTCCCAAAACTTTCTGCCTCTGTAAAAACTTTATACAACAAACACATAGAAACAGAAGTTTACTTTCAAGGGTAAAACTAAATATCTTTCAAAATGTAAGGGCAAGCAAATACATTTCTAATTTCACAACCCATATGGCAAGAAATTTATTCTTGGCCTAAATATATTTTAAAATTATGCTTAATAAAATGTAATTTTAATAAGTATATTTTTGAAGTTTAATTTAATCAAAATTTATTTAATTTGAACCATTTTTTAAACTCATGTTTACAAGTTTGTAACATAAACAAGGTTTTTCTTCCAAAGCGATGCGAATATATTTTCTTGTTTTAAAATAGATGTATTTTTTAAAATAGATTTTTGGCCATTTTTTGCATATTTTAAAATATATAAAAAAAATATTTTTTGCTGTATGGGTTACCAATAAAAATTCTCTTTACTCGTATAAATAAACAAATAAACTGCTTTTGTGAGCTTATCACCTTATGAACTGACAGACTGTCCACTAATCTGAATATGTTAGCAATTAAATTAATGAGTTTTTATTCAGTTAATCTAGAAAGACGAAAAGCATGCTGCAAAAGCATGCATACGTTGACTATTTCTATGTTGTCAACTCTTATAAAAAGCTAGGCTAGCAACCATAAACAGCCTCAAATAAATATAATGAGACTGAAATTTTTTGTTTATTCAAATAAATGTAACAGTAATAAAGAGTCACTTAAGCCCTTGCATTGCAGATCTTTAATCACATTTAGTTGAGTTTCAGTCACTTCGCACGTGCTCTGTTGAGATAAACAGTATAAAAGCAATCCAAGAACTTTGTATTTAAAGTAAATACAAACATGTCCTCTGTTATACGCATGCGCATACAGACAAACAATAAACGAGCACAGAACGCACGCACGAGTGGTCTGTAAAGGTCATAAACTCGTCAGATTAAGCACTAATGTGAGACGTCTCGAGATGATCTGAATATCATTCGTAAAATAAAGTCACAATTTATTTTACCTGTTTGAGGTTCAGAGCAGCTGGTGGTAATCTGGAGGCGGCCATGTTGCTGAACACTGGAGGCGGAGTTTGTTGATTGGTCAGAAGTGGTGACGTCTTACAAGCGACGCTTGAAACGGAAGATTGTAGTTTTTTCAGAGTAACTTTTTATTAGAAATATACAGAAACAAATGGAGTAAAAATTAGTGAACAATCTTCTCTTATCAAAGATTAGAGATAAAGTTTCTTATGCACAGACAAAAAAATATAATTCTGAACTTGCGCTGTTTCAACTTTCAACGGATCTAATGTAATTTTATATATTATTTTAAACAGTACTGCAATGTTTTCTATAAAGTAAGGGGCCATTCACAGTACAACGATAATTATATCTATAAAAATATAGTTTAAAAATTATATTAAAGAGAATAGCGGAGTTCACACAACAACTATAACGATAAAGATACAATGAACGATAGCGTTGGGATCGCTTTCTGAACGATAAACTAATGACAACCAATCAAATCTATTATATGCACGCGCATTTAAAATTACAGATGACAAAAGCTCATAGAATCAGTACGCTCGCGCGCCCAATTCAACCACGCCCCTTCAACATCTTATTTGACTGGCTTGCTAAAATAAGGTAAGTAAAATACAACTAATTTTGTCTGGTTGAAATAATACAGAAATCGAAAATTAATAGTTAGTTATATCTTCGATCTTCCCTCGAAGATCCGGGAGTCCGCTCATAGAAGCTGTCAATCACAGGTGTCAATCATTACGACACGCCCCGTTTCTATAGTATCAAATTACAAGCTAAAATAAAACTTATCACAAAAATGAACAATTGAACATATATCAGCGTGATAACAACTACCTTAAAGGACAAAAATCACCTTTCGGAAATTTTTATTTGGAAGTGTAATTTATTTTTTATTTTGAGCCGAGTCCATTTCCTCCAATAGAGTGCATGGAGAGGGCGGGGTTTATGACTTGTACTGCAGCCAGCCACAAGGGGGCGATCAAAGAGCCAGCGGCCGGGACATATCAGGAATTGATGAAATATTAAATTTGACAAATATTTTTGTTTTACCAATAAAATCCCTGTTGTTGTAACTAAACCTGAATATTATCTTTTCTTACACCACGGTAAGATTAAAAAAATTGTAAGGGAGTAAAGAATGTATGCACACTTTTAGCATTTAGAAAACCTGGCTTGTGTGGATGCTGTATAGTATATTCATCAAACAAAAAGCAGACATACTCACAAAAATAAGGTTTGTGCTTAAGATGTTTATTGATCACCACCCCACCCTCTCCACATTCAAGACAAACTTACACTCAAAATACCTATAGCTGCTCTTTTTGGGTATAAGACCACCAAGTTTAATCAAAGAAATAGTGTTCATTACATTCATAGCTGCACAGGACATTAGACGTTTAAAAAAATATTAATAAAAAGACCCAATATACAAATACAGTTGTTTTGTGACTTTTCTTGCCGACTTTGGTAGTGAAAGAGTGAAGAAACCAGTGCAGGTCTTCTGTTCCTTACACAGCTTGTTGACAGCTGTCTTTAAGATATTGGTCATTATGTTACACAGAGGGAAAATAGACACGTTAAAGGCTAACAAACAGAAAACATGATCACCCACAGGTTACTCCCTTAACATGTAAGACAGAAAAATTTACAAATTTACAACGCATAATTTATATATACAATCTGTGTGTGTGTATAAATAGAAAAGTACAGAGAAGAGCAACAATTTACAATCTTTTCTTTCAACAGCCAGTTTTCAAGGATGATGCCCTTCATAGTGTTGGTGAAAGAGAGATGAAATTAAAGTACCTGTGCAGTCTGACGATGGGCAAATCCACACAATCATAAATAAAACACATCAACATCAGTGGAAGGAATTATGCAACTAGCTTTAAAAAGTCTTTAAATAAGTTAAAGTAGTGTAAAAGTACAGGGTTCCACTGCATCATTAGATCCTCAGGCACCAGACACGTGCATCCTCAACAAAATAATAATAAATACAGCCCAAAATGTGAAGACAGACTCGAGCATTCACACCAGCAGAGATGCAAGAGAGAGAGAGAGAGAGAGAGAATGTACAGTCTTGTTCAAAATAATAGCAGTACAATGTGACTAACCAGAATAATCAAGGTTTTTTGTATATTTTTTATTGCTATGTGGCAAACAAGTTACCAGTAGGTTCAGTAGATTCTCAGAAAACAAACAAGACCCAGCATTCATGATATGCACGCTCTTAAGGCTGTGCAATTGGGCAATTAGTTGAAAGGGGTGTGTTCAAAAAAATAGCAGTGTGGCATTCAATCACTGAGGTCATCAATTTTGTGAAGAAACAGGTGTGAATCAGGTGGCCCCTATTTAAGGATGAAGCCAACACTTGTTGAACATGCATTTGAAAGCTGAGAAAATTGGTCGTTCAAGACATTGTTCAGAAGAACAGCGTACTTTGATTAAAAAGTTGATTGGAGAGGGGAAAACCTATAAAGAAGTGCAAAATATGATAGGCTGTTCAGCTAAAATGATCTCCAATGCCTTAAAATTGAGAGCAAAACCAGAGAGACGTGGAAGAAAACGGAAGACAACCATAAAAATGGATAGAAGAATAACCAGAATGGCAAAGGCTCAGCCAATGATCACCTCCAGGATGATCAAAGACAGTCTGGAGTTACCTGTAAGTACTGTGACAGTTAGAAGACGTCTGTGTGAAGCTAATCTATTTTCAAGAATCCCCCGCAAAGTCCCTCTGTTAAAAAAAAGGCATGTGCAGAAGAGGTTACAATTTGCCAAAGAACACATCAACTGGCCTAAAGAGAAATGGAGGAACATTTTGTGGACTGATGAGAGTAAAATTGTTCTTTTTGGGTCCAAGGGCCACAGGCAGTTTGTGAGACGACCCCCAAACTCTGAATTCAAGCCACAGTACACAGTGAAGACAGTGAAGCATGGAGGTGCAAGCATCATGATATGGGCATGTTTCTCCTACTATGGTGTTGGGCCTATTTATCGCATACCAGGGATCGTGGATCAGTTTGCATATGTTAAAATACTTGAAGAGGTCATGTTGCCCTATGCTGAAGAGGACATGCCCTTGAAATGATTGTTTCAACAAGACAATGACCCAAAACACCCTAGTAAACGGGCAAAGTCTTGGTTCCAAACCAACAAAATTAATGTTATGGAGTGGCCAGCCCAATCTCCAGACCTTAATCCAATTGAGAACTTGTGGGGTGATATCAAAAATGCTGTAAAACCAAGAAATGTGAATGAATTGTGGAATGTTGTTAAAGAATCATGGAGTGGAATAACAGCTGAGAGGTGCCACAAGTTGGTTGACTCCATTCCACAAAGATGTCAAGCAGTTTTAAAAAACTGTTGTCATACAACTAAATATTAGTTTAGTGATTCACAGGAAAAAAAATGTTTGTACAAAATAGTTTTGAGTTTGTACAGTCAAAGGTAGACACTGCTATTTTTTTGAACACACCCCTTTCAACTAATTGCCCAATTGCACAGCCTTAAGAGCGTGCATATCATGAATGCTGGGTCTTGTTTGTTTTCTGAGAATCTACTGAACCTACTGGTAACTTGTTTGCCACGTAGCAATAAAAAATATACTAAAAACCTTGATTATTCTGGTTAGTCACATTGTACTGCTATTATTTTGAACAAGACTGTATAAAACAGAAAAAATCAATTTCTCAAGACACATCTGGCTTATATTTCACCCCAAAATCAAATAGGAAACAAAATGTTGCCTATTTCTAAGACTTTTACAGGACAAAATCTTATTTTCAAACATCTGATCTAAGCATTTCACTTGTTAGTTTTGTTTATGTTAATGCTGAATCTCATCACTATAATACGGTAGTTTTAACTGTATAAAACAAAAACACTGCTATGATTTTAACTTAAATGACCAAAGACCATAATCTATAAACACAAAATACAGATTTCTTAATTATATTACTGATAATTAAAAGGACACATGCTTAAAATATGAAAAAAAGGTCAATAATGAGAATAAGGGGAATCACAAACAAAAGTAAATGTGATGATGCTTGAAATAAAAATGCATTTTTGGGGTGAAACATGACCCAGATGTTCTTGACAAGTTTTTTGTCCATACACATTCACACTAAACATACACTAGGTCCCGCCCCTGCTCCGCCCCATGACCCTTTGAAGGGTTGACCGGCTCGTCCTCATCCACCTCGTAGTCCTCACACTCGATGGGCTTGGGACAGCTGTACGGATGTCCGTTATCGTCAAAGAAACGGCGAAAGGTGAATTCGTAGAAAGCGTGCTCCGGGTGCTTGCCGTTCTTGAACCAGCGGTTGAGCGTGTCGTTGTGATTACCGTCGGCGTCGTCGCTCCACAGTTTGTCGGGGTCGACGGGATCAAAGTTGGAGGTGTCGGTGGAGTGAATAATTTTTGGGATGTAAGGCGCGTGGTGTTGTTGCCTGAGCTCCGTGGAGAAGTCGATGGTCTTGAAGAACGGCTGGGCTTTGATTTCATCAGCTCCGTTTTTCCCGAGCCGGTCGTCTGGGCCGCGGCACAGCTTGAGGATGAGATCGGTAGCCTCCGGACTCAGCTTGGCCTGTGGTGGGATGTGTAGGGCTGCCTGCCAGTTTATCACCTGTAAGAAATACCGATAATCAATACGGCATCCCAAATTACCTTTCACTATATCAATGACTGGGCATTCCTGTAGGGCCACTGTCCTGCAAGGTTTAGCTCCAATCCTAAATCAAACACACCTGAAACTCATTTCCAAGTCATCCTGCAACCTTTGAGTAGTGTTTAATTAGGGTTGGAGATAAACTTTGAAGGACAGTGGTCCTCCAGGTCTAGGAATGCCCAACCCTGGACTATACGGGTGATTCTCGCAAAATTAGACTTATGAGGTCATGAAACATTTTGATTAAAAAAGTAAATGCAAAGTAAGAGTATCAAAATAAGAAGCATACAGTTATAAACATCTCTTCATGTACTATTTTGCACATGATTTCAAATACAAACCAATTTTGTTGTTTTTTCCACATTTAAAAGGAAAATTTTCATTACCGCAACGTGCCCATAACTGGATTTGGGTTCTTTGACATGGAAATATTTATAATTAAAAAATCTAAAAAAATCAAAAGCTTCAGTGCATGTTATACTATAAACATTTACAGTAAAGAAACAAGTGGTACTTGGTGATCATTGGTAAATGTAGAGACAATAACAAGGAGTATAAATGTGTCATCCTCCGTAACAATTTTCAATCATTGTTTAAGCCCTCAAGGAACTAACATTAAAAAAAAATTTGTTTTAAGGGACATAATTGACTGTGACACTCAAGATGGCTGCCAGGTAAGCAGTTCTTATTTTTCTCTCCACATAAACATTGAAATTTTGTTTGTCATAGTACCTAGACAACTTTTTAGTTCTCATTACCGAAGCATGAGTTTGTAAATGCATATATTTAATGTAATATCATGTTGCGGTAATGATCATTTTTTATAATGATAATCTAAAACATTTTTTAAATACTTTTATTGGAAATATACTTAAATCCTCAGACCTTAATCTTATATGTGCAAAAAATTCAAGTTTTTTTTATTCTGATGCTGGACACGGATTTCGTGAGAATGGACACTGTATTTCGTGAGAATCACCCATACATAACATATACAGACCTACAGAGCAGACAAAGGCATTAAGGCCTTGGCACACTTCACATTTTTAAGAAACAGTCTCACCTTCATTTGTGTCTCAAGAGGAGTTGTTGCCAGAAAAGGAGGCTGGCCGACCAACATCTCATAGAGGATAACACCCACACTCCACCAATCACAAAGCTGCGTGTAACCTGGGCCAATAAAAATGAAGCAAATACAAGACTCATCATATTGGCAGCACAACTGAATGGACACAAATTATGTATGCGTTATGAATTGTCCAAAGACCGTCTTTAAAGTAAAGACCAGTTTACACTGTGTTCATGTTGGAACAAAATAGGGAGCTTTATTATATTAAATCCATAAGCCATCATTTTAAAATATCAAGAACATTTACATTGGGTTACACTGGGTACACCTTTAGTTTGGATTTAGGCACTTATGTACCATCTTGTGAAAGCATCAATTTCTTCTTTAATGAAAGTAAAGTGAAGGATGTTTACCCGTGCGCAGCAGTACTTCGGGTGCGATGTAATTTGGTGTGCCCACCAGCGAATGTGCCAGGCAGCGCTGATGTTGTCTGGCTGCTCTGCGCTCCAGCGGCTTCAATCGATCTCCACAGCGACAGTTAGATGAATCCTCCCACTCCATACTGAAGTCCATACTGTCCTGACGCACGTGATCACCTGACAATAAACATATCCGGTTAAATATCTCCCTGTGAGGACACCATAGACCAGTTCAATCCAAATCCAAATCCTTCATTAACATTAGATTTACACTTAGTCTCCATAACCATTGAGGTCATCATGAAACACATGTCTTACCGCTCTGGTAGTATTTGGAGTCGTGCGTCCAGCGAAATCCCGTGCAGAGGCCAAAGTCCGTCAGTTTAATGTGTCCGTCTCGATCTATCAGAATATTGTCAGGTTTGATGTCCCGGTGGATAAAACCCATTTTGTGGACACTTTCCACAGCACAGGTGAGCTCTGCGATGTAAAACTGGGCCAAGTCCTCTTGAAAAATTCCCATTCGGATCAGTAAGCTCATCATGTCGCCGCCAGGGATGTAGTCCATGACAAAATACAAGTTATCTTTATCCTGAAAAGAGTAGTACAAGCGGACGACCCACTCGTTATCCGCTTCGGCGAGAATATCCCTCTCTGCTTTCACGTGGGCCACCTGATTTCTCAACAAGACGTCTTTTTTACGAAGGGTCTTCATGGCGTACAGGGCTCCCGTGTCCACCTTCCGAGCCAAACACACCTCTCCGAACGCTCCGATTCCAAGAGTCTTGATCTTCTCGAACATGGATTTGTCCATTTTGGCACGTTTGAGGCGGATGTAGTTGGACTCCTTTTGGCACAGCATCATACGCATCTGCTCCTGCGCATCATTTGATAGTCCCACCTGCACACAAGGCACACGAATGAGACCCATTCTGATAAAACACTCACTTATACATACATACAATCACATCACACAATAACACACATTTAAAACACAGGCAGCATCCTTCACCGAACAACAGCAAAGCATGCAACACACGCTTTTTCTTCATTAATGTACTGGTAGGCATGTTGTTATGATAATAAAATATCTAGTCTATAGTCTATAATTTGTCAAGAAATGCATTTATGAATATCCTGTCCTTTGAGCTTGACATGTTTTGGTTGAGTAAATGTAAAAAAAATCACAGATATTTGGCAGACGCTTTTATCTGACGTATACTGTATACATTTTTTTAATCAGTATGTCATGCAGGCCCACGTGTGTTGCAGGACCGAGAACATTGAAACATTTGAGAAACAGACTTATACACATGCTGTCCAACTGACAGGATCTTACTTTACCACACTTGAGTGAAGATTACTCCAGAAGAAACCTTATGAAAGTATGAAAACCAGCTGATCAGACAGAGAAAAGAGAGAACATCCACAAACTAAAGAATACAAGGAGGCAGAAAAGGACAGAATAAATAGTTGCAGTCAGTAGGAATAAAACAGCAGAGCAAAGGGGCAAAGAAAAGGAAGAAAGGAACGCATGCTAACCCGTTGCATCTCGCTCTCCAGCTGTTTCTTCCTCCTGATCCTCTGTTGGTGATTTTTCAAGATGTTTTCCACATGCTGCTCCATGAAAAACTTGAAGGCCTGTGGCGAGTACATAGGAACGCCGTTTTCTCCTTTACGGTCCTCGTCTCGCTTGTTGCGCCGCACGGGTACGGGAGACGTCGTGATTTGTTTCTTTTCGCGTTCCTCTGTGCTCTCGGCACGTTCGCTAGAGCAGGTGCTGTCGGCATCGTTGTCATTATCCATGCCGTTATCATCTTCTTTATTGGTGGATTTCGGGGTGGGGTCATAGCCCGGCGGAGGGGGCTGTAGCAGGTATTTAGGGTAAGGAGGGGGTGGGCCCTGGTAGCTCGGGACTTCGGGGGCAGGCACGGGTGCAGGCGGTTCTTGATAGACACTGGATGGAGGAGGCGTCTGCTGCATCCAGGGCGGGTGCGTAGGGGCCACGGCTGTGTGCAGCTCTGGCTTCTGCACGCGTGTGCTCTTCACGGGATGCAGGATAGGAGCCTGCGTGATGGCGGTGACGGTGGTGGCGGAAGGCTGAGAGCTGGGGACCTGCGGACCTTGGCGGCCGCTGGACTGGGCGTTGGTGAAGGAGTTGGAGCGTCCCGGGACGTTGTGCGGCCAAGAGGGAGGAACTTCTTGGTTACCGTTATGGCCGGGGGAAGTCTGAGACTGCTGTCTGACCTGGGGTAGCACTCCGAGGTTGTACATATCGAGGTTGTGGCTGTTGCGGTTGGGGACCAACATGCTCGGGGGAAGGTTGGCTCCGTTCGAGGGTGCAGGGGAGCTGGACTGCATCTGCTGGGCTGTGGGGCTCTGTCTGTTAGATTGGTGCATGGGATACGGAGGAGGGGGCGGCTGAGGCTGCCGGCCGCCGCTACTCATGCCCATGTATTCGTTTTGTACGGTGCCATTCTGGGGCCAGGATGGGGGGAATGCGAATTTGTTACCTCCAGAGTTTTGCATGATGATCGGCTGCCGACCCACAGGCACCGGACTGATGCCTCGCTGAGCCTGTGATGGAGGGTTAATGTAGCTCTCGGACCGGGGCCCCTGAGGCACGGGTGAGATCCGGGGCACCAGATAGTCTAGGTTCCCAGAATACCGCTTGTTTGAGTTACTGGAGTCCCACGAGGAGGGAGGAGGAGTGATGCTACGCACCTGCCGTGAGAGGGGAGCGTTCACTCGCTGACCGCCGGCATTAGCGGCAAGATTTTGAGGAAAGCTCGCGGGTCGTGAGAGGTCACCTTGAGGTCCTGGGCTATTCGAGCGGTACATCATGCCGTCAGCGATCAGAGCACTGTGTCGCTGTGGGGCCAGAGATTCCTTAGAGTCCTTCCAGCTCTGTCGACGCAACACAGGCTGCTGAATTTGAGATGGACCTAGACAGGAGAACAACCATATGTGAGAAACAGCGACATTAACCACCAAAGAATTTTGAACCAACACTGTTGAATGACATTTCAGGGACTCAAAACCTTTTTTAAGTAATGGTTATCTGCAATATGAACACGAACTGTTAGTGGGCAATGATAGAAAATAAGGATGTCCCGATCCAATATGCTGGATCGGTATCAGGGCCGATCCGGGCTTTTTGGATGGATCGGACATTGGATCGAGGACCGACAACGTGACCGATCCAATTCCGATATGTGCGTTAGCGTGGTTGTTACTGACAAGCTATTAAAAGGACAACGTATTATGCACTATATTCAAAGTCTTTTAATACACTCAACAGCTTCAGGTGAAGAAACAATCGCACATTTAAAGAAATATAAGATCACAGAAACACTAACTCGCAAACTGAGTTAATCCTCTGGTGAAGCTGACGGATGAAACGTGTCATTCACACATGCACATACAAGATAACTGTAGGCTATTTTAAAGATCTGATTTTATAAAGTTTTTAAAATCTAAAAGCAAAACTATCGTTATCGGTAGATGTCATTCTAAGTATTTTAAGCTTTTACAGTTGGATTCAATGCAATACCGATTTAGTTAGACAGTAAACTGAACTTTAAAATATTTTGGACTGCTGTAGCCTGTGTAAAGGGTCACATTCACCAGATACAAACCACACACATTTCTTTTAGATGTATAGATGAAAAGTGCAGTCTATTAATAGCACAAATAGCTATACATAATTATATGAGCATTAAACAAATAATTATGATTTAATAACTATAGGCTTCTGTGCACAAAATTCCATTCAAATTATAAAGAATGCCGTCAATTTGAACAATTTAACACGCACTACTACAATAAACAACTTAACCCTGTAAAGACAAAATGCAGCAAATACCTGCTTGTTGTAAAGGTGCGTTTACAGGACGCATGACAGGGGCTGAGATCTGTTCCCTCCCAGGATCCTGGAAGTTTTTAAAGATGTAATCCACCGCTGCTTCCACACTGCGACTGTTTGTCTGTTTCAGAGCATGAACCACCAGCTCCTGTATAAACAACACACACACATGATAATGATGGGATGTCCACACACACCTATGGCTTTAAAACCTATCAAAATCATTTGAACGCATTACTTTCTAAACAAACTCAAATTATCTTTTGGGCCTTTATGTTAAAGGAATAGTCTACTCATTTTCAATATTAAAATATGTTATTACCTTAACTAAGAACTGTTGATACATCCCTCTATCATCTGTGTGCGTCCACGTAAGCGCTGGAGCGCGCTGCGACGCTTCGATAGCATTTAGCTTAGCGCCATTCATTCAATGGTACCAATCAGAGATAAAGTTAGAAGTGACCAAACACATCAACGTTTTTCCTATTTAAGACGAGTAGTTATACGAGCAAGTTTGGTGGTACAAAATAAAACGTAGCGCTTTTCTAAGCGGATTTAAAAGAGGAACTATATTTTATGGCGTAATAGCACTTTTGGGAGTACTTCGACTCGCCTGAAAAGTCCGCTCCCCTTCTCACTCTCATAATGGGAGAGGGAGGGTGTTACTGCGCCGAGTCGAAGTACTCCCAAAAGTGCTATTACGCCATAAAATATAGTTCCTCTTTTAAATCCGCTTAGAAAAGCGCTACGTTTTATTTTGTACCACCAAACTTGCTCGTATAACTACTCGTCTTAAATAGGAAAAACGTTGATGTGTTTGGTCACTTCTAACTTTATCTCTAAATGGTACCATTGAATGAATGGCGCTAAGCTAAATGCTATCGAAGCGTCGCAGCGCGCTCCAGTGCTTACGTGCACGCACACAGATGATAGAGGGATGTATCAACAATTCTTACTTAAGGTAATAACATATTTTAATATTGAAAATGAGTAGACTATTCCTTTAATGTTGAATTTTTTTTTTGTGAGTATGGTAACACGATTTAGAGTAATAATAACCCTTGAACAATTATCAAAATACAGTAAACAAAAAAAATGATATACAAGTCTCTGTATTACTTATGTATGTCTAGTATTTTATATACTTCATTATGATTGGTAGGGTTTCAGCAAAATTTTAGCTTTAAAATACCACTTTCAGGATCAATGCTTTTCAATAATGCGCGTATGTAATGTATCCTATGGTTAACACTACACAGTAGTTCAAGTAAAATGATTAAATCAAAACAATTGTATATAGTGGATCATATCATAGTATTACATATAAGCACTGTAGTATTTAAAAACACATGAAAGCCGATATGTTTATGATCAAAATGATTGTCCTCGCATTGATTGACAGGCATGTGTGTGCTGTAAAATATCTAAAGTATGCGTCCCTTGCTCTTCCATTATAACAGCCACCACAGCTTTCTCTTTCTACCTGTACATCTACAGATCGAAATTTGTTGTCAATAAATACATGTATATTCTTATTACACAACAAATGCATACATCACACCCACAGATCTGAACATTTAAGTATGACATTGTGTTGTTGACTATCTTAACAAGAGCTTGTCTGGCGACATACCATGCCTGTCATTCCTCAAATAAGTGAAATTATAACATGACAGTAGAGAACATTCTTAAGACAAATGATCGATCTGACGTGTTTGGAGTTAACCCTCTGTGCATTTTGGCAACAACAAAAATTAACGAACCTCATCAAAACCAGCATCTTGCAGCTCCTGCAGCATGCGTCTGTTGATGTCGGCCGCATGTCCGCCGCTGATGCTTTTGTTGGCAAACGGTATCAGTGATTCACGGATCTCCTGCAGAGCTTTGTGGTAGGGGTTTTTTGGGTTGGTGCTGCGCCCCTGTTGCCTGGGATCGTCCGACGGGCCCTTCCCAGCGTTCGCGTCGGCCTTGGGAGGATCCGACGGCCGGGAAAGGTTCCGCAGGCTTTCCCGGATCTCCTGCAGCATCTGTTGACTATTTCCACTGTAGTTGCTTGCAGGAAACGTCTTGGGTCGCATCTGTCTGTATCCCTCGGGTTTCTCGCCCCTCTTCATGTAAAATTCATATGTTAGGCGCCCAGGTAGTGAAGAGACTTCCGGGTGGAAGAGCAAACTGTCAGGATCTGAACCCGTCTTTACCTGGAGACTACACAGGGAGAGATCACCATATCAGATTATGCGCTCACATGCAAAATAATAATTAGACAGCTGTTGTTGTGAACATTCAGATAAAACACCTCACAACATCTGTCAGGGAGAGGTGACCAATATATTTATTTAACCCCAATCAATTTTACACATAGACAGAAAACAGCATGTTAGTAAGCTTGATAATAAATAAAACCTTCAGTTAGTTATTAATGTACATACACATGTCTTCGTGTTATAAGCTCACTAAACCTCAAACATACACCACTGTAAAAGACAAAGCCCCATCAGACAATGAAGATGTTCATAACAGGACAGTGATAAACAAACCTCAAAACAAGGTGCGGCCCACCTAAACCAAACCCCTGTACATGCCAAAAATACTGAACGCGCCTGTAATTCCCACAAATTCTGTCTGGCTTTCAATTTTTCATCTCTGTCATGTCTATAGTGTATAACAGATTCAAACACGGTTAGCCTACCCCAGTAAATCATTTTCTAAGTCACACACATAACTATAACCACACCAATAAGCCTTTAAATAATATGTTTAACTAGCGCGATAAAGAGTTTCGAGCGGATAATTCATGTATGAATCGGTGTAACAGGTGACTGAGGCCTAAAGCTAAGGCGATGGGTTAGCGCTATTAAAAGCCGGATAATATTCAAACGATTCACTTCACTTACCATTTAATTTGGATGCTGCATGATGTTTGTACGTGTTTCGATGTCTTCGCGATGTTAAATCACGAAAAATCGCCTTGTTGTTTGTGACAGATGAAGTTATTCGGCTTCTCTCTTTGGTATTTACTGTCGTCTTGAGTTTTACAACGGCTGTCACGCGCGTCACAAGAGCCCGGATGTAGTCAGGCTCACGCCCCTCCCCCCTACGAACCCTTCAAAACATATAATCATTTAAAAGGTTAAAGTGATAAATAGGGACATGAAAATTTGCTGAAAAAAGTTTACAAGTACACAAATTATTAATAGCAAGCAATCCTTAGCAGAAAGCTGAAATTTACAGATTTTATTCAGACGATTTAACTTTACCAAATACTTTTTCTTTTTATTTAGGCTAACAAATATGAATAACCTTTTTCCAATAAACTCTTTATTGAATATTGCACATAACATCAAGTGATATTAAACATCAAATAAAGTATATTAATTGAACAGAACAAAGTGTATGAGGGATACTTATAAAAAAATAAAATAAGATGGACAGTATATGGGAATAAATAATAATTAAAATTCAAATAAATAATATTAAATTTTGCTATTAGTTTAAACCACTGTGAGAGGGTGGAAAAACCTTATCTAAATATCATATTACTATTAATTGGTGACTTATAATGTTATTTAATATCTGGTGTAACAACTTTTTTGTTTATTTTCACTTTACAGAGAGAATCAGCAAAATTCAGAGCAAAAAAATTCAAACCTGTGACTTTAGCATTAATGTGACATTTCCTTATTAGCATTATCTAATGAGTGGAACACGTATTAGAAAATAAATACTATGCTATTTCTTCTGTAATATCAGTAAGGTTGTTAAAATAACAAAAAAAAACTATATTAAAATCTCAGTCCAAAACATTTTTGTAAAAGGGCATCTAACAAACAAAACACTGATTCCTGAATAACTTGTTATGAAATAGTTTTCTACTAATCATAAATGTCCAGTAGATGGCAGTTATGACACATATTAATATATTAAAAAGGCAAAGTCCAGTTAGTTTTTTTTTTCTGAATTTGTCCCTGTTACACAAGAATAACTATAACATCAGCTACTAAATGGACGGAAAATGTGATAGAAATTAGATAGTAAAATATATAATAAAGAAAAGAAAATTAAATGAATTGCAGGTATGGCAGAATGATGTCATCTTATTAAAAGATGAACATGAGAATATATTTCAAAATGTATTTCAGGGGCAATAAATACATTTGTAATTTTACAACCATCAATGTAGCAATATTTGATTTTTATTAATTACTTAGAATTCCAAGCACCACAGAAGTGCTTGTCCCCACAGTCATGTACAGAGAGAAAATGCTTTATTTTGAGATCAAAAACAGTGTTTTCTTCCATTTAAAATACAATAATGTGTCCATAACTATCAAATATATGATGTAAACTACATTAAAAAACAAAACAAAAAATATAATTTTCCTGGCCAAAGTATATGAGTTTGTATAAAATGTATACGCATGCATGCATAAAATATACAATTATATATGAAGTTTAAAACTAAATATATTTCCAATTCAAAAATATATTTAATTAAACTTTTCTGTATTTAGCATATATTTAAAACACATTTTTGGCAAAATAAATAGATTGTTTGCCATATGGGCAGGGTAGAAATTGATTGCTTTTGGAAATAAGGGGAAAAGTTTAAGAACCACTGCTGTAAAAAAAATATAAGACAGTTTATTAGCATCCTAATCTAATGGCACTTTCGGGCTG
Source organism: Misgurnus anguillicaudatus (assembly GCF_027580225.2). Lineage (NCBI taxonomy): Eukaryota > Metazoa > Chordata > Actinopteri > Cypriniformes > Cobitidae > Misgurnus > Misgurnus anguillicaudatus. The sequence goes on from NC_073354.2 coordinate 7,848,217, forward strand.
TCACGATTTGGTTAATTGTCTAATAAATTGTGATGATTAATTGCCTGTTTAGGGCTTTGGCTATTCATGAAATAATTTTCAAACATATTTTTGATTATTTAAATCTTTTGCCAGGTTTACCTGGCACTAAATATGAATTATTAAATAATTTTTTAATGAATACATCTTTCAAAAACTGAAAATTCTTCATAAAAAAATAAACACAATAAGGTGTCTGATAATAAAAGTGCAATCAAAATAAACGGACTATACTAGAACAGACCTTAAATAGTAGCCAAACCTACTAAGGGCATATTAGTACTGGACCACATGTCTGTAATGGCTGCAAAAAAACTTCCTTTCAGATCCTTAAGTATAGCATCCTTCACTTCCCTAAATTTGGAATTGCTTTTGGAAATGTATCTTTTACATGGCAGTTCATACTGCTTTTAAAGTTTTGCAGCATTTCTTTCAATGCTGTTTTCCCACTCTATTGAATGGCTATGGCTTTGCAGTGTATAGCGTTGCACTGTCAACTTAGGAGCGCCATCTGATATCGTCTCAATAATACAGGCGCTGCAGCTCCCCCTTGTGTTTTTTACAGAGATGTGCAATCATTGCGGTGATCTGAAATCATTGCGATGATGTCAAACAATTGCGGTGAGAGACGATTATTTAATAATTGTGACAGCCCTAATGGCACTGAGAATGTGTTACCCCTCCAAAATCCTATCCCAATGTAACAAACCTTTCACCACTGTCAGTTAAAAAGAAGCTTTTTTTGCCTTTATCAACGCTATTGCATGAGAATTCGTACATATTTTACGAGTTGGCTAATTTGTATTAATTCATACGGCCACATTCGTAAGTTCTGGCACGATTTGCCTTGACCCCTTAGATGTTGGGGTTAGGTGCTGGGTTAGTTTTTTTTTTTCATGAGAATTGCACGTTTAAAATATGCATGAACTCTCGTGAGATCAGGCTGGCCTTCTCATCCTCCTGGTGGGAATGATACTGACATTTTAAGGCTTTCTCCACATTGAAATATCTAATTTATGACTTGGTGCAATTGAAATGACCTTCACTCAGATTTCCTTATACCAGTCAATGTTGCTGTTATTGTCAAACTTTAAAAGGATTGCTCTGGGGCAATTAAGTGACTTACAGATCCAGTTTTACACCAACATGGGACTATTTAAAAGAGAGGCACTTTGCATTAACTATTTAGGCTACATTTGAAAGTGCGAGTTATAACACACAAGAGGTTTATCTGTCCTGATGTTGCTATACAATGAAATATTACACAAACCATTAAAACATGAACCAAATTCATACCATAAACTGAGAAAAGATGAGCAGTGTGATCATGAAGAAAATAAAGACAGAAAAAAAGACCATGGCTTAGCAGAACGTTTATTTGTTCAAAGCTGTTTGTGTGTGCAGGAAACACACAAACATGCACAGAGAATTGGCGTTGAAAACCACTGACAATCATAATGACAAATGAAGTTGAGCTCAATCCGCTGTTCTACATGTGACTGTACATCTGTCGCTGCACATGTTAGCAGAAGATAGATAGATTGATCAAAAGCTTATTCTGCAGTGATGTGAAATATATTTCACAAAAGTGAGCAGTTATACCTGTGACTGCAATAATTCATCCAAAAAGAGAATATTACCTTTATATCATATACCCTCATATCATTCAAAACCTGTATTATTTTCTTTACATAAATGACCAAAGTAAAGTATAATACTAGAGCATCATTTTAAAGAAATCGGTGATGACGAAACAGCTCCACAAAAGTAGCCCTTATGTGCACAAAATTTAGTCTCAAGCCATCCATACAATCTATTTGTGTGAAGCCATTATTCACTGTAATCTCATTACCATAAATTTAATTTGCAATGAAATCAAACCTTCATGCATCTAAAAGTGCCGATTTTAAATGTGAACTGCATTTACAGTTTGATTGTATAAGTCATCATTCACTTTCATCTTATAACAGCTCTGGCATCATTTGTGTTTAACAGCCAATAACAAAAATAATACAGGGCTGGAATAACATTGATGATCACAATCTGTTTGTTTGAACTATCAGTTTAAGAAGTTAATTTGCAAAATTCCAATTTAAATTAATATTCAAGATTCTAAATTCTGATTGGACGAGCTGCACATTAATATGCAGTTTGACCAGACATTCAACACTAATGCACTGAATGACTGCATTGTTTGGCAACTGTAAAGTAAGGATAATGCATTTTATAACATAGTAAAAGTCCTCTTTATTCACTAATAATAAATCTGAACATTGGTGCCTTATCGCATTGCTGTTGCCATTGCTATAAAAGTAATATTATGACACAGATATACATGATTTTGATTGATTAATGCTTTTTGCAGTCATATATTTTAGCGCTGAACTGTTGTCATATGCTGTAATTTCCTACATAGTTGTGCCAATTTCATGTCTCGCATAATAAACTACCTACCTAGGAAGTTAACATTTCATGTCGATTTATTTGGTAAGTATTGTAGTGATATAATAAGCAGAAAATGTACAACTGATCATTTTTGCTCATTATCTCAAGGTTTGTTTTGCAAAAATGACTAATGATACTTTATTCCTTACTAAGAAGCTTTAGTCATTTTACCCAAGTTAGGCTGGTCCCTTAACTGTGGTAAAATCACTGTAGTCTGCCTGGGCAGCTGAAAAACACAAGCCATAAACATGGATCTGCAGAGCAAAGACATCCTTACACATAACTTATCAATGAATTATCTTTTAATAAACAGGCTGGATTCAGCACAACCCCTGTATTTAGTTAACATTAAGCTGAGATGCATAACGAAACAAACCAACTGACGTAATACTGAAATCAACACAAGAAACGTGCACCTGCGCGTCAAAAAAAGAAAACAAACGCATTCGTACAATCCTCAAACTGCAGGCATGAAAATCCCAGCACAAAGCCCTATTTCACTTCTTCCTTTTAAACAAAAATCTGCTCGGGACATCCATCTTTCACAACAGTCAGACTGTCACAGGTATGAAACAGAGCATTTGTACAGGCTCTCCTCAGTGAAGTCTCGATGGATGGTTTGTGTGTGTGTGCACGTGGTGCGATGAGTATTGCCAGGATTCAGCATCTTTTCATAGTTCATCCCTATGAAAAAACAAAGTGCAAAAAGTTACTATGGACATTATCACAGACATGCATACATGCATGCATAACACAGCATGATGTGCATAAATTACTGTGTAATCCGGTGGCGGCCGGTGACTTCTTTTTTTGAGGGCGCACGATGCAAAGCATGTAAACTTGTGCATCACGTGTCAGGTCAAAATACGAGTCATGTTTTTGGAGATGATGCATGATGCAAATGGTTCACATGAAGCAACATGACGAGCAACACACAACACTCCGAACACATATTTGTGAATTCACGCCCCTCGGAGGAGAAGTCACTGGCCGCCACTGGTGTAAACACAAACACATGCATAAATAGTTTCAATGTTATGTATTAAGGTCAATGAAATACAGGCTATGTTCAAACTGCACACAATTCGACTATAACTCTGATCTTAAGAACCGACTGTCTGACTTTTCCTTTGCATGTGATAAAATCAGATCTGCTTATTCAAGAAAGTGTGGCCAGTACCGGTACACGTCTATGGGTTGCTATAGTAACGTGGTATCAGAGAGAAACCAGCTGCATCAGTCCTGATTTCATGAGGTGTCAATGAAGGAGGCATTCATTTGTTTTATGTCTGTTCACTACTTCTGTGTAACTAAATCCACATCAAATACCGACTGATCCAAAAGTTGCTTTGATTCACCTTCAGTGAACTGTTATGGTGCATTCACACCAGACGCGAATGAAGTGTTAAGCACAAGTGATTTACCTGTTAAGTCAATGAAAAGACGCAATAGACATCTCATCCTGCTCATTGAGCATTTCGGCATTTGAGGCACATTAATGCTTGAATTGGGCAAATCGCGCAAGTTGAGAAATCTAAACTTTGGCGGATATTCGCGCCACAGTAACCAATCAGGAGCTTTAGTAGTGACGTGATTATGACATATCGAGCGGAGGCAGAAATACGAAACAACAATGAAGTACAAAATCATTGTTGCTGTATGTGGACATACTTTAATAAAAACAGGAATAAACAGGGTTCCCACACCTTAGTAAACTTCAAATTCAAGGACTTTTCAGGTCCAATACTCTCAAAATCAAGGACTAAATGTGGGGACACATTTTAAGTGAGAGCAAGGCTACATCGTGTTACCTTTTAAAGGAATAGTCCATTTTCTTAAAAGAAAAATCCAGACAATCCACTCACCACCATGTCATCCAAAATGCCGACGTCCCTCTTTGTTCAGTCGAGAAGAAATTATGTTCCCCGAGGAAAACACCGCAGGATTTCCCCCATTTCAATAGAGCCCAACATTTAATACCCAACTCAACACGTAACAGTTTTTTTCAACGGAGTATCAAAGGATCCCAAACGAGGCATAAGGGTCCCATCCAGCAAAACGATTGTCATTTTTGACAAGAAAAATAAAAAATATGCTCTTTTAAACCACAACTTTCTGTCCAGATCCAGTCGTGATGCGTCAGCTGACCCCACGCAATACGTCATGACGTCAAGAGGTCACAGAGGACGAACGCGAAACTCCGCCCCAGTGTTTACAAGTGTGTTGAAAGAGGACCGTTCCGACGTAGTTGTATGTCAACTGATACTAATTAATGTCTTTGTGGCAGTTTATTGTTTAAAATGGTCCACAAATGTGCGTTTTATATATGTAGCACGTGACCTCCCTACGTCACCACGCATTTACGTAAGGTCACGCTGGACCGGACCCAGACGAAAAGCTGTGGTTTAAAAGAGCATTTTTTTTTTGTGAAAAATGACAATCGTTTCGCCAGAAAAGACCCTTATGCCTCGTTTGAGATTGTTTAGAGTCTTCTGAAACTCCGTTGAAAAAAACTGCCACGTGCCGAGCCAAGCATTAAATGTTGGGCTCCATTAATGTCCATTAAAATGAGAAAAATCCTGCAATGTTCTCCCCAAAAAACACAATCTCCCCTCGACAAAAGAAAGACATCAACACCCCGGATGACATGGTGGTGAGCAAACCATCCGGACCCCTCCCCCAAGAAAATGGAATATTCCTTTAAGATACATTATTTCAGTTCCCTTTTGAGGGAACTCGCGCTGCGTCACTGCGGTGACACTTTGGGGACGCCTCCAGGGGTAAGTGTGTCTGAATGTGTATATCAAATTCAACCAATGGTGAGGCTTAACGACAAAGACAGGGTGACACGGGAGCCAGGAAGTATATTGCTATCTGAAATATTGGCAAAGACGGTGTTACAGGGACGCATGAAGTATGGCAAGGGAGATGCAGTGTCTCGTTCCCTTCTCATGGAACAACAGTTACATATGTAACCCGAGATGTTTTCATGTGTCAAACACAACTATGCAAAAAAGCATTTTGGTAGAAATCAACATTCGCATATAGAACATATAAGCATTTAAAGCAAACAGTTTAGCACGTGTGCTTAAAAGGCTAGAAATTTTATATTATCCTACACTACATAGAGAATAATATGGATTTTTTCCCAAGAAAACTTCTTGCATAAAATAGATTCAAGCACTTTCAATGACCTGTATCTATGTATGCATATTTTCAAAAACTTCCCAGGGCCTTGAATTTTTCCCCCTAGATTCACAAACTATCAAGGATTTCAAGGACGTGTGGGAACCCTGAATAAAAAAGGATCTTTGAGTGAGGAGGTCGGCTACCAGTGTGAACAAAGCCATGATGTTAAATCTAAACAGCCTGTGATGTCATCATGCCTTCACGTCTTGTCATTCAGAAAGCAAATTCAAGCCCATTCCAGGTAAATAGCACAACAGAAGTTTCTAAACGTAAATATTATCATGTTTTTTGGTGGGATCAGGCACGCCTGTGAGTTAAGGCCCCAAAAAAACCAAACAGCTGGCATGGATCAAACGCAGGCTCTGTCTGCTCCACGCTGGAGCGCACCGCTTCACCTGTGCCCTAGAAGAAAGAGGGACAGAGGACAGGAATTCACTTCCACCTTGACCACTGCTTGTCTTTGTCTGTTAAAGGCACGTAAATCACGCCCATCAGCGGCTTCATTTTAGTACTGCCATCCTCTAGTTTGTCATACTGCTCCAACATCTGGTTTCCTCCCGCTGGCCCGACCGGCAGAATCAGACGACCGCCCGGTTTCAGTTGGTCCAACAACTACAAATCAAACAAACACACTTTTGCTGTTGTTGTTGGCATATGGTATACCTAAAGCTTTTTAAATACAGAAATGTTCATGATTCAGAACAAGTGAAGGTTTATCAACAGCATATTGATAAGCATAGAAAATATTTTTTTTTCAATGAAAGCAAGATTGGTGTTCAATTGCGTTGTGATATTGCGTTTTTTAAATGAGGGCCTAGTTGAAATTATTTTCTGTGGTTATCCACATTATGCTCAATGTTGTGGTTAAAGCCTAATTTGTACTGGAGTCAATGTACATTTCTATAAGAAGACAGCTTAGGATGCAAATGTTGCAATGTATCCAAGATAATTTGGACAAACGTACTGCTTGTGGCACATTAGGAGCGGCAGCTCCAACATGTATGGCGTCATAAGGCGCTTCCTCTGTATGACCCATTCTCCCATCTCCAACAATAACAACACATAGACACTGCATTAAAGCACCATTAATATAGCCAAAGTCATATCACTCATCACTTCTGTCCTAATGTAAGTGTCTGCTGGTCACTAAACACCAAATCTGTTTGCTAAATTATATATAGTTAAAGTCATATTCAAATAATCTAATGTTAAACTAAATCATCATATCAGATTATCATTGGTATCAGTATTCCTTACAAACTGGTTTACAAAATGTAAAACAGATTTAAACCAACAATAAGTTTGAGCCTCCCAGAAGAGATCAAACTGGGGTCATCTTTTTTTACATTATTTACAGAGTCATCCACCAGCTCTTTAATATGATCGATGCCAATCACCTTCCCTTTTGGACCAACCTGTAACACAACACACCCAATATAAACGCAAACTCGTGTAATCGTCCATTTGATTGAATGTAATGTGACCAACCATCCTGGCGAAGCAGACAGACAAGATTCCAGAGCCTGAGCCCACATCCAGAGCTTTTGCTCCTTCATACAGGTGATCGTGAAGAAGCTCCAGAGCGTATGCATGCTACAGGATACCAACATGTTCATCAGTACCTGTCTCAAACTGACATATGGCTCTAACACCAGGAAATCATTTTTTACTTACCATATGAGGTGCGCTTATTGTTGCTTGGTAACCTGCATAAAATTACAGACGAGACTTAAAAACATAATAGCAAAAGAGAAAAGATTCACCAAAGTGTCACTCGAAATCAGGTGTTTAATATAGAGAGACATTCTTGGGGGGACTGAGATTGAGAAACACTGTTTGAGACATTGCACGATATATATACACACGGGCTAGTATGCTTTGCACATGACATTATTAACAAAATGACAGCTCTGAATTTTGTGACATACCTATAGATTGTGGCGAATCCATGTATGGATTACATCGGGAGAAATGGGAACGGTCTGTGGCCAACATAACCTCATAGACGCGTTCGGATTTAATGATGCCATTCTCTGGACAAACAACACAAATGAATAAACATGATATATTAATTTCACTCATTTGTTTGTATGTTTCTGCATACATTTTTAAATGAGATGAATACATTTTATAGTTATAGTATGGTATATACGATTATCTTATTAATCTATAAGACAAAAATATTTAAAGTGTAATTTCATTTATTATTTATGTTTTTCAAAACCAATATGACTTTCTTTTCTGCCAGGTATACCAAAGTATAGACATTTGCAGACGCTTTTATCCAAAATACCTTACAGTTTTTGTGTGTCAGTGACATTTATAGCAGTTGCACCCTTTGACTTTCTGGTTGCACCACCTGACCTCTGCAATAGATTTACATTTAACAAACTGCCACTTGAATTCTGGTATAAGCTTTTGCCTGTGATATCAAATTCATAAATATATGTTAAATACAATGAAATGTGTTGAATTAAACAAAAAATTTTCGGTGGTTGTACCACCTGACACAAAAAGGTACCAGCCCACCCATTACATTAACGTTGCTATTTTTCAGTATTTGAGAGAAACTTTTTTCAGCCATAAATACCACCAAGGGTTCACTGGATGAAGTGATATTATGTTTACTGTTTATACTTACTGTTTTAACTTCCTAATAAAAAGCCCATGATTTCGGATGTAGTACCTTGAGAACATCCAAATTCTTGGACAAAAGTTTTCACAAAACATACCAACTAATGATATTCGTGAAATGTATTTATAAGAAAGGTTTAAAATAGTAATAATGCATCTTATTTTGCATTTGTAATAATTTAAATACCATTTTTAACAGATGCCTTAAACTGTTAATTTGTATGAACAATTGGCCACCTGCCATTTACAAATTTGATCTACAAAAATGTATTTATTATTAAACAATACTAAAAATGTATTTAAACTAAATTAAACTAAAGTGACACACATCATAAATGTATAAAGTTATTTTTGTAGTACAACAAAAATATGCATGTCATTGACAATGGAAGATGCTGGGACAGACAACAGCACAGACGTGGATATACCTGTACATCATTCTGTACACATTTGTGACCTATAAATGGGGCAACAAAACCTTTGTGGCATGCCAGCAATCATACGCTGGTATTTAAAACATGCTAATAATATCATGCTACACATTTGCAGTAAATACTATAGCAAACATGTGGCACTTCTACTTGATACACTTACAAATGATGAGTCACAGACTGAAGTTTTTAATTCTTCTCACCCACCTTTACTTATTCACTTCTAAGCCATTGTGATTCTTTATTCATCATTTCCTCATTAAAGAGCTTATAAACATGACCCAAACCAGCACTGCATAACTGCTATGCAAATAATCTCATAATGACTGTAATAATAAAAAAATTTGATTTACTTTAAGCAAACTATCTCATTCATCCTTTGAGCGAAACCGTTTGTGAGCTTCAGTCTAATATACCTTTTTATAGGCACTGAGGCTGAGTGAAACACTACCCTAACCATCTGACATGGTTATTTTCAGCAGGTATGTAAACACTGCAAGTCAATAGTGACCAAGACACCACCAGACACAGGCGGCACATAATTAAACATATTTATGGATGCTCCTCAAAGAGGAAAGTCTAGTTTTGCCCACACTGAATTTAATAAAGTAGTTAACCGATTACTAATGAGCTAAGGTAAAAGTAAAGACTGAAAAACCTAACCTGATTCTTCCCACCATAATGTTTTGCATGTGCACTCCTGTCTGTGCTGTACCAGAATTGAGTGTTATCCAATTCAATGATTTACCTCAATTTGCATAATTTAACTAAAGGCACTAAGGCTGCGTCAGAAAATGAACACATACTAGATTATTAATGAATTAAATGTTTTTAACAGATACCTCTAATGAAAACAGCTGCGTGATGAAGTAAAACTAAAGGGTTAATAAACACAAACTGAAGCAGATGTTGTAGAACGTCTGGCAAACGATGATAGATAGCGCAAAGACTGTAAAAACTAATTATTTCCCACTATTAATTACATTATCTTAAAGGAGTGTAACTATTGTAGCATGTAAATAATGCACATAAATAACGTGAGCAAGAAAATTTTCAAGAACTATAGACTAATACAATAACAGACTAAACCCAAAACATAAAGCCACTCACTGTTCTCACGGACACGCGTTTTATCAACTGGTTATCCTCCAGACAGTGACGGGACCATTTCGGCCGTGTGGCGCGCGTGCACGCTCGCTGTGTGAAATGCGTCCATGCTATTCTTCGAGATGTTTTATCAACTGGCTACTAGTTATCTTCCAGACAGTGATGGACCACGTCTTTCTCTCATTTGGCCGTGTGGCACACGTCTGCGCTACTCTCCTAGATGCACATGACAGCCTTTTGTGCAGCTATTTTTTTTTTGGACGACCTAGTTAAGGCGGTAGGTTTTTCCAGCTTAGGCGGGCCGCCTGAACTGCAAAGTGCTGCGGGAAACCCTTGTATATATAAATATGCACATGTTGTTTAATATATCGTTAAACGTTTACCTCGATGAAGGAAAGTCATTGTCTCACCAGGCTGTGTTTGTTCAGCTATCCAGTGCTGAGCTTCGATGAAACTTCACGAGACCGGCGAGATGCTTCCACAGGGCGGGAGATACGCGGCGTGATTGACAGCTTTGACGCCAAATAGATATACGTGAAAATCAGATGACATGATTTCACAACTTTTCATTGGCCATTAGATATGTGAAGCATACTGTATACGGAAATGAACCTGGACATTCAATCCGTCAAAAAATCTCAAAATTGGCAAAATGGACATACATGGTTTTCATCGGACAGCGACGATATGTATTTGCATTTGAATAGAGCCCCGTTACCACTTTTGGACATTTTTGAATAAAATAACGCATCTCTATTGTCTTCTTCGTTGGATAACTCCTCTCCTGGGGGTTCACGGGATACCAAAGTGTCCATTTAATGACTTAACTTCTGGATCTTTCTGGGAGTAATAGGTCATCCGGGTACTTCGCCTACTGTTTCTCGAATACTATAAATTTGGACATACTACTCGCCTCACCTACTGCATTTTTCCTACTTTATAGTATGGAAGTAGGCGGTTTCAGACACAGCCTCAGTCACCCTTAGGGTGACCACCCGTCCCGCGTAGCGCGTGAACGCACAGCGTTTGAAGCCCAATTCATGCGTCCCGCAAATTGAGACCGTGTCACGCATAATCAATGATTGCTTAAAAAAGTTGGTCGCTCTATATCCTTAAACCCAGGCAGCCAAACGAACATTACTAGACAGTTCAGGCTCGCTCGCCACTCGCTACTCGCACGCTACTGTTGCCCCTCAGCTGAACTGCTGACTAGGTTATTGTTAACTTTTCGTTGTTGTCATGACAGCGCAGTCCGCACGCAGCCACGCACGTGCATCCCTTACATGATGCGCGCTTTCCAATTCGAAAAATGGAGAAAGAGACTGAGTCTGACTCTGCACCGCCATCATCAATTAAAAAGAGAAGGTGGGTACAAGAAAATAAATATTTGTGGCTGAAAGTCCTAAAGATGTTTCCAGAACACTCAACAGTTTTTTTTCCTGCGCCTGCCTTTACTAACATGCAAGTTCACCATCCTCCCTCTTCTCGTTCCGTGAACCCCTGGAGTTGTGAGTTAAGACTTTTTTAACGGTTTCTGTGTTGTTGAGCAACTTCAATTCCTGTTAATTCTATAATTTTATATTATAATGTATTTAAAGTGAATAAATTATAATGAAAAATAAATTAAATAGCTAAAGTAAATCGTAAGTGAAAGTGCATCTGTCAATCATTGAATGTTCAAAATATTATGAATCTTTATTTAAAAAAATACACATTGGTTGGCCTATTCATGAGCATACATCAAGTTTAGGGGAATAGGGCATTATAATTATGCCATGTACACTGCAAAAAATAATTTTCAAAAAAAAATGTCTTTGTATTTTTGTTTTGTTTTCAGTAAAAATATCAAAAAATTCCCAAATCAAGATGCTCTTTCCTAAGGAGCAAAACGACCCAAGAAAATAAGTCCAGCCCCTACACCAAAAATATCAAATTTAAGTGATTTTGTGCACAAAACAAGGAAACAATCTTGAATTTAGTGTTTTAGAAAAATGTTCAAGATTTTTTTGCTTACCCCATTGGCAGATTTTTTAGTTTTGTGCACAAAATCACTTAAATTAGATTTTTTTTGTCTAAAAACTAGACTTATTTTCTTGGGTCGTTTTGCTCATCGAGAGGGAGCACCTTCATTTGAGAATTTTTAGATATTTTTGCTGAAAACAGGACAAACATACAAGATTTTTTTCTAGAAAATAAGTTTTTTGCAGTGTAAGGTGGTATGTGCTAGAAATGGGTAAACCACTATCAATAAGTCGGCCCGTGGGTCGGGTGCACCGCCGGGCCAGGGAGTGTCCCACATTGTCCCTCAGAAACACTCCCCTTGTCCCCCCTTGGGCTTATTAGCAGGTGGTCACCCTAGTCACCCTCGTTATTGATGTGTGATATTTGGAACCATATTGTGCTATGTTAAACCATAAGTGGTGTTATAGTCATGCTTTACACCTACAGAGGTGTTCAATAGGTGATCTGTAGCACTAAAAATGGTTCCCCTATCATTACGAACTTCTTGTAGTAGTATTTGGCACCATAGTTGTAAAAAACACAGCAAGACTATACTTTTACATTTCCAAGAGAATGCATGCGAAAGCAGTGTTAAGATCATGACCCAAGTAAGGCTGCACAATCGCATCCGATTGTCATGCGCATTTCGTCAGTAAAGCCGGTTCCTTGATTACTAGTAAATCTCCATCGCCTGCTTTCAGGTGGAGCGGCATTTACTTCACAATCGGGGCAATATTGCCTTCATTATTGCAGACGTAGAGCATATACATTTTATTTAAAGATTGGTAGACCTCTTCAATATTTGAAGACAAGACAGAAATACACAGATCAAGATTTGTTTAGTTTCTGAAGTCTTTTCACAATGGGTGAGACTGTAAATAATAAATGCTTTACAATTATAATATAATATTACGCATAATCCTTGCTTCCACGCCCAATGGACTCTGGGCAGATTATTTTTAGTGTACGTTTTTGGAACAGAAAGTTAATGACAACCGCGTCACATAACCTGCTTTATGTACTCCATTGTTCATTTTGTAGTGCTTGCAGTCACAATTACTGGGAGATGAGATGTGCATGACAATCGCATGTGATTTATCGTGGAGCCCTAGATCAGTGTTTCCCAATCCTGGTCCTCGAGCACCCCCCTCCAGAAAGTCCCAGATGTCTCCTCACCTAAAACACCCGATTCAACTCATCAGTCTCCTTTCAGAATGGATAAACTTGTTCGACTTCATGCGACGCCGCTAGAACTGACAGGCGGATGACGTTAAAGTGCCGCTAGAACACTTTGTATGATTTCTCGAATCGTTCTCGTGGTACTTTGACGTCATCCGGCTGTCGGCTCTTGTAAAGCTGCATGAAGCCGAACAAGCCTGATAACATGTCTCCCTAACAAGCCGTTGAGTAAAATCAGGTGTCTCAGATAAGGAGACATCTACAAATCTCTGGAAGAGGGAACCTGAGGACCAGGACTGGGAAACACCGCCCTAGACCCAAGTCAAAAAGCCCAACCTATCATGACATTCTGGTGTCTGTGGTTCACATCCCTCTTTCAGTGTTAGTCTATACCAGGGCTTTTTATGATGCCAATGACCCTCAAATATGATGAACCTTTTAGTGAGGGACCCCCTACCAAACATATATATAGTGCTGCCTCACGATTAGTCGCGACTAATCATTTGCAGAATAAAAGTTTTTGTTTACATAATATATGTGTGTACTGTGTATGATAGTTATGTATAAATGCACACACAGGCACGCATGTATTTAATTAAGAAATATTTGCATGTGTATATACATGTTTATATTTATATATAATTTATATTATATATAAATATAAATATTTATTATATTAATATATTTTTTTCTTAAAATTCTGCATGTATGTGTGTGTATTTATATATACATGGTTATTGCACAGTGCACACACATATATTGTGTAGACGGGGACTTTTGTTCTGCAAGCGATTGGTCGTGACTGATCGTGAGGCAGCACTACATATATATAGGCATTTACATATTTTTATGTATAATAATATATACTTGGCTTAAACTCTTGTTTCATAGAAGCTTTACAAGGAATCCTGCCTTTCAAACCTTAATAAGTGATATAAAATTACTATGTATGTAATAAGGAAAACACAGAACAATATAAAGTAAATATAAATGATTCTGAAATGTATGTAGCAAGAAAAACCCAATAAATAAATGTTAAAATGTTTATTTTTTTCTATGAAAATTTCTGGAGGCCCCCGCCAGACCCCAGTTTGAAAACCCTTGATCTATACGTTTTTTTAAATAAGTCGAATAACTTACAAAAATAATAATGCACGCTTTCAGCTAGCTGTGTAAGGTATTACTCATGTCTGTAGCAAAAGATACACAACAAAAGTTTAATACTCAGTGATTTTATCAAATGTCCGATGTGAGCAACAGTAACAGTGATGCTTGCTAAGGCAAGCACTCCTAAATATAGTGCACTGACCGCTTGACCTCAGGATTAATCCGGGAGCACATAAGACTGGGTTACATGCTAAACTGAGGAATGTTACTAGGCAACAGTCATCCATAAGTTTAGTTAAAATTGTGAATATTTAAAAAGTGAATATAGTTAAATTAACATATCTGTAATAAAGTAAAAAATGTTGCACCACAATAACAAGAATGCAATACAGCTACACAATTCAGATATCATCAACTTAATTTGGTCATTGATTTAAAAATTTAGCTACTAAACTGCAGGGGCTGTATTACAGAAACTTCCTATTTTAAGCCTTAAGATCTGACAAGTTCAATGTTCTGAATGAAATCGTAACTGACATGGCTATAAGGTTTACTAACAGATGAAACACAGAAACCGTATTATATAGTTAAGATGTTTCTGTATTGTGTGGTGGCACCAGTACACTTGTCATGATGCAATAATTAGCTTTTTCGACTGCATTGGAGCTCTGCGCAAACCGATCGGCTAATTACCGCGAGAAATGTGCCTGTACGTAACAAAGAGCAAATTCTCGCGGTACTTTGATATCATGAGACGATCAGTCTGCGCAGTGCACATCTTTCGCCTCACACACCCTTGCCAACATGTGCTGCGCCACGCCCACCACACGACGTTTCAAAATAAAAACTGCACATAGTTATAAAACTATACCTGTATTATACTTATTAATAGCTTGGCGCCTAGGAAAGACAGTTCCTTTTGCACTGTATACACGTTTTATATAATTACAAAAACAAGTCGATATAGGTTGAACAGAATGGGTGTCATCTTATTTGTAACAAACCCACTAAATAATATTATTGCTCAATTACAGCCATAGAAAACACGAACGGGCAAGTAAACAATATCTAGACTACAATAACTGGATAAGTACCGTGCAAGTATAGATCATCTGCACCAGTTTGATAATGATCAAACTATTCTGCTAGCAGCTAGCTAAGTTAACAGCAAACGAAGAGCTTTGAAGCGCAAGTAAAAGTTTTAAACACGGCCCAGCAGTCACTGTGTACTTGTGCACGATACTAACACTCATTAAAAAGAGGCACATAATAAAGTCATGCCATCATAACACCCACCCGCGCAGTTTCCCCTCAGCTCTACGCAATGCTAGTTCACAGATGCGCACTTTACCTGACTATCCTGACGTAAACAAACCCAATTTCTTAGGGCCACAGCAAGTATGCCTGTTTTTTCTCTTTGAAACTTGCGAAGCGGACTAAACTTACTGCGGAGGTTGTTGACGAGCTCGGCATGACTCGCTCCTCCGGATTTCCAGGCCATTATTCTGCGGATCAGGTAGAGTGCGGCTGTCAGCGCCGCGCCTGCGCACACCGCTCTTCCGAGCACCGTTACCACTTCCAGCACTGATACGTCACCCGGCATGACCAAACACTCTTTAACGAGTCTTTGCTGCTGCTGCCTCATTCATCGTCTGCCATGTTTATCATATGAAGATATTGACATATATTTCATGTAATTCGGAATTTCTCGGGTAGTGTCGATCTGCTGCTATGGCCAGCAGGAGGAGAGCACGAGCGCGTTACTGTCGTGTGACGTAATGGATTGTAAGGTTCACCGATTTGGCGCATTTTCTAAAGGCCAAATAATTTTTTTGTAAGTTTAATAGGCTAATAAACAAATCAGTATATAGACAAAATGCCCAAACTGTAAGACACTGTGGCAGGCAAATTAAATTTCCTTTCTCTTTAATATTAGTTTAATCAATTAAACCTGCCACAGAACTGTTGCGTGTGTAATACGTCACAACGTGAAAAAAATGAAGCTGTGTCCGCCTTTTTTATATAGTTGACTTACATGTTATTCGATATATTGAGAACATAGAATTATTATTAAACAATTTCAGACAGAAGAATATGTGGCCAGTAAAAACGTAATGTGTTTAATCAGGTAAAATTACAAATAATATTAAAATATATTATATATTACTGTATTCATTTTTTTAAATGAACTTACATTATTATATTATTCCAGTTGTTATTTGTAATTGCTAAAGTTATGCAATTTCATATTCGTTTTTACCGAATCGCGTTTGGTTGTTTTGACCTGTTGAGGCCGCCGTAGCTTAACACGACAGAAGAAGCTGGCGGGATACAGCCTAGCGGTGCATGTGGAGCAGACTGCGGTACTTGGGATTATAAAAACTATTGTAGTGTTTCAATGGAGTGTATAAATGCAAAATACATCTCACAGAAAATCAGCGCAACGCGATGGCGGCCTGTTTCTGCGGCTTCACTTCAGCAGCCCGAGCTGTTCGCTACAGGATCATGGGATAACGAGGCACGAACACAAGTTCAAAACATGTCAACTGTGTTTTAGCAGTGAACCGATTGATGTTTAATTGTTATTCATTGATCACTTTGTGTCTGCAGAATAACAGAGTGTCGATCTGGTCTCTGGGGGATCATGAAGTGACACCCATGGATGGAGAGTTTGAGGAAGATCCTCAGTTACTGTGCGAATGTCAGCATGAAGGAGATGTGATGGATCTGCAGGTCAGTGATGACAGATGATGACACACACCTGATGAATTTGTATTTTTCTTTCCAAAATAATTAGTTGTTTGAAATATTTAAAACTGAGCTTTAAGCAGAATAATAGATTTTATATGCTAATATGCATGAAACGTATGATAATTAATGTGCTATATTATAAAAAACATTCTTCTTATAGAAAATTAAATATAATCCCTGAAATATTATATGAAGTATTCATGTTGTTGTCAGTACCAGTTTCAATCCATGTTTTAAATTTTATTACTAGACAAAAGATGCGGCACACACAACGAACGGGCCATCTAATAATAAGTTGTTCAATATATACAGTCATTTGTTTGTCTTTGTAGTTTTTAGATCAAGACAGGCTTGTTTCTGCATCCTCAAGTGGGTCTGTGACCATCTTTAAACTTCGGTCTGACTGTCAGGTATCAGTTTTAATGAGGTGGTTGAACATCGCAAATAACAAAATACAGCTTATGTATGACTCATGTTAAATTCTTGTTTTTTTGCCTTCACGTGTCTGTGTATTATGTGATGTTAGGCTTTGTCAGTGGCTCATGTGTGGAAGAGAGCTCATCGATACTCGTGTGATAATGCACCTTGCACTGCAGTAGTGTGTCGAAGTCCTGAAATAGTGTCAGTGGGGGAAGACGGTCAAATTATTCTGTATAAAGCAGATCAGACAGAAGTTCTCCGGGTTATTGGTAAGTATTATTTGGCACAGAAAACGATCCTCCATATACATTTTGTTGTTTACATTTATTTCCCTGTGTATTATTCTGACAGTTTTACTTTTTCTACAAACATGGAAAAGCGATTTTTATTTTGTCCTAAACTTGACCAGTCCTGGTTACTCCTTATAATCATCTCGAAATAAGTAACACAGGTTTAGCATGAGTACTGTGATTAAATGATGACATGTTTGGGTCAACAATGGGGGATGTGTTAATTTTGAGTGATATGTCTGTGTTATTGGGTTTCAACAGAAAATGCAGATAGCAGTACGATTCATGGCGTGACATTCCTGAGGACGACAGAAGTACTTACTGTGAATTCAATCGGCCAGCTGAAGATGTGGGACTTCAGACAGCACAATGACAATCCTGCACAGATTCTCTCTCTGTATGATTCACTCACATTCACTCAAACACCTTAAACTAGGGATGCACCGAGATATCGGCCTATAGACGGTTTCATCGGACGCATGGTCCGATCTTTACTTACGGTTTCAGGTTTTTTTAGCCTGGCTAACACCAGACCAGTCTTATTGAGAATGAGACGTGGTCTTAGAACCATATACTTATTTTCTCGTATTTGAGGCGTGGTTTTTCGAATATCCAGAGCCGTTAATGTCTGTCAAATGCGTCTGTACAAAGCTCATAGCCAATCGTTTCAATTATACCAGATGACGTATGTAGAGCAACATCAATTCAAACGTAAACGACTTTTATCGGTTCGTGTGCACACAGCTGAAAGCTATGCAACTAAACCGGTAGCTGTATATTGTATTGAAAAGCAACACAATTTAGTGGCACTGTGACAACCACAGTAAAGGCATAATGACAATATGATATTAATAAATACCACTTACCATTTAGAAGTTAATTGTACTTCGTCGACAGCGATGCCTAGCAGGTTGGTCCTATAAATCTCCGTGGCTATCATGTCTTGCCATATCCAAACATACTTCTTGGATATGAAATTGTTTAACGCCAAAAGTTGCTCTTTTTTTAAATAAACTTGCGTTCAAAACTACTTAGAATACTATCTAAGGCTGCATGAAAAGTAACTTCGCGTCTGTTGCCGTGTTAACAAATAACAATACTGCTTTGATGTGTCGCATAGACGTCGTTATCGTCTTGCTGCCCCCTCCCCGTTCTGTGATTGGTTCCCTATTAAGGGGCAAAAAAGGGCCATAGTTTCCATGCTAGACTTGCAGCGTGAATACATTTGCATGCAAGGCAGCATGGGGAAACCCAGTTTTTTTTTTTTTAATAGTCTGACTAGTTAGTAAACTTAACTCTTAAACAAATACTTCGTCTAAAATAACAAATGTTTTGGTTTCCTAGGTAATTTACGTGTTGTTTATTGTGCTTGTTATATAAATAAACTATGTTTAAAGTACTTTGTTGTTATTTATTCTTAGCGGAGTTTACCGGAAGTTACGTGTTGACCACGAAAGCCGCTTGTTTATATTGGTACCTTCTGAAACTGTCTATAATCCATATTGACAGACAAAGCCATTTTTACACTGTAATTAAAATCGGCTGATTGTTTAAAAATAGACGATGATCAGGGCATATTATATCCTGGCAATCAAAAGGGGCAAAAATGCATCAGAGCTCATAGTGTGTGATTATTTTGTATTGGCTCACAAATGACATCAGAATTGCAGTTAGTACGCTTTGCACTTCTAGGATTTTATGGCATAATAAGTGGAGTAAAAACGAAACTATAGGTATAAAGTGTCAAATATGGTATAGACACAGGGATTTTGTCTATCGGTGCATGCCTACTTTAATCCTATACTAAAGTATAACTGATGGAAACTGTGAATATTTTCCTCTTTACATTTTATACATTGCAACATTGCTTCTGAGGACTTGAAATAAGTCACATGGATTACTTCTATGGAGCCACTGTCACTAATTCACTTTAATTATATTGAAGAGTGGCCAGAATATTCTTTAAAAATGACCACAGAAGAAAGCCAGACATGTTGATAGAAGTACAAAAGTGTGTCTATAACCGGTTATATTTGGTGTTGACGCAGGACTGGAGACAGGGTTCCTCTGAACTGCGTGGATAAACATCCGAATCAGCAGCACATAGTGGCCACAGGAGGACAGGATGGGATGTTGTGTATCTGGGATGTGAGACAGGGCAGCGTGCCCTCCACTATCACAGAAGCACATTCAGCAGAAAGTAAGACCTGCTCTTTTCATCTAAATGTTTAGCTTTATTTATTTGTTTTTCCTGTTATGCAGGACTGTTTTAACTCTGTACCTGTACACAATGAGTATGCTTGTATATCATAATGATTTTTTCGATAAAATATTAAACCAGACTTTGATAAGTGCGCTGTGGGCATTAAAGCATTAGTTATCATAATGTTTTTGTTGTTGGTTCAGTCTTGGACTAGAAAAATTTCCAAGTAATTGTCATCACTAACAGCGACAAAAGTCATTTTATTTGATCTCTTTGGGCATGTGTGAGAAATGTCAGAAAGCTTGATTGATATACAGTAATTGATACTGACTCTGTGTTTCATTGTAGTGTGGGAAGTTCATTTTCATCCAACAAACCCCAATCACTTATTCACCTGTTCAGAGGACGGATCCCTGCTCCACTGGGAGACAACATCAGCATCGGACATGAGCTCACTTTTGCAGAGTAAGAGAAGACTCAAACACAGTACATGAAATGAGAAATAATAATTTGCAGGAGGACAGTTATCTGGTTATATGTATGCACATGTGATTAAAGGACAGGTAAAGGATAAAATCAATCAACTTGTTGATTAGTAAAGGTGCTGTAGAATGTAAAACTGTATTTATCTAAGCATAGATGAATAATATGAGTTCTGTACATGGTAATGATATATCGTGAACCTCAAACACGATTATTTTTTCCTTCTTATGTAAACCTTGTGCATGCAAAAGACCGCTGGAAAACAGGCCAATCTCAACATAACACCAACTGTGACGTTACAGTCGAGATGTACGCCCTAACATTACACATTAAATTAATTACAATGCTAAAAACAAAGTTTTGTCTGCTGAATTAGCGCTATATGCTAGTTAATGCTATATGCTAGTCTTTAGGCTGAAGTTCTACTATTGACGTTACAAACACACAAAAAAACGTAACACTCATAAACGTCCATTAACAATCTCCAAACAATTGACTATTCCTCAAAATTTGTATCTTCATCTGATACAGACTCAAACATAAGATCTGTTTACACACACACAGAGCTGCTCTGAGAAACAGCCAATCAGAGCAGAGCTCAACATTATTATTCATGACCCTTTTAAATAAGGGAATAGAATTTCATTTCTAAAAGCATATCCTAGGGTGGACATGTAACACTGTCTCTGGATATTTTTTGCACTTTATAGAGCCACATACCTTCTATGTAGATATCAGAGAACATTTTAACATATTATTTCAATGTATTCTTTCGTACCTTTAAGGACTATATCGGGTATATTGTTAACCTATTTTATAGTGGGCAATATAACATGTGTTCATGTTTCACATGTAAAAAAACGCGGAATTTTTCACACAATTGACTTATCTGTATAGCGCTGTTTTCACTGTCCTCAAAACAGGCTGATGTCTTCCTTGTTATGTGAAGTCCCTCCTTCAGAAATACGTAACAAGTTCTGATTGTGTAGTTTGTTTAGTGTGCTGTGATTCGATGGCAGCTTAGCTTAGCAGAGTCGTTTGAGCCAAAGCTGGTGACTGACGTATTCCTGTGGGCGGAGTTTAGTCAACGCACAGTTTTACTGACGTCATTAAAGCAGGAAATAGAGGGCTGTAGTCCAAACCGGCCGTTCGTTGTAGGCTTTTAAAGAGGAATTTTATTGAAGATAATATATCACCTGGCAGTAAACTTTGAGCTTTATCATTTTACAGGTATTATTTATGCTATTATAGCAACATTACACACTTACTAGGGTTTAAAAATTGGTATCAGGAAGAACGTAACCTTTAAGGCTATTACTTGCTGGGTTATAATTGGTTTGTAGCTAACAGAGTTTATATTCTACAGTGTCTGTTTTTTGTTTATTTCTAATGTTTGTTGTGCTGGTTCATTGTTTCAGAAGGGTTGGAACAGCAGGGTCACGTCACACAGTGCCATACAGCACAATGACTCTGTGGTCAGCGCTTGGCTTACAGGAGACTCCAGCAAAAGTAAACTGGAAGCGACTCACATGCTGCCCAGTCAGACCATGGCTGTCAACAGTCTGGATGTACTGGAGCAGTGTTTAGTGTGCGGCACTGATGGAGAGGCTATCTACATGCATAGACAAGTCCCTGTCTGATGATAAAAACAAATGCTTGTAATTTTTTATATACTGAATTCTTCTTTTCTATTGATTGAATCTGCATGATCGAGTCATTAAAAAAAGCAATGTTTACAAACTGTTTGTCGTAAAAGAGTTACAAGGATTTGAGCCATGCTAAAAGTTTAGTACTTTTAGGGGTGGTTTCCCGGACAAGGATTATCTTAAAGGAATAGTCTACTCATTTTCAATATTAAAATATGTTATTACCTTAACTAAGAACTGTTGATACATCCCTCTATCATCTGTGTGCGTGCACGTAAGCGCTGGAGCGCGCTGCGACGCTTCGATAGCATTTAGCTTAGCCCCATTCATTCAATTGTACCAATCAGAGATAAAGTTAGAAGTGACCAAACACATCAACGTTTTTCCCATTCAAGACGAGTAGTTATACGAGCAAGTTTGGTGGTACAAAATAAAACGTAGCGCTTTTCTAAGCGGATTTAAAAGAGGAACTATATTTTATGGCGTAATAGCACTTTTGGGAGTACTTCGACTCGGCGCAGCAACAGCCTCCCTCTCCCATTATGAGAGTGAGTAGGGGAGCGGACTTTTCAGGCGAGTCGAAGTACTCCCAAAAGTGCTATTACGCCATAAAATATAGTTCCTCTTTTAAATCCGCTTAGAAAAGCGCTGCGTTTTATTTTGTACCGCCGAGCTTGCTCGTATAACTACTCGTCTTAAATAGGAGGAACGTTGATGTGTTTGGTCACTTCTAACTTTCTCTGGATGGTGCCATTGAATGAATGGGGCTAAGCTAAATGCTATCGAAGTGTAGCAGCGCGCTCCAGCGCTTACGTGCACGCACACAGATGATAGAGGGATGTATCAACAATTCTTAGTTAAGGTAATAACATATTTTAATACTGAAAATGAGTAGACTATTCCTTTAAGTTTAATTTAGAATTTAACAAACATGCCTTACTAAAACATTACTTGTGTGCATTTTGAGGTAAAACAAAGGGCACTGGGGTATTTTAAGGTATGTCAGTGCAAGAGGTTTTTAGTTTGGACAGCTCTTACATTTATTTTAATCTAAAACTAGTCTAATCCCTGTCCGGAAAACTGCCCTTTAGAGTTAAAGGCGGAGTGCACGATCTCTGAAAGCTAATGTTGACATTTGAAATCACCTAAACAAACACGCCCCTACCCCAATAGAATCTGGACCTTCTTTTGATAGACCCGCCCCACACATACACAACCCAGGCAACAATGTCGGTTATAGTGCCCCTTACTGCTGATTGGATACAAGTGAATTTTGGTACTCGGCCTGACTCCCTTTTCCAAAGCGTTTCTCAAATATCGTGTACCCCGCCTTTAAATAACTTGCATTATTTAGGATTTGTGACATAAAACCACTCAAAATGGTCAGTTTAGGGTTAGACATTTATACATCACCCTAAAACTGCATAAATAAGCTTTTATTGATTTATGCTTTATTACGATAGGATCATATTTGGCCAAGATACAATAATAAAAAATCTGGAATCTGAGGGTGCAAAAAAAAAATCGAAATTATTGAGATAAAGTTACCTTTAAAGTTGTCAAAGTGAAATCCTTAGCAACACATATTACTAATGATAAATACATTTTTGATATATTTGTGGTAGGATATTTACAAGATACAATGTTTAGTATTGCTAAAAATATATCCATGCTACTTATGATTGTTTTTTTGGTCACATTTAAGACTTTATTTGAGCAATTATCAACATAATTAATCATCTTTAGGGTCAAGCAAAATGTTACTCAGCTCACATTATCATACTTGTGCTATATATTCATAAAATCACTGGGCTTGGTGACAAAAGGTTTGCATTTTTCTTACCAATTGCCTGCTTACTTTACCTCAATCCACGTTTCTCCCTTATCTATCATTTTTACATATGAGTCTTTTAATGCATATCAATCATATAAATATTATTCATCATTTGCCCTTATAATACTTAAATGCATTCATATTTAAATTGATAAAGGCCAAGTGCATATGAATGCCGTCTCTATCTTCAGAGCTTACCCACTTCTCATAACCATTTTAAAATGTTTGTATAGTTTTTTGCAAAAGTATGCTTATGTCTGGTCATTAATAATCATTTATGGATTTTTTAGTAAACAATATTTTAAAGCAGAGCTTTTACATCTATAATAATGATTTTGGTAAGAAAAACCCAAGTGCACATGTAGATTAAAACATCTGAATATTCAAAGTTGGTTTACATTTCAATTGATTACTTTCTATTTATTTTCAAGACCTTTAAAGGGGACATTTCACAAGACTTTTTAAGCTGTAAAATAAATCTTTGGTGTCCTCAGAGTGCGTATGTGAAGTTTTAGCTCAAAATACCATATAGATAATTTATTACAGCATGTTAAAATTTCCACTGTAGGTGCGAGCAAAATGTGCCGTTTTGGGTGTGTCCTTTAAAATGCAAATGAGCTGATGTAATGCAAACACCGATCACAATGATGGTGGTTTGTTGAAATTGAAACTCAATTGTGCTGTCAATTATTTTCTATCTCTTTTTCCTACACTAAATTGCAGTGCTGTGATTGGATAGTGCAGATTAAGGGGCGGTATTATGTTAATTGGCCTTGCGACCTATGTCACAAAACAGGCGAAATCTGAATGACCTATTTTTTCACATGCTTGCAGAGAATGGTTTACCAAAAAAGTTACTGGGTTGATCTTTATCACATTTTCTGGATTGATAACAGCACTGATAACAGCACCAATTATAGCACTTAAACATGGAAAAAGTCAGATTTTCACACTATGAACCTTTTGATATAACATGAAATTTTTACTTTGATTTATTTAAAACACAATTACATAGAGTAACTAAAGATTATATTATATGTGTTTAATATCACAGTAAGCCATAAAAACCACATTAAACTCAAATATTCTGTCATATAAGGCAATTTTATTTTTCCAAGAGTTCTTGTTAGGACCATATAAATCTCCTTAAGATGATGTTGATGCTTCTGTTAGTTAAATCTCTTGTCTATGCCATACGCTGAGAAACATAATGAACACATGATTTAAATATGATTTCAAGGAAGAAAACAGACTTAAAGTGAAATGTTTATACCAAAAAGGCCCAGAAGTCTTGGGTAAGGCGATTGAAAAGGAAAAAGCTTGTTATACATCATGCATCATAAAAATAAAGCTAAACTTTTCACACAAATGTGCACACTTCAAGTACAAAAGCATGTACTTTTAAGTATGCATTTTAAGAGATTGTACAATCACATCATAAAATCACTTTTAATTACAAAGATCCAAAACAAAAACCTCCTCTTCCCAAAACGCGTGGATTTGTGGGAAATGTGCAAATTGTCATCCAGGCACATCATTCAAGATGTTGGCTAATCTGGCCGGCTACATAGGACAGACAGTATGTGAACTGGGGTATTTCAGGGGAAACTTTGAGGTGATATGTTGTTATCGAAAGAAAAATAAATGAATAAATATTTATTAATAGATTACAACAGATTTCATCTATACACACACACACACACACATATGTGAATAGTGTCATAATTTGGCAGGTTGATTGACAGGTGTCTGTTCAGTTATAAGTACATGCCATTGATGAGGTAATCCGACTCTTCTGTGGTGAGAGGCAGAGCTTTCTTCAGTCGACGACGCACGAGGAAGAGGCGACAGCCAACCATTAATAAGAGCAGAACGCTGATGATCAAACCCAAAGCTAGAGGCAGAATCGCACCTACACAAACAGACATGCTTATATTTTTCAGTATATATACACACACACACACACACAGATGTAAGTTGCAGAGAGTTGTGTATGTAAATCGCACCTGACTCAGGTGGCGGGTGTCCTTCGAGTATGCGATGTACTTTAGATACCGGTGGTGAATTCTGACGCACCAGGAATGGAGACTGATGTTTCTCTTCATGAATTGAAGCAATGGGAGCTGCACATATAGACAAACTCAACATTATCTGCTACAGTCAATACATTTCTACACCAACAGAATTACCACAAGAACACATAATCACAAAAAAAAAACGTTTTTCAAGAAATACATGTGACGTGAAAGAATGATCGTATGTGTTAATTATCATTTTAAAAGGTCTCCAATGGTCTCCATCTCAAGGTTTTTAATTAACGTCACAAGAATGTTAAGAAACAGTCAATTTCCACTGTCTGTGTTTGGTACAATAACACCTGCTAAATCTGCTTCTAGTCAGACAAAGTTAGTCCAACCATTGACAGAGACACCAGTGAAGACCACAGCCTTGTCTCGTACACCATACTTTTAAGCAGTGGTGTAGTCTAGATTTTTGTAGTGAGTATACTGTGATTTTTCCCTCTCACCCTTATGCTCACTCGTCCCAGCGTGACACCCCATAAGCACCACCACACTTACAGATGCATACAGTATGGATCTTTACGTAATCGAGAGCATTCTGAAAGTGTACTCATAAACACATAAACTGAATGTGTTATCAACATGTCAGTTTATTATAAGAAAAAAAGACTTTAACAGTCAATGGGTTAACAGCTGGGGAAACTGGATGGATTTTTAGACTGGTTTAGTGTTAATCAACATCTAACTCAGGGCCAAAAGTTACTCAACTGTTAATTAAAATTAAATAAACTGTTTACAATCTTCAATCCGTGGCTAACACATGCATTGAAGGAGAAAAAACATCCACTCTTTCAATAGCTATTATATGACACCTAGTGATAATATTACCATGTGTATTTTAATGGTGTAAATGTTTTTAATTAATACACATATAAGATGACCATGAATTAACTCTAATTTGCATACTCATTTAAATAAAAGCTTATTTTATACATATAATACAAGCAGTGTCTAAAAATGAAAATAGGCTTTTACTTAATTATTATTACAAGACCATCATGTAGCCTAATATTAGACACCCAAACCAAAGTGAAGAAAATGACCTTTAATTTGCAAGTCTGAACTGAACATCAACGCAGACATGATTTTCCTCACAAAAGTTTAAGATCATATACATCTTGAACGTGGATATATAAATTAACACAGAGAAGGAAAGTTTAAGACTAAGCACAAGCACACATGCTGAAAGCTAAAACCATCAGGATATAATTACGGGCTTATTTTATTGCATTTGGAGCCTTACCTCCAAATAAAGTAATAAACTGGACTGATGTTTTAAATGTTGTTTACTCACATGTGCGTTGTTAACTCTCCGGATTTTATATTGCAGCACTCGTTCACTTCACATGGTTTGTTTACAGTGTCGCGTGAGCAGCTACACTGCAGGTTTGACTTCATTTGGCGCTAAGCAGACCCTTTGGTGATGTCAAAGTACCGCGAGAGCGATTCAAAGCAGATTTCTCCATGTGATTACTGAAATCGCTCTCGCGGTACTTTGTTGTCACTCGCCTGTGGGTTCTTCTGGTGCCACACCAGTCTGCTCCCCAGTCACTTTCGCGCCGCTATGGTAATTTGATTTCATACGCGAATCGGATCACGCAGTTCGGCAGGAATTCAAACACACCAAATATATAGCCTAATATATATATATATGCAGTTCAACCCGCTAAAATAGCAAGTGTAGCATGCTACTGCAGTACATCTGAATTATGACTAAAAGTTTGAAATGTCAGAAAACCATGCTGTTACGCATCCTCAAGCTATTTTTAGTGGGTATACGGAAATCCTTGACAATTTCTAGTGGGTATACGGCGTATACCTGCGTATCACGTAGACTACACCACTGCTTTTAAGTAGGATCACACGGTCCACAACATGCTACCTATTAGCCAAAACAATAATGTCCACCACTAAAGATAGCATTATTAGCACTCTTCCGGACCTGTCCCAGATGAAACATGTATCAGATAACCGTGAAGATCTGGATAGTGTAATAGAAAACCTGAACACTGTTTGTTTTACCACACTGGAAGCTGTTGCTCCCATTCGGAAAAAGAGAATTAAAGAAAAAACGCCAACTCCATGGTATGACCATCATACTGCAGCCCTTAAAAAAGTAGCTAGAAAAATTTAACGAAATTATAGAAGCACAAAGTCAGAGGTATGGTGTGCAGCATGGAAAGAGAGTGTTCAATCAATCTCAGCAAGCTCATTAAAGAAAATCATAATAACCCTTGTTTCCTCTTTAGCACAGTTGCGAAACTGACTAGAAACAAAGAACAAACAGAAACCAATAGCAAACTCCAACACAATAGTAATAACTTCATGAACTTCTTTACTAACAAAAATACGGTTATTAGAGAAAACATTGTAGCTACGCAAGCAGTCACCAATCTACCCAGTAGTACATTTTAACACTAGATTACCACACGAACATCTTGAGTCATTTAAGGCTACTACAATAGAAGAGCTCTCTAAATTAGTAACGTCATCCAAAACATCGTCCTGTATGTTAGACCCCGTCCCCACAAAATTACTTAGGTATTCCCTGTAGTGTCAGACCCAGTATTAAATATCTTTAACTCATCGCTAAAACTAGAGAACGTTTCAACAGCCTATAAACTAGCAGTTATTAGATCGCTCATTAAAAAACCACACCTTGACCAGGGAGATCTTAATAACTTCAGACCAATCTCAAATCTCCCATTTCTTTCTAAAATATTAGAAAAGGTAGTGGCAAGTCAGCTATGTGCATTCTTAGTGAATAATAGTACTTATGAAAAGTTCCAATCAGGATTCAGGCCCCACCAAAGCACAGAGACAGCACTGCTTAAAGTTACAAATGACCTCCTTTTAAAATCCGATCATTTTTATATTACTAGAGCTTAGTGCAGCCTTTGACACAAAAGATCACACAATCTTACTCAATAGACTAGAAAACTATGTAGGCATCAGTGGTCAGGCGTTAGCCTGATTTAGATTGTATCTAACTAATCGCTATCATTTTGTTTATGTAAATGAGGAAGAGTCATATCACTCCCCCGTTAAATACGGTGTACCTCAGGGATCAGTTTTAGGTCCTATCCTGTTCTCTTTATATATGTTACCTCTAGGAGACATCATCAGGAAACATAACATAAGTTTTCACCGCTATGCAGATGATACCCAGCTTTACATCTCCTCACATCCTAGCGAAACACACCAGCTCTGTAAACTAAAAGACTGTATTAGCGGTATAAGTATACGTTTTTCAACCCTGTGGAGTCAGCCGACATTGGCCTAACTTAGCACCCTCTTATATACGAGACATTATTAATACGCTCGCTTGTAAAGTTTATTCATAGCTGCTGTATTTTGCTACTTATATTGTCTTTGGATTTTTCTGTGTTTCCCCTTGCTTCTTTTAATGTAAAACTGCTTTGAAACAATTACCAATTGTGAAAAGCACTATATAAATAAAATTGAATTGAATTAAAAATGTAACTAAGATTATTCAATTAATCATCTGTATTATATTTACTATTTAATTATATTATATTTATATTTAACCAAATAGTCAAAAATACCCAGATAACGCCTTTTATTTAGTACTACATAGTTCACAGTCTTTGTAACGTGTTTCAGCAATACATTTATAACATTTATAATGTGTTTAAAAACAATTTTCAAGATCGACTTTTCAGGGACTTTAATGTCTTGTTGAGAGAGATCTAGTGAAACTGGACTCTAATTATATCTAATCATATCCATAGTTAGATCTATCAGGATAGATCAGTTTGTTACCTCAAGAGTATGCTAAAATAATTGATGTCATTTTACAGTAAAGAAAAAAAATAAGATGTTTTACACAAATATTACAGAAATTTTCTTAAAATCCTAAAAATGTATAATTTATCTTTCTTAAGTAAGTTCTTATTCATGCATCCGGCCGCTATATATGTTAAAATGTATTGTGATCTTGATTTTGTGCGAGCTGTGACAGGTTACTGGTTAGAAGCGATACACTGATAATTTGCCTTACATACGTACCTGTGTTTGTTCTTATGACGGGTGATGGAGTCGCAGTTGCTTGGTGTTTTGTTACTGTTGAAAAACAGATACACAAAATCATAAATCTGCCGCAGATATTTAAACGTAATGAATAAATAAAGAGGTGCTCGTGTCTCACGTGGTTTCTGAATGCATTCATTCACACAGTCAGACTTCTGCAGAAAGTTGTTGTGGTTTCCTTTGCAGCCGCCATACTGAAAGTGCAGACACTGTCCTGTTACCGAATCATAATACCAGCGTGGGAAAACTCCTTTACACGGGCCGACCACCGGAGGAACCGAACAGGGATCTGACACAGAGACAAACTTATACTCTCAGTATCAAATGTCCGGACACAGAGATGCTTTGTTAACAACGGCCATTACAAGAGAAAGAAAATGACACTGAAAGTCTGTACTCGTGAAGATTCATGTCCACACAAAGCAACATCTGTATGGCTTTAACAGTGGCCTGAATCACGTTTAAAATGTATTTCAACTATAATTTAATCATTTCTCATCTAAACATGTATGGCTTTCTATCCTCATAAAACACAAAAAGACTGTAATGCTCTGCTCTTCATTACAACCAAAGAAAGCAGTGACCAGCAATGACAATAAAATAGCACCATATGTAGGACTATATTATTTTTGCATGTCTATTACGTTAGTTTTGTGTAAAGAAAAGACCAAAAATTATTATTTTCTCAACTCTAATCATTTAAACTTGTAATTCGTAGGTATTTTACTATCAAACACAACACACTTTACCTTTAAAGTATGTTTGTGATTTGCCTTACCTTGGTTTACAGTGTCATAATGTTGGTGCTGTTCAGGTTTATAGGAGATATCAGGCATCTGTAGTTTTATGGGTGTCTGGACTGCTGCTTCAGGTTGTATATCTGGTTCATGTTTAGAGGGAAAGTTGGATTTACGTCCGCTGTCAACTACAAATACATAAACACACAACAAAGTCTATATTACCCATTTACATAAAACCTTGGTCATGAGTTATATACCGTCCATCAGGGTTGGACAGTATAACCAAATTATCACAGTAAGGTGAATATTACAAAAGTCATAAACAAAGAAATTAATTTAGCTTTAAAGGAGACATATCATGAAAATCTGACTTTTTCCATGTTTAAGTGCTATAATTGGGTCCCCAGTGCTTCTATCCACCTAGAGAAAAACCCAGTAACTTAGTTGTGATAAACCATTCTCTGTAAGCATGTGAAAAAATAGGTCATTGATTTTGGCTCCCCTTGTGATGTCAGAATTATTATAATAATACCGCCCCTTAATCTGCACTATCCAACCACAGCACTGCCATTTAGTGTAGAGAGGAACAAACAGCACAATTGAGTTTCAGTTTCAACAAACCCTATTATGGCGATCAGTGTTTGCATTTCTCCAGCTTATTTGCATTTAAAAAGGACACCCAAAAACAGCATATTTTTGCTATCACCTAAAAAAGTGGCAATTTTAACATGCTATAATAAATTATCTATATGTTATTTTGAACTAAAACTCATAACATATGCACTCTGGGGACCAGTGGCGGCCGGGACTTCTTTTTCGAGGGTGCACAATGCAAAGCTCGTCACAACATGTATGTAGTCCATTATGTGTGTGGTTCGTCATTTCAAAATGTGTGAACATATGTGCATCACTGGTCTTGTCAAAATAAGTGCCTGCTGCACACGCATCTAAAGGGTTTATGATAAAAGTGACACTTGTGTTTGCCAGATACTCGCATAATCTCATGCATAATCAGATTTTACTGTTAAGGGAGTGTCTTGCGTGTATTTTGTGAACGTGAGCGTCTCTTTTATCATAAACGGTTTTGACGCATGTGCAGCAGGCACTTATTTTGACAAGACACGGTTAACATTAAGCAACAAACACATATTTTAAAAACACGAGCAACACACATGACACTCCAAACACATATTTTGAATTCGTGCCCCTCGGAAGAGCAGTCACCAGCTGGGGACACAAATTATTATTTTTAAATCTTAAGAAGTATTGTGAAATATCCCTTTAACAAAATTATGGTACAATATATTTTCAACAAATTATGTAACATATATGAAATAATAAAACTATTATTATAAAGCTGATAGTATAGACTCAAAATGTGGCTTATTCAGTCAAAATCTGAATCTTTAAATTCATTGTATGAGTTGATTTTACCTTTGTGTGACACTGAGATGATGCAATGATGGTCTTTTGAATGTCTGAATACAACTGTTCTCAAACATCTATGTGCGTGTCCTTTAAGGGAGGAGTTTTGGGAAAAAGAGGGGCGTCTCTTATAGTACCTAAATCTTTAAAAGCTCCCGTTCTGTCTGTGATTTTGAAGCTTTGATTGTGTTTATAGTGGGCAATATAACATGTGTTCATGTTTCACGTGTAAAAAACGCGGTATTTTTCACACAATTTACTTATCTGTATAGCGCTGTTTTCACTGTCCTTGAAACAGGCTGATGTATTCCTTGTTATGTAAAGTCCCTCCTTCAGAAAAACGTATCGAGTTCTGATTGTGTAGTTTGTTTTGTGTGCTGTGATTCGATAGAAGCTTAGCTTAGCAGAGCCGTTTTAAGCTGGTGACTGACGTATTCATGTGGGCGGAGTTTAGTCAACGAACTGTTTTGCTGACGTCATTAAAGCAGGAAATAGAGGGCTGTTGTCCAAACCGACCGTTCGTTGTAGGCTTTTAAAGAGGAATTCTATTGAAGAAAATATATCGCCTAGCAGTGAATTTAGAGCTTTATCATTTTACAGGTATTATTTATGCTATTATAGCAAAATTACACACTAACTAGGGTTTAAAAAATGGTACCAGGAAGAACGTGACCTTTAAAACTTCCAGTTTGTGCATTAACCCTAACTGTGCTTGCCATTACAAACAACTATACTACACTTTTGGGTAGTTTCCCAGACAAGGATTAGCTTAAGCCAGGACTAGACTTTAGTTTAATTAGGAAATATAACTAGTTTTAACAAACATGCCTTACTAAAAACATTACTTGTGTACATTTTAAGGCAAAGCAAAGGGCACTGATGAATTTCAAGATATGTCTGGGCAAGTTGTTTTCAGTGTGGGCAGCTCTTACATTTATTTTAATGTACACTTCTGATAAAATGAAAAAGGTTTGGTGGTGTAGACTCACAGTTTTGGCAGAAGTCTTCATCAGATCGATCAGGACAGTGCTGCTTTCCATCGCAGGCATAACCGATGTCAATACAGCAGCCATCATCACACATGAACTGATAGCGAGAACAGTGACCTGTACACACTGAAACACACATTCATGTCAAAACAATTAATGACAAATCCCTCTTTCTGAATTGTTGGAGTGTGTAGGACACATTGAGATGGACATCTAGTAAACTCAGAAATATAACAACTGGTACATTTTGAAAATACGCCTTTGGTTTCCAAGCAGTTCAGACTTTCTGAGCTTTTTAATGCCCTTACTGCTTGCTCCTCTTCATCAATCCCACAATCCCCTCAGCTTCCAAACAGAATGGATCAAAAGACCTCTTAATCAGCTATGACTAACAGGGTTTTCTTTAAACAACATGAAAAACACATAGTTTTGCAAACAAACACATATTACAAAATATCATACATAATCACAGATAACTGCAGGTTGTTGTTAAATAAGATTGGTAAAACGTGAGCACACAGACCTTCTGCATTGGTTGCAGGTGCGAGTACACTGACAGAGACATTATCAGAGCTCTTCTGTCCCACTGTATCCGTTACAGTTAACTGAAAGGTGTAAATTCCCTCTCTGAGATCAATGAGTTTCAAAAGACCCGGATGAGTCACCTGCAACACAGATCAGACCACATTATAATGATATCATAATAATCTCATCTGTTCTCACATGCTGTTGATGGATATTAAACTCTTATTAACCTCATATATGTTTTACAGTCAGGATATCTGAGGTCCTTGTGAAACCACTTTATTACACAGTGATTGTATAGAAATTTTGTTTATCTGTTTAAAATTTACTTCTAAACTATAAATTAATGGTGTTTTGGTCTATGGTAAATGTTTACAAATTTAATGTAAAAGTACTTAACTAAACCATGTGTTTGCTTATGAAATATTACATTTTCATTTATACCACAGGGCTGTTGAATGCTTTATACTGATTTATTCTGGTTAAGAAATGATCCACGGGTATGCATTAAATGCACACATCTTCTGTCAAATGTCTTTAAATAACCACCTGAGCAATGTCTTTGGTAACTGTGGTATAAGTGGAATAATTGACTCCGGTCCTTTGAATTATTTGTAAATGAATTATGTTAATTATTTTCGAATAATTGAAAGGCTAGTTTAAACATCCAGAAATAACTCATATTTAAAATGATTATTGATCTATTGAACACAATTCTGCCATCTGTTGGTTAGATAAAGTTATGGAAAAAGTGTAATGACCATATATATCCTGCAGAGGACCATAGAGAACCATTAAGAACCATTTATTTTTCTGTATGTAGCAAACTGCTCCTGTCACAAATTCTATAATAGATTTTTGTAAACATATTTTTATCAAAGTTTTTAAATTGTTGTTGTTTGACAGCTTCTAAGTGATTGGTTTTGCAATCATGATGCATAAGATGTCACAAAAAAAACTGCAATTACATATTATATTTTTTATTTATTTAAGCATAAAAACAATTAACATGTGAATAAGAAATTAATAAAAAAGGTTGACAAATGAAAAATAAAAACTTTTTGATTGCCTTTCCCATTTATTTACAATATGGGGCCATTTTGACCCTCAATAACATTATAGTAAACTATTCAGATCGTATTTAACTTATCACTATCACTTTGTTTATGTAAATGAGGAAAAGTCATATAACTCTCCTGTTAAATACGGTGTACCCCAGGGATCAGTTCTGGGTCCTATCTTTTTCTCATTACATACACTCTAAAAAATGCTGGGTTATTTAATCTACCCAACTGCTGGGTTATGAAATGCTTTACCCATTATGGGTTATTTATATAGAATTTGGGTTATTTTGTGCAACTCATGAGTTGGGTCAAAATCCATCAACCCAACTTATATTGGTTGACCCAGCACATGGGTTGTTTGTGCTTCGAACCTCATCGTCACCAGAGTCCAGCACATCGTGAGCTCGTCACAGCAGAGAAACTGACTGTTCATCGAATAAAGGCGAATAAATAATAAAAGGTATGTGTACACTACATGTCTAATTTACTTTGTCTGTGTTGCGTTACCTATGTTTCCTAAACATGGTTTATGTTTTTTTTAAATGTGCTAATAAAAGATATTAAATACATTTGTGTTTTTATGTGTAATAAGTGGGATAATGTACAGCCAACCGGGTCACAAATAAATCCCTTCAGTGATAGGCTATCACCCTGTCGGGAACGTCTCCCTTCCCTCCCCTTACACTAACTGTGATCATTACTTACTATATTGTGAATCATTCTCGACTATATTATTAATCAAACATACACTTAAACTGACAAGAGCAAACGTTGGTGACCACAGGATGCAACTAATTGCGGGCTGCAACAACGCAAATATACTGGTTCATTTTACGGAACAAAGTATATAAAGTGGGAGGAGTTGGATCTAGATCCAACCCCGCCCCCTGGATCTCGTGTTCTGCAGTGAGGACCATCTCCTTCCGCCAGCTTCTGGCAGTTCGAGCTCACCGTTGGTCAGGTGAGTAGCGCAAATATGGTAAGATAGGAATGTGAGCTTAGTTAAATCAACCCATAATTGTAATTAATTTGACCCATCATTTGGGTACACTACATAACAAATATGTAGTTAAATCAACCCATAGTTGTAATTAATTTGACCCAACATTTGGGTACACTACATAACAAATATGTAGTTAAATCAACCCATAGTTGTAATTATTTTGACCCAGTGTTTGGGTAGAATATTTAACTCATCTGTTGGGTTACAGATGAGCAACCCATCTTGCTGGGTCAAATTAACTACTGTTGGTCTGGTGCAATAGTGATCCAGTGGTTGGGTTATTTTCCACCCAGCATTTTTTTGTGTGTATGTTACCTCTAGGACAGTGTTTCTCAACCCTGGTTCTCAAGGACCCCCTTCCAGAATGTTTTAGATGTCTCCTTAATTAACACACCTGATTTAAATTATTAGCTTGATAGGGTGACATTCTGGAAGGAGGCTGATGAGTTGGTTAAGGTGTTTTAAATAAGGAGACATCTAAAACTTTCTGGAAGGGGGTCCTTGAGGACCAGGGTTGAGAAACACTGCTCTAGGAGACATTATCAGAAAACATAACATAAGTTTTCACTGCTATGCAGATGATATCCAGCTTTACATCTCCTCACATCCTAGCGAAACCCATCAGTTTTCTAAGCTTACAGACAGTATTAGCGATATCAATGACTGGATGGCGAATATCTTCCTTATGCTAAACTCCAATAAGACAGAGATACTTATTATTGAACCGAATCGCTGCAAACAAAATATGTCAGATTACAAGTTGCTGCACTGTTGTGCCATCTTTCACACTCAAGAGCCTAGGTGTATGATGTTCAACAGCAGTCTATCTTTCGATAGTCATATCTTCAAAGTCTGCCGCACAGCATTCTTTTATCTTTTAAATATCTCAAAAATACACCATATGCTGTCTGCATCAGATATATATTTATGTTTGGTTCACAATGGGAACCAAATTTCAATTACCTTTTTTTACATGCATGCAGAGAATGGTTTACCAATACTAAGTTTCTGGGTTGATCTTATTCACATTTTCCTGGTTGATAGAAGCACAGGGGATAGCACTTAATTTGTATGATCTGTCCCCTTTATTGTAAAGCTGCTTTGAAAAAATTAAACAATTGTGAAAAGCGCTAAATAAATAAAATTGAATTGAATTGAACACACTATTTAACTAACTATTTTGTATGTGTTTAGTTATAGTTGCAAAAGTCACAAAGTCTCATGCCACTGAGATAAAAGGAACTGTTTTTTAATTAAGGACAATTCAAACAGGGTTAGACTGAACAACAAGACCATACAAGAGTTAAACTAGAAGATAACAGTGGCGCTTTAAATATTCACTTGATTATCCATCATAGCAATATCTGTTGTATGGTACCAAGGTTTATAGGTTTACCTTCATGTGAACAGATGGGTCTCCTTTGACAAGCGCCCATTCATAATGTGTGATTTCGTGATCATCAGTGCTGTCTCTACCGTCCAGCACGGCCCAGTCTGTCGGCAGCTGAACCACAAGATCCTGACCAGCATCACTGCGGGGCGGCTCATCCAAATCTGACAAACACCCGAAAACAAAGTCATGATCAACATCTACTGTGACAACACAAATAAACAACGCTGTTTACAACTCAAAACCTTCGTTTCAGTTTTACCCTTTTGACAAGAGTCTATTTCACTTTTTGAAAATACAACATTTATCCGAATGTACAATCAGGTGTAGACGTTGTTTATGTAAACATGTGCCTATTCATAAAATGTCTCGTTATTTAAGCCATTAGTCAACATTGTAGTCACTAAATATTTGCTTAGTTTTGTCCAAGCCTCACTTCAGTTTATTTTAGATTATTAGATGTCATGGTGCATTGGAACCGTGTCTCAAATCAGCTTCATGTGAGGAGCCAGGAAGAGAAGAAACTTTGAGCCTCACCCTCCCCTGACCCTTCACTACTGTTTACAAAGACTGATGTGATTATGTATTCATTGACATCTAACTCAGGCCCCTAAATGACCAGGGTCCACTTCAATTTTCATGTAATGTATGTTTATTATACCAGCTCCAATGATTGTCACAAAACCAGAGAAACGCACCCGGTATCACAGGCTCATCTCTCCCGTGTGAAGGTCTCCGGGCTGCGGTTTCGGGCCGCTCAGTGACCGCGATGACGGGCTCTTCGGGTCTTGCGCTGTCGTTCGCGCGACTGTACGTGCTAAAGCCGGGCTGAAAGGAGAATGCGCATACGTCCCTGCCTCTGTACGTGCAGTTGAACAGATAACAACGTAGGCTGCCGTCCGGTTGCTTCTGGTCCTCCTGGATGATGGCGGCCGTGCAGCGCGGGTGCGAGCAGCAGGCGTGCACGCAATCTCTCCAACTGAACACCCGCGGCGGTGCGGACAGGAACGCGGCGCCCTGTTCGATAGATGCGCTCGCCCGAATGATGCGCTCCTCCGCTGCCGTAAATTCGCTGACGCACGCGTCTCCATCATTCTCACCGGAGTCCGTCTCCTCCTGCTGAAGCTGCTTACGGAACTCCTCCAACAGTTCCTCCACGCCTGATATTTTGGACTTTAGGTCGGATGTGGGAGAGGATCGAGTCGCGGCCGCGCTCATCATACAAAAAATAAAATAAAAGACGAGCGCGCGCTGAACGTGATGCGCAGAAAGAGACATAACGACGCGCTTGCCCTGCTTTTCAGCGATGGGGACAATAAAACACCGTGTCTTACATCATATTCGACATCATGTATCGGTTTTCCATTAAAAAAAATCACCGTTTGCGCATTTTTGGAGGGCGGAACAAAGCGATGCACCTGTCGTTCGTTGGTCCAGAATAAATACACCGCATCATTGTGTGGATGTGGATGAAAAGTTAATCCTGCAGGGGGCGCTCGGTGGCTCATAGCTGTCAGTTATTGTTGTCATTTAATAAAATCTTTAAAACCTCCAACTGCCCCACCTGCCTATCTATATACTTTCCTTTGCGTTTAAAGACTGACTGATAGCCAGTGGAGTTGGACTACAGACAATGATGATTTTTAATTCACAAGGGTTAGAAATGGATAATTATGAAATTATGGTCTTTAAAATAGGTGATTCGGCTAGTGTTCTCTCTTGTTTAACTCGTTCTGGCACCTCTGCTTTGCTAAAAAAAAAAAAAACTCTTGATCATTTGTCCCACACGGCAAAAAACAACAACAACATTTCTTTGGACAAAATATGTTTTAAATATATCTAAATTTATTTTTGAATTTTAAAATATTTGTTGATATGAAGGTTGAAAATCCTACAATACAGCATTAAGCAGCGCTGTTTTTATAAACTGATTTTATTTTAATTTAGTATTTTTTTAATAATTTATTTAAATAAATGTGTCTTTTTTTCTATTTCTATTTGTGCTGGTCAATTATGAACAATAGGTAAAATCCTAGATATCTATGGGTAAAACGGGTACTGCAGGCAAAAATTTGAGAGAAAATAACAGTGGCCCCTCACCTGA
Source organism: Misgurnus anguillicaudatus (assembly GCF_027580225.2). Classification (NCBI taxonomy): domain Eukaryota; kingdom Metazoa; phylum Chordata; class Actinopteri; order Cypriniformes; family Cobitidae; genus Misgurnus; species Misgurnus anguillicaudatus. The sequence continues at coordinate 7,887,326 of NC_073354.2, forward strand.
CAGATGTACTGGTAATCTCACTCCAAACTTTAAAAAAAACTTAAGACCATCCGAGCGCTTTACTTTCTCCGTGCGCTCAATTTAAAACCTTTACGGCATCAACGTTGTCATTTCGCTAAAGGTATAACCGTATAAGTGAACTATAAACAATCTTCTAATTACTAAACTAGTTATCGGGTGTGCCATGTCAGTTTAGCGGAAGTCGTCTTGACATCTCGCGTGGTTCTGTGTGATTTGGTCAACTTCAAGTTACGCCCCCTTCGTGTTACGCCCCCTTCTTTTGTGGTCCACAGACAGGTTCGACTTCATGCGGCACCGCTAGATATGACATGCGGATGACGTCAAGGTACCGCGTGAGCTAGTCGAAAATAGACTTCTCCATATGATTTCTCGAATCGAACTCGCGGAACTTTGACGTCATCCGCCTGTCATTTTCTCGGAGCTGCATAAAGTCAAACAAGCCTGCGTTTGCCGGTGAACGAATAGTTTAAACGCATATATAAGTTTTTCCTCTCGTTCCTCTGATTTGGTGTGGATCATGAGCGTATGGCGAGTGGATAATTCCACCACGGATTACCCGATAAGACTCCAGATGAGCTGACACACTCCGTGTCCGTAGTTTTCAGGTAAGTTTTTGTTAAATTAACGTTAGATAAATATCAAATTAAGTCTGTGACCCTTAAAAGTTAGTGAGGCAATCTGTCTAACGTTACTACAGCACAACGAATAAAGTCCTTGTAACGTTAGTAGTAGCAGCAGCGCTATTCAGATTTGATGCATTTTTTCTAAAATCCTTGTGGGTGAATTAATAGGGATTTATTTGCATTCATTTTTGTTGTTATAAAGTGTTTATGTAAAACAATACGTGTCAGCCAATGATAGCTCGTTGTTATGCATAGCTAATAACCGACTAGATTCCGGTTGCGTCAGGTAAGGATTTTCAGAGATCACTCCTTCTAGTTTTTAGTTAGACAATGACAAAAAGATGGTAATTTTTTACTTGAAATGAATCTAAATACCTTTTACTTCACTATGAGTGTTTTTATTGCTGTATAAACGATGAACTGGTTAATATATAGACAGCTGGCAATTGCTTGTAAGAACAGCAGTTGGAAGTATTCTGATTCGAGGTCATTTAAATTTCAGGAAAAATATGAATGATGATTATCTATGATTATATAATATAATCTAATTCAATAATATAATTCAATAATAAAGTAATTTTGGTTGTTTTATTTCATTATGAGTGTTTGTTTACTGTTAAAATGATAAATTATGGTCAGTTGGTCAGTCCCGCTTGTTAGAAAAGCTTTTGCAAATATCTTGTCTGAGGTAACTTTTCATTTTAAACACATTCATTGTGTGTGAGTAATATGATTTTTGTTTTTATATATTAAAATGATGCCCCATTGGCAGTTTTAGTTACTGTATAAAGTGTATTGTATAATGTGAGCTGTATGGTTTAAGCAGCAAATTTAGAAACACAAGAGATACATTGACATTATGTAGTCCAGAATCTATGACAACCTTTTTGTTATGCACAGTGCAATCTGATTTACATTCATTCACATGAATGAATTAAGAAAATGTAAATGTTCAACCCTGTCAGATGCTTGAAATGTACAGTGTTTTAATGAACAGGTGTTTTATATCATAATCATTGCCATACTGTGGATCTTAACAGCATCCAGAGCTGGAAATGACTGAATGCATTTCTTGGCTTTTTCTTTACCTAATATTTCTCTCATATGTTTCCTGTCTTCTTGTGTGTACACAGGTCATTGGCACTGCTGCGTAGGTTTTCTCACTGACAGACACCTCAAGACATTTTTAGTGGGTGTTACTGGACATCATTTGTGGTGTCCTCCCCTTTTCACTTCTTTTCAGTCACTTTTGTGATAAATTAATCTTTCTGTACCACAATTTATGATTTGGAAATACATGTTTATAGATTAATTTGTCACTAATAATTTTTCAGTAGCTGTTTAAACCTTTTTATCTGTAATATTTAATAATGTCTTTTACCTACTTTTGCTTGTTTGCAAAAAAGATCACAACATCATTTGCTGTAAGTTGTTTTTACCCAGCTGTTACAGACATTTTTAGTGTTTGACTTTAACCTAGATGGTACATTCACACGGGGCGTAAGTGTAAACGCTTTCCATTGACTTTTAATGGGTGACGTCATGCATTGCCAAACTGAATTGCGAATCTGTGGGCGCCGCGTCACTGCCATTGTTGACGGCAGAAATGTAACATTTCTCAACTTTTTAAGTGGCAACGAATGCATCAGCCAATCATATCGCCTTATGCAAATAACCTAGGCAGAGCCAGCCAAATAAGTTTTTGGAAGACCGGAGCATGTGTAGCGGCCACTGTGATTGGCTGTTGGCCACGCTTCAGACAAGCCTTCCGTCAAGCGTTAACACTTTCGCCCCGTCTGTTTTATAGGAGAAATTACAGAGTGCAGCGTGCCCCTGTCATCTCTACTATGTCTGTTTCTCTGCGTAGGGCATGTACATCTATGATGCGGTCTATCCAGATGAGCTTCACTCCAATGCCATCATACCGACAGTGGAAGACACGAGCCAGGACTCTCCCCCACGAGATCCCACTCATAACCACTTCTCCCCCCTTAGTGAGACCAGATGCTATGTTGGGATCAGCGGGGACTCCATCGTTTGGCATGTACACGCTACATCAGGTGTAGGTAAGACGCACCCTTACTGCTGCCCTGGTGCTTTTGTTCTCAATGTTTCTGCGCAGGTGCCTGGATAATGAAGAATGACAAAAGCATTGGGGAATCCAGCAGTCAGAGATCCTAAAGAGTGACTCAAGTTTAGTCGCGGCAGTACGCCGTACATCTCCTACGACGAGGAAATTTGTGTCAGGACCGCTTTCAATGAATAGTTAATGTATGTAGCCCTTTTCACACAGATATTATGGAAAAACAAAGAAAACACATTCGGGATCATTTGATTTTGGTTCATTCACACTGCCAATGATTAGGGTTAACCTCTTTTCGGCATTGTTTAAAAGGGTCATAGCATGACTTTTTCAATGTTTAAGTGCTATAATTGGGTCCCCAGTGCTTCGATCAACCTTGGAAATGTGAAAAAGAACAACCCAGTAACTTAGTTTTGGTAAACCATTCTATACAAGCATGTGAAAAATTAGGTAGTTCAGATTTCGCCTGTTTTGTGACGTATTTAGCAAGGCCAATTACAATAATACCGCTATTCAATCACTGTACTGCCATTTAGTGCAGAGAGAAAGAGAGCGAGAAAAGAAAATTGACAGCACAAATGAGTTTAAATTTCAACAAACCACCATCATTGCGATCAGTGTTAGCACAGTGTTAGCACTTCATTCACTTATTAGCATTTTTAAGGACACACCCAAAAATGGCACACAGCAATTTTAACACGCTATAATAAATTATCTGTGGGGTATTTTAAGCTTAAACTTTACATACGCACTCTGGGAACACCAAATACTTATTTTACATTAAACTCCTTTAAAGGGATAGTTCGGCCAAAAATGATATTAAACCCATGATTTACTCATCCCGAAGCCGTCCGAGATGCATATGTCCATCATTTTTCAGACGATGACATTTTCAGTTATTTTAGAAAATGTTTTAGATCTTTCAGTAATCAAATGTGAAGTTATGGGGTCCACGACCTTCAAGTCCAAAAAGTGTGCATCCATCCTTCACAAAATAAATCCAAACAGCTACACGATGATAAACAAAGTCCTTCTGAGGGTAATCAGCGCAGTTTCGTTGTAGAAATATCCACATGTAAAACTTAATAAACCAAAATAACTCGCATCCTGTGATGCCGCCATCTTATGCTGCATTTACACCAACCGCGGAAGAGGCGTGAAGCGCGAGTGATTTCAATGTTAAGTCAACGTGAAGGCGCGTTAACGCACGTCAGGAGGTCTCGACGCACGGAAGAGGCGTTCGGCGCGGCACGGAAGATGCGTTTCCGCCTCTTTCGCGCGTGAAGCTCGCTCGAAAGGTGCGAATTGAGCTTTTTGTGCATTTTGCGCTTCACGCGAATTTGCGGCTGGCGCCCGAGTTGAAAAATTTGAAAATTGGCGGAATTTCACGCCGCGTTAACCAATCAGGAGCCTGCTTGCTGCTGTGGTGGCAGCCCCGCCCGGAGTCACTCATTCAACCAAAGCGTTGATATTGTCTGTAAGCAATTACCCAGGGCTATATGACACAAGTTTTTATTTCTATAGAGGAGACAGGAATAAAAAGGACCTCGCTTGGAAGAGTGTCAGTGAGGACATTGGGCAACCTGGTACCTTGTAATACACACTTCACTTTTGAATCACGTGACGTTTATCGACCTGCGTCGTTTATTTTTCCCCTATAAGGTTACCAAATACAAACTGGTTACTCTCTCGATAAATGCACAATCAACATCAGTCATCTTGCAAACAGGCTTGCAACGCGGTGCCAACTCACACAAGAAGCGGATCAGAAGAGCAGCAGTAGAACGTCACGTGATTTTCCTGTCAGACGTTTTTCTTGATTTTCATGGATAAGTTGGCTAAATGTTAATGTTTTGTTAGGATTCATTCTGTATATTGTTTAGTTTTTTGCATTGTCCTATTTTGTTGTTCTGTAGTAAAAAAGTAAATAAACATAAAAATTCAGTTAGGACGGACAAATATTAAAGTATTTAGCTATGCATATTCGTCTAAAACACATCATCAATTATGTTAATTTCACATACATTGCCTGTGAGCAAGATGATGTGAAATACGGGAGTCTGCACGAGGTGTTTATTTTGAAATTGACAGGATTTTTGACTTTTATTTTATATTTACGGTGCGGCTTCAACGCGGCGCACGTCAAAAATAGACTAGGCACCTATCTTTAGCGAAGCAGCGCGTAGAGCAGCTTCTGGGACGCTCTTGAAACGTGCTGCGGCGCATCTGATGTAAACACAAGCATTGACTAGAATGACCGCAATCAGTTCCGGTTGCCTCTTCGGAGCCGTAACGCGCCACAGACTCGTGCGGTGTAAATCCGGGGTAAGGTGGCGGTGCTACCGGAAGGTAGTTATTTTGGTTTATAAAGTTTTAAATATGATTATTTCTACAACAGCACCGCGCGGATTACCCTCAGAAGACCTTTATTTATCATCCTGGTGCCGTTTGGATTTATTTTGTGAAGGATGGATGCAAATTTTTGGGACTTGAAGGTACTTGCTATACTTCACATTTAATTAACTGAAAGATCTAAAACATTTTCTAAAATAACTGAAAATGTGTTTGTCTGAAAAACGATGGACATATGCATCTTGGACAGCTTAGGGGTGAGTAAATCATGGGTTTAATATCATTTTTGGCCGAACTATCCCTTTAAGATGCTTTCCGTAAATTATATGCCAATGTTACTGGGTCTCCTTTACGGAAACGATCCCAGAACACAGAAGCAAAATCACCACAAGGTCACAATGCCTACACCACAACAGCTCTACTGCTGTGCATCTTGAGACAAAACAACAGCACTAATATGTGTTAAGATATGCCATTGACACAAGGTGTGTTTAAATTAAGGCAAACATGCATTTTAGTCTGGGACTAGGAAAGCCCTGTCCAGAAAACCGTCCCGTATAGTTCACTTTGCACAAAGAAGGATCTAATGTCACCTCAGCAAATACAGTAAAAGACTTTGTGCTTTATATTAGACTGAAGTCTTTCTTTTAAAAAATCATATCTCGCACGTCACATAAACTGCCTTCTTCCACCCTTAAAAACAACGTCAAGCTGTGGAACATATTATCTGCATGATGAAGAAAAGCTTGTTCATTTATGACGTCTAGATTAGACACATTTAAAGACACATCTCTTCAGCCTAGCATACACATAATTGCATCAAGTATCTTTGCCTCAGGTTATAAATAACTTAATAACAACTTCACTACCTAAAAAGTTATGAACAGCAGCCATGATAATTTTCTCTATTTGCATTTTATTTCTACTAGCACTTATGCAAGCTCCAGTCTGGATCCTGTCTCTCTCAGATGACCGAACACAAATGGAAAGATGACATCTTGCAAGGACCGTAGACGACGCCAGTGCTGGACTTACGTATATTGATCTTTAATTGATATATATATATGAAATATAAGTGATCGCAATCATTTATCAAAATATCTTGCTTTGTATTCATTACAGTAAAGATATCAAAATCAAAGTTATTTTAAATATTGTCCCGGCTCTTTAATGCTTAATAATGGCATTGACTGGGCATCAATGTTTTATAGCTCCAAAAGTGCATCCATCCATCGTATAAGTGATCCATATATAACCCAGTGAGTCTTCGGACACCAAACGGTTTGTGAAGCTTTAAGGGAGTTATGTAATGTAAACAGACAATAACAACTCTAGATTCAACGTGCTGCAATATTTCGATTGCCTGGTTACATTATACATGTTTCCTGACTATCACGAAAAGCTCAAAATTTCAATTGTTTGTATCACAAACCTATTGGTTTGCTTTACAAGACATTTACTAACCCACTGGGTTATGTATTGATTACTTAAATGATGGGTGTATAAACTTTTGAGCTTTGAAAAACATTGATCTCGGTCAATGCCATTATCAAGCAAGAAAAACCCAGAAATTATGTAATATAACTAGGGATGCACCGAAAGGAAAATTCTTGGCTGAATCCGAATAAAATGAAAAACTCAGCCGAATACCGAAACAACCAAACAATGTATATTTTATTTTTCATTTTTCTAATTATTTTGCCAATTTTCTCACTATTGCGCAAGTTACATTTTTCACATTATTTAACAATTAATTTTTTTTTACATTCTGGCAGTCATTATAGGGCCTTTTTTACACCTGGTCACTTTTCTGATCCGATAGCTATTTGACTTGTTAAAACTCTTGGCTAAATGGACATTCATCCGATCTTCTATTCCCGCATAAATTGCAAATAACCTACTTATTACTATGCCTTAAAAAACTTGCAACAACACGTATATATCACTTTATGTTGAGCAGCGGACGCACGCCTGCATGGACGGTCAAGCACGAGCAGAGAGAGAGAGGAGAGATGGCGACAAGATTAATCCTAGAGTCATTAGCTACAAAAGTGAGCGACACGCACTCGCTTGATGGGCATTCCTGGGCATGCCTACTCCTGGTTGCTTGGCAACAGTAAAGCAGTATCAAAGTCACTTCAGATGTATTGTTAAGTTACAAAAACTATGTTTTTGGATTTAAAAGTATTTATTTCTCGATAAAAGTAAAAAATGTATGAGATAAAATGCCAAACTTAACAGAAATACACATTTTCCGCCATCTTGAATTATTCTCTTCGACTCGAGCCACTGACCTACGTCACCCTGTGCCTTCACTCCGATTGGCAGTCGCTTTGTCACATTGCTCAGCATTTGCATAAAATAGCCTTTTTTGTCTATTTTGGCCCCACCTTGCTCGGCGCAGCGGCGAGCTCATCGCTTGTCGCTGGCAAACGGCCACTCCGATTGAAAATGAATGGTAGCCTGTCGCTTGTAGCTAATATGACTCCAGGGTTACAGGAGATGACAGAGGAAAAAGCTCTCAACAAAAACCTTACAAAAAGCTTATTGCTAATAAAAGTTTTATTTCTGGTTTAATATAAGCGTGTTTGTAATTGTAGGACTTACATTGTAGAGGTTTTAAGACGTTTTTATTACATACTGCTGACGCTCTTTGTCGTTCTATTACATGATATGAAGAGCTAAAGTCTCTTGTTCTCTACGTGCTTGTGCATTCAGCAGACAAATACACAGGATTGCCTCCGCCATGTCTTTTTAATACGCTGCAAGATGTATAGGATGTCTTGATTTTAAATGACAATTGAAACGTTTAGTGCTGTATGTTTTTGCGTATTTCTCAGACTTTAAAATGCTTACCAACATGTTTGCTGCATTTGCGCGTCTCTCACTCTCCACTGACGGCTATTTGATTGCTTCATCAAAGACCTCATTGTTCTGTAAAATTTATTCTGCCTTTTCACTTGTTCGGTGAACACAGAAAATTTGTTTTTTTGCTATTTTCAGACAAATAATTTTGGTTACTGAACATTCGGTGCATCCCTAAATATAACTCTTGATTGTGTTCGGCTGAAAAAAGTAAAACATAAACTTCTTGGATGACATGATGGTGAGTAAATCAGTAAGTTTTCATTCAAGTTATCAGACAGTCATCTTGTTGCTTTGACTGAATTCAATTAGAGATCAAAATCCCTGGTGGTAAATGAACACTGTTCAGCGTCTATTTGAGTGCACATTACAAAGTGACACTGAAGCAGTGTTTAACATTAATAAAATAATCAAGTAATGAATAAAGTGATGATTGAACATTAATGATGATGCGTGCTGTTAACAAGCAGAATCAATTAATGAAAAATAAACAAAAACAGAAAAAAGACGTTAAAGCAACAAGATGACTTGGAGATAACTCATCTTTTAAAAATGTATTTTATTTAATGGTTCAGTTTCTCCTGTATCTTAGACAAAGCGGGCCACATTAATTTAACTTAATACCTTCTGAAACAAATCTGGGTCCATTTATCATTTCTACTTATAAATGAACCTTTCTGTTCTGCTCGGTTTACAGTCTGTGGGTGAGATCTGCGTAGAGGACCAAGGCGTGTACTATGACAGAACGAAGTGCTGTGGCCCAAAGGTGAGACAAACCCTGCTACTAGGCATCTGTTGGACACGATACAGTGAAGATGGGCGCACGCTTGTTATATTTAAACTGGCCGAACCGTGCCCAAGAGCGACTGTCCCTCCTCTATGACTTGTATGCACTCACACTTTTATCGATTCGGGCAGGCTTTCATCATTAGTATGGGATTGTTTTAACCTGATAAGGAACACTGTGCTGTACATGGTACACCCCCTCTCTTGCACGTGACGCTGCATAAACGTCATTGTAACTTTGAAGCATTAAATCTTCAAAATATACGGTCATGCGGCACATCGTTGAAAAGCTTAGACTTTCGGGATTCCATTAAGCGCACACACAAAGCATAATATGATTTTAGCAGTCATAAAACTGTAATCTAGTTGTTAGTTACCTGAACCGGGCGGCACCAATTTAGGATATTTACTTACCTTCAAAATCTTCCCTTTATCCGCTTCGATGAAATTGTCTAAAACAAATTGTTCATAAATCCCCAAAAGTCTAAGGAAATGGAATATCCAAGCCTTTTAATCCAAAACGATTTGTTCATCTAACAATCTTGACGTTTCTGACCGAATTACGATATAAATAGTGTATACAATTAGTTCACTAACGGACATTCGTTCGAATCTCACTTTTCATTCACGATTTATAATGAATATATTCGGATGTCACGTTTATTGTGCAACGTCTGAGGAACAAATACGCCCCTTTGTGGAATTTCAGTCGTTCCATAAGGGGCTACAGAAAACATGAAGCATGCTCTCTCAACACTGGAGCCCATTGTAATGTGAAATTTGGGGCTTTAAATTTTGAGTCCTTTGGAATGCGATGACACAGCATTTTTATTATATCATATTGCTGAGTCGACCTATCGCTGCCGCTCAGACGTTCACGTAACCCTGCTGCATGTATCAGAAGGTTTACGCAGGCAGATGAGTTTAATGACTGTCGCCCAACTTGCATGTTTCGTCTACTGTACCGCGTTCTGGTGCGTTTTTATGCTCACACTGCGTTCCGTGCCTGAGCCGACCCCTGCAAATAGACCACAGCACGATAAACCTGAGCACGGTAGGGTGCAATCACACTAGTCAAACGAACTAGCCTTTAGAGCTAATACGCGCTCAGTGTGGGCTTGGTTTGGATAGTATGAGTACGCCCAAGCTGTGCAGCATATGTGGAAGTTTGCAAATTCTTATGCGTTATTGTGGATTCGCCTCCGTTAAAAAAAATCTGATCTGGTAACCTTTTACCTGCAAATTCACATGACATTATATGTGACCAATAGATGATCTAAAAATCACAGACCCCAAGAACACAAACCAAAATGGCGCAGGTTTGGGGAAAATGGAGTACATGCTTATGCTCAATTAACATGTTTAAAGTGTAGTGTAAATGTGTTTAAAGGCCAGAAACATACTTTACTCGAGTACATGAACACTGATGCAAGCACTTGCTCAACACAGTTTGGTGGTAAGCAAGTGGGTGACACGTACATTTAGATATCTTCAACAATAAAATGTATCATTTTCAAAACATTTGCACTAATTCCTCCTATAGCACCCTTTTTAAGTGTATAACCGATAATGCAAAGAAGATTTAGTACTGTTTATAATGCACAGCCAGACACATTCAGGAAGACCAGATGTTGGATGGCAATTAAATTTAAAAATCCAAAATTTTAATTTGAGCATACTTTCACATTTTTATGTTTCCATTTAGGTGATCCTTAAGTCACAAAATGGGACCTCTAAGAAGTGGTGTCCAGATCTTTTAAAGGCGGGGCTGACATAGATTGGGGCAGAAGACAAAGGCAATAAAGAGGAACCTCTAAGGTTTAAAAAAGGCGCTGCTTGCAGAGACGAGGGGAGGAAATAAAGCCAGAACACCTGAAGAGAATGTCTTATGATTTAAATTTTTTGTTATGTACATGCACATTATTATTTACAATATATTTCTACGATACATAAATATGTGACCTTGTATATGTAGTCCAGGCTACGATGAAATCATCAAAGTTTGAATTGACTGATTTAACATTGATTTCAGTCTTTGGCGTGACCTTACTCAGTCAATATTAAAGATGTCAAGATTATATTTTCACAGAATGTTCTTTGCATTGTGTGGGATGATTTTATGTAAGAAACAGTAGATCACAAAGAAATTCTTTGCTGGGTTTTCACAGGCCGGGTCACATTTATACAACATATGGGAATTATCTTGCGACTAAAACATCCAAAATCCAAACTGATATATTTTAGCATATTAAATGCAGCCACCCTTTGCCTAGAATTTAAAATATTTACTCTTGTTATTTTTTTTTATTTCTTAAGATGTCACCCTGGGATGATTTTTAAACCATGTTAAAGAAATGTCCATCTATTATGTGCTTGAACTGCTTGTTTGTCCAAGTTTTCTATTAAAAGAAATGTATATGTTAGCACTATATTTTTGTCCATTAACGTAATTTCAAACATTTAAACATACACCTTCAGAGTAAAAGATTTTTACGAGCATAAGAAATATTTTAATGTGGTGTTTCAAAACTTGTCAACAGTAATAGTATAGCAATGTATAATACATAGTTAATGAGTATGTCATTTATATTTATGTGATTAATAATCCAAATTGTGTGTCTTATATTTTTTAAATGAATAATTTGCAATCCATGATTGCCTTCTCCCCTCATCTTTAGGAAACCAAAACATTTGTTATTAGTTTACACACAACCCAGACTTTTAAACGGAGACCGGTTCTGCCCAGATGCGTAACCGTGACAATGCATGACGTCATAGTGACAGAGTTTCCCGAATAGAACGTTTGACGTCACAGAGAAGGTATAAAAGGCCGCGCTCTGAGAGATTCCCTCAGTTCAGTGATTCTCTGACCAAGTGAAGGTTAATCTCTGACAGCTTTTACAGACTTTACAGTCCGTACAACTCGTTCTTACAAAACGATTTCAACTCAAGCCTATTTAAAACGACAAGTCTACATTACTCCAGACAGTCGTAAAATAGACTCGAGGTAGACGATGTCTACATCAAAAGAGAAGCTCAAGACTGGAAGCGGTGCACGGGATGCTCGGCGAAAGTCAAGGAACTCTGCACCTGCTACTGTCCGAGTAATCTTTACCCTTCCCGGGGAAGTGCCTGATGAAGAGGTCCCAACAGGTCAGTCAAGACACGATTAGCAAACATTGAATATTGACATTTCTGTGACTGGAAAAAGCTGTCAGACAGCGCCGGAGAACAAGCGGTAATAACCGGTAATAACCGGCTGCCGTTAGATCAGAGAGATGCGCTGATAGGCGGTTTTTAACAAACATTTAACTGCTTAAACTTTATTTATGACACAGACAACTAAAGTAATCGCATAAATACTACAATGAATGAAGTTTTTGTCACTAATGAGAACATAAATAATCCATAAGTGTTCGCTACATCTCTGTCAGGATTTAGAGTGACATCGCGTCGTTTTTGCGCTTTAAAATTGTGCATCAACTATTAGCACAGATTGTGAACGTTATACTAACTTATTTTTAACACGTATTCTGGTATATATAGTCTTATAAGCATAGAGATTAAATAAACAGCTAGACTGCGCGTCGTTTGCTCGATCGTGGGCCAACAGCGCCGCCATTAGTGATGGCAACTTCTCCATTAATCTCAAAGTAATTGAAGGTAAAAATGCCTCCGTCGTGTGCAGTTTGGTGTTATACAAACAGTCCCACACCTCAAAACAAGTCTCACGGAATTACCTTTAAAAAATAAGACTTGAACAATTGTTTCTGGTGGTGTTAGATCATTATAACATTGTTTTGATAGAGAGATGGCAACTGGAGGCAGATTAATAGCTAGCAATATCGCTATTAAGCTATACATGTTAATACTTAATTATATTTCACAATGTTTACATGTTTTTTAATATAAATATATGTAATATATTTATTATAGTTATTATAAATTGTTTGTCTTACTGTGGTTAGCTAAGTTAGTGACAGATTCCTGAAAGAGAAACATGATGAGGCATTGAGAGGAAGTTGAAAGAAGATACCTTAAATAAATCCCCAAAAGTCCTTATGTTGTAAATAATGTAGGCCTCTATGATATAATTGTAGTGCTATAAAAACGAATGCAGACTGTCACTCTTTGCTTTAAACTAGCTGATTTTACTGAAAGCACAAGAAAACGAAATAGTTGTGGTTAACAAAAAGCAATGGGAAGAATGTATACATTATTCACGTAAGGGATGCCTCAGCAAGTCAAATCAGAGAAGCGTATATGATCATGATCCTTTTATAAAATCTGTAGACTAAAGCTTTTATACCACGGTTAGTTTTAGGTTTGATATTGCGTAGTATGAGCCTGCAGCTACAGACCCCCGCCCAGAGACCCGCATTCTTAGACCCCTCGTTTTTCGAGACAGCGCCCCCTGCTGTTTGGAAGATCGCATAACACCCTTATCCAAATGGCGTTGAAAACAATAGGATCGTCAATATTACGGTCTCGTTTTATTTAAAGTTATCCAAATAAATATTTGCGTTCCCTGCTTAATGCATGTGCCAAAAACTCTGCTTTCTCTGACTAACAAATTACCCAGTAGTCTGCAGTATTTTTTGAGAGTGGGTGTAATTGAAAGAAAATTACTGATGGAAGGGATACAATTACAGATTAAACTATCTTCAGAAAAATATTATGTGATATTATATAATGGTCTTATTAACATTATATCACGCTAACAATACAAAACTTGTTTTTTGATATTTTGAAATAAGAATTGACAAAACACCAATAATAAACAATTCTGTACTTTATTGAACAATTACCTAAACATCATCTTGCTGTAAACGGGAGAAAGCAAAGAAAAAAGGGAAGAAAGAATTGTGTTAGTGACTTTACTTGTCATCTTCAATTTCATTAAAAAGAACTCTTCATTTATAAGTCACTTTGGATAAAAGCGTCTGCTAAGTGAATACATGTAAAATAATGTAAATGCATAAGTAAGTAATTACTTCCTGCAGGTGATTTTACCTTCTTTTTTCAGTCTTTTGGAAACTGCTCTGTCAAATTCCTTGACTTCACCACAATAAAAGATGAATGCCATTGTCAAAAATATTGTGTAATAACAAATACCATTTTTTGCAACGGAGGAACACCACCTCAGCTTCCTGCCAGGATTATGCCTGCATTTCACATAGGCCATGAATGATGTCCATATAAATTAATACATCAATGAATTAATATAAAAACATTGCATGTATGAAAACAATAGACACAATCCAATTGACAAACATGTTTGGGCCTACTTCAGGATAAAGAAAACTACAAATAAACTCCACTTCATTCTTGAAGTTTAGTTGAGTTTTAGATTTATAAAGCAGAGCTTTGAGGTATTGAAAAAGAATAACACACTGCTGCTCACTGTCCATGGCACACATGGCTTTAGGGGGAACCACTTTGATGGTAATCAAAATCACTGCAGCATTTGTGAGATTTTGGAATTTCTGAAGTGAATTCCCCCTTTGAATAGTTATATCCACCTTTAAAAAAGAGAGAAAGAGTCAAATTCAAATTTTAAGACCACCCCACAGAGTCCATTAAAGGAACCCAAACAAAAGGCCAAATGACACATTCTAGCTGACATGTTAATACCATAGGCTGGTTAATAAATAGTTTAGGCATTGTAAATTTGATTATTAGTCAATTGTATGAGTTGTAAATAGCTGGCAACAAATTTATATCACAGTTAAATTGATATTGATTCATTTTAATACTTACTTTTTTAAGAACTCATTTAAGTAGTCTACATAAATTATATAAAGTATAATAATTACTCCTGCATTAATTAAATAAATGTATAGTTTTAGGAGAAAATGTCTGGTAATTAAAAAAAGGTCAAACGGTAAATCTGATTAAATAATTAATGATGACATTCTTTGATATTAACACACTTAGTGGTAGTTTCCCGGACAGGGATTAGTTTAAGACATGACTACTAGTCACTAGTCACTGTTGGTCTATGCTGGTTTAGCTGGTGGTCACCAGCATAGCAGCACCAAAACACAACATATGCTGGTCTTGCTGGTATGACCAGTATGGGATGCTGGTGCTAATGCTGGGTTGGTGCTGGTTTAGCTGGTGCTAATGCTGGTTTGGTGCTGGTTTAGCTGGGGCCAATGCTGGTGCTGGTTTAGCTGGTGCTAATGCTGGTACTGATGTTGGTTTAGCTGGTGTTCACTAGCAAACCAGCACCAAAACACAGCATGGGATGCTGGTGCTAATGCTGGGTTGGTGCTGGTTTAGCTGGTGATAATGCTGGTTTGGTGCTGGTTTAGCTGGGGCCAATGCTGGTGCTGATGCTGGTTTAGCTGGTGCTAATGCTGGTGCTAATGCTGGTTTAGCTGGTGTTCACTAGCAAACCAGCACCAAAACACAACATATGCTGGTCTTGCTGGTATGCTGTTTTTCAGCAGGGTAGGTCTTAGTTTAATTTTGAAAATATAACTAGTTTGATCAAACATGCCTTATTAAAAACATTAGGCTACTTGTGTACATTTTGAGGCCAAGCAATAGCCACTGATGTATTTTAAGACATGTCAGTGCAAGTTGTTTTCAGTTTGGGCAGCTCTTATATTTATTTAAGTTAATCCCTGTCCGGGAAACCGTTCCTTAATGCATTTAATTGGTCTACTTTAATGTCAACTAATTGTAATCGAATTTTTACAATGGCTTGCAATGGTCTACAAAAAGTCTAAGGTTAAAAGCTAACGTATTTAGCTATAAATATTTTCGGGGAAAAAAGGCGAAAAGCATACATTATCTGCTCAAATTTTGTTACAATCTATCTTTACAAATATTAAATGTACTATTGTATCGATGGGCTAAAGTAGTTTGATTAAAAAACAATTAGAATGAGTATGATTCGCTTAATAAAATTGACGATACTCGCGTTTCTTGTCACGCTGTCTCGAAAAAAACGAGGGCTCTGAGAATGCGGGACTCTGGGCGGGGGTCTGTAGCTGCAGGCTCCGAGTCTGCAGCTTCATAATATTGTTGATATTCGCTGTATATTTAATTATGGTACATAAAGGGACCGTCTGCAAATACCACATAGCACAAAAAAACGTTAACCATGTCCAGTTGTCCATGCAAATGACAGGCTCTCAAGTTTTACCAAACATTTAGAGTGAGATTACATCTGCTAGGTGTGTATTACTCGGGCATTTGCACCAGTGGCCCCTCAACCCTAAAAAATTCTCTCAAGTTTTTGCTAGCAGTTTAATTTTACCTATTGTTTATAATTAACCAACACAAATAGAAAATGTATTTAGTTACAACTTGTAGTAAACTTTTTAAATTTACTACATATGGTACCTAAATACTTTTTTTTTTTAAATAAATTTTTTACACATTTTAGTCATGATGTCTCAAAATAGCACAGTTAAGTACACTTAGATATTGTTAAGATTATATGTATATTATATACAAATCAGTATATAATATACATATAATAAGCATATGTTATATGTTTATTATGTTATCATGTTTTTTTATTTTTAGTTATAAAGGCTTAAATCAAAATAAACCGACTGTAGTTTGATTGATATTAATTGGAATGCACTATAAAAAACAAGATTTCTGAAATATTTTAAAAACCAGTTTTGGAACCAATCTTTTCATATGCATTACCACATTATTTTAGACAAAAATCTGCATAATTTCACTTAGGTTATTTTTCAACCAAAATTCATAATTTTGTTTATCACAATTGTGTGATACTGTATTTAATGCACATCTACAGGCTCTCAGTGGCCCAGCTATCATAAGAATTAACCCTGTAATTCCTGGGCAGATTTCATATGATGATGTAATTGATGACTACCTCAAAAAATGTATGGACAATCAGGGTTTAGGGATGTTTAGTCTTTAGTTTTCAGAATTCATTGAAACGCAATTTAGGTCAACATTTGGAATGTGTTTTTTATAATAAAGTTTGTACAAATGTATAGTATTGTATATTATAATGTCGTTTTTTTAAGTATCACAAGTAATGTTCAAAATATCCCTTTTGTGAGCCTACTACAGCCTAGAGCTGCACGATTCTGTATAAAATGAGAATCACGATTCTTTTGCTTAAAATAAAGATCATGATTCTCTCACAATTCTTAAGAACTTCGTTAATTTGAAAGACGTGCAACCCCTGAACATTAGTTTAACATTAGTTTTTACAGATGCAAATTAATTATGATTCTGAAAGTTTCAGATAAGTGTATAATCTTTAAATTCAGTTAATGTTCACAGACCTGCAACATCTAACAATGACAAACACACAGAAAGAGTTAATGTTATAAAATCTGACCATTAGTTTATTTTTATTTAACATACAGATATACAGATTTACAGATCAGTTTTGTTTTTAGATGAACTTAATTTATTCATGCTAATGAAAAACGTGTTATGTATTAAGTTTATTTGAAGAAAAAAATGTAAATATAAATTTTAAGTAGCCTAAATAAAAAAACAAATACATTTTTGTGCAAATTGCTGTCACATGGATTGACATTACTTTGTGGTAATGAGCTATGACGCGGTTCGGCAGCAACCAATCGCAAGGTGGAAACGTTCCGCAGCAACCAATCAGATGGCGTAAACCTCTGCTTGAGAATTTTAGAGAATCGTTGGCGCGTGAACGTCCATCGGGTGAATAAATCTACATGCACGCTTAATCTTCACACCCACTAGAACACTTGGGCCAAATACAAGAAAACGTAATGTAAGTAGTCAAGTGGTCAAGTGCAAAGACAGCAAGTGTGGTTATTTTGACGCAGCCAATGGTTCCCCCTGTGCTAAAAACCCATTCGGAAGGGATAAGATCCGGAATAAGATCCTCTTTTTGTACTAAAACTACGCCAAGGTTCTTGTCGGACGTAGCTGCGCATAGCTCTGCCTCTGCCTCACTCATTCTTTTTAGTTTCTGTTACTTTCTGTCTAACTTCTCGGCGAAAGCATCCGCTGTACCAGTGGAGCGAACACAAGCACGAGCACATCTGGCTTGCACAATA
The DNA here is from genome assembly GCF_027580225.2 of Misgurnus anguillicaudatus. Classification (NCBI taxonomy): domain Eukaryota; kingdom Metazoa; phylum Chordata; class Actinopteri; order Cypriniformes; family Cobitidae; genus Misgurnus; species Misgurnus anguillicaudatus. Next base: position 7,905,100 of record NC_073354.2, read on the forward strand.
ATAAACGCGGCCGCTGTGATTGCGTGTTGTCGAGAGAACTGACGAGACTGCGTCTTTCCTTCTTGAAAATATAATTATCTAAATCGCCGAAATACTGCATTAAGATCATTTGGGGGTTGAATCGAGATCACAATCTTTTAACGATTAATTGTGCAGCTCTACTACAGCCTGTAAAAAGGTGTGCTTCAATACATTTGTATCTTAAGATTTCATTAACTTTGTGAAGTTGGCAGATGGCCCCTTAGCCAACCTGCCATGTAAAACAGCCTCTGGTGTAAGTTGAATAATTTTGCATAGGACCTTTATAATGAAATATTGAATGTTCGTTTACAAACGTGAATAAATACAAAAATGAAACTGAATAACATTTAGTGTAATTGGGTATTGTCGTATCTGTAAAACTATAACATTCTCATAACAAAGCCAAAGTAGGGAAAAACCTACTTTACTGCGGTAACATACCGGAACTCCACACAGATCAGAAATAACTTACTCTTGCCACCGCTAATATGGCAGCGCCGCTGACCAAAGCAGCCAAATAGCAGGAGTGTCATTTTATAGAATTTAAAACTGTTCTTTACAATTTCTGTTAAGAAACACGTTAACTGTTACTGTACAGATTTGAATTAAGTTTATAATGTGTTTTTTATGTCCGGTCTGTCCAGCTGTTAGACAAAATACCATTTTGTCTACCTCAGCTAATGAGTTCGTGACCCGCAGCGGTGTACGCGATGTTCGGCGGAGGTCAAACATCGCTACACCTGCAGCTGGTCACCTAAGGTTGACCCTTCCAGGAGCTGTAGATGATGAGGAGTGGAGCCCAGAAGGTCAGTAAAATATTTACATTTGTAATAATATATACAGTAAGTTTTGAAACACTTATTTTATATATTTCTTCACATTTTACAATATGAATAAACTCATCAAAAGTATGGAATAACACAATGCCACTAAAACGCATATAAAACATATATAATTTATACAATGTTTTATAATGTTTGTCAAAATACCACAATAATTATACAATATAATGTGTTAGATTTAAGTTTATAATGTGATGTTCATCTTTGCTGTGTCCAGCCGTTAGACAGAATACAATTGTGTGTACGGCAGCTCATGGGCTGGTGACCAGCAGCGGTGTACGTGATGTTCGGCAGAGGTCAAACATCTCTACACCTGCAGCTGGGCATGTGAGGTTTGCTCTTCCCGGGGCTGTAGATGATGATGAGGAGTGCAGCCCAGTAGGTCAGTCAAATATATACATATGTGATAATATATCAGTTTTGAAACACTCATTCTATATATTTTTCCACATTTTACAATATGAATAAACTCATTGAAAGTATAGAATAACACAATGCAGCAAAACGCATATAAAAACATTTATAATTTTTATAATGTTTGTCAAAATACCACAATACCTATACAGGATAATGTGTTACATTTTACATAAGTTTATAATGTGTTGTTCTTCTCTGCTGTGTCCAGCTGTAAGCCAGAATACCATCCTGTCTTCGCCAGCTTGTGGGCTTGTAACTGGCAGCGGTGTACGCGATTCTCAGCGTAGGTTGAACATCTCTACACCTGCAACCAGTCAAGAGAGCATCGCTCCTCAATGGGCGGATAAGGAGTGGAGCCCAGAAGGTCAGTCAGTACCCCATTATATTGACACCTCAAATATATACATATATAATAATATATCAGTTATGAAACACTCATTCTATATATTTTTCCACAATATGAATTAACTCATTAAAAGTATGGTATAACATAATACAACGAAAACATATATAAAATATTTCTATAATATGTTTTATAATGTTTTTCAAAGTAACACAATAACTATACAGTATAATGTGTTAAGATTTTACATAAGTTTATAATGTGTTGTTCATCTCTGCTGTGTCCAGTTGTAGGACAGAATATCCTCCTGTCTACGACAGCTCATGGGCTCGTGACTAGCAGCGGTGCACGTGATGTTCAGCGGAGGTTGAACATCTCTACACCTGCTGCTAGTCAAGAGAGCATCGCCCTTCAAGGGGCGGATGAGGAGAGGAGAGAAGCAGGTCAGTCACAACATTATAATGACACCTCAAATATAAATCATATCTGGGGGGAGTAAATAACTGGAAAATGTTTATATTTGCATGAACTATACCTTTAAGGGATTTAAAGTATGTACTTCAGTCATTTAAATATGTATTTAAGTTTTAAACTCATGTACTGTGAGTTGTAGTGACATTTGAAGCCTTTTTTGAGAAATGTTTGCAATTTAAAGTGATAGTAAAAATATCTTTTACAAACTTATGTATAATAGCTCAGGTAGCTTTAGCACATTTGGAAGTCGAGATTGTAACAAAAATCTCAGGGATGCAAATTCACAGTTTTGCCTCCAAAATATAGAATTACTTTTGTGCTGCCATTTTTTATTTGAAGTTCGAGGTTGTGACTTAATTTCGATTTAAAGTTGAAATCGTGACACCTTTAATGTCCAAATGTGCGTGAATGGTCATAGTGAAACGGTTACAAATTCACTTAAGTTGCACCCAAATTTATTTTATGTCTAGCTGGTTCATTTATTTGACTGTTAAAGGTGCATTAAAGCGAATTCACGCGTTTTAGACCTAAAACATTTTTTGTTACATACAGCAAGCATCTCCTCACTATCTGCTTGCTGCCTGTCCGGTGATCAAACTGTAAAAAACGCGATCTCTGTAGACAGCCCAGGCTCAACAAACTGCAATAAACACACAGTGGCCAAACCTAGCAACACGAAACAAAAAAAAGTGTTCCAGCCAATAAACGACAAGAAGGATTTGGGGGTGGGGGTTGGGCGCGTTCATGAAAGCACGGAAGGGAGGGGGAGGAGGAGGAGATAGCTACGCTCCGTTTGTTTGAAAACAGTTCAAACATCAACAGAAAGTGACGTCTCACAGATTCGCTTAGAGCGCCTTTAAGATATATATTACCTGTATCTGGTTGTAACATCTGTAATTTGTCTTTTCTGTTTCTGTCTTTTAGAAAATCAAACAAACCAACAGAAGAAAAAGGGCATCCTTGTTTTCTTCCAGAACAAATTGCAAGCTATAAAGCGTGCTTTTGGTATCCGCCGAAATGAGTATCAACTGGATCCAGCTGATCCTCAGCCAGGCCTATCCGACCTGGAGGCGAGAACCCGTGAAGATCAAGTTGATCTGCAGAAAGGTCCATCTGGACTCAAGCCAACGGGTTTTCAAGAACCAGCAAGATGCCTGCATGGTTCTTTTACCTTGGAGAAAACAGTTCTTCAGGAAGAAGCTGATCCCAAATTTGGTCCCTTCGACCCGGAGCCACGTGCTCAACGTGATCAGACTTTTAAGCAAACAGGTCCATTCGACCTGAAGCCACGTGCCCGTCAAGATAATTGGCAATACAGTCCCTTCGGACTTGAGCCAGCGGGCCATGAAGAGCCAGTCTATTGCCAGGCTGGTTCATTTTCCTTGGAGAATACAGTTCTTCAAAAAATGGCTGATCCTAAATCTGGTCCTTTCGACCAGGAGCCACGTGCTCAACGAGATCAGACCGATAGGCGTACAGGTCCATCCGACCTGAAGCCACGTGCCTGTTTAGATAATTGGCAATACAGTCCCATCGGACTTGAGCCAGCAGGCCATGAAGGGCCGGTCTATTGCCAGACTGGTTCAGATTCCTTGGAGAAAATAGTTCTTCAAGAAGAGGCTGATCCTGAAAATGGTCCCTTCGACCCGAAGCCAAGTGCTCATCACGATCAGCCTTATAGTCAGCCAGATCCATCCGACCTGCAGTCAAGTAGTCATCAATGTGCCTACCCTGCTAGTGAGTATACTGTTATTATGTTCTGGTTCACTCTATCCGGCTTTTTATTGCCAGCTTTATTTTTAGCAGTTTCTCTCCTAATTGGTTTAAACTAGTGCCCAGTTACTGTAATAAGTGTATTTATACGGCAGATGTTTATCTAATATCTTCTTCCTGTATTCAGTATGTTATGTGTTATTCTGATGGACTCTTGTTTCAGCACAATGACTCTTGAGCTTTTCCCATCATCTTGTCCTGATTTTCGTTTTAAAGAAATATTGTTTTTTTTTAATGGTTGTCCTGCTGTTTCACTCTTGAACTTGATCTCAAACATTCATCTTGTTTATTCTGCTAGTAGCTGATTAGCATTGGATGTATTGAACAACTCTCAATTATCTGTACATTCATTAAATGAATATTTATTCTCTCTGTTATATTATAATCAGCACTGCTATTGGAGTTTATGTGAGACAAAAAAGCCTTATGTTCATTTTGTATTGATTTTTTTTCAGGGGCATCTAAATATTTATATAAAGAGGAAAAGCAGAAAGAAGAAGTTGACTTTGGTGTTTATGAGAAGAATCGCAAATCCAGTGGCAGAAAGGTAAAACTGCTCTTCATCAAACAGCCATACGTGACCTAACATATAGATCCATGTTCAGTTACAATTGATGACAATGACACTTTTCAATCAACCAAATAACATCTTACCTTAATAATACACCTTACCTGTTATCTCAAAGGTTGTGCTATAGACCTGTTACAGTACAGTATCTGATAGTTTCAGAAGTTCTTTTAACTACAACATAAAACTTTACAACCTACTTTTTAAAATGTGTTTTTGTTGCTGTATTGTCTTTTGAAAGTAAATACAATGTTCAATATGTTGTTTTTCTTTTTTTTTAATTATGCTTTTTCCTCTGGTGAATGAAGAGTATGACAATGGAAGATAATCATGATGGAGAACACAAAGAGAGAAAAGACAAGAAGAAGAAGAAGAAGAAAGGAAAAAGATTTTCTTTGAAAAAGATCTTCAGTTGTATCTTCCCTTGTGGCGACGACTCACAACTGTCTACTGCCCCCTCTACACCAAGGCCAGCCACTGTTGGTGGTTCGGCCATGTTTGCAGTCAAAACTTCCTCTGATAGCAGTGATGTTTTGCTGACTGCAGAGCAAGATAAAGCTATTCTCAGAGGTAAGAGAAATTATAAATGTTTAGACGATTACATGTCTGTACTCATTGTGTAATGTGTAACAATGTTGAATAAAACTTTATTATATTTCTTCACAGAGAATGTCGGCATGCAGATGGTATCTGCTATGGACTGGTGAGTAAATAAATTTACTCATTGAAATCAAATGCTAAACATGGTTAAAGTTGTAACACAATTATGTGGTCATCTTAGGCTTGAACACGAACAAATCTGTTTGGACATCGGCTCAGATGAGCTGACTCGGCATGAAATACTGCAGTTGACTCAGTGCAGTATTGAGCGTCCAAAACAGAAGCGAGTTAGTGATCAGGATGATCATCAAAAAGTTGCCAAAGGGCAGCAAGTGGAGATTAAGTACATGGGGTGAGTACCTTCATCATTATGAGATGTGTTTGACTGTGGGTATCAAAGCTGTCCTATAACTGAGCACTATTTGGTTCTCTGACAGTTTTCCGAACATCGGGAACACATGTTTCATGAACTCCACCCTCCAGTGCCTCCTCAATATGTCGCCGATCATGCAGGACATCATCTCCCAGCAGAAACACTGGAAGAACGAGCCTGGATCAGAAATGTTCAAGTAAAGTCTAATACTGATAAAACCTGTTTAACATTATATCAAAACCTTTCCTCATGTAAACTGATAAATAAGATTCTAGTATGCATACAAATTAAATATATTTATTTCACCCCAGGGCGTTATATGACCTGCATGACACCAGAATGAAGAAGACAAGCGCCGACCAGAAAGCTCAGCTTCTGGCAACCATCAAACGTTGCATTGCCAGAAGGAATTCAGATTTTAGAAGTGATGATGAGCAGGTAGGGGAGCCTCAGTCATGTCAACATGTTACATCGAAAATCTGTCATACCCACAAATCATTTAAATACGTTTTTTGCTCTCTTCTCTTTCCTTCTCTAAGGATGCTCATGAATTCCTTATGACCTGCTTGGCACAACTAAATGAGGAGGCTAAGATGTGCCAGGATTCCATGAATGATTTCCATAACCCTGCAGCGCACATGGATTTTAAGATCATCCGGCTGCGCACATGCAAGACGTAATGACATCACGCAAACTCACCTGCTTACATTCATTTAAATAATGAATAATACTTTTCCTAAATATTCTTAAATTTTGTATATCTAACATTAGAAACTTTTTATTTTCCTTTTTTGTGTGTTAGCTGTGGGAATCAAAGGCACTCTCTGGAGGAACTAAACTGCCTGTCTTTGGCTATTGGTCCTCAGGGATCATTAATGGAGAGCCTCCAGCACTACTTTGCAGTAAGTGTCACTTCTGGAATAATGAAGTTTTAATTATATTATTGATAGTCAGTGATTTGATTGATATTATTTTCTCAGGCATCTTCATTTGAATGCCGCTGTAGTGAGTGTGGAGGTGATCAAGCCTTGGAAACTGTGCAAGTTCAGACCCTACCAAAGTACGACACCCTGTCCATCAGAGTCATCAGTTATTACTCTATACTAAATGAGCTAATTCACAACTTCTGTTCATTTTTTATTTCTCTACAGGGTTCTGGTTCTTCTTGTTACAAGGTTTGACATGTACACCCTCGAAAAAATCGATGGGTGTCTGGCAGTTCCTAAGAAGCTCAGTCTCTCCGGCTTCACAGGTACAGTTTATTAAACTCTTACAGTACACTAAAGAGTATATTTATAGACCGTGAGTAAATCTTACATGCTTTATATTATTAGAAGTCTAGAGAGTTTTATAAAACAAAAATGGCGATGTTAAACGAATGTCTTGTTGTATCTCATAACTCATGATTGAAACAATAGAAGTGCAGTGATTGTAAATGATTACTCCAAAGGAATATTTGAATCTTTTTTAAAACTTGAAGTGTGCCTTTTTGACGTAGGGTCAGACAGCAGTAAGCAGGTTTCAGATTTGTACAGCCAGCAACTTGAGGACAACCAGCAGATAAAAATCAGCAAAGCAAATCTAGGGAGAGACACTGACCAGCATCAGGTGCAGATAGAAATAGACAGAAGAGGAGTTACATGAAAGAAATAGGGAGTGAATTGAGGAGCTCAGATGCAAAAGCCGCTAAACGTCACCTCCGTTAAAATTAGATAATGACATTAACCAACTTTTCACCACATGTATTATACGTTCATTAAATACTTTCGCATCAAATCTTATTTATCCCGGCCTCAGGCCGTTCAGAAATGCCGGTTTGTTGGCAGAATCCATTAAGACTCTGATAAAAATGCTCATTTACAGACGGTTTTGCATATGAGCTCTTCAATTATTATTTTAGCAAAATTTCTTCAATGTTTTCTGCATTGTATTATAATATCTCTGTTTTTCTAATAGTGGCAGACCGCAATGGGCAATGCAGCCTATAAGCTCACTGGTGTTGTCTCTCATTTGGGGCCAAGTTTGCAGTGTGGTAAGAATACTTTGACACAAAATAATGTTTGTTCTTCATTTCTTCATCTACCTCTAAAGTTTAATTTATTTAATGAGGTCATCTGTCTTATAGGTCACTACATCAGCAACATTTCTGACCCTTGTGGAGCTGGATGGATGAAGTGTGATGATTCGACAGTAAAATCCATCAGCTGGCGAAGAGCATCCAAGAACATAGAAAAACATGGCTATATGTTTTTCTATGTGAGGAGGTAAATAACCTCTCATTGTTTTGATCCTTACTCATATTTAACTTTGATATAAACTTTAAAATATTCTGTCTTTTGTGTTTCAGCTAAAGCAGTAACCAATAAAGCAGTGTCAGCAGACAACTTGTTGCATGACCATTATTAATAAAAAAATAACTAAACAAATATTTTAAATAAATAAAGACTTTAACTTAAACTGACTTGACTAAACTGACTATTCAATACGACAAAAATCACAGCACTTCAATACACTGACAAACACAAGATAAATTCTACAATTAACAAGACTGGATTATAGGATTACAAGTGATACAAGCGATCAACACATCAAACAAAGTAACACAGACGAATCGGCACTGAACAGAACACACAAGGGCATTAAATAAGGGAACAAATCATGAGGCAACAGGGGAAGGACATGAAACACTGACAGGTTAATTAATCAGGAAACAAGTGTGCGGGGTACAAGATGAGACAGGAGAGCACATGGCCTGGCACTGGACTAGGGAAAATACAAAGGCAAATTTAAGAAGAACTGCGTAACAGTGCCACCCCTCAGACCACTGGGGCAACCTCAGTAACTCACACAGACAGACTTCAGACTTGAGGCATAAGGTTTAATCCACATTGTACAGCTTATTTTATTTCAGTATTTTGATACAGTATCACACATCTTGTCAGTATTGGTGTTATCCTTCCTCTAATGATGCTTAAACTTTTACATATACTTTTATGTTTTTTTAGGTTGAGCTGGCAGAAGTGGAAACCAGGCGGAACCACGAAGCTGCCAAATTCTCAGAAGGAGGAGCCTGGTGAACCAAGAGGGGTGGAGGATCAGGGCACAGCCAGATCTGGAGCGGAAAGAGGAGCAATGACAGCGAGAGTTAATGTTGTCAGTGCACTGTGAATAAACTACTGGAAGAGGGTCCACTGTTTTGGACACAGGCTTCATTGCCATTGGTAAGCAATTTTAGTGCTTTAAAGCCCGATTTAGAGTCGTGCAAAAGCTCTACGCCGAAGGTTATCCGTAGCCTGTGCGTACGAATAAAAACAAAGTCTTGAAAACAAAGATGAGCCAAGTTGAGGAGTGATTTAACTCAAACTGCAACAAAAGTCGTTGTTTATTTACTTCCATCACTGCTGGTCAAATCATATACAATAAGTTGCTGTTTCTTCTTCATTTGTGCAAAGCTTCTTCTTTGACGGTCGCGCTGCTACTGTGGTTACACGCATGGATACTGCCTACCAGCGGTCTGCGCGTGTGTTTGCACGTCGACGCAGACGATGACGCAAAAGTATAAATGAAAACCGACGCGGAACCTACGCCGTCGCGGCTACGCCGTAGGACCTTCGCACAACTATAACGAGCCCTTAAAGTGTAAGTAAACTAGACCTTGTATGTGTTGAGATGTTTAAAAATCCAAAACAGAACAATGAAAATAAGAAAAGCTGCTGCTATATATATGTGTAATTAAATACAAGTAATAAAATAAATGTAAATGTGTATATTCACATTCAATTATAATATACAATACATTTTTATACAGGATTATGGCCTGGTTTAACAGACAAGGCTTAGCTAAAGCCAGGACTAGGCCTTAATTACATTAAGATGTTTAAGCATCTTTTATAAACATGCCTTAGATAAGGAAGTTACTGATGTGTATCTTGAGACAAATCAATGGCACATGCATATTTTACAATCTTTCAGTGCAAGTTATTTTCACCTCAAACATGTGTCTTAGTCTAGGCCTCAAGCCTTGTCTGTGAAACTGGGGGTATATACCTGTATTAAAATGTCTTACTTGCACACTTTAAGGTAGCGTGCACACCAAAGCGTTTACGCCGGTGTATGTTTTCAATTGTTTCCAATGGAAGCTCTGCGCTTTTCAAAAAAGCCAGCAGTTGCCGTTTTTTTAGCCGCGCTAAAAGTGGGAGAGTGCCGGGAGTTGAAAAATATTCAACTTTGGGTGAAAAGCTCAGCTCGTCAATGTCAGTTCTCACACAGCGTCCAATCACAGTGGATGAGGGGTGGGATAAACATCACAACAACCAACCGGCGCATCGTCCAGTGACTGATAAACCAAGCAGACGTATCACAGGAACCAAACACTCAGCTGAAAAAAGCTGGCAGTCGGCATCGGCCTGGTGTTTTCAGCTGCATTTAAAAGCTTTGATGTGCACACCTCCTTAAAGGCGGGGTGCACGATCTCTGAAAGCCAGTATTGACATTTGAAATCACCTAAACTAACACGGCCCTACCCCAATAGGACCTTTTTTGATAGACCCGACCCACACACAGAGGCGCGGGAAGATATTTTCGGTAGGGGGTGCTGGGGTGCGGCTGCGGGGGGGGGGGGGGTTGTATAGAGTTACAGAATTCTAAAGTTGTTCACAAGCTTTTTATTCTGCAGACCACTCTACCTATGTTTTATTTTAAAAACTCACTCGCACCTCCTATCCATAATGTACAGCTGAGCTGACGGTGCATACAAACTATATAGCCTATTGCAACACAGTAGAGTCTTTAGATTCTCTGCCAGGTTCGTTATTTTCTGCTACTATCCTCTGGCCGGGCCAGACCGTTGATTAAGCATATTTTTTATCATTACTTTATTAGCCTCATTGGGTGGGGAGAAAACTATGCCATATTATGAGAAATATTATATATAGACTATATTTAGGCCAAAGTAACAAATGTGTCCAAAAAGTTACACAAATTACAAAATGATTTGTAATAGTTACAAAATGCAACGCGACTCATGTGCGGAGACTCCTCTGGCACGCATCACGCACCGGGTCTGCTGTTCTGTATGGTGTAGCTTAAGTGCAACATGGAGTTTGAAGATGTAAAGAAAAAGAGAAAAACAGGAGAATTAACTTTAAGCAAGTTTGGAGGAATGTCGGAGAATTGGAACCAGTTATACATTCTCACTCGTGCCAGTAGCCTACTCCGCCTTTGTTGTCCTTTGCTTAAGTTTTTAATATTTATAAATTTTAACATGGAAACTTTATTGACATCACTCATGTTAAGGCAATTAGTGGACCTTTCAATTCAAGGGTTTTATTTAATTCTATTTTTTAAACGTAAATGTAATATTTTTGTTTTCGGTTTGCAATGCCTCCTGCACAGCGGTGTAAAAATAAGATATTTTTCGACTTTAAAATAAAAACATCATATCCTAAATTGTTGGAATATATTCCATATGTATTAATTTGGATTTATAGATGTTTAACATTAAAATCAATGCATGGGAATAATTTGTATTATAATTTGTAACTTCACTACCTAAAAAGTTATGAACAGCAGCCATGATAATTTTCTCTATTTGCATTTTATTTCTACTAGCACTTATGCAAGCTCCAATCTGGATCCTGTCTCTCTCAGATGACCGAACACAAATGGAAAGATGACATCTTGCAAGGACCGTAGACGACGCCAGTGCTGGACTTACGTATATTGATCTTTAATTGATATATATGAAATATAAGTGATTGCAATCATTTATCAAAATATCTTGCTTTGTATTCATTAAAGTAAAGATATCAAAATCAAAGTTATTTTAAATATTGTCCCGGCTCTTTAATGCTTAATAATGGCATTGACTGGGCATCAATGTTTTATAGCTCCAAAAGTGCCTCCATCCATCGTATAAGTGATCCATATATAACCAGTGTTGGGAGTAACGCGTTACAAAAGTAATGTATTACAGTAATGTATTACTTTTTGCGGTAACGCAGTAGTGTAAGGCATTACTAATCAATTTTCAGTAATATTTTACTCGTTACATGTTCAGTAACGCGTGCGTTACAACAAACTTTTCGCCCGCGAGACATGATTAACAGATAAAAAATCCCGCAAGAAAGTTATATTTCCTGTTCGTGGTCTCTGGTCAGGGAATAGACGCGTTTGGTGTCATTCATCACCCTCTCGCTGGTGATTGGTTGAACTTTGTATTGTATAACGCGCCATGATTTGATTTCAGCCTCTAAGCTTGAGGTTCGAGGCTATTAGCTCCGCCCCGTTTGAAGCGCGCACTGTGGCCGGTGGAAAATAGATGAAAGTTGAAAATGGCAGAAGACAGTACATTCGCGAGATGGACGTATGCGCATTACTTCAATTTTGTCAGAGAAAAGGACAAGAAGAACGTAATTGTCAAATGCAACCTTTGTCCAAACCCGAGAGAACTATCGACGTCGAAAAATAGCACTAGCAATTTAAAAAAACATCTCGAACGGTGCCATGCGACCACTCCGCTTACTGAGAAGAGAAAGAACACAGAGGACGAGAGTAATGATCCAAAGCAACAGAAATTAAGTTTCCTGCGGTCGACCATCATGCCACTTGAACGTCGAGAAGTCAGAAGACTTGTTGCAGAGTATGTCGTCGAAGACATGTTACCATTGGCAACGGTGGAATCTCCTGCTTTCAGGAAGTTAGTTAGCAAGATCCCTGTGACCGGCAGCAACGACAAGGTAAGCAAATGTTTACATGATGAGATGTCTAGCTAAAATATATAAAAATGTTCAGGGAGAGGATGGGACTATTTTGTATTAAAAACCTTTTGAATTTATTTATGTATTTTGAATTTAAATGTGTTCTGTATTAGTGTTTTTGTATTTTCAAACTAAAAATCCTTCTTACTACCAATCTCTTTATTAGACTGCATGGATGGGCAGTGTTGCAAATACATCTATTTGAAATACAAAATACTATAATTTGTAATTGTATTTTGTATTTAAATGCATTTAATTTTTGGTATTTATTATAGCCTAGTTTATTCAAGAAATCAGCAGTCTAATAAATAGTTTGATTGGCAAAAACTATGTTGTATTTTGAAAACACAAAAATACAAAGATTAAATTAAATAAATAAAAGTAGTGTTTTTTGTTTCAAATACATGCATTTGAAATAGTAGTACCCATCCCTGATCTAGTTCACTGGGCCAAAATGTATGTTAAAATATTATAGCCATCAACAGACCTATATACAGCAGCATAATGTGAATTTATGCTCCTGCATTGGAACAGACAATAAATATGTAAATGTGTAATTTAGCATAGCATGATTATCAACTGGAGTTTTAATATCTGTGTATTTTATTTGTTTTTCAGAATGTACTGCCATGCAGAACAACGTTCGCCAAAGAACTAGATAGGAACTATTCTGCCATGGAAATTGAGCTAAAGAAAACAATTGAGGAACAGCAGTACGTGTCAACAACTGCAGACATTTGGACTGCCTACAACAAGAGTTTTTTGGGGGTGACGGTCCATTGGATCGATTCAGAGACACTGGAACGGAAGAAGGCAGCTATTGCTTGTCGTAGGTTCAGAGGTAGGCACACATATGATGCAATTGCATCTGAACTCGAGGATATTTTTTCACAGTATGGATTAACTGCTGAAAAAGTGACAGCCTGTGTGACAGACAATGGCAGCAACTTTATTAAAGCTTTTAAGGAATACCAACACGTCGAATCTGAGGATGACGAAGAAGAGGAGGTGGAGGAGGATGATGAAGTGGCCTTCACTGACCTCCACAGCGTTCTCACTGGAGGATACGATGAGGATGCCCAGCAAGGGCTGTGTGTGCTGCCTACACATTATAGATGTGCAGCTCACACGCTTAACCTCATTGCAAACAATGAGGTTGGTAAATGGTTGGCATCAAACCCAGAATCCAGGGCTGTTTACCGCAGTTCCACAGCTAAGTGTTCTGCACTATGGACCAAAGCTAGCCGGTCCACAGTTGCGTCTGAGTGCCTAGAAAAGATCAGTAAAAGGAAGTTGATTGTCCCCTCAGTAACCCGATGGAACTCATTTTATGACGCTTATGTTCGGATCATAGAAATGCCACTAACTGACATTAACAATCTATGCACACAGCTTCAGATTAAATGTATGAATGACAGGGAATACCAGTTTTTGAAGGAATACTGCTCCATTATGAAGCCTTTCAGCGTTGCACTGGACATCCTACAGGGTGAGGAAACTTGTTTTTATGGGACACTTCAACCAACACTTGAAGTTCTAATGACCAAAACTTTAGCAATGCAAAATGGCCTTTCACAAATGACTACCGGGTTGCCTGAAATAATTGTGGGAGCAATTAAAACTCGTTTTGCCACAACAATTGACTCGAAGGAAGCCCTACTGGCCGCAGTCTCGCTGCCCAAGTTTAAACTGCGCTGGGTAAAAGAGGAAACCAGAAGAGATCACATCAAGTACCTCCTCACCACTGAGTGCCGCTCCCTAACAGTAGAAGAGCCTGCAACCCCAATGATTAATGCTTCTCAACCTGCTGCAGTCACTTCTCGTGAGGATGACTTCTTTTCATTTGAGGAACAGCCCAATGCCAAGGCTGATACACCTATGTCAGTCGAAACAGAGGTAACATCTTATTTTAATTCTGATCCAGTAATGAAAAGCCTGCATCAGTTTCCAAGAATTAAAAAAATTGCACTACGCTATAATGCACCAACACCATCCAGTGCACCAGTCGAAAGACTTTTCAGTCTTGGGAGTCTGGTACTCACCCCAAAGCGCAACCGTCTTGGTGATGGACGCTTTCAGCGTCTTATTCTGATGCGCTTCAACAGACATTTCAGTCAAGGGGGAATAATAGAGTAGGCTAGCCTCCACGATAGCCGTAAGCACCACCTTGGTTTCCCTTTACTTTCAGCCATGTTCAGTTGCACACTACCTCTGTTTTATATTTGGTAGGAAACTTTCTAAATCCAATTTTCCTGTTGGCTATGTCTGACCATTGCTGAGGTTGTTTTTTGTTTGATTATTGAACCATATTTTATTTCAGGCCTTGTGGGCCCAGACACCTTAATTTCAGTTTTGTATTTCTATAACGTTTTATTTCCATTTTGTTCTTGTATGACTTCCATTTTTACTGAACTTTTTGAAAATGGCTAAGCCATATTTCCTGTTAAGCCTTGTAGGCCCAAGCACTTTAAAGTAATTTTTGTATTCTTGAAAAGTATATTTTCAGTGTATTTTCATAGAGCCAATGGGTATTTCTCTTGTTGTTAAATTAATTAATCTTTCTTTTGAGAAGCAAATAGGTCTCTATTTGATCTGTTTTCTTTCTAAGCAGTTAGGCTATGTTAAGCCTATGTATTTCTATGGACAAATGACAGAGGGATTGTTCATCTAATTGCACTTTATTGAGTAAACAAAAGCTATGTTCATAATGCTCACTTTGTGCATGACAGTTTTGTGTTGTGAACCATTGAATTTAAATTTCATAAAACAATGGCACCAGTAAGAAAATAAAAAAATCTGCATCTTGTCATGGCATTGGAGTTTACATATAGTCCTGTCGTGTCTAATAAGAATATACCAAAGCTATTCACACATATTGCCAGTTAATCACTCTACCATAATTTTAACAGATTTTGTGATTCTGCATACAAACTGTTCATGACCTCATTCACTTACATAGTATTATTTTTTCCACTATGGAAGTGAATGGGGCTCATGATCAGTTTGGTTACAAACATTGCTCAAAATATCTTCCTTTGTGTTCATCAGAACAAAGAAATTTATACAGGTTTGTAACAACATGAGAGTGAAAAAATTATGACAGAATTTTCATTTTTGGGCGAACTATCCCTTTATCTTTAAAAAATGACAACATGTACTGCAGAGAATTTTACATATAGTAGAGGGTGACATGATGTAGCACAATGACTGTGGCCTATCCAGGTTACTAACAATATATGAAGAGTTTGGTTCCAAAACGCAATAAATCCATTTTGACAAATTTTGGTAAAAACGTGTTTTCTATACCAAGAAAGTGACAAGATGAAAACAACTATTTTCTGTTACAAACTTTCACACAGCATCTTTAGGTTATAAAAACATAAAAAATTCAAATCCATAAGTTGATTTTCAAAGATTTATTATAAAAACTGATTATTTTTTCCACAAAATGCAATAAATCCATGACAAGTTTTTATTCAAAATGCTATAAATCTATTGAATCAATAGCCTATATAAATGTGCATTCATCTTTGCCATGTTATATTCATTTAGTTGACTAGTTGTACACACTAATTAAAAATATAAACATTAATGTTATTAATCAAAACACTTACTTTGTCATATTAAGAACCCTGTCATTGCGGTTACTTGACGTCTTCGCTTAACGTCTTTCACAGAGATCAGCTGTAAAATGTTTTTGGTCCTGCTCGATTTTCGTTGACTTTGAGTAAAATAATGGAAAGTTTTTCATAAGATCCTCTGGGGTCAATGTGTTAGCATGAAAAGCTTGCTGTCGGGGGAACAAGCACCCGTCTCCCGAGTGCCTTTCAGGGAAATTATTAGATGCTGATGGCTTACGTTTCTTTCCCATCACAGAAAACCATCACAGGTTTAGCGATGCAATTAAAGTATTATTTTGTTTTGTTTGTTGATCATGAAGTACAAAGTAGATGAGGAAAACTAGGACTCCGTGTACTCAGCGCGTCCGCCATTGTTTGTTTACATTGCGTGAACGGTGGGCTGTAATATCAGAAATGGAGTTATTGCGTTCTGTAAAAAAGGGGAAGTGGCGTTTGTCGCATTTTGGGAAAAAAGGGAGAAAAGATGGCAGAATAACACGGCGGATATTGGATTTTGCGTAAAATTAAGAATTTACTTTTAACTACTGACCTGATATAATGCTGATTTTGGCAGTAACTCATTTTTTTCAAAAATGGCGTTTATTGCGTTTTGGAACCAAACTCTTCATATACTATTCAACATTTTTGGGTGAACTATCCCTTTAAGTTCTACTTGTGTAGTTATTTTGGTGAAAGTAACTCAAAAGTAATACATGAGTAATGTAACATATTACATTTCTGAAACAGTAATATTGTAAGGTAAGGGATTACTTTTAAATGACAGTAACAAGTAATCTGTAATGTATTACAGTTTGAAAGTAACTTGCACAACACTGTATATAACCCAGTGGGTCTTCGGACACCAAACGGTTTGTGAAGCTTTAAGGGAGTTATGTAATGTAAACAGACAATAACAACTCTAGATTCAACGTGCTGCAATATTTCGATTGCCTGGTTACATTATACATGTTTCCTGACTATCACGAAAAGCTCAAAATTTCAATTGTTTGTATCACAAACCTATTGGTTTGCTTTACAAGACATTTATTAACCCACTGGGTTATGTATTGATTACTTGAATGATGGGTGTATATACTTTTGAGCTTTGAAAAACATTGATCCCGGTCAATGTCATTATAAAGCAAGAAAAACCCAGAAATTATGTAATATAACTAGGGATGCATCGAAAGGAAAATTCTTGGCTGAATCCGAATAAAATGAAAAACTCAGCCGAATACCGAAACAACCAAACAATGTATATTTTATTTTTTATTTTTCTAATTATTTTGCCAATTTTCTCACTATTGCGCAAGTTACATTCTTCACATTATTTAACAATTACATTTTTTTTTACAGCTTTTAACATTCTGGCAGTCATTATAGGGCCTTTTTACACCTGGTCACTTTTCTGATCTGATAGCTATTTGACTTGTTAAAACTCTTCCATTTACATTCGACCACATAAATGAGTCTTGGCTAAATGGACATTAATCCGATTTTCTATTCCCGCCCAAAATGCAAATAACCTACTTATTACTATGCCTTAAAAAAATTGCAACAACACGTATATATCACTTTATGTTGAGCAGCGGACGCACGCCTGCATGGACGGTCAAGCACGAGCAGAGAGAGAGAGAGAGAGAGGAGAGATGGCGACAAGCTTAATCCTAGAGTCACATTAGCTACAAAAGTGAGCGACACGCACTTGCTTGATGGGCATTCCTGGGCATGCCTACTCCTGGTTGCTTGGCAACAGTAAAGCAGTATCAAAGTCACTTCAGATGTATTGTTAAGTTACAAAAACGATGTTTTTGGATTTAAAAGTATGTATTTCTCGATAAAAGTAAAAAATGTATGAGATAAAATGCCAAACTTAACAGAAATACACATTTTCCGCCATCTTGAATTATTCTCTTCGACTCGAGCCACTGACCTACGTCACCCTGTGACTTCACTCCGATTGGCAGTCGCTTTGTCACATTGCTCAGCATTTGCATAAAATAGCCTTTTTTGTCTATTTTGGCCCCACCTTGCTCGGCGCAGCGGCGAGCTCATCGCTTGTCGCTGGCAAACGGCCACTCCGATTGAAAATGAATGGTAGCCTGTCGCTTGTAGCTAATATGACTCCAGGGTTACAGGAGATGACAGAGGAAAAAGCTCTCAACAAAAACCTTACAAAAAGCTTATTGCTAATAAAAGTTTTATTTCTGGTTTAATATAAGCGTGTTTGTAATTGTAGGACTTACATTGTAGAGGTTTTAAGACGTTTTTATTACATACTGCTGACGCTCTTTGTCGTTCTATTACATGATATGAAGAGCTAAAGTCTCTTGTTCTCCGTGCTTGTGCATTCAGCAGACAAATACACAGGATTGCCTCCGCCATGTCTTTTTAATACGCTGCAAGATGTATAGGATGTCTTGATTTTAAATGACAATTGAAACGTTTAGTGCTGTATGGTTTTGCGTATTTCTCAGACTTTAAAATGCTTACCAACATGTTTGCTGCATTTACGCGTCTCTCACTCTCCACTGACGCCTATTTGATTGCTTCATCAAAGACCTCATTGTTCTGTAAAATTTATTCTGCCTTTTCACTTGTTCGGTGAACACAGAAAATTTGTTTTTTTTTGCTATTTTCAGATAAATAATTTTGGTTACCGAACATTCGGTGCATCCCTAAATATAACTCTTGATTGTGTTCGGCTGAAAAAAGTAAAACATAAACTTCTTGGATGACATGATGGTGAGTAAATCAGTAAGTTTTCATTCAAGTTATCAGACAGTCATCTTGTTGCTTTGACTGAATTCAATTAGAGATCAAAATCCCTGGTGGTAAATGAACACTGTTCAGCGTCTATTTGAGTGCACATTACAAAGTGACACTGAAGCAGTGTTTAACATTAATAAAATAATGAAGTAATGAATAAAGTGATGATTGAACATTAATGATGATGCGTGCTGTTAACAAGCAGAATCACTTAATGAAAAATAAACAGAAAAAAGACGTTAAAGCAACAAGATGACTTGGAGATAACTCATCTTTTAAAAATGTATTTTATTTAATGGTGCAGTTTCTCGTGTATCTTAGACAAAGCGGGCCACGTTAATTTCATTTAATACCTTCTGAAACAAATCTGGGTCCATTTATCATTTCTACTTATAAATTAACCTTTCTGTTCTGCTTGGTTTACAGTCTGTGGGTGAGATCTGCGTAGAGGACCAAGGCGTGTACTATGACAGAACGAAGTGTTGTGGCCCACAGGTGAGACAAACCCTGCTACTAGGCATCTGTTGGACACCATACATTGAAGATGGGCGCACGCTTGTTATATTTAAACTGGCCGAACCGTGCCCAAGAGCGACTGTCCCAACTCTACCACTTGTATGCACTCACACTTTACTTTTATCAATTCGAGCAGGCTTTCATCATTAGTATGGGATTGTTTTAACCTGATAAGGAACACTGTGCCGTACACGGTACACCCCCTCTCTTGCACGTGAGGCTGCATAAACGTCATTGTAACTTTGAAGCATTAAATCTTCAAAATATACGGTCATGCGGCCCATCGTTGTAAAGCTTAGACTTTCGGGATTCCATTAAGGGCACACACAAAGCATAATATGATAATATGATTAGCAGTCATAAAACTGTAATCTAGTTGTTAGTTACCTGAACCGGGCGTCACCGATTTAGGATATTTACTTACCTTCAAAATCTTCCCTTTATCCGCTTCGGTGAAATTGTCCAAAACAAATTGTTCATAAATCCCCAAAAGTCCAAGGAAATGGAATATCCAAACCTTTTAATCCAAAACGATTTGTTCATCTCACAATCGTGACGTTTCTGACCGAATTACGATAAAAATAGTGTATACAATTAGTTCACTAGCGGACATTCGTTCGAATCTTACTTTTCATTCACGATTTATTCGGATGTCACGTTTATTGTGCAACGTCTGAGGAACAAATATGCCCCTTGTGGAATTTCAGCCGTTCCATAAGGGGCTACAGAAAACATGAAGCATGCTCTCTCAACACTGGAGCCCATTGTAATGTGAAATTTGGGGCTTTAAATTTTGAGTCCTTTGGAATGCGATGACACAGCATTTTTATTATATCATATTGCTGAGTCGACCTATCGCTGCCGCTCAGACGTTCACGTAACCCTGCTGCATGTATCAGAAGGTTTACAAAGGCAGATGAGTTTAATGACTGTCGCCCAACTTGCATGTTTCGTCTACTGTACCGCGTTCTGGTGCGTTTTTATGCTCACACTGCGTTTCGTGCCTGAGCCGACCCCTGCAAATAGACCACAGCACGATAAACCTGAGCACGGTACGGTGCAATCACACTAGTCAAACGAACTAGGCTTTAGAGCTAATACGCGCTCAGTGTGGGCTTGGTTTGGATAGTATGAGTACGCCCAAGCTGTGCAGCATATGTGGAAGTTTGCAAATTCTTATGCGTTATTGTGGATTCGCCTCCGTTAAAAAAAATCTGATCTGGTAACCTTTTACCTGCAAATTCACATGACATTATATGTGACCAATAGATGATCTAAAAATCACAGACCCCAAGAACACAAACCAAAATGGCGCAGGTTTGGGGAAAATGGAGTACATGCTTATGCTCAATTAACATGTTTAAAGTGTAGTGTAAATGTGTTTAAAGGCCAGAAACATACTTTACTCGAGTACATGAACACTGATGCAAGCCCTTGCTCAACACAGTTTGGTGGTAAGCAAGTGGGTGACACGTACATTTAGATATCTTCAACAATAAAATGTATCATTTTCAAAACATTTGCACTAATTCCTCCTATAGCACCCTTTTAAGTGTATAACCGATAATGCAAAGAAGATTTAGTACTGTTTATAATGCACAGCCAGACACATTCAGGAAGACCAGATGTTGGATGGCAATTAAATTTAAAAATCCAAAATTTTAATTTGAGCATACTTTCACATTTTTATGTTTCCATTTAGGTGATCCTTAAGTCACAAAATGGGACCTCTAAGAAGTGGTGTCCAGATCTTTCAAAGGCGGGGCTGACACAGATCGGGGCAGAAAACAAAGGCAATAAAGAGGAACATCTAAGGTTTAAAAAAGGCGCTGCTTGCAGAGACGAGGGGAGGAAACAAAGCCAGAACACCTGAAGAGAATGTCTTATGATTTAAATTTTTTGTTATGTACATGCACATTATTATTTACAATATATTTCTACGATACATAAATATGTGACCTTGTATATGTAGTCCAGGCTACAATGAAATCATCAAAGTTTGAATTTACTGATTTAACATTGATTTCAGTCTTTGGCGTGACCTTACTCAGGCAATAAAGATGTCAAGATTATATTTTCACAGAATGTTCTTTGCATTGTGTGGGATGATTTTATGTAAGAAACAGTAGATCACAAAGAAATTCTTTGCTGGGTTTTCACAGGCCGGGTCACATTTATACAACATATGGGAATTATGTTGCGACTAAAACATCCAAAATCCAAACTGATATATTTTACCATATTAAATGCAGCCACCCTTTGCCTAGAATTTAAAATATATACTCTTGTTATTTTTTTTTTATTTCTTAAGATGTCACCCTGGGATGATTTTTAAACCATGTTAAAGAAATGTCCATCTATTATGTGCTTGAACTGCTTGTTTGTCCAAGTTTTCTATTAAAAGAAATGTATATGTTAGCACTATATTTTTGTCCATTAACGTAATTTCAAACATTTAAACATACACCTTCAGAGTAAAAGATTTTTACGAGCATAAGAAATATTTTAATGTGGTTTTTCAAAACTTTTCAACAGTAATAGTATAGCAATGTATAATACATAGTTAATGAGTATGTCATTTATATTTATGTGATTAATAATCCAAATTGTGTGTCTTATATTTTTTAAATGAATAATTTGCAATCCATGATTGCCTTCTCCCCTCATCTTTAGGAAACCAAAACATTTGTTATTAGTTTACACACAACCCAGACTTTTAAACGGAGACCGGTTCTGCCCAGATGCGTAACCGTGACAATGCATGACGTCATAGTGACAGAGTTCCCCGAATAGAACGTTTGACGTCACAGAGAAGGTATAAAAGGCCGCGCTCTGAGAGATTCCCCTCAGTTCAGTGATTCTCTGACCAAGTGAAGGTTAATCTCTGACAGCTTTGACAGACTTTACAGTCCGTACAACTCGTTCTTACAAAACGATTTCAACTCAAGCCTATTTAAAACGACAAGTCAACATTACTCCAGACAGTCGTAAAATAGACTCGAGGTAGACGATGTCTACATCAAAAGAGAAGCTCAAGACTGGAAGCGGTGCACGGGATGCTCGGCGAAAGTCAAGGAACTCTGCACCTGCTACTGTCCGAGTAATCTTTACCCTTCCCGGGGAAGTGCCTGATGAAGAGGTCCCAACAGGTCAGTCAAGACACGATTAGCAAACATTGAATATTGACATTTCTGTGACTGGAAAAAGCTGTCAGACAGCGCCGTAGAACAAGCGGTAATAACCGGCTGCCGTTAGATCAGAGAGATGCGCTGATAGGCGGTTTTTAACAAACATTTAACTGCTTAAACTTTATTTATGACACAGACAACTAAAGTAATCGCATAAATACTACAATGAATGAAGTTTTTGTCACTAATGAGAACATAAATAATCCATAAGTGTTCGCTACATCTCTGTCAGGATTTAGAGTGACATCGCGTCGTTTTTGCGCTTTAAAATTGTGCATCAACTATTAGCACAGATTGTGAACGTTATACTAACTTATTTTTAACACGTATTCTGGTATATATAGTCTTATAAGCATAGAGATTAAATAAACAGCTAGACTGCGCGTCGTTTGCTCGATCGTGGGCCAACAGCGCCGCCATTAGTGATGGCAACTTCTCCATTAATCTTAAAGTAACTGAAGGTAAAAATGCCTCCGTCGTGTGCAGTTTGGTGTTATACAAACAGTCCCACACCTCAAAACAAGTCTCACGGAATTACCTTTAAAAAATAAGACTTGAACAATTGTTTCTGGTGGTGTTAGATCATTATAACATTGTTTTGATAGAGAGATGGCAACTGGAGGCAGATTAATAGCTAGCAATATCGCTATTAAGCTATACATGTTAATACATAATTATATTTCACAATGTTTACATGTTTTTTAATATAAATATATATAATATATTTATTATAGTTATTATAAATTGTTTGTCTTACTGTGGTTAGCTAAGTTAGTGACAGATTCCTGAAAGAGAAACATGATGAGGCATTGAGAGGAAGTTGAAAGAAGATACCTCAAATAAATCCCCCAAAGTCCTTATGTTGTAAATAATGTAGGCCTCTATGATATAATTGTAGTGCTATAAAAACGAATGCAGACTGTCACTCTTTGCTTTAAACTAGCTGATTTTACTGAAAGCACAAAACGAAATAGTTGTGGTTAACAAAAAGCAATGGGAAGAATGTATAAGTTACATTATTCACGTAAGGGATGCCTCAGCAAGTCAAATCAGACAAGCGTATATGATCATGATCCTTTTATAAAATCTGTAGACTAAAGCTTTTATACCACGGTTAGTTTTAGGTTTGATATTGCGTAGTATGAGCCTGCAGCTACAGACCCCCGCCCAGAGACCCGCATTCTCAGACTCCTCGTTTTTCGAGACAGCGCCCCCTGCTGTTTGGAAGATCGTATAACACCCTTATCCAAATGGCATTGAAAACAATAGGATGCAATATTACGGTCTCGTTTTATTTAAAGTTATCCAAATAAATATTTGCGTTCCCTGCTTAATGCATGTGCCAAAAACTCTGCTTTCTCTGACTAACAAATTACCCAGTAGTCTGCAGTATTTTTTGAGAGTGGGTGTAATTGAAAGAAAATTACTGATGGAAGGGATACAATTACAGATTAAACTATCTTCAGAAAAATATTATGTGATATTATATAATGGTCTTATTAACATTATATCACGCTAACAATACAAAACTTGTTTTTTGATATTTTGAAATAAGAATTGACAAAACACCAATAATAAACAATTCTGTACTTTATTGAACAATTACCTAAACATCATCTTGCTGTAAACGGGAGAAAGCAAAGAAAAAAGGGAAGAAAGAATTGTGTTAGTGACTTTACTTGTCATCTTCAATTTCATTAAAAAGAACTCTTCATTTATAAGTCACTTTGGATAAAAGCGTCTGCTAAGTGAATACATGTAAAATAATGTAAATGCATAAGTAAGTAATTACTTCCTGCAGGTGATTTTACCTTCTTTTTTCAGTCTTTTGGAAACTGCTCTGTCAAATTCCTTGACTTCACCACAATAAAAGATGAATGCCATTGTCAAAAATATTGTGTAATAACAAATACCATTTTTTGCAACGGAGGAACACCACCTCAGCTTCCTGCCAGGATTATGTCTGCATTTCACATAGGCCATGAATGATGACCTGTCCATATAAATTAATACATCAATTCATTAATATAAAAACATTGCATATATGACAACAATAGAAACAATCCAATTGACAAACATGTTTGGGCCTACTTCAGGATAAAGAAAACTACGAATAAACTCCACTTCATTCTTGAAGTTCAGTTGAGTTTTAGATTTATAAAGCAGAGCTTTGAGGTATTGAAAAAGAATAACACACTGCTGCTCACTGTCCATGGCACACATGGCTTTAGGGGGAACCACTTTGATGGTAATCAAAATCACTGCAGCATTTGTGAGATTTTGGAATTTCTGAAGTGAATTCCCCCTTTGAATAGTTATATCCACCTTTAAAAAAGAGAGAAAGAGTCAAATTTTAAGACCACCCCACAGAGTCCATTAAAGGAACCCAAACAAAAGGCCAAATGACACATTCTAGCTGACATGTTAATACCATAGGCTGGTTAATAAATAGTTTAGGCATTGTAAATTTGATTATTAGTCAATTGTATGAGTTGTAAATAGCTGGCAACAAATTTATATAACAGTTAAATTGACATTGATTCATTTTAATACTTACTTTTTTAAGAACTCATTTAAGTAGTCTACATAAATTATATAAAGTATAATAATTACTCCTGTATTAATTAAATAAATGTATAGTTTTAGGAGAAAAGGTCCGGTAATTAAAAAAAGGTCAAACGTAAATCTGATTAAATAATTAATGATGACATTCTTTGATATTAACACACTTTGGGTGGTTTCCCGAACAGGGATTAGTTTAAGACATGACTACTAGTCACTACCCTGCTGAAAAAACAGCATCAAACCAGCATTGACCAGCATGGGAATTATGTTGGTCTATGCTGGTTTAGCTGTTGGTCACCAGCATAGCAGCACCAAAACACAACATATGCTGGTCTTGCTGGTATGACCAGCATTAGATGCTGGTGCTAATGCTGGGTTGGTGCTGGTTTAGCTGGTGCTAATGCTGGTTTGGTGCTGGTTTAGCTGGGGCCAATGCTGGTGCTGATGCTGGTTTAGCTGGTGCTAATGCTGGTGCTGATGCTGGTTTAGCTGGTGTTCACTAGCAAACCAGCACCAAAACACAGCATGGGATGCTGGT
Organism: Misgurnus anguillicaudatus; assembly: GCF_027580225.2. Taxonomy (NCBI): domain Eukaryota; kingdom Metazoa; phylum Chordata; class Actinopteri; order Cypriniformes; family Cobitidae; genus Misgurnus; species Misgurnus anguillicaudatus. Next base: position 7,930,465 of record NC_073354.2, read on the forward strand.
GCTAATGCTGGGTTGGTGCTGGTTTAGCTGGTGATAATGCTGGTTTGGTGCTGGTTTAGCTGGGGCCAATGCTGGTGCTGATGCTGGTTTAGCTGGTGCTAATGCTGGTGCTGATTCTGGTTTAGCTGGTGTTCACTAGCAAACCAGCACCAAAACACAGCATGGGATGCTGGTGCTAATGCTGGGTTGGTGCTGGTTTAGCTGGTGATAATGCTGGTTTGGTGCTGGTTTAGCTGGGGCCAATGCTGGTGCTGATGCTGGTTTAGCTGGTGCTAATGCTGGTGCTGATTCTGGTTTAGCTGGTGTTCACTAGCAAACCAGCACCAAAACACAACATATGCTGGTCTTGCTGGTATGCTGTTTTTCAGCTGGGTAGGCCTTAGTTTAATTTTGAAAATATAACTAGTTTGATCAAACATGCCTTATTAAAAACATTAGGCTACTTGTGTACATTTTGGGGCCAAGCAATAGCCACTGATGTATTTTAAGACATGTCAGTGCAAGTTGTTTTCAGTTTGGGCAGCTCTTATATTTATTTAAGTTAATCCCTGTCCGGGAAACCGCCCCTTAATGTATTTAATTGGTCTACTTTAATGTCAACTGAATTTTTACAATGGCTTGCAATGGTCTACAAAAAGTCTAAGGTTAAAAGCTAACGTATTTAGCTATAAATATTTTTGGGGAAAAAGGCGAAAAGCATACATTATCTGCTCAAATTTTGTTACAATCTATCTTTACAAATATTAAATGTACTATTGTATCGATGGGCTAAAGTAGTTTGATTAAAAAACAATTAGAATGAGTATGATTCGCTTAATAAAATTGACGATACTCGTGTTTCTTGTCACGCTGTCTCGAAAAACGAGGGCTCTGAGAATGCGGGTCTCTGGGCGGGGGTCTGTAGCTGCAGGCTCCGAGTCTGCAGCTTCATAATATTGTTGATATTCGCTGTATATTTAATTATGGTACATAAAGGGACCGTCTGCAAATACCGCATAGCACAAAAAAACGTTAACCATGTCCAGTTGTCCATGCAAATGACAGGCTCTCAAGTTTTACCAAACATTTAGCGTGAGATTACATCTGCTAGGTGTGTATTACTCGGGCATTTGCACCAGTGGCCCCTCAACCCTAAAAAATTCTCTCAAGTTTTTGCTAGCAGTTTAATTTTACCTATTGTTTATAATTAACCAACACAAATAGAAAATGTATTTAGTTACAACTTGTAGTAAACTTTTTAAATTTACTACATATGGTACCTAAATACTTTTTTTTTAAAATACATTTTTTACACATTTTAGTCATGGTGTCTCAAAATAGCACAGTTAAGTACACTTAGATATTGTTAAGATTGTATGTATATTATATACAAATCAGTATATAATATACATATAATAAGCATATGTTATATGTTTATTATGTTATCATGTTTTTTTATTTTTAGTTATAAAGGCTTAAATCAAAATAAACCGACTGTAGTTTGATTGATATTAATTGGAATGCACAATAAAAACAAGATTTTTGAAATATTTTAAAAAACAGTTTTGGAACCAATCTTTTCATATGCAGTACCACATTATTTTAGACAAAAATCTGCATAATTTCACTTAGGTTATTTTTCAACCAAAATTCATAATTTTGTTTATCACAATTGTGTGATACTGTATTTAATGCACATCTACAGGCTCTCAGTGGCCCAGCTATCATAAGAATTAACCCTGTAATTCCTGGGCAGATTTCATATGATGATGTAATTGATGACTACCTCAAAAAATGTATGGACAATCAGGGTTTAGGGATGTTTAGTCTTTAGTTTTCAGAATTCATTGAAACGCAATTTAGGTCAACATTTGGAATGTGTTTTTTATAATATAGTTTGTACAAATGTATAGTATTGTACATTATAATGTCGTTTTTTTAAGTATCACAAGTAATGTTCAAAATATCCCTTTGTGAGCCTACTACAGCCTAGAGCTGCACGATTCTGTATAAAATGAGAATCACGATTCTTTTGCTTAAAATAAAGATCATGATTCTCTCACGATTCTTAAGAACTTTGTTAATTTGAAAGACGTGCAACCCCTGAACATTAGTTTAACATTAGTTTTTACAGATGCAAATTAATTATGATTCTGAAAGTTTCAGATAAGTGTATAATCTTTAAATTCAGTTAATGTTCACAGACCTGCAACATCTAACAATGACAAACACACAGAAAGAGTTAATGTTATAAAATCTGACCATTAGTTTATTTTTATTTAACATACAGATATACAGATTTACAGATCAGTTTTGTTTTAGATGAACTTAATTTATTCATGCTAATGAAAAACCTGTTATGTATTTAGTTTATTTGAAGAAAAAAATTAAAATATAAATTTTAAGTAGCCTTAATAAAAAAAACGAATAATTTTTTGTGCAAATTGCTGTCACATGGATTGACATTACTTTGTGGTAATGAGCTATGACGCCGTTCGGCAGCAACCAATCGCAAGGTGGAAACGTTCCGCAGCAACCAATCAGACGGCGGAAACCTCCGCTTGAGAATTTTAGAGAATCGTTGGCGCGTGAACGTCCATCGGGTGAATAAATCTACATGCACAATTAATCTTCACGCCCACTAGAACACTTGGGCCAAACACAAGAAAACGTAATGTAAGTAGTCAAGTGGTCAAGTGCAAAGACAGCAAGTGTGGTTATTTTGACGCAGCCAATGGTTCCCCCTGTGCTAAAAACCCATTCGGAAGGGATAAGATCTGGAATAAGATCCTCTTTTTGTACTAAAACTACGCCAAGGTTCTTGTCGGACGTAGCTGCGCATAGCTCTGCCTCTGCCTCACTCATTCTTTTTAGTTTCTGTTACTTTCTGTCTAACTTCTCGGCGAAAGCATCCGCTGTACCAGTGGAGCGAACACAAGCACGAGCACATCTGGCTTGCACAATAATAAACGCGGCCGCTGTGATTGCGTGTTGTCGAGAAAACTGACGAGACTGCGTCTTTCCTACTTGAATATATAATTACCTGAATCGTTGAAATGCTGGATTAAGATCGTTTGGGGGGTTGGATCGAGATCACAATCTTTTAACGATTAATCGTGCAGCTCTACTACAGCCTGTAAAAAGGTGTGCTTCAATACATTTGAATCTTAAGATTTCATTAACTTTGTGAAGTTGGCAGATGGCCCCTCAGCCAACCTGCCATGTAAAACAGCCTCTGGTGTAAGTTGAATAATTTTGCATAGGACCTTTATAATGAAATATTGAATGTTCGTTTACAAACGTGAATAAATACAAAAATGAAACTGAATAACATTTAGTGTAATTGTGGTATTGTCGTATCTGTAAAACTATAACATTCTCATAACAAAGCCAAAGTAGGGAAAAACCTACTTTACTGCGGTAAAATACCGGAACTCCACACAGATCAGAAATAACTTACTCTTGCCACCGCTATTATAGCAGCGCCGCTGACCAAAGCAGCCAAATAGCAGGAGTGTCATTTTATAGAATTTAAAACTGTTCTTTACAATTTCTGTTAAGAAACACGTTAACTGTTACTGTACAGATTTGAATTAAGTTTATAATGTGTTTTTTTATGTCCGGTCTGTCCAGCTGTTAGACAAAATACCATTTTGTCTACCTCAGCTAATGAGTTCGTGACCCGCAGCGGTGTACGCGATGTTCGGCGGAGGTCAAACATCGCTACACCTGCAGCTGGTCACCTAAGGTTGACCCTTCCAGGAGCTGTAGATGATGAGGAGTGGAGCCCAGAAGGTCTGTAAAATATTTACATTTGTAATAATATATACAGTAAGTTTTGAAACACTTATTTTATATATTTTTTCACATTTTACAATATGAATAAACTCATCAAAAGTATGGAATAACACAATGCCACTAAAACGCATATAAAACATATATAATTTATACAATGTTTGTCAAAATACCACAATAATTATACAATATAATGTGTTAGATTTAAGTTTATAATGTGATGTTCGTCTTTGCTGTGTCCAGCCGTTAGACAGAATACAATCGTGTGTACGGCAGCTCATGGGCTGGTGACCAGCAGCGGTGTACGTGATGTTCGGCAGAGGTCAAACATCTCTACACCTGCAGCTGGGCATGTGAGGTTTGCTCTTCCCGGGGCTGTAGATGATGATGAGGAGTGCAGCCCAGTAGGTCAGTCAAATATATACATATGTGATAATATATCAGTTTTGAAACACTCATTCTATATATTTTTCCACATTTTACAATATGAATAAACTCATTGAAAGTATAGAATAATACAATGCAGCAAAACGCATATAAAAACATTTATAATTTTTATAATGTTTGTCAAAATACCACAATACCTATACAGGATAATGTGTTACATTTTACATAAGTTTATTATGTGTTGTTCTTCTCTGCTGTGTCCAGCTGTAAGCCAGAATACCATCCTGTCTTCGCCAGCTTGTGGGCTTGTGACTGGCAGCGGTGTAGGTGATTCTCAGCGTAGGTTGAACATCTCTACACCTGCAACCAGTCAAGAGAGCATCGCCCCTCAATGGGCGGATAAGGAGTGGAGCCCAGAAGGTCAGTCAGTACCCCATTATATTGACACCTCAAATATATACATATATAATAATATATCAGTTATGAAACACTCATTCTATATATTTTTCCACAATATGAATTAACTCATTAAAAGTATGGAATAACATAATACAACGAAAACATATATAAAATATTTCTATAATATGTTTTATAATGTTTTTCAAAGTAACACAATAACGTCTCGGTTACGGATGTAACCCTCGTTCCCTGAAGGAGGGAACGGAGACGTCACGTCGTGACCGACGAATTGGGAGCTCGCTTAGAGAGACCAATCTGCTTCGAATACTACTAAAACGCCAATGAACTTGGCATTGAGATATTTGCATAATGCTGGCGCCGCCCCGCCAGGTGCGTATATAAGGCGCACGTGCAAATAGGGAAATCAGCTTCTGTTCGCTGAGAAAGCCGGAAGGTGACCGGCCTAAACAGCAGGTGGCAGCACCTGTGGCGACGGGACGTGACGTCTCCGTTCCCTCCTTCAGGGAACGAGGGTTACATCCGTAACCGAGACGTTCCCTTTCAGTCGGTCACTACGACGTCACGTCGTGACCGACGAATTGGGAAACCCTACTAAAACGCCACTAGGGGCTGACCTCTTCCAGTGTCTGCTTAAAGCCCTCCGGTTCCACTTAAGGATAGGAGAATTAGGTTTCAAGGCAGAAGGCCGGGCACTAGATGTTCCTTTAACCCCACAGTAGTGCCAGCGACTGGGAAGCGCCCTAACTGAGCGGTATAGGGACGCTGCGGAAGCCACCGCCCCGTTAAGGGCTAATGGTGGACGAAAGTCAACCGTAGTTGAGGTATAAATGACAGCCGTGGCTGTGTAAGCAAAGCAGTGCTCTGCTAAGGGAAACGTGGGCTGGTAGGATTAACCCCACGGAATAATACTCACAAAGGAACCCGTTGGGACACAATGTGGGGCCCTGGCCAAACACGTAGGTTCGTAAGAATACAACTAGTGAAAGGCTGACAGCCAATGCTCTGCAACAAAGGCTGTCAAGGCAGTGGAGAGAGCAAATCAAACCATTACGCATTTTTGCTCTGTTCGCCTTCCATACTGAAAACTCAATTTGGAGCCTCAGTCGGAGGCTGCAAGCCGACTTGCGAGTCTGCTCTCCGTGTCCTCCCTGGTGAGGACAGAACACGAGAGGATACAGGCTCGATACGAACATTGTAGAATCTAATGAACGTATTAGGTGTCGCCCAACCAGCAGCTCTACAAATGTCTGTTAGCGAGGAACCACGAGCTAATGCCCAAGATGAGGCAACACTCCGAGTGGAGTGCGCTCTCAAATTAAAGGGGCAAGGAATGCCCTGCAAATTGTAAGCCAGGGCGATAGTATCAACTATCCAATAAGACATCCTCTGCTTAGTGACAGCTTTCCCTTTCTGCTGGCCACCATAACAAACAAAGAGCTGGTCTGAGGTCCTGAAGCTTTGTGTGCGGTCCACGTAGAATCGCAGTGCGCGTACGGGGCACAACAAAGCCTCGGTTGGGTTTGCCTGCTCCAAAGGCAATGCTTGCAAGCTCACCACTTGATCTCTGAAGGGAGTAGTGGGAACTTTGGGCACGTAGCCTGGTCTGGGTCTCAAGGTCACGCTCGAGACAGAAGGACCAAACTGAAGGCACGAATCGTCAACAGAGAATGCATGTAAATCCCCTATTCTCTTCACCGAGGCCAATGCTAGTAGGGTCAGAGCCTTCATGGATAGAAGCTTCAGACTCGCAGACTGCAAAGGCTCGAACGAAGGACTCTGTAGCGCTTTCAGCACCATGGACAGGTCCCAGGGAGGAATAGAAGGAGGGCGCGAGGGGTTTAGCCTGCGAGCGCCTCTCAGGAATCTAACAACCAAATCATGCTGGCCCACTGATCTGCCATTAATAAGTGAGTGATGCGCAGATATAGCGGCGATATCAACTTTAATAGTGGACGGTGACAGCCTACCATCTAACCTATGTTGAAGATATAAAAGCACAATGTTAATAGGGCATTCTCTGGGGTCCTCGCGTTGCGAAGAGCACCAGGTGACGAAAAGGTTCCATTTTAACGCGTAAGCCCGTCTCGTAGACGGAGCTCGTGCCGCGTCAATAGTGTTAGATACCGCTTGGGGTAAATCACTTAAACCTTGCGCGCGCTCAACGACCAAACGTGGAGATCCCACAGGTCGGGGCGCGGGTGCCATAATGTGCCCCCTCCCTGAGAAAGAAGGTCCTTCCTCAGGGGAATCCGCCAGGGAGGGGCTGTCGCGAGGAGCATTAGTTCCGGAAACCAATTCCTGGTCGTCCAATATGGGGCGATCATTAAAAGGCTCTCCTCGTCCTGCCTGACTTTGCACAGTATCTGTGCTATTAAACTCACTGGGGGGAACGCATATTTGCGCAGGCCCCGCGGCCAGCTGTGTGCCAACGCATCCACGCCGAGGCTGCCCTCGGTTAGTGAATAAAACAGGCGACAATGGGTATTGTTCGGTGACGCAAATAGGTCTATCTGCGCTCGACCGAATTTCCTCCAAATCAGCTGGACCGTCTGGGGGTGGAGTCGCCATTCGCCGGGGCGCGCTGCTCGGGAAAGCGCGTCTGCCGCTGTATTGAGCGAGCCCGGTATGTAAATGGCACGAAGGGACCTCAGATGCTTCTGACTCCAAAGGAGGAGATGACGAGCGAGATGCGACAGGTGACGAGAGCGCAAACCGCCTTGACGGTTGATATACGCTACGGTCGCAGTGTTGTCTGAGCGCACTAGTACATCCTTCCCTCGCAGCTCCTGAGCGAAGCGTACGAGTCCCAGATATACTGCCCATAACTCGCGGCAATTGATATGCCAATGCAACTGGGGTGCTGTCCACACCCCCGAAGCCGTGAGCTCGTCGTACGTGGCTCCCCAGCCCGTGTCGGAGGCATCTGTATGCACAACAGCATGCCGGGAGACCTGTCTCATGGACACGCCGGCCCTGAGAAACGCGGGGTCTGACCACGGGGGGAATGTTAGGCGACACGCAGGTGTAATGGTTACACGATGGATGCCAGCGCGCCACGCTCTCCTCGGGACTCGATCGTGAAGCCAACGCTGAAGCGGTCTCATATGGAGCAGCCCGAGCGGTGTCACGGCCGCTGCTGCTGCCATACGCCCCAGGAGTCTCTGAAATTGTTTCAGGGGGACCGCATTCTTCCCTCGGAATGAACCGAGGCAAGTCAGAATTGATTGGACGCGCTCTTCTGTTAAACGCGCCGATAAATCGATCGAGTCCAGTTCCATACCGAGAAAAGAGATCCTCTGCGTGGGGCAGAGTTTGCTCTTTTCCCAGTTGACCCGAAGACCCAAACGGGCGAGATGTTGAAGTGTTAGATCTCTGTGTTCGCACAGCGTCCGCCGAGAATGCGCTATTATAAGCCAATCGTCGAGGTAAGCCAGAATGCGAACACCGCTCTCTCTGAGGGGCTTTAACGCCGCCTCTACCACTTTCGTGAACACACGGGGAGAGAGAGACAGCCCGAACGGTAGTACTTTGTATTGATATGCCCGCCCTTCGAACGCAAACCGGAGAAACGGTCGGTGACGAGGGAGAATGGACACATGAAAGTACGCGTCTTTCAGGTCTATCGCTGCAAACCAATCTTGGGGGCGTATTGCACTGAAAATTTGTTTCGGTGTAATCATCCTGAAAGACCTCTTCTGAAGAGATTTGTTCAGGACACGCAAATCCAAAATCGGTCGTAACCCGCCGCCTTTCTTGGGTACTATGAAATACGGGCTGTAAAAACCCGATCTCATCTCGGTAAGAGGGATCGGCTCGATCGCGTCCTTCGCCAGCAGGACTTCGACCTCTGCACGCAGTACATGTGCAACGGACGCTTTCACCGTGGTGAAACGTATGCCCGCAAATTTGGGAGTGTGCCGATTGAATTGAATTTCGTAACCGAGGCGGATCGTGCGTAAAACCCAACGAGACGGACTGGGAAGCTGAAGCCAAGCCCCCAGGGACCGTACGAGAGGAATTAACGGCACTACCGGTGTACCCGCGGCGGGGCAGCGAGGCGGGACAGGCGGGACTGCCGGTGCGTCTGCCGTGACAGCATAAGCATCTACAGTATGTGTGTGTGTGACACTGACCTGAGCCCGCTGAGGTAAACGGTCGTCCGGTCTCCTCAGCTGAGGACGCAGACTCCGAAGGGGTTGCTGGTGGTCCGGTCTCCGAAGGGGAGAGCTCGAACTCCTCAGAACACCCACTGGCGACAGAGGAGAGGGAGGAAGAGCATCTGACTGCCCGCTCACATCTCTCTCGATCCTCTGGAGACCTGGAGAAGGAATAGGAATGCACTCTTTTTGTGGTTTTGTGGGTGCCGGCTGAGAAGCCGGCGGAACAGAAACAAAACGAAACAAAAGATTTTCCACCCGGCCCTCTACCGGTGGAAGGAGCGGTGCCGTCACCGTCTCCCGTAGAGTGATCCCATCCAACTCCAGGTCGCCCGTCTCAGGGCCGCTTCGATTTCCGTTTGCCACGGGAAGCGGGTGGTGCGGGCGGGGCGGGCTGCCGACGGCTGTTCCCTCTCCGTGGTCTAGAAGACGTTCTAGCGGGGGGGGCGGAGGCAGCCGCCGGAGGGTGCCCTCGGCGAGGAGCAGACGGGGCCGCCGGCGCTGGGGGGCGAGATGCAGGTCGCTTGCGCCGGGGCATGATCTGAGCGATCGCTTCCGTCTGCTTCTGGGCGGCGGAGAACTGCTGGGCAAACGACTCCACCGACTCGCCGAACAGGCCTGCCTGGGACACGGGCGCATCCAAGAACTTGTTCTTCTCTGCATCCGACATGTCGGCCAGACAGAGCCACAGATGGCGTTCCTGGACCACCATCGTGGACATCGCACGACCGATCGCCTGTGCCGTGACCTTCGTAGCACGGAGGGCCAGATCCGTAGCGGCCCGGAGCTCCGAAAGCACAGGCGAGTCGTGTCCTCCCTCGTGCAGATCTCTCAAGGCCTTGGCCTGGTGGACCTGCAGCAACGCCATAGCGTGCAGGGCTGAAGCCGCCTCTCCACATGCATGATAGGCAGCCCCCGTTAGACCGGAAGACTGTCTGCAAGCACGGGAGGGGAGGGCTGGGCGATCCTTCCAGGTGGAAGCGGTGGCCGGACACAATTGCATCACAACCGCACGCTCCACGGGGGGGATTCCCGTATAGCCCTTAGCGGCTCCATCAGTGAGGGAGGTGAGGGGGGAGGGCTGAAACGGCCGTAAACGGGTAGAATACGGCGACCTCCAGGTCCTGGTCAGCTCCTCGTGCACCTCGGGGAAGAAAGGTACCGGCGGAGAGGGTTGTGAAACCCGGGCAGCTCCAAAGAACCAATCATCCAGGCGGGACGGTTCGGGCTGTGGGGGGTGAACCCACTCCAACCCGACGGTCTCCGCCGCTCGAGAGAGCACGGCCACCATCTCTGGATCGAAATCCGGCGTCACGACCCGTCCGGAAGGGGGGAGGACATCCAGATCCTCAGAGGTAGAGGGCCCACCCTCGGATGCTGCGGTCTCCGTGGACCCGGAGGGAGGCACGACAGATCCAACAGACATCGTAGAACACGACTCTGAAGTTTCCATCGGCGCATCAACCGGCTGTGGATGAGGAGGCTGAGAGGCAGAGGACGAATCCCCTGCCCGGTTCAGCACAGTGATGCGGAGATCATCCTTCGAGAGCTTCACAGCCGCACCGTGGCGGCGATCAGAGCTCGTCGGACGTGGGTTGCGTTTTTCCCGGAGGAAAGACAACCGTCTCCGCAAATCCACAAGGGACATGTTCTCGCAGTGAGAACACTTACCCCCAGCGAACGCTGCCTCAGCGTGCTCGATGCCCAAGCACGAAAGACAACGCTCGTGACCGTCCTTCGGACCCATATACTTCCCGCATCCAAGATCGCACGGACGAAAAGCCATCCTGAAAAGGACGCTAATGTCCGGATATACGAGAGAGTGGCTGCCTTTAACAAGGCACAAAGCTCTCTCGTATCACTCTTTTAGGGAAATTCACTCAGATGCTCAGTTGATGATGCGCACAGGGAAGGCAACGCACACACTAAACTCAAACAAACAAAAAAGATGCAGAGCCTGTGGAATACTGCGAGGCGTCCGCTGTGGTACTGCCAGTCCAACCAACTTCCGCAATCGATCCCAACAGAGTGAAGTAGCTTCTCAGTAGCAGATACTGCCGGCTTTCGAAGCGATAAAAAGCTGATTTCCCTATTTGCACGTGCGCCTTATATACGCACCTGGCGGGGCGGCGCCAGCATTATGCAAATATCTCAATGCCAAGTTCATTGGCGTTTTAGTAGTATTCGAAGCAGATTGGTCTCTCTAAGCGAGCTCCCAATTCGTCGGTCACGACGTGACGTCGTAGTGACCGACTGAAAGGGAACTATACAGTATAATGTGTTAAGATTTTACATAAGTTTATAATGTGTTGTTCATCTCTGCTGTGTCCAGTTGTAGGACAAAATATCCTCCTGTCTACGACAGCTCATGGGCTCGTGACTAGCAGCGGTGCATGTGATGTTCAGCGGAGGTTGAACATCTCTACACCTGCTGCTAGTCAAGAGAGCATCGCCCTTCAAGGGGCGGATGAGGAGAGGAGAGAAGCAGGTCAGTCACAACATTATAATGACACCTCAAATATAAATCATATCTGGGGGGAGTAAATAACTGGAAAATGTTTATATTTGCATGAACTATACCTTTAAGAGATTTAAAGTATGTACTTCAGTCATTTAAATATGTATTTAAGTTTTAAACTCATGTACTGTGAGTTGTAGTGACATTTGAAGCCTTTTTTGAGAAATGTTTGCAATTTAAAGTGATAGTAAAAATATCTTTTACAAACTTATGTATATTAGCTCAGGTAGCTTTAGCACATTTGGAAGTCGAGATTGTAACAAAAATCTCAGGGATGCAAATTCACAGTTTTGCCTCCAAAATATAGAACTTTAGACTTAGAATATAGAATATAGACTTTTGTGCTGCCATTTTTTATTTGAAATTCGAGGTTGTGACTTAATTTCGATTTAAAGTTGAAATCGTGACACCTTTAATGTCCAATGTGCGTGAATGGTCATTGTGAAACGGTTACAAATTCACTTAAGTTGCACCCAAATTTATTTTATGTCTAGCTGGTTCATTTATTTGACTGTTAAAGGTGCATTAAAGCGAATTCACGCGTTTTAGACCTAAAACATTTTTTGTTACATACAGCAAGCATCTCCTCACTATCTGCTTGCTGCCTGTCCGGTGATCAAACTGTAAAAAACGCGATCTCTGTAGACAGCCCAGGCTCAACAAACTGCAATAAACACACAGTGGCCAAACCTAGCAACACGAAACAAAAAAAAGTTTTCCAGCCAATAAACGACAAGAAGGATTTGGGGGTGGGGGTTGGGCGCGTTCATGAAAGCACGGAAGGGAGGGGGAGGAGGAGGAGATAGCTACGCTCCGTTTGTTTGAAAACAGTTCAAACATCAACAGAAAGTGACGTCTCACAGATTCGCTTAGAGCGCCTTTAAGATATATATTACCTGTATCTGGTTGTAACATCTGTAATTTGTCTTTTCTGTTTCTGTCTTTTAGAAAATCAAACAAACCAACAGAAGAAAAAGGGCATCCTTGTTTTCTTCCAGAACAAATTGCAAGCTATAAAGCGTGCTTTTGGTATCCGCCGAAATGAGTATCAACTGGATCCAGCTGATCCTCAGCCAGGCCTATCCGACCTGGAGGCGAGAACCCGTGAAGATCAAGTTGATCTGCAGAAAGGTCCATCTGGACTCAAGCCAACGGGTTTTCAAGAACCAGCAAGATGCCTGCATGGTTCTTTTACCTTGGAGAAAACAGTTCTTCAGGAAGAAGCTGATCCCAAATTTGGTCCCTTCGACCCGGAGCCACGTGCTCAACGTGATCAGACTTTTAAGCAAACAGGTCCATTCGACCTGAAGCCACGTGCCCGTCAAGATAATTGGCAATACAGTCCCTTCGGACTTGAGCCAGCGGGCCATGAAGAGCCAGTCTATTGCCAGGCTGGTTCATTTTCCTTGGAGAATACAGTTCTTCAAAAAATGGCTGATCCTAAATCTGGTCCTTTCCACCAGGAGCCACGTGCTCAACGAGATCAGACCGATAGGCGTACAGGTCCATCCGACCTGAAGCCACGTGCCTGTTTAGATAATTGGCAATACAGTCCCATCGGACTTGAGCCAGCAGGCCATGAAGGGCCGGTCTATTGCCAGACTGGTTCAGATTCCTTGGAGAAAATAGTTCTTCAAGAAGAGGCTGATCCTGAAAATGGTCCCTTCGACCCGAAGCCAAGTGCTTATCACGATCAGCCTTATAGTCAGCCAGATCCATCCGACCTGCAGTCAAGTAGTCATCAATGTGCCTACCCTGCTAGTGAGTATACTGTTATTATGTTCTGGTTCACTCTATCCGGCTTTTTATTGCCAGCTTTATTTTTAGCAGTTTCTCTCCTAATTGGTTTAAACTAGTGCCCAGTTACTGTAATAAGTCTATTTATACGGCAGATGTTTATCTAATATCTTCTTCCTGTATTCAGTATGTTATGTGTTATTCTGATGGACTCTTGTTTTAGCACAATGACTCTTGAGCTTTTCCCATCATCTTGTCCTGATTTTCGTTTTAAAGAAATATTGTTTTTTTTTAATGGTTGTCCTGCTGTTTCACTCTTGAACTTGATCTCAAACATTCATCTTGTTTATTCTGCTAGTAGCTGATTAGCATTGGATGTATTGAACAACTCTCAATTATCTGTACATTCATTAAATGAATATTTATTCTCTCTGTTTTATTATAATCAGCACTGCTATTGGAGTTTATGTGAGACAAAAAAGCCTTATGTTCATTTTGTATTGATTTTTTTTCAGGGGCATCTAAATATTTATATAAAGAGGAAAAGCAGAAAGAAGAAGTTGACTTTGGTGTTTATGAGGAGAATCGCAAATCCAGTGGCAGAAAGGTAAAACTGCTCTTCATCAAACAGCCATACGTGACCTAACATATAGATCCATGTTCAGTTACAATTGATGACAATGACACTTTTCAATCAACCAAATAACATCTTACCTTAAAGGGACACAAGGCAGCATTTTTATGTTAATAAATCATCTTCGTAAGTCGGTATATGGTTAAATGACTCATTACATGACAAATGAAGACTCTCTCGCCCACCCCTACCGTCTGTAGGAAGAATACCCCACTTGCAAGTTCGCTGTATCCGACCCGGTGTCCTTCAGTCTCGTAAAGTCTCAGATATAGAAAGCATTTACTCCCAGACACTAGGGGGAGCTAGTAGAGAAATAATACTCAGACTTGCCTTGTGTCCCTTTAATAATACACCTTACCTGTTATCTCAAAGGTTGTGCTATAGACCTGTTACAGTACAGTATCTGATAGTTTCAGAAGTTCTTTTAACTACAACATAAAACTTTACAACCTACTTTTTAAAATGTGTTTTTGTTGCTGTATTGTCTTTTGAAAGTAAATACAATGTTCAATATGTTGTTTTTCTTTTTTTTTTAATTATGCATTTTCCTCTGGTGAATGAAGAGTATGACAATGGAAGATAATCATGATGGAGAACACAAAAAGAGAAAAGACAAGAAGAAGAAGAAGAAGAAGAAGAAGAAGAAAGGAAAGCTAGGCCGTACTTTGAAAAAGATCTTCAGTTGTATCTTCCCTTGTGGCGACGACTCACAACTGTCTACTGCCCCCTCTACACCAAGGCCAGCCACTGTTGGTGGTTCGGCCATGTTTGCAGTCAAAACTTCCTCTGATAGCAGTGATGTTTTGCTGACTGCAGAGCAAGATAAAGCTATTCTCAGAGGTAAGAGAAATTATAAATGTTTAGACGATTACATGTCTGTACTCATTGGTAATGTATAACAATGTTGAATAAAACTTTATTATATTTCTTCACAGAGAATGTCGGCATGCAGATGGTATCTGCTATGGACTGGTGAGTAAATAAATTTACCTATTGAAATCAAATGCTAAACATGGTTAAAGTTGTAACACAATTATGTGGTCATCTTAGGCTTGAACAAGAACAAATCAGTTTGGACATCGGCTCAGATGAGCTGACTCGGCATGAAATACTGCAGTTGACTCAGTGCAGTATTGAGCGTCCAAAACAGAAGCGAGTTAGTGATCAGGATGATCATCAAAAAGTTGCCAAAGGGCAGCAAGTGGAGATTAAGTACATGGGGTGAGTACCTTCATCATTATGAGATGTGATTAGATGTGTTTGACTGTGGGTATCAAAGCTGTCCTATAACTGAGCACTATTTGGTTCTCTGACAGTTTTCCGAACATCGGGAACACATGTTTCATGAACTCCACCCTCCAGTGCCTCCTCAATATGTCGCCGATCATGCAGGACATCATCTCCCAGCAGAAACACTGGAAGAACGAGCCTGGATCAGAAATGTTCAAGTAAAGTCTAATACTGATAAAACCTGTTTAGCCTTATATCAAAACCTTTCCTCATGTAAACTGATAAATAAGATTCTAGTATGCATACAAATTAAATATATTTATTTCACCCCAGGGCGTTATATGACCTGCATGACACCAGAATGAAGAAGACAAGCGCCGACCAGAAAGCTCAGCTTCTGGCAACCATCAAACGTTGCATTGCCAGAAGGAATTCAGATTTTAGAGGTGATGATGAGCAGGTAGGGGAGCCTCAGTCATGTCAACATGTTACATCGAAAATCTGTCATACCCACAAATCATTTAAATACGTTTTTTGCTCTCTTCTCTTTCCTTCTCTAAGGATGCTCATGAATTCCTTATGACCTGCTTGGCACAACTAAATGAGGAGGCTAAGATGTGCCAGGATTCCATGAATGATTTCCATAACCCTGCAGCGCACATGGATTTTAAGATCATCCGGCTGCGCACATGCAAGACGTAATGACATCACGCAAACTCACCTGCTTACATTCATTTAAATAATGAATAATACTTTTCCTAAATATTCTTACATTTTGTATATCTAACATTAGAAACTTTTTATTTTCCTTTTTTGTGTGTTAGCTGTGGGAATCAAAGGCACTCTCTGGAGGAACTAAACTGCCTGTCTTTGGCTATTGGTCCTCAGGGATCATTAATGGAGAGCCTCCAGCACTACTTTGCAGTAAGTGTCACTTCTGGAATAATGAAGTATTATTATATTATTGATAGTCAGTGATTTGATTGATATTATTTTCTCAGGCATCTACATTTGAATGCCGCTGTAGTGAGTGTGGAGGTGATCAAGCCTTGGAAACTGTGCAAGTTCAGACCCTACCAAAGTACGACACCCTGTCCATCAGAGTCATCAGTTATTACTCTATACTAAATGAGCTAATTCACAACTTCTGTTCATTTTTTATTTCTCTACAGGGTTCTGGTTCTTCTTGTTACAAGGTTTGACATGTACACCCTCGAAAAAATCGATGGGTGTCTGGCAGTTCCTAAGAAGCTCAGTCTCTCCGGCTTCACAGGTACAGTTTATTAAACTCTTACAGTACACTAAAGAGTATATTTATAGACCGTGAGTAAATCTTACATGCTTTATATTATTAGAAGTCTAGAGAGTTTTATAAAACAAAAATGGCGATGTTAAACGAATGTCTTGTTGTATCTCATAACTCATGATTGAAACAATAGAAGTGCAGTGATTGTAAATGATTACTCCAAAGGAATATTTGAATCTTTTTTAAAACTTGAAGTGTGCCTTTTTGACGTAGGGTCAGACAGCAGTAAGCAGGTTTCAGATTTGTACAGCCAGCAACTTGAGGACAACCAGCATGTAAAAATCAGCAAAGCAAATCTAGGGAGAGACACTGACCAGCATCAGGTGCAGATAGAAATAGACAGAAGAGGAGTTACATGAAAGAAATAGGGAGTGAATTGAGGAGCTCAGATGCAAAAGCCGCTAAACGTCGCCTCCGTTAAAATTAGATAATGACATTAACCAACTTTTCACCACATGTATTATACGTTCATTAAATACTTTCGCATCAAATCTTATTTATCCTGGCCTCAGGCCGTTCAGAAATGCCGGTTTGTTGGCAGAATCCGTTCAGACTCTGATAAAAATGCTCATTTACCGACGGTTTTGCATATGAGCTCTTCAATTATTATTTTAGCAAAATTTCTTCAATGTTTTCTGCATTGTATTATAATATCTCTGTTTTTCTAATAGTGGCAGACCGCAATGGGCAATGCAGCCTATAAGCTCACTGGTGTTGTCTCTCATTTGGGGCCAAGTTTGCAGTGTGGTAAGAATACTTTGACACAAAATAATGTTTGTTCTTCATTTCTTCATCTACCTCTAAAGTTTAATTTATTTAATGAGGTCATCTGTCTTATAGGTCACTACATCAGCAACATTTCTGACCCTTGTGGAGCTGGATGGATGAAGTGTGATGATTCGACAGTAAAATCCATCAGCTGGCGAAGAGCATCCAAGAACATAGAAAAACATGGCTATATGTTTTTCTATGTGAGGAGGTAAATAACCTCTCATTGTTTTGATCCTTACTCATATTTAACTTTGATATAAACTTTAAAATATTCTGTATTTTGTGTTTCAGCTAAAGCAGTAACCAATAAAGCAGTGTCAGCAGACAGAACTTGTTGCATGACCATTATTAATAAAAAAATAACTAAATAAATATTTTAAATAAATAAAGACTTTAACTTAAACTGACTTGACTAAACTGACTATTCAATACGACAAAAATCACAGCACTTCAATACACTGACAAACACAGGATAAATTCTACAATTAACAAGACTGGATTATAGGATTACAAGTGATACAAGCGATCAACACATCAAACAAAGTAACACAGACGAATCGACACTGAACAGAACACACAAGGGCATTAAATAAGGGAACAAATCATGAGGCAACAGGGGAAGGACATGAAACACTGACAGGTTAATTAATCAGGAAACAAGTGTGCGGGGTACAAGATGAGACAGGAGAGCACATGGCCTGGCACTGGACTAGGGAACTGCGTAACAGTGCCACCCCTCAGACCACTGGGGCAACCTCAGTAACTCAGCTAATCTCACACAGACAGACTTCAGACTTGAGGCATAAGGTTTAATCCACATTGTACAGCTTATTTTATTTCAGTATTTTGATACAGTATCACACATCTTGTCAGTATTGGTGTTATCCTTCCTCTAATGATGCTTAAACTTTTACATATACTTTTATGTTTTTTTTAGGTAGAGCTGGCAGAAGTGGAAACCAGGCGGAACCACAAAGCTGCCAAATTCTCAGAAGGAGGAGCCTGGTGAACCAAGAGGGGTGGAGGATCAGGGCACAGCCAAATCTGGAGCGGAAAGAGGAGCAATGACAGCGAGAGTTAATGTTGTCAGTGCACTGTGAATAAACTACTCGAAGAGGGTCCACTGTTTTGGACACAGGCTTCATTGCCATTGGTAAGCAATTTTAGTGCTTTAAAGCCCGATTTAGAGTCGTGCAAAAGCTCTACGCCGAAGGTTATCCGTAGCCTCTGCGTACGAATAAAAACAAAGTCTTGAAAACAAAGATGAGCCAAGTTGAGGAGTGATTTAACTCAAACTGCAACAAAAGTCGTTGTTTATTTACTTCCATCACTGCTGGTCAAATCATATACAATAAGTTGCTGTTTCTTCTTCATTTGTGCAAAGCTTCTTCTTTGACGGTCGCGCTACTACTGTGGTTACACGCATGGATACTGCCTACCAGCGGTCTGCGCGTGTGTTTGCACGTCGACGCAGACGATGACGCAAAAGTATAAATGAAAACCGACGCGGAACCTACGCCGTCGCGGCTACGCCGTAGGACCTTCGCACAACTATAACGAGCCCTTAAAGTGTAAGTAAACTAGACCTTGTATGTGTTGAGATGTTTAAAAATCCAAAACAGAACAATGAAAATAAGAAAAGCTGCTGCTATATATATGTGTAATTAAATACAAGTAATAAAATAAATGTAAATGTATATATTTACATTCAATTATAATATACAATACATTTTTATACAGGATTATGGCCTGGTTTAACAGACAAGGCTTAGCTAAAGCCAGGACTAGGCCTTAAACACATTAAGATGTTTAAGCATCTTTTATAAACATGCCTTAGATAAGGAAGTTACTGATGTGTATCTTGAGACAAATCAATGGCACTTGCATATTTTACAATCTTTCAGTGCAAGTTATTTTCACCTCAAACATGTGTCTAAGTCTAGGCCTCAAGCCTTTTCTGTGAAACTGGGGGTATATACCTGTATTAAAATGTCTTACTTGCACACTTTAAGGTAGTGTGCACACCAAAGCGTTTACGCCGGTGTATGTTTTCAATTGTTTCCAATGGAAGCTCTGCGCTTTTCAAAAAAGCCAGCAGTTGCCGTTTTTTTTAGCCGCGCTAAAAGTGGGAGAGTGCCGAGAGTTAAAAAAATATTCAACTTTGGGTGAAAAGCTCAGCTCGTCAATGTCAGTTCTCACACAGCCGTCCAGTCACAGTGAAGGAGGGGCGGTATAAACATCACAACAACCAACTGGCGCATCGTTTAACGACTGATAAACAAAGCAGAGGTATCACAGCAACCAAAGCACTCAGCTGAAAAAATCTGGCAGTCGGCATCGGCCTGGTGTTTTCAGCTGCATTTAAAAGCTTTGATGTGCACACCTCCTTAAAGGCGGGGTGCACGATCTCTGAAAGCCAGTATTGACATTTGAAATCACCTAAACTAACACGGCCCTACCCCAATAGGACCTTTTTTGATAGACCCGACCCACACACAGAGGCGCGGGAAGATATTTTCGGTAGGGGGTGCTGGGGTGCGGCTGCGGTAGAGTCTTTAGATTCTCTGCCAGGTTCGTTATTTTCTGCTACTATCCTCTGGCCGGGCCGGACCGTTGATTAAGCATATTTTTTATCATTACTTTATTAGCCTCATTGGGTGGGGAGAAAACTATGCCATATTATGAGAAATATTATATATAGACTATATTTAGGCCAAAGTAACAAATGTGTCCAAAAAGTTACACAAATGACAACATGATTTGTAAAAGTTACAAAATGCAACGCGAGTCATGTGCGGAGACTCCTCTGGCACGCATCACGCACCCGGTCTACTGCTGTTCTTTATGGTGTAGAAAAAGAGAAAAACAGGAGAATTAACTTTAAGCAAGTTTGGAGGAATGTCGGAGGTATGGAACCAGTTATACATTCTCACTCGTGCCAGTAGCCTACTCCGCCTTTGTTGTCCTTTGCTTAAGTTTTTATATTTATAAATTTTAACATGGAAACTTTATTGACATCACTCATGTTAAGGCAATTAGTGGACCTTTCAATTTACGGGTTTCATTTAATTCTATTTTTTAAACGTCAATGTAATATTTTTGTTTCGGTTTGCAATGCCTCCTGCACAGCGGTGTAAAAATAAGATATTTTTCGACTTTAAAATAAAAACATCATATCCTTAATTGTTGGAATATATTCCATATGTATTAATTTGGATTTATAGATGTTTAACATTAAAATCAATACATGGGAATAATTTTAATACATTTTTTAAATACCCATCACTCTTAAATGCGCATGTTCCTTATTGTACATCGAGGCTTTACAATTTAGTTCCTTTCATGTCGTTTAAATAATTTAATTGTCTTTTTTACTTTAAATGTTCTGTTACATTTACATGTGCGTTAAACATCGCGAAACAATTTGGACATATTTTTAAATAGTTTTTGAAAAGATTACCTTTTTCTGATATGTGAGTCATTTGGAGAAATAACGCTAGTCCTCGGGACTTTTAGGCTGTGTGATTGAAAAAAATAAAAAATTCTCTTCTGAGACATTGCGAAGCTGATAGATAGGCTACAGATAGCCTAGTATTTCGTTCTATGTGACTGTGAGGGTACGTGCGTGTGTGTTATGCTTATACGTATACGCAGCTTATCAGCTGAATCGCAATCACGTCGTCAAAACAAATCTGATTGGCTAATACACACTAAAATAAATTAAATCATTTTAAAATTACTAAATTAATAATTCTCTCTTCATCACACAGCCCAAACATGACATACAAAATGTCTTGGAACAGTAACAAACAACAATCAGAGATAAATAAGCTATAATTTTAAATCTTTGCCACCAGGGGGTGCTGCAGCACCCCCACTTCCCGCGCCCATGCCCACACATACGCAACCCAGACAACGATGTTGTTTAGTAGACACGCACCTTACTGCTGATTGGCTACAAGTGTGTTTTGGTACTCGGCCAACTCCCTTTTCCAAAGCATTTCTCAAAAAGCGTGCACCCTGCCTCAAATGTTTAAATTGACTGAAAATGCTTTTTAATGTTTGTGTATTTAAATGTTTTCCAGAAAGAGCATGCAGGATCCTAGAATAGACAAAGCCAGTGTTTGCAAGAAAGTCGTCGCTGCATTTTCCAGAAGCTGGAAGAAGATAAAAGGCACTTTAGGACCAGCGCTATACATTTATTTATTTCTCAGTCCGCCACAAAAATTAAAATTGGCCACAACAAATAGATGTTTGCACATCTCATTTATCACTACCTCAGTCTCGCATGACAGTTTCGTTTCAAACACCGTGGCGTCAGTCGACGTGGCGTCATCGGGTACTACGTACTGCACCCAGTGGAAAAGCTCCCAAAAGTAAGCTGACCCGACTCAAACTAAACCAAACTGTGGGGTACTATGCAAAGAAAAAGCGCCATAAGCTCTTTTTCCACTGACTGATTAAATGTCACTCACACCTGTAGTGAAATCAACGTTACTGTTTCAAAACGAGTTCCACTTTATGAATGTATAAGAGGGTAAAGTGAACAACATCAAAAACTGTGCAGCTGACTAACTTGAAGTTAGTGTTGGTGCTGAAACAAACACATTTTTTGTTTCCTGCTAAGTGAAATCATCAGCAGGCATGCAAAGACACTGCACGTGATGCAGGTATTCTGAAGAAATGGATTATAAAAATAAATTGATCTTTGTTCTCTGGATCAGTGTCATTTCAGGATAGATCATTTGCTGGTTCATGTCGAGTTTTAAAAAAGCATCACCGCTGTAAACACATTGACACTGTCAGACACTTTAAAGAGCGTAGACGATGTCATCGCATCAGGAGCTGACTTTAGGAATAGAAAAGTTAAAGTTTCTATTTAAAGTCAAAGAGCAAACAAACAGGAGTTTAAACAATGCTGTTATGTGTATTTGGTATAATACAATGTGTTTGCATGTTTTATGGTTTGCAACATACCGTACATTTTGGTAGCTCCAGATTTCACTCTCTTCCTAAAATACACGGACTTGAAAAGCAAATAGAAACAGACATTGCCAGTCCTGTGCTAAATAATAATTGATTATTTACTTTGGGACAGAAGTTACCCCTGCCTGCAGTCTCTGATAGGCATGTGACCCACAGAATGATACAGGTGAAGCACATAATTCATTAGGTGATACCCATTTGATGAACACAGATATGGTCAGAGATTTCCTATTATAATTGGGTACATAATGAAATAAATGCATTATAAATATATATTTCATAGTATAATTTTTATTTCTCAAACATGCACTTCTGATTCAAAGCCTCCTCTTTAAATTTGATCTATAGTTGGTCTTTCTCTAAATCACCTATTTTCTTTAAAAATAGGCTTTTGCAGCTACTTTCCTGAGCTATCATTTTTGAGGCAAAGGGAAATGTAATCTTCGGATATGATGAAATGATACAGGACATATTATAACATTTAGAGGAAGTTACTATGGGCACTAATGTAACATTTCCATTCTACACTTGTCACACATATCTTAATTGTCCAATGCAAATGAATGATCTTTCTTAGTGTAGTGTACTAAAAAGTATTACACAAAATTACTGAAAATATGTAAGGACTGTAAGGAAGCTTTTACAATTAAAAGAGGACTATCAAACAGGAAGGTGATACAGTTTCATACAATGAAAAGTCCAAAGAATAAACAGGGTCACCCAAAGGAGCAGAAGTTAAATAAGTACAATATAGTGTATATATAAATATGTGTATTTTGGACTTAATTAAATGGGGCAGAATGGGTTTGTATTAATTAATTTATTTATTTATTTGTAAACAAGCATTTCTAAGCCAATCCTTAAACGTTAATTTTGCCAGATATCATTGGTTTATAACAGGGGTTGTGAGCAAGTGCTACGACAATGGAAAAAACAATCTGGAGGGCTACTTTTTTGATATAGTCTTTTTAAAACTTTTTTATTTTGCTTGTTTAATCATTGTTTAAAATGTTAACATACATAAAAGAGGCCAAACAATGTATAAAATGTGTAATAATTCATTATTAAAATTGAGGCTATTGGTAGATTGTGCTTTGGTGGACAACTCATAGACTCCTGAAGGATTTTGTGTATATTTCTTTCATGCGTAATCAATGTCTGATGCGTAACGTTGCAACTGTGCCCTGATGTTATATGTCTGCAGTGAAGGTGTGAACCAAATGGCCTATAGAAACTGATCAGTGTGAATAACAAAGAATCACCATTCCTCAGTGTAGACTGCTCGGTAGACCAATCTCCTATAGGAGGTCCCAACAGGTTTCTATTTTTTAGGCCTTTTGTTATCATGTATAAAGTTCTGTCCCATTATAGACAGAACTTTGGGTTAAAAATGTAGAAGGTTGACACAACAACATCGCTCCTGAAGAACTGTGCTACATAAGAACCTTCATTAAATCACTTTTCCCCACTTTTTGTTGGCGAGCCATGAAAGACCGAGCAGCCAAGTTCAAGAAAATCTAACACTCGCGAGCATGATTTTGGAGACCACTGGTTTATAATGTTCTTTCTAATTTAAAAACTTTCTGCCATTTCCATGGTGACTCGTGAAATCTGTGATCCATTGACAATGCCTTTATGTTGTTACTCTGAGCGTGTTAACTCTGGGTTACTTTGAGCAGGTTGACGGAACTAACTCTTAAACTGTGTTTTGGAATCAACATACCCCAAGTAAGCAAGTTTTGGGATGATCAACCAAGTGTTCAGGGTTAATTAACCCTGCATTCTGGAATAAACCCCTGATGACCCAGACCTAACCAAAACAATCAAACAAACCATTCTGGAGTACCTGAACACTAACAGAAGACTCTGTGGATGAGCTGTTTCCACTCTACCTCAGGGAGGGGAGTCTCTAAACCAGTGGTCTTCAACATGTTGTTGCCCGCACCGAGTTTGTGAGGTGCCCGCTAAACCACATTCTATTAATAGGCTCAATTGTAATATTGAATTATTACATATTGACTTCTTTTATGCATGTTAACATTTTAAACAATGATAAAACATATCAATAAGTAAAATAAAATAAAATCAACAAATAAAACAAAAACATTTTGAGTAGACTATATCACAAAAGTAGCCATCCAGATCTGTGTGGAGTTTGCATGTTCTCCCTGTGTCAGTGTGGTTTACTCCGGGACGGGTACTCTGGTTTCCTCCCAACTGGAGATGCCAAATTGCCCCTCCTCCAATGTGTGTATGGATTAACCAGTTTTTGCCATGATGATTTAGATGCTGGAATGGTGTGAAGAATAAATAAGCAAACAAACACATTAAAGGCTATTTTTATAAGGCTATATTTTTAGCAAATTTGACATCTTGAAGTGAGTAATTTGTTTACTAAATGAAACCTCCATCCGGTGAAATGGGGTTTAACTTTTAAATACCTGCACCTGTGGATAAAGTGTTTGCATAACACAATCAGACTATTTATCAAAAATTCTATATTTTTGTCCTTTATAAATACTCAATTGAGGTCATGTATCAATATATCCTTACATTTTATCCAATTCACAATCATACTGAAAGAAAATATGCTTTACTGTTTCAATTTCTTTCTCACAGAATCCACATGAATTGTTTTCCCAACTAAATATTTCATGTAAAAAGGAACTGGATCGACCTAAATATTGTTTAGGATTTTAAGGGGTGGTTTCCTGGACAGGGATTATCTTAAGCCAGAACTAGGCCTTAGTTTAATTATGAAATATTAACAAAGATGCCTTACTAAAAACATTACTTGTGTTGTGTACATTTTGAGACAAAACAAAGAGCACTGATGTATTTTAAGATCAGTGCAAGTTGTTTTCAGTTTGGACAGCTCTTACATTTATTTTAGTCTAGTCTAAACACTGTCTGGGAAACCGCCCCTAAATGTTTCTACTTTTGCCTCGGGAAGAATTAGGTAGGGACGAGACTGGCTATGCCGAGTCCGAGGCAAGACTGAGTCTTTGAAGGGTCCAGACAGAGTCCGTTGGTTTTCAAATACAGTCGAGGTTGAGTCAAGACCGAATCTTTGAGAAAGCCAGTCTGAGTCGAGACTGGGTCCTTTGGGAGTCTAGACCAAGACCATAAAAATGTCAGTTTTCATATTCATGATTTAATATCACCCCAGTTAATAATCAACAGTTAGGCCTACAGACTAAGCTAGATTGGGGATTGTTAAGAGGAGCAGTCTTAACGTCTTAATGTGGACTATGCTTTTACGATCATTAAAAAAAATCCCTACCACATGCATCATCTTCTGCCTATTTTACTAGAGATAATAAATGGCACTGATGGCAGTATCTTTGCATTGCACCATGGGATTGTCATTTTCAAAGAATGCCTGTCAACATTGCATTTTATTATTATTGTTATGTGTTGTGTGTGTTTTTATATGAACATAAAAAAAATGTGTTGGTCTTGAGGACTCGGTCTGAAATTATGAATCCTTCTCCTCCCACTGTGGTCCGAGACCGAGCAAGACCGAGTCTTTGAAGGAACAAGTCAGAGACAGAGAAAGCAGAAATTGGTCTCAAGTACTACATCACTAGAATTAAGGTATGATAAATATCACTTCTTCCTTACTGAACTCTTGCAGACTTTCTTTTCAATTGATAAGGATAACATTGTTTAGATAACAGATTTCTAATAAACTTATTTGTAAACTGTTTGCTATTTAAATTAATACATTCAATACAACGTGATCTCATTTCTGATTGAGAGTTAATATAACAAATTGTTAAATCATTGTTTTCAGTGGTGCTGGGGTGGCCTTTATCACTCTATTGTATTCTCTAATTGGGCATTTGAAACTAAATTTATCACAGAAGTCATTGTAATATAGCAAATTACCAAAATTATCCATCAAATGACTTACTGCCCATATACCTTTATCCATCAAAGTACCAAAAAAAAAAAGATTTTCTAATACTCAGAATATATGTTGTTCCACATGTGTATTATGTGGTGTAAATTTGTGTTTAAACATTAGGTTCCAGTACACTCAGATGGAAATCAGATCATTTAACAGGCAATTTATATAAATCATAATCACAACGCAATAGAATGCCTATTTCACCCATCTTTTAAAAATTTGCATTTGGAGTGTTAAACCAAAAATAATCTTTGTGACAAACAAAGGACTTCAACCGTTTTAGTACACCATTCATCACAGAAAAATCTATGACATTCATGCCACCCTCTTATACTCTCATGTCAGCTTTCTAAAGTAATGGCATTTGGAAGTGATTTAAGGTGCAATGTACAAACCTATGGTTGACGTTATGGACAATACGTCCATATTTGTTCACAGTTTATAAGAGTCAACTGTCACTAAAATATAAGAATTGAACTAGTTATTATTAACGATAATCATTACCTACAGCTGAATTTATAAAACAGCAAATTAGTCCAAATGTAAAAAAAACCCCGCAATAATTTAATTGTCTCATCAGCAAGTGTATTTGGGTGAAGTTGAAATGAATGGGCTACAGTCATAGACATATAATGTCTATGAAACCGAAGGCTGCTGCCTCCGGAGGTCGCATTTCTAGGTTGCATACGTCATCAATATTGTCTTAGTTCAAAATATTAACAATTGTACAGTTGACTGTTATTCTCAGTTAATCATAAGTTATTGTAATATCCTTATGACATGCGAATGTAATGCCCAAAAAAAAAACGCTTGATGACGTATGCAACCTGAATGCGACCTTCACAGGCTGCAGCCTTTGGATTGAGAACGAGTGTCACTCTTCTCTCCTGAAAAAAATATAAAGCTTGTTTATTTTCCTTTTGCATTCCTAAAACCAGTTCAGTTTTACTCCATTAATTATTTAATAGCCGTTATTTACTTAAGTAACAGTTATTATATTGCTGTGGTACTTTCGCTTAAGTAGCTATGTAATAATGTAATAACACATTGTGCGCGCGCGCGCGCTATATTTATATATTTTAGTGTGTAAACATAATCATTTTAGAACAAACAGTAGAGACAAAAGGGAAGTATAAGATATAAGGTAGAAAGAAATAATAGAAAACGTAAAATTATGAAATATTTAATAAATGGTATCATAGAATACGAAAGGAATAATTGACGACGGGCCGTTGAATTACTTGAAAATAATGCACACCTACATGGTGGTAATGCGGGACGAGTATTATCTGATAAAGAGTCCAGACCGCACAATCGTACACAAAATATGATGCGTTGGCCGGGAATCGAACCCGGGTCAACTGCTTGGAAGGCAGCTATGCTAACCACTATACCACCAACGCGAACGACAAGACCTCATCCCACAGCGATTCACTAACTGCTCACTATATATATTGTTAAATACAGTACAAGAGGTTGTGATTAAACAGAAGAAGAGTCAGAAAAGGAGAAGGAGAGGATACTTGAAGGATCAATGGTCGTGTTTTAGAAGTGAAGATATCCTATGAGCTAACCCTTTGGATTTTATTCGTGCAAGTAAGGCAATAGACCTCTTAAATTTTTTATATTTTCTGACACACTGTAATTCATTATGATTTAGGATCATTGTTTCTAATTAAAAAAAAGTGAGAGTCATTTTTACTGATTAAAGTATTAGGGGGATAGTTCACCCAAAAATTTTGTCATCATTTACTCACTTTCATGTTGTTACAAACCGGCATAAATGTCTTTGTTCTGATGAACACAAAGGAAAATATTTTGAGAAATGTTTGTAACCAAACCGTTCGTGGACCCCATTTACGTCCATAGTAGAAAAAAAGAGTACTATGGAAGTAAATGGGGTCCATGAATGGCTTGGTTACAAACATTTCTCAAAATATCTTCCTTTGTGTTCATCAGAACAAAGAAATGTATGCCGGTTTGTGACTAAATGAAAGTGAGTAATGATGACAGAATTTTGGGTGAACTATCCCCTTAATGGAGAGATATCATGAAAATATGACTTTTTTCAAGTTTAAGTGCTATAAGTTAGTTATGATAAACCATTTTCTGCAAGCATGTGAAAAAATACCTCATTAAAATGTGGCTCCCTTTGTGATGTCAGAAGAGGATCTTATTATAATAATACAGCCTCTTAATCTGCACTATCCAACCACGACACTGCCATTTAGTGCAGGGATCAACTCATTTGCATTTTAAAAGGACACACCCAAAAACGGCACATTTTAACATGTTATAAAAATTATCTATATGTATTTAGCTAGAACTTCACATATGCACTTTGGGGACACCCAAAAAATCCTCTGACATGTCCCCTTTAATATTATTAATAAAAAAACTAAATGTTTTTTGGGCCCTATTTTAATGATCTAAACACATTGTCTGAAGCGCACGGTCACGGCGCAAAGTCTAAATAGGCGTGTCAGAATCCACTTTGCTAATTTAACAAAGGGAACAATGGTTTGAGCGCCTAACGCACAGCCTTAAAGGGTTGTTCCTTTTCTCTTAATGAGAAATGGGTGTGTTTTGGGCGTAACGTGCAATAAACCAATGCGTCTCAGCTCTCATCCCCTTTAAAAGCCAGTTGCGCTGGCGCCATGCCGATTTCCTATTTAGATGGCAGAATATGTAAAACCGAAAACTAAATGGAGGAAGAAGACCACCAGTTTAAGATTGATGTTAAAAAAATTGCGTTGTTTTCATTTGTATTGAAATTGATATTTTTTCTATTAAAACCTTTAAAAGTCGTTTTCTTTCAGTCATGGAAGTAAAAATAGCAGGGTTTTAATTATAGCCTACATGATCAGTGTTATTTCAAAAAAAAATTTACAAATATGCAAGAAAAGGTTTGTACTCTAAAAATACTTTATTTGTAACAAACAGGAGAAAAATAATTAACGTTTCAGCACTCACACAGTGCCGTGAGTGTTTTGGAAGCATTACATAAAAACGGTTCTCATCTCATCATATCCACAGGTACAAAGTCATCATATAAAATAAATCTATGGGGTAGCATTTTAAAAAACATTTAAAAATAGATGCAATATTTGCATTTGTTTAATGCAAAACATTAAATTACTTACCAGGCTACAGGTGAAGCAGCTCTTTACGCCTTCTTACGTCTCGTAATCGGTCCTCATTTATGTTACTCAATAATAATCTTTTTATTTTAAACCTTTAATTTACTAAACAAGATTCTGGCAGGATCCTGACAATACCTCCCCTCCAGGGACGCCACCTGGGGGCCCTCAAGGAGAGACACATAGACAAAAACCATGAAAACTACAAAAATTAACGAAGGTATACAATTAGGAGACAATTATATTGCTCACATTAGAATAATGTGAGCTGTTCTAATTTTGCTTTATTGAAGAATGCACTAGATGGTTAAAACTGATCTAATAAACAGGAGCACAACTTCATGATTACAGAATTTCAGGATGTAAACAATAGAGGTTTTGCAGTTTTTTATCAGTAAGCACGTTTTGGCAAATATTTACTATTGGGAAAATGATAGAAGTTACTTTTATTCAACCAAAAATCATGTTATTAATTTAATAATAATTAATGTTATTAATCTTTATTTTAGTTAAACGTGGCGTATCTGGAATGGTGATGTGGTCGACAGACCTGGAACTACTTCAGGTATGCATTTACCTAATGAAACTTTTTGGATTCTCAATAACGTTTCAATGTCACCATCAATGTTATCAATAAGAGCTAAAGGTTCAAAAACCAAAAACATCACTTTAGCTTAAACTCACAATAATCTGATATTATTACTGTATCTACAGGCTCTGTGTTTCACATGCAACATCACTTTCTTACTTTTTAAGCTATGTGATGGCTGATAAAGACACCTGCTTTAAAATACCACAGACGACAAATCCATATCAAAAGTTATTACAGATGATTTACTGATAGCTCCAAACATTTCAGAAAGAGTAAGAATGCATGGAAAGGAGGCACTGTGAAATGTGTGATAACCTCAGGACTGATAAAAACAAGCCAACATGATAAATATGTGACAATTTAAATATTTTACAGTTCAGAATGAAAAAGACAAAAACATGCAATGTTTCAAATCTAGGGGCCATTGCCAGTTATAAATGCATATGTGTTTATATGATAGTCTAATCTTGCTTCTATATTATATATGTTTAGTGTCTAAACAAGACAAAAAAAAGGAAATACACAAATACTAAATCACTTGCCACTAAATAATTATGTAACAACAGTGCAACATATCATAACATGGCAAAATGCTGTACACAATGTTTTTTCCTAAACATTCATTGAAACGTCTTTCATAACTGTAAGTGAAAGAAAGAGAAGCTCCTTCAGATCAACACAGCAGAGCGTCATCACATTGATTTAATACACAATTTACAAATCAGATATATTTCAAATAACACCTTTAATACTCAGAACAAAAAACATTGTCCATAATCTGAGATGTCTTATATTATAAAAGGCAAAAAAGTAACAAAGACAAACTTAGCTCGGTAATGTACATGCATATCTTAATGCAGAAAGTGGAAGTCTGTAAAAATGTAGAGGACACTTAGTAGCTCAAAAACATGACAGAACTGACAGAAAGTGCAAAAAATTGTCATAATCGCAGATGTTACAGCCAAACTTTATTCCAGTGGCTTTAAACTGCTGGTTCACTCGGATGGAGTTAAAGACCAATACAAAAACAAAACAAACAAAAAATTAAAAAACAAATAGTAAGGACAGCAAAACAAACATATTCATCAATTTAATACAAACTCTACAGTATTTTGGCACAAACTTATCCAAAAAAAGCCCAATGTGTTTTATTCAATGACAATTAAGAGACCGACTGTAACTAATAAATCAACTTTAATGATCGCATTTAAGGGAATTATTACAATTCAACAAATTTGGTAGTTGTGTTGGATCATCATTTAATTTAAATCTCCTGAAGCAAAACCAGTCGAGAGCTGCGGATCTAACCTAAAGTTTATGCTACAAGGATCTATTTTCCTGAACAGACTTTAAACACAAACTTAACCACTTTAGGTTTGACCATTTAAAGCCATGCAAAGTGAAGCTCTACACGCTCATTCTGGAGTTCATTTGACTGCTTCTCATGTAAACTACATCACATGTACACTGCAATGCTTAACAGCAGGAAAGAAACGAACGAGACAAATGAATAACTACACTAAAGATTTATGATTTATCATACAGCTCTACTAATCTTTAAGACAGATAAATGCCAAACATGTTATTAAACATCTATGCAGAGAGATACAAACAAGAGTAATAAATCCGATTGTACAGAGTTAATTCTTATAAATATGCTATAATACATTCTATCATAGTTTGAAAACAATACCATAGACTATACAATAATACCTCATTCAAAGATTACATATGAGAAGTGCAGTTTAGAGTAAAAATGAAAAAATCTGATCTTTGATCTGAGCTCCTTTCTAAAAGCTTTCTGCTATAGATTTGCATAGGAAGTGTGTATGAAAGTTTCTGTCCCAAATGCAGTAGAAACTATACAGAGCAGAATTAGGGTGACCAGATGTCCCGGTTTAACCCGAGCAGTTTCTTCAGGTCTGCCATAGTGGACCAACAAAGTGTAAATAAGTTTTTGTTAAAGTATTGCAGCTATTATGTGTTACAATATGCAAAACTTTTTCTTTGCCATTGTATGCATTTGCCCATATTTTCGCTTGAAACATTTTATTCAGCAAATGAAACTGCTGTAACAATAACTTCATACTTGCTGTTTGTTGGTCACTACTGCCTCCTACTGGATACTGCACAATACTTCATGTTAAGGAATTATGATTTTTGGTTTTAATGTTGTAGATATTTTCTCTTATAAATTTGAGTAAATGTGTCAGTCAAATCTGTACTAACTGTAAATTCACATATAAAAGTCTACAAAACAATATCCTTATTTATTTTGCATTCACATTTCTGTTCAAAATGTAAGGTAAAATGATCTGAACCAACTACACTTTAAAACGTTTGGGACTACAGTTATTTCTTAGGCTGGCACCTTCCACGAAACCCTCCCACCCCACGTGTGTCCTGTAAACAAATAATACACACAACAGGGTCCCGAAGTCTTTGATTATTAGTGAAATTTCATATAAAATATTTACAATTTAAGTGAAATGTTCAATAATAAAAATGTGGATTTGCATATGAAATTGAGAAGTTTTAGTCTTGTTTGCTACAGCGAAAGGAATTCAAATCTGACCTTTCATTAAAAAGTTAAAATAGTCAATGTAAGAAACAGTGACACAGAAAATGTTTCTTCTTTTCAGGTAATACGTTTAAATGTTTCAGATTTAAGTTATCCTCGATTTTTTTCTATAGTCTCAGACTTCTGGACCCGACTGTAAAAACCTCTCATTGACATGGGAGGAAACGCACAACAGCCCTACATTATGTCCACTGATTCCAATACATTAAAAAAATAAAAACAGTAAGAACAAATCCTGTAAGCTGTAAGCTAAGAAAACAGGACACATCACAACTTCTGAGTGTTTCAAAGCCACACGACTGAGGTCCAATGTTTTACGTTTAAGTTGTCTTTGATTGATGCGGTGCTCCACACGCTGAGCTCAAACAACATACAGTATATATATATATATATGACTGTTCTTCAAAAGCAGTAACCAACAATAAACAGATTATAAAAGCCAAGCATATAAAACACTGAAGAAACAGCAGATAAGAGGAGGTAACAGTCACAGAAGCAGTTTAACTGCTAGCTGCCCGGATAATGCAACACACAGGCATGCAAGTATATCTGTGCGCGCACACACACACGCACGCACGCACGCACGCACACATGCACACACACACACACACACACACACACACACACACACACACACACACACACACACACACACACACACACACACAGCTATGTATGTGAGAACACACTGAGATGTAATGCAATTCCTATCCCCTAACCCCAATCATAACCCAATTCTAACCCGAAACTCAAGTCTTAAAGGGCACCTATTATGCACATTTTTACAAGATGCAATATAAGTCTCTGGTGTGCCTAGAATGTGTCTGTGAAGTTTCAGCTCAAAATACTCCAGAGATCATTTATTATAGCATGTCCAAAATGACTCTATTTGTGTGACAGTAAAAATGTGCTGTTTTCATGTCTGCACCTTTAAATGCAAATGAGCACTTTTGGTAATAAATCAGATTTTTGTGAATACAGTCTGAGACAATAGTTTCTTTAGCCGCATCTGTGCTACAATGTGCTAACAAACATATTTAGAAAAACTTTTGGTTCAAGTTAACCAGTTAGTCAGTGGGAGTGGGCGGGGCTTTGTTAGTGTGACATCTCATTAACAAGAGAATTAAAACAGCATGTCTAATGAGACTGCTTTGGTTTAAAAAGGATTTTTTCATTGTTGGGTGGTTGTGTTCACACATTGTAAACACACATTTACGTCAAAACACCTTTAAAAGTGGATTTTGCATAATAGGTGCCGTTTATCCCTCAAACAGTACTTTAAAGGGGTGCCAGAAAGTGAGGACTGCCAAAATCTGCTTACTTTACTCTTTTTCCTTCACTTTGATGGTTTTACAAAAAATGGTTCTCACACAGACAGCTGCACAAGTATACACACACAGACACAGATTTTAGCTGTGACCTAAAACACAGAGAAATAGTAACATATGTCCTTATTGTTATAAGATATTCAGGTCATTCTGTAAAACGGGTGCCTTTTCTCAGCTGATAAAGTTGATTTAAAAAATTTATTTACGGCAAAAAAATGACTTTCTTAGTTAATATTTCTGTCTCGTTTTCTAGTACAAATTTAAAGAAATTCTTAAATCAAGATGCATTTTCTTACCAAGAAGGATCAAGGCCAAGCTAAAATACAAAAATAAAGTAACTATAATGCGAGATTTAACTAGTAGTTTTTTGAGATAAAAAATCCAAATAAATAATATTTTGAAAATAAAGTCAATATAACGAGAATAAAGTCAGGTTTTTTTGCTGGTTTTAAGCAAATATTCACTTTTATTTGATATTTTTAAGTCTAAAAACTAGACTTATTTTCTTACGTCATTTTGCTCATCAAGAAAATACATCTTGATTTAAGAATCTTTAGATTCTTAGACAAAAATATTAAGTAAATAAAATAATACTTTTTTTTTGCCGTGTTGGATTTTAAACAGACATTTTTAGTCTGTTATATTTTATTTATATTGGGTCATGAGTATATCTTCAAATTGTTGTTTTTTCCATGAATGTCCATTTATCACTTATTACATAAAATAATTTTTAGATACGTTTGTTTTAAAATGACCATGTTTGCTATTTATAGTCTGTTATAAATATAAGAGTAACATGACTGACACATAATCTATAAGTGACTCACTTTAACCCTATAGTGACTCAGTCTCATAATCTAATGATGAGATTTTGAGCATCAAAGTTTGTGATTTCTATCGTTCACATGACCTTAGTCAATATTAAAGGATATATCAGGATTACATTTTTACAGAATTGTGTGGGATAAATGATTTTAGATGTGTTTATCAAACACTGGGTCACATATGTCAACCATAATATAATATAATATATATAAAGAAATATAAATAGATATAAAAGAAAGAAATGCGAGCCATTGTCTCTGTGTATTTTGTTTTCATTAAAACATTTGATAAAATAGTTAAGATAAGAAACAGCGTTGTGAGACAGGGGAAAGCTTCTTAGACTTTTGTTTGATATGTATAGAAAGCTATCTTTATTAAAAAATAGTAAAGCTGGCATCAGCTATTCCTTGTTAAAGTCATTTTTACACAAATAATGTCTATATGGCACCCGTTTTGAAGAATACCCTCTTTGATATTAATTGTATTAGTTGTTATTGTTGTAGAACCGCAAAAGGGGTAAGAACGAACAGGGTTTCCTCTCATCTACTACATCTGTGACCATAAAATTGAATTAATACATTTTTTTTATATACAACAAAAGGAGAAGCATGTAGAAAGTGTGTTGTGTTGTGGGTTAGTGATGTTGTCCACTCACACACAGTTACATTGAGTCTCATGTCTCCTGATAAGTGCTCTTTGTTCTTCAGTCTTCATAATATACACACATTATATTACACAATCCAGTCTCCGGTCCGTACATGCAGACAGGAGATAGAAAGAAAGGTTTTGGTTCCTATTTACAATTGCTTATATACTGCAGATGTGTCTGTGTTAGGGGTGTGTGGTGTCTCAGAAAAGCTTTATGGTAAACCAACGCTAACAATCTGAATGAAAGACCAATAATGCTGAGGATGATTTGCTATAAATCATGCTAATCGATATGCATTAGGTTTGTGTCCCACTAGTCCCACACAAACAGAAGAATCCACTCATACTACAGTGGATTCTGGACCAACTTTAAAAAAAGTTAGTGATGTTTTCACAAAGACTGATTATTCTTGAAGACTAATAAAGAGTTTGCTAAGCCGAGGCGGTATAGTTTGTTATTTTGTGTGTAATATGTGCCATGAGAGTGACAGTATGTGAAGAAGTTACTTCTTCTGTTGTGTTGTACTGGGAAGCCACGGCGAAGTCTCATTGGTTTAAAATTCTGCTCCGTATCATTGTAATATTAAACATCAATTACATCTGATTGGCTGTGACATTGTTCCAAAGTTGAATTTAATGTGGTGTAATCTGATTTTGTAAAGTTTCAGTTTGCTGCGATCTGATGAAGAAAATATGAAAAACATGACTAGTGGGACATCACCTTTAGCAATCCACTTATAAAACACTTTTCCTGTCGTAACTTTGGCCTGAAGCTGATCATGCTGAAGGGTTGTACAGTTGTGCTTTGGTTGCACATGGCATTTGTTGTGGGAAGCCAGGTAGATTTGTAGGGGTTTAAACTTAGGTTTCTATGAGGCGGACCCTTTAAAAGATATTAAGAGCATTTCAGTTCCAATGACAGTATGAACTTGCCATGTTTGTATGTGTCGGGGGGTACAATTTCATTTTAAGTACTTGTGTGTTTGTGAGTCTCAGTATCGATGGGATTGGTGCTGAGACGAAGATGAGTATCCCATAGTGCTTTGCGACTGGGTGGAGCCTTGAACGTTGGTCTGGTAACCGAGCCGTGAGCTGGAGTGCTGTAATGAGAGGAATTGTTGGATTATGATTATGTAAATCAGACGTAGCAAAATAATGAACTTCATGTACTGTAATGTAAGTTAAAGATTTACCCACAGTTCTCTAGAGCTCTGACATTAATTATTTAGTTGTTCCCTTAAGTTAGATGTATCTTAACCATGGCTGTGTCATGCTTTATAGTTTGAGCTATAATTACATTAACTGTAATTAATTGTAATTAACTTTACAGCTATGACTATACAGAACAACTGTAATTTACACAAACTTTCTAAACAGTGATTGAAGTGTTTTACTGCGGTTTCATTTGGGTGACATCTGTCCCATCTGCTGAGAGTAAACTACTGATACTTAGGTAATGTCCGAAACGCCTATTTTCATACTATATAGTAGGCGAAAAGCAGTAGGCGAGGCGAATAGTCCAAATTTATAGTACCCGGATGACCTACTACATCTGGCAAGATTGAGAAATGTTCTTTCATTGGACACTTTGCTATCCCGTGATCCCCCAGAAGAGGAATTATCCAACGAAAAAGAAGACGGAGGGACGTAGTTTTATTAAAAAATGCCCAAAAGTGGTAATGTGGCTTATTTCAAATGCAAATACATAAATTAAACAGCTGCCCCTTGTGTTTAAATTGCGCTTGTTCAACGTTATTCCAGTTAACAACTAACTTGTTGTTATGACGATGTACTGTACAGCGAGGAAAATAGGTATTTGACACATCAGCATTTTTATCAGTAAGGGGATTTCTAGGTGGGCTATTGACACAAAATTTCCACCAGACGTAGCCATCAAGCCATATATTGAATTCATACAAAAAATCAGAAAATTTAAGTATACAAGTTGGGTCATAATAAATAAAGTGAAATGACACAGGGAATAAGTATTGAACACACTTAATTTAATACTTTGTAGAAAAGCCTTTGTTGGCGATTACAGCTTCTAGACGACTCTTTTATGGAGAGACCAGTCGTCTGCATTGCTCAGGAGTGATTCTGACCAATTCTTCCACACAAATGCTCTTTAAATCTTGAAGGTTCCTTGAGCCTTATTTATGAACCTTGCTGAAATGTCCACCCTCTTTTCATTTTCTGCTTTCTGGTAGATGGCAGCAGATTTTTATCCAGAATGTCCCGGTACATTTCTCCATTTATCCTGCCTGCAATATTATGAAGTCTGCCAGTACCCCTTGCTGAAAAGCAGCCCCAAACCATTGATGCTTCCACCCCCAAACTTAACTGTTGGTTTGGCGTTCTTGGGGTCGTGGGCGTTGCCATTTCTTCTCCAAATATGGTGTGTAGAATGACTGCCAAAAAGTAAAATTTTGCTTTCATCTGACCATACTATAGTATCCCAATAATTCACAGGCTTCTCCAAATGCTCTTTCGCAAACTTTAACTGAGCCTCAACATGCTTTTTGTTCAGCAATGGAGTCTTGTGTGGTGAGCGTGCATGGATGCCATGGCGC
Organism: Misgurnus anguillicaudatus; assembly: GCF_027580225.2. Lineage (NCBI taxonomy): Eukaryota > Metazoa > Chordata > Actinopteri > Cypriniformes > Cobitidae > Misgurnus > Misgurnus anguillicaudatus. Next base: position 7,967,982 of record NC_073354.2, read on the forward strand.
TTCAGTGCATTGCTTATAGTTTTCTTTGAAACAACAGACCCTACTGATGCAAGGTCTTCCTGAAGTTCTGCCCGAGTGGTTCTTGGCTCTTGGAGAACTCTCCTGATTATTCTTTGGACTCCTCGGACAGGGATCTTACATGGAGCACCTGATCGTGGCTGGTTTATGGTGAAGTGATGCTCTTTCCATTTCCGGATAATGGCCCCCACAGTGCTCACAGGAACATTCAGCATTCTGGAAATGCACCTATAACCATTCCCATCAAAATGCTTTTCAACCATAAGATTACGAAGATCTTGAGAGAGTTCTTTGATTTTACCCATCATGAAGTCTTTCCTGTGTGCCTCCTGGGTAATGAGAAGCCTTTATAGGCCATCAATTAGGACTAAAGCAGCTGATATCAATTAGTACTGATAGGGGGCAGGGGTTCTCTCTCAATACTGACAGATTTCAGGTGATCTCCTGGCTTTCTATGCCATTTTGCACCTTGTTCTCTTCATGTGTTCAATACTTATTCCGTGTGTCATTTCACTTTATTTATTATGACTCAACTTGTATACTTAAATGTATTCTTATTTCTTTGTATGATTTCAATATTTGGCTTGATGGCTACATCTTGTGGAAATTATGTGTCAATAGCCCACTTAGAAATCCCCTTACTGATAAAAAAGCTGATGTTTTAAATACTTATATTCACTGTATGTCAGGTGATGTATCAACATGGCGGATGTAGTAGATTCAAATTATTCATTAACAGTTGATGAGTAGGTACCTCATCTAATTCAGTACCTACTGTCACATTATGCGATTCAGTAGGAAGGTCTGGCTACGCGAGACTAAAGCTGCATTCAGACTAGCAGCGACTAGCATTAGCAGAGCGAAGCAATCTCATTGATTTCAACGGAAGATTGGCGGCTTCCGGCAACATGAGCGACTGTGACCATTGGCGAATGGACTGGTGTCCAGTCATGTGACAAAGTTGAGAAATGTTTAATGGGCACAACTACCAATGAGAACGAAACAGTGGAGTTCATGTCATCTGCCTTTCGTCAGTTACTGGAGTGGACGGTACTCATTTGTTTATGACAACCAGATTTAGAAACGCCTCTTTTGATAGAGACAAGTGACACACTGCATCCGAAAGGCTGCGTCTGAACCAAGGCAGCTTTGAATGGCCAAGGACCGCTTAAGAGGCCAAATGACTGAAACGTAAAGCAACCAATCACATTTCACTCTGTGCTGTGTCATGTTTAATGGATTGGAGATGTCGCCACAGGCCCATGTTACTGATATCATAGCTGCAATCATTGCACTGTTGGCCTGCTTTTGATAAACTGCTGACATTAGCTTAACTTAACTTAAAACTAAATAAGTTAATATACAAACCTCTTTTGTATATTAGGTTAACACTGCTTTTATTATTATGGTCCAAATACAATCTTACAGATTTGTCTACTTCACTTTATTAGTATTATTTATTAATATATTATTACCTAATACATCATTCTATTAGTATATACTTTTGAATACCTCTATGTACTTAATTGCATGACAAGATTAAAATATACAGTTTGGAACTGGAGTATTACTTATTGCATTATTCTAATACATTCTTTAAATAAGGAAATACATTTGAATAACATGTAACTTCATATACTCCATCTTTTGTAAAAACTGCCATGCTTTTGTTGTTCTTTGTTTCTATTTCATATAAAGAGGTTTGGAACAACGAATAATTGTGTAAAGGGGTATATAAATTAAATTGAATTAAACAAATAATGTATCATTCTCAAAAGAGAAGAAATTAAGTTTACCTTCTTGCATACAAATTATATTATTTGTACATTAATATATATGTGAGGTAGATATGTTTTGACACAAAACTCATCTTCTACAACATTTATTCTGCTGACCTGGTACTCTGTTTGGAGAACACTAGATCCTGAGGTGCGGGGCTTTTTGTTAGGTGGCCCCTGGTCTTGTCCATGCTGTATTGAGGGGCCCGTGTTGCCCCCTGTGGTGCCTGATGTGCCGTTGGTCTGCGCTGAGCTCTGCTGGGATGGCGCCTGCTGTGTCTGCGTTTGTGTCTGCGTCTGCGCAGCTGTTTGCTGGTGCTGCTGTGTCTGATTCTAAAGATGACAGAAAACATTTCTTCACTTTAACAGCTGTAAAACAACTTGTTGTTCACAATCATTACCAGCTAGCATAGTCACTGCTTGTGTTATGCCATTTACAGCATTAAATACAGTAACATTTCATGCAGGTAAATGAAGCAATGCTGACATCGTGGGCACGCGCGTCGAATTTCTGGGTCGAACCTCTGGGTTTCAACCAGCTTGTTTCTGTCACGGGAACAAAAGAGGACCAAAGGCAAATTAGCAGGTGAGTCTTTTGCTTTAATATACACAGTTCGAGCCGTACAGGTAGTGCCACTTGGTGAACAAGAAAATAAAACAAAACACAGGCAAAGCCACTCAGGTAATGAAACTTAGGAGGTCACAGTCCTTTAAAAGGTAAAGCAAAACTTGTCCGCGTGGCTGTGTAACCAGGGGTAGGCAGACAGACTTGGCCGACACCGCGGCGTTCAAAGGCAGGCTGTGACCGGCTGCGGCAGCAGCGACGGGCTCGAGAGAGAGAGAGAGGAGAAATACTGGAGCGCCTGAGTTGCCAAGGCTCTTTCCACACACCTCCTCAGCAGGGTAACTGTACAGAGAGCAGACTGGGTAACACACAGGAGAAACTGCTTATCACAGATATTTACAAAGACTCGACTGGACAGGACAGGAGCACGGCTCCGTATCTAACACAGAGTGAGACACAACACAACGTGACCATCATATAATAATCCAACAGAGGAAGGGAAAAAAAGGGAACTATATATAGGGAGGTAAATCACAAGATGAGGAGCAGGTGAGAAAATGAGGAACACCTGGGGGAAGCGCTAATAGGTTAACTAGCGAGTAAATGAGAAAAGGTAAAATAGAGAAAGAACCCAAAGACGTAACAGTACCCCCCCTCTCAAAGTGCGCCACCTGGCGCACTAGAGGAGGGCTGGCGAGAATGATAGAAATTATCAATGAGCGAGCGGTCCAGGACGTCCCGGGCAGGAATCCAGCATCTCTCCTCCGGACCGTAACCTTCCCAATCTACCAGAAACTGACGACCCCGACCACGGGGGCGAACATCAAGGAGTTTACGGACACGATAGACAGGGGAACCCTCTACGTGAATGTGGGTGGTAACGGGGCGAGGGGGGGGCGAATGACGGGCTTGAGACATGAGACATGAAATACCGGATGAACGCGACGAAGGTTAGAGGGCAACCGGAGCTTAACAGAAACCGGGCTAAGAATCTGAACGATACGAAATGGTCAAATAAACTTGGGGGCGAGCTTGCGCGAGGGGAATTGGAGAGGGAGATTGAGGGTAGAAAGCCAGACCCTTTGTCCGCACATATAACGCGGACTTTTAATGCGATGCCTATTGGCAGCTCGACGGGTAGCGGACCGAGACTTACAAAGAGCGGACCTCACCGCTCTCCAGGTGCGTTTGCAGCGTTCGATAAAAGCCTTGACGGAGGGCGCCTTAGATTCAGAATTGGAGGCGGGAAACAGCGGTGGTTGGTACCCAAGACAGCTCTGAAAGGGCGATAAACCGGTGGCAGAAGAAGGGGCGGAGTTATAAGCATATTCTGCCCACGGGAGCTGTTCGGACCAAGAAGCGGGGTTGCGAAAAGCGAGACTGCGTAAGATGCGCCCTATAGTCTGATTAGCGCGTTCAGCCTGTCAATTGGTTTGCGGATGGAAACCAGAGGAAAGGCTGACAGAAGCCCCGATGAGGCGACAAAATTCCTTCCAAAACAGGGAGGAGAATTGTGGACCCCTATCAGACACGACATTTTCGGGGAGACCGTGGATCTTAAAAATGTGGTCAACGACTATCTGCGCAGTCTCCTTAGCAGAGGGAAGCTTAGGGAGCGGGATGAAACGGGCGGTCTTAGAGAAGCGGTCGATAACGGTGAGAATTACGGTCTTGCCTCCGGACAACGGGAGGCCAGTGATAAAGTCAAGCGCTATCTGAGCCCATGGTCGCGACGGAATGGGTAAAGGTCTAAGGAGGCCAGCGGGGGGCCGGTTGCTAGACTTAGTCTGGGCGCAAACAGAGCAAGACGCGATAAAGCGGCGGACGTCACGTTCTCGAGTGGGCCACCAAAATCTCTGGGAGATCGAGGCAATAGTACCTCTGACTCCAGGATGTGCAAATATCTTGGAGGCATGCCCCCACTGGAGAACGGCACGTCGAGCGGTAGGTGGGACAAAAAGTAAGCCCTTGGGGCAGAGACGCGGTGTGATTGTGTTGGAAAGAGCACGTTTAACCAGACGTTCGATTCCCCAGACCGCCGCTCCCACCACCATCTGCGGCGAAACTATGCCTTCCACGGTGGGAACAGAATCGGGGGGAGCGAACTGACGAGAGAGGGCATCAGGCTTTATGTTCTTTGAACCGGGTCGAAAGGAAATAGTAAAATTAAAACGCGTAAAAAAGAGAGACCAACGGGCTTGACGAGCATTGAGCCTTTTAGCCGAACGGATGTATTCGAGATTACGGTGGTCTGTCCAGACCACGAACGGCAATAACGACCCCTCGAGCCAGTGACGCCACTCCCCAAGCGCGAGACGTATGGCCAGGAGTTCGCGATCCCCCACGTCATAGTTACGTTCGGCCGGCGAAAGCCGGTGGGAGAAAAAAGCGCAAGGGTGTATCCTCCCGTCAGCGGGCGAGCGCTGGGAGATGAGAGCCCCGACACCCACCTCGGAGGCATCCACCTCAACGATAAAGTCTCTAGAGACGTCGGGGTAATTAAGAATGGGGGCTGATGAGAAAAGAGACTTAAGGTGATCAAAAGCCATCTGGGCAGCGTCACTCCAACTAAAGCGGGTCTTAATAGACGTAAGCGCAGTAAGGGGGGCTGCCACCTGACTGAAATTCCGAATAAACCGACGGTAAAAAGTGGCAAACCCTAAGAACCGCTGAAGCGAGACGCGAGAGTCCGGAGCGGGCCAATCAGTGACGGCACTAACCTTAGAGGGATCCATACTAATGCCCTGGGGGGAAATCACGGAGCCAAGAAAAGTCGTAGTGCGCGCATGAAACGTACATTTCTCAGCCTTAACAAATAACTTATTCTCGAGGAGACGTTGTAAGACCTGGCGAACGTGCTGCACATGCACCTGGAGAGAGGGGGAAAAAATTAGAATGTCATCAATGTAAACAAACACGAAAATATTCAACATGTCTCTGAGAACGTCATTGACCAAGGCTTGAAACACGGAGGGGGCGTTGACGAGCCCGAAGGGGAGGACCCGGTATTCAAAATGACCAAGGGGGGTATTAAAAGCCGTCTTCCATTCGTCCCCCTCCCTGATGCGCACCAAGTGATACGCGTTACGTAGGTCCAGTTTTGTGAAGAACTGCGCCCCCTGCAAGATCTCAAAGGCCGACGACATTAGGGGTAGAGGATAACGATTCTTAATGGTAATGCTATTAAGACCTCTGTAATCAATGCAGGGGCGCAACGAACCGTCCTTCTTCTTCACAAAAAAGAACCCCGCACCAGCAGGAGAGGAGGAAGGGACAATAGTACCGGCCTCTAAAGATTCAGAGAGATATTTCTCAAGAGCCTTACGCTCGGGACCCGAAAGGGAATAAAGGCTTCCCCGGGGGGGCGTGGTGCCCGGGAGGAGCCCGATGCAACAATCGTAAGGACGGTGCGGAGGAAGAGAGGCAGCCCGGGAACGACTGAAAACCGCTCGCAGATCGGCATACTCCTCAGGAACCCCTGATAAATCACCCGGTTCCTCCTGAAACACAGAAACAGAAGAAACAGGAGACACAGCAGAGACTAAACACTTCACATGACATGACAGACCCCAAGACAGAATGGAGCTTTTTAACCAGTTAATCTGAGGGTTATGTTCAACCAGCCAAGGATGGCCCAAAACAATAGGGGTAATAGGGGAGTGAAAAACTAAAAAAGAAATAGTCTCTCGGTGGTTGCCAGATACGATGAGACTCACAGGTGCAGTGACACGACCAACCTTAGCTAGTATCCGCCCATCCAAGGCAAATACAGTTGTGGGTTCCTGAAGGTTCACCAGCGGAATGCCGTGCCGTAAAGCCCATGCCTCATCCACGAAGCTACCCTCGGAGCCAGAGTCAATGAGGGCCAGACAAGAAGCCGAGGAACTCGGCCAGCGGAGGGAGACCGGTAAGGTAGTCCGAGAGAGAGGAGGAGGGGGAAAAGAGGCGACGCTCACCCGTATCCCTCTCTCTACCGGTGAGCCCTGGCTTTTAAAGGGCAGGAGGAGGCAAAGTGATCATCCGAGCCGCAGTAGAGGCAAAGCCGGTTGGAGATGCGGCGATGGCGTTCGGCAGCAGAAAGGCGAATCCCGCCTAGTTGCATCGGCTCAGTGTCGGGGACGGCTGAGGAAGAGGAACCGGCAGCCGGGGAAGAGAGGAGTGACGTCTCCACATGACGCGTCTTCCGGCGCAGCTCGAAACGTCTCTCAACACGTAGCGCTAGGTCGATGAGGGGGTCGAGACGGGATGGAACCTCACGAGCCAGTACCTCATCCTTGATATCAGCATTTAGACCCTCAATGAAGCGAGCCACCAGCGCCGGCTCATTCCATCCACAGGAGGTTGATAAAGTGCGGAACTCCACGGAAAAATCCGCCACCGAGCGCCTGCCCTGGCGGAGGCTGGACAACAGGCGAGAAGCCTCAGGCCCATGGACAGACCGGTCAAAAACCCGCAACATCTCCTCCTTAAACAGGACATACTGAGCCAGACAACCGGCATCGGTGTTCCAAGCAGCCGTTCCCCACTCTCGAGCCCGTCCCTTGAGAAGAGAGATGACGTAGGCGATCCGGGAACGATCTCTAGCATAGGTGGCAGGCTGAAACGAAAAAACAACCTCACATTGCGTCAAAAATGATAAACATTCAGTCTGCTCACCAGAGTAGCACGGGGGATTATTCACACGCGGCTCCGGAGCCTCCGGGAGTCTCGGGGGAGAGGGCTCTATGCGGAGAAGGTGAAGCTGCTGGGAGAGATCGGTTACTTGGGCAGCGAGAGAATCAACGGCATGACGGGTAGCAGCGAGTTCCTCGTCATGTCTGCCCAGCATAGCACCTTGCAGCTCAATGGCAGCCTGAAAAGGATTATCCTCCGCGGGATTCATGTGGTCTGGTTGGATTATTCTCTCACGGGAACAAAAGAGGACCAAAGGCAAATTAGCAGGTGAGTCTTTTGCTTTAATATACACAGTTCGAGCCGTACAGGTAGTGGCACTTGGTGAACAAGAAAATAAAACAAAACACAGGCAAAGCCACTCAGGTAATGAAACTTAGGAGGTCACAGTCCTTTAAAAGGTAAAGCAAAACTTGTCCGCGTGGCTGTGTAACCAGGGGTAGGCAGACAGACTTGGCCGACACCGCGGCGTTCAAAGGCAGGCTGTGACCGGCTGCGGCAGCAGCGACGGGCTCGAGAGAGGGAGAGAAGAAATACTGGAGCGCCTGAGTTGCCAAGGCTCTTTCCACACACCTCCTCAGCAGAGTAACTGTACAGAGAGCAGACTGGATAACACACAGGAGAAACTGCTTATCACAGATATTTACAAAGACTCGACTGGACAGGACAGGAGCACGGCTCCGTATCTAACACAGAGTGAGACACAACACAACGTGACCATCATATAATAATCCAACAGAGGAAGGAAGGGAAAAAAAAGGGAACTATATATAGGGAGGTAAATCACAAGATGAGGAGCAGGTGAGAAAATGAGGAACACCTGGGGGAAGCGCTAATAGGTTAACTAGCGAGTAAATGAGAAAAGGTAAAATAGAGAAAGAACCCAAAGACGTAACAGTTTCTTTAATTGAGATGCGTGTCATGCAATATCCACTTCTCGCCACATGGTTGTAGTATTTTTTTACTAAATACTACAATAAATACGTGAAGAAGAACCAATGTACAGCCCAACACTCCCTTACCAATAGACAGTGAGCACTTTCAGCTAGAAATAGATCTGATTCCTCTGAATACAGTCTGAAATAATAGCAGCTTTAGCCACATTAACACTAAAATATGCTAACAAACACATTTAAAAAAGCTTTTGAGTAAAATTAACCAGTCAGTGGCTGTGCGAGGGGCTTTTTCAGTGTGATGTCATATTAACAAGAGAATCAAAACAGCATGTCTGCTGAGACTGAGATTGCTTTGGTTTAATGGGGATTAAAAAAGGAGTGGGTGGATTTTTTGTCATTGTTGGGTTGTTATGTTCACACACTGCCAACACACATTTATGTCCAAACACCTTTTAAAAGTGCATCTTGCGTAATATGTGCCCTTGAAGGCATAGGCCCACATGCACTTTTTTTTAGAGCAGTCAATAATAGCCCTTAATAGATGTGAACAAAATCAGGGTGAGTCCATAGGACTACTTTAGATGACAGAAAAAAATATTTACTGAATATTCATGTATAATAATAATGATACATTATTATCCCGTGTACTGTGTGTAATTATTGTGTATATTTAACCACACACACATACATATATTCATGTCAGATTTTTTTTATATATATCAATTTATTTATTTATATATAATATAGAATATATAAAAATATAAATAAATATATATACACATGTAAATGTTTCTTAAATACATACATGAATGTGTGTGTATTTACATGTACACAATAATTACACACAGCACACACTCATATATTATGCCAAAAATCACTTTTATTTTGTATGCGATTAATCGCGATTAATCTTTTCCCAACGATTCTGTGGTCACTGCACAGCACCAATCTGTTACTGTCAGGATTGGGACAATTTTATCCAGCGGAAGATGGACTTTTACTGATCTTTCTTTATTAAAGTTGATGTATGTTTCTTTGCTTTACTATTTGTATTGTGTGATAATTGTTTTATAAAAGCAATAAGGTACTCAAAGCTTGTACGGTGAATAAGTCAAACTGAAGAGGTTACATTGACTCCACTTGTTGTCGCGCCTAACAACGGCCTTCAGCTTTGACTTATTGCAGGATACAGCACATCCTCTCATACCTTATTACTTACGTAATTCTTATTAAAAATGAGTTTTAATATATGTATAGTAAATTTCATCTTTAAGCAATTTATTGTGAAAGTGCCTCTGCATTTAGCAGATTGCTTTTGTTCACTATTGTAAAAAACAACAACACACGTCTGCAGGTTTTTGTTTAATAATGGCTGTGTGTTTGCTTACTTAAGTTCACTTTCAGTATCCTCAAAGACAAACCAGCCGTGCTGATATTGTGCTGTGCACAGACGACACTAAATGTCAAAGTAAATATTAACTCAGTCCAGCTTAGCGCAGTGGAAACCTGCTTCATCTTTCATATGTCTGCGCGTATGTGTGTGTGTGTGTGTCTTCTGCCTGAACACATTTCACCTGTCAGCGTTCTTCTGCTCAACAACACTGTTATTCAAGCTATATAATATTCCTGCTAATCCTCGGTCCTGTCCTTAAGATACATCTCAAAAGTTAAGATACACAAGATACTTAAGATACATATAAAAGTTGTATCTTAGCAGATGTTTTTAATCAAATTGACTGCAAACTCATTCTTGATAATAAGACTGTTTGTCTCAGTGGTAGAAATGTCCTCTGTGGTGTTCGGACATCAGCAAACATCACTACAGTTAGACTAAAGTTTAAAGCTTTTCTAGAGGCCTAAATATAAACATTTCTCATACTGCCATTTAATAAGAAAAGTGATGCAAAAATTATCCAGAGACGTTTTTTATGTCCACTTACAACCCTAGGATTTTCCTTTAGAATGAAATGGTCTAATATTACCTTATTTGAAAGGGTCATGAATATTAATGTTGAGCTCTGCTCTGATTGGCTTTTTCTCAGAGCAGCTCCTTCAGTAGCTCTGTATGTGTGCAAACACATCTTATGTTTGAGCCTGTATCAGATGAAGAAACAGATTTTGAGGAATAATCAATTGTTTGGAGATTGTTAATGGACGTTTCTGAGTGGTAAGTTTGTGTTATTTCAGTATGGACCTACAAAACGTAACTGTAACATCAAGTCACTAGAACTTCAGCCTAAACGCTAGGATATAGCATTAACTAGCATATAGCGCTAACTCAACAGTCACAACTTTGTTTTTAGCATTATATCAACGTTGTACTTAATTTAATGTGTAATTTAATGTGTGGGGGCATACATTACATAACAATCGGTGTTATGTTGAGATTGGTCTGTTTTCCAGCGGTCTTTTGCATGCACAACTCTTATTATTCACCTATGCCTAGATAAATACAGTTTTACAGTCTACACCACCTTTAAAGTATTTTATGTGCCAGTGGATGAACCTGATGATAGTATAGACCATAGATGTGTATAAAGGCTAGATGTCTTACGGCGGAGTCTCTAACGTCATCACCTGGCGGACATCTTACCTCAGACAGCTCACTCACTTGTAGCATTGAGTTTAATGGTGCAGGTCCTTTTAAATGACCATAACTTGCTCATTTTTCTACCGATTTTCAAACGATTTGATTTTTAACAAACGTTATTAACGTGGCTATAATTCTGGATGTTTTAACATGTTTAATGAATTTTTTATTTATTTTTAGTATAGGTATGCAGTGTCATAGGTACATCTTTGACGTTTTTAACAAACCAAACCGTTTGAAAATCTGTAAAAAATTAAGCAAGTTTTTGTAATTTAAAAGTACTTGCATCATTAAAACTCAATGCTACGAGTGAGCGAGCGCCCTGTAGTAAGATGGCCGCCAAAATGCGGACGTTCCACTCTATTGGCCAGCAGACATCTAGCCTTTATACATATCTATGGTATAGACACCCAGTGTTCGGCTCTTTAAACGTGGTTAAAGGACAGTTCACCTGAAAATGAAAATTCTGTCATCATTTATACACCCTCAAGTTATTGCAAGCCTGCATACATTTTTTATTCTGCTGAAAACAGAGGAAGATATTTGTAATCAAGCAGGATACAAGAGCACCATTGACTTCCATAGCAGGAAAGAAAAATACTATGGGAGTCAATGGTGCTCAAAAACGGCTTGGCTACAAACATTGCTCTTTCTTTGTGTTCAGTAAAACAAAGACATGTATACAGGTGGAGGTGTGTAACAACTTAAAGCGCAATATAAGCTCGACTTATATATTCTTTTTGGGTGAACTATCCCATTAAGTAATGAACAACCTAGCAAGCACGCAGAACAAACAGGTGAAAATGTTAATATCACATTTGGATGTAGTCTGAAAAGCATAACTTTTATAGTGTAAATGCTGATTTATATTAATATTTGACAAAAGTTGATATATACTGTATGTGATGAGAAGATCAGGCAGTGTTACCTTTTCAGTTTTCTCCTCAGGTTCATCTTCATTGAGGAACTCGCGTTTGGGATAAGGAATCTGACATCCTGCAAAAACACTAAAACACAGACAGAAAACATCACATCTGCCACTGCTGTTAAGTATACAATATATTCACTATATTGTTGTGTGTTGTGTTTAATGTGGTGTCTAATGAATGCTCTGAAGTGTTTTATATATATTGACTGGTTATGTGTATGATCTCAAAGCATTGTTTGATTTTGCCAGTAGAATTAGAGGTTCTGTAAATGTAGTTTGAAGTTTTGATTTTGTGTTTTAGGTTTTGAGAAAGTGGGCAATAGTTTTAAGAAATGTGTTTATAGCAATAATGAAAAAGGTAATAATCATAAAACCTTCACTAATCTATATTCAGCATGGTCTCAGTGTTAACCGGAGAAACCATTAGTTGTGTCCCAATTCAAAGGCTGCTTTTTAAGAAAGATTGCATCACAGAATCCTGCCTGAGGGCTAGAAAGACCATCCTAATTCGAATCCAGACTCAAAATGGATCCTTCACAGCCTAGGCTATCCTGAGATTCATTGTTCCTCCATAGGCTAGACGTCTCATTTCAGTTCTCTTCATATACTTTGGAGGCTTCCTATCCTTCAAATTGCAAAAGAGCAACTGTATATGTGTGACTCTTACTCAGATGTGGGTAAGGGGTCCTCGAGGAAATAGGGGTCCTGTAGTGCCTGTTCAGAAGTGATTCTTTTGGTGGGGTCCATGGTGAGCAGCTTCTGAAGCTAAATGAAATACATATTCACCACAGTTACACATCTCTGTAAACGTGCATTTACAAACAGATAACAGAATAAAGTAAAAAGCCACTGCTACAGTATATTACAGTAGTTTCACTATAATGTGTGTTTAAAGCAACATAGTTACAACTAATAACAACAAACAGTAATTTCATTTACTTTCATATTTTGAGATGTTAAACATCTGAATGGAAGTGAATGGTGTAGTGTACATTACAGCTATGTGTCCTTCATCCAGTCGTTCATCATAAAATACATTCACAATTAACATACAGTAAATGACCTTTCAAACGTCAACATCAGACTTACCAGTAGAAAGACTTTGCTGTCAGGTTTGACTTTATGTTTCTCCATATATTTGATGAGACTGCTGTTGGCATATCTGTGAAAAACACACAAAATCAATATACAGCTGCGGAAAAAATCAAGAGACCACTCCAGTTTTGACTTAAATCATCTTTTCTACACGTTTTGTGATCGTTTCAGTCCAGTGTCTGTTAAAGTCAAACAAAAGCAAACCTCAGGAGTGAGAAAGTCACCCAACAGCAAATGTAAAAGAAAGCATGATAACACCAATGAAAGATGTGACTAAAAAATCTGGATTTTTCCAAAATAAAGTAATTTTTAAATTTTTCTTAAATTATATGTTAAAACATTATTTTTTTGTTGTTGAGAAATGAATTTGAATTTGTTTTCTCTGCAGTATTAAAGATCGGAAAACACTGCATCTTTTTATTATTTTAATCATATTTCCCCCATTAACATTTTCAGTAAATAAATGCAAATAAAAACATTATTTTTATTAAGAATTTGGCAAAAATGTTGTCAGTAGTTGACAGAATGAAACACATACTTATAAATAGTAAATAAAAAAACCTGAAAGGGACAATTGAAATTTTTCTGTGCCTGTATATTCATAGACATTTCTGGTGGATATAGTGTTTATAGGTTTTATAATGAAAATATAATACTGAAATTTAATTCAAATAATTATCCCAAAGTTATAAGAAAACTTAAAAGTTTAGTTCACCCTAAAATGATAATTCTGTCATCATTTACTCACCCTTATGTTGTACTAAACTTGTATGAGTTTCTTTATTCTATTGAACACAAAAGAAGATATTCTGATAAATGATGTAAGCACACTTGACGGTACCCATTGACATCCATAGCATTTGTTTTTTCTGCTATGGAAGTCAAGGGGTACCGTCAACTTTTATTAAAATATCTTCTTTTGTGTTCAACAGAATAAAGAAACTCATACCGGCATAGAACAACATGAGGGCGAGTAAATGATGACAGAATTATCTCTTTAAATCACATTTAAAAATGATCTGAATGTCTTTTGATTACATAATAAAACATCAATGGGGTCAGACAATGATGAAAGAAACTGCTGAAACTATTTCATCTGTTAATGACACTATGATATTTATGGATTTGGGAGGAACCCATGTTATCTGAACTAAGGTAAACAGCTGGACACATGAGAGATACACCAGAGAAACTCTGTGTTATTGATGTAGTTTTGGAATATACAGTGAAACAGCTGTGGTCTTGTGGTGATATTTCATTTTAAGAAAGTGAGATTTATTTTCAGATAGGCGCAAAGCTTATTACTAAACTGTAAACAAAAAAAGTATGCTGTGATAACTTCAAAAACTAGGACACCATCTCATATTTCATGCTAACTAAATATTTCATTATATAGAGAAAGTAGTGTGACACTTTGTGGTTGTCAAACTTTAGAAGAAGACTTCTATACAGGGGGTGCAGAATTGTTGGGCAGGTTGTATTTTTGAGGATTGCTTTTGTTGTTGTGCAGCTGCAGTGCTCTTGGTCAATTCAAAATGTTAACAAACCCTCAAACCTGAACATTTAAGTAGTAAAAGTGAAATGTTGGCTTTATTAAGAGAATATTTCTATGTACATCATTATTAGGCAACTATAAGTTTGCAGAATTATTAGGCAACTAAATGAAAAACAAAGATTTTGCCATCTCACTTGTTTTTTTTTTCAACTGTTAAAGTGAGAATAATAAACAAACTCTACATTTACAAAAAAAAATTAATAAAACAATAAAAAATAAAAAATATATATCCATTCACGGATTCAGTCAGTTTCTTGATCTGGTCTGAACCAACATTTTGTGCAGACGCAACCACAGCCTCCCAGACACTGTTCAGAGAGGTGTACGGTTTACCTTCACTGTAAATGTCCTGCTTAAGAAGGGATCAAAAGGTCTCAATAGGGTTTAAGTCAGGTGAAGAAGGGGGCCATTGCATTAGTTTTTCATCTCTAAGGCCTTTACTGGCCAACCATGCAGTGGAGTACTTGTGATGTATGTGATGGAGCGTTGTCTTACAAAATAATCAGTCTTCTTGAAAGATGCAAACTTTTTCCTGTACCACTGATTGAAGAAAGTGTCTTCTACATTACAGGCAGGCAAGCACAGACAGGTATTATTAAACATGAGCTTGTTGGACCTTTTTGGGTTGAAAATGGAAATAAAAAACAACTCTCAGACCTACTGCCAATTTTTAGAAGACACTTTCTTCAAGCAGCGGCACAGGAAAAAATCTGCATCCCCCAAGAAGACTTTTCTATGCAAGACAACGCTCCATCACACACACCACAAGCACTCAACTGAGTGGCCGGCCAGCAAAGGCCCCAAAGGCGAAAAACCAATGACATGGCCCCATCCTCACCTGACTTAAAACCTATTGAGAACTTTTGGACCCCTTCTTAAGCAGGCCATTTACAGTGAAGGTAAACCGTACACCTCTCTGAACAGTGTCTGGGAGGCTGTGGTTGTGGCTGCACAAAATGTTGGTTCAGACCAGATCAAGAAACTGACTGAATCCGTGAATGGAAGGCTTGTGACTGTTATCGAAAAGAAGAGTGGCTATATTGGTCACTGAGTCTATATATTTTTTTATTTTTTATTGTTTTTTTGTAAATGTAGAGTTTTTTTTATTATTCTCACTTTAACAGGTGAAAAAAAACAAGTGAGATGGTAAAATCTTTGTTTTTCATTTAGTTGCCTAATAATTCTGCACACTAATAGTTGCCTAATAATGATGTACATAGAAATATTCTCTTAAGAAAGCCAAAATTTCACTTTTACTACTTAAATGTTCAGGTTTGAGGGTTTGTTAACATTTTGAATTGACCAAGAGCACTGTAGTTGTACAATAACAAAAGTAATCCTCAAAAATACAACTTGCCTAATAATTCTGCACTCCCTGTAGTTGTAAGTCAATGGAAAAGTAGCTCAGAGAAATATAGTTTGTTGAGCATCATTTATTAAAACACTGAATAGATGTTGGAGTAACAGACGTGTAGTCAGCACTCCAGTCCAGACACATAAAATAAAAACTAGAAAACAACACTCACGTGGTTCTCCTGAAATCTTTCTGTAAAGTTGGATATTCAGGCATTTTTCGGATGTCTTCCCAGTCTTTGTCTAGAAAATCAGAATTATTAAGAGTCTAAATAAAGACTAACAACAGTAAACAGATGACAATATATCATAAACTTTCATGTCATTAAAATCAATCAACAGATCGTGTGATCAGTGCTCATATAAAAGTATATTGTGTGTATATGAGGAAACAAACACAAATATTGATAGCTTTCTTTACACTGCCCAAACTATACTAATACTTTTCTTGGTTAAATATTTGCAAAACCCACTGACAAACATAAAGGGTGACCAATAATGATAATGATTTATGACAAAAAAGTCAGTGAGGAACTAATTAACACAAGATTCAATGTCTAAATCCATCTAAGCATGCACTGCATCTAAGATGTCAAACGCAACTCCATAACCCAACATCTGCTTGATTTTTGTGCTTTTTCTAGTAACACTAGAGGCCAAATTTACTAAACAGGGCAAATAAGTGTGAGAGCGCAATTCCAAAAGAAGCGCAAATGGGAGTGGTAATATCTGCGGGTTATTTATTAAAAAGGCGTAAAATAAATAACACGGGCGCAACAGCTGATTTCCATAATGACCAATGCAATTTACTAAGAGCAGCGCAAATTACTTCAGGGTCAAAATAAGCAAAGCTGATGCCCCTCAGGTGCCAGTGATCTACTAACGCCTGATGCGCTTGAGTTCAACACCAGCCCAGTGGAAAATGCGGGGTGTGAAATCCCAGCTAAGCCATAGGACATGGCTGGTTGCGATGGTTTGTAAACTCAATAAAGACAGAGACGACAGCAGCCTCATCTGATATGGTACTTTTCCATTGCATAGTACCCCACGGGTTGGGTCGGGTCAGCTTACTTTTGGGGCTTTTTCACTGGGTACGTATAGTACTCGATACTTTTTTTATTACCACCTTGGTTGAGGTTCCAAGCGAGCTGATCTGACTAAAATGTGATGTGAAAACACTGTTGATCACTGATTGGTTTGAGAAAATCGTTACTACCAGCGTCAATGTTAAATGCAAGATTAGCTTCACCTTCGTGTTCGCACTGTCTCGAGCAAACCTGTTGTCCCTTTTAGTGGTGAAAAACATCCACAGGCTATGAATCAGGAACACCATACCAGTGATTCCTTTGCATTTTTGGCGGCACATCCGCGACGTGTGCTTTTTTCAAGTTAGCAGATCACGTCGACTGACACCACAGGTGTTTGTACAGAAACTGTCATGCGAGACAGAGGTACTGATAAACGTGATGTGCAAACATTTATTTGTGGTGGTATTTGTTTGGTTTTGTGGCAGACTGACAAATAAATGAATGTATGGGAAACACTGCATTCCAACGATGCTCGTTCACACTTTTTGTATGATGTCATAGCAGTAGGCAGTGCAAATATAATGACACGTCTATAACTCTCCCAATCTGAAGTGGTACTAAAATCAATGGAAAAGCTAACCAAGCCAAAGTAAGGTGAGCTGACACAACCTGACCCGTGGGGCTCTATGCAATGAAAAAGTGCCATTAGAGTCTGACCGGTGTTTTGCTACACAAACCAAATCCAACCAGACCTCCTATATGACAACAAAATCTTCCTAGACAACAAACAAAACAAAACAAAACAAAACACATTTTTAGGTTTCAAAGACATCACAGCACAAACTGAGGGGCTGCTCTGTCATAACTTTCACTGAGATATTGCTGCAAGACAAGATTCCCAACAATATTTCCAGTTGAGCGAGATGGTCTGGACTCGGGACTTTTTTTTCAGAGAGTGTACAATAACAAGTAGAAAGAAAGTTGGTCACCTGCTGGGAATCCCATCACACTGAATATGCGATCTAACTGGTCATGATGGAAAGGATTGCTGGTCTTTATGTCTTCTTGTCGACAATGGAAGATTGGTTCTGACGTCAACAGCTCGGCAAAGATGCAGCCTATTGCCCAAATGTCTACAGTGAAATAAACATAAACAATAGCGATGTAAGACGCACACATCTGAAAGGTACGAAATAATACACACAGTGAGAAATCATACATAGCCCAATGTACCGATTGCTTTGGTGTAGTGTCTTGCCCCAAGCAGAAGCTCAGGAGCTCGGTACCAGAATGTCACCACCACCGGGTCCAGATCAGCCAACGGCTTCAGTGGAGAATTAAACAGACGAGCGAAACCCATATCGGCTAAAACACACAAATGCAAAAATGTCAGCGGCGCATAAGGAAATTTCTTAAATTCCAAAAGAACACCCATAGTGATAAATAAATGCATGCACTATAAGTCACTGGATAAAAGCATCTGGCAAATTCATAACAGTAAATGACCTCAGACTCACTTATACTGCAAAGATCTCTATGCATGTGTCGAATTCTCATTTTATAATCTACAGTACTATTAAACAAAGTTACTTTACTATAGTTCATTCACTGTAGTTAAATTCTTTACATACATATAAAATTCAAACATAGTTAGATAATTTTATCCTCAGTTGAGCTATTTTAACACTTTAAATGCTTTTTTATATTTTAACCCTTTTCAGCCCTTTATGAGTGGGGGGGTGGTGGTGAAAAGGTGATGTACACCTTCAAATTAATATAACTCTGGAATTTTTTTTGGTCTAGAAGAAAAATTTTGGTCTTGTTTTAAAGAAGACACTTTAACGTTTTTTTACGGAAGTGTCTGGAGGTAAAAATATACTTTTTATAGCAGTTTACATTTATTTGCAATAAATAAAAAATGCAATATAGTATTATTTTTAATACATAAAACTATCAAAAAATTTAGGTTTGTGTTGGTTTGCTGTGAGGTTTGCTGCATACTCTTGTCACAAATTAATAAATTACAGTTAATGCATTATTATTACTCCTAAAATGTTTTGAAATATGAAAACTACATTTTTAAAAATTTCCAACAATATATAGTTTGCTGTGATGGATTAACATTTGCATAAAAAATATTGAAGTAAACTTAGGTGTCCCGCTCACAGTTAATGGATTAATATATTTTAATATTAATTTTAAAAAAATGTAAAACAATTAATTGTAAGAGTTACAGATCGGCTTCTAATATAATCATGAAAACTAAATAAGGATCATGTTTTAGATGCAAATTCATATGCAAAGTTTTTAAGTGAAAGCAAACAGTGTCCATGGTGCTAAAAATAATACACATGACTCTCTATATAAAGCAGTAAAGAAGTCATTAGGTTTTGTGCGTACTGAAAGACTGAAGACTGAAACTTAAGCTGATATTTACTGATAATCTTCACGAGCATAATTAATATGCACATTTGGCAATGGGCAATTACATGTAAATGTCAACATTATCATGAAAAGTAAAGTTTTCACCC
The DNA here is from genome assembly GCF_027580225.2 of Misgurnus anguillicaudatus. NCBI lineage: Eukaryota > Metazoa > Chordata > Actinopteri > Cypriniformes > Cobitidae > Misgurnus > Misgurnus anguillicaudatus. The sequence goes on from NC_073354.2 coordinate 7,986,990, forward strand.
AAGGTTTGCTGATATCTCACATGTAAATATAAAGACCCATGCAAAGTCACTGTTAAAGGTGCCGTATAATGTAAAACTTATATTTATATGCAAAGATGAATAATAAGAGTTGAGCAAAGTTGTGACTGCTGAGTTAGCCCCATATGCTACTTAATGCTATATGTTAGCGTTTAGGCAGAAGTTCTAATATTAACGTTACAGTTACGTTTTGCAGGTCCATACTGAAAAAACACAAACTTACCACTCAGAAACTTCCATTAACAATTTCCAAATAATTGATTATTCCTCAAAATCTGTATCTTCAAGTGATACAGACTCAAACATAAGGTCTGTTTACACACACAGAGCTACTGAAGGAGCTGCTCTGAGAAACAGCCAATCAGAGCAGAGCTCAACATTATTATTCATGACCCTTTCAAATAAGGTAATAATAGACCATTTCATTCTAGGGAGAAGTAGGGTTATAAATGTAAAACCGTCTCTGGATAATTTTAGCACTTAATAAAGCCACAAACCTTCTATGAAGATATCAGCAAACAATTGAACAGATTATTACAATGCATTTTTGGCACCTTTAAAGTTTGAAAAGCATCATTTTATTATTTTCCATAGTTACATATGTGCAAATTTTAGAAATGTCACATCCATAAAAGAGAAACTTCACGTCCATTACGCTGTTTCCTCCCCATAAATGCGCATACAAAAAATAATAAAATAAAAAATTAATAAAAATTAAATTAAATATGTTCTTTGAAAAGCAGTCCCTTCCTCATTTGTTGGGTATTACTGCTTCTGGTTTGTGCATTTTAATGCCTTTTTTGTCACATCCATAATGCATGCATATTTTCTTATGTAAAACAGACAACATGAGTATAGACAGATATTTTTCTGATATCTGAACTCGATCATCAGGGGTTTAGGAAAATATAAACAGATGGTTCAATTTATTGGTAATAAATGCATTTCATGATAATTTATATTACAATTTTTGACTGCAAATGTCACATAAATAACGCTGGTACAAAAACTAATGTGTTTGTCTCTTGTGAATGACATTAAAGAGCTGTGCCAAGGTTCCTCAGATGTGTGACATCAAGTCCTGTTTTTGTGTTTGTATAAAATTGTTATAAATTTAAATCTATTTAAATCTACTGATTTATGGTTAATCATGTCAATGATATTGCATGTGGATTATTAAATTGGAATATATGGGTGATATTTACTGATAAAGTATAACATTTAAAGTATAACATATGTTCTTTTCCTCCATGCTTTCTAAAGCTTTTTGTGACTGACCTGTGCCTCAATAGGAGATTTCACAACAAAGCACAGGACATATTAAAGAAATAGTTTACCTTTATTTACTCACCCTCATGTTGTTTAAACCCCAACTGTTTTTCTTGGTTCTTTAGAACCCAAACGCAGATTTTTTGAGAAAGAAATGTTTGGGTTTTCTGGTTACCATGAGAGTGGATGGTAAACCAGAACACTGTTTAAGCTTTAAAAGGACCCAAAAGTGTTACATTTATAACTCCAATTGACTTGTGTTACATTATGTATGCTTCCTAGCACTTTTGGGTCCTTTTGAAGCTTAAAGAGGCGTCACCATCCACTCCCATGGTAACAAGAAGGCCCAAAACAACATCTTTGTTTGGATTCTGAAAAACAGGGAGAGACATTCGGGATCGAGCGGCATGAAGATGAGTAAATATTGATGAAGTGTTTGCATTTAGGTGAACTATCCCTTGAACTGTCCTCAGATGTGTCACACCGAACCAACCGAACACTCATGTCTCCGTTCACATACTTGTGTGAAGTATGCTTCTGGTCAAAGCACATTAGTGATACGGCTTGAATGGCACAGGGTTAACATTGAAAGACAAATCCAAACACAATAACACATTCCACAAGGGCTAAAAATAGTGTCTACAGCCCATAATAGAGACTTATGTAAGACAATAGCTTGACCTCTACAGCCCTTTAAACCTTATTGATGTTACCTCCAAAGACAATGAGTCAGAGGTAACCAAGCATTTATTCAAATCATACTACGGTACAGTACTAATACACTTTTTCTTACCAATTTTGACCCTCCCTCGCTCTCGACCTTCACCCATCACCAGGATATTGGCAGGTTTCTGTAAGAGAGACATCCATTATGTCACACCACAGCAAAATATCTTCAACAAAAGGATTAACAAAACAGACCGAATTCGTTTTTTGATATGACGTAAAGGTTAAAGTGGAGATATGACGGTGCTGAGTCAAAAAAAAATATTTAAAAACACAATTTAATTTACAATTCATCAAATGTTTTGTGACATTTGTGAAAAGACATTTTTGCACACACCTACAAAGTGACAATTTTAACATGCTATAATAAATTATCTATATAGAGCTAAAACTTCACATATGAACTCTGGGGACACCAAAGATTTATTTGACATCTTAAAAAAGTCTTGTGAAATGTCCCCTTTAAATGTTAGTGTTGTCTTAATCAAAAACAACTTATATCCTTAAATATATCAGTGTGAGTGTCATGAGTTGCACATCAGCAATGTTTATTCATAAAATATGTTTTTAAAGTACTTAAATATCCTAATTTAACGAAATTATATTATTTCTCTCACTCAGAGTAGTGAGTAGCGATGTGAGCTCAAGTGTGTCATTTGTGTACCATCAACAGCAACGAACAGAAACACGGAAATAATGACATACTGAAGACAAAAGAGGCCGTCATTTATTATTATTATTATTATTTCTCTGTCCTTTCTTAAGATCAAAAATGATTGAATGACCTCTTTGAGAGATTAATAGACAATAAGTTGAACAGGACAATAGAGTGTTTTGCCGCATATGTTTGCGTGTTGCATTGGTAACGTCAGACACGCTTGACTTTCTTCTTCATGTGGGAATGTTGCTATGGTAACAGCAGCCATCAAATCTCACTCGTAATTCACTGGGAAACAACACAACACAACCCTCCCATCTACAAACTGCTGCTGTGATTCATGTCAGCGTTATTGGAGTCAATAGTAATCTGGTTTAGCAATACTTCCAATATTTTTCAGTCAGACAAATGTATTTTGGAAAAAGAAATGTAGGGTTGGGACTTGATTGTATATATTTGCAAAACAGAAACAAATATCAAATGGGATTTTCATTAAAAAAATAAAAACTATTTCATGTGGTGCTAATCATTATAAAGAAAACATTTTACATCTGAAATAAACACTGAGTTTATCTGCTGCTTTTCATTTAAGACTTCAGTATAAACACCTGCTGTTATCAGGAATACAAATCAAGCATATGTGTCTAAGCCAGAGACTGATCCAGAATCAGTTCTACAACTCTTTAAATGTTTAGATTTGAATGCCACTTTCAGTCCTGAAGTTACTTAAAAAAAACGTTACAAACATTACATTCTTGTTTAGATGTTTGTTGTAGATCAAAATGATTGCACTTTGTATAAGTTAAATATAATTAATATACTATTTATAAGTATTTAATTTGAGATCAATTAAAAGCAAACGTGGCCAGCGTTTGGTAAGAATCCTGATAGGTGAGTTGTAAAAAACATTAATCAGCCTAAATTGTTTTGTTTTTATTTTATGATAATACCCAGCTGTCTGACACTGACATGGCTAACAAAATACAAAACTACATTAATAATAAATGGACATGAAATATTGTTTTTGTGTTGAAATAATTTGGTGTGTGAGAAAAGCGAGACCACAAAACCAGCACAACTAAGGACACGGCGTTTTATTTGCCGATCATTATAAAACAAAGAGTATTGATCCACACACATCATCAGAAATCGATCGCATTACATAAGAGTGAAGTTTCCACTGCGGTCTGAACCGCTGCATCTCACTCCATGTCAATCTCAATGTGTGTTCAGATATCATTAACACATACTTTAAAAGGAAAGGTTCACCCAAAAATGAATTTACTGGCCCTTATGTTGTACTAAGCCTGTATGAGCTCCTAATTCTACCGAACACAAAAGAAGATATTTTGATAAATTACTGTAACCACAAAGTTTACGGTACCAATCGACTCCTATAGTAAAAAAAACAAATATTGCACTAACCATCATTTATCAAAATATCTTCTTTTGTGGTCACCAGAATAAAAAAACTCATACAGGTTTAGATTAACATGGAGGCGAGTAAATGATGACAAAATATTCATTTTGGGGCAAACTATCACTTTATCACCAGCTGAACACAGCCATCACATCACAACAGCAGTGCATTTATACAAAATATCAACATAAACATACAAGAACACAAAGCAAACCCCAAATGCCAAAATAATCACTGCACACTTTTACTTTCTGCTTTGACTGTAAAATGTCTCCTTACGTAAGAACATTTGTTTATGTAGATGGAAAATGTGATCATGTCTTTAAGTATCGTGTGTTTGACGTAACAACATCTATAAACACACACCATTATAACAAGCAGTTTCATGCTCGACTCACTCACAAACATCACTCACTGAAGTCTTACACCTTTAACTTGGTAAATATTAAGTTTAAATATGGATGTTACCATGTTGCACTCATTTTAAATGAGGGCTGTCAAAAGATTAATCGCATACAAAATAAAAGTTTGTGTTTGCATAATATATTTATTTGTGAATCGTGTGTAATAATTATGTTTTTATTAATACACACATACATGTATACATTTAAGAAAAACTATATATCTACATGTAAATGTTACTTAAAGGAAAACACCACGTTTTTTCAATATTTTACTATGTTCTTACCTCAACTTAGACAAATTAATACATAACTATCTGTTTTCAATGCATGCACTTAATCTTTGCACAGCGCGCTGTGAATGCGTTAGCACTCAGCCCAGCCCCACTCATTCCCCAGGATCCAAACAGGGATGAATTTAGAAGCCACCAAACATTGCCTAGGTTCTCTATTTAAAGACTGTTACATGAGTAGCTACACAAGTAAGTATGGTGGCACAAAATAAACCGTGACGATTTTTAGGCGGATAAAAAAAAGAACTACATTGTATGGCAGAAGAGCACTTAGTTTGCAGCATTTCGACCTCGGCGCAGTAATATTGATGGAAGTTCCGCCATACAATATAATTCTCTTTAATTTTTCGCTTATAAAATCGTCACGGTTTATTTTGTGCCACCAACTTACTCGTGTAACTACTCATGTAACAGTCTTTAAATAGGGAAAACATGGAAGTGTTTGGTGGCTTCTAAATTCATCCCGGTTTGAATCCTAAGCAATGAATGGGGCTAGGCTAAATGCTAACACATTCACGACGCGCTGTACAAAGATTAAGTGCGCGCATTGAAAAAAGATAGGTGTGTATTATTCCATCTAGGTACATAGTAAAATATTAAAAAACGGTGGATGTTTTCCTTTAAATACATACATGCATGTGTGTGTATGTATATTTATACAAAACAATTACACACAGTGCACACACATAAATTATGCAAAAACATGAATCAACATGTTACAACTGAAGCTATTCTGACTCAACAATTGCGTAAACTGTGTTTATGTTGCTTGGCAGTAATTCAGCAAATGACACGGCCCTGCAGCGGTGATAAGTGTTTGGATTGACTGTATGTGTAAGTCATATGATAACATGTTAACAGTTAAACAATACAGTCTAAAAATAAACATGTACATGTACAAACTTGCACTTAGGGCACGAATGTCCCTAAACTAGAAAGTCCTGATTCTGTTTATACTCACCAGGTCTCTGTGCAGAACCCAGTTGGCATGCAGGTAATGGATCCCGTCTAGGATCTGGTAGAGTAACGACTTCACCATTCCCCGTGGCAGCTGCATGGGCTTCTTGTTGGCCTTCGACGCTCGATGAAACTTTATGATATGCTACAACACAACAAACATGTAAGAGGTCTGCGTATACAACTGAAGGTGTGTTGAAATTCCCACCAGGCAAATTATACTATCAAGAAAGCTGTGGACACAGGCTGACCAGAAAGACTGTCTATTAGACATGATCCAGTATCTAGACCAGCACTAGTCTCATACTGTAGAACCAGCACAAGATCAGATTATTCTTGTGTGTGCGTGTGGATTTGCGTGTGTGTGTTTGTGCGTGCATGTGCGTTTGTGTGCGCGTTTCTGTGTGTGCATGGCATGCATGTGTGTCAGGCTTGTGCACAATTCAGAATTGGCCTCCATTCAATTCATGAATTAGAATTTGAATTGAATTGACTCTGCCCTACAGGAAGTTGAATTTGAATTGGAATGACAGGAAGTGGAATTCAATTCATGGCAATTCAAAGAAATTCCAGTCACACAACAGAAAGAATCTCACATACATTCAGTGTTAGGAAAGTTACTTTGGAAAATTGTTTGGCAACCATTTTAAATACTTGGTCAAATTAAAGCATTCTGGGAATGTTACATCGTGTTCCATAAAATTACAATTACAAAAAGTCAAACTTAATTATTTGTTATGTGACTAGAGTTTTTAAAATTAATTGCTGGGGAAAAACATTTCCTGTTAATATAATCTGTACAAACGAATATATTTATAGAATATGTAATGCAATCTTATCTGACATATACTGAAAGCTTCATTTTTACACTTCACTTACTGTATAATATGTATAAGAATTTCTTTGAATTTCTATTGAATTGCAATTCTGCTTCCTTTAATTTAAATTTGAATTGTAATTCTAGATCCTGTTTTTGACATCAATTCAAATTCAATTCAAATTCAAGAATTGAATTGGAATTTAGGAGTCATTCTCAATTCAATTCTGAATTCTGCACGGGCCTGGTGTGTGTGCATGCATTTGCGTGTGTTTGTGTGTGCGTGTATGTGTTTGTGTGTGTGTGCGTGCGTTTGCGCGTGTGTGTACGTACCCACAGATCATGCTCAGCATAATCAAACAGAAGCCAAACTTTGCGGTCACTATGGGACAAAAACACTTTTTGCAGGGCGATGACATTCGGATGTTTCAGTTCTCTCAACAACTGTAAGACACACAGACAGAGATCATGCATTATTTCTTAAAGTCATACAATTCAAAATCTCTGCTGTGCTGTTTTGTCTTAAAAGTAGTTAAACTACACAAACAAAGAGATTTGTTGACACCAAAAGATTTTTAAAATTGAACGCAGATAAGACAAAACATGACACTGGAAAAAAAAGATGTTGCATTTCAACAACAAAACATTATTAAATAATAAATATGATAGAGGCAAAGTAATTGTTTAATAGTTAAAGATCCATCTGAACATCCTACAGAAGTTAACATTAAGACTAGAGATGAAACAAATGTTATGATACCACTTAAGGGTAATTTATACCTTGATAATAGTAATGTGCAACAGAAAAAAATGAAAAGCAAAAATTCTGTATTTTTTGTGATGACCAAGCAACAATAACATCAATGTTTTATATAAATGAGCCATTCAACTGGTGGTGTACCTCAGACAAACTAATGTGAAGTTCTGACCACATAAGCATTTAGCTGAAAATAGGTCACTGAAATGTTCTTTACTAGTTACCCTTCTAAATATACATGCATTCACAACATATATATACCACAACATATATATATATATATATATATCATAAATAATAGACAGCTGACTGTTATATGAAAGATGTATACACACAGTCATTGTTACAACGGCCACCAAGCTGAGTTTGTTTCTGTGATTTGAAACAGCAAAATATCTTTTCAGTTTATGTCTTCACTCAGTCCATAACATATTTAATGTTAAAATCTTATGCACACGTACACATTTTCATATTGAAACAGAATACTTTTGGTCAAGCTGTCAGCTTAGTCAACAAATTCACTTGTATTGCTTTGGGGAGGCTTATACAACTGGAAGTAAAGAGAGATTGTTTCGAGGAGGGGAGGAGATTTGCGGTTTTTTGAGGGCACATGAATTTTGAAAAAATAATGAAGCTCACAGATAAGTCATTTGTAAAAAAAAAAAACACAATATAAAAAAATCCAGTTTTTCATTTTAATTTCATTGTGACTTTAAGCTAGAAGTATAACAATAATTATATATAGATTTTTTACATTTATATAGTAATTTAATTTATTTACATTTATATTCTGCAGCAGCTTTCAAAGCACTTTACATGTGAAAGGGAAATAGTTCTGTTTTTATGCATATGCGAGGGTGCGCGAACAGTGTTTACAATTTGCATCATGTGCACTGCACACGGACCCTCGCATATGCATAAAAACGTTACCGGCACACCGACAGATTTTTGGAAAAGCGGAATGTAGTGTGTATCCCAGGAGGTGCAATGCATTTTGTCGCAATGCGCATGTGTTGAATGTCTGCGTACACATACGAGTGAAATAAACTATGCTTTGCAAGACTGTGCATTTGACCGGGGTGTGCCTCATAAGTCTTCAAAAGTGAAGCATCTGGCTCTTTGATCGCCCCCTGGTGGCTGACTGCAGTACAAGTCATAAACCCCGCCCTCTCCATTCAAACGAATGGGACTCTGTTTTAAATTAAAAAAAAATCGTCGTCCATCTGTTTTTACAGTCTATGATTTGACTGTGTACGTACGTTAAGCGCAGGGTATAGTCTAATATAGTTTTTTACGCATGCGCAAGCGTACGCGCACAGTCGAAATGCAAAGCATAGTTCATTTGACTTGTGCATGTGCGCTTATGTTCGATGCATGTACATTGCGACAAATTGCAATACCTCTCGTTGGCAGATACTCCACATGTGCGATCAAAAATCTTCTGATGACAAAAGCTACATCGCGCACACTGTACGCATACACAAAAAACAAATTTCTTTCACATTTTACTTGTATTAAACACTTGCTGTTGGTAAAAGAAAAAGCTTTTATTGCTTATGTTGAACATATGCAGTTTCATCCCCCACACTGTTAAAATGCAGCATTAAGTTAACACAACTTGGTTTTGCAAGTCAATTCAACCTACTATTTTAAGTTTTAAGTTTTGGCAACTTATAAAACCAAGTTGAAATTGTTTAACTTACTTTTTAAGTTAAAATAATAAAACACATTTGTTGATTTGACAAAAATGCGGCATATTTTTTTACAGTGAAAGTACCGTTTCAGTACCTTTCACTTTAAAAGGTTTGCAACGTCCACAATAAGCTCCATTTCTTTATAATGGACTTCTATGCGGAGAAAATTTTTAACGTGAGATTATTCACTTTATCTGTGGAAAAAGACCTTGTTCTTTTGACAACAACAAGTGTTTATTACAAGTAAAATCTAAATTAAATTTGTTCTTCCCTGGATGTTGTTTAGGTACATTAAACCATGTTAAGCGTCTTTCATGTTATGGGCCAGATTTTGTAACAGCTTGAGCCAGCGTAAACCATCATTTTGGCGTTAAATAACAACTGTCGGGATTTACTAAAGACACGCAGTGGATCATTATCGGTGTAAAGGTGTGGTCTATTTATTTTTGTGACTGACTTTATTGCATATACCTTTCTAGGAGTTTTCCTTTCAGACGCAAAATTTATGGGAGAATTTTAAAATGATTTACGCAACGTTTGCTAATGATTTACTAATGTTTGCAGATGTGATATTACTGGTATTTGCGCCATTATGTAATACCGCATGTCCTAAATCATTTTGCGCTTGAAATGACTGCAATTGTTGCTGATAGGAGGAGGCATCGCAGAGATCAAAGAGCATGTGGTAATATGCAGATAATTTTTGAACACGTAAGAGTTTATTTGGAATGCCAGAGGAACATATTAATCAAAAATATTATTTGCCAATCCATGTTTTATTTGCTAAAAGGAAAATAAAGAGGAGTCACAAGGAGAAGTCACACAATAGCAGGTGTTGTAAAACGTCTTGTAAAACTTCATTTTTGTCCTCCAGTTACTTTCAGTGTCCTACGGCTAGGTTAGCTTGGATTTCACACCCCGGAATTTCAAATGAGATGTTCGTGGTGCTGAACTCAAGTGCATCAGGTGTTAGTAGATCACCCGCACCTCACAGCTCTGCTTATTTGCGACCCTGAACTAATTTGATTGTGTGTTGATCATTATGGAAATAAGCTTTTGTGCTTGTGTTATTTAATTTGCGCATTTTTAGTAAATAACCTTCAGATATTACCACTCCCATACGTGCTTTTTTGGAATTGCGTTATAACGCTAATTTGCCATTTTTCATGTGAAGCATTTTAGAGTCTCTGTGATAATACAGTATTGTGTTCGCTGTGCAAAGTTCATATTTGATCTTTTAAATGGATAAAAGCATATAAATGTGTAAATGCAAACGTAACAACCAGCAGGTGGTAACTAACCATTGCCAACTAGTAGGTCAAACTTTCCAACTAAGAACTAAGAATAAAATAAACAGATTTAAATTAAGATACATAACAAAGTCTGTCTGTCTTAACAAATGATGAGGTCTCAAGGTCTATACAGGAAAATCCCCGTAAGCAGAAGACGACACAACAGCCTTGCGTGTGCAGAACAGCCACAATAATCCTGACTCAAAGTGTGTGATCCTCTGAGACCTCAACAACACCCATGATGACAATCCAACCCTGAACAAACCATGTTGTTATGTTGTTGTTTTGAACCTGAGGATAAACCTGAGGCGACTGTTCCACTGCATAGCTTTGTCTTCAAGTATTTTAACTAACTTAATGAGTATGTATGGTTCATTGTAGGTCTGTTACACAAATACAAAATACATTTAAGCTACATAATATTGTTTACAGCAGTTATATTCAATATTTTGAGACCTCAACCTAAAGTTAATTCCTTACTATTTCTCTCATAGACCATAAGAATTTGTTTTTTTCACATATTTGATATAACATCCAGTGTTGGATTGTATAGTGAGTTTTTGCAGGAAGCATAGGATTTCAATTTTGTATAAAGGATTTTTGTAACAGGTTGGAGATGTAAAGTTGTGCTTTCCATTACCAATGAACAATTTTATGCTCTTTTCTCTATATTTTGGTATAAGAAAAATCACACGATACACTGTTTATTCTGCACATGAGGTTTGGATGTTTCCTCTTTTCTTAACATTTTATAAAGGTTTAGGAAATTACATTATAAACAATACCAACTGGGAGAAAGGTCCTATGTTAAGATATTCTCAGTCTGGATTTTGACTAAATAAATATTGAAAATATTTCAGAGCACTTTATAGCCAGACAGATTGACAGATTAAGGGACATACAGAGCAAGTGCTGTTGTTTTTCATCAGGACGATGATTAATGAATAACCTGTTTTTATTCTCAGCCCGTGTGTAAATAAGACCACACCTTAAAAACACAAAAGCACAGCTCTGGCTTTACAAATGAAACTATTCAAAGTATGATCTGGGTCTTTATCTTTTAGAAAATGTTAATTATAATGTCTTTCCGTTGCACTTCTCTTTAAAACATGAAAAACATGTAGACAGAATGGAGAGCTCATTAGAGAAAACATCAAACACTGACCATCCATTTATTTTTAAACCAGCAAATATTTTTGCACTGAAAGCTTTTCACAGCACGTAACCCATTCATTTACAGATAAGCACAGATATTTATGAGCTTTTGCTAACAGAAACATCACCTTTACTATCGGTTAATGGATTTGAACAAACATCTCTAAATAGCAGTTAGTAGAGTGGGGTCTTAAAACACTTGGAAAAGAATATTCTGTCATTATTTACAAACCCTTAAGTTGTTACGAACCTGTATCAATTTCTTCGTTGTGACGAACACAAAGTAAGATAGTTGTAATTAACAACAGAACAGCATTGACTTCCATAGTAGGAAAGAAAAGTACCATGGAAGTCAATGATGCTCAAAAAACCATTTGGGTACAAAAATTGCTCAAAATATCTTCCTGTGTTTACATCAGAACAAACAAATATATACAGGCTTGAAAAAACAACATGAAGGTGAGTAAATGATGACAGAAATTTTCTTTTTTGGGTGAACTATCTCTTTAATTCATCATTTTAGCCACAGTGTGAAATATTGTTTCTATATATCTTATTGCCCAATCCTATTAACCTTAATTTACACTAAGGGCTGTCACGATTATGAAATTTGGCTGACAGTTAATTGTCTAATAAATTGTAATGATATTAATTGCCTGTTTTAGTGCTTTGACGACAATGACAATAAATTGCCTTTTGTATTGCTTTGACATTTCATTCTCATATTTTTTTTATTTGTTTATGAAATCATTTTCACACATTGTTGTGATATTTAAATTAAATTAAATATTTTGCAAAGGTTACCTGGCAGTAAATATTAATACATATAACACATATTTAAAAGTAATCTGATACTGTCTTATACAGGCGCTGCAGCTCCCCCTTGTGTTTTTTAGAAAGATGTGCAATCATTGCGGTGATCTTAAATCATCACGATGAGGTCAAACAATTGCGATGAGATGATTATTTCACCATTGTGACAGCCCTATTTTACACATCAAAGACTAGATCTGGTTAAAAAAACTCTTGAATTTGAATAGGAATATATATATTTTTTTAGGAATAATAAGACAAAAGGGTGCATTACAAAATAATCTCTAGTGCAGGGACTCCAGTCCTCAGTTTAGACGTCTCCAACACATTCAGAAGCTGATGAGTTAATGTGTTTGAACTATTTAAGACATCTAAAACATTTTGACTCAGGAGGGGTGTTTGTTAAAAAAAAAACGTTTGATCTAATGAAATGGTTTTCTTATACAGAATGGTGGATAAGCAAGCAGAAACAGAATGATATTTAACAGACTATTACACAATTTCTCTTTTAAAAGTAATGCTGGTTGTTTGTCAATAATAGCTCATTTCTTCCTCCTAATCTCAGTTTGTTTGTGCGGATTATGTTTTTCAACATCTCAACCCTGTCATTAAAATGGGAATGTTGTCGTTTCAGGTGTCTGATTCAAAGAACCAGACCAATAAAGTCGAGACAAAGTTTTAACTCTCACGTACACCACTTAAAAATTTGAACAATGGGTGACTCAGATGACTGCTGAAGAATTTTCAAAACAACCTCAACATTTCCTCATTCCTATAATATTAGATGAAGACGTGAGCTTCCGAAACATTGCACATAATCTTTAATCTGTCATCTCAATAGAAATGCCTCACTTAAAAAAAAAACACTGTATGTCTGTGTGGCCAAATCTGTTAAAAAGTGGCTTAAAAAAGTATTTTCTTACTTAATAACAGTCAATTTAGCATGCATGTCTCTACATGCAGATAGTTGATCTATTAGCTTTATTGTGAAACTTATACCAGCCCATTCTCATGATTGCATATAAATAGCACACAGTGTGAAAAGTCATGCAATAACAACTTTTTAGTGCTGCATAACAACTAATTGTTTGCAGAATGAAAGTTTTTGTTTACATTATACATATGTGTGTGTAGTGTGCGTGTGTGTGTATATATATATATATATACTGTATATACACACATGCATGTGTAATTTTGAGAAAAAAATGTGTGTGTGTAGTATATATACACAGATTTATTTATGTATAATTATTAGTATCACAGATTGCTTTCTCCTCTCTAAACTGTTGCTACGTATTGCTAACGTATTACATGCTGACATATCACAACACTACGGAAACCGAGCGGTGTAGAGTAATTACAAATGAAATGGGTGGAAACTATCTGTACCATATTAAATTGCATAGCATCATATTTTTTTAATTGCATCATACTGCATTAAATGACATAGTGTTGAAACGAACTGAAATCAGACCGCACTGCATAATGGGGTAAATCGAATTGCATCAATAGATGCTTCATATGTATCTTTAATGTATTGTATCGTAGGTTATGAATCATGATGCGTATCGCATCGGACTCAGTTATGGAGATGCACAACAACACTCAGGATTATTAGGAACACCTGTATAATTTCTCATTAATGCAATCATCTAATCAACCAATCACATGGCAGTTGCTTCAATGCATTTAGGGGTGTGGTCCTGATCAAGACAATCTCCTGAACTACAAACTGAATGTCAGAATGGGAAAGAAAGGCAATTTAAGCCATTTTGAGCGTGGCATGGTTGTTGGTGTCAGACGGGCCGTCTGAGTATTTCACAATCTGCTCAGTTACTGGGATTTTCATACACAACCATTTCTAGGATTTACAAAGAATGATGTGAAAAGGGAAAAACATTCAGTATGCAGCAGTCCTGTGGGCAAAAATGCCTTGTTGATGCTAGATGCTTTTTGATGGTAGAGGTCAGAGGAGAATGAGCCGACTGATTCAAGCTGATAGAAGAGCAACTTTGACTGAAATAATCACTGGTTACAACCGAGGTATGCAGCAAAGCATTTGTGAAGCCACAACACGCACAACCTTGAGGTGGATGGGCTACAACAGCAGAAGACCCCACCGGTTACCACTCATCTCCACTACAAATAGAAAAAAAGAGGCTACAATTTGCACGAGCTCACCAAAATTGGACAGTTAAAGACTGAAAAAATGTTGTCTGGTCTGATGAGTCTCGATTTCTGTTGAGACATTCAGATGGTAGAGTCAGAATTTGGTGTAAATAGAATGAGAACATGGATCCATCATGCCTTGTTACCACTGTGCAGGCTGGTGGTGGTGGTGTAATGGTGTGGGGGATGTTTTCTTGGCACAATTTAGGCCCCTTAGTGCCATTTGGGCAGCGTTAAATGCCACGGCCTATCTGAGCATTGTTTCTAACCATGTCCATCCCTTTATGACCACCATGAACCCATCCTCTGATGGCTACTTCCAGCAGGATAATGTCACAAAGCTCAAATCATTTCAAATTGGTTTCTTGAAAATGACAATGAGTTCACTGGACTAAAATGGCCCCCACAGTCACCAGATCTCAACCCAATAGAGCATCTTTTGGATGTGGTGGAACGGGAGCGTCGTGCCCTGGAAGTGCATCCCACAAATCTCCATCAATGGCAAGATCCTATCCTATCAATATGGGCCAACATTTCTACAGAATGCTTGTTGAATCAATGCCATGCAGAATTAAGGCAGTTCTGAAGGCGAAAGGGGGTCAAACACAGTACTATATATGGTGTTCCTAACAATCCTTTAGGTGAGTTTATATGATGTACACAAAACCTTTTATTCTTCAAACCATTTGTTGCGATTAGTTGTTATACAGCCCTAAACTTTTTGTTACATAAAATGACATCCTAACCCAAACTCTAATCGTATCTTTAAGCGACCATGGTTTAAAAATAGACAAAAACATGGAGAAACCTATATGACATCCTAAAGCAAATCCCAAATCTAACCCCTAACTAAATCAACAATGGTTTAAAAAACAGAAAAAAACAATACATAAAATTACACAAAGATGAGCAGTATTAAGTGAACGGAAAGAACTGGCGTATCATATCATGCAAAATTGGAATTTGGCGCATGTATTGCACGACTTTTAACACTGCGTGCTATTTATATATACTTCATGAGAATGGGTTGCTTATACATAATAAACAATTACATTTTTCAAAGCAAACACATTTTTTCTATACAAAGACAGACTCAATAGAAAAAGTTTGTATAGACACAATGTCAATATGTAGCCCAACATATAGAGAGCTGCAGGGATGGTGAGGTTTTGTTAGCCAACCTGTAAGTTCCCTCAGCAAAAAGTCAATAGGATTTTGCCATAGGTTATTACTGATGTGTTTTATGTCATGAATAAAATCCTGAGCTTGTGTTAACCACAGATATTATGTAAGGCATTTAACCAAACCCCATTCAAAAAACCCACTGACTTTAGGATGACAAAACCAGCAGTGCTAAAATGCAAACTTGTGTCTGGGTTTTGCCTACAAAAATACGTCATCCCTGAAGCTCTCTATTGTGAAAGCTATAGATTCTCTGAGAAATGTCCTTCATGTCAATGCTACAGAAGAAGCATTTTTGGTTCTCCAAAGAAAGCTTCTTTAAAGAAGCATTTGTTTAATTCATTTTTTTTATATTCTGTAGTAGGAATGGGCAAGAGTACTCACAAGTACTCACAAGTACTTTGATCATGAAAGATGATGGCGTAGGTTTAAAAATATTTTTTCCTGTCAAATATCAAAGACAGAGATGTTGTTTTGTATGGGGATGGGAGAAACCCGCCCAAATCAGTGTCGGTTAAACAGGTGTGGGAGGAAATAGCCACAATTGTCTCTTCAGCTGGCATCCCCAGGACGTTGCGCCGCAAGCGCTACAATGATGTCAGGAGACGGGGGAATCCCAAGCTTGCCAGCATAAATCGGGCACACCATGTAACGGCAGGGGGGACCTGACGCCAGCAGAGGACATCGCTGCGTCCACCCTCACCGCTGAAACCCAAGAAACGCAAGCAGTCCAACCCCAAAGTACACTTACAAATCAAGTTCACATACATTAAGGTTTCTTATGAAAACATTTTAATTATTATTTACATAAAATAAACGTAATCCAGCCACTCAACAAACTTATGAGAATATTTTAATCGTTATTTGCATGATAATTTTTTAACGCAGCCACACAATAAATAAAAACTATCACCA
The DNA here is from genome assembly GCF_027580225.2 of Misgurnus anguillicaudatus. Lineage (NCBI taxonomy): Eukaryota > Metazoa > Chordata > Actinopteri > Cypriniformes > Cobitidae > Misgurnus > Misgurnus anguillicaudatus. Next base: position 8,003,526 of record NC_073354.2, read on the forward strand.
CAATGCTCACCACAATGATTTCCCTTATCTCATGTGTTAATATTTTTTATTGTAACAATTTATGATTTGCAAAAATAACTGTTGCATCTGTGTAGATTAGATAAGCAATGCGCGTTGTGCACGCTATACATTATGGTCAAGCATGCGCCCTTAAAATAGCATAATGAACCACGCGCAACGCGCCACTGACTTTAGATTAGTTTTTTTCTGGTCAGTGGCGCAATTGTTTTTTGAAACTGCAAAAAAGCATCAGGGATGGTTTGCGCCGGAACACGCCTCCTTTTCTGCGCTGAACCGCCCAGGGAGCACAAGTTCATTCCCTAGTTTGCAGATCGACGTGCGTCTGCGAAGGGAAAAACCCGCTGTGGGCCGGTGCAAAATACGAATGATACATGCGTCACTGACAAAGTCAATTGTGCTGGGTGCAAGATAGGGCCCCTAGTGTTTAAATAAAAATCTTATTATCATCATCATGCACATGCTCTGCAGCCAGTCATGCTCCACACCCCAAATACTCAAAATGAAAAACTGACAAAAATGAATATCCCTATTCTGTAAAACCTTTTTCCTACTATAAATGAAGAGTTTGGTTCCAAAACGCGATAAACGCCATTTTTGAAAAAAATGAGTTACTGCCAAAATCAGTATTATATCAGGTCAGTAGTTAAAAGTAAATAATTAATTTTACGCAAAATCCAATATCCGCCGTGTTATTCTGTCATCTTTTCTCCCTTTTTTCCCAAAATGCGACAAACGCCACTCCTCCTTTTTTACATAATGCAATAAATCCATTTCTGATATTACAGCGGACCATTCACGCAATGTAAACAAACATGGCGGCGCGCTGAGTACACGCCACGGAATCCTAATTTTCCTCATCTACTTTGTACTTCGTGATCAACAAACAAAACAAAATAATACTTTAATAGCATTGCCAAACCTGTGATGGTTTTCTGTGACGGGAAAGAAACGTACGCCATCAACATCTAATAATTTCCGCGAGAGGCACTCGGTTGCTTGTTCTCCAGACAGCATCAAGCTTCTCATGCTAAAACATTGTGTTCTTAATATAACAAAGTAAGTGTTTTGGTTAATGCCATTAATGTTTATTTTTTAATCATTGTATACCACTAGTCAACTAAATAAATATAAAATGGTAAAGATGAATGCACATTTATACATTGATTTAATAGATTTATAGCATTTTGAAATAAAAAACTGTCATGGATTTATTGCATTTTGTGGAAAAAAATAATTAGTTTTTAAAATAAATCTTTGAAAATCAAGTTATGGATTTGAATTTTTTATGTTTTTATAACCTAAAGATGCTATGTGAAAGTTTGTAACAGAAAATAGTGGTTTTCATCTTGTCACTTTCTTGGTATAGAAAACACGTTTTTACCGAAATTTGTCAAAATGGATTTATTGCGTTTTGGAACCAAACTCTTCAAATATTCTTATAGACATTTTCTAGAATAGTGTTTGTAATGGCACTTCTGTGGCACAATTGGAGTTTCTGCACGAGAGCACCCTCTGGCTTTTGGGTGTGCTGGGATTTTAACGTAATTCATTAAAATTCATTCATTGAGAAAACAAGCATTTGCACGATTAATCGTTACAGCCCTATTGTTTTGTAAATAAAATAAAATCTGTGGTTGAAATGTGGAGTTATACATGCAAGATAAGTAAGATCTCTGTTGCGAATGATGCCATGTTTATGGGTTTAGAATAAACAACACAGGTGATGTCATGAGGTATCATAGCGCTGCTAAGATTGGATCTTGGATAGTTTTACAACCCAAACCACTAATGATGCTATTGATCAGACACACTTTCTTGCTGACACACTTGAGTGCTTTACTAAGCTTTAAAGTGAGTCATAATGTTTTGCCATTACTGTATAATGGATCTATCTAATCTAGACATATTGAAACATAAATCTCTTTGTGTTCAGAAGACAGAAAGTCACGTGGGTAAGGAAAAGATTTTCATTTAGGGCAAACTTGCATTTAAAGTTTTCTTAATGCTGTGTTAAGTAAATTTCTTTAAAAATAAGTGTATATAGACAGCATAAAATTAAATGCACATCAGCAAGCAGCCATGATGTTCATGATCAGTGTTGCCGTGAGCAACTAATAAGACTCAATGAAGCAGAGAATGAAAAGCACCTGCGACTCATGAAAACAAGCACTGACTCCAGCAACACTACAAAATCACAGTACATACTCGTGGATTAAGTACATACTTATTGACCATTAAAACAGTACAATCTATATAGTATGTTGCAGAGATGTAACTATTACCAGTTTAATGGTTAAAGGTATAGCAGAAGATTTTCACGAATTTTTGAAAAGAACCGCCCCTCAAATTTTTTTAAAAAATGCACATGCGCAACACTCTACCTGCTCCCGAGAGGGAACGCCTATTAAATGTGTGCACAAGTCTCTGCTCTTCGCTCTGTTTACAAGTTGCGGCCGGCATGGCTCATTCATTAAGATGTTTACCGTGTTTGCGCGGTTCGTGACTTGTGCCAGGGCTAGCATCGCTAATCATAGCTTACATCAACTTTTAATAGCAGTGATTTTAAATAAATTTCTCCAAGAAGCATGACAAACTTTTCCTGTCAAGTAGAAACTTCGCAACTGAGGCATCAGTGGGAAGCCCAACCTGTGCTTTTAGCGCACGACAGCGTGTGAAATATTCTCCCAAAAACATACAATTCGTAGACACTTTTTCTCTTAAAACCCTCAGACATTTTGAAAAAACATGGTGAGAACGCGAGCTTCAATGAATGGCTGAAACTGTAGCTCACCACACCTGAAAGTGCGCATGTTCAGAAAGCGAACCTAGGGACGAGCACGTACAACGGCCTTACGTAAACATATCACCATAATGATTGACAACTGGGATGACCAATAGTCTTGATGATCCACCCGGAAAAGGAAAATCTTCCGCTATACCTTTAACCACAATAAAAATGTCCAATGGTTAGTATTACTGCGTAATTTTAATCGTACTAGTGTCAAAAACCCCTGTCCAGCATCAACCAATTTAAGCAATAACGTGACACAAACACATTCATTCACGTCTGCTCCCATGTGTTTGTGATGACAGTGCATCCAAAAAAATCCTTAAAATTTTCACATGGGAAAATCTGGTTGTACTGGCACATATTTACTTCATATTACTTCATATCATCGACAGATCCATCTTTTCTATTCATTAAATGACGTGATCTGATGAGTTTAAAGCTCTGATTGCTGTGGGCGCAGGTGTTGTGCAGCTTTACTCCTGGGTCATAAAATAAAGTACACCTGATTTCTCACAACATACGCAAACAGACTTGCTGATTTGTACTGTGTTTATATGAAAATCTGATCACTTGTGTTTTATCTGAACTAGATGAATATTTATCTCACAACCCCAAATGTGCCATGATTAATGTTTATGTTATTTATTTCATGTTTATGTGATCAAAAGTGCACGTACAAGTAAAATCAATTTTAAATTTGTTTGCATCAGTACTTTCTAGAAATTGTTCACAAAACCATAATAATATTGATAACCGTGGTGATTTTGGTCACTATAAACGTGATGTAAATGTTCATATCGTTTCATCTCTACATCTGCAGTAGGGGTGTAAAAATAACGATACACGTGTGTATCAAGATATTTTGTTTGTCGATACTGTATTGATTTTCAAAAAATGCTATATTTTGATTATTTTTTATCATACAAGATTCATGGTAGTTGTTTTATAGATAGCAGTCATCTTATCTCTAAGTACTTGCTAAGGATTACATATGGCGGTGTGTTCTTGAGAACAGCTTTCTAAAATTATATCCTATTCTTTTCCAAAAATAAGAAATATCCGAATATATATCACCCTGCGTTCAGTATCGCATTGCACCGAATCGTATCGCAACCCCTATATATGATACATATTGACAGATTCTTGCGAATACACAGGCCTAATCTGCAGTATTATTATTTTCATATGACCCATATAATTCTTCAACAAACAAGGAAACAATTTACTTAGTTTCTAATCAAGTGATGTTAAACAAATACAACTTAACTACAAAAAAAATATTTTTTTGGCATCTTTGCATTACCTTGACTCGAAAATAGTTGCTTGGCTTATAGTTTTACCCTATTTGTAATTTTTATTACGCTAATCATCAGCTCTCAAGGCCTCATGGGATAAAAAATGTCCATCAGACGCATACTGAGAAATATCAATGGAAGCAGCAGATCCCGTTATTTCTCACTGGTCTTTGCATACTGATGTTTTGGACATACTATTCAATATACATACAGATTTGTGCACACTATATAGTATGGAAGTAGGTGATTTTATATGCAGTTTGTGTCTTCTGCCTGTTCTTCTCTTTACTCGCTCTATATCTGGCCATCAGAACATAGGAGTGAAATGCCACAGAGACCTTCACTTACTCTCCTGTGCTTATTGTATCGAAATAAAGACGCCTCCAGGGGAATCTCACCCAGCTGATCTTCAATCCTTTACCTTTCTGTTTCATCGGGGCAAATAATAAATGACTGAGCTGAATAAGATCACATACACATGTGTCTTGTCATTTGCACAGATTGTTAAGCCAAATGTTATTGGCTTATGTTGAAAGTCAAACTTGAAGTTAATAGTCATTGTCTGTTAATGTCATGTGATTTTGGGTGCTAACTGTGGTGGTTACATAATATTTCATGCAACTGAAATAAGGAAATGCATCATTATAAGAGTTGCAATGTTTTCCTTTATTACTGCATGTACTGACAGAACCCTTTTAAAACGGAAAGCTCAGATAAAGTAATATAGAAAAATTAACTCATCTTAATTTTTATTCTATTATTATAAACATTGTTCCTAACAACACATGGGTTAGGTATTTGTAGAAACATACTACCAGTCATTCAAAGGCCCTATGTGCAATTAAACAAGACCCTCTAAAACCTAGGAAAGTTTTGGGAAAACCAAGCAAAAGTTAACAGATGTACTATTACGATAACAAGAGCTGATATATTGAAAATAACTTTTATCTACACTAGTCTATGATTATACTTTCGAAACAGTGACAGAGGTTCATATGTTACATGTTTGTTTAAGGTGCCAGCTTCTGTTGAGAGTGCAGATTTTATATTCGGAGAGACACTAAATTACTTTTATTGGCAATGTCACAGTAATAATCCTTTAATCCAGTGATAGAGAAAGTGTGTGGGGTACTCACAGCTATTTCCCTGCAGGCAGACATGGATATTCCAGTGCCTTCTATCTGTTTCAGGGCATACTCCTTCTCATCATTTCTGTAAAAACACAAAAACAACATTACTGAAAGTGAAGAAAAACCCTTAACACACTTAATACTCCTACCACAATTAAATAACAAATCATTGCAGGTAATCATCATTATTAAATGAAATTATTACATGTCTTAATATTTATTTATTTATTGACAGCATTACAGCATCTATGGCTGTATTGTGGTTATAACATTTTCTTAATGCACACGTATAAATAACTTAAAACTCCAACTGACAACATTGAACTCAAACAAAACTCAAGCAGACAAAAGGGAAATCAAACTAAACTCCCATGGACAACAGTGGATTCAAACAAAACTCCAGCAGACTACTGTGAAATTAAACAAAACTCCCGGGGACAGCAGTGAACTTAAATGTAACTCCAGCAGACAAAAGTGAAATCAAACTAAACTCAAGCAGACAACATCGAACTCAAACCAAACCCCCCGGACAAAAGTCAAGTCAAACAAAATTCAAAAAGACAAAATTTAACTCAAACAAAACTCAAACATACAACTGTGAACTTAAAAAAACCTCAGACAGACAATATTGAACTCAAACAGACAACATTGAACTTTAAAAAAATCTAGCAGACAAAAGTAAAATCAAACTAAACTCAAGCAGACAACAGTAAACTCAAACAAAACTCCAGCAAACCACTGTTAAATTAAACAAAACTACCGGGGACAACAGTAAACTCAAACAAAACTCATGCAGACAAAAGTGAAATCAAACTAAACTCAAACAGACAACAGTGAACTCAAACCAAACTACAACAGACCACCGTACAAATCAAATCACTGTACAAAACCCCGGGACAAAAGTCAAACAAAACTCAAACAGACAACACTGAACTCAAGCAGACAAGATTGAAAAAAATCAAGCAAAACTCAAGCAAACCACTGTAAAATTAAAAAATACCAGGAGAGACAACAGTAAACTCAAACAAAACTCATTCAGACAAAAGTGAAATCAAACTAAACTCAAGCAGACAACAGTGAACTAAAAAAATCTAGCAGACAAAAGTGAAATCAAACTAAACTCAAGCAGACAACATTGAACTAAAAAAATCTAGCAGACAAAAGTGAAATCAAACTAAACTCAAGCAGACAACATTGAACTAAAAAAAGCTAGCAGACAAAAGTGAAATCAAACTAAACTCAAGCAGACAACATTGAACTAAAAAAATCTAGCAGACAAAAGTGAAATCAAACTAAACTCAAGCAGACAACATTGAACTAAAAAAATCTAGCAGACAAAAGTGAAATCAAACTAAACTCAAGCAGACAACATTGAACTAAAAAAATCTAGCAGACAAAAGTGAACTCAAACTAAACTCAAGCAGACAACATTTAACTAAAAAAATCTAGCAGACAAAAGTGAAATCAAACTAAACTCAAGCAGACAACATTGAACTAAAAAAATCTAGCAGACAAAAGTGAAATCAAACTAAACTCAAGCAGACAACATTTAACTAAAAAAATCTAGCAGACAAAAGTGAAATCAAACTAAACTCAAGCAGACAACATTGAACTAAAAAAATCTAGCAGACAAAAGTGAAATTAGGGGTGTCCTCGACTAAGGATTTACATATTCGAATCAGAATTGTCGAATCTTTCCATAGTCGACCGATAGTCGAATCATATCTATGTTTGTCTGCATGGGTTGGGAGGGGGCCAGATCAGGTACAAATTGGTAACTTTTATTTTCTTTCACAAGCAGCACACATAAACAACTTTCTGTTAAAGTGACCAAAACTGTCTTTCAAGTGATGAACGAAGACAAAACTGACGATGCATTTATATATTTATTTTTTTAAGGTAAAATATATAAGGCAACATTTGTTTATTTATTCCTCATAACATTTTAAAGCCACGATCTACAGAACATCACACAAAAATACATTTTGATAACTAAACCTAAAAAAAAAATAACAAAGGTGATTCTGCTTTGGAAACCCCGGCTACAATTAAGTGTTTTTATTTAATTTGGAGATATAGTGCGTCAAAGCAGTCATGACCAAAAAAAACCCGACAAATGAGAAATGACAAATAATTTGTGATTGTGACTGTAAATGATAAAAACGAATCTTTATTTACAATTCATTAAACGTAAATTTATAACAAGAAAAACACTGAAATGAATGATTTTATAGACACTACGCGTTATTATTTAGCACAGAAATACCTGCTTGCTTGCTCTGACTTTGATCATCTCTGTATTCACTTTAGATACAGAAAGACCGGATGATATTATTTATTTCAGGAATCTCTTTGCTATCATTTAAAAGTGAACACCAACCATAATATTAAATCACAAGAAAGACATTCGTGTCAGGCAGAAATAGGTTCGGTGCAGATAGTTTCCGTTTCATCACCGAATTTTAAAAAAACGGCTTACCTGTTTTGTAGTGTAACTTTTGACAAGATAACCAAAATGTATGATAAATACATTTTAAAAACGTATACCCGTCGAAAAACATCCGTTTTTTAATGTTTAGTTTGATGAACTCCTAAATATAAGACGCAGATCACCTAGCACGTTCGGCTAAATTACATGCGCAAACATGGCCAGCACGCAATAGCGCAACATTGATACAACGAAAAGCTATCCAAAATTTACAGACTTAAATTAGATCAGAATTTACGTTTATAATAGATACATTTTTTTAAATAAAATAAGGTCAGAAGTAACAAAGTGCATAATATATATGCAAAGTGCCTCAAGAGCACAGAAACAAAACACAAGCCAAATAGATAAACCAGATAACCCAGAGTGATTTATAAAGAAAATAAAATAAAATATTAAAAGAATAGAAAAGTATAGCCATAATATAATTGCCAGCTTTGTCTTTTAAATGTAGAAACAAAAAGGCAATGGTTTATTAACGAAGAAACCTCCGTGTAGCCCGGTCACAGGGGATTTTGGATTTATTAAGGCATTTTAAAAATATTTATTGAAAGCTGTTACTGCACATATTATTTGCAGCATTATCATAATATGCTGTATATTAATATATTGGGAGAAAGCTGTTATATGTGAAATCAGATAATGTGTGCACCCATATACGGCCAAAATTAAATGATCCTCATTTCATAACACATCTGCGACGATTCGACTGTGAGATTGGTAGTCGAATCAGGCTTCTCCTATCGATGCATCGAATCTTCGACTATTCGGGGTCACCCCTAAGTGAAATCAAACTAAACTCAAGCAGACAACATTGAACTAAAAAAAGCTAGCAGACAAAAGTGAAATCAAACTAAACTCAAGCAGACAACATTGAACTAAAAAAATCTAGCAGACAAAAGTGAAATCAAACTAAACTCAAGCAGACAACATTGAACTAAAAAAATCTAGCAGACAAAAGTGAAATCAAACTAAACTCAAGCAGACAACATTGAACTAAAAAAATCTAGCAGACAAAAGTGAAATCAAACTAAACTCAAGCAGACAACATTGAACTAAAAAAATCTAGCAGACAAAAGTGAACTCAAACTAAACTCAAGCAGACAACATTTAACTAAAAAAATCTAGCAGACAAAAGTGAAATCAAACTAAACTCAAGCAGACAACATTGAACTCAAACAAAACTCAAACAGACAACATTGAACTTAAACAGATAACAGTGAATTTAAACAAAACTCAAACAGACAACATTGAACTTAAAAACAAAGCTCCAGCAGACCACTGTGAAATCAAACAAAACTCCTGTGGACAACAGTGAACTCAAACAAAACTCCTGGGGATAACAGTGAACTCAAAAAACAAAACTCCAGCAGACAAAAGTGAAATCAAACTAAACCCAGGCAGACAACAGTGAACCCAAACAAAACTCAAACAGACAACCGTGAACTTAAACAAAACTCAAACATACAAAATTGAACTCAAACTAAATTCCAGCAGACCACTGTGAAATCAAACAAAACTCAGGAGAACAACAGTAAACTCAAATGTAACTACAGCGGACAAAAGCAGAGAACAGTGAGCCCAAACAAAACTTAAACAGACAACAGTGAACTCAAACCAAACTCCAACAGACCACTGTGAAATCAAAAACCCCCCCACGACAATAGTCAACTCAAACCAAACTCCAGCAGACAAAAGTGAAATCAAAGTAAACCCATATAGACCACAACATTTTGGATTCTCCACTTTAAGACCCATTTATACTGTGTACGGAAAAGCATATACACATATATTTATCACCGCATCAATTCTACATTGTGTGTAAGCTCTGTGATTGGTCAGGTTAAAAAAATCTACAACATATAGACGGTTTTAGCAGTAACAACATAAACAAGCGGCTGTCGCGGTCCGCACGTAACTTCTGGTAAACTTCGCTAAGAATAAATAACAAAGTTCTTTAAACGTAAACATATATTACCTAGGAAACCAAAACATTTGTTATTTTCGAGGCATTTGTTCAAGAGATCAGTTTAGCAACTAGTCAGACCATTAAAAAAAACGTAACCGGAAGTAAAGTTTGGATCCAGACGTGAATCGCGTCAGCGCATGTGCGTCCAATGAAACCGTCTATAGCATTGCATTTTCTCATACACTTTTCCAATTGCAACAGTAAAAACAAAGATTTTCAGGCGGGGAGACACAAATAAAGGAATGTATGGGAAACAATGCAAGAAGATGGGAGACTCCCTCATACACCTACTTTACAGATAAACATATCTAATAAAATTTACTAAAATATCCTATATAAACATTCAAAAATGAAAGGATTAGATAATAAAAGGCAATAAACAGCTTAACCCAAACTGTTCATGAAGAAAATATTCATAAATACAAATTAAACTGTAAATTTCTCATGAAGATTCTTCAATGCTAATGGATTTTTTCCACTCAGTGTCAGAGGATGGCTGGCGTGCTGTGCGTGTGTTTAAGTGTTAAAAGCCAGGAAAATGCAAATGTGCAGGAGTGAATCATGCAAATATGTCATTCAGAAGTGCAACGCTGACAGAGGACGCATTAATTCGGATGGAGTGGTTTCCTCTAAATAACATTATTAAATATACCTGGTGTACTAGACACAAAATGGCTAAAAATGTATAAACATGAAACACATTCACTTTAGAGGAGGAACTACAAATAATCAGTCATCTATCCAAAATTCATTTTCTTCTTAATTTTAACAAAAAAAAGCTGTGACCCACCACCAGTTCAAACCAGCTTGACCAGGCGGAAAACTTGGCCAGCTTAGCATAGCTGGTTGGCTGGTCTTAGCTGGTTTAAGATGAAAGTAGCTGGTTTTAGTCTTCACAGCCTGGCAAAGCTGGTCTTGCTGAGCAGCACATTCAGTTCCTTCACACGTACAAAACAATGTTTTGTTTAATAATTGTTTACATTTCAAAACAAATGATGAGCTTCGCAATACACAGATAAGTGACTGGTCCTTGAAAACGCTGTTTTGGCAAGGCCCACACACTGATAAACATAATATTTGCATATTTGCATACAGGTTGACTTTTAAAAACTTGAAAACTGTGAAACAAGAGAGAACCTAAAATGAAAACAAAACTTTACTTTTTTATTTGAATTGTATCACAATTATTGCATGAGTATTATTAATAAAAAGATTTAATCATATTTTTTTGCTGTTTCTTTATCACATTTGCATTTTAATATTGGTACTCTTGCCTCGAAATTGTAGGGAAAATGAAATGTAAAATCATCAACTGGATTTTATTTTTCATTGTTTGTCTTTTATAATGAAATGGTAAGTCTGGTTTTAATTTTGATCATTTAATTGATTTATTTATAAAGCAGAAAATACCTTCCATAGATTCACAACCTGTTGTGTGACCTCACATCACTATAAACATATTATTCTTCTAGTTGTTGACTAGCTAACAAACAAGACGTTTCTTACAAACAAAGAAAGTAGGTTGTATAACTTTTTCTTATGAATGGCAAATAAGCTGACAGACATACACCACAACATAACAATAATTCAGTGTTTAAACTTGAGCAACAGAACAATTTCACACCATCACACTATCAAAAGGACCACAATCATTATAAAAAAAATAAAAAAAAACAAGGACAAAGATATGAATACACAAGGTTAAGAAGATTTGTGCAGATTCTGTTACCCTGCAGTTTGTCTTCTTTTGACACTTCCCAGGTGAAAAAGTACTACTCCATAGTGTACTTAAAAGTCCTCTATTTTTGCGCACTAATTTTGTAAATAATATATCAAAAATTCTTCCTCAGTACTTCTCAAGATAATCTTAAGAACATCGAAGTGCTGTATTCTGGTAAAACTGTATTTTAAAAAATATGTATATTTAGGTACCACTTGTAGTAAATTTGAATCTATATTTGTATAAACGTTGGGTTCAAGTTTTTTTTTTACAGAGATATGTTAAAAGCGCATATATTCATGATGTCTCAAAATAGCACAAATAAGTACACTTAGATAGTACTTTTTAAGAAGTACTAAAGAAGAATTTTTAGTATATTACGTACAAAATTAGTGCATGAAAATGGAGCACTTCATTTACATTATGGAGGTGTACTATTTTTTTACCTGGGTTACCATTACGAAAAGTCTAAGGGTGAATTCCAAATGGCGTTTTTGCACCCTTGAAGGGCACTTTGGGAAGGGGACTCCGCATAAACAGTCGCTCTATAAAGACAAAAAGACAATGTTTCCATTACTCTTTTGGCCAAGTGTATTTTAATCGAATACAATATGAGAAACAATCACGCAACTCCCTCTAGAGTTTACACATTAATAGTTTTAATCTTTGAAGGGAATAAGGCACAAGGATGAGCACTTCTGACTGGAGTTCGACCACATCTACTGTTACTTCTGTATGTAAATCACCTCTTTTATGATTGGCAAACAATAAAGGGCACTTTCATGATCAAACAACGCAATTAAATCCCACCGTTCATCTTTTTATTGTTGAAAATCTTGTCACCCAACACATAATAATCACAGAAACTGATACATCAATGTGAACATTTGTCTTTTCTTATGGCTAATTGTTTTCAAATGTATTTAAACATTTATTCATGTATTACATGTTTGAACATGAGGATTGGCTGCACTTAATCGTGCTACACAGATGTAAAATGAACTACCCTATATCACACTGCGCAATGCCAGGCCTGAGTGTTTTATAATTTTTTATTTATACACATTTATAATTTTCACATCGAGCGCCATGCTGTTAAAATCGCAAATGCACTTCCACCCATCTGTTTGTCCATGGGCGTGCTGGTCTGAAAATGAGGTGTGTTCAGGCGCATTGTTGGCGCGTTGCTATTTTGAGGCAACTGAAAACAATTGTGCCATTGACCAACTAAATCCTAGTCTAAAGTCAGTATTTTATTTATTTATTTAAAGGGTGTGTTAGTAATATGCGCCTTCAGGTGGGTGCACAACACACGTACACTGCTTATTATTACAGACACAGGGATGCGCAGCAGCACACAAACATGCCATATATTAAAAAGTAAAGTAAACGTAAAACATTATTATTGTGTATGTCAAGATAAAAATGTGCTATAATGGATAGTCAATGCATCAGAATTGCCATAAGTATTGCCGAATGAAATTGGTTTCCTTTTTGGAGAAGAATTTAGTCATATTGTCTTGCGAAATCCATTATTTCCGTATTATGTAACGTGGATACGTTCAAAGTGGTGGTGTTTTGTGTCATGGACTTTAAAAAGTGAAAAGTTGGTTCAACTTAAAAAATGTATGTTTATCCTGAACTTTAGACCATGCGCTTAGATCATTAAAATGTTTTTAGCTTTTTCGATTATCAGTTTCTAACTGAATGTATCTGAATTCTAAGTGACAATAAACAAACAAAATCACATTTTTCTCTATTCAGGCAATAATAAAAAACAGTAGATAATAGAGAATAATTACTAGGTTTCCATAACACTCCAAACTACAATCCACAAACATTTTTAAAAGTGCTTATATTACATATATACAGGTATCATGAGCAGTTTCTACAGCTGAATGACTAAAAACTGTCTGTCTGTGTCAGTGGTTGGTATGAGACCATTGGTGCATTGGACAGACAGCTGAAATGCTTTTATCCACTGTGAAAATTGAAGTTATCTTATATTGTCTGCAGAAGGGCATGCGTGTTCCCAAGGACCCAGTCACACAATTCAAAACACTTTATCTGTTCTCTTAAACGATAAACTTGTATTTCAAGGTACTTAACTTAAAGGGGTGGTTTCCCAGACAGGGATGAGACTAGTCCTAGACTAAAATAAATATAAACGCTGTCCAAGCTGAAAGGATTAGTCAATTTTCTTTAAAAAAATCCTGAAAATTTACTCACCACCATGTCATCCAAATTATTAATGTCTTGCTTTGTTCAGTCGAGAAGAAATTATGTTTTTTTTAAGGAAAACATTCCAGGATTTTTCTCATTTTATTGGACTTTAATGGACCCCAACACTTATTAGTTTTAATGCAGTTTAAAATTGCAGTTTCAAAGGACTCTAAACGATCCCAAACAAGGCATAAGAGTCGTATCTAGCGAAATGATTGTCAATTATCACGTAATTGCGTAATGTCGTGGAAAAGCCATGTGTTACATATATGAAACGCACATTTGCAGATCAATTCAAACAATAAACTGACACAAAGACATAAATTAGTATCATTCCACATACAACAACGTTGGAACCGTCCTCTTTCTCCACACTTGTAAAGGCTGGGGCATAGTTTCGATACGTCCGTGACCTCTTGACGTGATGACGTATTACGTGAGGTCGAGCTGGCGCGCCACAGAACCGGAGGAAGACGAGAAGCCGTGGCCCAAAAGTGCATACTTTTTCATTTTTGGCAAGAAAAATAAAATCGTTTCGCTAGATAAGACCCTTATGCCTTGTTTGGTATCGTTTAGAGTCCTTTAAAACTGCCATTTTAAACTGCATTAAAACTAACAAGCGTTGGGGTCCATTAAAGTCCATCAAAATAAGAAAAATCCTGGAATGTTTTCCTCAAAAAACATAATTTCTTCTCGACTGAACAAAGAAAGACATCAACAAATGGACTAATCCTTGAAATCAGCTGGCACTGACAAATCTTAAAATACATCACTGCCCTTTGTTTGGCCTCAAAATCAAAAGTAATGTTTTAATGATGCATGTTTGTTAAAAGTTTTATTTCCTAATTAAACTAAAGCCTAGTTCTGGCTTAAGCTAATCTCTGTCCGGTAAACCGCCATAAAATGTAATAGTAGACAAACTAGTAGTTCATCAAATACTTTCATTTCAAATCCGCTTTATCTTGTGTCACTAAATACTTTGTTGGCAGAATCCATTAAAAGTCTGATGAAAAATGCTCATTTGCAATAAAACATGTCAGATGCAATTCAATAAAAGCAAACTATACCATCTTTAACTTTCAGGGGATTACCACAACAACTACCCAAGTAGCCGCTAATAATATTATTTGCATCACAGAAAGAACATTTTTTTCATTGTGTGAATTTTTCTTCCATATCTTTTCATGTTATGCAATCGTAATCTAGAGTCGTTACACACCCCATTGTTTGAACATGAGAGCTGACTGAATGTCAATGCCACACCTGCTCATTATCATAGGATGAGCAAACGTTACATAACTCTAGCCACTGATGTAATTGTTGACAGTGACCGTTTCACTATAAAGACTACTATTCAATCATCTATTTCATAAAAATTCGCTCAATTTATTTTTTTAAGATTGCACATATCAACATAGAACCATATGAACACCTGTTTACAGGAAGCTGTATTAATAATAACCAACCCGGTTACCCTACGGTCTCAGTTTGGGATGGATGAAGAAACACCACCAAACCAGTGAACCCTTTAGAGTGAAAACATGGCCCAAATAGAGCCCATGTCACACCCCTATTGGTCTCACTTCACAACAGACACTTATAGCTGCCCACATCAATAGCATGATGGCACCAAAGATGTTATCAACACCAAAGATCATGGGTTTGACTCTCATGGAACACCTCATGGGAAATCATTTTGGAAAAGGCATCTGCCAAATACATAAATGTTAAGGCATTGAAGTTGGCCTTGTGGTCTGCCACTTGAACCCCACCCTCATACTTCAACAACACACCCACACCAGTCAATGTCACCTCCTGCTTCTTTACTGTCAGTGAGGTAGATCCATCACAACACACTTAATATCTCTCTCTCTCTCTCTCTCTCTCTCTCTGACCAAACAATCACAAACTTCAGAAAAAAAGCAGAAGAAACTCTCTTCCGTCAGAAGTTTTCTACTTCTACTTTTTTCATTACTCTCGAAGCTTTCCACAGCGACGAGTAATGTTGATTGTTTAGCATCACCATTATGACTAAACGCAATGAAAATGTGAACGTCTGCACACACGAACACATGAACAAACACGCACATACGAGATTTTCTGCACATATGAACATATAAACAGACGAACACATGCGCAAAATAACACACACACACACACACACACATCAGTAACATAAACACACATGGTGGTTTGGGGGAGGACCGTGTGAAGTGCGCACATGAAAACAAAAACAAGCAACGCAGCGCGATTCATCCGACACATGCGAACAGCACAAGCGCATACAGTGCGTCAATCAAACGCGTTTCGCGCGTCTCTTACCCGTCTTTACGCTTCGCTTTATAAACATGCCCGTATGTGCCGCGACCCACTTTACAACCTTCATATTCAAACAGATCCTCCACTCTCTCCCTCTCGGCGGCGAGCTTCGTTTTGAAGTCGTAGTCCATTTTAACCCATAAATATTTCTTAATTTACAATAAAATAAAATATTAATTATTACATGCATTAATTAAATGATCCGATCGTTTTATTACCCCACCATTTCCTTGTTTGGGATTTTGGTCAGCTCCGCTTAATGGTCACGTGTGTCGTGACGTTCATTTATTGTGGTGCGAGGTCTTCTGGGAATTGTAGTCTTTTGCTGGATGGACCGTCGGACGATGCAACATCTGTGCAACTACAACGCGCAAATCGCACTGCGGACGACTAATGCAGTACAGTAGGGATAATATTTACCAAACATTACAAGCGTTGTTGAAACTATTTGTAATTTTTGCATTGTTTGTTTTGTTTTTTGACAAACACTTATCCTTATATGTGTAATGTGCTATGCAGTCCGTTGTATAATTTTAAGGCTGACTAAATTCGGTGTACCTTACTTTGGTAACAATTAACCAAATAAATAAATATATGTAATATATGTTTACATTATTTATTGTATTATTTATTTTCGAATGTAAAGGTAAGTAAATGTATACCAGTGAGCAATAATTGGATATTAATTTCCGAGTACAACTTTTACAATATAATTCAATAGAATTTAGCAACGCAGATTTTAATTCGCCTAAACAAGGACATACGAGATGCGCCGCAACACTGCGATCTCACACTATTACGCAATCTTATGTTAAATAGGTGACAGTTACAGCCAATCGTTGCTTACATGAGGGTGTGCTTGTCGATCGTGATTGGCCGAAATGATGGTGACGTTTTCAGTAGGTAATAAAAGCTCCGCGCAAGTTGCATTTTGCGCTTACACAGTATGGCCGGCGATATTAGCTAACATTCGCCTGCGGTATTCTCTGTAAAAGGGGAAGACGGTAAAATAAACAAGGCAACTGCACCTGGACTGCTCAAGGACTGTAACTAAGCTAATAAATTATAACAACTAATAAAGGACTATTAATAATTGGATCCATCCGACGCTATAATTTCTGTTGTTGGAGTCTGTTTGTCTCATGATGGAAGACGGCAGTGCACAATTCTTCGAGGGGACCGAGAAGCTGCTGGAGGTGTGGTTCTCCCGACAAGACGAAGCCAAAGGAACCGGGGATCTGCGCACTATCCCCAGGTGGGCCAATCCGTCCGAGCTGTAGATCGAGTAGGGAGAGTTGGCCTAAACTTAAACCTCGTGACGCTGCGCTTTGGCTTTTAGAAAACATATAACGTTAACGTTAAGAGACGCAAAGTTAGTTCTCACGATCTTGTATGAGAATGAATGAGAGTGACATGTGCTGCTGACTCTGACACTCGTTGCATGATTTGCAGCTTTGGCCATTTTGACACCATCCCCCTTTACACTCATTCATTTGATCTGTCAGGACATACGGGGGTCTCAAACCCTTAATCTACGTTAATTTTTGTATCGTAAGTTTAATGTTTTCTAAATGTCATAGGATGATGTTTTCCCGATAACCTGCTTTCAGTTTAATCGAAATATTGTCACGCGTTAGATGTTTTAAATGTATTTAGCAAGTAACACGGTTTCACTGGCCTTTATCATTAGTGTGACGACACACGCAGCTGTCATTTTAATCGTATCTTATCGCGAAATACGTTTTAGGGTGTTTTTTCTAGTTCGGTTTCTGTTAGAGTGAATTATTGATTAACTTTAACGTGAGTTAAGGCTAATCGATAGAGTAGTCAGCGGCTACAGCTTGCTAATGGCGCCACAACCGACGCAGCACCGCTGGAAGATGTTTGCAAATGTATGCACATTTTCAAATAAAATGTTTTTTTAAGATTACATGACCCGTTTCTGTAGCGTTTTAACTCTCTTTCTCAGTAAAATGTGCGCGAGGCTGGCCTCGTGCGCCGGATTGTTTGAATTGCAGTGATGTGAGATCAGCAGTACGCGCATGTGTTCGTGCGAAGGCTCTATTTTTAGGAAAACTGTCATGGCGGACGATCCACAGCCGCAGCTTCCATGTGAAAGTCACGGGTATGCGTCACACAGCGGAAGCTCCCCGACGCATGTGATTGGTGGAAAATTCGGACCGCTCATTGGTCAGCACGGCTGCTGTAGCATACGTGCGTCCCCTGCAGTGCCCATCGTGTAGTTCAGCGCCGCATACAAAAAAATAAAACCTTTAAAATCACACAGCCGTATTATAAATAAGTTTTGAGCTGCATAACAACTAATCGTTTGCAGAATAAAAGTTTTTTGTTTACATTATATATGTGTTTGTGCGCTGTGTATAATAATTATGTTTATATAAATACACGCACATTTAAGAAAATAATTACGTATAAAAGTATTTGTACGTAATATATATTATACACAAATGTGTATATAGACATGTAAATATTTCTTAAATGTGTGTGTGTGTGTGTGTGTGTGTGTATTTATTTATTTATAAATTATTATTGTAGACACATACATATATTATGTAAACAAAAACTTTTATTTTGCAAACCATTCGTTTTATGAGCCCTAATAAGATCAAAACTATTTAGCATTGAAATTAATGACCTATATAATATTAATTATTATTATTATTATAGCTAACGATACATAAAACTGCTCAAATTAATTATTTTTACCTCTCAATATTTCAACAAAATATACAGTTAGTATTTTAATTTAAAAGGCTGAATAGATTTTGTTACTAAAACAAGGATTAATGTACCCTTACTGTTAATCTGCCCAGTGACCATGGCAGAACATGGTCTGATTTAGGAGCGTCTGTCAGTCTGGTTAACATGAACAGCAAGTAAAGCTAATACTAGCACAGTTTACCTTGTTTTGATAGGTTTGAGGACCTATAGAATATAGTGCATAAAATATGAATGAGTGAGTGCATTACGGTTTCTCTATAGTGTCCTGGAGAGAACGAGTCGCTCATTTTCTCAGTACTGTAAGCTGATCTCTGTGGTTTCTCGGACTGTCGGAATGAATGATGAGAGGTATTAGTTTACTTCCGGGAAACTGTTAACACTCAGAGATGCACAAGAAAGAGGATCATTAAAGCCTGAGCGAAGCCGGATAAGTGTAGAAGGAACGCATTAAAGGAAAAAAATAAAGTTTTTGTCGTTTACTCACCCTCATGTTGTTCCAATCCTTTTTAGATGTCTTTGTTCTGCTGAACAAAATCGAAGATATTTTGAAGCATATTTTTAACCAAACGGATCTGGGGCACCATTCACTTCCATAGTATTATTTTTTACTTCTGTAAAGGTCAATGGTGCCTCAGATCTGCAAATATTCTTCAAGATATCTTCATTTGTATTCAGCAGTTTGTAACAGCTTGAGGATGAGTAAATTACAGAACTATCCCCTTAAAGGTACAGTGCGTAAATTTATTAGTAAGGTTGCGATTTGCAACAAATGGCTCAGTCCACTGCTCTTCCCTCACTTTTGAAACGCATAGAGAAGCTACGGTAGCCACCACCGGAAAAACATGTCATCGACGGAGACAAATGAATAAAAAAGTTTGTCCGTTAAGGGTTTCTGTAGAAACATGGTGGCACAAAATGACGACTTCCACGTAAGGGGACCCTGTGTGTATGTAGATAAAAGCGTTGTTATTCTAAGGTAATAAGAACATAATGGTTTATTATTAAAAGATCTTTATACACCCCTGATCATATAGTTTAGTATATTATTTTGCATTTCTGTCAAGAGGTTTTTCTAAAAATTGCACACTGCACCTTTAAATCAAAGTAATATTTACTGCAGCCATGAAAATACTGTCAAACCCATATGTCTCTTTCTTTTATGAAACCCAGCAGGTGACACTTTAAAGCATACTCTTCACTTAAAAAAAGAGTAATTAACTGTATACAGTTTATTTTAGCAATAATGCCCAGCTATTTGTACATTATCCTTTATGAAATGTGATTCCTGATCCATAAAGTCTTCCCCTATATAACAAACAGGCCATCTGAGCTAATGGCAGATGTGTGTAATGTGAGAAAACAGCAGCTGCACTCACAATTTGCACGTATACAGCAGTGCTTTAGTATGTAACATATGTT
Organism: Misgurnus anguillicaudatus; assembly: GCF_027580225.2. Taxonomy (NCBI): domain Eukaryota; kingdom Metazoa; phylum Chordata; class Actinopteri; order Cypriniformes; family Cobitidae; genus Misgurnus; species Misgurnus anguillicaudatus. The sequence continues at coordinate 8,023,643 of NC_073354.2, forward strand.
ACTGAGACCATGCAGCGCACATAGGAGACGTGTGATATTACATCACCGCCCAATTAGACAAACACGATTATCCGGTTATGTGAGATTGAGTATAAAAAAATCCAATTGACTTTGAAAGACCACAGACTTCTAGAGACCACAGTATTACAGCCCAGAGGATGAATTTATCAACCCTACGCCTTAAAAACATCCCAATGTCTGTTAAAATCAGCTTATTTATGTTTAGGTAGGCATAATAAACAAAATATTTTGTCTTAATCATTTTCTTTGTGCATTTTCAGATTTGAATGGGATAAACTTCTGGAGAATGTGCATTGTTTGATCATAAGTGTGACAAAGACTGACAGGCAGGAAGCTTATATACTCAGTGAGTTGCACATCTGTCTGTCTGTCTGTCTCGCCTCTCAAAAATGTAAACGCGCTGCAAGTTTCACGTTTATAAAGTGTCTCTGTTATGGGAAGATGACTGTAGTACTATCAGCGCCATTAACACATTTAACCATGTTTACATTCATTATGAGGATTTTTCTCCCGAGAAAATACAAAACATGTGAAGGTTAGCAGATTAGATCTGGGTCTTCGAGCACATCTTGCATGCATTTCTAGCATCTCATATTAAAAAAAAAGTATACCTGTGTTCACATTTTCAAATGTGTCTGTTGCAGTACAGAAGTGAGACACGGCATTGCGCCAAGTTTGCGGCATGCTACTGATCTGTGGTTTCAGATATAAAGATAAATGCATGTTTATCACTTACTGGAGAAGTAATATTTGGTGTATTATACCATAGAAAATATACTTTATTTATTTTTCCTCCCTTTGGATTCAGTTAGTCTGTAGTAAACATGTTTGCATTACTGTAGTTTTAATAGAAATACCAATATTAAACTATGGTTATTGTGGTGTTTCGTAAGTTCTGTTAACTCTTTCCCCGCCAGCGTTTAAAAAAAAAGTTGCCAGCCAGCACCACCATTTTTCATGATTTTCACAAAAGTTTAATGCCTTCCAGAAAATGTTCTTCTTTAAGTATATAAGCAAACACTATATATTAAATGAAAGAACAGACCCTCTGCTTTCAAACACAAAAAAACCCGTTTCATCCTACGTTTATTAGTTCTCTTTTTATCACCTTTCAAATATGGGTAGGTTTCTTTAAAAACACAAATTTTGAGAGAATTGCATTTTTGTGAAGGACTTTTGATAGAGATCAGATGCAGAGCGATCTTAAAAAAACATACAGAGTTCTTTCTCTTTCACGTGAGGCGCTACTTCCGGGTTGTATAAGTTGCAGAAGTCTGCAACCTGGTGGATAATAGCGGTATTGCAGAAACCCAGAAATTCTCGTAATTGGCAGGGAAGCTTTTTCTCTTAATTGAATGGTTATCTCGTCAATGGCGGCGAAAGAGTTGCTGTTTTTTCCACCAGGATTAATGTATTGAAAATTAGTACTTATTATAATAGACGTATACTAATTATATGCATTTTTGGTTAAATTGCAACTTTTCGTGTCAGTCTATGTTCATTTTGACTGTGAGTCATGTGCTTAATCGTGTGAAATTCAGCTAAAAATATACACTACACACATGTGACAATAAATGGACATTTTAATAAAGAAAGGTCTTTGTTTTTGGTGTGTTATTAGATTTGAGCGGTTGTTATGTAAGGAATAATTGATGGAGGGTCGTTGAATTATTCATAAATAATGCACACCCAAGCTGGTCATGAGACACGATGTAAAAGTGTAAAGATATATATCATTTTTAAATAATTCAAAGGACAAGAGTCAGTTATTCTGCTTATACCACGGTTAACACAGACGTTCCCCAGAATAAAGCAGTCAACAGCCCTGTGGTATAACCAACATAACAAACCTACATATGCTACCAATCAGAATCAAGCATTCCTACGAGCGTGTGATAAAACATGTAATTGTAGTGCTGTCTCAGGGTTACGGTAACTCACAGATGATCACAGACTGATAACAGAAATATGAAAAACATTTGTGTGACACTCGGGCAGATAAGTAAATGATTGTGGGTGTAAATGTGTCCTGTCGGCTTGAGAATAACAACACATTTATTATGACTGCGAGATAAAGACGAAGTCAAATCTACCTTCTTTATGGCTTTGTTTCTTGTTACAGTAGGGTGTATAAAAAGATTAAATTAAAGATTAATAAGACAAAGTCCATGTAGTTATTTACAAGTAAACAAGGTCTCTCTCTCTCTCTCTCTCTCTCTCTCTCTCTCTCAGTGAGAGTAGCATGTTTGTCTCCAAGAGACGTTTCATTTTGAAGACATGTGGAACAACCCTCTTACTGCAGGCACTGGTGCCTCTGCTGGAACTAGCGCGCGAGTACTGCGGCTTTGATGCCATCGAGGTAACACACAAACGCACACACACACTCGCTCTCACACCACTCTTGCGCGCACACACAAGGAAGTAAACACTATACTGCGGTTTATCTCACACCATTAACATAAAGCAGTAAAGTCAGGAGAGATATAATGAACCATTTGCAAATCTGGTTTAGTTTATGAGTTATTGCATACATGCAGTCACATGATCTACACATGATGTCATCAAAACTCTCATGATAATACAGCATTAATGGTGCATTCACACCAGACACGAATTAAATGTTAAACGCAAGTGTTAACATGTTTAGTCAACGCATGACGCAATAGACATCCTGCGGCGCGAATTGAGGTTTTGGGCATTTAAAATATCTGAACTTATTCTCGCCTCATTAACCAATCAGGAGCGTGCTCTAGTAGTGACGTGATTGCGACGTAGTGAGGCCAAAATCATCGTTGTTGTATGTGGACACCCAGAGCTGTACGACACATCTTTATACTTTTATAGAAATGGAAATTAAAAGGATCTTGCTTTGATGAAAGTGAGTGAGGAGGTCGGACAATCTGGTAAGTTGTAAAAAACGCTCTTTAGTCAGTTTGAGCTCTATACCCATATTGAGACTACTATTTCGCATGAATAACGCAAGTTAATTAAATGTTCAAGCGTACAACTACGCGCGAGTAGCGCGATATATTCGCTTCTGGTTTGAGCGCACAGTAACGGTGTATTCATGACTGTAATGTGTGTTTGGTGCTTAAAGCCCACACTGAGATGTTCAGGGTTTCCCGCAGAAAATTTGTTAGATAAGGTGGTAGGGTTGGGTGAGTGGGCGGGGCAGAAGGCGTGGCAATCAAAGTGGCGGGGCGTATGCGTCATGATGAAAATTAAAATATTTTTATTTAAAACAGTCAAATAAAACTTAACTTTGAAGAAACTATGGCAGAAAACGAACACATACTAGATTATTAATGAATTAAATGTTTAAACGAAAATAGCTGTGTAATGAAGTGAAACTAAAGGGTTAATAAACACAAACTAAAGCAGATGTTGTAGAACGTCAGGCAAACGATGATAGATAGCGCAAAAATTTAAAAAACTGATTATTTCCCACTATTAATTACATTATCTTAAAGGAGTGTAACTACTGTAGCATGTAAATAATGGACATAAATAAAGTGAGCAGAAGCGCTCAACAATTATATCGAATCAACAGGCACATGAAACCTTAGCAGGTTGCTCAAGTAACAAAATCACCAGCTAACTTACTTTAAATTTGCAAGAACTATAGACGAATACAATAACAGGCTTAAATAACCCCAAAACATAAGTCCACTAACAGTTCTCACGGACACGCGTTTTATCAACTGGCTATAGTCCAGACATGACGGACCACGTCTTTATCTCATTTCGGCCGTGTGGCGCGCGTCCCCGTTCGCTGTGTGAAGCGCGTACGCGCTATTCTCCGAGATGCACCTCACGGCCTTTTGTGCAGTAGTTTTTTGTTGTTGGATGATCTAGTTAATGCGGTAGGGTTTCCAAGCTTAGGCGGGCCGCCTGAACTGAAATGTGCTGTGGGAAACCCTGATGTAAGAAGTGATCAGTTTGAGATCACTTGAGTTTGCTGTGTTGTGATCTTTCCATGCAATCGGTTTTTTTTCCGTTTCAGAATTTCTTCTACTCACGTAAAAACTTCATGAAGCCCGCCCATCAGGAGTTTCCTCATCGTAACTTCCAGGAGGAGGTCGAGTTCCTCAGCCAGATCTTTCCAAGTATGATTTCACATGACACGCAAATCATCATCATTTGTTTTAAATAATTTCTGCCTGATAAAATACTGACAGATGAATGAAAGGGTTTTGACGTGTGTGTTTGTTCATACAGATGGAGCAGCCTACTGTATGGGACGCCTGAACTCGGACTGCTGGTGAGTTCACAGCAGAAGAGCCCTCAGCAGTCAACATCTTATTTACATAAGTGTTTTTGGGTTTTTTAAATTCCGATCATTTGTGTCAGTAATTTGTACGTTGTCGTGATTATTTGTGTTTTGTCTATCGTCAGGTACCTGTTTACCCTGGAACTGCCGGAGTACTGGGAGAATAAACAGGCGGACCAGACGCTAGAAGTTCTGATGAGTGATCTTGAACCAGCTGTGATGGACCAGTTCTATATGAAAGATGGTGTTTCTGCTATTGATGTCACTCGTGTAAGAGCTACATCACTTCCTGTTCGATTGATCGCTTGATTGATTCATATCCATATCTGTTTTGCAGACACGTGTCGTACAACGCGAGCTGTGCCGTTATAATTAAAGTCAGCCACCGTTTCATCATACAACACGAGCTGCACGTTTAAAGTAATGGGGAAATCCAGATTTTTATAACTGTAACAATGCATGTATATCATTTTTATAGCATATGGTTTATTTATTTTGTTAATAATGAATAATGTTAGTTCTTATCAATGTTTTATTAATTAATTATGCTTATTCAACTTATAAAGTTAAAGATTAAAATGAGTTTATTTATCTGTTGATTTACCAGCGCATCCCTGAAGACTAAATTCTTGTTGTTTGTTTATATTTTGACATTTTAAGGTGTTTGCTATTTAAAAGCTGCACAAACTTTTTTATTTAAGGCTTAAAATATCCGAAAGATGATATTAGTAAAACTAGTAGTGTGTTGCTTTTGCACTTTTAACAGTACACTTCTAAAGATAAAATACCCTAATTTAGTGCCGTTGCCGTATTTAACTTTCATTAGTGAAAAATCTAATTGAGTAAATTTTTATCCGATTAGTTGATTAATAAAAAAAATTTGTCAGATTAATCGATTAGGAAAATAATTGCTAGTTGCAGCTCTAGATTCATTAACAACGCTTAATAAAACCGAAATCGTCATTTAGAAAGTGCTTGAAATACATGGACTACAGTGTAAATAATGTGATGTATGGATGTCCCAGTCAGTGTTTGTGATCTGTGTATCTTTACAGATGAGTGGAATTCGTGACCTGATTCCAGGTTCAGTGATCGATGCCACATTGTTCAATCCGTGTGGATACTCGATGAATGGAATGAAGTCCGATGGAAGATTTGATATCTGCCTGCTGGCTTGTTTAAAGTCGATCTGTGTGTTATATCAGTCAAAGTAAAATACCTTTTCTTTGTAGGGAACTTACTGGACGATTCACATCACACCTGAGCCAGAGTTCTCTTATGTTAGCTTTGAAACCAACCTCTCCCAGACATCCTACGATGAGCTGATTCGCAAAGTCGTGGATGTCTTTAAACCAGGGAAATTTGTGACAACCCTTTTCGTCAATCAGGTACATGGTTACACACACAAAAAAATGATCTTAGGCTACGTTTGCACGACAACAATGTAGTAAACAACTTTACTTACACGGCAACATTATCAGAACAATCCACATTCACATAGATTCGTAAAAATAAACGAGTACACTGTATTATGCGTTCCGGGACAGTAGATGGCGATGTTACTTTGTAAAGAAACACTACACGCTTGCACACATACACAATTTTCTACAGGGCAATAAATACCAATGATTAAGACGGTGAATGCATTTAGCAATTTTTTTAGATTAACAACGTGGTAGATTTCTAAAAACCTAAAAAAGGACTAAAGAGCAACAAATTCTTTTAAACTTTGTCGGAGACACGCTAAAAAACTGTTTCTGATTTCTAACATATTTAAAGGTGCAGTGTGTAAATTTAAAGGTATAGTCAGTGGTGAGGTTGTGCATTGCAACCAACAGCTCAGTCCATTGCTCACCCCTCGCTTTGAAACACATAGAGAAGCTACGTTAGCCGCCACCGGGCAAACATGTCATCGTCGGAGACAACTTAATAAAAGTTTGTCTGTTAAGGGCTTCTGTAAAAACATGGCGGCACAAAATGGAGACTTCCATGTAAGGGGACCCTCTGTGTATCTAGATAAAAACATTTCATTCTAAGTAAATAACAGTTCATTATGAAAGGTCTTTATACATCCCTGATAATATAGTTTTATATAATATTTTGCATTTCTGTCAAGAGATGCTTCTAAAAATTACACACTGCACCTTTAAATCTTTTGTTTTTAACCATATACACTAGTGTTTATACATTGGTTTCTCTCAATCTGGTAGCTGATTGGTTTGCTGTTAAATGTTTTGCTGAGGTGATATCCAGTGTTGAGTTTCTCTGTATCTTCTACTTTATCAATCAGAGCTCCAAATGTCGCAGTGTTTTCTCCTCAGCCCAGAAAGTTGAGAGTTACCGTCTCCTCGACCGCCAGTTGGCCCACTTCAACGATTACAATTTCGTCTTCACCAGTTACGCAAAGAAACGCCAGCAGAAACAACAGAGCTGAACCTCCGAAATGAAGAAGCGCAAGAAGAAATCCCGCCGCTCCGAGGAACATCTCGGCGGCCGGCGGGATCTCATAGCGGAGTGTCGGTTTCTGTGCGTAGGGCCTTCTGGCTGTAGATCTTCCCTGAGTTTAACCTTTATGCATTATTGTACCTGTACCGTAGATATCGTGCATGAAAGCCCCTCACGTGTCTCTGTAGATATTCCAGCTCATTCTTGCTGTGATCTTGAAGTGCATGTAGAGTTACTGAACGCGGCGGTGTGTTTGAGGCATGTCACACCGTCGCGATGTTCCCTTCCCTTCCTGCAAGTGTCTCCTCGTATCCCTCACAGACAAGGTTTCCGACCTCACTAGGCAAGGACCCTGACATGCTCGCATCATCCGTCTTTCTTTTTTGCCGTGTGCCTCGCAGACCAAAACAAAAAAACGACGTTTTGTACAAGTTAACGAGTTGGCGTTCAAGGTTTGCATTGCGTTTCGGTTTTTTCTGATTAAATGCTTTGCTGGTTTGTGTTCAGCTAGCTAAGCGGTTTAAAGGTGTTTCGAACTATATCGCTCTAAAATTAATTTTCTTAAAAGACTTGAATAACCTGAAGTTCATTTACTGAGGTTTTTGACAGCCACCAGGCTTCAAATGTTGTTTATACGACATATTAATAAAATTAGTTGTAACTGTAAAACTTTCTGAAATGGTTTAAAGATGGCTTTATCTTAAAATAACTTTGATAACAACGATGGCCTGAGAAAATTGGTCGTAACTATAAATATACTTATGCTCTCCAAACAGTCATCTTTATTTATAGAAGTGAATGTTTCAAAAGTTGAGTAACTTAACCGTTTCATTGCTTTAGTGTTGTGAATGTATATCCTGCATTGCAAACCAGCTTGTGTAAGTTAAACCGTCGTCTTCCTTTCTGCAAAAATCATGAATGTATAAAAAAAGACGATGGGTAGTGGGGCACAGCCTGTTTAAAACGCTGAATAAAAACGGTTAGACCGACACTTTCAGTGTACTGAACACCCAGCAAAGCATTTTTCTTTCTCTCTTTTTCTCTTCTGGTAAGCACACAATAGGCAGACGCTGATCTGAGCATGTCGGGGTCAAACCGGATCATTCGACACTAGCGATGCAGAAAATGAAGTTTTATTAAAGATTAATTTGCACCAAAATACTATTCCACCTCTCCGGATCCGATTTTTTGCATCTAGGGAATGATTTCATGATGTTTTCATTTCCTATTGCATGCGGCTAACGCGTAGCAGGTCATTGAATGTGCTTTTGCCCCGTGTAAACTTTATGTACGTCATTTTTGTTTATACACTGTAACATACTTAGTTGACTGAGCGATCTGAGCAATAGATATGCTGTTTATTTTTATTCGAATCTGTGCTGAAGATGTGAAGGTGATGATGTTTTTGTTATTTCTCCTTTTATAGTGGCAGTACATTAAATAAGTTTCACTTAAAGCTGCTGTTACTGAGAGATAAAACTGTAGATATAGATATAGGTCAAGACAATTCAATTGCATTTACCAGAAAAGACAATCGTATTAAATTTGACACACGGACCACTGCTAGGAGAAATCGCAGCATCACAACCAGCACTTGTTTTCTGTTTTTCCTGTTGAATATGGGAAACGGTTAGTTTCGAGCATTTTTTTTGGTCTCTTTATACACATGAGATTTTATACATAGACGTTACATAAGCATGAAAGGGGTCGGCGGTAATGTTACGGACCAACTTTTATAAAACTTTCTTTTTCTGACCCTGTTCTGAGGTGTTGAGTGAACTTCTCTGATAATTTTGTTAGTTCTTCCCAGCCTGTGTGATGATGATGATGTATGGGTTAGAGTAAAGGTTTGGCTGCAGGATTTATCACAGGACGTTGGGAAGGGAAAACTCTGCTCTCCTGATTCTCTTGCTTTTCCATGGTTGGTCAAGATGTGCTAAATATATCTGTAAGAGCTTGATGCTTTCAATAAAGTAAGTCACTATCAACTGTGTCTGCGTGTTGTGATTGATTTACAGAAGTAATTTCCAAACCAACACACGGTTCCCACAGGTCCTTGAAAGGGTGTGAATCTGGGAAAAATAACTCGAGGCCCTGGGAAGTTTTTGAAAATACATACAAAGATACAGGTCATTGAAAGTGCTTGAATCTATTTTATGCAAGACATTTTCCGTGGAAAAAAATCCATATTCTCTGTAAAGTGTAGGATGATATCAGTGCGAGTTCCCTCAAAGGGGAACTGTAACAATGTATTTTAAAAGGTAACACAATGTAACCTTGCTCTCACTTGAAATGTGTCCCCACATTTAGTCCTTGAATTTGAGGGTATGGGACCGGGAAGGTCCTTGAATTTGAAGTTAACTAAGGTGTGGGAACCGTGCAACATAACACAGTTGCATAAAATTAACAGATTAATAAACCTAATCAAAGGGGGTGGAGTTAAGATATATATGATGGCTTTATTCACATTTTTGTCAGCATTACTTGATTTTTTTCAAATTAACTCTAGGGGATCTGGGAAATGAGAATATTTTCAAAAAGTGGAGTGTCCCTTTAAGTCTTTTGGTTTAAATATTTAAACAACTAACTGGATCACACATTCATTTAACACAATACTGTCAAATTCCCAAAACTAACCACAGACTGCAGAAACATCTGAATGAAGGCCAGACCTCAGACTATTTAAAGTAATGAGGAGCATCCGACTTTATATTAAAAACTTCTTTTGTTTCAACGAAAACCTTAATAGCCAAAACTGATTCTTAAGAAGAAATATTCAAGTAATAATTTAACAATGAACTGATTGTAGTCACTACACTGTAAAACCTGATAAGTTAACTCAAACTATTTGAGGAAACAGATTCCCTTAAACCATTTAAGTTTTAAAACGCATATGAGTACTGTGAGCTTAAATGTATTGAATCATACCTAAATGCTTATGTGCACATAGATATGTATAAAGGCTAGATGGCTCAAGGCGGAGTCCCTAACGGCATCACCTGGCGGCCATCTTAGGACAGGGCGCTCGCTCACTCGTAGCATTGAGTTTAATGGTGCAGGTACTTTTAAATGACCATAACTTGCTCAATTTTCTTCCGATTTTCAAACGGTTTGGGTTTTTACAAACGTTATTAACGTGGCTATAATTCTGGATGCTTTAACATGTTTCATGAATTTATTTTTTATTTTTAGTATAGGTATGCCGTGTCATAGGTACATCTTTGACGTTTATAACAAACCAAACTGTTTGAAAATCGGTAAAAAAAATAAGCAAGTTATGGTCATTTAAAAGTACCTGCATCATTAAAACTCAATGCTACGAGTGAGCGAGCGCCCTGTCGTAAGATGGCCGCCAAAATGCGGACGTTGCACTCAATTGGCCAGCAGCGCGGACGAGCCATCTAGCCTTTATATACATATCTATGTATGTGCATAGTTACACATAAAAGCTGTAACAATGTATCTTACAAAGTAACACGATGTAACCTCACTTAAAATGTGTCCTTGAATTGAGGTTATTGGACCTGGAAAGTCATTGAAAGGTCTTTGAATTTGAAGTTAACTAAGGTGTGGGAACCCTGTTTTAAACAGTTGATTCATTTTGTCTATCAGAGTCACTGGTGTAACTGAACAGCAACAATGCTGCTAAATAAAGATTTGCATGTGGAAGACATTTTTTGCATTCACTGGTAGGGTGTGTTTTTCATCCAGAAAATGTGTTAACAGAAGATCAGGTTGGTCACTGGTAGGGAGTGTTTTTAATCCAACTGAAAGGAACAAATAAAACAAAGAAATAATAATAACATTGGAGCTGATTCATTTATCCTATAAATCATATGCACTCATTTTTAAGAAATGAAGCACAGCATTTTATAAATGAGACCCCTGAACACAAACTGGGGCTAGTTGTTGGAGATCACATTGACCATGAATCTGGAAAGAGAATAAAGTGGGTGACTTGAAGAACCACAGCTGCTTTGTCACTGCCACCTTTAATAAGACTATAGTTGTACTTTATTACAGATTACTTGTTGAATCTATACTGCTTTTGAAAAATCTGGATAGTCATCTAATTCAATATGGTTGCCCTTAATAAAAAAGAATCATATTTTTTTGTGGTGTAAGTGTAGCAACCATGTTTTTTGGTGTATTGATTACTAGTAGCAAAACCATGGTTATTTTGTGGTCCCAATGTGGCAAAAAATTAATTTCTTTGGCCAAAAGTATGTTTTTATTATGTGAAATACATTTAGTAGATAGTAAAGCTTAATGAAATATATTTTTGAATTATCTTAAATGATGAATATATTTCAAAATGTACTTCAGGGGCATCAAATACATTTATATTTTGGCCAGGAAAAATATATTTTTGCCTTTTGCCATATTGGTTTGTATAAAATGTATAAGTAAAATATAAAATTATATTTAAAAAAAAAAATAAATAAAAAAAATATATATATAAAATATAATATAAAAGTATATTTTTGCAGTTGAAAATATACTTCATTTTAATCTTTTTAATTAAACCTGTTATTTTTTCCAAGTTTGTTACATACAAAGTTTTTCTTTTACTGCCGTGTGAATATAAATGCTTTAATATATATTTATTTTTAAAATATATTTAAAAATATACAAAAATGGCCAGAAAATATATTGGTGAAAAATACATTTTGTAAACATTGCAAAATATATTTTAGCACATTTTTTGTATATTTTGAAATCTATTTTAAATTATGTTTGACATAATTGTTTTCCTTGCCATGGTTTCACTATACTGTAAAAAAATTTAGCATGAAGTTAAAACAACTTGTTTTGCAAGTCAATTCAACCTATAAGTTTTGGCTTGTGATAAGTTGACAACTTATAAAATCAAGTTGAAATTGTTAAATGTATTTTTTTAAGTTAAAATATATGTTAATTTGACAAAAATGCTGTGTATTTTTACAGTGTACAGTAGCCATGTTTTAGTTTTTTAATTGTAGTAAAACCATGGTTAATTTTCGTAAGGGTCTATCCCAAGTTTCTCTGAGAAACACTTCACTTTTGTAACCCTAACCTTTCTGGAAGTTATTCCCCAACTAGAGACTCCTTAAACCAGTACATTTTGCTTCTCTGTTTAAAACATATAAAACTAAAGTTTTGTGAAGTTCCTTTATTGACATGGCTCAAGGTTTAACTGAATATTAACTGTAAAATCTGACATCTGATATTATAGATCATTACTATTAATTATGCCACAGGCCTGTTGAATGCTTTATTCTGATTGGTTGAGAAATGTTTCACGGTTGTGCATTATTTTTCGATAAACACACACCTGACCTGTCAAATGTCTTAAAAATAGGCACCAGAGCAATGATTGTGGTAACCGTGGTATAAGAGGAATAATTGACTCAGGTCCTTTGAAATATTTGAAAATAATGCACACCTGCGGTGTAACTCTGCCATCGAGTTACACCACGGGTGTGCATTATTTTTAAATATTTCAAATATTTCAAAGCTGAACTTCGTAGCTTTTAGTCCAAGCTCTTGTCTTATTAAGACCTGACTAATGCAAAGCATTACTGACTGACTGACCTTCCAGCCAGCACGACCGATACCTTTTGAAATGATTCAGAATGCAGCAGCACGTTTTTTTTTTAATAACCAAAGGGAGCTCACGTCACACCCATTCTGGTTTCACTCAACTGGCTTTCAGGACTGTATCTGCACCTGCATACCTCAACTTAACCTTACAGGTTTGCAGTACCTCAGGCCATCTATGATCAGCAAATAAGAGATCATGCACAAAAACATTTATTCATTTTGTTCCTCCCAAAATATCATGTTTTCTGTTCACCAGAACAAAGAAATATATACAGTTTTGCAACAACATGATGGTGAGTAAATGATTTTCATTTTTGGATGAACTATCCCTTTAAAACAAAACATTGAATGTTTTCTCAAACTTTAAATAAAAACGTCTGCTTAACCAATTAACTTATATAAAAAATTGCTGCTTCATTCTTAATTCTTTATAATTCATCTTTGTCACGGTAGAATGGGTAAACTGGTGGGCCGGTCATCATTCAGTGTCAGTTAGTGGTTACAACTTAACTTGTGACACATTGTTGAAACATCTTAACCAACAAGAAGTTCATTTGTAAAGACTTGATTGCACAGGACCGGTCAAGTTAACCACAACGGCTCCACAGTGTAATGCACAACACTTTACATTTAACCACTTTACTTGCACTTTCATTGTAAACCCATCAATATATAATCCATCAATATTCTTTATTTTTCCTTTATTATATATATATATATTTAGGTGGAGGCTTTAAATAAGCCCTTTGGGTTTTATGCCTCTTCCTGCACAATATATGGATTATATTTTTATTTTATTTTTATGTATTTATGCAAATAAACCAATAAATAAACCAATATCATATAAATGAGAATTAATGATGGAAGATTTTCAGAACAGTCCCAGAGCTACATGGTTTCAAATTAACACAAGTATGAAACGATGAATAAACTGTTGGGATGTGCATAAGATTTGCAAGTTTAGTGACTGAATGCACAAAAGAAAGATGCAAGATTTTATTTGTATAATAACTCTATACAAATGTAATAGTTTGAATAGTTTAAATGTTACACCAGAGTTTCAAAAACTTTTACAAAAGAATGAAATGAGATTAAAGCCAAGACGATATTTTAAGAGAAATCACCGGTTCATTCACACCACCTGAATTCATCTGTAATGAAACAATATAATGCGAGACGCTGCGTCACATCTTTAATACTTTGATCTTCTAGGGCTGCGACTGCGGCTGCGCTCTCGTCTGCGGCTTTTCTCTTTGTGCCGTTTAAAGTCGCCGTCTCTCTCTCTTCCTCGGTCTCTGTGTTTGTCCCAGCCTCTCTCTCTCTCATGTCTGTCTCTGGATCGGGAACGCTGTCTGCCTTTATCTTTGTCTCTCCGACTCTCATCACGATCCTACAGGAGAGAAATACTAACAGCTATGAGCATACAGGCACCAGCAAATGTGTGACACATTGATGAGAGGAGATAAAGAAACATGCTAATCCAATATAAGCATATTACACAGAAGATAAAAAAGGGAGGAGAAAACCTTCCCCATATTATTTGTAATTTATGTAAAATGCTCTACATTCAATTATGGTGTGAATATATCAGTCATTTTATTCTGCGGCTGCTGGTTTAGTATTTGATCTTCAACATTAACACAAGCTGAGATCTATTCAAAACATCAAACCTTTGATTTCTTGTCTTTTGTTCTGTCAGCGTCTGAATGTCGTTTTCTGTCGTCTCTCTTCTCTTCCTCATCTTCATCTAAAAGAAGCTCATAACGGGAGCTTTACAAAACAGTTAAGAAATACAACTGAAGATAAACATAATGCTGTAATGTTGTAGATAATGCAACCTTTACTTAAAATGTAACCAGTAGTTAACACAGCAAGTTAAACCGGTCTCCATTCCTCACTGCAAACCCCCATTCAGGTCAACTCTAGTAATATGCAAAGCAAAGTCCCCAAACATTATTCATGTTGGTGGAAATGGGTCGGTTAAATGGGTCACATATGCACCTTCATGTTGACTTTATGGATTTGAGCTCTTTCACAAAGGATTTAAAATTCTGATGGGATTCAAGCAGTTTGTTTGTGAAATGAAGATTAGAGATTGATTTATGAATTGAGTTTGTTTGAAGGATACTCAGGCTTGCTTTTAACTTTGTCCTTTAAAGCCAGTTTGGATTTGTTGTCCATGTCTTTCTCATACGCCTTAAAGTCGTCTTTGGTATACTTCCCACCTACAAACCAAACAAATTATTAGTGATGGACAGATCATGATTTTTTATGGCCAATCCTGATTTGTTTTACAAGCAATCAATTTCTATACCGATTTCCATTTTTTTTCTGTAAGCAACAGGCAAGATGTTTATTTTCTTGTTAACAGGCTTAAAACCATTTGGAGCTATTTTAAGTTATAGACAACAATTATATCTTAAAGGGGACATTTAACAAGACTTTAAGATGTAAAATAAATCTTTGGTATCCCCAGAGTACGTATGTGAAGTTCTAGCTCAAAAATACTCCACAGACAATTTATTATATCATGTTAAAATTGCCACTTTGTACGTGTGAGCAAAAATGTGCCGTGTCATTTTAAATGCAAATGAGCTGATCTCTGCACTAAATGGCAGTGTCGTGGTTGGATAGTACAGATTAAGGTGCGGTATTATCCCCTTCTGACATCACAAGGGGAGCCAAATTTCAATGAGCTATTTTTTCCACATGATTGTAGAGAATGGTTTACCAAAACTAAGTTACTGGGTTGATCTTTTTCACATTTTCTAGGTTGATTGAAGCACTGGGGACCCAATTATAGCACTTAAACATGGAAAAAGTCAGATTTTCATGATATGTCCCCTTTAAGCACAATGATCAAAAATGCAACATGAAAGGTTGATGTTGAGTAAGAGCATTACAGATTTGAGATTTTAAGCTGATGTGAAAATCTCAAAATAATTATAAACAACCTGGGAACTGGGAGAGGCAAAAACACTCTTTACCTTTGCCTTTCCATTTGATCTTCGACACCGACTGGCTGAAGTCCACGTGAATGCGACGATCATCAATCAGGACATTATCCATCTTAAAATACGCTTTCTCGCAATCTTCCTCCTGATCACACACAGAAGAACAACAACAACATAATGTATGCCTGCCAATGTGATATTGCTTTATTATAAACAAAAGGTAAAAAAGTGAAAAGCACAAACCTTTTCAAACTCAATGAAAGCGTAGCAGAGAGATTCTTCTGTCTTCCAGTCTCTGATGATCTCACAACTACAATCAACCAATCATTTATTAACAACATGTTAATATAATAACAGCATACACACACACACACTTTATATTAACATGTAAAGTGCTTTATTTTTTACCAAAACTATTTACATCATACAATAGACTAACATCTTAACATCACAATTATATAGATTTAGACACAGGCTAGTAGGGCTTCACAATATATCTAAAATATATCATCTCAATATCTTTACGAATGTCGACAACACCCAATACAAATCTCAATATTTTTGCTTTGGTTCTAAATTGTTAATTAGAAAGGTGATTTTCATCTTCTCCATTAAATAAAAAAAATATGATTTGGATAAAACATTTAAAATGCCAAAGTGCAAAAGCCATGTTGATGATGACCAGATGTGTTATTCGGGCAAATGTATGGGCACCATTTCACATCACTGACATACAAATGGAAAAAAGTGACCCTTTGCTTGATATGAAAACTACCTTAAATAGAGATAACAGAAAAAGAAATAGCTTCCTTCTTCCCTCTCTTTCTCTATCCATCTAGGGAAAAATACAAATGAGGGATTGTGGGACTGTGATGAGAATAAACAGAAACACTCGAAAAGAACATCACTGTGACCAGAGAGCAAATGTACACAGGACAGTCAGGCAAATAAAAAAAAACACTTGTTAGACCTGAAAGACTTCGTTTGATCTAATAGGCAGGTACACATTTATTCACACAGGACTCTCAGCATGTTTGTGTTTGCTTATAATAACTGGCTCGAAAATGTCCTGTTTAACCACAAGACAATTACAATAGAGATCCTTTAAAGCACCCATAAAGAATCACAAAACAGTGCCCACGTTTTCATGCACCCTCATAATGCGATTTTGGCAATATTGCGATTGTATATAATCTAAACGCAATACTTTTAATCACAGAAAGTATAATTGTTTTAATGGGGCGTACACATCAAACGTGAATTCAACAATTTGTACGAGTACATACAAAGTCAATGCAAAGGCACAAACAGACACAAACACATGCGGGCGATGCGTACAAACGCAAACTGGCAATTGCGGCTAAAACACGCACTATTCGTCTCAAACGCGTCTTCGCGCAAATTAAAAATATTGAACTCAAGCGAAAACTTTGCATGACACTAAGTAACAGAGCGAGGAACATAATGCTTTGCCTTTGGTGTGTACACAGCTTTAAAAAAGGTGGCGTACGCTGTTTTTAATCGCACCATGTAAACACTTTAATTGCATCTATACTGCAACTGAAGTGCGCAGGTGTGTTTGTCACAAACTTTAAGCACAAATTCGTTTTAAAGTTGACTTTAGGAAGTTTTCCCTGAACTCTGTCAACACAACTTGCTGTCAACAGTCTGGCTTTATAAAGAGACAGCTCAAATAACAGCACAGCAGTGTATAAAACCCTTACAGGCACTGTCATAATATTTCTGTCTTTATCATGGCACTGAATAACGAAATACGTACATAAGAACGGCAGGTTTGGTGACTATGACAAAAGAATTGCAGTTTGTACGCTCTGTACTTATAGGTAGGCCTGTCACGGTTATGAAATTTGGCTGACGGTTAATTGTCTAATAAATTGTGGCGATCATGACGATTAATTGCCTGTTTTAGTGCTTTGACGGTTATGACGATTAATTGGCTGTTTTAGTGCTTTGACGATTATGACGATTAATTGTATGTTTTGTTGCTTTGACTTTTAATACTCATACTTTTTTTGTTTGTTTATGAAATAATTTTCACACATTGTTGTGATTATTTAAATTAAATATTTTGCAACGTTTACCTGGCAGTAAATATTAATACACATATTTAAAATAATCTAATAATATCTCATTTATACAGGTGCTCCCCCTTGTGTTTTTAGAGAGATGTGCAATCATTGCGGTGATCTGAAATCATCGCGATGATGCGATTATTTAATCATTGTGGCAGCCCTACTTATAGGAGTTCACAACTTAGTTTGAAACATTGAGTCCAAAGGAAAACTATCTGTATCAATCGGTATCGGCTTAAATATCGGCATAGCCACAGGATTTTTTGTATCGTGCATCCCTAATAATAAGCACAATCATAAGTGAATAATCAGAAAATAAAAATGGGCCGCATTTTTTAAAAGTAGTAATTGTTTAAAATAGTTAACTGACATCTTAATTTCAAACGACCCGACCGACCGCGACCCGGATATCATTAAAAATATTTTTGGATGACTCTTAACCGCGGGTGACCGCAGGCACCCGCTCATTTCGGATCAACCCGCGCATCACTGACACCAATACTACTTCTGAGTAATAGTGGCTTGATCAAAATAATAGCAGTGTAAAGTTTAACTAGAAAATGAGTTAATTATGTAAAAAAAAACAGGTTTTCTTGTCATTTATTAAGAAAGTTGGGAAGCAAACGTTTGTTATAAAATATATCTGCTGCTGAATTTATAAGTAAAATTGCTCATTGCTCAAAGGAACAATGCAATTTGATTAAAAAAGTTAATTTGAGAGGGGCAAAAATATAAAGAAATGCAGCAAAGTTTAGGATGCTCAGCTAAAATGATCTGAAATGCTTTCCAAAACACGTGGAAGAAAACAAGCAACGACTGTTAAAATGGATTGATGAATAGTCAGAATGGCAAAGATTCAGCCTTTCATCACCTTTAGAAAGATCAAAGATGATCGTAAATCATGATCTGTAAGTACTGTGACAGTCAGAAGACATCTGATTATCGATAAGCTGTTTGCAAGAAACTCCCGTAAAGCAGCATTGTTGAAAAAAAGGCGTGCAGAATCACATCAACTGGACCAAAGAAACATGGCGTAACATTTTGTGGCCTGATGACAGTAAAATTGTTCTTTTGGGGTCAAGTGGTTATCGACAGACCCTCAGGCGACCCCCGGGAACTGATTTTAAATCACAGTACACTGTAAAGACAGTTAAGTATGGTGGTGCTTAACTCATGGTATTAGGATGTTTTTCATACTACCATGTTGGGCCTATTTATCGTATACAAGGGATCATGGATCAGTTTGAATACATCAGAAAACTTTAAGGAATTATGTTGCCCTTTACAGAAGAGGAAATGCCCCTAAAATGGGTGTTTCAACAAGACAACAACCCCAAACACAAGCAAGAGGGCAAAATCTTGGTTTCAGACAAAAAGGATTGAGGTTATGGAGTGGCCAACTCAATCCTCTGATATCTACCCCATTGAAAATGTGTGGGGTCACATTAAAAATGCAGTTTCTGATGCAAAACCTAAAATTGACAGAGACTGTGAATGCATTCAAGTTATTCTCAGTTGAGACAGCTCCAACATGTGTTTCAGTCTAGGACTAGCCTCAAGCCTTGTCTGTGACACTGGGGGTTTATCTGTTAAAAACTCTGCTATCTCACAACATTTAATGGGGCCAAAGCGTGAGAAGATGATCTCCAGATCTTCATCTGTGGTGACCGGGTTGAGTTTACACACAAACAGGACGTTCTCCGGAGGTTTAATGTCTGCGTCGGGCAGATCCCCTACCTTAAAACAAGAAATAAACCCTCACACACGCACATAGAGAAGTTACGAAACTCTTAACTGTGAGGTGTTAAAGTGAAAAAACTCACCATCTCCAGTAAAATGGCTTGTGTTTTAGCTTCTTTATCTTTGATAAGCTCATCCAGTTCCTCTGCATCTTTACCATCATTGTCGTCTATGGCCTCATCCGCTCCAATACGACCACTCTGAAACGCGTAAAAAACCAGTACAACTTTTCAATTGGATTAAATGAATGAAATCTCAATGTAAATTCCTTAATGCAAATGGCCACGAAGTTCTGTTATTAAATATTTATTTTAATATCCCTACACATGTTCGTACCTAAATATTTTAGTTTGTGCATTTTACAATAAACTACGAGCAAAATTTCAAGTATTGTATAATCCTGGTGAGTTTGCATTATGAACACTCACGTCCAGTTGTTCTTTAGTGGGTTCCGGTGATCGATCCGGCACCGGGAGTCCAGCAGGATCATCAAACGGATCCTCCAGAATCACGGTGTGATTAATCCTGCAAAAGACCCATACATACACATCAACACGTTTCCGGAAACACAGATGCCATGACAAACTCAAACTCCGATATAAACTGTTACTAAACTATTGCAGTTTCCCCGCCAATTTCCCCACCAATGACGAGATATTTGCATAAAAAACATGTTACTGATGATGAGATTTTACTGTGGGTTCACACCAGCCGCGTCTGAGGCGTCAAATTCGCTTCTACCGCATCTAGTTTGCCACATGAACATTTTGAGTTTTCTCGCTTTATTTGCGCTTGAAAGCCGCACGTGAAATTCTAGTCAGAGAGACATTCACACAGAAATTCGCGTCATGGGAGGGGCTTCTGCAACTCTGCTTGCTTCATGTAATCACGTCACTACTAGAGCAAGCTCCTGATTGGTTAAAGGAATAGTCTACCCATTTTCAATATTAAACTATGTTATTACCTTAACTAAGAATTGTTGATACATCCCTCTATCATCTGTGTGCGTGCACGTAAGCGCTGGAGCGCGCTGCGACGCTTCGATAGCATTTAGCTTAGCCCCATTCATTCAATTGTACCATTTAGAGATAAAGTTAGAAGTGACCAAACACATCAACGTTTTTCCTATTTAAGACGAGTAGTTATACGAAAAAGTTTGGTGGTACAAAATAAAACGTAGCGCTTTCTAAGCGGATTTAAAAGAGGAGCTGTATTTTGTGACGTAGTGGCACTTTTGGGTGTACTTCAACTTGCCTGAAAAGTCCGCTCCCCTACTCACTCGCAGAATGGGAGAGGGAGGGTGTTACTGCGCCGAGTCGAAGTGCTCCCGAAAGTGCTATTATGCCATAAAATATAGTTCCTCTTTTAAATCCTTTTAAATCACACAGATGATAGAGGGATGTATCAACAATTCTTAGTTAAGGTAATAACATATTTTAATATTGAAAATGAGTAGACTATTCCTTTAACGTGGCACATTTTTCACCAAAGTTAAAATTTTTCAACTCGCACGTTTCCCGTGGAAATGCTTAATTCACGCCATTCATGCACACTAGACGGCGAATGAGGCGGAATCGCGTCTACCGCGCTAAACACCTCATCCGCGCTGCAAGACCTTCAGACGCGCATCACACATCTTCACATTGACTTAACATTGAAAATCACTCATGCTTGATGCCTCTACTGCAGCTGGTGTGTACACGGCATAAGGGTTATCTGTAATACCGCGATTATTCACTAGATGGCAAACTTTCCTAATTGATGAAAAACTGAAGCAAATTTTTTTAAATTAATTTGACACTGCGTTTATGTTTTGATAATCGTTCTGAATCTGATCTCTAACAAAATTCCTTCACAAAAATTTAATTATTCCGCTTTTTTGTTTAAAAGAAATATTTTTGAAGAAAAATACCCATATTTCAGAGTTTATAAGCAGCAAAAAATATAGATAGAATGAAATAGTTTTTCCCGTTTTGTTTGTTTGTTTGTTTGAAAGCAGAGGGTCTGTTCTTTCATTTGATATAATTGTATGTTTATATATTTTTAGAATACATTTTTCCTGGAAGTTTTTTTTGGAAACTTTTGTGAAAATCACAAAATATGCTGGTGGGCAACTTTTTTTTAAAAAGGCTGGCAGAGGATGATATAATTAAAAGAGAGGATGGGACCGAGTGAAAGCATTTCTAGATATTAAATTAAAGGTTAAAATGTATGTATTTAGGTTACATAAAAGCATGTGAAACAAGAGCTGTAGTCTTCACCAGTGTTGGGGAAAGTTACTTTTTAAAGTAATGCATTACAATATTAAGTTACTCCCCAAAAAAGTAACTAATTGCGTTACTTAGTTACTTTTGATGGAAAGTAAAGCCTACGTTACTCTTGCGTTACTTTTTCTTATTTGGCTAAGGCTTGATCTCTTTCAGGCCTTGCAGGTGTTTTTTATGATCGCAAAAATGTCAAGCTTTCTGACTCAAACTGTTCCCGCTCAGGCGCACAGACTGCGTAATTCTATGTTAATATGTTCAGTTTAATTCAGTACATTATTTTATTTCCAAATTGAATTAATTAAACTGAAAAGTAACTTGCAATATTAATGTATACATTTATAAAGTAATGCGCTACTTTACTCCTTACTTTAGAAAAGTAATATTATTACGTAATGCGCGTTACTTGTAATGCGTTACCCCCAACACTGGTCTTCACTTTCTTCTTCTTCCACTTTTACTGTCGATAGGCAGTGAATCGATCTGACAGGACTCACAAATCATGTAAATCGGATGATGTAATGAAATAAAGTTACAAAATCCATCTCTGTCTCACGCACGTCTGTACAGACCCGCTGATCGCCTCTGTCCTAGACCCTGACCATAAACATCTCTCTTTTGGCACAAACAGAGAAAAAAGACTCAAACTTTTTTTAAATGTGTCCTGCTTTAGAAATGGCCACAGTGGTAGATAATATCTCTTTATATATTAATCCTCTGGACTGATCGCGTGGTCTTTGATAATGTAATGTTGTGTGAACATTTGATAATGTATAAATCCTGGTACTGTTGTTGATGTGTTGCTGCTGTTCGTAAGTTCAAATTAATTTATTATTACATATGATCCACTAGAAGTGTTTAACTGTTAAAGGATTTTGTGTATATTTTTTTCATGTGTAATCAGTGTCTGATGCGTAACTGCAACTGTGCCCTGATGTTATCAACTTTATTATTAGTGTGATTACATTACAACTGTGCCCTGATGTAATCAACATATATGTCTGCAGTGAAGGTGTGAACCAAATGGCCTATAGAAACTGATCAGTGTGAATAACAAAGAATCACCATTCCTAGACCAATCTCCTGTAGGAGGTCCTAACAGGTTTCTATTGATCAGGCCTTTTGTTATCATGTATAAAGTTCAGGGTTCCAACACCTTAGTTACCTTCAAATTGAAGGACCTTTCAAGGTCTTTCCAGGTCCAATACCCTCAAATTCAAGGACTAAAAGTGGGGATACATTTCAAGTGAGAGCAAGGTGTTACCTTTTAAGATACATTGTTACAGTTTCCTTTCGAGGACCCTCGCGCTGCGTCACTGCGGTGACACTTTGGGGACGCCTTCAGGGGTAAGTGCGTCTGAATGTGTATAACAAATTCAACCAATGGTGAGGCTTAACGACAAAGACAGGGTGACGCGGGAGCCAGGAAGTATATCGCTATCTGAAATATTGACAAAGATGACATTACAGGGACGCAGAAAGTATTGCAAGGGAGACGCAGCATCTCGTTCCCTTCTCAGGGAACAACAGTAACATATGTAACATTCGCATACAGAAGATAAGCTTTTAAAGCGAACAGTGTAGCACGTGTGCTTAAAAGGCTAGAAATTTTATGATATTATCCTACACAACACAGGTAATAATATGGATTTTTCCAGAAAATTTCTTGCATAAAATAGATTCAAGCACTTTCAATGACCTGTATCTATGTATGTATATTTGCACTTGGCCCTGCTTATTATTTTCCATATAAGATGCATTCTAATACGTTGGTGATGAGCCATGAAAGCCAAATTCAAGAAAATCTAACACTGTCATTTCCTTTTTTATTTCTGTATTATTTGATTTTGGGAGGAAACCTTTGGCCAGTGTGTTTGTAGTCAATAACCACACACAGGTATTGTTGTCTCAGTAGTAGCTTGTAGATACATGCAGTTTATGTAGACATTACTACTACTGACAAATAACCCTTGAGGTCTTTTACTGGGAGGTTTTAATTATTTTTCAGTCTATCCTCACTGGGCACTAACCAAACAGTACGTTCATTGTCAGAGTTTTGTAAATTTGTACATGTAAATTTTTCATTTAGAGTACTCGATTAACTGCAATCGATGGGGCAATGTGTATACGTCATGGTGAAAATGAAAATATTTTTATTAAAAACACTCAAATAAAACTTAATTTTGAAGAAACTATGACAGAAAAATGAGCACATACTAGATTATTAATGAATTAAATGTTTTTAACAGAAACCTCTTACAGGAATAGCTGAAGTGAAACTAAAGGGTTAATAAACACAAACTGATGCGCTTTCTTTAATGATGCACTCTACATAATATCCAGCGTTATATACAACATAAATGTATTATACAACATGCATATATCTGCACAAAATGCAAGACTTAAACCAAGTTATGTACTTGACAGTAAGTTTAACTCCTGTTGTGGATGTGCACCATAACCTGCACATTCTGCACCTGACTGACTGTATTTTCGTCCTACCGAAGTGAATCCCAAAATCACGGCACAATTAAACCATAGTGCCTCATCGATGTGAGGTGTGTTCACAGACTTTATCTGTTTGTTTTTGAATCGTGCATGGTAACGTTACTGATGTGATGTCATACGCCGGTCTGTGAAGCTCAACACAACGTCAAACACACGCAACCAGTCTTTACCATCACAGCCGCTTGTAATGCTAAACAGATATCCAAATGCCGCCATACCACAAAAATAAATAAATAAATAAATAAACCCACATGATCATCGTTTCGTAATCGATCATCGATGCCACGTTCGAGTACTCGAGCAATGGGGTACTCGTGCCCATCCCTACCAAGGAGCCACTTGTAAATGTTGTGTTTACAAACAGACCTTGCTGCTAATCCTGAATAATGCACTTTAATCAAAGTCTGTAGTTATAGCGCCACATTGTGGTCTAGTGTAGCATATGCAAAGTTTCCTTGACAAGAAAAAGCTCCTTCACAATAAATCTCTGTGTGTTATGTACCAACACTTCATAATAAACAGCAATGTTTACAACATGTATATTTACTAAAAAAAAAGTAAATATGTGATGCCTCACAGACAGACGTGTCCGAAAACCGGACAACGACCACAGCATCTAGTGTCCAGCTTTGAGGTCAGGGAGTGAGGTTTACAAACCACACAGCTTTCATACATTCATTGGCTGGCCTCCATAATTTAAAGGGAAAAAACAACTATAAAGATGTTTAAGCCAAAATGTGTAAGATTTTTGTAATAAAATCCAAAAACAACTTGCACAGTGTGATATATTTAATGCAGTTGTGTACTTAAATTATCACAAAAGTTCCTAAGTATTTGCAAATCCACAGAAATTCCCATTTTGAATAATTGCTCGCCCCTTGTCTCCCTTGTAAACTGTCGCTCTTTAAGTGACTTAACTCATTCTCCGCCAGCCTTTTTGAGAAAAGTTGCCCACCGGCATTTTTGTGATTTTAACAAAAGTTTCACAAAATTCCTTGCAGGAAAAATTATCTTCTATAAATATATAAACATACAAATTATATCAAATTAAAGAACACACCCTCTGCTTTCAAACAAACAATAAACAAACAAACAAACAAACAAAATGGGGAAAAAACGTTTCATTATACATTTACTTTTTCCACTTAATTTAACCACTGAAATATGGATATTTCTCTTCAAAAATACAACATTTTGAGCAAAAAGCTTAAAAAATTGCGTTTTTGTAAAGGAATTTATGTTAGAGATCAGACTCAGAATGACTATCAAGCATAAAGGCAGTTAAAATAAATCATTAAATCTTTTTAACTTCCGTTTTTGATAAATTCGGTTTGGGGCCATCCAGTGGATAAAAGCGGTATTACACTTTCACTTTGAAATTGGTCCAGAAAGGCATATTTATTAGTTAAATATTAACTCATAATTGACGAGATAACTCGTCAATGGCGGTGAATGAGTTAATATCATCAGTTTCCGGTCCATGAACATAATTAGCGAACCCCATATCTAATATCTCATTCACATCATCAAGCTTCACCTTTGTTATTGTGAAATAGCGACCTCTAGTGGTAAAAACCCAACATATTGTGCCTTTAATGAATAAAAGATGTATTTTTCTATATGTTCCGGATGAAATTACGATTTTTTCAAAAGAAACTGTGCAACATAAATTGTCAATGCTCATGGGTGTACAAATTCAACGAGTAGATCACATACAAAGTCAATGCAAAGACGAGAATATGCGTGAATAGGCGCAAGGCAATGCGAATGATGTGAACTGGGTGACACGATTGCCGCAAAAACACACGCTATTCGCCTCAAACGCGCCTTTACGGAAGTTGAAAACTCGAGTTAAAAATTTGCATGACGCAAAGTTAAATCCTGCGAGTAACCTACAGCGAGGAACGTGATGCTTAGCGTTTGGTGGTATGTACGTTGCATTACACCTATTATATGATTGGCAGATGTGTCATACATGATCCATGTTAACTAGAAACCAGAGTTTCTTCTGTGTTAGATGATGTTTTATTTATTATAGACGGTGGCAATATTGCAGTAAATGTATCTCTTACCTGATGTCCTGAAAGGGAATGAAGTCGGTGTCTACAAAGGCCTCATTGATTTTAGCGAGCACATCAAAACCCTCTGTGACCTCTCCAAACACTGTGTGAACGCCATCCAAATAATCCAGATTTTCACCTGTGGTGATCAGAAACTGAGAGCCAGATAAAAAAAATTTAAAAAAAGGATGCATATCTAAGTCCTAGCAACAATACTGTTCCTGCATTGTGTTTATACACAGTATATAAATAAATATGTATAATAAACCTGAGAGGCATGCTGATCACTGCCATTGTTCACCATAGACACCGTCCCTTTCTTTCTGTGCTTAATCCTGGGCATCTTCTCGGGCTCAAAAAAGCGTGCCTGATCACCATATAGTTTGCTGTAGACATACAAACATGGTAAGCAAACTCTTTTTAGGCAGTGTTATATCCAGATTGACAAACATTAATTGTTGTATTGGATCACAGTATGTGAGTGGAGTGGGAAGAATTTTCACTTTGGGCTTATTTTCAAAACATTTCGTAATCATTCTGCTCCAGCTCTGCTCCGGGATTACCATTTCCCGCCCCCTCCCCGCTCCAGGTTCGCTACATGAAAGAAATTTGCACCTAATTAACACTACACTGTCATTTATCGTTTATATAAAACAAATCTGCATTTAGTGTAAAATAAATACACCATACTGGGAGAAAAGGTTTAACGGTGCTTTATTGGAACAAATTTTACCCTTAGGCAATATTTTCCATTTAAAAGTTTATGTTTTTGTCCCTCCTAATTGATTTACACCCATGGTTGCATTAAATGCCATTAAAGCCTCCCTGTGGGCAGGGCAATACACATAAATTAGTTGACTAAGGTGATGGAAATGGTGAACACCAACCAGGTAAAGTTGCCTGTGTTACTAAGTAGCCAATTTTAACCCAACTGGACCCGAATGTAAAGGGCACCGAGGTGTGTGCAGTCTGCATCTAAAACTTTCTGGGAGGGGGTACTTGAGGACCAGGATTGGGAAACACTGCACCAAGGTAACCACTACAGTGTGCATTCAAAATTGATTGACAGGTCCATCTCAATGAAAATTAACCTATCGCCAGCCACACAATATCGCAAGTGCTCTTGGCAAACAGAGGAGGGGTTGGAAAAGGACTTGATACTCACACGTGATATAGTTTGGGTCTTCTCGTCCGCTCGGCAAAAACATAGTTTTATCCCAATCAGACCTTGGGTTTTGGGACTAGTGGACCAGTAAAGACCTCTAGTTCCCACCCAAACACAAAATTTACAGAGTGAAATTTTCAGCGGCAGTAGAATTTGTCCAGTTAAGAGTTGTTCTACGACTAAAATAATTTGAGATATTTAAAAAAAAAAATACATAGTGTTGCTTTAAAATGAGTAGTGCCCGTGTTGGAGTGTTACTGGAGTGCTCTCGAAGTGTGAAAAAATCACAACGCTCTGACTTTCAAAAAATCCGCTCTTAGCTCCAGACAAAATCACTCCACTCCTTGCTCCGCTCACATACTCATACTAGAAAATAAGATTTATTCTGACCAGAACACAGACTCTCCTCCGCGTCCCGTCCCGGTGGGATCACCCGTTTGAATGATGAAATCTCTCTGAAAAGGGTTACAAATAGATGCAACATCTCATAAAACTTAGAAGAGCAGAATTAAATGTAGTAAAACGTGAGCTTTACATATATATTGTACATTGTTAACTTTCTTAATGTATGATGTTTTTACAGGACCATTTAACTCAAGTCTTGAAGAGAAGTGGTTATCACTATTTGGCACTTAAGAATCTTGCTCTCCCTACTGAAAAAAAACAGCTTAAACTAGCATAAGCTGGTCAGCTGGTTTAGCTGTGTTTTGGTCACTTTTTTAAGCTTGTCAAACTGGACTTGGCTGGTCAGGCTTTAATGCCAGCTTTGCCAGCCTGGGAGGACCATCTTACACAAGCTACTGCCACCTTAAACCAGCTCCCAGCGTATGGTGGTCTTAGCTGGAATTTTCAGTAGGGCTTTGATATAATACATAACAACCGTCCAGTACACATAACATGAAAGACATTAATAAAAATATATTACCTGAACATTATGAATGAGGCAATAGTTGTAAAATTTTATTTTGCAAAGTTTCAGGAAGTTCAGCGAGGCTGTGAATGAGAACAATATTCATGAGTTACAGAAGGTCCAGGTGTTGTCTCAGTCTCCAGACGCTTAAAACACTTTACAAAATGCACGGACAAATCATCTGATCTGTCAAAATTAAAGACCAGGCTCTGAATCTATTCATCTGAAATCTGCTGATAATGGTATTATCTCTCTGTTTAACACATTAAACAATAACGTAGACAATTTCTTAAATTACACATATCAACTAATATAGTTGTTATCAATGATCATGAACTTTATTATCTGTGAATTATGTACATGTATGAGTACTGCACTAACGCACTCTTTCATTAATGATGTAAATAAATACCTTTAGGTCTCTCTTCGGTGTATAAATCTATCACAATATCACCCAGCGTCGTTTCCAACAACACCGCCATGTCGCGCAGCCAACACCGTCATCACACGAACGAACACTGCGCATGCGCACCGCGTGGAATAAACACGTCACAGCACAGTTAAGAGTCTTTCGTGTTTTCTTATTAATTCTTTTGCCACTTCTCCAAACTTTTCTGGTTGATAGAAAAAGAGGTGGTTGTTGATAGTTGTATTTTCTTTGCATCATATTTTATTTGGAGTACCTAAAGACTGTTGTGTTAATTCTTTTTGTTTAATAACATTGTAATATTAGCAAAATATTTCACTCATAAATGTAGATTCTTTAAATCCCCCTACTACATATTATATTAAAAAATGACTTAAAATGTTTTTCCAAAGCAGGTCAGAGTGCTATGAAGCTGCTTTATTTATGGACATAATTTAATTTATTGCGATACTGCCCCTAATATTTATCATTATTTTATTTCTTTTTTCTTTTACTCACTATTTAAATTCCTGTAAATTATAATTTCAGATTTCTATCTATTTATTTTCTTATTTTTTTTGTGTTGAGCCTGTAATACTTATCTACACTGTAAATGCATATTTGCCTTTGTTGTTTATATACTTTTGTATATATTTTTGTCACAAATATTCAAACACAAATTTTAGCAGTTACCTCTATAATGACAGTGTTAATTTAGCAATATAATAAAAACGGTGTTTTGTGCATTTCACAACCATTTGTGATTGTTTTTTTTTTTGTAAATTGTTTTGTAATTTGTGTGACTTTGTTTTAACATATATAGATGTATTTAAATTTGATAATAAAGACAATTATATAATGTTACATGAATACTGTAGTTTCACTTGAAGGTCAGATTTTGGTTTAAAAATTGAAAAACATTCCCATGAACTCATTTGGTCAATTACCAGATATACCAGATCCAAAATAACAAAAGGACACATTATATATTCTTATAAAAACATGGTCTTTTATTTTTGAAAGCTCATATATGAAATTATGGGATAGGTGTCTCAATCTCATGGTGAAGACCCTTCACTTCATTTAGTTATTGACACTTTGACCTCCATCAGGTTTTAAATAAACAGAAAAAAGTATAAGACATTTTATTGTAAAGGAAAGCGATGTCTGCATATTCTCAATTTCAACCACGAATGCACAACTCAAAACAGACGGTTTTGTTTGTCTCCCTCTTTAAAAGAAACTTAATTCATGATTAACTTAATAAAGTAAAACCGATAAAATACAAATATAAATTAATGGGATCATAAAAAAATGAAATTAAAAAAATCTCTTTCACCCCATGTCATCTGGTTTGCTGATAAAACAAACTTTTCTGAATTAGCTCTTGGTATAAAACAAGTAATGTACAAGTGAACAGTGCACTTGTGCTGATCATCCTGTCGAGGTTGTTGATAATAATCTAGACTGTACATAATCTCTTATACAAGTCACTGATTCTCATAAACATAAGCGGTCTTAATACAGGAATCAAGATAGTAACACTACTATTACACCAACTAGAAAAACGTTGCAAAAACAGAGGCCGAAAAGTTATGTTACAATTCTCGTAAAACTGTCAGAATAAACAAACACTGATCATGCAAACACAAAATCACAGACTTCAAACTTTAATTCACCCGTTATATGATTGTCACATTAAACAGCCCTGTATTTACTGTCTATATGAATACATAATACATAGCAATGGGTTAAAATGATTGAAATGCAAAGAACATGGGTGATTTTGTTTAGTTTTTTCTTATTCAACTAGTCCCTTACAGTACTGTGAAAACTTCAAATAGTTGAGGTGTTAAAGGTTTGTGCTGAATAAATAAACCCCCATTGGCAAATCTTTCAAGTTGTGGTAATATTCTTTATAAGAGCTCCTTCTGAAAAGTAAAATGGTGCAATATAATCTCAGGAATGTCGTTTTAAAAGTTTTCATGTGCAGCTTCAAGCTGTTTATCCATTCATTCATAATTCCAATATTTGGGAACACAGTACAATTTGTTAGCAATTCATCTAGTCATGATGTTTCTTCATATGCAAACATAAATAGCTTTGCTAAAAAATGTAAATTACCTATATACTTGTAAATACACCTTGTAAAATGTAAAAATATACAAAACCTATAAATATATATATACGTGTCTATGTGTGTAAGAGTGTGTGTGTGCCTTTTTAACGTCTTCCCCTTTAAAGGGATGGGACTCAATAAGGTTCTCAGGTAGGTCAAGAGAGGTTTTTGTAAACCAATATCAAAAATAAAAAAGTCTCCTGTACAAAGTTGCCTCAACACGGCTCACATATCAACTGTGTCGATATTCATAGTTTTGTTCAACAGCTATTTATATAACTGCTGCTTACAAATAACTGAGCTATTTACATGAAATAAGAAATATTAAAGAGGAACTGAACTGTTCCCAGCGGATATTTCACATCTCTGTTTGTCAGGGGGCTGGATCATCAGATATATAATCTTCCTTAGGTTGGTTTCTTCCTGTACTCTGTGATAGCGTTCCACAGTTTACACAGGATTCCACCTCTGGAAACACAGGAAAGAATTCCGATAATCCCAAAGTTAATCAAAGGAACTGAATTAAATTGAATTTAAATTTTCACACCAAAACAGAAAAACAAAATATATTTGCGCATGAAGAAAATGAAGTCTGTTTAAGCACTATTAAGATTATTGGAATTTACTTGACATAATAACACCGCATTGTCATGACCAGGATGCAGTATCCATCCACAATAATATGTTTTATCAAAATAAATCAAATTAAACACAACCATAATGCATTGATGTGAAATATGAGCTGAATATATCAATTAGAAGCAGAAAAGCTACATTTTAAAACCATTTACTAAGCACACCTGAGTCTCAAAGCCTTCAGGTCGTCTCTTGTGACATAATGAAGGATGTCATCGAGGGTGTATTCCTCAGATATAATCTATGATATAAACAGATAAACAAAATTATAATCCATTATCTGCTCATTCAGGGCAGTAAAGGACTTATTAACAACAAAACAAAGTTTAGTTTAATAACAGTTTATTACCCTCTCTATGGATTCGGCATCCGCCCCGTGCAATTTCAGCCAATCCAGAAGGTCCTGATCTCCATCTTGTTCAAACGAAGTCTGTGTGTTAATGTGAGGTACAGGGATATCTGCCATAAACACAAGACAGGACAGAGGGTTAACTGAGGTATTTATGAATAGATTAGTGAAGTATGGGTGCATGTGTGTGTGTGTGTGTATCAGACTGACCCATGTGTGTGGAGCGACCCTTTAAGAGTTTGATCTCTTGATCTCTCTCCTGTAGGACTTGCTGTAAGATGGTCTGATACTCTCTCTCCTTCTCTATTAATTCCTCCAACAGTCTACAGCAAACAAACACACACATAGAGTAAGTTATTCTGTGGGTTTGGATAATGGTATTTCTTTACGAGGGGTCAGCAATTAACACCATTTCATTTTATTTCATTGCTGAGATTTAAAGAGCAGATTTAAAGATGTGTGTGAACACAACAACCCTAAAATGAAAAAAAATCCACCCACTTCTTTATAATCCCCATTAAACCAAAGCAGTATCATTAGACACTTTGTTTTGATTCATTTGTTAATGTGATGTTATAAAACTTTATTTCATTACATTATCCATAAACGTGATTTCATGAGTCCTGTCAGATTCCTATTGACAGTGCAGATGAAGACTACTCCCATAATTCCTCAGTCTTTCACAGCACCATCAAGCGATGTTGTTGTTATTGTTAAATGGTAAAAATGACATACTGTGCATTTGAACAGAGTACACTCACCTAAAGGATTATTAGGAACACCATACTAATACTGTGTTTGACCCCCACTGCCTTCAGAACTGCCTTAATTCTATGTGGCATTAATTCAACAAGCTGCTGAAAGCATTCTTTAGAAATGTTGGCCCATATTGATAAGATAGCATCTTGCAGTTGATGGAGATTTGTGGGATGCACATCCAGGGCATGAAGCTCCCGTTCCACCACATCCCAAAGATGCTCTATTGGGTTGAGATCTGGTGACTGTGGGGGCCATTTTAGTACCGTGAACTCATTGTCATTTTCAAGAAACCAATTTGAAATGATTTGAGCTTTGTGACATTATCCTGCTGGAAGTAGCCATCAGAGGATCGGTACATGGTGGTCATAAAGGGATGGACATGATCAGAAACAATGCTCAGGTAGGCCGTGGCATTTAAACGATGCCCAGTTGGCACTAAGGGGCCTAAAGTGTGCCAAGAAAACATCCCCCACACCATTACACCACCACCAGCAGCCTGCACAGTGCTAACAAGGCATGATGGATCCATGTTCTCACTCTGACTCTAACATCTGAATGTCTCAACAGAAATTGAGACTCATCAGATCAGGCAACATTTTTCCAGTCTTCAACTGTCCAATTTTGGTGAGCTCGTGCAAATTGTAGCCTCGTTTTGCTATTTGTAGTGGAGATGAGTGGTACCTGATGGGGTCTTCTGCTGTTGTAGCCCATCCGCCTCAAGGTTGTGCGTGTTGTGGCTTCACTAATGCTTTGCTGCATACCTCAGTTGTAACGAGTGTTTATATCAGTCAAAGTTGCTCTTCTATCAGCTTGAATCAGTTGGCTCATTCTCCTCTTGACTTCTAGCATCAACAAGGCATTTTCTGCCACAGGACTGCCGCATACTGGATGTTTTTCCCTTTTCACACCATTCTTTGTAAACCCTAGAAATGGTTGTGCATGAAAATTCCAGTAACTGAGCAGATTATGAAATACTCAGACCGGCCCATCTGGTACCAACAACCATGCCACGCTCAAAATTGCTTAAATCCCCTTTCTTTCCCATTCTGACATTCAGTTTGGAGTTCAGGAGATTGTCTTGAACAGGACCACACCCCTAAATGCATTGAAGCAACTGCCATGTGATTGGTTGATTAGATAATTGCATTAATGAGAAATTAAACAGGTGTTTCTAATAATCCTTTAGGTCAGTGTATACTGAAGTGCTCACCTCTTGGTTTCTAGCTTCATGCGCCCCAGCTCCATGCTGATGGATCGCTGAGCACTCTGAGACTCATGGGAAACTGTTGAACTGAGCGTGCTCACTCCGGACGTGACCACTGTGTCGTCGTGATGAGCGATAGGTGGCGCTATGTCAGTACTTATTTGAGGACCGACATCATCATCGATTTCCTCCTGATCTGCCGCGTCGCTCTCAGATGCCAACGTGAAGTGTGGCCGTAATTCTGAAAGTAAAGAACCAAACAAACATGAAACACAAATAACACATCGATGGCAACCACTAAAACATCATTTATAAACCCTAAACCAGTGTTTCCTTATCCTGTCCTTGGAGATTTTGGATACAACACATTTTGGACATCTCTCTAATCAAACACCCCAGTGTCACCTCATCAAAAAAGACATGAAATGGTCGTGCCTGATAAAATAGAGACCTACAGATCTGTTTTGTCAGTGATAATGCAAGAACTAAAAACCCCCTTTTGTGATCCACAAGATGTCACAAGAATAATTAAACAATGACAGTGTTTGTTTTATAATGAAGCTCTGCTTTTGTTTACCAGGTACTAGTATGACGATAGCGGTCTGTACGGCCTTTCTGATGATGTTATCCAGGGCAAACATCCAGTGCGGCTTTATGTTGTGATTCCGCAGGACTTTATTAACCTGAAGAGAAAATTCAATATTGTGATTTCTGTCATGTGACACTATATTAAAATGTTAAACACATGATTTGATTTTATCTAGCAGAAACTGGTAGTTTGTTATGAAATATACCAGAATAAAGCAAGTAAGCGAAACCTTTTAGTGAAATGGTAAAGAAACACTCACAGCGTCCTGGAATCCAAACAGCGCCACCTGCAGTTGACTGATCGCTGTGCTATCAAAGTCCAGCTCCAGTTTGAGCTGAGAGAGGGTGTTAGCAACTATTTTTCTGTCTGCCATCCTCACAAAATCACCCAGACTTGCCACCAGTGTGGAGATGTGCTGATGCTTCAGTCTGGTCTCCTCAGAGCCCTGTAAAAACACAGATCATCTCAAAATCAGCTTGAACGTGACTGCGTTTACATGTACACCAATAATGCGATCATTTCCAATAATCAGAGTAAGGACTTTGTCACAGAGAGATGTTTACATGACTCCAGCAAACCTCTTTACTCCTGTTCACATGCAGTTTTTACAACATTTTCGTGCCAATATTTCATTGCTTAAAATGACATGTGCTGATACCAATAGATATCGATAGTTTTCCTTTGAACTCAATACCAATTACGTGCCGATATATCAGTGCACATCTGGTTATTTTCCCACAGCACAAATGATGAAATCACACAGGTGTGTTAATGGCCACTGTATTCATTTATTTGTTAAATGACAAACTTGTTCATAGGGACGCATTTCGTTTTTTTGACGCTGTGATGAAGACTGTCGTCGCGTTATTTGAGCTGTTGAGTTCAGAGAAAACTTGCACGCTTCAGTTGTGCCGATATAGATGCGATTAAAATGTATACATGCCGTGTATTACAATTAAAATCAGAATAGGCTACGTTTTTATAAATATTGTTATACTTGCTGCGATTATGAGCTTAATCACATTATTTTGATTGTATTGTGCAGTGGCGGCTGGTGACTTCTTTTTTCGAGGACGCACGATGCGAAGTTCGTAACAACATGTATGTACCCTGTCATGTGAGTGGTTCGTTATTTCAAAATATGTGATCGGCGCGTCGAGTGATCCTGTGTGCATCATGTGTTTTGTCAAAATAAGTGCCTGCTGCAAAAGAGACGCATGCGTTTGCCAGATACTCACATAATCTCATGCGTAATCAGTCACTGTTAAGGGAGTGTCTTGCGTTTATTCTGTGAACGTGAGCGTCTCTTTTATCATAAACGGTTTTGACACGTTTGCAGCAGTTGGCACTCACCTTGACAAAACACGTGCTGCACATGGCCCACACGACGCAACAAACACACATTTTGAAAACACGAACAACACACATGACAATCCGAACACTTATTTTGAATTTAAGCCCCTCGGAAGAGCAGTCACCAGCCGCCACTGGTATTGTGTTTATGTGAGATGAACTGTAGTCGCAATATATCATTATTATCGCATTATGAGGGGGCATGTAAACGTAGTTAGTGATCAAGTCTTTAATAAACACACTAAAGGCTCAGTCTAGGGGTGTGCAATATGACGATATTTTATCGTAAATGATTAAAATGTCTCAACCATCCACTTTTTCGGAAACATTGTTGTATCATGATTTGTGCCTACATCAAGTACATCAAACTTTCAAAGTATACTCCCTGCAGCTACGCGTGGATGGCCGTGTTCAACACGTACGCAATACAAATGATTTTTTTATTCAAATTTTTACTTCAGGGCAGCACTGATTTGCAACATTTACAGTAAATAAAAAAAAATTAGGATAAGTGAAGAAAGTAGCCAATACACCACTGCAAACAAAGTTTAGAACAAACATCAAGAAAACAAAGAACAGGAATCAAACATTATGGTGACGAAAATGCAAACGAAAGGACATAATTTGTTAGACAACAAAGCCAGTGTTTGTTTCCCTTCATGCAACAACAAATAAGATTTTTTAATGAATGACAACTGAATACACAATAATAAACCCAAGACCTGAAATACAGCACACGAGCGGCATGGACTTCTTTTATGTTTAATTGTGACGTGAAATACGACCAGGCCATGTTTTCATGAGATTCAACCACCGGAGAACACGCACAAAAGAGATGTGTAATGCGAGCTCACCTGTGACAGCGCCTCCTGCAGGTGAAGCACAATTTTCTCTTTGTCCTCTGTCAGGATTCGGTGTAAAGTCGCCCTCCTTTCACTGTCCTTCCTCAACATAAAGAATCCAGAGTCTTTTTCCTCGGGAGAGGGCGGAGCGCTGTGGTCTTCAAAGTTTTCCACAGGAATACTAACACACCAAGTATAGAGGGGCAAATTTACACATTAATCCACAATAAAATGTCTGGTATCACAGACAAGGCTTAGCTAAAGCCAAGACTAGGCCTTTAAAATGTTTAATCATTATAAACATGCCTTAAAAAAATGTTACTGGTGTGTATCCTAAAACAAAACAATAGCACTGACATATTTTAAGATCTGTGCATGCAAGTTATTTTCAGTTGAAATAGCTCAAACATGTGGACTAGCCTTAAGCCTTGACTGTGAAACCGGTGGAACATGTAGTACAAAGAAAAAACGTATTGTTAAATCTGCATGCTGACCTCAGGAAAAGTGAGCGTGGACCTTTGACCTCTCTCTCACTGTAGCACTTGGTGCTGGGTTTAAAGTTAAAGGGGTTCGAGCCGAGCTCATTGTCAGGTGACACAGAACCGTATTCACTGCTGCTACTGGTGTCTTCTACCACCACAGGAACAGGAAGTGAAATGCTGCGCAGGTACTCTAGGACACATGACACCTGACATTACACGAAACTATACAGCAAGTAAGCAATAAGGTACGAGAGACTGTGCTGTATTGTGAATAAGTCACGGCTGAAAGGCATTGTTAGGCATGGCGTGGTGCTAATGCAACCCCTTTAGTATTGACACAGCACAGCCTTGAATACCTTATTGCTTTTATCGCACAGTAAAAAAGGATTTTTGCCGAATAAAATAGTTCCTGATCGACTCTGAACAGTAACAAAGTGTTTCACATATGTTTACATTGCAGTGATACACAGAATCATTCAGTACAGCAGTCATAGATGTGTTAAAGGGGACATTTCACAAGGCTTTTTTAAGATGTCAAATAAATCTTTGGTGTCCCCAGAGTGTGTATGTGAAGTTTAAGTTCAAAATACCAAATAGATCATTTATTATAGCATGTTAAAATTGCCACTTTATAGGTGTGATAAAAAATGCGCCCTTTTTTGGGTGTGTCCTCTAAAATAAAAAATGAGGTGATGAAATGCAAACACTGATCACCATAATGGTGATTTGTTGAAATTGAAACTCAATTGCGCTGTCAATTATTTTCTCTCTCTGCTCTAAATGACAGTGCTGTGGTTGGATAGTGCAGATTAAGGGGTGGTATTATTATCCCCTTCTGACATCACAAGGGGAGCCAAATATCAATTACCTGATTTTTTCACATGCTTGCAGAAAATGGTTTACCAAAGCTAAGTAACTTGGTTGATCTTTTTCACATTTTCTAGATTGATAGAAGCACTGGGGACCCAATTATAGCACTTAGACATGAAAAAAGTCAGATTTTCATGATATGTCCCCTTTAAATAAACCAAACTAGCCGTATTTTAAACATTATTATACAACAATTTTTAAAGAAAATGAACAAGACTTACCAGTTCCTGGTGTCAGAGCTGTTAAAAAAGACAAAATACTTTTGTTAAAGAAACAGAAGGAGGTACAAAGTGGGTTCATAACGTAATTGTAAACATAATTTCCCTTTAAGCATTAATTTATGTATTGTGGAAGCATAATGCCCAATGAGGACCACTTGACTGAAATTTTCTTTAAAGCTGCTTTGTTGTAATTGTGAATTGAGAAAAACGAATTAAAAACTAAATTTAATGAATGACTGGAAAAAAACTTTTAAAGGCGGAGTCCACGATGTTTGAAAAACGCTTTGGAAAAGGAGACGGGCCGACTACCAAAACACACTTATAGCCAATCAGCAGTAAGGAGTGTGTCTACTAACCGACATCCTTGCCGGGTTGCGTATGTGTGGGGCGGGTCTATCAACAGAAGGTCCAGATCCTATTGGGGTAGGGGCGTGTTTGTTTAGGTGATTTCAAACATCGTGGACTCCGCCTTTAAGGTAACAGGATTGAATGTCTGGTGAGATAAAGTATCAAACCTGTGAAATTGTTGGTCTTGGATCGTTTCTTTCGTGATGTGACAGTCAGAAACTCGTGAGTGAGCAGATCATTGGATGTGGCTCGAGTGTCTGGATCGGGTTCAAAACAGCGCAGGATAAACGCTTTGGCTTCAGTGGACATGGATTCAGGAATCTCTGGATGGATCTTAAACATTCCAACCTGCACAAACACAACCAACACTACTGTATAACTAATCATCTAACTTAATAACACCTGTATGACTAATGAAAAACTCAAAACTGGTTACTTAGCACACAAAGTGTTTTATTTTCAAATGGCACAAATTATTAATGACAGCTGGTTATAAAATAATAATGAAATTACTTTGTTTATGCTGATCACATTCATTCTGTTTATAAAAGCCCATGTGCATTATAAAATAAATCATTTATCATTTTCAGAATTGCATTTTTTAGATTTTACTCACTTCTAAAAATGTACCTGCATACAGTACAATACTATCATAAATTTACTGCACTATTTAGGATAATTGTTTTATTAAAACAGTCTAAAAGCAAGTAGCGATGCACCGATACATCAGCTTATAAACGGTATTGGAAGATAAAAGCATTTTTCCACTATTGGATGATTGTTTATAACAGAGCATTATATCCTGACAATCAAAGAAGCAGAAAACTCAGAGCACATACTGAATTGACTCAACTACGCTATGCACTTCTAAGATTTCACGACATAATATCATCTGAATCAAGGAGTAAAAAGCAAAACTATCAGTATCAGATGATGTCATTCTAAGTCATTGAATATTAGTATCAGCACAGAAATGTTGTATCGGTCCATCCTTCCAAGTTAGCATAATGACCTTAAACATGGCAGCTTGTGGTTCCCCGAGTTCATAGAAGGGTGGTTTTCCGGTGGCCATTTCAATGATGGTGCAGCCCAGGGACCAGATATCTGCTGGCTTACTGTACCCACGCAGACCTGTATCTATGATTTCAGGAGCCATATACTGCAATGTACCTGAAATGTACACACATTGTGAAAAACATTAGTGAGAGTTACCGCCTGAACTACGACATTTTAAGATATCAGGGGTGCGTTTCCCGAACAATGACTTAACTCGTTGCTGAACCACCATAGTACGATGCATAGTTGGAGAAACTAACTACCATGTCACGACTGTTTCCCGAAAGCATAGTAACTTTGTCGCACATTCATCGTTTGAACCATGTTGGTTTAGGAACAAAGTTGAGGATGTCACGTGTGGGGTGAAGTACTTATTATTCTGTGCAAATCGATTTAAAGTCCAATTACGGCTGTAAATAACATTGCATCGGAAGACTGATTTTGTTATTGTGATTTAGTTATCTGTTGTTTATTTTCAAGATATTTAATTCATGCGCAAGTTCCCTCTTAGGTCGCATCCTCAGGGATACCCCAAGGCTCGTAGGACTGCGCACATGCGCAGTTTTCAAATGCAGCGCTTAAATTATGTTTACAAACTTAAAGACGTAAAATAATTTTTTATATATTTAGAATGATGGATATTGACTGTACTACTTGTTTTTTGCTTATTTTATTCAAAAGCATGATCAACGCAAGTCTACATATTATAATAACAAGGAACAATGCTTCTAACAACAGGTGAAGAGCTGTCGTTCAAACCACACAAGTGTGCGATGCAGCTTGCGAATGTTCGTTTGAACACCAAACCTTTAACCTTCGTCAGTAACGATGTAACTTACGCGCCGCATTAACCAATCAGGAGCTTGCTCTAGTAGTGACATGATTACATGAAGCGAGCGGAGTCGCAGAAAAACCTCCCATGACGCGAATTTCCGTGTGAATGTCTCAATGACTAGAATTTCACACGCGGCTTTGACGCATGAATGAAGCGGCAAACTAGGCGCGGTAGACACGATTTTGACGCCTGAAACGCGGCTGGTGTGAACCCACGGTAACGATGCTTTTGGGAAACGCACCCCAGAGCAACATAAGATACGGAAACTCATGAATAATGTTCAGTGAGATACTGTTTCATGATATCAAGATCAACAATCGTTTAAAAAATTTTTGGTTCAGGAAATCTAAATACAGTAATACATTATATTTGATCTTGTCACAGTGCAAAACTGGCATTTCTTTTATAGAGAATCAAGGGTTAATGTGTTTTGTACAGTACCAGTGAAGGTCTCAGTGCACGCGTTTATTCCAGCCAGACGCTTCGATGTTCCGAAGTCTGAGATTTTCAAAACTCCACTGTAGGTGTTTATCAGGACATTATCACCCTGAAATAAGATCAAAACTGAAAATCTGAAAACTGAACAACTCTTTGGTACAATTGAAACCATCACAGAAATTGTAATGGTTTCCATTAAAATACCATTAGGAACAATTAGCTTTAACCTCCTAAGACCCAGGTTTTGGGTTGTCTTTTTTCAGATTTCTACCAGCTATTTTGGGGTTAGGAAGAACCAATAAAAATAATAACTAAATTGTTTTCTAAGAACATGAAGCAGTGTATGTGTCCATGTTTGTGTACAACATGTTCCAGTTACACAGAATTAAGTATTATGGCGCAAACATAAAAAAAAATTCATGTCCACATGTGTGGACATCCAGGTCTTAGGAGGTTAACCATTAAAACCATTTAAAAATTCCTTTTGTAGTGTTTCGGGACATTTTCCAGTAGGATTTAATGCTTTAATGTTCTATTGATTTAATTAAACAAATAGAACCCAACACATACCAGTACAGACCTTGTTTCCGACCAATAAAATTCCCATTAAATCCTATATATTTTTTGTGGTGGTTTCTATTGTGTTTTTTTGCAAGGGGTGGATGAAGAACATTGACAAAGTGTTCCTGTAGTTCACCGGTAGAGCATTGCATTAGCAGTGCAAAATATCATGGTTTTGATCCACTGATCTATATAAATGACTGGATTGCGCATGACGTCACGATTGTGAAGCCACTGCGCCGCCATGTTGGTATACCCAAACTTTTTATTAAATCAATGGACGTTATCAGATTTAAATGATAAAACATCACTTTACAAGTCTTCGTTTTTATATCTGAAGTTACCTTGTACATTATTACAACACAAACGTCCTAAGCATATACATAGTTATTTACTGAAAGTTGTACATTTTGCTTTTTAATCAGTTTTTATACATATTACACATTCATCTTCATTACAGTATCAGATCAACGGCCGACCGCAGCATATTTAGTATTAATGACAAACGTGCTCATTCTGAAATCTAAATAAATAATCATGCTTTGTACTGTATGTGCATGA
Source organism: Misgurnus anguillicaudatus (assembly GCF_027580225.2). Classification (NCBI taxonomy): domain Eukaryota; kingdom Metazoa; phylum Chordata; class Actinopteri; order Cypriniformes; family Cobitidae; genus Misgurnus; species Misgurnus anguillicaudatus. The sequence continues at coordinate 8,065,285 of NC_073354.2, forward strand.
AATAATTTGCTGGTTTTGTAATTATGTTGTTATCTAAACTTACAAGTTACCTAAACTTATAATAGAGAAATGACGCTGACCGTGCAGCTGAATGTCAAAAAAACTTTATTTATACCCGTGTCATTAACAGAACGCAGCAGACACACTCACCTTAACGTTTTTATAAATCCATTTTCCTGCCCGATTAAAACATAAACATTGCAAATAACACCAGAATTAACAATTCATTTACGTAAACATATCCTAAAAATAATCTTTTGTGAATGATACGCTGTAAAGTGGGTAAATTTAGATGATGATTTTGAATGGAAGTCAATGACGCTCTCTGCCGGTTGGGTATACCAAGATGGCCGCTCGAACTCTGCGCTGGCTTCACCTCACGCTGTTACGTTAAGCGTTCTATGCGCAATCCAGTCATTTATATAGATCAGTGGTTTGATCCAAGGGAACACACATAATGATAAAGTGACTCTGGATAAAAATATCTGCCATATGTGTCAATGAAAATGTATAAAAAAGCTGCTTTTTAAACCAAATCTGTATTCAGGTAAACGATGTGATAGCATGTGTGTTTGGATTAATTCATCTATACATAAACACAACGTTTACAGTATGAACAGCTCATCTAAAGATCACATTTATATAAACATTGATGAATTAACCATAGGGACAGGTGGGTTGTTTTTCAGAGGTCAAATTATAACCACAGCTTGTGTTTCTGTATGCAATCAATGTACATTTACTTACTGATGCTATTATTATCATTACTATTATATAAGCAAGCATTGACGTTTAGTTGATTCCTTTGAGTGGGCTCCATGATAGCAGAGATAAAGAGAAAGAGAGACAGAAAGAGAGCGAGAGACACATGAGTGACAGAGAGAGAGATGTGAGTTTCTATATCAGACAGCTACTCAAAAGCACTACTTTCCCCCTTATACATTAAAATATTTTATTTAAAATTTTTGGTTGTGCTTTTTGCGCTCACACCGTTTGTTTATATAATACAGAGATGCAGCCTCAGAAACATTATACAGTACAAAACACCTACACTACAAAAACTGCTCTCTGTGTATTTGTTAAAAGCTGAATGAAAGGTTTCTCTTGCCATGATGAAAGATGTGAGATCCATTCATCTATTATAACATTGTAAAATCAAGATGGGTACAAGCTGTCAAAAGTCTTAAGTAAAAACTATGAACATGCATCCCACGAGTCCCAGCTTTATCCAATCATATAAGATTCAGTGTATGATATAGATATGTCATTTACAGCATAGTTCCCAAGATGACGAGCTGAGAAATGATTTACAGCTCTGGCCATTTGTTTATTAGGGTTTAAAATGAGAAACATGTGCTGCAATACTGTAGATAAAGAATACAGTAGGGCTGCATAACGATTAATCGCAACTAATCGTTTGCAGAATAAAAGGTTTTTTTACATCATATATGTAGATCATACATCATATACACATACATACATAATTTAAAGAAATGTTTACATATATATATATATACACATTTCATATTTATATAATTTATATTATATATACATATTAATACGCAATATATGTAATATCTAATATATAAAATATAAATTTTTTCTTAAAATTATACATGCATGTGTGTATTTATATATACATAATTACTATACATAGTAGCTTACACATACATATATGATGTAAACAAAAACTTTTATTCTGCAAAGGATTAGTTGCGATTAATCATTATATAGGCTTATTACACGGCTCTCTGGAATGCTTGATTCTGATTGGTCAGTTGAGACATTTGCAGGTTCGTTCTTTTCAAATAATAACCACTCCAAAGTAATAACGCATAGCCGGTACAACTTGTATGTTTAAAATCCCTCCGCGCCAACAAAGATTACCGTTTGACGCCATCTTGTGACAAACACTGGACAACCACAATTAACAATGGTGGTACTATATTGTTTCGCGGAAAGATAAGAATGTTTATTTAAAACAAATATGCCAACAAAATGTTTCAAATTTATATTCATGTCCAGTTTTTTTCCTTATGTGGCAAGTAGCCGTGTAAGAAGCGAGATAATGTACAGGCAGCCTGTAGTTATCGCAAAATAAGCCCCTTCAGTGTGATACAAGACCTGATCACACTGTCGGGGCTTATTAAAGCAATAAGCCCCAAGAAGCAGTGGGTTACCAGTGCATTTTATAACAGCTAAGGGGCGTTGTTAGGCACGACGCGAACCCCCTTAGCTGTTATAAAATGCACTGGTAACCCAACGCTTCGAGGGGTTTATTGCGTTTATAAAACTTCATATGCATAACGTTAGCGAGATTTTATAAAATAAAACACAAATAAGTTGTAATTATATTAGTACAAAATATTACTCTTCTGCCAAACAAAGCAGTTCCTCAGAATCAAGTGTGACTGAAACAGAGGGCAGCAAAGACACAATGAAAATATGATTTAAGACTGTGGTGTTTTTTTTATAAATCAACAATTTACACATTAACATTTATATTGTGCAACTGTTGAAGTGATGATCAAATATGCTTTGAAGCATGCTGAACTCTTTCCCTGTCAGCGTTTTTTTATTTAAAGTTGCCTTGCCACCCAGTTTTAGTTTAATGCCTTGCAGAAAAATTATCTTCTTTAAATAAACATAAAATATCTAATGAAAGAACAGACCATCCGCTTTCAAACAAAAACAAACAAAAAAACGTTTCGTCCTACCTTCATTTGTTCACTTATCACCTCTCAATTTTTTTAGCTAAAAACGGAGATAATTCCATTTTTGTGAAGAACTTTTGTAAGAGATCAGATTCACAGCCTGATGAAAACACGCTGTTTTCAGTGGTGAGTGAATGCGTCAGTGATTAAATTGGGTAAGATCGCCACCCAGTGGATAATAGCGGACGTATGAACTTGAGTTATAAACTCCTCAGACAACGTTTTCTCTTTATCGACGAGATGACTCAACAATATTTATTGACATTTATCTGGATATTGCCATTAATTGTGCAATTGTAGACAAATTAAAAATATGATTAAAGACTGTGGTGTTTATTTTCATAAATCAGTACACAGCAACAGTGGCGCAGTGATACTTATGTAATGTGGTCTGAACCGTGAGGTTACCGGTGTATTTTATCACGGCTTAGAACGCGTTTCAACCAATCAGAATGAAGAACCAGAACTGCCCGTTTTATAATTTGCGATAACTACCGGCTGCCTCTACATTATCCCTTACCTAGAATACAGTCTGGTTTAATCTAACCAAATAATTTAATCTTAAAATAACAAAAGATAAGTCATGTCCCTTGTGTTAGGCCTCCTTAGCACAACAAACTTATTATTATACAGCCCATATCAACATACTAAACATCACACTGTTTGTGTAAGTCGCACGGCCCAAAGTTGAGCTCATGAGCTACTCGCACGCTATTTTAATCTTAAAAACCACACTTTTATTCAGTCCTACTTCACAAAGATTTAGTTTACTCACAAATAAAACAGTGGAAATTCAGTGAAAGTTCAGTTAATGCAGGTGGCATAAAACCGACACCTTCAGGGATGTTAGGATTCTTACCTTGATGTCCCTGTGAACGATCTGGTTATCGTGCAGGTATTTGAGACCCTCCAGAATCTGTTTGGTGTAGAAACCAATGGTTGGCTCATTGTCTTTAAGAGGACCCCACTTTGACCTGAGCAGCGCTGACAGACTCCCTGTGATTCACACACAAGTACATCACATTTTAAAACAATCATTTACATATTACAGATTATACATTTATGTGACCACATCCCAAAATCTGGGAATTAAAATGTAATCCTGGGAAAAAAAATTTACACTGAAAACAATTCAGACCATTCTATAAGTGACAAGTCACTAGTTATTTAAGCAAATTTGTGAACTTGAGCACATACAAAAGATCCTTAAACACACATAAGGCTCTTTGGAACATCATTTGGTGATATGACAATAAAATAGCATCTTTAGCAATATTTTCAAAGGGGCTGTTTACACTTGGTTTTAAGATGCGTTTTCGTCGATCAGATCACAAGTGGACGACCACTTTTGACCACTTTCAACCACATTCAGTTGAAAAACCCTTTAGATTGGATTGCTTTTGTAGTGTAAACGTGCATGTGGCTGAATGTGTTCGAACAGCCACACAAGCTTCTCTCCACCTATTTATGTAATCTGAGGTACTGAACACAATGTTTTACGTCTTTTCTGACATCTAGCACGAACACACAGTGTAGAGTGCTATCTTTAGGCTTTCATTGATACTGAGACGGATTTAAATCGGGTGTAAACAGAATGTGTCTCTCTCGTCCACTTGTGATCTGATCGACGAAAACACATCTTAATACCAAGTATAAACAGCCCCTAAAAGTCGACAAAAGACTATTGCAAAATGATGGCGTTTCCATTAACCAATGATATAACGAGACGAAAAACTATTTTTTAGTCACATAACTCATTCCAAACATCATGTCAACTGATGTTGGTAGGTTTACTAATATCACATCCACTGCAATAGTCATTTTTTTTAATGAATGAGAAGTAACAGTATTATACAAACATTAATGCCAAGGAAAGACCCTTATACTTAGGAGCTTTAACATTTGGGTGCTTCTTGGAGGTAATAGTAAATTTTTTTAAATCAAAAGAGATGTATGAGTATTAGGGCTGGGCCGATACCACTTTTTCATGTCTGATACTGATGTCGACACCACAAGCTTGAGTATCTGTCGATACCAATCCAATACCAATTCTATCGCCCTTCAATTAAGCTGCAAAAAACACATTTGTTAGCTGACAAAAAGCTTAAACAGAGCTACATAACTCAAACGTTTTACTGTGCAACAAATGACTGCAAATTTAAGACTCAATGAAACATTTGAAGAGTTTGGTTCCAAAACGCAATAAATGCCATTTTTGAAAAAATGAGTTACTGCCAGAATCAGTATTATATCAGGTCAGTATTAAAAAGTAAATTTATAAGTTTACGCAAAATTCAATATCCGCCAAGTTATTCTGTCATCTTTTCTCCCTTTTTTTCCCAAAATGCAATAAACGCCACTCCTCCTTTTCTGCAGAATGCAATAAATCCACTCCACAGATTGCAGCACACCATTGCAATGTAAACAAACACAGGCGGTGCGTTGAGAACACAGAATTCTAGTTTTTCTCATCTACTTTGTACTACGTGATTAACAAACAAACAAAATAATACTTTAATAGCATCGATAAACCTGTGATGGTTTTCTGTGACGGGAAAGAAACGTAAGTCATCAACATCTAATAATTTACGCAAGAGGCACTCGGGAGACGGTTGCTTGTTTGCCCGGGCCGACAGCATCAAGTTTCTGTCATGCTAACACATTGACCCCAAAGGATCTTATGAAAAACTTTACATAATTTTACTCAGTCAACGAAAATCGAGCAGGACCAAAACATTTTACAACTGATCGCTGTGAAAAACGTTAAGCGACGACGTCAAGTATAACCGCGGCAAGACAGTGTTCTTAATATGACAAGTAAGTGTTTTGATTAATGACATTAATGTTTAAATTTTTAATTAGTGTGTACAACTAGTCAACTAATGAATATAACATGGCAAAGATGAATGCAGATTTATATAGGCGATTGATTCAATAGATTTATAGCATTTTGAATAAAAACTTGTCATGGATTTATTGCATTTTGTGAAAAAAATAATCAGTTTTTATAATAAATCTTTGAAAATCAAGTTATGGATTTGAATTTTTTATGTTTTTATAACCTAAAGATGCTATGTGAAAGTTTGTAACAGAAAATAGTGGTTTTCATCTTGTCACTTTTTTGGTATAGAAAACACGTTTTTACCAAAATTTGTCAAAATGGATCTATTGCGTTTTGGAACCAAACTCTTCATTTTTATTTCAATGTTTCAAATAGACTAGTAGCAACATTTTTAGTTAGTCAGCACAAAAATTCAAAATGAAATGTAAGGTGTAACTATACAAATTAAAGGGAAACTTTGTGTAATTTCATGTTGCTCAGCAAGTTGTGCTCTACGCCAAGTTGCCACGACAAGGTACGTGTTGGTATTGGATTGGATTGTATTTCATGACTTCTACAATATTCGGCACAGCAATTTCAGCTAATACCCGACTAATATCGATACTGAATATCATATCGGCCCACTTCTAATGAATATTACCCAAAGATTTTTGGCAAGGAAAGCCTCATGTAATTGGGAGCAGATATTGCAGTTTTGCAAAATACACCTTTTCTGAATTGTTTGAAAAACCTCCTCATGTGAGTGTTTTTTTTTTGCGATATATGAGAGTATTTGCAAAATTGACATGTTTCCATTGGCACTATTTTCAATTTGCAATGTCAATTTGTGCAATTTAAAGGGTAACGGAAACGCAGCTAGTTACATTGCCGCTCTCTAGCTGGTAAAGTGCGCTTTTGAGGGGAAAAAAAACACAGATTAGGTAAAAATTTGTCCTAAAAACAAAAATAAATGATCATCCACCATAACATGTTCTCTATTTACATTGCATATCCTTTGTAACCTCTTGCCTTACCAAGGAAATGCCTGACGCATTTTTATTATATTTAAATAAACTTTATTATCTGCCCCATAGTGTAAAAAGATACCACGACCGCATACCGGCTGTGTTGCATCAACATAAAAATAAAACGGTTACACAATGAAAGTGGTTAGGCATGGCAATGGAAAAACAGCCATACATCATGATCTTCTTTTCACACCAGCTGCTGCTGTCATTAAAGATTCAAATAACCCTTCAATAATTTGCACTGAAACATTTTTAAATGAGAACAATGTGAAACTGAATGACTTTTAAATGTAGAGCGAACTGTAGATATATGACTGTTTATTCACTGACCTCCTGGCACCTGCTCCATAAATATCTTGATGAAGCCATTCTCACTGATCGAGCCAAGATACTGAACAATGTTCTTATGTTTCAAATGTTTGTGAAGAGCGATCTCTTCATGTAGAGGCTGTGAATATCTGCCAACACAGACAATACACATATATGTTCATTAAAACATGCTATGATCTGATTTGTAAAAAGTGGACAGAAAGAGATTAGGGAGATTTTGTTTAAACATAATTATTTAGCTTTTATTAAAATCCACATAAATGAATACTGTAAAATAAATACTAGCTTGATGTCTAAATAATAAACAATTTATTACCTTTCAATTTTTTTATTATAGGTCATTGTCACTTTTGCATTACTGTAATGATTTATTTTTACTGCGTTAATGAAAATTTTATTGAAAGTGTAAAAATCCCTTATTTTACATCCACCCACAGAAAATGGAAAGTGTCGCTTACCTGCTGTCTCGTTCAGGAATCTCTTTGATGGCTAAACGCACCTGGTTACTGAGATCACGACCTGCATAAACAACTCCAAAGGTGCCTTTACCCAAAACTGCCCTCTCGCCATGTTCATCATATTCATAATCATACTGCAGACACACATGAAAGCACACAAATATGTGTTACCAAAAACATTTAAGTAACTGATATATGACACAATTGTTTGAGCCAATGAAATCAAAACACCATCAAACAGGAATGTACATTTAGTAGGTGTGTGAAAGTAATTTGACTATTGACTAAAAATACTCAATTTTTTTTTACTGCACCTCTAAAGCCTCTGATTCACACTCGGCCTCATCTGAACCTCTCCAGGTTTCCTCAGTCAGTGTATTTACAAGATCACAGAACCTGCATACACACACAAACACATGCACAAACACAAACGGCATCATTATAATCACAATCTAAAAAACTAAAGTAAATATATTTAAGTTGCAGGATTCTGAATGAATTAAGAGTTCGCAGTGGGCGGGAACTCTTAAGCTCAATAGTTATGGTGACACATGGATTCACATGGCAGAGAAACCCCAACAATTAGGTCATAAAAGACATCAGTGAACACATCAGTTAATATCTGTCCTGTCTTTACACATGTCATTGTGAAAACAAATGGTCACACTTTATATTTGGTAGGGCTGCACGGAGTTTCAAAGGACTATAAGCGATCCCAAACGAGGCATAAGTGTCTTATCTAGCAAAACGATTGTCATTTTTGAGAAGAAAAATAACAAATATACACTTCTAAAGCACAACTTCTCGTCTAGATCTGGTCGTGATGCGCCAGGTGACCCCACGCAATACGAACGCGAAACTCCGCCCCAGTGTTTACAAGTGTGTTAAAAGAGGACCGTTCCTACGTTCTTCTATGTCAACTGATACTAATTAATGTCTTTGTGTCAGTTTATTGTTTAAAATGGTCCGCAAAAGTGCGTTTTATATATGAAACACGTGACCTCCCTACGTCACTACGCATTTACGTTAGGTCGCGCTGGACCGGACCTAGACGAAAACTTGTGGTTTAAAAGAGCATATTTTTTATTTTTCTTGTCAAAAATGACAATCGTTTCGCTAGAAAAGACCCTTATGCCTCGTTTGGGATTGTTTATAGTCCTTTGAAACTCTGTTGAAAAAAACTGTCACGTGTTGAGTTAAGTGTCAACTGTTGGTGTCTATCAAAGTCCATTAAAATGAGAAAAATCCTGCAATGTTTTCCTCAAAAAACATAATTTCTTCTCGACTGAACAAAGAAAGACATCAACATGTTGGATGACATGGTGGTGAGTAAATTATCTGGATTTTTCTTTTAAGAAAATTGAATATTCCTTTAAGGGATATGGGAGGTTTAGGGTCAAGAGTGTAACCACACGCATATACCTGATAAAAAACATCTTGCATTTTTTATTTTACCTCTAAAGCTTCTGGTACAATGTAAGTACACAATAGTTACATTGTAAATTTTTTTCTTATGTAAGTATTAGGCATGCACCGATATATCGGCCAATAATGCTTCTCAACGAATTACGTGAAATGCTGCTACCTACATCCAAAAGCCAGAGAGCGCTCTCGTGAAGAAACTCAATATGCGCTGCAGACGAAGAACAATACAAACGCAGCTATGATGACACGCAGCTCAAGAATATATGGCTTAAGGACATATTTATATTGCATTTCTTCAAAACTTTTCAAGTATTTTCATGATAATAAAGAATATGTATAATGATTATGTTTGACGAGTGTTGCTTTTTAAAATGCATGTTATAGTAGTACATAAAATAGCTGTGAATATTATCGGCTGTGTGATTAAGAATAGTTATCGGCCACGTATTATTAGTGTATATCGGCATTTATTGGTGCACCCTTAGTAAGTATGTAATAGTTAAAGACACTGAATATAAACTGGAGTGAAATAATAAACAGAATCTAGAACACACATACTGTACCCACCTCTTGCAGTGCATCTCTGTGCAGAAATAGATCTGGAAATCCTCAGAGTTGTTCACCACATACAGAAAACAGCTTCTCTCATCAAACTTAGAGATGCTAGAAGTGTCAAAGTCACAAAAGCAAAAAACTTTGAATCAACACGATCGGGCAACAGTGAAATATTTTAAATCTTCAGAAAACCCTGCTCACACAGATACTGTAAAATCTCCATTTGATTGCACAGTGATTTATCAATTCAGTACTTCAGTCATGCTAAACACAACATGTACAGCAACAGCTACAATGTGTATTACGATTTGTTTAGTTTCATTTTTGAGCAACCTTCATTTACTTTTAGGGCAACTTTTTATTTACTGTACTGTAAAAGCTGCTTTACTACAATGTAGGGCTGGGCGATATGGCCAAAAAAATTATGAAGAAAATGTTTTCCATATCAGTCGATATCGATAATTATCATGATAAATAGTCTTTATTCCTGTCAAATTTAAAGGCAGATTTTTGCTCCTGAATGAAAATTGTAAAAAAAAAAAACAGACAGTAATGGTTTTAAACTACTTTTTATTCAGAACATGACAAATACAAATACTAAAATCTTGTTTTAATGTTCAGGCATTTGTATTAAATGTAAATATATTTGTTATGAACTCAACACATTTCTGACACAGAAAGCAGCAGGCTACTGTCATTTTAAGACCCAAGACAGACTGCTTTAAGTTTCAATATACTGAGTAACATCCAGCTGTTTATGTTCACTTAAACAAAAAAGAAAACTTAGTTCAGTGATCACGCGTGTGTTATACATATACGAGCTATACACGCTGATAAATGGATGTCGAGAGCGTCACGTTACTGTGGGAGCGCACATACGCATACAGTATATTCACTGCAGTGGTGGATCTGCTGCTTTTCCTCAGCTTTCCTAAATTAGTGAATGTCCTGTAAATATACTTTTAAAGCTGTGCGGACGTGTGCACGCGCGCAAGGTGGATGCTGAAAGAAAGTACAGTATACTATACCCATTTTGTCTGCTTTGACGAACCCTGTTTGCGCGCATTTGGATTCCGTGATTTCGTCCGCGTTATTCACATCAATCAAAGGGCTCTACTAAGAAATGAATAACTTGCCTCATCTTACTCCACTCCTTCAAGTCTAATTGACACTAAGATTGTAAACCAAGAGCGCGTGCCGCATCCGGAAGTGCTTGCACAACATTACGTTATCGGTTTATCTGGAAAAATGTATATCTGTAAAATTATCGTTATCAAATTATCGCCCAGCACTACTACAACGCAAAAGTGCTATAGAAATAAATTTGAATTAAGTTTAATTTTTTATTTCATGAATATTAATGAGTATTCTTAAAGGGACACTCCACTTTTTTTGAAAATATGCTCATTTTTCAGCTCCCCTTGAGTTAAACATTTGATTCTTACAGTTTTGGAATCAATTCAAGCTGATCTTCGAGTCTGGCGGTACCACTTTTAGCATAGCTTAGCATAAATACATTGAATCTGATTAGACCATCAGCATCGCGCCAAAAATAACCAAAGAGTTGTGATATTTTTACTATTTAAAACTTGACTCTTCTGTAGTTACATCGTGTACTAAGACCGATGGAAAATTAAAAGTTGTGATTTTCTAGGCTAATGTCTCATTCTGGCGTAATAATCAAGAACTTTGCTGCCGTAACATGGCGCAATAATATTACGCAGTGCCCGAAATTAATCCCCTGCTATTGAAAGATACTTAGGGGATTATTTTAGGCTGCTGCGTAATATCATATCAAAAATATTGAAACTCTTTGGGTTTTTTTAAGCGCTTTGCTAATGGTCTAATCAGATTGAATGAATTTTGCTAAGCTATGCCAAAAGTGGCACCGCAAGACCCGGAGATCAGCTGAATGGACTCAAAAACGTTAAAAAAAAAACGTCTCTCTCCAGGGGAGCTGGAAAAGTAGCATATTTAAAAAAAAAAAAAGTGGAGTGTGTTTATTTTGTTTTTAAAAGATAATATATTTTTAATATTTACCTGACTCCACGTACTGATGCTGCACTGAAATTCCACTCATGGATCCCTTTCTAACACAGGCAGAGAGATTTGTAATATACAAATATGTTTTCACATCATTCAATAACCTTTACAGATATTAACCATTTTTCCACGGTTAGTACAAAAATTAGTTTGGTATTCCTCTAGTTTTGACTAACGATGTATTTAACGTTACAATATAAGTCTGTGAAACTATCGCAAGCAATTACGCCTAGATATCAGAATTATCAATCAGATTATGTGTTTTAATTGATGAAAATCTAAATGAATTGGTAATGTATGTATGAATGGATTACTTGATCATCAGGGGTCACGTGCCAGATGGAGAGCGTGTTTTCCTCAACATCATTGTTTATGGAGAGGTAAGACGGTTGGTAGATTTTAGTAGGCTCTAATATCAATACCTGCATAAAATAAACATTTTCATCATTTTAAATATAACAACAGACAACATTTGCATAAAAAATATGGCTAGTAGATTGAAAACCTTTTTTTGTAACTTGCATCTTAAATCACAATTTATTTATTTATTTTTTATATAAATAGCTTTTACTCTACATACATGATTTGAGTAACCCCAGATTTGAAATATAAACATGATAATGCACAGTTCATGTACAAAAATATAAAACATTCATGAATATTAGGAGAAATTATATCTACATTTGAGATTTAATTGAAATCTATTGTAATTGATAAATCCCTCTGCACCATTATGATCTTAAAACTGTATTAGAAAGGATTATATCCGGTCACAACCTTTGGCTGATGAGTATAAATGATGCTATGAACAGTATAAAACAGCCTACATGTCTGTCTAAAAGAAAGAAAATTACAAATACGATCTTCTAAAATATCTTGACTAAGTTTCCCAATGTTCCTCAAGTGTCCTTACTGGAAAACGGACAGATGTCACATCTTTTTGAGTTGATTCCACCATGAAGTCCATCCAAAAGTCCACAAGCTCCTGTTTAGGAGCCTGTTGATCTGTACTTGGTTTACTGAAGTGTTTATAAATCAGGATGGTCTCAACCAGCGAACGCAGATACCTAAAACACACACACACAACACAATAATAAACTTCAATCACACAACCATTTGGAGATCTAGATTTTCTTAAAGTACCCCTGTAGTTGATAATTGTATCACTTTATGAACATCCCTACTTTGAATGCAAGTATGAGCAATATTACTATTGATGTTTGCCTTTACTTCTCAGGATGTTCATGGGCAAAATTCACACATAACAATGTTTAGTGAATAGATACCAGATGGGAGCTTTGATTTTGAAGAGTTTCTCAGAAGCTTGAATGACCCGTGTGTTGTCACAGGCGAGAATACTGGCTCCTAGAAAGAAACCCACGTCCCAATAACTCTGTAACTTATCCAAACTGCCCTTCTTGCCCAGGAGGCTGCTCAGCTTCACCCCTACAAAACACACATATGGATCATGAGGTGCATTTAAAGTCACTTTACTATATCTAAAAAACAAACAAACATTATAAGCTACCAAAATGTACTTGCTTTACCTCCAAAATATACCTGAAATGTACCTTTATTTTACTGACGTCACCATGACCACACATACTACACAGTTACTGTTAATATATAGGCCTATTTGATTAGGTAATGTTAACCACAAGCCAAACAGATGTTTAGTCAATAGTCCCTTTCACACATACAGTCTTTACTGGTAATTTACTGGTAAATTGCAGTTAACATGTCATGTGTGAACAGAACCTTTCAGGTAAATCTGTGCTCCCAATTTAACAGTAAGTCAGGTTGTAAGATTAACGGTAATTTACCGTTAAGCGCTGTGTGTGAACGAAAAATATAGCATTACCGGCATTTAGATGACGTCATACCGCGCTGACAGATCGGGCGGGCCAATCAGAAAGTTTCTTATACAGGTGACGCGGTTTCCCCCAGACTGTTTACGGACGTTTCCACACACATGTTGCTTAAAAGACGAGCACACCTGAAGTTAACATCCACATTTCTTCACCAAAGTTGTTTAAAACAGCTTACCATCTAATTGCCGACGTCCTTAGCACACCATCTGTGAAGCCTAACGTGCAAACGCGCAGGTTCCGTTTGACGCCGCCTAACGCAATGTTGTTGGGTCACGAGCAACTTCGCGACCGTTTGCCACAGATGTGAAAACAACAAAATACGGACCGTGAATATTAAGTCATAACCCGCCGTTTACAAATACGACACGGACGGAGCTCGCCGGCCGCGCTACAGGTAACTTCCGCTTTCTCTCCGAGTTTACCGGTATTTTGATACTGATGTGTGAATGATGTCTTACTGGTAAAAAGACGGAACGTCACTCCATGTGTGAACAGCACATTTTTGTATTTACTGGTAAATTCATTCTGGTAAATTCATGGTAATTTACCAGAATTACTGTGTGAAAGAGGCTATTGCTTGAGGCTGCAGATGTAAGTAGTGCAGGTTCACACGAACACATTTATGAGAATAAAAGCAAATAACTGACATAAAGCAATAGATCTGGTATGGAACGATACTTAGTTTCATCAAACAAATAAATCATGATGGATAAAACAAGTCTAGGGATGGGTATAATTTAACAGATTTACTACTCTTAGTGGTGGTTTCCCGGACAGGGATTAGCTTAAAACAGGACTATGGCTTAGGACTTATAGGCCTTATAACTACAGGGTTCCCACACCTTAGTTAACTTCAAATTCAAGGACCTTTCAAGGACTTTCCAGGTCCAATACCCTCAAATTCAAAAACTAAATGTGGGGACACATTTCAAGTAAGAGCAAGGTTACATCGTGTTACCTTTTAAGATACATTGTTACAGTTCCCTTTTGAGGGAACTCGTGCTGCGTCACTGCAAAGACACTTTAAGGACACCTTCAGTGGAAAGTGTGTCTGAATGTGTATATCAAATTCAACCAATGGCTTAATGACAAAGACAGGGTGACGCGGGAGCCAGGAAGTATATCGCTATCTGAAATCTTCCCAAAGACGGTGTTACAGGGACGCATGAAGTATGGCAAGGGAGACGCAGCGTCTCGTTCCCTTCCCCTTTTGGTCCTCCACATTTGAAGGTGTATATAAGACTCAATACCTCCACACTGTCTGTCAAACATACCTACTTTACGCAGCTCAAAGCACGAGTCGAACTGATTCCCTGCAGCCAGCAACAACACGGCATAGTTTATACCCGAATGCAACGTGGGCTCCGATTCGAAACCTCTCTTAAACCTGTAGGCCAACAAGAGAGAGAGAGATTATATCACTGAACATCTGTTACTATAGCAACATCCGGAGTGAATCTTAAAAAAAACTGTCAAGAGCAAATGTACCGCTCGTAACTAAAAACGAACAAAATGAAGTTTGCATAAATATCTAAGCCTATTTCAGGACCCTTAAGGTGTTTATGTTAACATTGTTATGATTAATTAAACATTTAGGGCCAGACAGCCTTACCAGTATATCCCATGATCTCTGCTCTCGGTGTCAGCGAAATGAGAATCAAGGAACATGTCTTTATAGATTCGGCCCACCAGGCAATAAATGTCAGATGCCACCTGCTCATCCGAGTTTACTAAAGGCAACATGATGTCCAAAGCTTTCTGTCTGTCATCAGGCAAGTTCCTCCTGCAGAGAGATTACAAAAGAGATGTTGACTTAAGCACTTTATATGGTTTTATATCCAAGTCAAATATTTTCTGGTGAAATTGAAGTATGACGTGAGCTCTCACCTGTTGAGGGCAAAGGCGTAATGAAACTTTATATGAGGATGAGCCATGGGGTCAAAGGTTGGCAGCTTGTCCAGTGTTTCAACTAACTTCACAATGGATTCATAATCCTAAAGATCCACAAAAAACACCAAACATAAGAAACACTAATAATTACACAATGCTGTTACTCACACAGAGTATTAAAATTTAGCTTTTTATTTCTGACCTGAGACCAGAATTGTATGTTGTACAGGTTATTTACAACAACCTTATCTTACCTCGTTCTTATTTTCTTACTGACTGAACTGTTTGTTTCTCCATGGCCCCGTACACACCGCAAACTTTTGGGAGTGAATCCCCTAAATGATCTTTCCATGTGTGTACAGAACAAGACTTACTCCCGAAAACGGATGATTGACACAGAGGTAACCATAGCAACATTTTGCAACGGCTATCATTCACAGCTTTGACCAAAATAATAAAAAATAATAAAACAGCGTTATGTTTTGCAATAAACCTCCGTCTTGGCGTTGTGTGTTGTACGCATTTGTGAAGCTGCTTCTATCAGCGCTGTCTTGCAGTAATGCCAGGTCCTCAATTTTTTGGTACATGCATACCATTGTGGCACTTAACCGTTTATGGCTCTTGGCTCACAGAGTGGTATTTGGTGTTATTAAAGTGAGAAGATCTTTGAGGTAAAGCATTTGGATTTAGTTTGGTTTATTATTGGATTTTTCTTTTTGAGGTATTTTTCATGCAAGATCTAGCATTTATTTTTTTCAGAAGAGATATCTGTCGTATCCATGATGCACGTTTAAATACCTCATCAACAACTAGTTGTTCAGTTCAGTTATGTACACACAATGCAGATTTTCTGTAAAAGCGGTTGTCACTACCTGGCCTCGTCCACACTGCATTTAAATTCGGTTGTCACTTCACCTTTTAGTGCTTAATCCTGTTTTTTACAAACACACTTCAGTAATGTACGGGACTGATAAACAAATTCTACAACCGAATTAACTCCCACAAATGCATTTACAGAAAATCTGCATAGTGTGTACATAACCGAACTGAACAACTAGTTGTTGATTAAGTATTTAAACGTGCATCAGGGTCATTACAGGTCTCTCTTCTGAAAAAATAAATGCATAGAAAGGGAAAAAGTCTTCTGTATGCACGGTGCAGAAAATGACAGAGGCACGAACGTGGATAGTGGACTAGTGTTGCCAAATATTGCACAAAAAAAATACAGTGAACAAGAAAAAAAACAATAATAAAACGATATAAATGATTAAAGGCGGAGTCCATGATGTTTGAAAGCCAATGTTGATATTTGAAATCACCTAAACAAACACACCCCTACCCCAATAGAATCTGGACCTTCTGTTGATAGACCCGCCCCACCAGGGCATGAAATTAACACCCGACCACGCGCCAAATGCGGGTGGATTTTGCAATTGGCGTGTAACACTGTCAATCTACTAGCCACATTGGCGGGTAGCCAATGCGAATCAGTGATGCGCGGGTCATTGTATGACCAACCCACTACCGACCGACATTTTCAACTTTTCATAGATTCGGCTCTTTCGGCTCCAGCCCCGGCTCTACATTTTAGTGATGGCAGTCCGGCTCTTTTCATAGATTCGGCTCTTCTGGCCTCTACGGTACGGTCCCACCCTTGCCTGTGTCTGAAGATTCGGCTCTGCTCGTTCACTACAAAGAATCAGCTCTTAGAGCCGGCTCGTTCGCGAACGACCCATCACTATAACCCGCCCGCAATTGTTCAAAATAGTTTTAAACTCGACCGACTGACCACGGCCTGAATATCATTAAAATATTTTTGGACGACTCGACCCGCTCATTTCTTATCAACCTGCGCATATCAACGATGCAAATTGAGTGACTCATTAAGAGGATGCGACTTCTGTTTCGCAACGTTCATGCGATTGGAAAGAAGATGAGGCACTTCTCTGACTACGTTTGGATGTGCGAGTAAGTATTAAACTGTTGTGAGATCTGATGAGAATGCAATGCTGACATAGGCTACTGTACAATCGCAGTTGCACAGATGTGTAGTGCTGCTGTGACGGATCAGAACTCTTGATGTGTAAACTTACTATGCCTTATACTGTAGTACATTAACATACATTTTGCGAATATAGTAATGAAAAACAACGTATGTGCGGCGTTTATGTGCGCAGTTTGTGCCCCCTCTGTCTCTGTGTGCGTGCGCGGGTTTAAGGGGACATAAAATCTTTCTGCTCTCGACGGGGCACATATAAACAAAATGATCTCAACAGTATTAATTTTCTAATAAAAAATTTCTTTATGTCTTAAGTGTATGTATAGAGAGTCAAAAACCAAAAAAGTCTTTGCTGGTCTTAAAGAGACAGTAACCTCAATTAACCTACTTAAGTCTGTGTCATTAATGTTATTCAAACAACCTAAGACAAAGAGAAAATCACTTTTGTAGCTCTGAAAAAAAATATATTTAATTCATACAATAAAGACAGTGTTATAATTCACTATTCAGGCAAAAAAAAAACTGGCTGGTAAAAAGTCTCTGTGGCAGGTGGATTTCTAAATCCACCTGCCACAGTGGCTGGTGGTCAAAAAAGTTAACTTCAGGCCCTGCGCCCCACACATACGCAACCCGGTATTTGATTTGATTTTATTGGCTATAAGTGTGTTTTGGTAGTCGGCCCGTCTCCTTTTCCAACGCGTTTTTCAAACATCGTGGACTCCGCCTTTAAAGAGCACCTATTTCGTTGCTAAAATAACATTATTTTGTGTATTTGGTGTAATACAATGTGCTTGCAGAGTTTACACTTTCCACATACCGTACATTTATGTAGCTCCAAATTTCACTCTCTTCCTGAAACGCACAGATATGAAAAGCTCTGTGTCCCTGATTGGTCAGCTAATCGGTACGTTGTGATTGGCCTGAATACCTCTGACATTAGTCGGAAATGTGTCGCTCCTTACCATGTTTGAAAGATTCAGTCACAATGCAATGCTAACAGGAGTTAACCTACAGACTTTAAGTCCAAGTGAGAGGAATTATGATAATGTTGGTCTTGTCTACATCACCAATCCCAGGAAGTAAACTGTTGCCTACAATCCATGTGTTTGTTGTAGTTCAAGAAAAGAGATTTACGTTGGAGACAATAACTGGCGTCATCGTTTACTTTGGGGTTTTTACTTTTGCATATCGTTAAAGGATGTAGGATTTTGGCCAAAACTGGTATTGCAATCACAAAAATTGTGGCTAAAACTGGTACTGCAATCACACAACTGGTGGCCAATACACAAAATGACAACATAAATATCAGTTGAGGGCTGCAACTCCACTTTTTAAATGACAATATCCTGGCCGGACCACTGTTGTCAGTAATATAAGTATTTGAAATGAAAATGATTTCTTAAAGGCGGAGTCCATGATGTTTGAAAGCCAATGTTGATATTTGAAATCACCTAAACAAACACGCCCCTACCCCAATAGAATCTGGACCTTCTGTTGATAGACCCGCCCCACACATAAGCAACCCGGCATTTGATTTGATTGGCTATAAGTGTGTTTTGGTAGTCGGCCCGTCTCCTTTTCCAACGCGTTTTTCAAACATCGTGGACTCCGCCTTTAAAGGCGCTCTATGCATTTTCTGTTTTTGTCAAACAGCGACCCCTAGAGTCGCTGGGGAATACTTACAACTGTCGTAATTTCCCACCCCCACTCTGTACACCTCCGAAAATAATGAACAGGTAATGTTTCACAATTTCATACAAATATAAGGCTACTGCATAGTCTACTAAACTACTGATGATGGTAATAGGATAATAAGAATATAATATAATATATTAATAATAAAGTAGCCTACCGCGTTTTGCTGGCTTATAACGTTTTTACATGATTGCAGCTAAATCACAAGTAAACAGTCTATAGTCTATGTCTACTGTATAACTTCATTTGTTTTTTTATTGTAATTTAAACATTACAAAATGCCATGACAAAGTTAATTGTGTACGTTGCATTATTTCATAACATTGGCCGTTATAATGTCACTATACATGATTACATTATATTTACAACCTCTAGGCTTATTTATGTCCTGATAATTATGTGAGATATTGACAACTGTTGTCATGATAATCGCATGACATACTACAAGTAAGCGCAACAACATAGACCGCAAACAAGTTTACAAATAAGAGATTTACTTACTAGTCCATCAACAAGATCGCCAGATCAGCATTCCTGTTGCATCCAGTGCTGTCTTTTAGCTCATGCCAAGGAGCAAAAGCCTGACCGAGTGGGACTCTTGTCCGGTTCGTAACGCGGTCAAATTCTCTTTTCCTTTTCCTACTCTCTTCCGAACGCGCTTTCTAAACTTTTCCATCTTCGAGCATCACGTCTCAAATTTGCGCGTGCAGTTGTTTTTAAAGGCTTGTTCGGCGTCCTCCCCCGAGCTTCAACAGGAGGATGATTCACCCTACTATGACTTTGTTTACCACTGAAATAACTTTGAAGCTGTTATATTAATGTAAAATAACTGCATAGTGTGTCTTTAAAGTCTAGTGACATATCAGGGTCATTTTATGATTAATTGATATAAATTTCTCACATACTGGTGCTCTAACATGTACTAATACACACTTACACACCAAAGTGTTAAAATTTTAAAACGTAAATCGGACAATAGGTGCTCTTTAAGCGCCACAACGATATGTACGCACAAAAAAGACGAGGATTTGGCAACACTGCAAGGCAGCGCCCTGTGGAGCACCCTCACAAATGTGTACAACACACAACACCAAGACAGTGGTTTATTGCAAAACATAATGCTGTAATATTAAAAAGAAAGTTTGCTGTGTGTAAGAGGTCGCATTTTGGTTGTAGATTGCGGTTGTCAGTCCTGTACATGACAGAACTGTGTCTGTACAGAACACGATTAAGCACTAAAAGGTGAAGTGACAACTGAATTGAAATGCAGTGTGTACGAGGCCCGTATGTATATTGAATCTTAAATAGTAAACCGAGTTATGATGACATGTAGTCCAGTCACCTGAATGTCTCGGTAAGACAGGAGGAGGTTAATAATGACATCAGCTGACAGACACTCCACATTATCAAGACGCTGTTGGATTCGTCTGAGTTCTGCTGCCAGTTCTGCTCCGGTGTAAAGCTCTCGCGCTTTACGAATCTCATTCAGAACCGTCTCACGAAAGTACTGGCTATACAAACACACAAACAACATGTAAAGTTATACTCATATACAGGCAAAATACAAAACTGGTGCAGCACAGGAGGGATATTATCAAAAAAGTAAAAAAAAAAAAAAGATTTTATTTAATTGTATTGTATTCATGAAATTTTTACATAGAAACTTGTGTATGGACTTAAAGCAAATAGAGGAGATAGCAGAAGGATGTACAGTAGGTGATCCTCACCAGGTGTTGGTTTTACACCCGCTCAACAATTGAGTGAGTCTGTCCACCAGTGGCATACAGATGGGTCCCAACAGCGCCTCAAAACTGGGCTGCATCAGTTCACTGAGACCCTTCATCAAACTGCTCTCACAACAGTAAACCTTATTCTGAGGAGTCACCATATACGGGATACATGTGTAGTTCACGTCTGCAGTACACGTCTGGAGATACAAAAGAGACTGGTGTTAAATATCTGACGTAAGTATAAATTAAATGATCTCACCTGCTGGACCCCAACAAATGTTTTTTATAGAGTGGTGGACAGTGATGTATAATACAAATAATCAAAAAGCCAAACAGATGACCTCATCTCAAAAAACAACCAAAAACCAATAGTTCATCACTTGGTTTGGGTTGACCACAGTGGGACCACAGTTTCACAGTTTCATGTGGGGACTTATGGGCAGCATGAAATCCTCAATTCAAACTTATTCAGTAAAAACTCTTGACACTGTATTAAACAATATCTCAAATCTAAAACAGAGAAATGTAGTTTATCCTAAAAAAATACATTACTAATGTCTTCAAAAGGAACACGCCCACATTTTGGGAATTTAGCTTATTCACCGTATCCCAGAAGGCGAAGCACTGCTAATTGGGCGGAGTGATTTGCACAACTCTGACCGAACTCTCTGCTTCTCACAAGGGGGCTTCTCGGGTGCTGTAAGCAAATCACTCCGCCCAGTAGCAGTGCTTCGCCTTCCGAGAACATAGTTCCCAGCATGTACACTGCCAAAAGATCGCTGTGTCTCATACCACCTTGTTATTTGCACACGGTGCGACTACACAAATCACAACACATAACTAGGAAAATGTTCACATTATTTTGTCACTTATTGGGAGCAGTATGCTAGCTGAAGCCATTCACTTCCAGTCTTTGTGCTAAGCTAAGCTAGCGGGGGCTGCGTCAGACAGAGTTACAGCACACACGGAGATGAGAAAGGTATGTATGGAATTATCTAACTCTGGGGGATACGGTGAATAAGCTTCATTCTCAAAATGTGGGCGTGTTCCTTTAAAATTGTATATTAAACATAACAATTTTATTAAGGTTACAGTAAACAAATATGAGGTACAGAAGAGTGTTACACACTTACCATATTCTTTTGACATATGAGCTCCTATAAGAAAGAAAAAACATTTTAATCCAATCATTATCTTGATTTGCTTTCACTTCACTTCACTTGAAGTTTAATGATGTAACACAAAAAATATTTTGCAGTGCATGCTGCTTGTAAGTCAAAACTAAGCTGTAACTTATGCACAGTTGGTGCAACTGACCCCTGGTAGGGCTGGGCGATATTGGGTAAAATTCATATCTCTGTAATTTTGGAAAGAATGATTATATAAAATCAATAATATTGCATGCATAACAACAATATGATTGCTTACATTTCATGGACTATTTGGGTGATTCTCACGAAACCATTGAAACACCACGGCACTAATGATTTTAGCTTTAAAATGTGTAATATAGTAACATTAAAAAGCATCAGAATTAACACAATACTGTGTTCTACCTTGCACAATGTGTGATTTCAACATAAGAATTTATAATTGTACATTTTATCTCATTTTCTGCTGAAATTCTCATTACCGCAATGTGTCCGGCTGTGTTTGAACATGCGTTATGTTGTAATTTAATCAAATAAACACAAAAATATTAAGAAAAAATACATGGATGTTTTGCTAGACTACTTTAGATGACAGAAAAAATATTTACTGAATATTCATGTATAATAATAATGAAGAAAAATTAGGAAAATGATGTGTCCATGCCTGATGTTCTCATCCTCCGCAACACTTTTTGAGAACAGTTTAAGCACACATACAGAATTTTAATTAAGTTTGATTTTGAGTGACCAAGCACATGGACCAGTTACTTCAAGATGGCTACCAGGTAAGATCATTTTTTTACAGTTAATTTGAAATATTGTCTTGTCAGAATGCTTACACGTCA
The DNA here is from genome assembly GCF_027580225.2 of Misgurnus anguillicaudatus. NCBI lineage: Eukaryota > Metazoa > Chordata > Actinopteri > Cypriniformes > Cobitidae > Misgurnus > Misgurnus anguillicaudatus. Next base: position 8,087,840 of record NC_073354.2, read on the forward strand.
TTTGATTAACATTACCGCAACAGATGCTTATTAAATGTTAATTTAATTAATAGAAGCATAATACTTTGATTTTAAATGCATGTGCAGAATCTCCAAATTATGTTCTTTCAGGTTTGTCATGTCATTTTGAAAATATGTCAGTGTTGATGTTTTCTGACTGTTGCGGTAATGAGATTTTTTAGGACTAATTTTTTTAATTATGTTACAAAAAGTGTTAAATGATAAGTAAAAGTTTTTAAATTAATGTTCCCATTTACTCCAGACTTTGTTTTTCAATGTCTGGTGGGAAAAAAAGTAAATTTAAGCAATTTTTACATTTTCATGCTTGACATTTTTAAAACCAAGTTTCGTGAGAATCACCCATTTATAAAAATGAAAATATATGACATTTAATGATTGATCCTTTTTAGGGCTGCACGATTATGACAAAAAAACTTGTTATTGTCGATTGTTCACCTTGATATTGTAAATGCTATTATAGATTACATTGACGTTTTGAAATGTTTTCTTCCTGTGAAACAGGCAGCTGCATGGTAAATTCAAAACATCCAAAACTAAACAATATAAAAGTAAATCACAAATATTATTATGATTTATGTTGTTAGTAAAAAATCCAAAACAAATGGCTAAAGGACACCTCAACTTATCAATTTTAAAATCTCTGATTCACCGCTGTATTTGGTGCCTAAACATACTGCCAAAATGCACAGAAATAAACAAATGGACAGCTGTGATTGAGGCTTTTGGTGATTATGTAATTGTTTCACCCGTAATTGTAATCCCGATTAGTTTTTCGATTAATTGTGCCGCCCTAAACCTTATAAAAATGTAATTTTAGCATTTAAATTGTCACTACATACTGTTCAGTTATTTTATAGTTCTAATGACTTTTTTTTTTTATTTGTAGTAGATGAAATAGTATTTATAACAACATTAATAACAAAGCCGTTGATATGAATGTGTAGAGATTGAGACATGAGAAAGGAGGAGATTGTGACCTGTAGAGAATGCAGTGAGTCGGAGTTAAGGTCGCAGTAGAGGATGATGTTGTTGACCATGCTGAAACTCTCTCTCACACCCAAATGATAGAAGAGTGAAGGCTGTCGAAACGCTTCTGTCATTTCAACCGCTGCGATATCTGTAAACACAGGAATCAGTGTTTCTTTAGTTCATCACTAGTTTTATTATCAAAAACAAACACATTTTATTCTTGACCAATTGTTTTTATTTCTTCTCTTATACTGTAGGTACTATAGTTTTTAACTGATTAGACCCAATTCTCTAAACCCAACAGCACAACAAAATCTTTATCTCAAAGATTGTATGCCTTATGCTGGGTACACACCAAAAGATAATCAGGTTGATTTTCGGCCGATTTCCGCCCTTCCGACAATCCTAGCTACAGGGTTCCCACACCTTAGTTAACTTCAAATTCAAGGACCTTTCAATGACTTTCCAGGTCCAATAGCCTCAATTTCAAGGACTAAATGTGGGGACACATTTCAAGAGACAGCAAGGTTACATTGTGTTACCTTTTAAGATACATTCTTACAGTTCCCTTTCGAGGGAACTCGCACTGCGTCACTGCAGGATGGATGCCTCTAGGGATAAGTGTGTCTTAATGTGTATATCAAATTCAACCAATGGTGAGGTTTAACGACAAAGACAGAATGACGCGGGAGCCAGGAAGTATATCGCTATCTGAAATATTGCCAAAGATGGCGTTACAGGGACACAGGAAGTATGACAAGGGAGACGCAGTGTTTTGTTCCCTTCTAAGGGAACAATAGATACATACGTAACCCGAGACGTTTTCATGTGACAAACACAACTATGCAAAAAAGCATTTTGGTATGAATCAACATTCGCATACAGAAGATACAACAGTTTAGCACGTGCTTTTAAGATATTATCCTACACTACACAGGGAAAACTTCTTGCATAAAACAGATTCAAGCACTTTCAATGACCTGTATCTATGTATATTTTCAAAAACTTCCCAGGGCCTTGAATTTTCCCCACAGATTCACAAAGTTTCAAGGATTCCAAGGACCCGTGGGGACCCTGTCTTGATGGTTCCACAGATTATCTAATCAGATTTCCCTTGGTGTGATGTGTGTTAAGAGTGTCCGAACCTGATTGGAAGAACGTCGGAGCCACCCCGATCGTGAATCATGTTTAATATTTATGATCAGAAATCCTGATGTGTGTGGGGAACCCGGAGGACAAACGTGCGCACGCTCTTAAGATTATCACGTGAAACGAAACATATCCAATCAGAAATTTTTTTTTATCCTAATGTTTGTGATATTTTGAAAATCTTATAAGATGTAAACAATCTTTTGGTGTGTATCCATCATTAGTGTTTGCAAACCAAAAGCAAATGTTTGCACACACAGTAGATTTTATACAAAGTCAATGCAAAGTAGAGGTCAACCGATAGTGGATTTTACGGATACTGATAACTAAGTTGGTCCCTGCTTGCCGATAACAGATTAATGGACCGATAGTTTTTATAATGGATACTGGATAAAAAAACATAACACCCAAATTGAAACAGTGCTGAAATGTATTACAAAAGTAATAAAACAATAGCACTGACCCATGAAAATGTGCTAAATGTATAAACAAAAATATTTATTATATTAATAAGTACTGAAGAAACTTCTATGAAATAATCCCGCTGGTAACATTCAAATGACATGAATGTATATTATGTGTGTACTTTATTAGCTTCTGTTTAAACATTTAACTATCATCTAATAAAGACAACAAAATATGTATTGCAGTGAACCGAAATCAGATTTTGATTTGTTGGATATGTTAATGTAGCTTTCTCTCATTATTAACTTAAAATATGGATAAATCATAGATAAGAGTAACCAGTCGGATATAAACGAATGCAAATCAATGATAATAATCATGACATTAAAAATGTGGCTTGGATTTATCTGCGTGTATTTTTGTGTAACTGTTTGAGGTACTACTAATATTAGCGTCCTGTCAGCCTTGACGAAAAACTTTGGTTCCTGTTATTGTTTCTTTGCTAACGCAGCATATATTTAGCAAATTAATTACTTCATGATGATAAGAGGCAATGGATGCACTCAGAAAAACTATCGGCAAGGATTTTTTGCCGCTAGCCTATTGTTCCACCAATGAACTATTAGTGCCGAACACAGATATAAAAAACATCATTGTGAATGTAGACATTCCTCATCGTGCAATGTTTTTATTTGCACAAATGACGTGAAAAAACAAGTAATCCCGGCGAGTAATCTAGAGCGAGTAATGTAATGCTAACGTTCAGTTCACTTTCAGTGCGCACACACACACACCATTAGACTGCATGATGAAGAAAAGAGACACAATTAGTCAGAAACTCTCTGGTGCAAAGACATATCACAGAAATATCTGTGGTTAATATACCATATAGACGGTTTCAGCAGTAACAACATAAACAAGCAGCTGTCGTGGTCTGCACGTAACTTCCGGTAAACTCCGCTAATAATAAATAACAACAAAGTACTTTAAACGTAGTTTATATATAACAGGCAAAAAAAAACACATAGATTGCCTACGAAACCAAAACATTTGTTATTTTCGATGAGGCATTTGTTCAAGAGATCAGTTTAGCAACTAGTCAGACCATTAAAAAAACAAAACCGAAAGTAGAGTTCGGATCCAGACGTGTATCACGTGCGTCCGATGAAACAGTCTATAACTAAATATCACCGAAAATAATGACAAAAAGTCTACATTCAGCACATTAAAAATGAAATTTTCCTAATTATGGGTCAATAATATAACAGCTTTTGATACATATATTATGCTTAACATCTCATCTCTAGTCTGAGGAACAGATAATCTAAGAGCTTCACTGAAGACTACACACCCTTTTAATCTACAGCAAAGACTTTAAGCTACTGATCTTTAAAGGCCAAACCACATCTGACACTCGCCAAGAGTCACAGGGTTAAAAGGTTTTACAGACAGATGAATGTTCGAGATGTTGAGCTATATCATGTTACGGAGGTCAATGACACTTACTGTAAGAGAAGTGTTACAAAAAGATGACGCTTCACCTGCCTAACTAAAGGTCGACACAACTGTGGATGAAAGCATACTGTATAAAGTTTTGAAGAATACAGCACTTAGATAAAACCAAATATTTGTAGTCATTTGTACAGTTAAAAACACTTTACTGTGATTCTTGATAAATGTAGTAAAACTTGAATATCACTGTGATCTCATGATAGTGGAAATACCATAAGCAAGGCTTCGGACTGCGCATTTTGCGACCAGTTTTTGAGACCGCACAAGCAAGTACTCGTGCATATGAATTTTCTTCTAGTTGTTATTTCATGTTAAAGAACTAGCGCTCAAGTCTGCAATGGCAGATTTACAGTTTACAGTAGGCATGGGCGACATGGGCAGTCGTCTAGGATGGCATTTTGTGAGGGAGCAGCACAGGGCACCCGTGACAAAAAAAAAAGAATGCTGAAAATCTAGTGGGTTTTTACCGCTCATTTGTTAATCTATCGATGGGCCTACTCAGCCCCGTGTGAAGTCTAACACACCTTATCAGATCCCAAGCAGAAAAGTGAGGAGGCGCGGGGTCATTGCAGAGATAACAGATAGAGAAAGAGAACAAAAGAACCTCTAAATTAACACAAAAACACTATAGATGAGAATAAAGGTCTTAGACATCAGGGTAGGGTTGCACCAGTCGTTCGTAAGTTCTTAAACTGGGACGTTAAGTCCAAACTAGAGGCTTAGTAACTACTAGTTAGTTTATAACTAACTCTTTACTTTATTCGGTTGCACCATTTGTTCTTAAGGCAGAAAGTGGCTAGTAGGTAGTAAGCTCTCCGTAAAGTAATGCGTTGTCGCATAGAATGACGTCTTAACCCAATCACAAGCCTTATAATGGGTAAACAGGAAATATTCTGAACAGTACGTGATTTCAAACTCATGCTTGACTCGCCTAAACTGAAAGTTAAAAATGACGTTAAAGCAAACGTTATCGAACTCAAAACATTACACTTTTAATTGAAAATATCTATCCCACACATGGAGGAGAAAATAAACAGGAAGAAATTTTAAATCTTATTTTAATTGATGGATACACAGAAAATTCATTAGTTCTTCAAAACTCCTTGACGAACTTGCGGCTCATTATAATTTATACGAGCTCATCGATGTAATATAATCTGGCTGACATCTTATTCCAATCGTTATTCATAGACAAAGGCTTCCGTATTAAACTAAACGTTTAAACTAAGTTCAATGGTGCAACACAAAAACATTTAGTAGTGTGTAAGTTGTAACTTAGTGCCCATTTACGTCGTACCTAACTACTAACTGGATAACACTTTATATAGCTTACTGTATATACACACTTAGAAATAAAGGTACAAAACTGTACCTTTTCTGTCACTGGGGCTGTACCCAAAGTTTCCGTTTGGTACCTTTATAGGAATACAAAACAGAAAACAATTTTGGGTAGATTACTGTACCTTAAGGACCTACATTCTTAAAGGGGTGGTTTCCCGGACCAGGATTAGCTTAATCCAGGACTAGGCCATAGTTTAATTAGGAAATATAACTAGTTTTAACAAACATGCCTTACTAAAAACATTACCTGTGTGCATTTTGAGGTAAAACAAAGGGCACTGATGTATTTTAAGATATGTCAGTGCAAGTTGTTTTCAGTTTGGAGAGCTCTTAAAAGTGTTTAACTCTAGGACTAGTCTAATCCCTGTCCTGGAAACCGCCCCAAAAAGTCAAAATGTGGACCCTAGCTGTCAGTGGGGCAGCACCCTTTAAGAAGGTAATTGTATGAACCATTAGTACAGATATGTAAACCTTTAGTACTAATATGTATCTTTGAGATACTAATATGTATTTTTGAGGTACTAATAAGCTCTCTTTGGTCCCAGTATGTACCTCTGAGGTACTAAAAATAAAATCCCTAGGTGCAAAGCAGTACTTTTGAAAGGGTACAGCCCCAGTGACAGAAAAGGTACAGTTTTGTCAAATCAATTACAACCTAACTATAGTGATCATATTTACTATCAGCACAGGAAATGTCTAGGGCTAATCTATATTTGCTGATATTTTGTACATTTTGTTGTAAATTAGGTTTTTATGCCTTATGCCTAGAATCAATCAAGGAGGTTGTATTTGGGTTATAACTTCCTATTTTGAAAGTTTGATCAATTGTGCATAATGACATGTGCAACAAATACATATTGGTTTCCTGGACAGAGCTTATCTTAGTCCCAGACTAAAATGCATGTTTGTGAAAACCACTTGCAGTGAAAATACGTCAGTGCCATGGATTTGTCTCAAGATGCACACCAGTATTGTTTTTTGTAAGGTATGTTTGTACAAACTACGTAAATGTCCTAACATAACTAAGGCCTAAGTTCAAGAATTAACATCTGGTTAACATTTGTATTTATACGGCATTCGCATTTTAACTTCAAATGGTGCACAAACACAAACAGACAAACAAAATGTTAGGAAGTCAATAAATGTCAGTGTTTGTTTGTGGTTTGTTTCTATCGGGCCTGTCCCGAGGGCTGAGATCTATGTCTTAAACTTTGCATTTAAATATTAGCAGGAAGTCGGTTCCTGTTTGCGGGCATCTGCGTCGAATCGCTTTTACAGCTGTTATTTCGGTTACCCCAAAAGGAAACAGACACAACAGTAAAACTGAGCATAGTGTGTAACATCTGTGTGTTTGAATACACATACATATATGACATTTGTTTATATAATAAATACTGTAAATTCAAAGTATGACATGTCACATTGATTTATGAGCAGGAAAATTTGTGACACTGAAAGAAACATGTCTACATTTACAATCATGTACAGTATTTAACTTACAGTGCATGCACGCTGTACATTACAGTAAGTGTGTTCACTGGGATTCAAACTATACATTTTTGCACTGCTAACTTAATGGTTTATCAACTGAGCTACAAGAAGACTAATGGTGGAAAGCTATACAGTTAGTAGTAGAGAATAGATAATGATTTTAATGAACTTTAACTTTAAATGTAGTGCTGTATTTTAGTAAGATTAAAGTGTTTTGTGTGATAGAGCTCAGAGCTAACAAATGTATAGCCAAAACATTGGAAATCTGTTTCCGATTTCACACATGCAAATTTCTTCCTGATTTCTCGCATGTAAATCTACTTTGGATTTGCCTGCGTGTCCTGCAGAGCTGTGGTGTAGGGATGGCAAACTCAAAATTTTCTTGACCGACCATCTAGCCTCATTAGCCGGTTGAAACCGGCTACCCGATTAGTTTAAAATATGCTACGCTGTTTGAAATAACAGCCATTTCGAGCCGCGCCTGCAATTTCGCAACTCTGTTGCATCTCTCTGCCACTCTGCCTCCCGCTCACACACACAATGCCCCTGCGTCACTTTTTTAAAATACCCTACAGCGCGAAACAGAAGTCCCACATACGCGGCGCAGAGAGAGCTTGTATGTAATCACAGAACAAATGACTCCTTAGTTTCGAAATGGTTTGGGTACAAGGTGATCGCGTTGAAAATAAAGGCGTTTGTAGTTCATTTTAGAAGTTCATTTGAAACATTGCTGCGGCTCATTTAAGAAAATGACAGCTCCGAAGAGACGCCACTTAAGTAAAAGACGCACCAACAAAGGCAGATCTAACTCACAGTGTGCCTTCTAATAACGACCAGAACAACTTTTTTGTATAATTAATAGTATTTTTATTTAAAAAAAAACAAGTGTCAACTACTGTTAACGGCAACATGGACGATGCAATGCTCTGCTGATGCGAGCCGCGAGAAAGCCCTTGCAGCAAAAGATATTTAATGCTAATGTATGAGCGCCTCCATGTCATGGTTATTATATTGTCTGCTATATTCGCTTTTAATTTATTAAATGCATGCAATTGGTTGATGAAACATTAAGATACAATTTATACAAAACGAAATTCACTTTAAAGAAAGGCTTTCTACAAAGCAAAACAAGTAAATGTTAATAATTTGGAATACAATCAGGAGAGAATTTCGTTAATTCTAACTGTAGTAGCGTTTAGTCCATTGTCTATAATAGGCTTATTTAGAGATCACTTTTTTTTTAACCGACAACTTTGACCGATTAACGTTGATACGGTCAAACGGTCATCGGTTAACATACCTACTGTGGTGGTATTACTTTATTGGTTTTTGTATACGGTTATCAAGTCCATAACCCCTAGGGCTGCAAAACGATGAATTGTTTACATCATATATGTGTGTGTACTGTGTATAATAATAATGTATATATAAATACACACAGATGTAAGTATATATACATTTTTACATGTGTTTATACATTTTTATATTTAAATATAATTTATATTATATATAATTATAACCACTTTATATTTAAATAGATTTTTTCTTACAATTCTAAATGTATGTGTGTGTATATATATATACATTATTATTATTATTATTATACACAGTACGCACATATGATGTAAACAAAAAAATGTATTCTGCAAACGATTAGTCGCAATGAATCATTTTGCAGCCCTAATAACCACACATTGTAACAAAGTAACTTAGCAGACACTTTTATATTAAAATAACAAACTGCACTAATAAAATTTATTTTGGGCTGTCAAAATTTACGTTAACGCACTAACGTAAATTAATTTTAACGACCCTAATTTAATTAACGCGCGATTAATGCAACGCACTTTGCCTAGCCCGTTGTCTGTAAATCGAGACGCAGCCTTAGACAGTAAATGTGACCCGTGGAGTCTAAATAAGTAATGTGCACAGCACAGTTTAATTTTGAGCTACTTTTGAGGCAAAAGAAAGTAAAAATGTTGACTGCTGATTAGGAGTATTAAAAACTTGAAAATGGTTAAATTAAGATAAAATATCGAACAGACAAAAATATGCCATTAATTTCAGGAGTTAACTCATGACAATCATGCGATTAATCTAGATTAAATAGTTTAATCGATTGACAGCCCTACTAATAACACAACCATCCAATTTCCATGGCAGGTAAATACAAGTTGTAAATTCCTCAGGGCTAAAACACTCAAGCAAGATAAAAGTCCACTTCAACATGAGTCTAATCACACTGAGGCCTATTGAACAGCAAAGCCAAGATTAGTTGATGAATACAGGGCAACAGGTGACGGGTTTTTATGGCAAGTGCGTTTACTAATGTGAAATCTAAAAAATTTGAGTATTGAACAGATGTATCTAAACTTCAGTTGAATAAGACACCAGTGCTGCAGGATGTCTCACATAACAACAGCATCAGTGATGATTTATAAGCAAACCACATTAATAACTCAAATACTGAAAGAGACTTCTCAAGCAGAACCACACAAAATCTACTTTCACCTAATCAAATGTCACTGAACAACTTGCACACAAAAAACTGTGTTGGACGTGCTTTGTCAGAAAAGTCATATGCAAGCTTTGCTCCATGAATAAGAAACTGAGTTGAATGCGCTCGTGAAGAAAGCCACAGTATCAAATAATCAGGAAGTCATTGATGGTCCAGATAAACATTATAACTGTGCAAGACAATACAAACTCATGTCTATAACAATAAGTCTATTTAAACGCACCTGTTTTAATGTTTGTGAGAGTTCATTCAGTGATGATTTATTAAACACTGCTGTTGTAAAGCAAATGTCTTTGTTGCACATGCCACAATAGCACAACAGTTTTATTTATAACAGTTTATTTGTATTTGTGAACCCCTGTAAGTGATCTGGAATTTAGGGTAATAGGAGAAACAAACCCAGTGTGAACTTAAGAAAGTGTGGCGTCAGGAGTTCAGCCATTCAGGAGTATTGACCATCTTAAAGTTGTAAATGGAAAAAATTATTTGATTAAAATTTTATAGTCACAGGTCATTACTTTTTCACAGCAATCAGTCTTTCAGTATAAGAAAAGAGTTGCTTTCTCTGCAAATGCATGCAACAAAATGACAAGAAATCCTAAAGAATTCAACACCGATGTTCAGATAACAGTTCAGAGTCAGACATAAAATCACTCATCAGAAGCTGTAAAAAGTTACCAACCTATCCTCCAACTCATACAACCATTCAGATTGTTTATCCCCAAATAAAACATAAAGATGTGTTTAATAAATTAGCATCTTTACCGGCAGCAAGTGTAACTTAATATACTGGGCTATAATTTAGGAATGATGAAATGTATTGGGATATTATTTTCTATTTAAACCAAAATTACTGGTATTAATATTACACTATTCAGCCTTTTTTAGCAAAAAAAAAAAAACATTAATTACATAATATAAAACATTTTTGCAAATATAAAAATAATATATATATATTTTTTCAAATATTAGACATATTCCAAGTGTACCAAGGTCAAATGATCGATTAATATGAGGAAAAGACGCAAAAGTGATCACTACCTGCTGTAAATATTAGATCGGGTTTGTACGCTGTACAATAGATGAATAGATTATCTTAAATATCTCTAAAACTATAAATGTTTATAAACCATCTCTAATCTTAAAAAAATAAGGAAATTAAATGTGTCTAATCCGCAGGTTATCGGTTATCGCCAAGTACGGACCAACCTAGTTATTGGTAAAATTTAAAATCGGTCGACCTCTAGTTTCAAGGCTGTTTGCCTTATGCATCAGATTAGACGCATTTAATTTCCAGATTTTTTAAGAACTACAGACTTGTATCAGAAAATACCACAGCTGTGACCTAAAACCAAAACAAAACTTTTGTGTAGAGACTAGAGTAAAATATCTCCAAACTGGTACAAAACATCAGATAAACAAATGCTCAAGTTAATCTATTAATAAATAAAGCGGTTCACATGTTGAAATCAAATACAAGACCCATTGTCTTTACTACAATTTAGATTAGGTTTTCCGAATCAGTGGGTTCTCATTCAACCTGACAAATAATGTACAAGTTAAAATTAAGATAAAATCATCAAGATTTATCAAAACACTGTGACTAACATTCATTTACATGTTTCATGTAGTTGTTCTCAACAGTAAGGTCATCTGATGACCTGAGGTTAACATGAGGAGGTTTCGGCAAGTTTCTGCTGTAAGGTCACCGACAGTGTGTCATATTTACTGATAATGTTCACGTTTTCATGGCTTATGAACATAACCATTTGTTGTACTGAACATTGCTGTTGCAAATGCTGGATAATTAACATCAACATAGTAAAGTTATTAGGCTGGAATACACTGGTGGCTTTGTGTAAACTGTGAGATTAACTTCAGAAAAAGTGCTAAAAATAATACATCACTGTATGCCACAACATTTCAGCAGAAAGTCTTCTAACAAAATCCTAACCATGTCGACCAATCAGAAGCCTTAAAAAAGTTTATCAGCAGCAATATTTTGGCTACATCGGTCCTTGCACAGACTCGCCTCACGTACAACAAAGGAGGTAGCGGCGAGCAATCTGACATCAAACACAAGATCAGTGCGCACTCGCCATAATCTCCAGTTTCACCGCTACACGAATACACTGCAACCGGAGTTTCTGGAAATTTTCACCCTAAGGGTTTTCAAAAAGGTTCAGTTTCAGTGACCTGATACTGCACATTCGTGTGGACGAATGGCCAAACCGCATAAAAAAAGCTGCAGTTCTGTGTGAAGAGGGCCTTAAACTTAATTTAATTAGGCTATCTTAATCAAAAACAACTTGCACTGACACATCTTAAAATATACCAGTGCCATTGTGATGCAAAGTAGTAGTTTTCTCTAAGGCACATTTATTAAATCTACCAGTACTTAAATTTAACTAAAGCTAGTCGTGGCTTAATCTAACCCTTGTCTATGAATCCAGGCCTAAATCTGTTCTATAGACCGTTTCATCGGGCGCACGTGCGTCTGGTCCGAACTTTACTTCCGAATTTTGTTTAATGGTCTGACTAGTGGCTGAAACTGAACTCTTAAACAAATGCCTCGTCGAAAATAACAAATGATTCGGGTTCTTATGGAATCTATGTGTTGTTTATTTTGCTTGTTATATAAATCAACTGCTTTAAAAGGACTTTGATGATATTTATTCTTCACGGAGTTTACCGGAAGTTACGTGATGACCACGAAAGCCGCTTGTTTATGTTGTTACTGCTGAAACCGTCTATATGCAGGTAATGTAAGCTTCTGTACAGTTCAGTGGTAGAGCATTGCGTTAGCAGCACAAAATGTCATGGGTTCGAACCAAAGGAACACATTCTGATTAAAATAAAGTAGGCCTGTTAGTCACTTTGAATAAAAGTGTCTGCCAAATGCATAAATATAAATTAACAAATATTATTTCTTCCATTGAGTTTTAAAAAAGCCTCTATCCCTCCCATTTTCCTGTTTGCATTTGAAAATATCTCATTTTCTTTTCCCTTTTAACTTCTACCTTATTCCCACTGCCATCTTTCAATAACATGCCTTCCAATGTAGTTAACATTTTGGTTGTTTTTACAAATCTGTGCTTTTTCTGCAGTTCAGTCTTGAGTTTAAATGAAGTTTCAGTGCTAAAGTAAAAGTTTGAATGCCAGTCGTTGCACTCCACCCTGGCTGTGTGTGCAGCATGTGGGCGAGGGCTTCAATCATATCTCACTTCATTCCAAGAAAACTTAAAGATTGAACACTATGTACAGTAAAAAACCAAAACACTTTTGACAACTAGTTCAAGACCATATCTGACATTCCAATGAATCATCCAATGAATTAAACTAACATAAACCGCAGAATCTCGTGCCGCATTCAGTGACCAAACTAGATTCACAGCAATGTTGATTCAGCAGCAGCATTCACCTTTATTTACAGGACAAGCCCAAAGATCCGGTAGGAATTCTCACCTGCATTGTAAAAGTGATCAAGAACTGATGTTTCCCCAAAGTCCAGCATCCCGAAGTGGATTATCTCCAGTTTACAGCCCACAATGTCACAAGCATCCTTCAGACATTGTAATGCCATGTCCTCCGGGCTATGAGATTGGCTCATTTCAGAGTTTCTCACGTATACCACTGTCACGGCTCTATTCTTACATTTACCCGTGGCCAGCAAGTTGTCAGAGGGGCAACAGGTAACCCCCGGGTTGGCACTTTTACAGATGGCGGTGTCATGCCAGTGGCTCACGGCACCGCAATTCACAGCGGCGCTGCTTTTCCCTTCCATTGAGTCCAGGGGTTGGCCGAAAGATGGCACAGAAAAAGATATGCCTTCGTGATCCGAATTCATTTTTCATCGGTTTGAGGTAAATGACACCCAACCCCTTTGGTGCAGAAGCTCAGTCTGCATACTTCATCGCTGACACCTCTGGTATCTATACTAGTGACACTAAACAAACAAATAAAACTCCCGTGACGTCAGTAGCGACGATTACGGTTGCATTTTCACTTAAAAACGCTAAAATCTCGTGGTCTGGACGATGAAATCGGTTAAAAAATCTGCTGCAAAGATCTGTTGTGAAGTGGCACACTCGTCACGACTCAAGGATCCGAAACCGACGCGTTTCCAACAAACTCGCATGCGTTTATCGTTGTGCGTGTAGTTCTTGAAGTGAACGCGAAACTCCGGGAGCATCGCGCGACGCCGTTTCACCTCAGCACATCATGTGCCTTTCCTTAGTGCTATCGTTCCTGTTTATGTCATAACTGTTACGAAATCTACCTAGGCTTTAAAGCACGTCCGTTCGCCGGACCCTGCCCTAATTCTATTTTTATCTGAAACACACGCACAACTCGCTCAAAGGGGTGGAGTAACGTCGCTTCGCAGGAAGCAGGTTTAGCTCATGAATATTAATGACGCAACGTGACGTTAAACCAGTTGGACCAGAGCCGTATAATATGAGATCTACGACATTTATTTAATTCATAAAATGATTATCCTGTGACCTTATACCTTTGTATTCAATATTGTTTTTAAAAATAAATAAATAAATAAAACACTCGCAATAAGACGTCCATTGGAAGAATGGAATGCGGAAGTACTCGTGCCATGGAGTGACCAGTAGTTACAAACACAGCACTGTAGCCCATTCATTTCAACTTCACCCAAATACACTTGGTGATGAGTCAATTAAATTATTGCGGGTTTTTTTTAACATTTGGACTAATTTGCTGTTTTATAAATTCAGCTGTAGGTAATGATTATCGTCAATAATAACTAGTTAAATTCGTATATTTTAGTGACAGTTGACACTTATAAACTGTGAACAAATATGGACGTATTGTCCATAACGTCAACCATAGGTTTGTACATTGCACCTTAAATCACTTCCAAATGCCATTACATTAGAAAGCTGACATGAGAGTATTGAAGAGGGTGGCATCAATGTCATAGATCTTTCTGTGATGAATGGTGTACTAAAACGGTTGAAGTCCTTTGTTTGTCACAAAGATTATTTTTGGTTTAACACTCCAAATGCAAAATTTTAAAAGATGGGTGAAATAGGCATTCTATTGCGTTGTGATTATGATTTATATAAATTGCCTGTTAAATGATCTGATTTCCATCTGAGTGTACTAATGTGGAACCTAATGTTTAAACACAAATTTACACCACATAATAGGGGAGAGTAAGAGTAAATTTTCTTGCTGTCAACTTAATCAACTACGTGCCAAAGCAAATTGATTCAGGTAGAAAAACTTATATCACACATGTTAATGAACTACCGACATATAAAACCTTGTGATGATGCTAGCTGAAGATTAGTCTGAATTTCCAAGAGAGAGAGTTTTTTTTCCAAAATGTGGCGGTGGGGTAAAGTGAGACAAATGCTGTGGGGTAAAGTGAGACACGAGGCACAAGTTCAGTTTAGTCTAAAACATATTTTAATGTAATATTACATTACATATGTTTTATTTTTAATGTTATAAACATTGCAGAAAAACCATTATGCCAAGTCAATACACCAGGAAGACAACCTGGGGAAAAACACCCCTTGAGGAGATGGAGAGTGCAGCTGCTTAGGTCAAGGAAGGAAAGAAGTCTCTAATGCTACTTACACACCAAACACGAGGCATCATTTGAAAATATTCAACTCGAGCGAAAAATTCACATGACACAATGTTAAATCCTGCGAGTAGTCTAGATCAAGTAATGCGATGCCCCGCATTTGGTGTGTACGTATACTCACTCTAGATTACTCATGGGATTTAACATTGTGTCATGCAAAATTTTCGCTCAAGATAAATATTTTCAACTTGGGCGAAGACATGTTTGAGGGGAATAGTGCGTGTTTTCGCGGCAAATGCTCCGCACATATGCCGTCATTCGCATCGCCCCAGGCGAGGATGTGTCTGATCGTGTTTTTGCATTAACTTTGAATGTAATCTACTTGCACAAATCGTTGAACTCACGTCTGGTGTGAACCCACAGTAAGAGCAGCTGCAAGGGATAGAAATATTGATAGATGGTTCTGATTGTCTTTTGCGCTGACCCGCAGACACTAGCTGGCTCTAAGGGTCCTTTGTTCTGACCCCTAGACTGCGTTCTAATCTAACTGGTTCTATATGTCATTTGAATGTTAATTAAAAAATTTTGAATTGTCGAAGCCAATGGTGTAGTGGGCAGCGCTCCGACATGTGGTGCTTTCACACTTTCTGCGACCCGAGTTCGATTCCCGGCTCGTGGTCATTTGCTGATCCAATACCCTTATCTCCTCCCAGTACTTTCCTGTCCTATCCAAAACTCACTGTTAAATAAAGGCAAAAACTGGCCAAAAAAATATAACTTTTGAATTATATTATGTTGTATTTGATTTTGGTTCAGAGTTACTGTACTTTCAAGTGTTTAGAAAAATAATGTTCTTAACTGACCAATCCCCTTGATTTTGTTACTAGTCCAACATTAGTTCTGGAATGTGTGGTTGTCAAGCTAGCTGTCAGGATTTTATCTGTTACAATTTTGACTGATATATCATTTTAGCTCGCTTAGAGGGGAGCAAATGTAAAAAATGTCTCACTTAACCCCACTCTCCCCTACACATGTGGAACAACAGATATATTCTGAGTATTAGAAAAACTTTTTTTTTTAGTACTTTGATGGATAAAGGTATATGGGCAGTAAGTCATTTGATTGATAATTTTGGTAATTTGCTATATTACAATGACTTCTGTGATAAATTTAGTTTCAAATGCCCAATTAGAGAATACAATAGAGTGATAAAGGCCACCCCAGCACCACTGAAAACAATGATTTAACAATTTGTTATATTAACTCTCAATCAGAAATGAGATCACGTTGTATTGAATGTATTAATTTAAATAGCAAACAGTTTACAAATAAATTTATTAGAAATCTGTTATCTAAACAATGTTATCCTCATCAATTGAAAAGAAAGTATGTTCTGCAAGAGTTCAGTAAGGAAGAAGTGAAAAAAAGAAGGAAGCGATATTTATCATACCTTAATTCTAGTGATGTATTACTTGAGACCGATTTCTGCTTTCTCTGTCTCGGACTTGTTCCTTCAAAGACTCGGTCTTGCTCGGTCTCGGACCACAGTGGGACCGAGTCCTCAAGACCAACACATTTTTTTATGTTCATATAAAAACACACACAACACATAACAATAATAATAAAATGTAATGTTGACGGGCATTCTTTGAAAATGACATCCCATGGTGCAATGCAAAGATACTGCCATCAGAGCCATTTATTATCTCTAGTAAAATAGGCAGAAAATGATGCATGTGGTAGGGATTTTTTTTAATGATAGTAAAAGCATAGTCCATATTAAGACGTTAAGACTGCTCCTCTTAACAATCCCCAATCTAGCTTAGTCTGTAGGCCTAACTGTTGATTATTAACTGGGGTGATATTAAATCATGAATATGAAAACTGACGTTTTTATGGTCTTGGTCTAGACTCCCAAAGGACCCAGTCTCGACTCAGACTGGCTTCCTCAAAGATTCGGTCTTGACTCAGCCTCGACTGTATTTGAAAACCAACGGACTCTGTCTGGACCCTTCAAAGACTCGGTCTTGCCTCGGACTCGGCATAGTCGGCATAGCCGGTCTCGTCTCTTCCCGAGGCAAAAGTAGAAACATTTAGAGGCGGTTTCCCAGACAGTGTTTAGACTAGACTAAAATAAATGTAAGAGCTGTCCAAACTGAAAACAACTTGCACTGATCTTAAAATACATCAGTGCTCTTTGTTTTGTCTTAAAATGTACACAAGTAATGTTTTTAGTAAGGCATGTTTGTTAATATTTCATAATTAAACTAAGGCCTAGTTCTGGCTTAAGATAATCCCTGTCCAGGAAACCACCCCTTAAAATCCTAAACAATATTTAGGTCGATCCAATTCCTTTTTACATGAAATATATAGTTGGGAAAACAATTCATGTGGATTCAGTGACAAAGAAATTGAAACGGTAGAGCATATTTTCTTTCAGTATGATTGTGAATTGGATAAAATAAGGATATATTGATACATGACCTCAATTGAGTATTTATAAAGGACAAAAATGTAGAATTTTTGATAAATAGTCTGATTGTGTTATGCAAACACTTTATCCACAGGTGCAAGTATTTAAAAGTTAAACCCCATTTCACCGAATGGAGGTTTCATTTTGTAAACAAATTACTCGCTTCAAGATGTCAAATTTGCTAAAAAAAATAGCCTTATAAAAATAGCCTTTAATGTGTTTGTTTGCTTATTTATTCTTTACACCATTCCAGCATCTAAATCATCATGGCAAAAACTGGTTAATCCATACACACATTGGAGGAGGGGCAATTTGGCATCTCCAGTTGGGAGGAAACCAGAGTACCCGTCCCGGAGTAAACCACACTGACGCAGGGAGAACATGCAAACTCCACACAGATCTGGATGGCTACTTTTGTGATATAGTCTACTCAAAATGTTTTTGTTTTATTTGTTGATTTTATTTTATTTGTTGATATGTTTTATCATTGTTTAAAATGTTAACATGCATAAAAGAAGTCAAGCTAATATAAAATATGTAATAATTAAATATTACAATTGAGCCTATTAATAGAATGTGGTTTAGCGGGCACCTCACAAACTCGGTGCGGGCAACAACATGTTGAAGACCACTGGTTTAGAGACTCCCCTCCCTGAGGTAGAGTGGAAACAGCTCATCCACAGAGTCTTCTGTTAGTGTTCAGGTACTCCAGAATGGTTTGTTTGATTGTTTTGGTTAGGTCTGGGTCATCAGGGGTTTATTCCAGAATGCAGGGTTAATTAACCCTGAACACTTGGTTGATCATCCCAAAACTTGCTTACTTGGGGTATGTTGATTCCAAAACACAGTTTCAGAGTTAGTTCCGTCAACCTGCTCAAAGTAACCCAGAGTTAACACGCTCAGAGTAACAACATAAAGGCATTGTCAATGGATCACAGATTTCACGAGTCACCATAGAAATGGCAGAAAGTTTTTAAATTAGAAAGAACATTATAAACCAGTGGTCTCCAAAATCATGCTCGCGAGTGTTAGATTTTCTTGAACTTGGCTGCTCGGTCTTTCATGGCTCGCCAACATATTAGAATGTATGTAATAAGTGGGGAAAAGTGATTTAATGAAGGTTCTTATGTAGCACAGTTCTTCAGGAGCGATGTTGTCGTGTCAACCTTCTACATGTTTAACCCAAAACACGATATACATTTTATACATGATAACAAAAGGCCTAAAAAATAGACACCTGTTAGGACCTCCTACAGGAGATTGGTCTACCAAGCAGTCTACACTGCGGGAATGGTGATTCTTTGTTATTCACACTGATCAGTTTCTATAGGCCATTTGGTTCACACCTTCACTGCAGACATATATGTTGATAACATACGCATCAGACATTGATTACACATGAAAGAAATATACACAAAATCCTTCAGGAGTCTATGAGTTGCCCACCAAAGCACAATCTACCAATAGCCTCAATTTTAATAATGAATTATTACACATTTTATATATTGTTTGGCCTCTTTTATGTATGTTAACATTTTAAACAATGATTAAACAAGCAAAATAAATAAGTTTTTGAAAAGACTATATCAAAAAAGTAGCCCAGATTGTTTTTGTAGCCCTTACTCACAACCCCTGTTATAAACCAATGATATCTGGCAAAATTAACGTTTAAGGATTGGCTTAGAAATGCTTGTTTACAAATAAATAAATAAATTAATTAATACAAACCCATTTTGCCCTATTTAAATAAGTCCAAAATACACATATTTATATATACACTATATTGTACTTATTTAACTTCTGCACCTTTGGGTGACCCTGTTTATTTTTTGGACTTTTCATTGTATGAAACTGTATCACCTTCCTGTTTGATAGTCCTCTTTTAATTGTAAAGCTTCCTTACAGTCCTTACATATTTTCAGTAATTTTGTGTAATACTTTTTAGTACACTACACTAAGAAAGATCATTCATTTGCATTGGACAATTAAGATATGCTGTGACAGAAGTGTAGAATGGAAATGTTACATTAGTGCCCATAGTAACATGCTCTAAATGTTATAATATGTCCTGTATCATTTCATCATATCCGAAGATTACATTTCCCTTTGCCTCAAAAATGATAGCTCAGGAAAGTAGCTGCAAAAGCCTATTTTTAAAGAAAATAGGTGATTTAGAGAAAGACCAACTATAGATCAAATTTAAAGAGGAGGCTTTGAATCAGAAGTGCATGTTTAAGAAATAAAAATAATACTATGAAATATATATTTATAATGCATTTATTTCATTATGTACCCGATTCTTATAGGAAATCTCTGACCATATCTGTGTTCATCAAATGGGTATCACCTAATGAATTATGTGCTTCACCTGTATCATTCTGTGGGTCACATGCCTATCAGAGACTGCAGGCAGGGGTAACTTCTGTCCCAAAGTAAATAATCAATTATTATTTAGCACAGGACTGGCAATGTCTGTTTCTATTTGCTTTTCAAGTCCGTGTATTTTAGGAAGAGAGTGAAATCTGGAGCTACCAAAATGTACGGTATGTTGCAAACCATAAAACATGCAAACACATTGTATTATACCAAATACACTTTAAAAAGAAACTTTAACTTTTCTATTCCTATAGTCAGCTCCTGATGCGATGACATCGTCTACGCTCTTTAAAGTGTCTGACAGTGTCAATGTGTTTACAGCGGTGATGCTTTTTTAAAACTCGACATGAACCAGCAAATGATCTATCCTGAAATGACACTGATCCAGAGAACAAAGATCAATTTATTTTTATAATCCATTTCTTCAGAATACCTGCATCACGTGCAGTGTCTTTGCATGCCTGCTGATGATTTCACTTAGCAGGAAACAAAAAATGTGTTTGTTTCAGCACCAACACTAACTTCAAGTTAGTCAGCTGCACAGTTTTTGATGTTGTTCACATTACCCTCTTATACATTCATAAAGTGGAACTCGTTTTGAAACAGTAACGTTGATTTCACTACAGGTGTGAGTGACATTTAATCAGTCAGTGGAAAAAGGGCTTATGGCGCTTTTTTTTGCATAGTACCCCACGGTTTGGTTTAGTTTGAGTCGGGTCAGCTTACTTTTGGGAGCTTTTCCACTGGGTGCAGTACGTAGTACCCGATGGGGGCACGTCGACTGACGCCACGGGTGTTTGAACAGAAACTGTCATGCGAGACTGAGGTAGTGATAAATGTGATGTGCAAACATCTATTTGTTGTGGCCAATTTTAATTTTTGTGGCGGACTGAGAAATAAATAAATGTATGGGAATGTACGACACTCTTACTTGTATGATGTCACAGCAGTAGGCAACGCAAGTATAACTACACGCCTATAATCCCTCCCACTGCGAAGTGATACTAAACTTGATGGAAAAGCTTACCACGCCAAAGTAAGGTGAGCTGACCCGACCCAAACTTAACTGAACCATGGGGTACTATACAATGGAAAAGCGCCATAAGCTCTTTTTCCACTGACTGATTAAATGTCACTCACACCTGTAGTGAAATCAACGTTACTGTTTCAAAATGAGTCCCACTTTGATTGTATGATTGTCCACCAATCACGACTGACAGCAGAGACATAAGAGGAGGCCCTAGGCAATTGCCTGCTCTGCCTATAGATAGCGCTGGTCCTAAAGTGCCTTTTATCTTCTTCCAGCTTCTGGAAAATGCAGCGACGACTTTCTTGCAAACACTGGCTTTGTCTATTCTAGGATCCTGCATGCTCTTTCTGGAAAACATTTAAAATACACAAACATTAAAAAACATTTTCAGTCAATTTAAACATTTAAGGCAGGGTGCACGATTTTTGAGAAATGCTCTGGAAAAGGGAGTCGGGCCGAGTACCAAAACACACTTGTAGCCAATCAGCAGTAAGGTGCGTGTCTACTAATCAACATCAGTGTCTGGGTTGCGTATGTGTGGGGCGGGTCTATCAAAAAAGGTCCTATTGGGGTAGGGGCGTGTTAGTTTAGGTGATTTCAAATGTCAATACTGGCTTTCAGAGATCGTGCACCCCGCCTTTAAGGAGGTGTGCACATCAAAGCTTTTAAATGCAGCTGAAAACGCCAGGCCGATGCCGACTGACAGATTTTTTCAGCTGAGTGCTTTGGTTGCTGTGATACCTCTGCTTTGTTTATCAGTCGTTAAACGATGCGCCAGTTGGTTGTTGTGATGTTTATACCGCCCCTCCTTCACTGTGACTGGACGGTTGTGTGAGAACTGACATTGACGAGCTGAGCTTTTCACCCAAAGTTGAATATTTTTTAACTCTCGTCACTCTCCCACTTTTAGCGCGGATAAAAAAACGGCAACTGCTGGCTTTTTTGAAAAGCGCCGAGCTTCCATTGGAAACAATTGAAAACATACACCGGCGTAAACGCTTTGGTGTGCACGCTACCTTAAAGTGTGCAAGTAAGACATTTTAATACAGGTATATACCCCCAGTTTCACAGACAAGGCTTAAGGCCTAGACTAAGACACATGTTTGAGGTGAAAATAACTTGCACTGAAAGATTGTAAAATATGCAAGTGCCATTGATTTGTCTCAAGATACACATCAGTAACTTCCTTATCTAAGGCATGTTTATAAAAGATGCTTAAACATCTTAATGTAACTAAGGCCTAGTCCTGGCTTTAGCTAAGCCTTGTCTGTTAAACCAGGCCATAATCCTGTATAAAAATGTATTGTATATTATAATTGAATGTGAATATACACATTTACATTTATTTTATTACTTGTATTTAATTACACATATATATAGCAGCAGCTTTTCTTATTTTCATTGTTCTGTTTTGGATTTTTAAACATCTCAACACATACAAGGTCTAGTTTACTTACACTTTAAGGGCTCGTTATAGTTGTGCGAAGGTCCTACGGCGTAGCCGCGACGGCGTAGGTTCCGCGTCGGTTTTCATTTATACTTTTGCGTCATCGTCTGCGTCGACGTGCAAACACACGCGCAGACCGCTGGTAGGCAGTATCCATGCGTGAAACCACAGTAGTAGCGCGACCGTCAAAGAAGAAGCTTTGCACAAATGAAGAAGAAACAGCAACTTATTGTATATGATTTGACCAGCAGTGATGGAAGTAAATAAACAACGACTTTTGTTGCAGTTTGAGTTAAATCACTCCTCAACTTGGCTCATCTTTGTTTTCAAGACTTTGTTTTTATTCGTACGCACAGGCTACGGATAACCTTCGGCGTAGAGCTTTTGCACGACTCTAAATCGGGCTTTAAAGCACTAAAATTGCTTACCAATGGCAATGAAGCCTGTGTCCAAAACAGTGGACCCTCTTCCAGTAGTTTATTCACAGTGCACTGACAACATTAACTCTCGCTGTCATTGCTCCTCTTTCCGCTCCAGATCTGGCTGTGCCCTGATCCTCCACCCCTCTTGGTTCACCAGGCTCCTCCTTCTGAGAATTTGGCAGCTTCGTGGTTCCGCCTGGTTTCCACTTCTGCCAGCTCAACCTAAAAAAACATAAAAGTATATGTAAAAGTTTAAGCATCATTAGAGGAAGGATAACACCAATACTGACAAGATGTGTGATACTGTATCAAAATACTGAAATAAAATAAGCTGTACAATGTGGATTAAACCTTATGCCTCAAGTCTGAAGTCTGTCTGTGTGAGTTACTGAGGTTGCCCCAGTGGTCTGAGGGGTGGCACTGTTACGCAGTTCTTCTTAAATTTGCCTTTGTTGTTTCCCTAGTCCAGTGCCAGGCCATGTGCTCTCCTGTCTCATCTTGTACCCCGCACACTTGTTTCCTGATTAATTAACCTGTCAGTGTTTCATGTCCTTCCCCTGTTGCCTCATGATTTGTTCCCTTATTTAATGCCCTTGTGTGTTCTGTTCAGTGCCGATTTGTCTGTGTTACTTTGTTTGATGTGTTGATCGCTTGTATCACTTGTAATCTTATAATCCAGTCTTGTTAATTGTAGAATTTATCTTGTGTTTGTCAGTGTATTGAAGTGCTGTGATTTTTGTCGTATTGAATACTCAGTTTAGTCAAGTCAGTTTAAGTTAAAGTCTTTATTTATTTAAAATATTTGTTTAATTATTTTTTTATTAATAATGGTCATGCAACAAGTTGTCTGCTGACACTGCTTTATTGGTTACTGCTTTAGCTGAAACACAAAAGACAGAATATTTTAAAGTTTATATCAAAGTTAAATATGAGTAAGGATCAAAACAATGAGAGGTTATTTACCTCCTCACATAGAAAAACATATAGCCATGTTTTTCTATGTTCTTGGATGCTCTTCGCCAGCTGATGGATTTTACTGTCGAATCATCACACTTCATCCATCCAGCTCCACAAGGGTCAGAAATGTTGCTGATGTAGTGACCTATAAGACAGATGACCTCATTAAATAAATTAAACTTTAGAGGTAGATGAAGAAATGAAGAACAAACATTATTTTGTGTCAAAGTATTCTTACCACACTGCAAACTTGGCCCCAAATGAGAGACAACACCAGTGAGCTTATAGGCTGCGTTGCCCATTGCGGTCTGCCACTATTAGAAAAACAGAGATATTATAATACAATGCAGAAAACATTGAAGAAATTTTGCTAAAATAATAATTGAAGAGCTCATATGCAAAACCGTCTGTAAATGAGCATTTTTATCAGAGTCTGAACGGATTCTGCCAACAAACCGGCATTTCTGAACGGCCTGAGGCCGGGATAAATAAGATTTGATGCGAAAGTATTTAATGAACGTATAATACATGTGGTGAAAAGTTGGTTAATGTCATTATCTAATTTTAACGGACGCGACGTTTAGCGGCTTTTGCATCTGAGCTCCTCAATTCACTCCCTATTTCTTTCATGTAACTCCTCTTCTGTCTATTTCTATCTGCACCTGATGCTGGTCAGTGTCTCTCCCTAGATTTGCTTTGCTGATTTTTATCTGCTGGTTGTCCTCAAGTTGCTGGCTGTACAAATCTGAAACCTGCTTACTGCTGTCTGACCCTACGTCAAAAAGGCACACTTCAAGTTTTAAAAAAGATTCAAATATTCCTTTGGAGTAATCATTTACAATCACTGCACTTCTATTGTTTCAATCATGAGTTATGAGATACAACAAGACATTCGTTTAACATCGCCATTTTTGTTTTATAAAACTCTCTAGACTTCTAATAATATAAAGCATGTAAGATTTACTCACGGTCTATAAATATACTCTTTAGTGTACTGTAAGAGTTTAATAAACTGTACCTGTGAAGCCGGAGAGACTGAGCTTCTTAGGAACTGCCAGACACCCATCGATTTTTTCGAGGGTGTACATGTCAAACCTTGTAACAAGAAGAACCAGAACCCTGTAGAGAAATAAAAAATGAACAGAAGTTGTGAATTAGCTCATTTAGTATAGAGTAATAACTGATGACTCTGATGGACAGGGTGTCGTACTTTGGTAGGGTCTGAACTTGCACAGTTTCCAAGGCTTGATCACCTCCACACTCACTACAGCGGCATTCAAATGAAGATGCCTGAGAAAATAATATCAATCAAATCACTGACTATCAATAATATAATAATACTTCATTATTCCAGAAGTGACACTTACTGCAAAGTAGTGCTGGAGGCTCTCCATTAATGATCCCTGAGGACCAATAGCCAAAGACAGGCAGTTTAGTTCCTCCAGAGAGTGCCTTTGATTCCCACAGCTAACACACAAAAAAGGAAAATAAAAAGTTTCTAATGTTAGATATACAAAATTTAAGAATATTTAGGAAAAGTATTATTCATTATTTAAATGAATGTAAGCAGGTGAGTTTGCGTGATGTCATTACGTCTTGCATGTGCGCAGCCGGATGATCTTAAAATCCATGTGCGCTGCAGGGTTATGGAAATCATTCATGGAATCCTGGCACATCTTAGCCTCCTCATTTAGTTGTGCCAAGCAGGTCATAAGGAATTCATGAGCATCCTTAGAGAAGGAAAGAGAAGAGAGCAAAAAACGTATTTAAATGATTTGTGGGTATGACAGATTTTCGATGTAACATGTTGACATGACTGAGGCTCCCCTACCTGCTCATCATCACTTCTAAAATCTGAATTCCTTCTGGCAATGCAACGTTTGATGGTTGCCAGAAGCTGAGCTTTCTGGTCGGCGCTTGTCTTCTTCATTCTGGTGTCATGCAGGTCATATAACGCCCTGGGGTGAAATAAATATATTTAATTTGTATGCATACTAGAATCTTATTTATCAGTTTACATGAGGAAAGGTTTTGATATAATGTTAAACAGGTTTTATCAGTATTAGACTTTACTTGAACATTTCTGATCCAGGCTCGTTCTTCCAGTGTTTCTGCTGGGAGATGATGTCCTGCATGATCGGCGACATATTGAGGAGGCACTGGAGGGTGGAGTTCATGAAACATGTGTTCCCGATGTTCGGAAAACTGTCAGAGAACCAAATAGTGCTCAGTTATAGGACAGCTTTGATACCCACAGTCAAACACATCTAATCACATCTCATAATGATGAAGGTACTCACCCCATGTACTTAATCTCCACTTGCTGCCCTTTGGCAACTTTTTGATGATCATCCTGATCACTAACTCGCTTCTGTTTTGGACGCTCAATACTGCACTGAGTCAACTGCAGTATTTCATGCCGAGTCAGCTCATCTGAGCCGATGTCCAAACAGATTTGTTCGTGTTCAAGCCTAAGATGACCACATAATTGTGTTACAACTTTAACCATGTTTAGCATTTGATTTCAATGAGTAAATTTATTTACTCACCAGTCCATAGCAGATACCATCTGCATGCCGACATTCTCTGTGAAGAAATATAATAAAGTTTTATTCAACATTGTTACACATTACACAATGAGTACAGACATGTAATCGTCTAAACATTTATAATTTCTCTTACCTCTGAGAATAGCTTTATCTTGCTCTGCAGTCAGCAAAACATCACTGCTATCAGAGGAAGTTTTGACTGCAAACATGGCCGAACCACCAACAGTGGCTGGCCTTGGTGTAGAGGGGGCAGTAGACAGTTGTGAGTCGTCGCCACAAGGGAAGATACAACTGAAGATCTTTTTCAAAGAAAATCTTTTTCCTTTCTTCTTCTTCTTCTTCTTCTTCTTCTTCTTCTTGTCTTTTCTCTCTTTGTGTTCTCCATCATGATTATCTTCCATTGTCATACTCTTCATTCACCAGAGGAAAAAGCATAATTAAAAAAAAAGAAAAACAACATATTGAACATTGTATTTACTTTCAAAAGACAATACAGCAACAAAAACACATTTTAAAAAGTAGGTTGTAAAGTTTTATGTTGTAGTTAAAAGAACTTCTGAAACTATCAGATACTGTACTGTAACAGGTCTATAGCACAACCTTTGAGATAACAGGTAAGGTGTATTATTAAGGTAAGATGTTATTTGGTTGATTGAAAAGTGTCATTGTCATCAATTGTAACTGAACATGGATCTATATGTTAGGTCACGTATGGCTGTTTGATGAAGAGCAGTTTTACCTTTCTGCCACTGGATTTGCGATTCTTCTCATAAACACCAAAGTCAACTTCTTTCTGCTTTTCCTCTTTATATAAATATTTAGATGCCCCTGAAAAAAATCAATACAAAATGAACATAAGGCTTTTTTGTCTCACATAAACTCCAATAGCAGTGCTGATTATAATAAAACAGAGAGAATAAATATTCATTTAATGAATGTACAGATAATGGAGAGTTGTTCAATACATCCAATGCTAATCAGCTACTAGCAGAATAAACAAGATGAATGTTTGAGATCAAGTTCAAGAGTGAAACAGCAGGACAACCATTAAAAAAACCCAATATTTCTTTAAAACGAAAATCAGGACAAGATGATGGGAAAAGCTCAAGAGTCATTGTGCTGAAACAAGAGTCCATCAGAATAACACATAACATACTGAATACAGGAAGAAGATATTAGATAAACATCTGCCGTATAAATACACTTATTACAGTAACTGGGCACTAGTTTAAACCAATTAGGAGAGAAACTGCTAAAAATAAAGCTGGCAATAAAAAGCCGGATAGAGTGAACCAGAACATAATAACAGTATACTCACTAGCAGGGTAGGCACATTGATGACTACTTGACTGCAGGTCGGATGGATCTGGCTGACTATAAGGCTGATCGTGATGAGCACTTGGCTTCGGGTCGAAGGGACCATTTTCAGGATCAGCCTCTTCTTGAAGAACTATTTTCTCCAAGGAATCTGAACCAGTCTGGCAATAGACCGGCCCTTCATGGCCTGCTGGCTCAAGTCCGATGGGACTGTATTGCCAATTATCTAAACAGGCACGTGGCTTCAGGTCGGATGGACCTGTACGCCTATCGGTCTGATCTCGTTGAGCACGTGGCTCCTGGTCGAAAGGACCAGATTTAGGATCAGCCATTTTTTGAAGAACTGTATTCTCCAAGGAAAATGAACCAGCCTGGCAATAGACTGGCTCTTCATGGCCCGCTGGCTCAAGTCCGAAGGGACTGTATTGCCAATTATCTTGACGGGCACGTGGCTTCAGGTCGAATGGACCTGTTTGCTTAAAAGTCTGATCACGTTGAGCACGTGGCTCCGGGTCGAAGGGACCAAATTTGGGATCAGCTTCTTCCTGAAGAACTGTTTTCTCCAAGGTAAAAGAACCATGCAGGCATCTTGCTGGTTCTTGAAAACCCATTGGCTTGAGTCCAGATGGACCTTTCTGCAGATCAACTTGATCTTCACGGGTTCTCGCCTCCAGGTCGGATAGGCCTGGCTGAGGATCAGCTGGATCCAGTTGATACTCATTTCGGCGGATACCAAAAGCACGTTTTATAGCTTGCCATTTGTTCTGGAAGAAAACAAGGATGCCCTTTTTCTTCTGTTGGTTTGTTTGATTTTCTAAAAGACAGAAACAGAAAAGACAAATTACAGATGTTACAACCAGATACAGGTAATATATATCTTAAAGGCGCTCTAAGCGAATCTGTGAGACGTCACTTTCTGTTGATGTTTGAACTGTTTTCAAACAAACGGAGCGTAGCTATCTCCTCCTCCTCCCCCTCCCTTCCGTGCTTTCATGAACGCGCCCAACCCCCACCCCCAAATCCTTCTTGTCGTTTATTGGCTGGAACACTTTTTTTTGTTTCGTGTTGCTAGGTTTGGCCACTGTGTGTTTATTGCAGTTTGTTGAGCCTGGGCTGTCTACAGAGATCGCGTTTTTTACAGTTTGATCACCGGACAGGCAGCAAGCAGATAGTGAGGAGATGCTTGCTGTATGTAACAAAAAATGTTTTAGGTCTAAAACGCGTGAATTCGCTTTAATGCACCTTTAACAGTCAAATAAATGAACCAGCTAGACATAAAATAAATTTGGGTGCAACTTAAGTGAATTTGTAACCGTTTCACAATAACCATTCACGCACATTGGACATTAAAGGTGTCACGATTTCAACTTTAAATCGAAATTAAGTCACAACTTCGAACTTCAAATAAAAAATGGCAGCACAAAAGTAATTCTATATTTTGGAGGCAAAACTGTGAATTTGCATCCCTGAGATTTTTGTTACAATCTCGACTTCCAAATGTGCTAAAGCTACCTGAGCTATTATACATAAGTTTGTAAAAGATATTTTTACTATCACTTTAAATTGCAAACATTTCTCAAAAAAGGCTTCAAATGTCACTACAACTCACAGTACATGAGTTTAAAACTTAAATACATATTTAAATGACTGAAGTACATACTTTAAATCCCTTAAAGGTATAGTTCATGCAAATATAAACATTTTCCAGTTATTTACTCCCCCCAGATATGATTTATATTTGAGGTGTCATTATAATGTTGTGACTGACCTGCTTCTCTCCTCTCCTCATCCGCCCCTTGAAGGGCGATGCTCTCTTGACTAGCAGCAGGTGTAGAGATGTTCAACCTCCGCTGAACATCACGTGCACCGCTGCTAGTCACGAGCCCATGAGCTGTCGTAGACAGGAGGATATTCTGTCCTACAACTGGACACAGCAGAGATGAACAACACATTATAAACTTATGTAAAATCTTAACACATTATACTGTATAGTTATTGTGTTACTTTGAAAAACATTATAAAACATATTATAGAAATATTTTATATATGTTTTCGTTGTATTATGTTATTCCATACTTTTAATGAGTTAATTCATATTGTGGAAAAATATATAGAATGAGTGTTTCATAACTGATATATTATTATATATGTATATATTTGAGGTGTCAATATAATGGGGTACTGACTGACCTTCTGGGCTCCACTCCTTATCCGCCCCTTGAGGGGCGATGCTCTCTTGACTGGTTGCAGGTGTAGAGATGTTCAACCTACGCTGAGAATCACCTACACCGCTGCCAGTCACAAGCCCACAAGCTGGCGAAGACAGGATGGTATTCTGGCTTACAGCTGGACACAGCAGAGAAGAACAACACATTATAAACTTATGTAAAATGTAACACATTATCCTGTATAGGTATTGTGGTATTTTGACAAACATTATAAAAATTATAAATGTTTTTATATGCGTTTTGCTGCATTGTGTTATTCTATACTTTCAATGAGTTTATTCATATTGTAAAATGTGGAAAAATATATAGAATGAGTGTTTCAAAACTGATATATTATCACATATGTATATATTTGACTGACCTACTGGGCTGCACTCCTCATCATCATCTACAGCCCCGGGAAGAGCAAACCTCACATGCCCAGCTGCAGGTGTAGAGATGTTTGACCTCTGCCGAACATCACGTACACCGCTGCTGGTCACCAGCCCATGAGCTGCCGTATACAAGATTGTATTCTGTCTAACGGCTGGACACAGCAAAGATGAACATCACATTATAAACTTAAATCTAACACATTATATTGTATAATTATTGTGGTATTTTGACAAACATTATAAAACATTGTATAAATTATATATGTTTTATATGCGTTTTAGTGGCATTGTGTTATTCCATACTTTTGATGAGTTTATTCATATTGTAAAATGTGAAAAAATATATAAAATAAGTGTTTCAAAACTTACTGTATATATTATTACAAATGTAAATATTTTACTGACCTTCTGGGCTCCACTCCTCATCATCTACAGCTCCTGGAAGGGTCAACCTTAGGTGACCAGCTGCAGGTGTAGCGATGTTTGACCTCCGCCGAACATCGCGTACACCGCTGCGGGTCACGAACTCATTAGCTGAGGTAGACAAAATGGTATTTTGTCTAACAGCTGGACAGACCGGACATAAAAAACACATTATAAACTTAATTCAAATCTGTACAGTAACAGTTAACGTATTTCTTAACAGAAATTGTAAAGAACAGTTTTAAATTCTATAAAATGACACTCCTGCTATTTGGCTGCTTTGGTCAGCGGCGCTGCCATATTAGCGGTGGCTGCTTTGGTCAGCGGTGCTGCCATATTAGCGGTGGCAAGAGTAAGTTATTTCTGATCTGTGTGGAGTTCCGGTATGTTACCGCAGTAAAGTAGGTTTTTCCCTACTTTGGCTTTGTTATGAGAATGTTATAGTTTTACAGATACGACAATACCACAATTACACTAAATGTTATTCAGTTTCATTTTTGTATTTATTCACGTTTGTAAACGAACATTCAATATTTCATTATAAAGGTCCTATGCAAAATTATTCAACTTACACCAGAGGCTGTTTTACATGGCAGGTTGGCTAAGGGGCCATCTGCCAACTTCACAAAGTTAATGAAATCTTAAGATACAAATGTATTGAAGCACACCTTTTTACAGGCTGTAGTAGAGCTGCACGATTAATCGTTAAAAGATCGTGATCTCGATCCAACCCCCCAAACGATCTTAATCCAGCATTTCGAGGATTCAGGTAATTATATATTCAAGTAGGAAAGACGCAGTCTCGTCAGTTTTCTCGACAACACGCAATCACAGCGGCCGCGTTTATTATTGTGCAAGCCAGATGTGCTCGTGCTCATGTTCGCTCCACTGGTACAGCGGATGCTTTCGCCGAGAAGTTAGACAGAAAGTAACAGAAACTAAAAAGAATGAGTGAGGCAGAGGCAGAGCTATGCGCAGCTACGTCCGACAAGAACCTTGGCGTAGTTTTAGTACAAAAAGAGGATCTTATTCCGGATCTTATCCCTTCCGAATGGGTTTTTAGCACAGGGGGAACCATTGGCTGCGTCAAAATAACCACACTTGCTGTCTTTGCACTTGACCACTTGACTACTTACATTACGTTTTCTTGTATTTGGCCCAAGTGTTCTAGTGGGCGTGAAGATTAAGCGTGCATGTAGATTTATTCACCCGATGGACGTTCACGCCGCCAACGATTCTCTAAAATTCTCAAGCGGAGGTTTCCGCCGTCTGATTGGTTGCTGCGGAACGTTTCCACCTTGCGATTGGTTGCCGCCGAACCGCGTCATAGCTCATTACCACAAAGTAATGTCAATCCATGTGACAGCAATTTGCACAAAAATGTATTTGTTTTTTTTATTTAGGCTACTTAAAATTTATATTTTAATTTTTTTCTTCAAATAAACTGAATACATAACAGGTTTTTCATTAGCATGAATAAATTAAGTTCATCTTAAAACAAAACTGATCTGTAAATCTGTATATCTGTATGTTAAATAAAAATAAACTAATGGTCAGATTTTATAACATTAACTCTTTCTGTGTGTTTGTCATTGTTAGATGTTGCAGGTCTGTGAACATTAACTGAATTTAAAGATTATACACTTATCTGAAACTTTCAGAATCATAATTAATTTGCATCTGTAAAAACTAATGTTAAACTAATGTTCAGGGGTTGCACGTCTTTCAAATTAACGAAGTTCTTAAGAATCGTGAGAGAATCATGATCTTTATTTTAAGCAAAAGAATCGTGATTCTCATTTTATACAGAATCGTGCAGCTCTAGGCTGTAGTAGGCTCACAAAGGGATATTTTGAACATTACTTGTGATACTTAAAAAAACGACATTATAATATACAATACTATACATTTGTACAAACTATATTATAAAAAACACATTCCAAATGTTGACCTAAATTGCGTTTCAATGAATTCTGAAAACTAGGTAGTCATCAATTACATCATCATATGAAATCTGCCCAGGAATTACAGGGTTAATTCTTATGATAGCTGGGCCACTGAGAGCCTGTAGATGTGCATTAAATACAGTATCACACAATTGTGATAAACAAAATTATGAATTTTGGTTGAAAAATAACCTAAGTGAAATTATGCAGATTTTTGTCTAAAATAATGTGGTACTTCATATGAAAAGATTGGTTCCAAAACTGGTTTTTAAAATATTTCAGAAATCTTGTTTTTTATTGTGCATTCCAATTAATATCAATCAAACTACAGTCGGTTTATTTTGATTTAAGCCTTTATAACTAAAAATAAAAAAACATGATAACATAATAAACATAGAACATATGCTTATTATATGTATATTATATTCTGATTTGTATATAATATACATATAATCTTATCAATATCTAAGTGTACTTAACTGTGCTATTTTGAGACACCATGACTAAAATGTGTAAAAAATTTATTTAAAAAAATTTATTTAGGTACCATATGTAGTAAATTTAAAAAGTTTACTACAAGTTGTAACTAAATACATTTTCTATTTGTGTTGGTTAATTATAAACAATAGGTAAAATTAAACTGCTACCAAAAACTTGAGAGAATTTTTTAGGGTTGAGGGGCCACTGGTGCAAATGCCCGAGTAATACACACCTAACAGATGTAATCTCACTCTAAATGTTTGGTAAAACTTGAGAGCCTGTCATTTGCATGGACAACTGGACATGGTATTTATAGCTAAATACGTTAGCTTTTAACCTTAGACTTTTTGTAGACCATTGCAAGCCATTGTAAAAATTCGATTACAATTAGTTGACATTAAAGTAGACCAATTAAATACATTAAGGGGCGGTTTCCCGGACCCGGATTAACTTAAATAAATATAAGAGCTGCCCAAACTGAAAACAACTTGCACTGACATGTCTTAAAATACATCAGTGGCTATTGCTTGGCCTCAAAATGTACACAAGTAGACTAATGTTTTTAATAAGGCATGTTTGATCAAACTAGTTATATTTTATAATTAAACTAAGGCCTACCCTGCTGAAAAACAGCATACCAGCAAGACCAGCATATGTTGTGTTTTGGTGCTGGTTTGCTAGTGAACACCAGCTAAACCAGAATCAGCACCAGCATTAGCACCAGCTAAACCAGCATCAGCACCAGCATTGGCCCCAGCTAAACCAGCACCAAACCAGCATTATCACCAGCTTAACCAGCGCCAAACCAGCATTAGCACCAGCTAAACCAGCACCAACCCAGCATTAGCATCACCATCCCATGCTGGTCATACCAGCAAGACCAGCATATGTTGTGTTTTGGTGCTGCTATGCTGGTCCATGCTGGTTTGATGCTGTTTTTTTCAGCAGGGTAGTGACTAGTAGTCCTGTCTTAAACTAATCCCTGTTCAGGAAACCACCCCAAAGTGTGTTAATATCAAAGAATGTCATCATTAATTATTTAATCAGATTTACTGTTTGACCTTTTTTTAATTACCGGACATTTTCTCCTAAAACTATACATTTATTTAATTAATACAGGAGTAATTATTATACTTTATATAATTTATGTAGACTACTTAAATGAGCTCTTAAAAAAGTAAGCATTAAAATGAATCAATATCAATTTAACTGTGATATAAATTTGTTGCCAGCTATTTACAACTCATAAAATTGACTAACAATCAAATTTACTATGCCTACACTATTTATTAACCAGCCTATGGTATTATTATGTGAGCTAGAATGTGTCATTTGGCCTTTTGTTTGGGTTCCTTTAATGGACTCTGTGGGGTGGTCTTAAAATTTGAATTTGACTCTTTCTCTCTTTTTTAAAGGTGGATATAACAATTCAAAGGGGGAATTCACTTCAGAAATTCCAAAATCTCACAAATGCTGCAGTGATTTTGATTACCATCAAAGTGGTTCCCCCTAAAGCCATGTGTGCCATGGACAGTGAGCAGCAGTGTGCTATTCTTTTTCAATACCTCAAAGCTCTGCTTTATAAATCTAAAACTCAACTAAACTTCAAGAATGAAGTGGAGTTTATTTGTAGTTTTCTTTATCCTGAAGTAGGCCCAAACATGTTTGTCAATTGGATTGTTTCTATTGTTGTCATATATGCAATGTTTTTATATTAATTAATTGATGTATTAATTTATATGGACAGGTCATCATTCATGGCCTATGTGAAATGCAGGCATAATCCTGGCAGGAAGCTGAGGTGGTGTTCCTCCGTTGCAAAAAATGGTATTTGTTATTACACAATATTTTTGACAATGGCATTCATCTTTTATTGTGGTGAAGTCAAGGAATTTGACAGAGCAGTTTCCAAAAGACTGAAAAAAGAAGGTAAAATCACCTGCAGGAAGTAATTACTTACTTATGCATTTACATTATTTTACATGTATTCATTTAGCAGACGCTTTTATCCAAAGTGACTTATAAATGAAGAGTTCTTTTTAATGAAATTGAAGATGACAAGTAAAGTCACTAACACAATTCTTTCTTCCCTTTTTTCTTTGCTTTCTCC
This sequence comes from Misgurnus anguillicaudatus, assembly GCF_027580225.2. Lineage (NCBI taxonomy): Eukaryota > Metazoa > Chordata > Actinopteri > Cypriniformes > Cobitidae > Misgurnus > Misgurnus anguillicaudatus. The sequence continues at coordinate 8,122,944 of NC_073354.2, forward strand.
CGTTTACAGCAAGATGATGTTTAGGTAATTGTTCAATAAAGTACAGAATTGTTTATTATTGGTGTTTTGTCTATTCTTATTTAAGGTTTGCTTCGCATTCAAAATATCAAAAAACAGGTTTTGTATTGTTAGCGTGATATAATGTTAATAAGACCATTATATAATATCACATAATATTTTTCTGAAGATAGTTTAATCTGTAATTGTATCCCTTCCATCAGTAATTTTCTTTCAATTACACCCACTCTCAAAAAATACTGCAGACTACTGGGTAATTTGTTAGTCAGAGAAAGCAGAGTTTTTTGGCACATGCATTAAGCAGGGAACGCAAATATTTATTTGGATAACTTTAAAGGGACACCATGAAACTTTTGGCCACTAGGGGGTGCTAGACACGTATTTTTCACTTCTAGCGCCCCTAGAGCCCACAAGCGCCGCAGCACTGTCGCAAAGGAAAGGAACTGGCCAACCTTAAAACTAAACTAAAAACTAAACATTTAAAATGCTAAATGATCAACATTTTGAGACAACAGGGAGAAACGCAGTCATGTTACAACTTTCTGATGAGGAACTCGTCGTGGCAGAAGCCATTTCTCAATCTGAAGGTTGCAGCCTCCGGATGTCGTATTTCTAATACGTCATCAAGACTGTCTTATTTCACAATATTAACAATTACAAAGTTGACTATTATACTTAGTTAATCGTAAATTGTTGTAGTATGCTTATGACTTGCGAATGTAATGCTCAGTTTACCTTAATAACCCAGGCTTGATGACGTGTGCAGCCTGCATATTTGACCTCCGGAGGCTGCAGCCTTCCAATTCAGAAACGACCAGACGTATTTCCTTGCCTTTTTCCAAACAAATATTGTTGCATCCTCTCTCTCTCCCTCGCCACCAGGATTTTCCGCAATGGCGCTCGTTATTCCTCTTTTTTGTGTGAAAATCGCTCCAAATCCAAGTAAACCGATGCGTTTAGGTCTGCCGCTTTGTAATACATCACGCGAGTGACAGCGGAACGCAGCAAATGAGGAAGAGAGAAGAGAGAAACGCTCGGATCTGATTGGTGAATGAATAGGGTTTGGTTTTACACTGTGAGCAAGTTTGAGTGCTATAGCATCCTGGATTGTAATGTAAATATCATAGACACAGTAAAAAGAAAGGTAAATACGTGAACACAGCATCTGAATACAGGGAACTATATGCAATATAATCGCCGTAATTTATAAAGAACATCGCATTTATGTATGAATCAACAGTTTATATAAAAAATTGCCTTAAAGGGGAATCGAACCCGGGTCGCCCGTGTCATAGGTCCGTGACACTAAAGACTGTGCCACAGAGTCACATAATAGATACTGCTCTCTAGACTCCTTAAGTAGCCTCCAGCAAAATTCACGTTAAAAACTAATTGTGTGGAGGAAGTGACGTATGCCGTAAAGCAGTCGAATTTTGTAGTTTTTTTTGTGCTCTGGTTACTACCACAAACCCTAAGTTTTAAAATACGAGTAAAAGTGATACAGACCCCGTCAGGCTATGGTAGACATGTCATTCAACCTATTTAAAGTCGATGTACTATCACAAGGGTCTTGAAAATGTATTATGAAGGTTGAAAAATTACATGGTATCACTTTAAACAAAACGAGACCGTAATATTGCATCCTATTGTTTTCAATGCCATTTGGATAAGGGTGTTATACGATCTTCCAAACAGCAGGGGGCGCTGTCTCGAAAAACTATTTCGTTTTCTTGTGCTTTCAGTAAAATCAGCTAGTTTAAAGCAAAGAGTGACAGTCTGCATTCGTTTTTATAGCACTACAATTATATCATAGAGGCCTACATTATTTACAACATAAGGACTTTTGGGGATTTATTTGAGGTATCTCAACTTCCTCTCAATGCCTCATCATGTTTCTCTTTCAGGAATCTGTCACTAACTTAGCTAACCACAGTAAGACAAACAATTTATAATAACTATAATAAATGTTAACATTTTATATTAAAAAACATGTAAACATTGTGAAATATAATTAAGTATTAACATGTATAGCTTAATAGCGATATTAATCTGCCTCCAGTTGCCATCTCTCTATCAAAACAATGTTATAATGATCTAACACAACCAGAAACAATTGTTCAGTCTTATTTTTTAAAGGTAATTCCGTGAGACTTGTTTTGATGTGTGGGACTGTTTGTATAACACCAAACTGCACACGACGGAGGCATTTTTACCTTCAGTTACTTTGAGATTAATGGAGAAGTTGCCATCACTAATGGCGGCGCTGTTGGCCCACGATCGAGCAAACGACGCGCAGTCTAGCTGTTTATTTAATCTCTATGCTTATAAGACTATATATACCAGAATACGTGTTAAAAATAAGTTGGTATAACGTTCACAATCTGTGCTAATAGTTGATGCACAATTTTAGAGCGCAAAAACGACGCGATGTCACTTTAAATTCTGACAGAGATGTAGCGAACACTAATGAATTATTTATGTTCTCATTAGTGACAAAAACTTCATTCATTGTAGTATTTATGCGATTACTTTGGTTGTCTGTGTCATAAATAAAGTTTAAGCAGTTAAATGTTTGTTAAAAACCGCCCATCAGCGCATCTCTCTGATCTAACGGCAGCCGGTTATTACCGGTTATTACCGCTTGTTCTCCGGCGCTGTCTGACAGCTTTTTCCAGTCACAGAAATGTCAATATTCAATGTTTGCTAATCGTGTCTTGACTGACCTGTTGGGACCTCTTCATCAGGCACTTCCCCGGGAAGGGTAAAGATTACTCGGACAGTAGCAGGTGCAGAGTTCCTTGACTTTCGCCGAGCATCCCGTGCACCGCTTCCAGTCTTGAGCTTTTCTTTTGATGTAGACATCGTCTACCTCGAGTCTATTTTACGACTGTCTGGAGTAATGTAGACTTGTCGTTTTAAATAGGCTTGAGTTGAAATCGTTTTGTAAGAACGAGTTGTACGGACTGTAAAGTCTGTAAAAGCTGTCAGAGATTAACCTTCACTTGGTCAGAGAATCACTGAACTGAGGGAATCTCTCAGAGCGCGGCCTTTTATACCTTCTCTGTGACGTCAAACGTTCTATTCGGGGAACTCTGTCACTATGACGCCATGCGTTGTCACGGTTACGCATCTGGGCAGAACCGGTCTCCGTTTAAAAGTCTGGGTTGTGTGTAAACTAATAACAAATGTTTTGGTTTCCTAAAGATGAGGGGAGAAGGCAATCATGGATTGCAAATTATTCATTTAAAAAATATAAGACACACAATTTGGATTATTTATTGGATTATTATGTCACACATAAATATAATTGACATACTCATTAACTATGTATTATACATTGCTATACCATTACTGTTGACAAGTTTTGAAACACCACATTAAAATATTTCTTATGCTCGTAAAAATCTTTTACTCTGAAGGTGTATGTTTAAATGTTTGAAATTATTTTTATGACCAAAAATATAGTGCTAACATATAAATGTCTTTAAAAAGAAAACTAAAATTTATTTTAAAACATTTTTAAATGTATGACTTGGACAAACAAGCACTTCAAGCACATAATAGATTGAATTTTCTTTAACATGGTTTAAAAACCATCCCATGGTGACATCTTAAGAAATTACTGAAAAGAAAAAAATAACAAGAGTATATATTTCAAATTCTAGGCAAAGGGTAGCTGCATTTAATATACTAAAATATATCAGTTTGGATTTTGGATGTTTTAGTCGCAAGATAATTCCCATATGATGCATAAATGTGACCCAGCCTGTTAAAACCCAGCAAAGTACTTCTTTGTGATCTACTGTTTCTTACATAAAATCTTCCTACACAATGCAAAGAACATTCTGTGAAAATATACTAGTCAACATTTGAAGTAGATCAAAAAAGTTGATCAAAGTTGTCCTAAGACAAGAATGGGTATTAGGGATTGGTTTTATGTAAATTTTTTGAATGCTTTTGATCCACTTCGAATGTTGACTAGTATATAATCTTGACATTTTTAATATTGACTGAGTAAGGTCACGCCAAAGACTGAAATCAATGTTAAATCAGTCAATTCAAACTTTGATGATCACATTATTAAATGTTGAAACAGTAGCCTGGATTTCATATAAAAGGTCACATATTTATGCATCTTAGAAATATATTGTAAATAATAATGTGCATGTACATAACAAAAAATTAAAATAAGAAGACATTCTCTTCAGGTGTTCTGGCTTTGTTTCCTCCCCTCGTCTCTGCAAGCAGCGCCTTTTTTAAACCTTAGAGGTTCCTCTTTATTGCCTTTGTCTTCTGCCCCGATCTCTGTCAGCCCCGCCTTTAAAAAAGATCTGGACACCACTTCTTAGAGGTCCCTTTTTGTGGCTTAAGGATCACCTAAATGGAAACATAAACATGTGAAAATATGCTCAATTAAATTTTTGGATTTGTAAATTTATGTGCCATCCAACATCTGGTCTTCTTTGTTGTTGCATCCCTGAATGTGTCTTGCTGTGCATTATAAACAGTATGAACAGGAGGATTAGTGCAAATGTTTTGAAAATAATACATTTTATTTTTAGAGATATCTGAATGTACCCGTCACACACTTGCTTACCACCAAACTGTGTTGAGCAAGTGCTTGCATCAGTGTTCATGTACTCGAGTAAAGTATGTTTCTGGCCTTTAAACACATTTACACTACACTTTAAACATGTTAATTGAGCATAAGCATGTACACCATTTCCCCAAACCTGCACCATTTTGGTTTGTGTTTTGGGGTCTGTGATTTTTAAATCATCTATTGGTCACATAAAATGTCATGTGAATTTGCAGGTAAAAGGTTACCAAATTTGAATTTTCAAACAGAGGCGAATGCACAATAACGCATAAGAATTTGCAAACTTCCACATATGCTGCACAGCTTGGGCGTACTCACACTATCCAAACCAAGCCCACACCTGAGTGCGTATTAGCTCTAAAGCCTGGTTCATTTGACTAGTGTGATTGCACCGCTCCGTGCTCAGGTTAATCGTGCCGTGGTCCGCTTGCAGACGTGGGCTCAGGTGCAGAATGCTTCATGTGAGAGTGAAAAGTTGAACACACCAGAGCGTGGTACAATAGGTGAGACATGCAAGTTGCGCGACAGTCATTAAAGGAATAGTCTACTCATTTTCAATATTAAAATATGTTATTACCTTAACTAAGAATTGTTGATACATCCCTCTATCATCTGTGTGCGTGCACGTAAGCGCTGGAGCGCGCTGCGACGCTTCGATAGCATTTAGCTTAGCCCCATTCATTCAATGCTACCATTTAGAGATAAAGTTAGAAGTGACCAAACACATCAACGTTTTTCCTATTTAAGACGAGTAGTTATATGAGCAAGTTTGGTGGTACAAAATAAAACTGAAAAGTCCGCTCCCCTTCTCACTCTCATAATGGGAGAGGGAGGGTGTTACTGCGCCGAGTCGAAGTACTCCCAAAAGTGCTATTACGCCATAAAATATAGTTCCTCTTTTAAATCCTCTTAGAAAAGCGCTACGTTTTATTTTGTACCATCAAACTTGCTCGTATAACTACTCGTCTTAAATAGGAAAAACGTTGATGTGTTTGGTCACTTCTAACTTTATCTCTAAATGGTACCATTGAATGAATGGGGCTAAGCTAAATGCTATCGAAGCGTCGCAGCGCGCTCCAGCGCTTACGTGCACGCACACAGATGATAGAGGGATGTATCAACAATTCTTAGTTAAGGTAATAACATATTTTAATATTGAAAATGAGTAGACTATTCCTTTAACTTAATCTCCCTTCGTAAAACCTTCTGATACATGCAGCAGGGTTAAGTGAATGTCTAAGCAGCACAAGCGATAAACTAAGCAATATGATATAGTGAGAGGGCTGTGTCATCGCATTCCAAAGGACTCAAAATTTAAAGCCCAAATAATTTCACATTACGATGGGCTCCAGTGTTGAGAGAGCGTGTTTCATGTTTTCTTCAAAACAATCCCATTCTAATGATGAAAGCATGCTCGGATCGATAAAAGTAAAGTGTGAGTGCATACAAGTGATAGAGGAGGGAAAGTCGCTCTTGGGCACGGTTCGGTCAGTTTAAATATAACATGAGTGCGCCCATCTTCAATGTATTGTGTCCAACAGATACCTAGTAGCAGGGTTTGTCTCACCTGTGGGCCACAACACTTCGTTCTGTCCTAGTACACGCCTTGGTCCTCTACGCAGATCTCGCCCACACACTGTAAACAGAGCAGAACAGACATTTTCATTTGTAAGTAGAAATGATAAATGGAACCAGATTTGTTCCAGAAGGTATTAAATGAAATTAACATGGCCCGGTTTGTCTAAGATACAGAAGAAACTGCACTGTTAAATAAAATACATTAAAAAAAAAAAGAGTCGAGTTATCTGAACCAAAATATCTTGTTGCTTTGACGTCTTTTTTCTGTTTTTGTTTACCTTAAATTAATTGATTCTGCTTGTTAACAGCACGCATCATCATTAATGTTCAATCATCACTTTATTCATTACTTCATTATTTTATTAATGTTAAACAATGCTTCAGTGTCAAGTTATACTCTTTGTAATGGGCACTCAAATAGACACTGAGCAGTGTTCATTTAACACCAGGTAATTGAATTCAATCAAAGCAACAAGATGACTGTCTATCGAATGAAAACTTACTGATTATTTACTTACCATCATGTTATCCATATCTCATTACTAGTCTTCATATGAATTGTGATGAATCACAGTCATGACACATGAGAACCAATGTGATTTGACATGTCGCCATATTTAAATCTATAGAGCTGTTATTGTCTGACTCTGTTTAGATTACATAACTTGCTTAAAATATGAAGTTTTTCTCACAAGCCTGTCATTTTGCATCAGAAGACCCACTGGGTTATATATGAATCACTTTAACGATGGATAGATGTACTTTTGGAGCTTTAAAACATTGATGCACAGTCAATACTATTATGAAGCATTGAAGAGCCAGAACCGTATTAAATATATCTCCGATTGTGTTTGGCTTGAAGAAAAAAAGATAAATATCTTGGATGACATTGGGTTGAGTAAATAATTCTTCAAAGGAAAAGTTTACATAAAATTAAAAATGTTATCATTTACCCCCCCCATGTTGTTCTAAACCTGCCAGAGTTTCTTTATTCTGATGAATACAAAATAAGATATTTTGATAAATGATTTCAATCACATAGTTGATGGTAACAATTGACTTCCATAACAGGAAAAAGAAATCACATGGAAGTGAATGAGCAGCTGTGTACTTAGCATCATTTATCAAAATATCTTGTTTTGTGTTCATCACAATAAAGAAACACATAAACATGTTTGATCACTAAAGCACAAGGAAAGACAAGTAAAGCAATCTTACCTTGAAATTAAATCTGACTGGAGGACTAATGAAAATCTAATAAATGAAAAAGATAAAAATAGTATATTACCCACAAATGTTAATATAATTGCAGTATAGTGCTATTCACAGTTACACTGTTGCAAAGCAGCTTTACATTAGGACACAATGTAGAATACACATAAAACACAACAACATATTATAGATCAATACCTAGTCCAGCACTGGCGTCGTCTGAAGTCCTTGCAAGGGCCGATGTCATCTTTCCATTTGTGTTCGGTCATCTGAGAGAGACAGGATCCAGACTGGAGCTCGCATAATTGCTAGTAGAAATAAAAAAGCAAATATAGAAAATTATCATGGCTGCTGTTCATAACTTTCTAGGTAGTGAATAGTTGTTATTAAGTTATTTAACACCTGAGGCAAAGATACTGGATGCAATTATGTGTATGCTAGGCTGAAGAGATGTGTCTAATCTAGACTAGGGCTGTGCGATAGAGCTAAAATGTTACATCACTCGATAAAGATAATTATCAATACATTTTATGATACATTTAAGTAGAAAAAGTTTTATCTCAATGTTTTATTTACACACTTTATTAAGGCAAACAATAAACGGTTTTAGTTTAGCCTTAAAAAAGACAATATTATCGACTATCGCCATTATTTCTGGGGCAATTAACATTCCTGCTGAAAAAACCAGCTTAAGCTGGTCAAGCTGGTTTTAGCTGGTCTCCCAGCCTGGTCTTAGCTGGTGTAGCATGCTGGTTGACGAGGGGTTTTGGCGACAATTTTTAGCTGGTCTGGCGGGTTTTAGCTGGTCAGGATGGCTGGTCTTAGCTGGTCAGGCTGGTTTTAGCTGGCCAGGCTGGTTTAGGCTGGTCTTAGCTGGTTTTAGCTGGTCAGGCTGGTTTAAGATGGCCAGGCTGGTTTAAACTGGTCAGGCTGGTCTTAGCTGGCCAGGCTGGTTTTAGCTGGTCAGGATGGTTTTAGCTGGTCAGGGTGGCTGGTCTTAGCTGGCCAGGCTGGTTTTAGCTGGTTTAAGCTGGTCTTAGCTGGCCAGGCTGGTTTTAGCTGGTTTAGGTTGGTCTTAGCTTCTCAGCTGGCATTTCAACGTTGAATCAACGTCAGGGACCAAAGTTGCATCAACGTTGAATTACCTTTTGGTTTTGCAAAGTGAATCAAAGTTGACTTCACGTTGTTTCAATGTTGATTTCACAACATTTCAATGTTGTTTCAACGTCACACTTTCAACATAGGTGAATCAAGGTTGATATCGCAAAGCAGTTTTAACACACTTTTTAACACTAAATATAGATTTTCACCTTAAATTTCAATACGCACCAAATGATTTGCTGTACAAATCATGTTTTTAGTGTAATTATTACAAGAATGCAACTTGCTGCTCATTACCTACAGTACAACCCCATCCATAAAACTAAACACCTAAAGTAGGTAAAGTTTGAATGTGAACGATGGCATGTGCCTACCCTTTCTAAATAAACATGAAAGCAGCTGTTAAAATTGATCTTTTATAGATAAAAACAAATTCTTTCAAACAGTTAGGTTTCCAGTTAGTAGTGCGGAAGTTAAATATACCAAATACAGAATAAAAACATAAAATATGAAAACAAAATAATATTTAAAAGTCATTTTATTCATCTGAATAGAAAAAAATATAGGAAAACTGCAAATATGAATTTTGTTGTAGGTTTAGCTCACAGTCTTCTTATGGCCACCAACACCCTTCCATTCTGGCTCATACTGTACTTAAAACCCGATGAAAGCATCTAAAGAGGAAACAAAAGTTATTTCATTAAAAAAAATTATGCATTTTTAGCCCATGTATAAAAAAATCTTGTTATTGCACATCAGGGTGTGTGTGTGTTCTTTAATGGTCTGTCTAGAAACATAGCATAGCCATCTGATGAAGGAAGAAAGCTGTTGTGTTTACGGTGACAATAAGCTTCAATCAAGATCACCTACAGTGCATTCAGAAAGTATTCAGGGTAGACCCCTTTCACATTTAAATTTTAAGGTGGTTGCATGATACTGTAATTGTTTAGATATTTTCCTCATAAATCTACAATACATACCCCATGACAAAGTAAAAACTGAATTTTAGAAACTTCTGCAAATGTATGAAAAAATTAATATTATATTTACATTATACAGATCATTTGCATCAATATCAGCAATTTAGCTCAGCTGCCTCCAATTTCTCTTGATGGTTGCTGATGGGTTCTGATGAACACATGAAGATATTTTGAGGAATGTCTGTAACCAAACTGACCGGAAGCACCATTGACTTCCATAGTAGGATAAAAGAATACTATAGAAGTGAATGGTGCTTCTGATCGCTTTGGTTAAAAATAAATCCAGGAGTTGCAAAGATTGCTGTGTCATACCCAAAAAAGACCGGAGGTAACTGCTACTTCAAAAGGTGCTTCAACTAAGTACTGAGTAAAGGGTCGGAATACTTAGGTCATATCAACTTAAAACCCCCCCCACCAAAGAGATGCTGAACAGAGCAAACATTGACTGGTTGCTTTACGTGTGGGTCAAACAGCCTATTGTGCAGTCCCTTACCAATAAAAGCTAAGATGGACTCCAGACCTTCTGGACTGTCTGTGAGAGATTTCAAACTCGACCAGACCAACAAGGCATCTTGTTAGCAGACATCTCGACCACAGGTGATCTGGCAAAGCAAAGACTTATAAACAGCATCTTCCCAAATCTCCTCTTCAGGCTCATCTTAGCCATCATTGCGTTTGATGAAGTTCAGAAAAAGAAAAACATATTTCATTAGTATACAATCATAAATGTAATGTTTTGGTTAGAAATACAAAAAACTGTGGCCCAAGTACAACTTTGAAAGAAATAAAGAATGTTTACATTATTTGTCATGGTACACTGTCACTTCATTACTTTTTGAGTGGTACAGATTGGGCATCTGGAAAGACACATGACTTCACCTCTGTGTATTTTATCACACTTCTTCAAATTGCATGGTAATCTGCCTACAATATAAAACACATAATAAAATAAAAAACAAATAATGGCCCCTTTTCAAAAGAAAATATAAATTGTGAAATACAAAACACTGTATCTTAGTTATTATGATTAGTAGAATTTGACCTGAATACAAAACAAATACTAAATGCATTGTAATGTTGTAGGGGAGATGCTTCAAAAATAAATTGTAAATGATTGATTTCTAATACAACATGCTAGCTTGGTGGTGCGTTACAATGGTGGGTGGTAGTTCATGGACATAGCCATCATTTAAAAAATTATGATTAAAACCATAATACATAAAGATAGAAAATAATGCTGTTATGTACACCACCACAAAGACCAATTTTATATGTCAATATGAAGCCTCTCTAAAACTTATGTCAACATCCACTCTGAACTATGAATTAACTTTTGTCTCTGTCTATTGAAAACAAAGGGTTTGAAATATGTAAGCCTACATACTGTAGAAGGAATAGTGACATACAAAAGAAATGAATTGCTGTGCTGAACAATAACCATTGTATACTAAATTATTTTCTTATATTTTCTTAATGACAATGATAAACCAGATATGCACTTTTTGAGCACTTGTGTTTTGGATGCAAATATAAACACAAAGTAATACTTACTCTTCAGCCAATGGAAAACATCAAAACACAACAAGAAAATGACCTGTAAAGAAAAGTGAACATAAATATACAATAGTTATTAATCCAGAATTGATGGCTTCTGTTTAAATTCTTAACAGTTTTAACAGGCTAACGTTACTGTAAACTGTGTGCCCGTACTGTAAGTTAAATAATCTTACATTTACGCGTCAAACCCTACATTTAAATAACTTGCGTTATAATTAACTAAACAATGTCAAATAAATTTGAAGAACGAGGATAACACATTTTTATAGAAGGTAACGTTAAAGACAAATAAAAAACCTGCACTACATTAGCTCAGATGCGTCACGAGCACTGCATCAACATTCAACATTAAAGCTCAGAATATTTGAGTCATATCGAATTAACTGTTACTAAAAACAAAACAAACATAACTGTGAACTTATTTTAATGACTTAACCAGGAATTAATAAAAACTTACCTTAGAATTTGCCATAGAAATGAAAACTGTCGTCTGAGGTAAACGGTTAAAATCCACTTTGAACTCACGAGGACGGAGGCGCGCGCCCGCAAATACGTGTGTTCGACTTCTTGCTGCGCTGACAGGTTGATAACGTCAATGTACCGCGAGAGTGTAATTCTTGACTCGCTCTCGCGATACATTGACGTCATCAACGTATGATGTCGGTTCTCGCAGCGCAGCATGAAGTCGAACATGACTAATAACCATAGCTAATAACACATAACAAAAGACAAAATGTTAAAAAAACAACAATAAAGAGGGTAAAAAAGATGTCCCACGTCCAGACGGAACTGAAAATTAGAACTTGTTTAACAATAAATATTTCTTCTATTAAAATAAACAGAAATATTGTGCTTTTAAAACATAGCTTTTTAGATCTTCATCCGGGGGTGGGTTCAATTATTTCATAAACATGCATGCACATTTTGTTCTAAATGGACAGAGCTTTATAAAAAAATAAAAGAAATGTTTTTATTATAATAAAAGTGTAGTAACTGGATTTTGATTTAACAACAACAATAAACATAAAAAAAATTATCTGCTAAGATAATAACAACCAATGATAATTATTTTAATAATTTAATAATAATACTTATTTTAATAATTAAAATATTTAAAAAAATTATTAGGCCCTACTATGATTAATGGCAAACTAATGGGGGCTAGCTAAAAAAAATATGGGGCATGTGTGGGTTTTCTGTGGGCATGCCCACTAAAAACCCCCATGGGACTCAAAAGGGCAAAGTCATAAGGAGCCCGCTCGCCTTGCCCATATGGGCCCTGTGTGGGGCCCATTTGGGATGTGGTGTGAGTTTGCCCTGCCCTGCCCACACCGCATGGGCATGTTTTGCTTACAAAAGGCTGAGGGAGCTGTCTGTGGCACAGTAAAGAAAGCCGAGAAAAGGTTGGATGTTATTACATTATTAATGGTATTCTTAAAATTTATATTTGAAACGTTATATTTTAGACATTGTGATGAAAATATACTAAAAATAAAACAACCATAATAATGCTTACAAAAATAGCCTAATCCATCTCCTGAATTCATCATATGGAAATCACATGCCCCACCAGTGTTAAAATCAATGTAATACATAAAATATTTGTAGCTTCTTAAACTTTATATAATATGAGCAACCTAAAACATTTTTTACCAAAAAGGCACTTGTTTTGAAAGGGAAAAATAAAGATACAAAGATGATTTATTTGCATGTGTCTAATATATTTTTAACTTGATCAATTACTTTTGTTAAATTTTAAAAATATAAGTATTTTCATAAAATGAGTTTTTACATTTTTATCTAAAGGATTCACAAATTAAAATGTCATAAAACCGTACTGACATTATTTCAACCAAATTTCAACGTTGATTTTTAAGCATTGTATTAACCTTTTGCAACCGTTTACCATTCACCGTTGTTTCAACATTGTATCAATGTCAAAGTTGAAGGTTGGTCATGCCTGCTTGGTGGTCAGGCTGGCTTGTCTTAGCTGGTTTAAGCTGGCCAGGCTAGAAGACGAGCTTGACCAGCCTGGCCAGGCTGAAAGACCAGCCTGACCAGCCCGGCCAGGCTGGGAGACCAGCTTGACCAGTCTGGCCAGGCTGGGAGATCAGCTTGACCAGCCTGGCCAGGCTGGGAGACCAGCTTGACCAACCTGGCCAGGCTGGGAGATCAGCTTGAACAGCATGCCAGGCTGGGAGACCAGCCTGGGAGACCAGCTTGACCAACCTGGCCAGGCTGGGAGACCAGCTTGACCAGTCCGGCCAGGCTGGGAGATCAGCCTGACCAGCATGGCCAGGCTGGGAGACCAGCCCGGGAGACTAGCTTGACCAACCTGGCCAGGCTGGGAGACCAGCCTGAACAGCCTGACCAGCCTGGGAGACTAGCTTGACCAGCCTGGGAGACCAGCTTGACCAGCCTGGGAGACCAGCTTGACCAGCCTGGGAGACCACCTTGACCAGGCTGGGAGACCAGCTTGACCAGCCTGGCCAGGCTGGGAGACCAGCTAAAACCAGCTATTTCCATCTTAAACCAGCTAAAACCAGCTTGACCAGTTGCTACAAAACAGGAGGGTTTTGTTGTGACAGAGTCGTCAAAGCTCTGCAAAAAGGAATAGAAGAACAAGAGGGGAAACTCGTTTTTAGCAACAGCCACTAGATGGCGCTTCAGTAGCGCGGCCGCTATTTGGAATGAAAATTCTCAAAGCCAATTCATTCTCAATTCATTCATATTATAATTAATTTAATACCTAATTACATAAAATACCTAATTTAGTAAAAATTACATAAAAATTGTGTGCTAAAGTACTTTTTAAGTAAAAGTAAAAAAAGTAGATCTTTAATGTACTTAAATATAAACCAAAAACTTGAAATTATGAAATGTAGTGGAGTAAAAATTATGATAATATGCTTTGGAATATAAGTTTTCTAAAGAAAAACACTGATAAAATACAGATACTTGAAAATGTACTTTTATGTAGAAAGTAAAATACTTAAGTAGTGTCTGCCTCTGTCAATATGCCATACTTAAAGAGCATAATACAAAGTATTTTAGCATGAAAGCAGTATTTTTCAATGTGTGACAGCGTCCTGTATCATAACTAAATCTCTGCCGCTTATAACAACTCAAACCGTGTAAAAATCCGGTAAAAATTATAGGAGTTATGATTATTCCTCATTAGAAATGAATGCAAGGGAGCGCACTGGAGACCCATCCAAGATGGCGGCCGCGCGATACGTCAGCTCCAATAGGCAGCTCAGGCTCAGTCTACGAAGTGTCTAGTCTACGTACATAATGTCTATGTTCGGTTTGAGAACGGCCATGGACACTGGTGTTGCGATTGCAGCGTCTGTGCCCCGCGTGAGCAGCAGGTGGCGCAATGCGCTGTGTTTCATTTGTGATCCGCTGTGAAGAAGAAGATCAAACATGTCGACTCACACCGAAAATGTGGAGGAGCTTATTGGGATTGTTAGAGAGTCTTTAAAAGACAAAGGTTTTGAAATATATCCTTTTAAGGTAATGTGCTTAGTGTAAAGAAGAAATAAAATCAAGAGTTAATTATAAAAATCTGATGATTTGATGAATTGTAATAGTAGTACTGTAGTGTACAGCTAAGTCATTTTAAATCTCCTGATATGACAACGAACTAAAAGGTTTCTTTAAGCTCACGAGAAGATTAAAATATTTAGTCTGACGTCTTTGTTCTGATTTGATTAGAAATAAACTTTTTCGCACAAAATTTGCAAAATAATGCGTGCATTACTCAGAACCATACAAACATACATCATGTCTTTGCAAAAGCCTGTAACTTGTTCAAAAAGTACTTTTCACATCAGTGAACATGTCAATGACATGGCAAGTCCTTGTGTCATTATTCATGAACAAGACAGTCAAAATGTTTAGCCATGTTGTTAATATTAACAACAGTACACAACTATATGTGTCACTATTTTCTCATGTAAACTGTGGATGAATTCACACGAATTACGAATAAACAAATTACACATGTGATTTAGAAAAGAAATCACAGTACAAATGAAACAAAATTCAAATTCCCTGTAACTAAAAATGAAACATTTACTTGACAGCAATTTATGAATTCAGTTTACATTTACAAAAGACTAAAAAACCCTATGGAAAACATGTTTACAGTAACAGATTATCACACAAAGGTCAACAATTTTGCATGACATGCCTTGCACGATGAACCAATTTCTAAATGTTTTGAGGTGTAAAACTATCCCACACAAACCAGTGAGATGTAATTTGATGAAAATGACACAAGCGAATGAAAATGTAGCAAACAGCAGACAATTGTACATAATCATTTGCATGATTGTACCAAAGCATTTGCAATTTGTCCAAAACAATGTGAATTTGCTTTTATGTTGTGCACAACTGACTTAAAGGGCACCTGTTATGTCCTATTAGTGGATATAGTACAATTCACTAAGGGTGGAAAGTATGGTAATGCAGGACTGTAAGTGGGCGGGGCTTTATCAGTGTGACCTCACATTGATAAGAGAATCAAAACGGCATGTCTAATGACACTGCTTTGATTTATTGAGGATAAAAAAAGTAGGACCAAGTGAATTTATTTCATTGTAGGGTGGCTGTGTTCACACACTGCCGAAAGACATTATGTTCAAACACCTTATAAAAATGGTTTTTGCATAATAGGTGCCCTTTGTAAATTGTAAATTGTCAAGCAATTTGTTTTGTTCCAATCAATGAAATATTTTTTTTCATGGTACATTGTTCATAAAAAGTCATACATAAACAAATAAGAGTAAATTATTACATTATGTTCAGGTGTTTAACCAATAAGTTGATGTTTATAACAGGTTGGATGGTATAATGCATTGACATCTCAAGCTCACCAGCTTCCATATGAATCTGACAGTTTGGCAGCAGTGATCCTCAGCACACCGTCCATGTTTGAGAAAGCTTTCGTGCCTTTCTTACAGAGCCGGGCCTGCGATGGCATGAGAGATCCTATAGATGAGTGTATCTCTCACACCGTCTCATCCTCTATCTCTATGGTACAGTACAGCCACATTTAAAACTCCAGCTAAAACATCTCATAATGGTTTCTGAAATCATCTCCTCTCGTTTTTTCAGTGTTGTCCAAATCAGTCTGTAGATGTAATGTATGATTTTGAGCTGCTACCCAGTAGAAGACCAAAGTTTCTTGCGCAGACAGCAGCCCATGTAGCAGGAGCAGCGTTTTACTACAGGGCATCAGACGTTCACAATCCACCCTGGGGAAATAAGGTCAGTGTCTGGTTTAATGAAAGACACTGCTACACACATACCTAACTTTAGCTACTTATGTTATAGAGCAGGGGTTTTGAACACTTACGATGGCAAGAACAATGAAATATGAAATCTTTTATAAATAGTTTATAAATATTATGTATTGTATGTCTGTTGTCTGTTTTTTTATACAGAAGATGTTTGGAGTGTGTATCCACCCCAGGTTGGGCGGCTGGTTTGCTATACGAGCTCTGCTGATCTTTAAAGATGTTCTGATGGGAGAGGAGTTTCAGCCGAGAGATCCTCCAGACTGTGTGAGCCGACAGGAGGAGAGAATCGAGCTGCTTGAGAGATTTAACTTTCACTGGCGGGACTGGAGCTACAGAGACATTATACCTGTAGAAGAACGTTACTCTCTTCAACAGAAAGAGTATTTTATAACACCCCCAGCACAACGGGGGGCGCTGCTCAGACAGTGGGGCTTCATGACAGAAAGCGACACAGATAAACAGAGTTAAACCGGACCTTAATTTACACTGTACAGTAACTGTTTATCATGAGAAAGACTTAAATAAAAAGGATCAAAAACTGTTAATGCATTTTTTTCTGGCCAGGAAAATCCATACGATTACTTCTAGACACAAACTTGAGAGCTGTTGCACAAAGATAAAGTTAATGTATGCACGTGACATCACCTTCGGCCAAAGGGACTGCGGTTACGCCCACTGAGTGGCAAAAGACAGAGCGGCAGCATTTGTTTACAGTGTGAAATCAGCGAAAACACATGGAAAACACGTCTTAATTGGAAACAGCTGTTGTGCGATAGACTGTACTAACAGATTAACAAGAATTCTGAACTATCGTTTTACAGACTGCCAAGAAACACAGAAAGGAGAAGTAAATTGATCGTTCATGCCAACGTCCACAAACCACAGGTGGATTGATAAGTTGCTAGGGTCACTATCAAGCAGAGGTTTTACTTTCTACTTAAAAGTATTTTTTCAAGTGTTTGTATTTTATCCGTGTTATTGTTTGGAAAACACATTCCAAAGCATATTACCATTATATTTCATAAATACAAGTTTTTGTTTAACATTTAATGTTTAAGTACATTACCGTACTTTTACTCAAGTAAAAGTACACAATTTTAATGTAATTAGGTATTAAATATATTTTAATATGCAATATTAAAGAATACACAGTATGATTCTATGCTTTAGAATGTAGTGAAGTAATGTTTTTCCCAATACAAACAACCTAATAAAGCACAGATGCTTGGAAAATGTAACTAATGTAACTAAGTATTGTCCACCTCTGCCATCAAGTCCAACTAAATTCAATTTAGGCTGATAATAGTCAGTTTTACTGGCATTTTTGCAGCACCCACTATGAAAACCAGCCATTTTGTTGAACTTTTGCCACTTAACAGGGTGTGCCCTGGCGTGTTTACGTGGAAAAGTGACGTCAATGCATACCCTCTATAGACAGAATTCAATTCAATTTTAATTCAGACTCAATTCAAAATGGCAATATCTTAACTATTTCTTAAATTGAGAGATTTATAGCTTGGAAGTGTTCAGAAATTTCTTTAAATGTGGTATATTGAGGTCTACAGCAAGTAGAACTAACTAGTGTTGTAGTACTCAAGATCCATCTTGGTCTCAAGACCATTTTTTGATGTTCAATGTCGACTGTTCTTGGACTTCGTCTTGTTTTGGTCTCAGATAATGTGGTCTCTGGATTTTATTCAGAGGTAACCTCTGCCCAAAAGGGCAGCTTGATCCCTCCAAGCATCTGTCTTGCTCCGACAAGGATTACTTCAAAGGCTAACACGAACAAGATAGGAGAGATGACACAACCCATGGTGATTCTTACACTGTCAAAAATAAAGGTACGAAGCTGTCACTGGGGCAGTACCCTTTAAAAAAGGTCCTAATATGTACCATTTAGGTACAAATATGTACCTTTAAAGGTACATTTTGGCAGTTCAAAGTACTAATATGTACTCTTTGGGTACAAAGGTGTACCTTTTTGAAAGGGTACTGTCCCAGTGACAACTTTTGTACCTTTATTTCTGAGAGTGTACTTCTAACTGTTGTCACCCAGTGGTGAAATCTTGGAGGGCAAAGCACATCTGTAAGTCACTGAAGTAAGATACAACCATGTTCTTTATGCAGGAGAACACATGGAAGAACTCCATAGCATAGTTTATCAGCTGGTGTGGGACTGATCCATTCGCATTGGGAAGATTGAGCCATTCGACGTGCATGTCTATCTTTTCCCGCTTGGCCTTCTGGATCTGGTCCCAGATCATTGTAGAGTGCTCTGCGCTCCCTGAGAAGCCTGAGACTCCTGCTTTCTGGCAGTTGGTATCGATGTAGCCATTCTCAAGCAGGTACAGTGGATATAAAAAGTCTACACACCCCTGTTTAAATTGCATGTTTTTGTGATTTATAAAATGAAACCAAGATGAATCATTTTGGAACCTGTTCCAACTTAATTTCCTACTTCAAACATATATATTAAAGTAATTAACACTAAGAATAATTCTGTGGTGAACAAATGGCAAGTAAAGTTGTACAATAACCAGGTTGCATAAGTGTGCACACCCTTTTACAATAGTGATTGTGTCAGTGTTCAGAAGCAACCAATTACATTAAGACTTAAGTTAAATATGAAGGAGTACATACCTCTCATCACTTAAAATAACTTTTTAACTATTAATGAAGTGTGCCTGGTCCTAAAGGATTTTTTTTGTGTGTCATCCCACTGAAAAAGCCATTGTCTGTGTAGAGCTTACTCAGCAGGTACATGATCCCATTGTTGAAAAATATCAATTAACAGAGGGTTAAAAACATTTCCAAGACACTGAATATACCATGGAGTACTGTAAAAACAATAATCAACAAGTTGAGAAAATATGGCACAACATTGACATTACTAAGACCAGGCATCCACCTATAATGTATGAGAAAGCCAGGAAAAAATGGTAAGGAAGGCTGCCGAGAGGCCTACAGCAACATCAAAAGAATTGTAACAATAGCTGGCAAGTACTTTTTGCTCCCTACATGTGACAAAAATCTCCTGAATTCTTCATGTTTGGGCTATTAGCATTTTTTAACCAAAAATATCCTCAAGTCCATCTAAAGTTTGTAAAAACAAATATTTCTATATCCCAATCCATGTGGAATAATGTATTATAGTCCATTGAGACCAAAGTTGAACTTGGGCCGTTATACCAAAATATATATTTGGTGCAATAAAACCCACATCACATCACCAAATGAACACCATGCCCACAGAAAAGCATGAAGGTGACAGCATCATACTTTGTGGCTGCTTTTCTTCATCTGGAAAAGGGGTTTTAATCAGGGTGGATAGAATAATGTATAGCTCCAAATACCTTTCAATTTTGGCCCAAAACCTAAAGGCTTCTGCCAAAACACTTAAAATGAAGAGAAATTTCACCTTACTGCATGACAATGACAGAAAGCACACATCGAATCAACAAAGGAATTACTTCACCAAAACAAGATCAAGGTTTTGGAATGGCCCAGCAAGAGTCCGGATCTAAATCCCATCCAAGATCTATGGGGTGATCTGAAGAGGGCTGTGCACAGGAGACACCCAACCAATTTGACAGATTTAAAATGCTTTTGCAAGGAGAAATGTCAAAATATTGCAAATTCAAAAAGTGCTAAATTGATTGACACATACCCATTAAGATTGAATGCTGTGATAAAATCTAAAGGTGCTTAAACAGATTGAATGCTGTGATAAAATCTAAAGGTGCTTAAACTAAGTTTTAGTTTAAGGGTGTGCACACTTATGCAACCTGGTTATTGTACAACTTTACTTGCCATTTTTTCACAACAAAAGTTTTCTTATTGTTATTAACTTTAATATATAGGTTGGAAGTACGGAATCAAGTTGGAACAGGTTTCAAAATGATTCATCTTGTTTTCATTTTTTAAATCACAAAAACCTGCAATTTTAACAGGGGTGTGTAGACTTTTTATATCCACTGTAGGTGTTCATCCTTTTGGCCAGTACTGAGAAGAATATTTTCCCTTCTACATTCAGCAGAGCAATGTTTCTGAACTGGCTAATGTCTTTGGAGTTTGCTTTCTTGGGGCTGAAGACTGCCACAGCTCTTTGCCACTCGGATGGGATGAGTTGCTTTTTCCAGGCAGTTCTCACGAGGTACCAAAGCAGCTCTAGTACTTTGGGGCAGTTATTGTAGAGCTTGTAGGGAATTCAATTGGTGCCTCGTGCTGATGAAGACCTTGCTTTCTCCACGACTTGCCTAACTTCACTGAGCTTGGGGGGCATGATGTTGAACTCAGCAGTTTGAGGTGCAGGCTTGGGCACGTAACCTGGGGCCTCATTTATAAAATGCTGCGTAAAAACCATCCTACATTTGATCTTACAATCATTTAACAAAAATGCGTACGTGTGATTTATAAACCAAATGTATGTGCAGAAAACGCACGCACCCCCCCCAAATCTACAAACCGCAAACCAACCTGAACCTGTGCGCGCAGCCGAGCTGTTTCAGATCTCCGCCTTTAAACGATGCGTAATTAATGTCAGACATATAAAAGAGCGCTTGTCAATGTTTAATTTCAAACAGAAAGAATGGCATATTTCCAAAAACCTGCAGCAATCAGACAAGCAAAAGTTTGTACGTCTGCTCAGACCCTGACGTGACGCTAAGCACTTTTCCACGTCAAAGACAGTTTTTATAAATATGGACTTTGCCGTGGATTTTTGCCTACGCACATTTTACGATCAAAGCTGTAAGTACGCACGCTTTATAAATGAGGCCCCTGGTGTTCTTAATGGGACGTTCCTTACTGGGTCACTGTACTGTTCCCTGACATGCTGTTCCTGTTGCTCCCTGGTGGTTTCGAGCTTTCAACTCTTCTTCTCTTCCAGCAGCTTTCTAGCATGCTTAAATTGGTATTTGAAGAAGCTGGCTTGTTCTTTCTGTTTCCGTTTACTGCACTTGCAGATACTTCCAGCCTTGTGAAGCCACGCCAGTCTTTACCTGACCTTAAGACCTTCTTTCTTTACCAATGTTGCCTTCATTCAGTTCTTTCCTCTACTGTGAAATCTTTGCCTTTTAGAACATTGGGTCCATTGGCTCTGTGGTTTCGACCTGGCTTTTGGTCCCTTTTGTATCACCTGCCAAGGCAGTGCAAGGTTGCGGTTGGCCCTTCTGCCCACACTTTTACTTACCCTGGTGGATTTGCAACCCAGGGAACGTGGTAACTTCCTTCCATCCACAATCACACGCCCAGAGATTCTCTTCATTTCTTTAAGTTCTCGTTGTCCATTTCCATTATTTTTGTTACCGTGTGGTCTGTCCTATTAGGCCCTAACAAGAATCTAACAAGAATTGCTGGAACGAGACATAAATGGCCAGTTCAGCAATCTTAGGATTTTACTTCAAGTTACTTGTTTGTTTAACAAGGCAAAGGCAGCAAGTTACCCTAAGTTAAATCAACTTGTCTGGGCTTACAGTGACATGACCACATCATTTATTACGCAACAGTTACACAAGTCGATCAAATAAACCAAACAGAAAGTGAAGTAACATAAATGCCCAAAAAAAGTATTTAGACAAATAGACCACATACTCTTAAACATGTTTGTTGTGTAAACCGGCCTCACATCACAGCATGTCAGATGATATCTGGGATGACCTTTGCATCAACACGTATGTCTCTGTCCACTTCTACCCCTTACCATGTTATCTCTATTCAGGATCAAAGTCCTTTTTCCAGGGATAAATGCCTCTTTCCAGTCCACATCACATCAGCAGTCTGAACTCAGCAGATCTCCCAAAATGTATTTCATCTGGACGACGACATCTGTGCTCCTCTTAGCTTTGGTTTGTGAAGCAGCAGTGGTGACCGAGAATGGTTTTCCTATTCAATGGGAAAAATCCCCGAGCGAACTTTCCCAGCTGGAGGATGGACAGATTCATGTGAATCCATGGGACTACCTGCAGAGAATGGGTTTATACAAGGTGTTGATCAACTCTACCAACCCATACATGAGCTCTATGGGACCTGGAATAACAGAGAATCCATTGTGGAGTCTTCCGCTGCAACTGGGCTGGAAACTCAGATCAGGTACAGTATGATCTACTGTACTGTATATAACCCTGATATAATGACTCTTCATCATTATCAAATCAATTGTTTTTTTCATCCTTTAGAGAGATTAGAGATCACGTAATACAGTTTCTGCCAATCTCATGTTAATCCTGGGTACCTATAGACGGTTTCAGGAGTAACAATATAAACAAAATGCTTTCATGGAACAAACTTAACTTCTGGTAAACTCCGCTAAGAATCAATAACAACAAAGTCCTTAGAGTAGTTTATTTCCTAATAACAAGCAAAATAAATAACAAGTAGATTACCTTAGTTCAAATCATAGCTAAAGTGTATCAAAAAGTTTACTTAGCTAACGTTACTAAAATGTGTACTATATAATGTATACAATCTTAACTACAGATTGGCTGCCACAACTCCCTTTAAATAGCGGTAATCCATTATAGCCATTTCTCTCGTATATAGGAAACCAAAAAATTTGTTATTTTCGACGAGTTCTATGATCAAGAATTTATTTTATAAACTATTCAGACTATTAAACAAACGCGTAATCGCGTCACCACACATGCGTCCGTACTTCATTTGTACATAGAGACATTTTGTGTCTCTCAGATGTATAAAATACATAACAGCCTTTCCATTTTTTCAGAAAAAGGCTGAACTCTTGGAAGCGTACGTTGGGAGGAGATAAAGAGTTAAAGGAACACGCCCACATTTTGGGAACCCAGCTCATTCACCGCATCCCCCAGAGCCAGACAAGTCCACACACACCTCCCCCATCTCCGCGCGCGCTGCAACTCCGTCCGACGCAGCCCCCGCTAGCTTAGCTTAGCACAAAGACTGGAAGTGGGTGGCTTTAGCTAGCATACTGCTCCCAATAAGTGACAAAATAACGCGATCATTTACCTATTTATGTGTTGTGATTTGTATAGTCAAACCGTGTACAAATAACAAGGTGATATGAGACACAGCGATCTTTTAACAGTATACATACTGAGAACTATATTCTCTGAAGACGAAGCACCGCCGCACGGGCGGAGCGACCCGCACAATTCTGACCGAACTCTCTGCTCCTCACCAGGGCCTTCTCGTGTGCTGCGAGCAGATCACTCCGCCCACGCGGCAGTGCTTCGTCTTCAGAGAATATAGTTCTCAGTATGTATACTGTTAAAAGATCGCTGTGTCTCATATCACCTTGTTATTTGTACACGGTTTGACTATACAAATCACAACACATAAATAGGAAAATGATCGCGTTATTTTGTCACTTATTGGGAGCAGTATGCTAGCTAAAGCCACCCACTTCCAGTCTTTGTGCTAAGCTAAGCTAGCGGGGGCTGCGTCAGACAGAGTTACAGCACGCACGGAGATGAGAGAGGTATGTATGGACTTATCTAACTCTGGGGGATACGGTGAATAAGCTAAATTCCCAAAATGTGGGCGTGTTCCTTTAAGAGTACAGCACAGCTATATGTTCATGTTGTTTACATTATGCACTTTTGCTGATTGCAAACAAAACACTTGAGGTTAGATTTTGATTTACTTGCTGCCTGTGGTTCCGACTCCTTAACAGGGTCTTTAACTCTTTCCCTGCCAGCGTTTTAAAAAAAGTTGCCACCCAGGGTCAGCATTTTTTTATGATTTTTACAAAAGTGTAATGCCTTCCAGAAAATGTTCTTCTTTAAATATATAAACATACAATATATCAAATGAAAGAACAGACCCTCTGCTTAAAAAAAAACATCTTACCCTATCTTCATTTGTTCTCTTTTTATCACCTCTCAAATATGGGTAGGTTTCTTCAAAAAGACCAAATTTTAAACAAAAAGCTGACATAATTGCATTTTTGTGAAGGACTTTTGATAGAGATCAGATGCAGATGGATTATCAAAACATAAACAGAGTTTGAACTGTTTGCTCTAAGGGAATACTTTCAGGTTTTATAAGTTGGATAAAAGCACCACTTGGTGGATAATAGGGAAAATATGGATTGCCGGAAAAACTGGTTATTGGCAATAGAGCGTTTTCTCTTAATTGATAAGTTAACCCGTCAATAGCGGGGAAAGAGTTAACATTGGGACCACTCCATCACTCAGTTGTAAATCCGGAGTTGAGCTGGGCATTGTTTGTGGAGCAATCGTCTTCAAAATCGTCTTCCCTACTGAAAAATCCAGCTAAAACCAGCATAAGCTGGTGGCTGGGTTTGGCTGGTTTAAGGTGGTTTACGCTGGTCCTCCCAGCCTGACAAAGCTGGTCATGCTGGTGGGCCAGCTGGTATTCCAGCATGACTAGCTGAGTCCAGCTAGACCAGCTTAAAATGTGACCAAAACACAGCTAGACCAGCTTGCTACACCAGCAAAACCAGCTTCCTACACCAGCAAAACCAGCTAAAACCAAGCTGGGGACCAGCTAGGACCAGCTCACCAGCTTGTGCTGGTCTTGGCTGGATTTTTCAGTAGGGTTCATAAACCTATTCACAAGTATCTTGCAAAAACAAACTATATCCACTGTTACTTGGAAAGCTGAATAAGGTTTATTCCTTACTTTCAAAAACACACTTCTTTCATTGTGCCATTGTTGATCTTGGTATATAACAAAGTTGTCTCTTGCATTGATGCTTGTGACTTCTACTCAAAGGAACAATGCTAATAATGTGCGTTCTCACTCTTATTGAAGTGTGGGCGTGTTTTTCCGGATGAAATGCCCATAAAAGGAATTGGGGTCCATAATACGTAACAGTTATCCATGTTTGAAAAACCTTCCAAAACGTGTAGAAAAGAGGAGGAATGAGTTTGGCTCAGAAATAGCATTGGGTCAATTTTAACCCAACGTTGTGTTCTGTCCAATATTTACCCAAGAATACATCTCTTTGTAACTTTGTTAATAAGTCAAAATGCATGAAATACAGTCAACCGCCCGCCCAAGCTTTCACTATAATATACATGCTTTCAACGCTGAATTGAAGTACTATGTCAATATATTTATAAAAGTATAAGTATTTTTTATTTCGATCAGATATACTAATGTTGAGATTAGACTGTTTAACATATGGTTATTGTATATGTAAATTTAAAAAATGTAAATGAGAAATGGACAATAAACAGGAATTAAATATTTCTGTTTCAATGTAGTTGGTTAGCAATGAAAGACAGATAGAAAGCTTGCTGTCATTGTCTATAGGTTGTAGACATTGATCTTCTGTGTGTAAATGACCTGTTGGATTTTAAACTTTTCTCTGCGATGTTTAAGTTATCATACATGTAACACAGGAACATCAATATATATGAATCATTTATGAATAAGATCAATATGTGACCCTGAACCACAAAACCAGTGATAAATAGCACGGGTACATTTGTAGTAATAGCTAACAATACATATTATTGTATCAAAATTATAAATGTTTCTTTAATGCCAAAAATCATTAGGATATTAAATAAAGATCAAAAAGATATTTTGTAAATTTCTTACCGTAAATATATAAAAAATGTATTGATCATTAGTAATATTTAGATTTTTTGCACCCTCAGATTGCAGATTTTTCCATACATCTTAAACCATACATCAA
This sequence comes from Misgurnus anguillicaudatus, assembly GCF_027580225.2. Taxonomy (NCBI): domain Eukaryota; kingdom Metazoa; phylum Chordata; class Actinopteri; order Cypriniformes; family Cobitidae; genus Misgurnus; species Misgurnus anguillicaudatus. Next base: position 8,148,939 of record NC_073354.2, read on the forward strand.
TGGAAAGCTTATCTCAATTACCCATAAGACATTTCATAATTTTTTACTGATATTCAGTCCAGCTGTAATTCAGTAAGTTGAGTTGCTCAATAGACCAGATATGGAGGTTTATAAAGTAAATCCAACTCTTTAACTGTGTTAGTAAGTCAGAATGCATGAAATCCCATAAACCTGCCCTTTAAAACTATAAGGTTTGAGCTATAAGAAGGTATGCACACGTGTTTGAAAGCACACTAACACAGCACTACTTTATGACAGGCCGGTTGACGGACCCGACCCCCAGCAGCATCAGCACATGTGGACTGGAGAGTTCAGAGCCTGTATGCATCTCTCCTCACAGCTGGTATGGATGTAAGTGCACTTCTCTATTTTACTGCTACATGTAAAAATCTCTTCTGTATTATCTATCTCACACTGGTGTTTTGCCGTCTGTAGGTATAAACTACTACATGTCTGTGTTACCGTTCCTGGCAGCGGTTCACTCAGGTGTAGTTGAGCAGGATGTCAATCAGATTCATATAAAAGGTCCAGCTGATGTTCCTGAAGATTACTGCACCAGTTTCACTCAATGCTCTACCAACCATAACCATGCTATGAACACATGGCAAACATACTTTCAGGTTTAACATCAAGTCATCATGTCTTCTCTGATATTATGAATATTAAAATAATTGTATATATGATGAAATTTCAAGGTTAGTTCTGTACTTAGAATATCAGTTTTTCTTTCGCTGTAGTCTCTGCGTCTCATCCATGAATCTGAAGACACAGATTTCAACAAGAAGGACAGAATTTTGGGTTTGCTGTGGGCAGCAGAGGAGAAGACTTTACAAACCGTCTCTTTTGCATGTAGTGAAAGGTGTTGTGGCATTTTTTACTTAAAGGGGACATATCATGAAAATCTGACTTTTTCCATGTTTAAGTGCTTTAATTGGGTCCACAGTGCTTCTATCAACCTAGAAAATGTGATAAAGAAAAACCCAGTAACTTAGTTTTGGTGTGGAAAAATAGGTAATTGAAATTTGGCTCCCCTGTGATGTCAGAAAGGGATAATACCACCCCTTAATCTGCACTATCCATTTAGTGCAGAGAGATATAAATAATTGACAGCACAATTGAGTTTCAATTTCAACAAACCACCATTATGGCGATCAGTGTTGGCATTAGCATCATCTCATTTGCATTTAAAAGGACACACTCAAAACAGCACATTTTAGCTCACAGTGGCGATTTTAACATGCTATAATAAATTATCTATATAGTATTTTGAGCTAAAACTTTACATACGTACTGTGGGAACACCAAAGATTTACTTTACTTAAAAAAGTCTTGTCAAATGTCCCTTTTAAAGGTGCAGTGTGTAAATTTTAGCGGCATCTAGTGGTGAGGTTGCGAATTGCAACCAACGGCTCAGTCCACCGTTCACCGAAACGCATAGAGAAGCTACTGTAGTCGCCACAGACAACTTAGTAAAGAAAGTTTGTCCGTTAAGGGCTGTTGTAGAAACATGGCGGCACAAAATGGCGTCTTCCATGTAAGGGGACCCTCAGTGTATGTAGATAAAAACTCATTCTAAGGCAATAAAAACATAACGGTTCATTACGAAAGGTCTTTATACAGCTAAATACAGTCTTTTTAGCTAAATAAATGATAGGGTTATAAACATTTTCAACACGTCGCATTACAGAAAAATCATACGAGCAAAATGTGGCCATACTTTAACGGGTATTATAACACAGTGTGCTAATATTCATGACAATGAAAGTGTACTATGTACAGTAAGTGTACAGTAAAACATGTTTTATAAAATGGGCAGTTCTGGTCCTTTATTCTGATTGGTTGAAACTAAGCCGTTCTAAGCTAGTGGCGGCTCGTGGCTGCTCTTCCGAGGGGCGCAAATTCAAAATAAGTGTTCGGAGTGTCATGTGTGTTGCTCGTGTTTTCAAAATATGTGTCATGTGAACCATGTGCATCACGTGTTTTGTCAAGGTGGGTGCCTGCTGCACACGCGTCAAAGCCGTTTGTGATAAAAGAGACGCTCACATTCACAAAATACATGCAAGACACTCCCTTAACACTAAACTCTGCATTACGCATGAGATTATGCGAGTATCTGGCAAAGCAAGCGTCTCTTTTGTCGTAGACCCTTTGGGCGCGTCTGCAGCGGGCACTTATTTTGGCGGGACACGTGATGCACATAGGTTCACTCGACACGCCAAACACATATTTTAAAAAATTACAAGCCACACACATGACGGGCTACACATTCTCTTTCACATTCACATTCTCTTTTATCTTCATGTGTTGTAGAAAGAAATTGTATTCCTCTCCTGAGGTTCGGTTTGGACAGAACTGGCTCAACTCTGCGGCGTATGTAGCTGCCGCTCATTTTCACGGCAACATTGAGAGAACAGAGAAGTTAATGTCTCCGTTGCCCAGCCGTGTCCTTCAGGAGAACGACAGTCCTCCAAACATTTCTGATCTCAGCACTGAGGAGAATCATACGCTCTCTATCTTAAACTGGATAAACCGCATCAATCAAGTACTTGGTGAGAATCACAGTGACTCGAAAAACAGATCGAACAGATTATTTTAGTTTTATTCTGTAAAGATAAAGGCTTGTTGTTAAACACTGTTATTCAACAGAAATGTTTGTGAAGAACCCTGTAACTGAACTCTTTTGATCTGCTGTAACACAGGTGGATCTCTAGTGTATCTGTGGCGTAGGGCGATGTGTTCGCCTCAGACTCGCGAGAAAGGTCAAGCCCTCCTCTACAATCTCATTCTCGACCCCAAGTTTGAAACTTCCAGTCTGATAACCATCCTGAGAGAGATGTCATCCAGCTGCTGAAACCAAACATCATATCTGGAAAGATCTTCTTAGAGAAAATCAGGTCGATAATCCTGTAGTGTGCGCCAACGGCTGTTTACACTTCATTTGGTGAGAAGTTTGTGGGACTTAAAACCCTACATCGCAGATGTAAACATGATATCCAGCGTAAACACCGCTTGCATTTATTAGTACCTTTATAACAATTAAAGTTAAATCAAAATCAAACATGACTCCTGTCTGACTGCCACAGTTAAGTAAGCCAGGCAGATTACACAAAACTATAAAACTGGTTTCTCCACAAGATGTGTGTCTTTACATACTGTTGCAAACAAACCTGCAGTCCTTGATGTATCCTCAGGTAAAAAAACAGAAGACTAATGACTTACTTATGATGACCTTGTTAAAACATCAAGTCAACATATAAAAGTCATGTATGCATGCATGTACGGTCCTGTAAATGTATGCATTCACACTTTTTACCATCAACTAAGCATCAGATTTTCAGCATCTACCTTTCAAATGAATCTTTTTTAAGGATATGTTTGTCTGATAGATATTATAACCATTATGTAAATCATACCAGGTAACTAAAACACCCTGACTTTATCCAAATGCAGCTCAGAATATAAATGAATCTGAAGTATCATGCAGTGAAATTAAACCTGATTTTGAAATACAGTAATGTATATTGTTTACCAATTTATTAAAGGTTCAGCATAAATCTTAGACACTTCATAAAAGCAAGATGTTGTATACAGTCATAACAAGACCTTTATTGGTCATATTAACGTATTAAGATCAAGACCTAAACATCCATAAAATAAATTATTCATGTTTATTCTGCAGACTACTAAATACACTTGTGTGTGAATAATGAGTTTTATTAGTCGTGTGTTATTGAAATCTTAAGTGTGTGTGATGTATTTTATATCTAAATAGTGTATTTATATTGTATGACTAGGTTTTGTTTTCACACATGTGCTAACAGGTTGATCATAACACGTCCTTCTGATGTTGTCAAGCTGAGCCTCATCTATGTATTCATAATCGTGCACATCATCCTCTTCCGCAGTTCTTGCAGTGGCTAAGTTGTCCAGACTTCGGCCCTTAGCAAGTGCTGAAAAACAGAGAGAGAGACATTAGGAATTCTTTAAGTTAAAGGTGCCAAAGAATGCATTGAAATAATCTGTTAAATTGTTCTCTGAAATCTACAAAGAAGATTTGTGGCTTTATTAAGTAGAAAAAAATTATCCAGAGACGGTTTTTCATGTCTTTTTACAACCGTAGGATTTGCTTTTAGAATTAAATGAGCCATTATTATCTTATTTGAAAGGGTCATGAATAATAATGTTGAGCTCTGCTCTGATTGGCTGTTTCTCAGAACAGCTCTTTCAGTAGCTCTGTGTGTGTTCAAACAGACCTTATGTTTGAGTTTGTATCAGACAAAAATACAGATTTTGTGGAATAATCAATTGTTTGGAGATTGTTAATGTACGAGTGTTTTTTTCAGTATGGACCTGCAAAACGTAACTCGAACGTCAAAACTAGAACTTCAGCCTAAACACTAGCATATAGCATTAACTAGCATATAGCGCTAACTCAGCAGTCACACCTTTGTTATTAACATTGTAACAACATAGTCATTTAATGTTGGGGCGTACATCTCGACTGTAACGTCACAGTTGGTGTTATGTTTGAGATTGGTCTGTCTTTTGCATGCCCAAAGTTTACATAAGAAGGAGGAAACAATCATGTTTGACAATCGCTCACGATATGTCATTACCATGAACAGAACTCTTATTATTCATCTATGCCTAGATAAATACAGTTTTACATTCTACGTCTCCTTTGATGATATTTTCTTTTCCTAACTTCATTATCCAGCCACAATCATAAAGCTCAGATGCAAGTTGTCAAAAGTGATATAATATAACAAGAAGGCTCTCTGCATGTATTATAGATTCATATACGATACTTTCGCTTCAAATCTGCTTAATGTTAAGTTCTTAACGCAGGTCATTCAGACATACCGCTATGTTGGCAGAGTGCTCTAAGTGCACAGAAGACAAACACGTATAAGTTGGATATCAATTGTTGAGCTGCAAGAGTTTTTCACCCAGTTAAAGGAGGTTTACTGATCATGTTGGGAATAATTGAATAATTCAAAAAGAATACACACCCAAGGTGCTTTGTGTCATGCCTTTACACTGTGGGTGTGCATTTTTTCAAATAATTCAAAGGACCAGGGGCAAAATTACAATTAAACAACATGTTTCAGACCAACAAATAAACCTGACGTCAACTGTACTATAACTTTTGTTTCTTAAGCTCAAATTGTGCTGAAAACACAGTTTTTCGAGGTCTCTTTAGCCATGTGCATTCACACAGGTTGGCAAGCTCCTCACGTGACTCTGTACAAAGCCCTTCCCACTGAGAATCACCAGTCTTTACCGAATGACAATTGTTTTTTTTTTACCTTGCATTTCCTCTCATTCATAATAATAGCAGTGCTCAATTTTTATCTTTCATGAAGGGGACCAAAATAAAATGATAGTGATTTTGCCTACCATCATCACAACACTACCTTAAATGCATTGTGTCCTACAAGTTAGTATATAAAAAAGTATAAAAGGTTTAAAAGAGTTAAAGATTACTTAGGGTTGGTTTCTGAATGATGAGAGTCTGTTCGTCATTTTCATGTTTGGAGTCACTGCATTGTGTGGAGTCAACTTGCTCAGAAGTTTCAATGTGAAGAATCTGTAATACAACACGAGGAAATGACATGACTATAACAACAGTATAAAATATTGATTCAAACGGCCACACACACACACACACACACACACACACACAAACAGACACACACCGACACACACAAACACACACACACAGACACACAGACACACACACACACACACACACAAAGACACACAGACACACACAGACACACAGACACACTTTTTTAAAGGGGGCACACTTTATAATAATTATTAACTTCCATTGATAAAATACATCACAACTTCTTTGTATGCCATATTCTCATGGACTATACAATCAAAAAAGGTAAGGTAAAAAACACACTTTTACACCGACAACTCCTTTAAACATTACATTGATACGCTCCATCAGTCACATCTGTGATTGGCTTTAAAAATTAAATAAAAACAAACCTTTGATGCAACGTAAGTAGATTTTAATTTAATGCTGTAATTAGTTTTTTATTTTCACAAATCAATTTAAAGGAACAGTATGTAGGATTGTGGCCAAAACTGGTATTGCAATCACAAAACTGGTGGCCAATAATACACAAAATGACAACATAAACATAATTTGAGGGCTGCAGCTCCACTTTTTAAATGACAATATCCTGGCCGGTTCACTGTTGTGAGTGATATAAATATTTGAAATGAAAATGATTTCTAAATGTCTAGTGACATCAGGGACATTTTATGATTAATTGATATAAATTTCTTACATACTGCTCCTTTAATTGCATTGAAAACATTCAACTTTAATAAAAAACAGGCCTATAAAAACATATTTACCGTTATAAAAATTAACCATGGTTTTACTAACAAAAAAACATGATCACTGTGGTTAAACCATGGTAACCACAAAATAACCATGGCTTTGATAACCATGGTTTTTAAAAACCATAGTTAAACTAAATAGTTAGTGTAGTAAAAACATGGCAATGAATACACCAAAAAACATGGTTACTACACTTTTACCACAAAAAAAATTCATTTCATAATGGTACCTATATCAAATCATTAGATGAACGCATTTTTGCAACATATATTTGACCTTAAAGTCAAAGCACATGAATGTGATTCTGCGCCTCCTCTAAAAGATCAAACATTAAGAAATTGACTTTGAACCATCATCTTTGTACACATGGTAAACTGAACATTGCAGTAGCTGCTGTGTTTTGAAAGTTTTGCAAGTGTTTGTGATGGATTTTTCATTAGATAACAAAATGCAGCACCAGCAGCAACGTGTCCAAAACCATGCACAATAATGGCACCAGCACTGTTCGGTTGCATCTGGATTTGTATAATTCATTCATTAATTGCATTGTGTCTAGAATTAAAACAGCCTCTGAGTTTGAATGGGCATGCACACACTCTACCTGCGTGTTGTCAGATGTGTTAGACTGTGATTGTGCTCCTGATGTAGTCAACATCTGTATCTGTGAAAATCAAATAAGTCATACAATCAAAGGATGGTTGCACAGGATGGCTCATTTGTTTAATCTGTCTTAAGTTCTTCAGCAGAAATTGATACAATTAAATTAAGTATATTTAGTTTAGTAATGAAAGAAATGAAAATAGAATGAAAAAGAAAATATATAAGATCATACCATATAAGATGTTTTTTGATGTTATGTTACTGTTAAATTTGTGTCAACAGTGGTGAAACGTTTTGCCTTTTTTGGCCACAAGATGCCAGTATAAGATCAATTAGACAAACTAGTGCTTTACCTAAACCACAGCTTTCAATAAATAATTTCATCATTACAGCAGATTTATTCATTCAGTATCTCTTCAACAATCATCTCATTACTTTATCTGTAACATGAAAACCATTTTCAACAAATCACCTGATTTCATCTCACCTACAGAAGTTTTATTTCTAATTTATCTACTGTAAGTTTTTAACAATTTAAACATGTATTTTCAATAAAATGGGTTTGCCAAAGGACTTTTTTGAGTCACAGATTAATTTAAATAATATATATTTTAAATAATATCTATAAACTTGTACACAAAACTAGTTTATATCTATAATATAAACTACTAAACAATCCACAGTCTTGTAAAATCACTAAAAAAGCAAATGGAAACATTCCAGATGAAGAAAGTCAGAAGGTGGTCCATGTGGCTGCAACATTCAGGTTGTATTCAGTTCAAGTACTTACAGTGGACCCAACTGATGTGTTTTTAACCAATTCATCTTTTGATGCACTTAGAGATCACTTTGCTGAAAAACTGACGTAGCATTTAATGGATTCTACCAACAAACCGATATTTCTAAATGTCCTGAGGCCAGGATTAAGTGGATTTGAAGCGAAAGTATTTGATGAACATATAATATGCGCTGAGAGCATTCAGTTCATATCATTATATCATTTTAGACAGAAGAGGCGTTTAGCAGCTCAAAAGCTCATTCTCCATCATATGGATAAATCTGTCATGTATTTTTTTCTTAACATAATTGTTAAATATTTATCAGTAACTGCACTAGTCAAAGTACACTAGTCAAAGTACACTAGCCAAAGTACACTAGCCAAACTACACTAGCCAAAGTACACTAGCCAAACTACACAAGCCAAACTACACTAGCAAAACTACACTAGCCAAACTACACTAGCCAAACTGCACTAGCCAAAATGCACTAGCCAAACTACATTAGCCAAACTACACAAGCCAAACTACACTTACCAAACTACACTAGCCAATATACACTTGCCAAACTGCACTAGCCAAACTACACTAGCCAAAGTATACTTGTCAACCTGAACTAGCCAAAATACAATAGCCAAAGTACACTAGCCAAAGTACAATAGCCAAACTACACTAGCCAAAGTACACTAGTCAAAGTACACTAGCCAAACTACACTAGCAAAACTACACTACCCAAAGTACACAAGCCAAACTACAATAGCCAAACTACACTAGCCAAACTTCACTAGACAAAATGCACTAGCTAAAGTACACTAGGCAAAGTACACTAGGCAAAGTACACTAGCCAAACTACACAAGCCAAACTTCACTAGCCAAACTACACTTGCCAAAGTACACTAGGCAAAGTACACTAGCCAAACTACACTAGCCAAACTACACAAGCCAAACATCACTAGCCAAACTACACTAGCCAATACAGACTTGCCAACCTGCACTAGCCAAACTACACTAGCCAAACTACACAAGCCAAACTACACTTGTCAACCTGCACTAGCCAAACTACACTAGCCAAACTACACAAGCCAAACTACACTAGCCAAACTACACTAGCCAATATACACTTGCCAACCTGCACTAGCCAAACTACACTAGCCAAAGTATCCTTGTCAACCTGAACTAGCCAAAATACAATAGCCAAAGTACACTAGCCAAAGTACACTAGTCAAAGTACACTAGCCAAACTACACTAGCCAATATGCACTAGCCAATATGCACTAGCCAAACTACACTAGCCAAAGTACACTAGCCAAAGTACACTTGTCAACCTGAACTAGCGAAACTACACTAGCCAAACTTCACAAGCCAAACTACACTAGCCAATATACACTAGCCAATATACACTTGCCAACCTGCACTAGCCATACTACACTAGCCAAAGTATACTTGTCAACCTGAACTAGCCAAAATACAATAGTCAAAGTACACTAGCCAAACTACACTTGCCAAACTACACAAGCCAAACTACACTAGCCAATATACACTTGCCAACCTGCACTAGCCAAACTACACTAGCCAAAGTACACTTGTCAACCTGAACTAGCCAAAGTACACTGACCAAACTACACTAGCCAAAGTACACTAGCCAAACAACACTAGCCAAACTACACAAGCCAATCTTCACTAGCCAAACTACACTAGCCAATATACACTTGCCAACCTGAACTAGCCAAACTACACTAGCCAAAGTACACTAGCCAAACTACACTTGTCAACCTGCACTAGCCAAACTACACTAGCCAAAGTACACTAGCCAATATACACTTGTCAACCTGCACTAGCCAAACTACACTAGCCAAACTACACTAGACAAAGTACACTACACAAACTACACTAGCCAAACTACACTAGCCAATATACACTTGCCAACCTGCACTAGCCAAACTACACTAGGCAAAGTACACTTGTCAACCTGAACTAGCCAAAGTACACTAGCCAAAGTACACTAGCCAAACTACACAAGCCAAACTACACTAGCCAAACTACACTAGTCAAAATAAACTAGCCAAAGTGCACTAGTCAAAGTACACTAGTCAAAGTACACTAGTCAAAGTACACCTGGCAAAGTACACTAGCCAAACTACACAAGCCAAACTACACTAGCCAATATATACTTGCCAACGTGCACTAGCCAAACTACATTAGACAATATACACTTGCCAACCTGCACTAGCCAAACTACACTAGCCAAACTACACTAGCCAAACTACACTAGCCAAACTACACTAGTCAAAATAAACTAGCCAAAGTGCACTAGTCAAAGTACACTAGTCAAAGTACACTAGGCAAAGTACACTAGCCAAACTACACAAGCCAAACTACACTAACCAATATATACTTGCCAACGTGCACTAGCCAAACTACATTAGACAATATACACTTGCCAACCTGCACTAGCCAAACTACACTAGCCAAACTACACTAGCCAATAAACACTTCTCAACCTGCACTAGCCAAACTTCACTAGCCAAACTACACTAGCCAAAGTACACTACTCAAAGTACACTAGCCAAACTACACTAGCCAATATACACTTGCCAACCTGCACTAGCCAAACTACACTAGGCAAAGTACACTTGTCAACCTGAACTAGCCAAAGTACACTAGCCAAAGTACACTAGCCAAACTACACAAGCCAAACTACACTAGCCAAACTACACTAGTCAAAATAAACTAGCCAAAGTGCACTAGTCAAAGTACACTAGTCAAAGTACACTAGTCAAAGTACACTAGGCAAAGTACACTAGCCAAACTACACAAGCCAAACTACACTAGCCAATATATACTTGCCAACGTGCACTAGCCAAACTACATTAGACAATATACACTTGCCAACCTGCACTAGCCAAACTACACTAGCCAAACTACACTAGCCAATAAACACTTGCCAACCTGCACTAGCCAAACTACACTAGCCAAATTACACTTGTCAACCTGAACTAGCCAAAGTACAATAGCCAAAGTACACTAGCCAAACTACACTAGCCAAAGTACACTAGCCAATATACACTTGCCAACCTGCACTAGCCAAACTACACTAGCCAAATTACACTTGTCAACCTGAACTAGCCAAAGTACAATAGCCAAAGTACACTAGCCAACCTGCACTAGCCAAACTACACTAGCCAAACTACACTAGCCAAACTACACTAGCCAAACTACACTAGTCAAAATAAACTAGCCAAAGTGCACTAGTCAAAGTACACTAGTCAAAGTACACTAGGCAAAGTACACTAGCCAAACTACACAAGCCAAACTACACTAACCAATATATACTTGCCAACGTGCACTAGCCAAACTACATTAGACAATATACACTTGCCAACCTGCACTAGCCAAACTACACTAGCCAAACTACACTAGCCAATAAACACTTCTCAACCTGCACTAGCCAAACTTCACTAGCCAAACTACACTAGCCAAAGTACACTACTCAAAGTACACTAGCCAAACTACACTAGCCAATATACACTTGCCAACCTGCACTAGCCAAACTACACTAGCCAAAGTACACTTGTCAACCTGAACTAGCCAAAGTACACTAGCCAAAGTACACTAGCCAAACTACACAAGCCAAACTACACTAGCCAAACTACACTAGTCAAAATAAACTAGCCAAAGTGCACTAGTCAAAGTACACTAGTCAAAGTACACTAGTCAAAGTACACTAGGCAAAGTACACTAGCCAAACTACACAAGCCAAACTACACTAGCCAATATATACTTGCCAACGTGCACTAGCCAAACTACATTAGACAATATACACTTGCCAACCTGCACTAGCCAAACTACACTAGCCAAACTACACTAGCCAATAAACACTTGCCAACCTGCACTAGCCAAACTACACTAGCCAAATTACACTTGTCAACCTGAACTAGCCAAAATGCACTAGCCAAAGTAAACTAGCCAAAGTACACTAGGCAAAGTACACTAGCCAAAGTACACTAGCCAATATACACTTGCCAACCTGAACTAGCCAAACTACACTAGCCAAAGTACACTTGTCAACCTGAACTAGCCAAAGTACAATAGCCAAAGTACACTAGCCAAACTACACTAGCCAAACTACACCAGCCAATATACACTTGCCAACCTGCACTAGCCAAACTACACTAGCCAAATTACACTTGTCAACCTGAACTAGCCAGAGTACAATAGCCAAAGTACACTAGCCAAAGTACACTAGCCAAAGTACACTAGTCAAAGTACACTAGCCAAAGTACACTAGCCAAACAACACTAGCCAAACTACACAAGCCAATCTTCACTAGCCAAACTACACTAGCCAATATACACTTTCCAACCTGAACTAGACAAACTACACTAGCCAAACTACACTAGCCAAAGTACACTAGCCAAACTACACTTGTCAACCTGCACTAGCCAAACTACACTAGCCAAAGTACACTAGCCAATATACACTTGTCAACCTGCTCTAGTCAAACTACACTAGCCAAAGTACACTACTCAAAGTACACTAGCCAAACTACACTAGCCAATATACACTTGCCAACCTGCACTAGCCAGAGTACACTAGCCAAAGTACACTAGCCAAAGTACACTAGTCAATATATACTTGCCAACGTGCACTAGCCAAACTACACTAGACAATATACACTTGCCAACCTGCAAGTGTACACTTGTCAACCTGAACATGCCAAAGTACACTAGCCAAACTACACAAGCCAAACTACACTAGCCAAAATGCACTAGCCAAAGTAAACTAGCCAAAGTAAACTAGTCAAAGTACACTAGCCAAAGTACACTAGCCAAAGTACACTAGCCAAACTACACAAGCCAAACTACACTAGCCAAAATGCACTAGCCAAAGTACAATAGCCAAACTACACTAGCCAAAGTACACTTGTCAAAGTACACTTGTCAAAGTACACTAGTCAAAGTACACTAGCCAAAGTACACTAGCCAAACTACACAAGCCAAACTACACAAGCCAAACTGCACTAGCCAAAGTAAACTAGCCAAAGTAAACTAGCCAAACTACACTAGCCAAAGTACACTAGCCAAACTACACAAGCCAAACTACACTAGCCAATATATACTTGCCAACCTGCACTAGCCAAACTACACTAGACAATATACACTTGCCAACCTGCACTAGCCAAACTACACTAGCCAATATATACTTGCCAACCTGCACTAGCCAAACTACACTAGCCAAAGTACAATAGCCAAAGTACACTAGCCAAAGTACACTAGTCAAAGTACACTAGCCAAAGTACACTAGTCAAAGTACACTAGCCAAAGTACACTAGCCAAAGTAGTCATTGGCGCTCAAAAGTTCATTGTCAATTGAATTGAATTGGTTGTAAGGATGAACATTTGAATTTGAAGGGATCTGCTAGAAACGTTTGAAATTAGTTCCCTTTAAGTTGGTCACTACGATGTCACGTCGTTACCGACAATTTGGAAACGTGTTTTGCAGACCAACTCACTTCAAGAAGCTACTAAAACGCCAATGAACTTGACATGCAGGTATTTGCATTTGCTGGCGGTGCCCCGCCGCATGAGTATTTAACGAGAGGCAGGTGCAATATTAGTTAAAGTTCATATGGAACTGGACTCGGTTGAACTAACGGCCCGTCTGACAGAAGCGCTTGCACAGTTGATACTGGCATGCTTGAATACGTTCAAAAGCAAGATGGCGGTCCCAGTGAAATTATTCAGTATGCATGTGACTATCGAAAACAGCCATTAAACACTAAAACTTGCAGTAGAAACATGGTTTACCTTTGAAGAACAGCTGGTACCTTCAGAGTTGGTCTGCTCAGACATAGATGAGAAGGTCCTGGGAGGGCGTGGGGGAGGATCCTTTGGCTTTTTGGGGGGTCTCGGAGGAGGTGTCACTGTAGCGACAGCGTATCTTCTCAGGCTGAAGTAAGTGTCCTCTGAGATCTCCTCTATGGATGACATTTCATTACAAGCTAAACTCTCACCAGTCCACCGCTCTTTAATTCTAAGGGTCAAGTCTGTACGATTTACCGGCACCGCCATCAGCTGAGAGAGATCCGTGGTTGAAATGAGAAGACAGGGATCAGAGATCTCCTCCTCAATGTACAGACCAGGGACTCCGGCCAGAATGTCATGCTTCAGAGAGAGGTCACGCACCGACACGTTGACGTTAAAGGGCAGCGGGAACCATCGGCATACCTCTGTGATGGTATACTGACGTTTGTCACTGACCAGCTCCACGAATCCACCCTCCAAACACATAGGGAGTCGCACAGACTCCTTCACCTCGACCCCCTTACTTTTCTCTGTAACCTTTAGACATTCAAACGCATCCACTAACTTCTCTGTCCCGTCATGTGAAATCACACGACTCTTTCCTTTAGTCACCACAAACTGATCTCTGGCTTGAACAGAAGCGAGTCCGTCGTACGTGGACTCAAACTCTCTGGTGGCCACCACACGGATCTCCTCCGTCTCGCTGCGAGCTCGCTCCAGATCGTAGGCTGTGGGAAACTGGCGTGGCCTGCGTTTCAAGCGTCCGTTGTAGGACTCGGGAATGAGAAAGTGTCTTGGAGATTCACTACACATTTCTGAGGCCAGTATTCGTTTTGAACAGTAAGCGTGATGAACGATCACCTGTTTGGAGTGAAACAGAGACTTCAGCTCTGGTGACAGCTTGAATGAATTTCTACACGACAGCTCAGCCACGACCGGGAAGAACTCGGCAGGACTTTCAAACACATCCTTCAGTGAAAAATGCTGAACTGGCCAAAAAGAGTCGCAGTCGAACTGCTCCGTAACATCCATCACCTCCACGTCCAGATTTGAGGCGAGGAGCAAAACGTTCTCGCTAACTGTGGGATTGAAAAGAGTCTGGGTTAAAAACCAAGGACATCCATTTATGAAAAACACTAGCAGAAATTATTTCTGTGTAAGCAAAGTATCTTCAAGTATCTCAAGTAAAGGTTCATCTAAGTCAAAGCCTCTTTTTTTTATAATCTCTAGACCCTTTTTTCACTACAAATCTTTTGTGCAACAGAGAGGATCTGTGGATGTTAAAGGTTTCTTGTGGAGACATCATTGTGCCGCGAGAGCTATTCAAAAACACATACTGCAAAAAATGAGTTTCTTACTTAGTATTTTTATCTTGTTTTTTCAGTAAAAATATCTAAAAATTCTTAAATCAAGATGTATTTTCTTAATGAGCAAAATGACCTACGAAATTAAGTCTAGTTTTTAGACAAAAAATATAAAAATTAAGCGAATTAGTGCTTAAAACAAGCAAAAAAATGTGTCAATGGAATAAGAAAAATTTTCTTGAATTAAGTGTTTATGAGAAAAGTAAACTTATTTCAAGAAAATGATTCTTATTTTATTGGCAGATTTTTTTGCTTGTTTTAAGCACAAATTCGCTTAAATTTTATATTTTTTTGTTTAAAAATTAGACTTATTTTCTTAGGTCATTTTGCTTTTCAAGAAAATACATCTTAATTTAAGAATGTTTAGTTATTTTTACTGAAAACAAGACAAAAATACTATGTAAAAAGGTCATTTGTTGCAGTGTAACAAGCAGTCTGATCAGAGAATGCTTTCATTTCATTTGTCAGTCGGTCTTTGCAGCGTCGCATGCAGTTGAACACGTCTATCAACATGTGTCTGTAAAAATATTTCAGTAAAAATATCTAAAAATTCTTAAATTAAGATGCTTTTTGTTGATGAGCCAAGAAAATAAGTCTAGTTTAGACCAAAAATATGATATTTAAGTGATTTTGTGCATAAAAAAAGCAAAAAAATCTGCCAATGGGGTAATCAAATTTTTCTTGAATTTAGTGTTTAAGAAAAATGTTCAAGATTTTTTCGCTTACCCCATTAGCAGATTTTTTTACTGGTTTTATGCACGAAATCACTTAAATCACTTAAATATTTTTGGTCTAAAAACTAGACTTATTTTCTTGGGTCGTTTTGCTCATCAACAAAAAGCATCTTAATTTAAGAATTTTTAGATATTTTTACTGAAAACAAGACAAAAATACTAAGAAATTGTTTTCTTGAAAAACATTTTTTGCAGTGTCCGTAGCAGAAAAGACAAAAAGCGCTATGAATGTGAAGTAAAAAGATTAAGAACATATTCATGTTTTAAAATCATATACTATGGAAGTCAATGGTTACAATCAGCTGTGTGCCTACCAGCATTTATCAAAATATCTTCTTTTGTGTTCATCAGGGAAAAAAACGTATACAGTACAGGTTTAATACAACATTAGGATGAACATTTTTTATTTTTGGGTGAACTATACCTTTAATGAAAAAATTTAAACATATATTTTGCTTTAAGTTCATTTATTCAGACATTCTTTACTAGAAAAGAAAACATTATTTTTATAGATTATGATCATCTTGTTCCTAGTGATATTTGTGTGTGTGTGTGTGTGTGTGTGTGTGTGTGTGTGTGTGTGTATTGAACTTACTCTTTGTAATAGCCTTCAGCTCATATACAGGAGTTAATATCAGCTCTCCACACACGTTCTCCAATAAACTGGAAAATAAGAAATCTTTCTTGAGCAGAGTTTTGACCTCACAAACAGATCTTCTCCTGCCTTTCGAGATCTTCCAGTCTGCGATCTCCTTCAGTGTGTAAAACTGATCATCCTGACACTCGATGAAGTCGCCCTGCTGAGAGAAACTCAGACTGAAGCAGAACTTTGGTTCTCTATGAAGCAGCACGCAGTCCACACGGCCTCCGTCCGGCTGATGCTGGGTGACAGCTGTGATTTTAAAACTCTCTCTCTCTTTTATGAGACCGTGTGAAAGCTTTATCTCCGAGAGGGTGAGGAACACCGGATGACCCAGTCTGTGAGAGCCGATCTTCACCGACTCCACGATTTCTTCTACGCTCCTGTACGGCTGACTGTCAGCTATCAGTTTAAACATACCTGATGTACAGAGGACAAAACTGAGATACAAATAAAGACAACATGCATAATGTGGAAAACATTATCGGTCAGATCTTAACAAGTGAGTTCTCAGACTAAAAGATAAAGCCTGTTGCTCTCGACTGTCTGCATGTGAACGCAGGATTTCTGTCTCGACTGGGATTTTATTCACATACCTGGATACTCCAATGGAAGGTCGAGCTTTGTGTTGCTGGAGCTCAGAGCAGAAAATCCCATGATGGTGATGTCAATGATTTTAAGGAGATCTCCGGTCGACAGAGAGCATTCTCTTCCAAACATCTCATAAACACAGCCTGAAAACATTACAGCGTCTTTATACACTCAACACACTCCAGTATTCATTTAGTTAGAATGCAGTCATGCTATTTCCATACTCAAAATAATGAACTTTTACTTTTGCCAATTTTACTTAATCCTTTCATGTTGAGATTTCTTAAAAAAATGATCAATTTAACAATGTGAACTTAATTTGAGTTCATTCAACAAAAATGGTGTCTTGTCAGCTTAACTTAAAAATTCTTTGTTCAACCAACATAACATTGTTGCGCAAAATTAGCAGATTAATAAAACCAAACTGGCATCTTATTGGCTGATGATGTTGCAGTGTATTATGGGTAATTGTTGTTCTAGCACCTTCTTGCAGAAGTGTAGCATTAGATATGTAAGTAATAAGTGGCCAAGTACAAGTGAATGAACTTGTTCTAAAATATATGTTTTAAACAATTAATGGTTTGAAATGTAATATTTAATTTCATATATGTTTGTGATATATTTGATAAGCTGTAATTAAAAGGTCTATAGTTGTATTGAGCAGCTGCACTACGAATGATTGATTTAGTTATTATTTATGTAAGGAATAATTGACGACCGACCGTTGAATTGTTAGAAGAATAGAGCACACTTGAGGTGGTGATGCGGTCACGACGCGAAGCTGAGTGGCGTTACCCCTCGGGTGTGCATTATTTTTCAATAATTCAATGGCCCGGGGTCAATTATTCTGCTTATACTACGTTTACGACACCTCAAGACATCAATCACATGATATATTTAAAGCGATTCGTCCGGTTTTTGTACTTAAATCGCTATTGTGAGTAGGACTATTTCTTCCGCGTCTCATTTAACGGCTCTTTTGCTTGTTCCAATTAACGTCATTTTAAAGCTAGCAATGGAGGCTTAGGCCGTTGATAGCATTCGAATGCAATTATTAATAAAGTTATTAGAAAGAGAGCTACAGAGACACAGAGAGAGAGAAAGAAAAAAAGAAAGAAAGAGAGAGATTTTGTGAACGAGGCTACCTCTCTGCGTCTCTTAACAGCTGTCATTGCTTCAGAAAATTGTCTGTCATGTTGTTTTTGTTAGTCCGTTATTACAGTTAACTATGTGATGTGATATGGAACTGTAATGCAGTCAAGAGAGCTGCCTGGAACTACATTCGCCGTGCGTTTCCCAGAAAAGAATTGCACCCTTCAGAACGTTAATCAGCCAATCAGATTCAAGCATTCAATAGACCCGCAGTATAAATAGGTGATCCTAATTAAAGGGGTGGGGTTTATATAATGGAATTATTCAAATTTTCGTCATCATTAATTAAATTTTTCATGTACAATTAACTCAATTGTTGTTTGTTGGCACTACTAAGGCCTGTTACAGTTTTTCTCAGTTGCTTTAACACATTTCTTGAAACTATGCCTCGTATTCTCAAAACAGTAAACACAAATCCAACTGTCTTACCCAATTCCCCAAACATCATATTTTCTGGTCAAAATGAAGCTCTACACTCAAAACCATTCACTCTTACTGAAAAACCAAACTTTCCCCTCAGACATCACACACAATCTTTCAAAAACACACACACACTACAACATTGTCTTACACACTGGTGCAATAAAATTAAAACAATATATTTAAAACCACCCCAGGAGAAAAAGTATTACGCTTCCATAGTGTACCTAAAGTGCTTTATTTTCGCACACTAATTTTGAACTTAATATACTAAAAATTCTTCTTTAGTACTTCTTGAGATAATCTTAAGATCATCTGTGTACTTCACTGTGCTATTCTGAGACGCCATGAATATGAACTAAAATGTGCTAAAAATTTATTTAAAAAATTTATTTAGGTACCACTTGTAGTAAACTTGAACCCATCTTTGTATGAAAGTTGAGTTCAAGTTAAATACAAGTGTTAACTAAATACATTTTTTAATATAGAGATAGTATGTTAAAGGAATAGTCTACCCCTTTGCCATATTAAACTATGTTATTACCTCAACCTAGACAAATTAATACATACCTATCTTTGTTCAATGCGTGCACTGTACAGCGCGTTTGAATGTGTTAGCATTTAGCCTAGCCCCATTCATTCCTATGGTACAAAAAAGTTTTATTTTGTGGCACCATACTTACTGGTATAACTCCTCATGTAACAAATAGGGAAAACACGGAAGTGTTTGGTGGCTTCCCTGTTTGGTACCATAGGAATGAATGGGTCTAGGCTAAATGCTAACACATTCACGACGCGCTGTACAGTGCACGCATTGAAAAAAGATGGAAATGTATTAATTCGTCTAGGTTGAGGTAATAACATAGTTTAATATGGCAAAAGGGTAGACCATTCCCCTAAAAGTGCATTTTAGTTCATATTCATGGTGTTTCAAAATAGCACAAATAAGTACACTTAGATAATTTTAAGAACATCTTAAGAGGTACTAAAGATGATTTTTTTTGTATATTAAGTACAAAACGAGTGTGCAAAAATAAAGCACTATGGAAGTGTACTACTTTTTCACCTGGTACCAGTTATGTTGCTTGTGGTTCTGCCCAAAAACCTTTTCACATGACCAAAAAAGACACAATCAATGTATGCATTAGCACATTTTTATTCATCAATGTGCTACACAGCACAACTGTTATTCCGCCTCAACATCTCGTCTTTGTTCTGGGTCAGGCCAGAGAATCTCGTCCACATCACAGGCTATATATTGGCCCTAACCAAACAGCGAATGTAACATCCTCTTGCATGATCCACCCCTGGCATTCATCTACTGATATGTTGATCTGTATGGAAGGCAATTTGATTCATTTCTTTATTCCAGTAGCATAGTCCAACAGTGTATGCACACTAAAGTTACTGTACAGAGCAGTCTTACTGTAAGTACATCTATCTGTTTTCCTCCTTGAAAGCTCTGAAGATGGAGGCAACAGTGAAGCGATTCAAATCAGGCTTTAGTCGTTGCTCAGCCTCCCTCATAGTCATACCATGGACAAGGACATGCAACTAGAGGGGCTCGAATTTCATCTGAGACTGCTTGTCACCTTGCCCTTCATCTCCCTCCTCCTTCACCACATCCTCCTCTTCCCCCTCCTCCTTCACCACGTCCTCCTCCTCTTCCTACTCCTTTACCAAGTCCTCTTCCTCCTCCTTCACCACGTCCTCCTCCATTCCCTCCTCCTCTGCCTCCTCCTCTTCCTCTCCCTCCTCCTCTTCCTCCTCCTTCACCTCGACCTATTCCTTCATTTCTCTGTGGATCTATTGTTCCAAAGCTCAGTGAACAGATTCAGGCCCTTTTATCAGTCTATTGAAGGATCTGATTGATGTGTGTTCAATTTTAACTCATAGTGTTTCCACCTTGGTAATTGTTTGCTATTTGAGCCTAAGCTGTGCTGACTTGAGTGAACAGTTTTGAATGCTAGTGCTTACCATATGACCAGATGGTGTAAGCACTGAGAAATGTAAGGATTTGTGTGTAGAGTTTTGAAGTAACAGTTAACCAAATTTGACTCATGTGTTAAAGCAGGGGAGTAGTGTTTATAGTTCAGAAAATTGGCTGTGCTTCTTGAAAAATGGCGTTATGGTTTTAAAATTTTAGTTCAAAAGCCTGGTTATACTGTTTTAGCAATCGAGAAAAACTGTAAGTTTACTTAAACTTATTTTGTAAAATGAACTAAATTATTGTTTGTTGAGATTAAATGAATTGCGTGGAACCTGTTGACACAATTTGTTTAAAGTAAATCCAAAATTTAAATTTTTTTTGAGTGTATACTATAAAGCTCTACGATACGACTAATACCATGTTATTCAATAATACATGCTGTAAAAAGATCAAAATGACCACATTGTATTTTAAGACACATTCTAGATTAAAGGCCCATGCAGGAAACGGAAATGAGCGAGGTCTATTTTTTGCTTCTGACAGTGCATAGTTAGAAAATTAAAAAAAAATTATCTTACTAGTTTAATCTTACAAAATGTGTTTATGAAAATGACTTTCCATAGCTTTTACATAAACAATCATTCACAATGCAACAAAAAATGAATCTTAACATTAACTGTTTTCTGTTTAATGAAAAACCAACGTTTGCTTAACATATTGTTCTCCATCAAACCAGCGTAACTGTACATGAGCCGAGAAATTGTGCAATTTGCACAAGTTTCTGCAGGACTTGCTTTAGTATAAAGGTTTTAGATTAGGGGAGAGCGCGGCGCAGCGTAATACTGCTGTTTTACAGAGTTGGGCCAAGCAATCTGTGCTTTCGGTCTTTTCGCCTAATGTCAAAAGATGATCTCTTGTGAAGTTTTGATGTGTTTTTGTTAAAATATACAAAGAGTTTTTTTGAAGGCATTAAAGTAAATATCTTTTTCATTTATTTTCGATTTCTGAGTTGGGTATGAAAGTCACGCTAATCCAACCTTACATGTGACCCTAGACACAAAAGTAGCACGGGTATATTTGTAACAATAGCCAACAATACATTGTATATATTATGTTTTTTTATGCCAAAAATCATTAGTATATTAAGTAAAGATCATGTTCCATGAACATATTTTGTAAATTTCCTACTGTAAATATATCAAAAATGTATTTATCATTATGTTTTGCTAAGGACTTCAAAGGACAACTTTAAAGATGATATTTTCAATATTTGCATCCTTTCCCTTTAACTTTGAACAAACTGTTGCCAGTAAATAACATAAATTTAAATCTACAGTAAGTTACTGGCAAACAGCTGCATAACTACAGCTAATCTTTTACAGTCTATTTATTATTATTCTTAATCACTGACTTGTTACCTAAATCATATCACCATTTTGAAACATGTCAACAACACCTAGTAACTGAAAGCTGGGATTGAAAGCAATAACACAGCGTGGTTAGTTACAACCAAACCTCAACTATACAATGATAATGAAATGAAAACTATGTAAATATCATTCATCAAAATGATAAATGTTAATTAAATATCAGGGGAAATAACTCACAATTATGTTTTTTCCTAATTGTGCGGCCATTTAAAGAAAATCTATTTATATGCATTGTTGCATAATACAAGGATGATTAGATGAAGGATCATGAATGGATGAATGTGTTATATATATATATAAAATAGGCAGATATATAAACAATATCCACCTTTAGTATATACCGTAGACATACATTTATTGAATTATTTGTGTTTAAACAAAATTTTCTAGCAGGTGTTACAACAAACCCTCTGTTTGTTACAATGAACCCCACCTATGGGATCATTTTAACTTGTAAATGTGTGTATTTGTATGAGAACTATAGGACTATAGAAACAAACTTTAAGGTGCGGTTTCCCGGATAGGGCTTACTAGTTATACTAGTCCCAGACTAAAATGCATGTTTGAAATGTCTGAACTAAAAACATCTTAAAATACATCAGTGCCATTGTTTTGTCCCAATGTATGTATGTTTTTGTATGGTATGTTTGTAAAAACAACTTAAATGTCCTAATATAACTAAGGCCTAGTCCTGGATTAATCTAAAACCAGTCGAGGAAACTGGCCCTAAGTGTTCATCTGTAGCAGATATGTGTGTGTTACCTGTATGAAAATAAATACATCTTGAATATTTTTTGAATAAATGAGCCAAAACCAAAAAGCGTTATGTTGTGCCCCTCTCTCCTCTATTTTAAAAACATTTAATCCCAGTCAGTGTGGTGCAGTTTAGGAGGTTTTGTCAGATTGACTTTTACCTTGACAGTAGACTCCTGACTGGATCTGTAGCACCCTGGGTAAAGCTTTAGCCTTTACAGACTGTGTAAATTCATGCAGTGTTAAAGCCATGATCTTCTCCGAACCAACACACTTATCAAACTCAGCACACACAGCTGAGAGCCGAGGTTACGATCCGCTTTTGTCCATAAAGCCGTTATAGGCTTAAAGAAAACGAGATCCCTGAATGGTCTTTATCCCCTCCAGACGGCTGTTTAACTCAGAATTGTAAAGTTAAAGGAAGACTGTGATGCATTCTGTACAACACAGAAGAACAGGAAGCAAAGCATCTCTCACAGACCACAACTCAACACGATCATGCACCGCGTATTCTGCAAAAATACACAAATCCCACATCCTCCACCAGAACCAATATTTGTAGGCCTATTTTAATACATGCAGCCATCCGAATACTGTGATAACAATCTCTTTACAGTCATTGTTTAAGCAATATTGCACTAAATCTGCAGATAGTTGTATAGATATTATACAATAGAGAATATACTACTCTTAATTTATGGTGATCAATGTAAAGTTTATTATTCTTAATTTATACCACGGGGCTCTTTAATGCTTTTTTCTGATTGGCTGAGAAATGTTCCATGGGTGTTGATTATTTTTCTGTAAACGACACACCTCACCTGTCAACTGTCTTAAAAACAGGCACCAGAGCCATGTCTGTGGTAACCGTGGTATAAGAGGAATAATTGACTCCAGTCCTTTGAGTTATAAAAAAAATAATGCACACTCACATTGTAACAGCACTCCGCTTCGCGTCGTGCCGCATTACCACCTTGGGTGTGCATTATTTTCTTATAATTCAACAGCCCGTCGTCAATTATTCCTTGCGTATGGTGATCAAAGTGAACTTTATTTTTCTCACTTTATGGTGATCAAAGTAAACTTAATTGTTTTCTTAATAGCTTTATTATTCTTAATGTATGGTGATCAAATTGAACTTTATTTTTCTCACTTTATGGTGATCAAAGTAAACTTAATTGTTTTCTTAATAACTTTATTATTCTTAATGTATGGTGATCAAAGTGAAGTTCATTATTCTTAATGTGTGGTGATAAATGTGAAGTTTATTATTCTTCCGCTTCGCGTCGTGCCGCATTACCACCTTGGGTGTGCATTATTTTCTTATAATTCAACAGCCCATCGTCAATTATTGCTTACGTATGGTGATTAAAGTGAAGTTTATTATTCTTAATGTATGGTGATCAAAGTGAACTTTATTTTTCTCACTTTATGGTGATCAAAGTAAACTTAATTGTTTTCTTAATAACTTTATTATTAATAATGTATGGTGATCAAAGTGAAGTTTATTATTCTTAATGTATGGTGATTAAAGTGAAGTTTATTATTCTTAATGTGCGGTGATCAAAGTGAAGTTTATTATTCTTAATGTGTGTGGTGATCAATGTGAAGAAGTTTAACAATTTTATATTGTAAAATTCAAAATATATTCCAACAAAACATTTTAAACGATACAAGGATCTTTTTTATTCAAAGTATTTTAGTATTTGACATTGTATTACAGCCATAAAGCAAACAACTACAGACAAAAAATACTTAACTTATTTTCCACATGATGGATTTTTCTCTTTTTTTATAAAATGTCTGTTCAGCAGGAATCCTGGCCAAAACTTTTTCTTTTCAAATTGGCTTTCATCCTAAATACACTAATAAGTCTAATACTGTATATATTTGAACGCGAACACTTCATTGTTTGTATGTTTTGTCATTTCCAGCACAATACAAATGTGAGAACATCAGAAAAAATAGAGCTCTTGTCTTTTCATTCAGAGTTCATCTTCAGCGAAGAATAATTCACAAACAAAAGCACAATAAAACAAAGCACAATAAAAAGTGTTCAAATTAAAAAGAAAATACTAGTTAAATACAAAAAATAAAAAACACTACTTCAATCAGTCTCATACATAAAAATGAGTTTACAATGTAAAATTAGGCTAATAATGGAGAACGACCGTGATTGTTTTGAGCTTTCAAAAAAGCAAGTAAACAATAAATACAAACAATGTGCTTCATCCCTATACACATATTTACACAAGTCTTTGGCTTATGATCATCACCTGCTACAATAAAAAAACCTAAAAAATAAAACAGAGACATTATAAGCCAGCCATTAGCGAGTAATGCAAACATCTCCAGCCAAAGTCACACGCCTGCATATGAAGGTGGTTTATCCCTTTCAAAACAATGTCCATCTACACAATTACTGATATTTATATATATGTATATATATAGAGAGAGATTGGTTTATTAACAAGGAGAGTGAGAGACAAACAAATAAAGAGTTTCAGCATGCAGCAGCTTGGCCCGTCCCGTTTCAAATGGCTGCAAAAATAAAGTAAAAATCAGAAAATCTCGACCGGGTGGTCGGCACTTGAATCTCATGAAACTCCACACAGTGAAATTACAAATGGAGACATTTACACGGCACGCAGACCCCCGTTTCATTTACATGTAAAATGATGCTCGAACACAGAGATGATCCATCACGCATGACATCTTCATTACGAGGTCTCGATAAACTCCAGCGCCACATCGTAACAGAAGCGGTACTGCTCCTATAAAGAAAAATCAAGAGAATGAGTCTCAAGCATCAAAATAACATTAACATAACAAAATCCAGCTTGTGGCAGCCATAAACACAAACCAGAGCTGGTTATGTGTAACCTTTAGAGAACTGAGTGAGTGACTTTAAAGAGGTAACTTTAATCTAAGTGCAGGTGTAAACTTTGCAAAGGATGTGGTGTCGCTGTTTAAAGCCACAACAGCTTATAATACAGCTCTCTTTAACTCTCTCTCTTTCTCAGTTTAAATATAATTTTTCATTTATGATTTAATCTAAATATAATTCAATATAAATTTAAATATAAAAGTATAAAGATGAATAAAAAATAAAAATAGTTCATTTTGCCCACCCTTATAAAAAACTGAGACATGATTCAGTCAAATTTAAGATGTTCATGTTATCAGACATTTTAAATGTTGTTTTTCTATAATAAAAAAAGATTGAAAATAATGCACACCGAATGACAATGTGGTAATGATGCAAAGCATTTTCAAATATATCAATTATTCTGCTTATACAACGTTTACCACACTATAAGACAACGTTCAGGTGTTTTATTTTAAGACATTTAGCAGGTTTTTGTCCATGAAATGCTATTGTGAGTAGACCTAATTTCAGACGCCTCTAAAGCCTCTGTTGTATTCATTTGTTTTAGTTTTATATGATCAGGAATGAACCGAACAAGCAGGCAGTCTGTGTTTATTATGCTAATTTTCCTATTTTCTTTCATTCTTTTGCTACCAACAATTATAAAACAATCGCAGAAAATTATCCTGATCACACTGTCAGGGCTTATTTCGCAATAACAACCATCTGCCTGTACATTATCCCACTTATTACATGGCTATTTGCCATAAGTAAGGTAAGGAGCATTAAATATTGATTAAAAAGAATTGATTTGCTAATTTTTAATGAATACAGACTTTCTGCGAGAAAAACCCTTTTACTTTTGATTTTAAAGGGGCCATGGCATGAAAATCTGACTTTTTTCATGTTTAAGTGCTATGATTGGGTCCCCAGTGCTTCTATCAACCTAGAAAATGTGAAAAAGATCAACCCAGTAACTTAGTTTTGGTAAACCATTATCTACAAGCACATGAAAAAATCGTTAAAATTTGTCTCTCTTTATGATGTCATAAGGAGTTCTTATTATAATAATACCAGCTTAATCTGCACTATCCAACCACAGCACTGCCATTTAGTGTAGAGAAAAGCACAATTGAGTTTTAATTGCAACAAACCACCATCATTGTGATCACTGTTTGAATTTTATCAGCTCATTTGCATTTTAAAGGACACACCCAAAACGGCACATTTTTGCACACACCTACAAAGTGTCAATTTTAACATGCTATAATAAATTATCTATTTGGTATTTTGAGCTAAAACTTCACATATGTGCTCTGCGGACACCAAATATTTATTTGACATCTTAAAAAAGTCTTGGCCCCTTTAAGATAAGACAAGGAATTCAAATGTCACAAACACACTATTTGGTTTAATCATTTGTAAATAAAATGTTGTATATGTTATTACAAGACATATTTATAATTAATCTTTGTGTAATATTAAACTGTACCTTTCAAAATGATTTGCAGCCGTTAGTTACTAGTTTCAGGTGGTTGTTATATCGGAATAACATACCTTGGAATGTTGGGACTGGCCAATCAGAATCAAGCATTTTAGGGTGCGTGTAGGGTTGGGAATTGAATTTCAATAAGATAAGAAACGAATCAGATCCATAAGAAAGGAATCGGATCCTTGTTATGAAATTACAAATTTAATTCCACAACAAGTCCTGACCGCACGGTCACACGATTTTCACGTCAACTGACTAAAAGTCAGTTTGCACGCTGAAGCGCAGTGGACGGCGCTCTAAAGTGTGGCTGCATTTAGCAAAATCAGAAAAAGACAAAACTAAGTGTAATTATGTATTATTATGTAAACTATTATGTTGCAAGATAGCATAGGCAAAGCATCTGCGGTTGATTCATCGTATTGAATTAAAAGATGCGTTTTGCATCCTGACTCTGCCGAGTGCTCTTTCTAAGTCGCTGCTGTCAGTAGTGCGGCACATGCTACACGTGAGACCCATTTCTACATCGCTTCGAAAGAATGTGACAGATCAATCACAACATTTATGTGATTGGCATGCATTTTCTGTTGTTTCTGTAGTTAAGTGTACGAGGGAAAATTATTTAAAAATCATTTTGAGCTAGCCTAGCCACGTTTGTTTAAAAGTTTGCAGCTCCTAGAAAAGTCCTTTTTTGTGTAAGTAATGGCACAAAATAATTTTTTTTTGATCTATAAAGGCTTGAATTTTATTGCGTTTCATCCCTTTGAAATCGAAACCAAGAATGGTTAGGAATCGGATCGTAAGCGGAATCCCATTTGAAATTGATACATTTAAAATGATGCCCAACCCTAGTGCCATGTAATAAAGTAAATATAATTTCTGTTCATGATCTTGATGTTTTAGTGCTCAGCTCTGTTTAAACACAAATGAAATCATTGGTGTTATAAATATTTGCTGTGGGTTCTCATCACATTAAGTTTGTGTATGTAAAGGTTTTAGTCTTTCACTTTTAAATGTTTTTTTTTATTATATTGATTTTTTATTACATTTTTTTCTTCTTAAAGGAGTATAAGAGAGTTTAAAGGACTCTAAACGATCCCAAACGATGCATAAGGGTCTTATCTAGCGAAACGATTGGCATTTTCGACAAGAAAAAAAAATCCACTTTTAAAGCACAACTTCTCGTCTAGATCCGGTTGTGATGCGCCAGGTGACCCGACGCAACATGTCATGACGTCAAGAGGTCACAGAGGACGAACGCGAAACTCCGCCCCAGTGTTTACAAGTGTGTTAAAAGAGGACCGTTCCTACATTGTTGTATGTCAACTGATACTAATTAATGCCTTTGTGTCAGTTTATTGTTTAAAATGGTCCGCAAATGTGCGTTTTATATATGTAACACGTGACCTCTCTACGTCACTACGCATTTACGTTAGGTCGCGCTGGACCGAACCTAGATGAGAAGTTGTGGTTTAAAAGAGCATATTTTTTATTTTTCTTGTCAAAAATGACAATCGTTTCGCCAGATTGCCCTTATGCCTCGTTTGGGATTGTTTATAGTCCTTTGAAACTCCGTTGAAAAAAACTGTTAAGTGTTGAGTTAAGTATTAAATGTTGGGCTCTATTAAAGTCCATTAAATCCTGCAATGTTTTCCTCAAAAAACATAATTTCTTCTCGACTGAACAAAGAAAGACATCAACATTTTGGATGACATGGTGGTGAGTAAATTATCTGGATTTTTCTTTTAAGAAAATGGAATATTCCTTTAAGGTTTACATCAGTTCCAGTTATACAGCATTTTTGTCTGCTTATTTTTCAAAGTGTGCTTGACAGTAACCACAGCCTAATAAAGGTAACTTATAAATGTGACATTCAATATACCATTCTTTTTTAAACTCTGATGATAATTCTTACAGGGACACTGTATGAGAAAAAAATCATGTGACTTTATTTGAATGTGAATGTGGGAGTAAATACCGGGCTGTCCACCATGTTGGGTTTACTGTTCCTCAGACTCTTCACAGCATGAAAAACATCCACCACATTCTGACGTTTGATCATATCGCACACGATACTGATGGCACAAAACATCCCACTGCGACCTCCTCCATTTCTTAAACACACACACAACACAGAACGAGACATCATCAGCCAATCAAGCTGGAGATCTTCATCATTTTGTGTGGTTCATCATTCATCCGTCTGTGGTTAAGTCTATACTCTGATGTCCACAGATGAGCTAAATCAAAGATGTGGGTTATTTGCTCATAACAATGCATGCGGACTTACAGGCAGTGTATAATGGTCCGTCCATCTCCCTCCTCACATTCCTCCTGCCATTTATCAACCTGGAGAATCAGTTTGAGGAACGAGCGCTTGGAGGCGGGGACTTCCCTATGCCCCGCCCACCCCAGGTACTGGAACTGGCGGACCATCAGGTAACCTTCCTGTGGCTAAGGAAACAAACCAGCATGCAGATATAAATATAAAAAGACATGATATGCAAAATAAAAGCATTAGACTACATATTAGATGATGTGTGTCTGTAAAATAAAACTCACCCTGGTTAAGTTGCATATTCTGAAAAGACGGCTGATGACATCACAGTCCATTGAGCAGGATATACAGTCCACCTGCACGGGGCCGTATCTCAACGTACCCTCCTCCGGCCAGTACTGAGGACAACCCTGTACACACACACCAGTTAAACCAGTTGGACTCCATCCTTCTTCCGCATAAGGCAGTTCATTTAAACTAAAGTTCATAGAGGACCTGCACCTGGTGCGTGTATCTCACCTGAGCCAGGTCGATCTCGTTCAGCATGACGATAGAGGTACAGCCATAGTCATACACGAGCCTCCAAAAGTCCTTGACCGTGTTGGGTAACGGATGCTGGGTCACAATGAATGCGGCCGGCTGCCTGTAGCTCTGCACGACACACAACATCATGTACTTTTCAAGACACTTACAGTAGACGCAAGCAATATGAATACGGGAGGATCGGCGTGTGTATGATCATGCATGTAAGGACCACAGCCACCAATAATGAGAAACGTGTGTGTGTGTGTGTGTGCGCGCCTTTTAAGTGTAAATAAAGAAAGATGTATATATATATATATATCTATAAGTGATACAATGCATTCAAATGTGTTTGCATGCTGTAGCAGACCCGGTATAAAGAGGTGCTGATATCACTGAAGCCACAAGACAAATCCAGTCTAACAGAGAATCAGAAATTACCTGGTACTCTTCTGACGGCTTGGTTAATAAAAAAAGTCCAAGAGTTTGTAAGGTGCACGAGAAACCGATTGAAAATCACCCTCAAAATAAGACAACGTTTGCTGTGAGTCTTCATTTTATATCACATCTCCAAAAGGTAACAAGTTATCAGCTGTGATCTCAATCATTTGTGTTCAGATATACAGATATGTTCATAACAGAGAAACAACACAAGCTGAGACAACCAAACCTTTAGGAGATGGATGTTCTGTCACTCAACATATGAAACGAAACAAACTACATTGCATTTTAAAAACTACTGAAAACTGTGCTCATTTACTCACATCACATCAAACCCAAATGACTCGTGAAAGACAAAGAGAGACATCTGAAAGAGGGTGAGCGGGTGCATTCAGACTCCAAAAAATGTCTCTTTACAATTCAAGTAGTGTTTATCTGTCATTATTCACTGAAGGTCACCAAATTTCATTCAGATTTAGGGCTGCATAACAACTTATCACAACGAATTGTTTGCAGAATAAAAGTTTTTGTTTACATCATATATGTGTGTGTACTGTGTATAATAACTATGTATATATAAATACACAAACATGCATGTATATATTTAAGAAATATTTACATGTGTATATACATTTGTATATTTATATATGATTTATATTATATATAAATAAGAATACTTAATATATACACATATTTTTTCTTAAAATGTATACATGCATGTGTGTGTATTTATATATACATAACTATTATACACACTACACACACATATATGATGTAAACAAAAAACTTTTATTCTGGAAACCATTAGTTCTGATTGTTTTTTATTATGCAGCCCCATTCAAATTATTCAAATGGTCTTCTAGATTTAATAGTTAAGATCAGAAAGACTTCAAATTCAGTCTAGTCCATCAAGACATCACAAAAATCTGAGTAAGCAAATTTGCAAATTGTAAGCAAATGCTAATCTGAGCAAAATCGTTTTTTGACTTAACAAGTAAAGCAGCATTTAAGAGGATTGCAGTCGTGGTTTATGTGTGTCGTATGCAAATGAGCAATCTGGGTTTGAAACAACATGAGGTTGAGAAAAAAAGACAGAATTTTCACTTTTGGGCAAAATATGATTAAATAAATGACGTTACAATTAACAGTATGTAACAACAGCTTCACAGTTACACTTACCTCACCTTTTGCATTAATAACACTAAAATACTTTTGGACTTGAAAATTGTGACGCCATTTAGAAGTTTGCATTAGCTATGTCGGGACTATATACGCTCACCTAAAGGATTATTAGGAACACCTGTTCAATTTCTCATTCATGCAATTATGTAATCAACCAATCGCATGGCAGTTGCTTCAATGCATTTAGGGGTGTGGTCCTGGTCAAGACAATCTCCTGAACTTCAAACTGAATGTCAGAATGGGAAAGAAACGTGATTTAAAGGAACAGTATGTAAGAAATTAATATCAATTAATCATAAAATGGCCCTGATATGTAGAGGTCGACCGATATGCTTTTTCTCTGGCCGATGCCGATTTTTTAGAAATCAGGGCAGCCGATGGCCGATATGTTTGGCCGATTTTCTATATGTACATAATAATCAAAATGTTCTCATCATTATTAGCAGATATTTTAAATGCAAAAATGTCACTATTTAAGTCAAAGTATTTAAAAATATATGACTGGTCTTTCTGAAGAGTTCTACAACCTCCTCTGGACCATGCATTTATCAGACACAGATATTACCTGACACTCTGCTGTCATCATCTTTGATCAGTTTTTTATCATGGCTTTTATTGCTTTGTAGGATAAAATCCTTATTTGGTAGACCTGATAAAATATTTATTCATCATAAAGTTAACATAGTAAATGTCTATGGTTTTTAGTTGAGACTGTTATTTAGGGCAAATCTTTCTAAACACATTTACATTCTCATTTCTGAGACGCTATAAGTGACTGATTGTGCTGACAGTGACGTCTTGTGAGTTTAGTGTTGGGACGGATCTTTTGTTTCAACCGTTCATTCAAACGAATCCGTTCAAAGGAGTCAGTTCGCGAATCGGACGCGCTGTGTTATAATCCAGGCTGAGCAGCGCAAAACTGTAAACAAAGTGTTACTGTAACAACACGAAAAACATTTCCTTTGTGGCTATGATTTGGTCTTCCGACCTTTCGCCATCAAGTCAGTTTTGTTTTGAGTAATTAAAGCAGGGAGACAGAAAGCGTGCACGCGCGGCTCTTCTCTCTCTGTCACGCAAACAAAACTCATCATCACTCATTAATCACATGAAATGAGCCTAATCTTTGCACGGACTATGCACCGCGAGACATAAGCCCGTCACGCTGTTGTACTGGCTGCTTAATTCGCGCGATCCGCCATCATTTACTAAAGCTGTATGTGAACAAGGCATGGCTGCACACACACGAGACGGGAGCTATCTGCCTGCAGCTAGAGGCAGCGTCACGAGTTCTACAACAGCGCTTAGGTGCCCGCAGATGCGCCTGCATATTAATCGGCCTAATTTTGCAGCAAAATCGGCCAAAGCCGATTGTTTAAAATATGCCAAAAATCGGCCAATTAATCGGCCGGCCGATAAATCGGTCGACCTCTACTGATATGTCACTAGACATTAAGAAATCATTTTCATTTCAAATACTTATATCACTCACAACAGTGATCCGGCCAGGATATTGTCATTTAAAAAGTGGAGTTGCAGCCCTCAACTGATGTTTATGTTGCCATGTTGTGTATTGGCCACCAGTTGTGTGATTGCAGTACCAGTTTTGGCCACAATCCTACATACTGTTCCTTTAAGCAATTTTGAGTGTGGCATGGTTGTTGGTGCCAGACGGCCGGTCTGAGTATTTCACAATCTGCTCAGTTACTGGGATTTTCACGCACAACCATTACTAGGGTTTACAAAAAATGGTGTGAAAAGGGGAAAACATCCAGTATGCGGCAGTCCTGTGGGTGAAAATGCCTTGTTGATGCTAGAGGTCAGAGGAGAATGAGCCGACTGATTCAAGCCGATAAAAGAGCAACTTTGACTGAAATAACCACTCGTTACAACCGAGGTATGCAGCAAAGCATTTGTGAAGCCACAATACGCACAACCTTAAGACGGATGGGCTACAACAGCAGAAGACCCCACCGGGTACCACTCATCTCCACAATTTGCACGAGCTCACCAAAATTGGAGACATTCAGATGGAAGAGTCAGAATTTGGTGTAAACAGAATGAGAACATGTATCCATCATGCCTTATTACCACTGTGCAGGCTGGTGGTGGTGGTGGTGTTATGGTGTGGGGGATGTTTTCTTGGCACACTTTAGGCCCTTTAGTGCCAATTGGGCATCGTTTAAATGCCACGGCCTACCTGAGCATTGTTTCTAACCATGTCCATCCCTATATGACCACCATGTACCCATTCTCTGATGGCTACTTCCAGCAGGATAATGTCACAAAGCTCAAATCATTTCAAATTAGTTTCTTGAACATGACAATGAGTTCACTGTACTAAAATGGTCCCCACAGTCACCAGATCTCAACCCAATAGAGCATCTTTGGGATGTGGTGGAACGGGAGCTTCATGCCCTGGATGTGCATCCCACAAATCTCCATCAACTGCAAGATGCTATCCTATCAATATGGGCCAACATTTCTAAAGAATGCTTTCAGCACCTTGTTGAATCAATGCCACGTAAAATTAAGGCAGTTCTGAAGGCAAAAGGGGGTCAAACACAGTATTAATATGGTGTTCCTACTAATCCTTTAGGTGAGTGTATATACTTCATTTAAGACAATCACTGATTTGCAAGACACTAATTTACACAGCTCATGAGTGACACATGATCTAACATCCGTCCACATTAAGGACTTCACACCTGGATTTGTCTCTAGCTTTTTGTAGCTCTGTTCCAAAACCTCGCAAGCTTCCTCGCTGCCTGCTGTTTACATACAAACATCTTAAACACACTGCAAAAATGACTTTCTTACTTAGTATTTCTGTGTTGTTTTCTGTACAAATATCTAAAACTATGTGTATTTTCTTGATGAGCAAAATGACCTAAGAAAATAAGTCTAGTTTTTAGGCAAAAAATATACAATGTAAGTGAATTTGTGTTTAAAACAAGCAAAAAAATCTGGGTTAGAAAAAAAACTTTTTTATTAAACACTTAATTCAAAACAAATTAAAAGAAAAACATTCTTACGCCACTGGCAGATTTTTTAGCTTGTTTATTTTCACTTATTTTCTAAGGTAATTTTGCTCATCAAGAAAATGCATCTTGATTTAAGAATTTTTTGATATTTGTACTGGAAACAAGACAAAAATACTAAGAAAGAAAGAATTTTTTTGCAGGGCAGCATTAAATCCATACGACACACCAATAACAGTATGCATCACTTTTTCAGCCGGGGTTGGTGGTACCATGCTGCGAAGCTAATGATGAAATAATGAAGAAAAAACAAAAACATTTGCAATTATCATTGTTTCTTGTATTCTAATCAATGTTTCTCTCGGCTCATTCGCCATCTTGGATGACTTTATTTACTGAGCCTGTTGCAATGCATCCATGCATACTATGTATTATTAAACTTAAAACAGATTTAAAATGGCACCACATCTTCAGTACGATGGCTTGAAAAGCAGCCAGGCTCCTCCGGTTTTGAAACAGAGCATTTGTCTAATATATCAGATACAGAGAATCAGAGAGAGAGAGTGAGAGAGAGACTTAAAAAAACAACTTACATCCATCAGAGCTGCATTGATATAATTGCTGCTCTCTCCATCAATAGTGATGAGGAAGGGCAGACAGCGGTCAGGAGGAAGGTTGTCCATGAAGCGGTTCTTATCATGATTGCGAGGAAGAAGAGCGATGCTGCAGTCTTCGGGCTGAGGCTGTGGGGTCACAGAGTTCAGCGTCTGGGTGGAAAACAAGTGGACACATGAGTGTTTGATACACAGACAGTAAAAGATGAATTCTGACACATCAGTGCTTCTCAAAACTCTTCCGATTGGATAAAATAATGCAAAAAATAACAATAATAGCGTGACTAGCAACACACAATAAGAGGTATCTTTAACACCTTAACAAGAGATTTTTCTGTAACCGGCTGTGACAATGATACTCGATAAGTGGATTTTATTTTAGAAATGGTTTTATCACAGCTGACAGCTCCGCCCACAGCATGATGAATATCAATCATCAAACATAGATGATGAGAAATCGATTGTGGGAGGCATTTAACAAGCAGGATAAAAAGGATGCCATCACTGAAGGATGCTATTTGGTGGGTTATCTTTTATATAAGGGCAAAAAAAGTATTTTAACCCAAAGTCAGTCAGTGGCTGTGGGCGAGGCTTAATCAGTGTGATGTCACATTAATAAGAGAATAAAAACAGCATCTAATGAGACTGCTTTGGCTTATTGTGAATTAAAAAGAAGATGGATTTTTTTCATTGTATGGTTTTGTGTTCACACTCTCTTCTGATTGGCTGTGATTTTCGATTGATTTTGTCGCGACAGAGCTGTTGTGGGCAGACAAATTGCTTTGTATCTTCTCGCATATCACAAGAAAAAGCTTATTAGCTTTAAAAAGAAGGAGACATCAAATGAAGCAGATGTAAAAGTGGATGGGTTGTGTGATGTTAAAAATATGACCCACATTACACTGAATGTTGTAAGAGAACTAAAATGGTTTGTGTGATCTGTGTGGTGAATTACTGGCTGTCGAAAACAAGAAACAATTGACATAAAAGAGACATTTACAAACCTCACTAATAATAAATACTGTTAGATTTTACATATAGTTCATATAATCATTGGTTTGATTTAAAGTAGGGATGCACCGATAGGATTTGCTTGGGCCGATGCCGATTTAAACAGACAACTTCTGGCCGATACCGATGCCGATACCGATATTAAACACTTGTATACAATACTATACAGTTGGTCTATTAGCTAGTTTATTTCTGCATCAAATTATTTTTACTGAACATGGATTGGATCTAATTAACATTCAACTGACCAACATAATAAGAGAGGCACAAATTAAGCTAAAACAAATATAATCAGACAGCATGACAACCTTCAAAGGTGGTTTTTGCTATTCAGCATTAATTTGATAAACAACATTAACTCATTTTTTTTTACATATAATGGATTTCTTTATGCAGTTAATTAATAAACAATCGGTATCGGCCTTTCTCGTGCTATTGCCGATATGCTGATGGTTTCAAATTATAAAAAATCGGCCGATAAATATCGGCGGCCGATACATCGGTGCATCACTAATTTAAAGGATGCATTTCTTTACTTTTGTATTATGAACATTTTTGTACCAGTGAATTTTAAGTAAAACCACCTGAGATCCACTGACAATAAGAATGTTCATGTTGATGTGGTACCTGAAATTCATCCTTAAGGTGCGAGGAGTTGCTCTGAGAGTCGATTCGGATCATATCGTAGTACGCGGCTTTGAACTCACACGCGGGGATGGCCGTCTCGCCGCACAAACACGCCTCCAGAATGGCATCATGGATAAAAATATACTGCTCCTGAAATCCAGAGGAATAAAACCATCAGCACCAACGCATCTAAGGACTATTTATTTCAATAGCATGCAGAAGATGATTTTTTAGGTGACCGCATACCTCAGTCTGAACCATGTTGATTCGTCTGGATCGCAGAGCTTTAACACAGTTATAGATGTCCACGACACCCTCTCTCTCTGCCATATCTAACATGATATCAATAACGATGTAACATCCTGTTCGCCCGGCTCCAGCACTGACAGAAATACAAAACAACAATCAATTACATCAGGATCTCTCACAGGCCACTTTATCCAGTATAAACTTTAGTAGGGTTTTACTCTTTTACTATTATCCTTAAAATCATAAAAAAGATGCAAATAGTGCTGATATTTTGCGAAAAGGACACACGTTTAATTTACATTTAACACTGAAAATTAGTTTTGGGGAATTTGCTTCAAATTATCCGCTCAACTGAGATATTCACATTTATTTTATTATGAGAAAATGTAATAATTACTGCATAAAGACCACTATGTTAAAACAAGTCATTAAGTGACAAATAAAACCCTTTGAATGGTTTTAAACTGTTGAGCTTTAACTTAACATTAAGACTATTAGAAAACATTGAGACTATCATCAGAAAGCCTGTCAACCAGTTAAAAGAAACAGAAAGTTTGGATTGTTTGTGCATGCAGCAGTGCAAATGAAACCACATCCTGTTCATAAAGGCATATGAGAGATAGGCAGCTGATGATAATGTATTGCATGATGCTTTTATAAATGTTCTCAGTATGTTTATATGAGTGTACAATAGGTCATAAGAGCCGCTTTGACTCCGGC
Source organism: Misgurnus anguillicaudatus (assembly GCF_027580225.2). NCBI lineage: Eukaryota > Metazoa > Chordata > Actinopteri > Cypriniformes > Cobitidae > Misgurnus > Misgurnus anguillicaudatus. The sequence continues at coordinate 8,186,477 of NC_073354.2, forward strand.
CAGTGCTGTCGGATGTGGATACAAGTGTGAAGATTATAAAGCAACAAATTAAACCGCAAGATCATTCATATGCACATGAGCTGTGGTATAAAACAGGAAATGATGTCATCAAGCTATGACAATGCAATCTCTTCATGTGTCCTCTGAATTTACACTGAAGTCTGTATGTGTGCCAGTACCTGCAGTGAACGACGATAGGCCCTGCGGTGGGTGGGTTGGACATCTTAACTCGTCGTATGAAAGACAGGAGTCCAGTGGCGTGATATGGTACCCCATGATCAGGCCAGCCGGTGAAGTGAAACTGCTTAACCTCTCTGACCTCATTAAAACCCCTCTGTGAACATTAAAAATATCAAATCCATAAACAAAACACCAATGACTAGCTTCAATGCATTTATGTACATACAATTTCACTGTATAACACTGTAAGTTACAGCATATTATTTTATACTACTGTATAACCCTGTAAACCCCTGTATAACACTGCAAATTACTGTATAATACTAACACTCTCTGTAATACCTTAAGTTACTGTATAGTACTATATATAATTTTATACCACTCTATAACACTGTACATTACTGTATAGTACTGCATATTACTGTATAAAACTGTAAATTACTGTATAGTACTGTATGTTATTATATACCACTATGTAACACTGCACATTACTGTATAGTACTGCATATTACTGTATAACAGTGAATATTACTGTATAGTACTGCATATTACTGTAAAAATGGAAATTACTCTATAGTACTTTATGTAAGCAATAAGGTACGAGAGGATGTGCTGTATCGTGAATAAGTAACGGCTGAAGGGCGTTGTTAGGCACGACGCGAAGCAACCCCTTCAGCCATTACTTATTCACGATACAGCACAAGGCTCAAGTACCGTATTGCTTTTATAAAACGGTATAAAACCTCACAATATTAAAGTAAAAAAAATATTAGTGCAACCTTCATGAAGTTAAATCAATAAAAAGTATTCCTTCCGCTAGAAAAAAATAGTCCCTGACCATGAACAAAAATGTGTTCCAATGTGTAATATGCATGAAAGCTCAAATAAAAACAACAAACCGATACGTGTGGTTGCTAAGGCCGCAGTGATAAACAGAACCAGTGGGTGAAGCGGTCATAGCCGTGTTTTATCCTGAATAAAGCACACCTATTGACTAATCAGAATCAAGGATTGGAAATAACTGTTTTATAAATTATTATATACCATTGTGTAACACTGTAAATTGCAGTATAGTACTGCATATTACTGTATAAAACTATAAATTACTCTATAGTACTTTATATTATTATATACCAAATCACTGTATAGTACTGCATATTATTGTATAACTGTGAAAATGACTGTATAGTACTGTATACCACTGTATTATTACTGTATAACACTGTGAATTACTGTATAATACTGTAAATTACTGTATAGTACTGTATTATTACTGTGTAAAACTGTGAATTACTGTATAGAACTGTATTATTGCTGTATAACATTGTAAATTACTGTATATGACTGTATATCACTGTAAAGTACTGTATTATTACTGTATAATACTGTGAATTACTGTATATGACTGTATACTACTGTAATTTACTGTATAGTACTGTATTATTACCAGTGGTGTAGTGGTGTCTGGAGAAGTGGGTATACTCTTAAATTATGCCCCCAGTAGAAGTGGGTATACTCTTAATTTATGCCCCCAGTAGACGTGGGTATACCCCATGCCATCAAATAAAGAGGTGGGTCTACTCAGTATACCTGCGTATACCCTGCACTACACCACTGATTATTACTGTGTAAAACTGTGAATTACTGTATAGAACTGTATTATTGCTGTATAACATTGTAAAACACTGTATATGACTGTATACCACTGTAAATTACTTTATACCACTGTATTATTGCTGTATAACATTGTAAATCACTGTATATGACTGTAGATCACTGTAAATTACTGTATACCACTGTATTATTGCTGTATAACATTGTGAATTACTGTATATGAATGTATATCAATGTTAAATATAGCTGCAAGCAGCGATGGCGGGCCCTCGCACGTTTTTTTACCGCTACACGGTGCGTCCGAGAAAACGATTCCCGGTGGGCAAGGGCATCAAGTGGGTAAATATCAATGTGCTATTTAATGTTGTTACTGACCCATTTGGGGATTGTAGGTAAAAGAAACCCCACATTTTAGACAAACGGAGGCACTAGTGAGCCACTTAAGAGAAACGCCTTTATCTGACCTTTTTGGTCAAGACTTAACAGCTGACAACTCTCATGTGTGTGCCAACTTTTAGGTTAATATAAGCACGCCAAGAGCCTTAAATATGCCTGAAATAAAAGTAAAATTTGGGGCGTTGCCATGGGAACAGCGTTCGAGATATCAAAAATACCTTCGCAATTTATCATCTACAATGTCTCGGCATCATGTTGACCACTTTTGGTGTCAATCGCATGAATAATCTTGAAGGAGTATTTAAAAGAACATTACATGGAACTGTCAAAGAAATCCACCTTTGTGACTGACACACTTCCTGGCGCCTGCTGGTGGCGCTATACCCGGGAGTCACAATAGGCACATCGATGCGATCGAAATCTTCAGACGAACAAACACCCCGCGTGTCATCACAATAAGACATTTTTTGCCTTAGATATTAGACACTTCCTGTTTCTCTAATTTCGCCATGACTTTGCCGCTTCGCCATGGCAACACCGTTCGAGATATCAAAAATCCCTTCGCAATTTAGCAAGTCCAATGTCTTGACATAACGATCACCACGTTTGGTGTCATTCGTATAAATCCCCTAGGAGGAGTATTTAAAAGTTCACCGCATGCATTTTTTAAACAATCCGAAATGGCCGACTTCCTGTTGGGCGGAGCTAATAGGTTAGAGTGTGAAAGTTGTTCGGGTCGATGAGATCTATATGTGTACCAATTCTCGTACATGTGCGTAAATTTTTGCCCGATCTGTGCATCAATGTTTGTTTTTGCATTACAGGAGGCGCTACAGAGCCCCAGTGCCACGCCCGTGTTTCAGCCTTTGGTTTTCAGCGATGACGGACGACTCTGACGTCTGTGCCAAATTTCAAGAGTTTTCGGGTATGTTAAGGCACCTAAAATGTCCAAAAGTGTTGAAAAAAATAAAAAAAATAATAATAAATATAGCTGCAAGCAGCGATGGCGGGCCCTCGCACGTTTATTTACTGCTACAGGGTGCCTCAGAGAAAACGATGCACGGTGGGCAAGTGCATCAAGTGGGTAAATATCAGTGGACTATTTTATGTTGTTACTGACCCATTTGGGGACTGTAGGTAAAAGAAACCCTACATTTTAGACAAAGGGGGCGCTAGTGAGCCACTTAAGAGACACGCCTATGTCTGACCTTTTTGTCCACACTTAACAGCCGACAACTCTGATGTGTGTTAACTTTTAGGTTAATCTAAGCACGCCAAGAGCCCTAAATATGCCTGAAAAAAAAGTGAAGTTTGGGGCGTTGCCATGGGAACAGCGTTTGAGATATCAAAAATCCCTTCGCAATTTATCATCTACAATGTCTCAGCATCATGTTGACCACTTTTGGTGTCAATCGCATGAAAATCCTTGGAGGAGTATTTAAAAGAACATCACATGGAACTGTCAAAAAATCAACCTTTGTGACTGCAACACTTCCTGGCGCCTGGTGGTGGCGCTATACCCGAGACTCACAATAGGCACATCGATGCAATCAGAATCTTCAGACGAACAAACAACCCGTGTGTCATCATAATAAGACATTTTTTACCTTAGATATTAGACACTTCCTGTTTCTCTGATTTCGCCATGAATTTGTCGCCTCGCCATGGCAGAACCGTTCGAGATATCAAAAATCCCTTCGCAATTTAGCAAGTACAATGTCTTGGCATCATGATCACCACGTTTGGTGTCAATCCCATGAATCCCCTAGAAGGAGTATTCAAAAGTTCATTGTATGCATTTTTTAAAACCATCCAAAATGGCCGACTTCCTGTTGGGCGGAGTTAATAGGTTTAATTGTGAAAGTTGTTCGGGTCGATGGGATCTATATACGTACGAACTCTAGTACATGTGCGTACATGTTTGCCCGATTTGTGCACCAATATTTTTTTTGCATTACAGGGGGCGCTACAGAGCCCTACTGCCACGCCCGTGTTCCAGCGTTTGCCCGGTCCTAATGGCCGACGACTTTGAGGTCTGTGCCAAATTCCCGGTGTTTTCGAGCATGTTAAGGCACCCAAAGTGCATGCCAAGTGCTTAAATATGCCTGAAAATTAAAGTAAAGTTTGACGTGTTGCCATGGGAGCAGCATTCGAGATATCAAAAATCCCTTCGCAATTTATCATCTACAATGCCTCATCATCATGTTGACCACTTTTGGTGTCAATCGCATGAAAATCCTAGGAGGAGTATTTAAAAGTTCACCGCATGCAAATGTCAAAAAATCCACCTTTTGTGACTGCCACACTTCCTGTTGCCTGTTGGTGGCGCTATACCCGAGACTCACAATAGGCACATCGATGCGATCGGAATCGTTGGCCGAACATACACACTGCGTTTCATCCCAATAAGACATTTTTTGCTTTAGATATTAGACACTTCCTGTTTTTCTGATTTCGCCATGACTTTGTCGCTTCGCCATGGCAGAACCGTTCGAGATATCAAAAATCCCTTCGCAATTTAGCAAGTCCAATGTCTGAGCATCATCTTCACCACGTTTGGTGTCAATCGTATGAATTCCCTAGGAGAAGTATTTAAAAGTTCATGACTGACACACTTCCTGGCGCCTGGTGGTGGCGCTATACCCGGGAGTCACAATAGGCACATCGATGCGATCGGAATCTTCAGACAAACAAACACCCCACATGGCATCACAATAAGACATTTTTTGGCTTAGATATTAGACACTTTCTGTTTCTCTAAATTCGCCATGACTTTGTCGCCTCGCCATGGCAGAACCGTTCGAGATATCAAAAATCCCTTCGCAATTTAGCAAGTACAATGTCTTGACATCATGATCACCACGTTTGGTGTCAATCCCATGAATCCCCTAGAAGGAGTATTTAAAAGTTCACCGCATGCGTTTTTGAAACAATCCAAAATGGCCGACTTCCTGTTGGGCGGAGCTAAAATGTTAGAGGGTGAAAGTTGTTCGGGTCGATGATATCTATATGCGTACCAACTCTCGTACATGTGCGTACATGTTTGCCCGATCTGTGCACCAATGTTTTTTTTTGCATTACAGGGGGCGCTACAGAGCCCCTGTGCCACGCCCGAGTTCCAGCCTTTGCCCGTTCGCAATGACGGACGACTTTGAAGTCTGTGCCAAATTTCAAGAGTTTTCGAGTATGTTTAGGCACCCAAAATGCCCAAAAGTGTTAAAAAAAATAAAAATAAATATAGCTGCAAGCAGCAATGGCGGGCCCTCGCACGTTTTTTTACCGCTACATGGTGCGTCCGAGAAAACGATGCACGGTGGGCAAGGGCATCAAGTGGGTAAAATATCAGTGGGCTATTTAATGTTGTTTCTGAGCCATTTGGGGACTGTAGGTAAAAGAAACCCCACATTTTAGACAAACAGGTGCACTAGTGAGCCACTTAAGAGACACGCCTATGTCTGACCTTTTTGTCAACACTTAACAGCCGAAAACTCTGATGTGTGCAGAGATGTATAGTAACGAAGTAGAACTACTTCACTACTGTACTTAAGTACTAATAGGCAGTATCTGTACTCTACTGAAGTATTATTTTTTTCTCCTACTTCCACTTTTACTTCAGTACATATTTTCGATGAGTTTAATACTTTTACTCCAATACATTTTTTATGTGCTGCATAGTTACTCGTTACACTCAAATGTTACGAATCATTCCAAACCTACATTATCACTGCCGGAGCGGTGATACACATTAGAAACACACACAGATTGTGGTCTAAACCAATAGGAGATAGTGAAGAGCGGACCCCTCCCTCCCTCTCACTCACAAATATGAGCCGCGGTTGTGGACAAATGTAAAGTGAAGAGAGAACCAAAGTGCACGAGAGAGACCGTTAGAGAGAGAGAATTCGCGAGAAAGGGCGAGTGTGCGCGAAAGAAGGAAACCTAAATACATTGAAACATCTTGTACCTTTACCTATTACCATTACATCGACTAATATTTTATTAATTCTGAATTCTCTATTGCCATATTAGTTAAATTAATCTGAACATTCCTGTCCTTGTACTCCTGCTACAGCCAAAGCAATTGTGAGTGTCCTTTAGCTTAAACATTTGAAATAATATAAACAATATTATATTCAAACTTTTGACTGTTTTCTTTAATAACTACATTACACAATACTTGTACCTTTACTTTCAGTACTTGAGTAGTATATTTTAAAATAAACTACTTGCAATACTTAAGTACAAAACATGTTTAATACTTCAGTACTTCCACTTAAGTGGTGTGCTCACTTTTTTGATAGAGCACTTGTACTTTTACTCAAGTCTGGGTCCCTAGTACTTTATACATCTCTGGATGTGTGTGCCAAATTTAAAGTTCAACTAAGCACGCCAAGAGCCTTAAACATGCCTGAAATTAAAGTAAAGTTTGACGCGTTGCCATGGGAACAGCGTTCGAGATGTCTAAAATTCCTTCGCAATTTATCATCTACAATGTCTCGGCATCATGTTGACCACTTCTGGTGTCAATCGCATGAAAATCCTAGAAGGAGTATTTAAAGGTTCACAGCATGTAACTGTCAGCCTTAAATATGTGTAAAAATGAAAGTAAAGTTTGATGCATTGCCATGGGAACAGCGTTTGAGATATCATAATCCCTTCGCAATTTATCATCTACAATGTCTCGGCATCATGTTGACCACTTCTGGTGTCAATCGCATGAAAATCCTAGAAGGAGTATTTAAAAGTTAACTGTATGGAACTGAAAGGCTTAAATATGCCTTTAAAATGAAAGTAAAGTTTGACGCGTTGCCATGGGAACAGCGTTTGAGATATCAAAAATCCCTTCGCAATTTATCATCTACAATGTCTCGGCATCATGTTGACCACTTCTCGTGTCAATCGCATGAAAATCCTAGAAGGAGTATTTAAAAGTTAACTGTATGAAAGGCTTAAATATGCCTTTAAAATGAAAGTAAAGTTTGACAGGTTGCCATGGGAACAGCGTTTGAGATATCAAAAATCCCTTCGCAATTTATCATCTACAATGTCTCGGCATCATGTTGACCACTTCTCGTGTAAATCGCATGAAAATCCTAGAAGGAGTATTTAAAAGTTAACTGTATGGAACTGAAAGGCTTAAATATGCCTTTAAAATGAAAGTAAAGTTTGACGCGTTGCCATGGGAACAGCGTTTGAGATATCAAAAATCCCTTCGCAATTTATCATCTACAATGTCTCGGCATCATGTTGACCACTTCTCGTGTCAATCGCATGAAAATCCTAGAAGGAGTATTTAAAAGTTAACTGTATGAAAGGCTTAAATATGCCTTTAAAATGAAAGTAAAGTTTGACAGGTTGCCATGGGAACAGCGTTTGAGATATCAAAAATCCCTTCGCAATTTATCATCTACAATGTCTCGGCATCATGTTGACCACTTCTCGTGTAAATCGCATGAAAATCCTAGAAGGAGTATTTAAAAGTTAACTGTATGGAACTGAAAGGCTTAAATATGCCTTTAAAATGAAAGTAAAGTTTGACGCGTTGCCATGGGAACAGCGTTTGAGATATCAAAAATCCCTTCGCAATTTATCATCTACAATGTCTCGGCATCATGGTGACCACTTTTGGTGTCAATCGCATGAAAATCCTAGAAGGAGTATTTAAAAGAACATTGCATGGAACTTTCAAAAAAATCCAGCTTTGTGACTGACACACTTCCTGGCGCCTGGTGGTGGCGCTATACCCGAGACTCACAATAGGCACATCGATGCGATCGGAATCTTCAGATGAACAAACACCCCGCGTGTCATTACAATAAGACATTTTTTGCTTTAGATATTAGACACTTCCTGTTTCTCTGATTTCGCCACAACTTTGTCGGCTTGCCATGGCAGAACCGTTCGAGATATCAAAAATCCCTTCGCAATTTAGCAAGTACAATGTCTCGACATCATGTTCACCACTTTTGGTGTCAATCGCATGCATCCTCTAGGAGGAGTATTCAAAAGTTCAACGCATGCATTTTTTAAACAATCCAAAATAGCCGACTTCCTGTTGGGCGGAGCTTAAATGTTAGAGGGCGAAAGTTGTTCGGGTCGATGAGATCTATATGTGTACCAACTCTCGTACATGTGCGTACATGTTTGCACGATCTGTGCATCAATGTTTTATTTTGCATTACAGGGGGCGCTACAGAGCCCCCGTGCCACGCCCGTGTTCCAGCCTTTTGCCCGTTTGCAATGACGGACGACTCTGACGTCTGTGCCAAATTTCAAGAGTTTTCGAGTATGTTAAGGCACCCAAAATGCCCAAAAGTGTTAAAAAAAATAAAAAAAAAAAAAAAAAAAATAATAATAAATTCGAGCAAAACCAATAGGGCTTCGCACCTTTCGGTGCAGGCCATTCTGGCCTGCTCCTCGGTGCTCGGGCCCTAATAAAAATATAGCTGCAAGCAGCAATGGCGGGCCCTCGCACGTTTTTTTACCGCTACATGGGAAAACGAGAAAACGATGCACGGTGGGCAAGGGCATCAAGTGGGTAAAATATCAGTGGGCTATTTAATGTTGTTTCTGAGCCATTTGGGGACTGTAGGTAAAAGAAACCCCACATTTTAGACAAACAGGTGCACTAGTGAGCCACTTAAGAGACACGCCTATGTCTGACCTTTTTGTCAACACTTAACAGCCGAAAACTCTGATGTGTGCAGAGATGTATAGTAACGAAGTAGAACTACTTCACTACTGTACTTAAGTACTAATAGGCAGTATCTGTACTCTACTGAAGTATTATTTTTTTCTCCTACTTCCACTTTTACTTCAGTACATATTTTCGATGAGTTTAATACTTTTACTCCAATACATTTTTTATGTGCTGCATAGTTACTCGTTACACTCAAATGTTACGAATCATTCCAAACCTACATTATCACTGCCGGAGCGGTGATACACATTAGAAACACACACAGATTGTGGTCTAAACCAATAGGAGATAGTGAAGAGCGGACCCCTCCCTCCCTCTCACTCACAAATATGAGCCGCAGTTGTGGACAAATGTGAAGTGAAGAGAGAACCAAAGTGCACGAGAGAGACCGATAGAGAGAGAGAATTCGCGAGAAAGGGCGAGTGTGCGCGAAAGAAGGAAACCTAAATACATTGAAACATCTTGTACCTTTACCTATTACCATTACATCGACTAATATTTTATTAATTCTGAATTCTCTATTGCCATATTAGTTAAATTAATCTGAACATTCCTGTCCTTGTACTCCTGCTACAGCCAAAGCAATTGTGAGTGTCCTTTAGCTTAAACATTTGAAATAATATAAACAATATTATATTCAAACTTTTGACTGTTTTCTTTAATAACTACATTACACAATACTTGTACTTTTACTTTCAGTACTTGAGTAGTATATTTTAAAATAAACTACTTGCAATACTTAAGTACAAAACATGTTTAATACTTCAGTACTTCCACTTAAGTGGTGTGCTCACTTTTTTGATAGAGCACTTGTACTTTTACTCAAGTCTGGGTCCCTAGTACTTTATACATCTCTGGATGTGTGTGCCAAATTTAAAGTTCAACTAAGCACGCCAAGAGCCTTAAACATGCCTGAAATTAAAGTAAAGTTTGACGCGTTGCCATGAGAACAGCGTTCGAGATGTCTAAAATTCCTTCGCAATTTATCATCTACAATGTCTCGGCATCATGTTGACCACTTCTGGTGTCAATCGCATGAATCCCATACGAGGAGTATTTAAAGGTTCACAGCATGTAACTGTCAGCCTTAAATATGTGTAAAAATGAAAGTAAAGTTTGATGCATTGCCATGGGAACAGCGTTTGAGATATCATAATCCCTTCGCAATTTATCATCTACAATGTCTCGGCATCATGTTGACCACTTCTCGTGTCAATCGCATGAAAATCCTAGAAGGAGTATTTAAAAGTTAACTGTATGAAAGGCTTAAATATGCCTTTAAAATGAAAGTAAAGTTTGACAGGTTGCCATGGGAACAGCGTTTGAGATATCAAAAATCCCTTCGCAATTTATCATCTACAATGTCTCGGCATCATGTTGACCACTTCTCGTGTAAATCGCATGAAAATCCTAGAAGGAGTATTTAAAAGTTAACTGTATGGAACTGAAAGGCTTAAATATGCCTTTAAAATGAAAGTAAAGTTTGACGCGTTGCCATGGGAACAGCGTTTGAGATATCAAAAATCCCTTCGCAATTTATCATCTACAATGTCTCGGCATCATGGTGACCACTTTTGGTGTCAATCGCATGAAAATCCTAGAAGGAGTATTTAAAAGAACATTGCATGGAACTTTCAAAAAAATCCAGCTTTGTGACTGACACACTTCCTGGCGCCTGGTGGTGGCGCTATACCCGAGACTCACAATAGGCACATCGATGCGATCGGAATCTTCAGACGAACAAACACCCCGCGTGTCATTACAATAAGACATTTTTTGCTTTAGATATTAGACACTTCCTGTTTCTCTGATTTCGCCACAACTTTGTCGGCTCGCCATGGCAGAACCGTTCGAGATATCAAAAATCCCTTCGCAATTTAGCAAGTCCAATGTCTCGACATCATGTTCACCACTTTTGGTGTCAATCGCATGCATCCTCTAGGAGGAGTATTCAAAAGTTCAACGCATGCATTTTTTAAACAATCCAAAATAGCTGACTTCCTGTTGGGCGGAGCTTAAATGTTAGAGGGCGAAAGTTGTTCGGGTCGATGAGATCTATATGCGTACCAACTCTCGTACATGTGCGTACATGTTTGCACGATCTGTGCATCAATGTTTTATTTTGCATTACAGGGGGCGCTACAGAGCCCCCGTGCCACGCCCGTGTTCCAGCCTTTGCCCGTTTGCAATGACGGACGACTCTGACGTCTGTGCCAAATTTCAAGAGTTTTCGAGTATGTTAAGGCACCCAAAATGCCCAAAAGTGTTAAAAAAAAAAAAAAAAAAAATAAATAAATAAATATAGCTGCAAGCAGCGATGGCGGGCCCTCGCACGTTTATTTACCGCTACACGGTGCGTCCGAGAAAACGATGCACGGTGGGCAAGTGCATCAAGTGGGTAAATATTAGTGGACTATTTTATGTTGTTACTGACCCATTTGGGGACTGTAGGTAAAAGAAACCCCACATTTTAGACAAACGGGGGCGCTAGTGAGCCACTTAAGAGACACGCTTTTACCTGACCTTTTTGTCAACACTTAACAGCCGACAACTCTAATGTGTGTGCCAACTTTTAGGTTAATCTAAGCACGCCAAGAGCCCTAAATATGCCTGAAATAAAAGTAAAGTTTGGGGCGTTGCCATGGGAACAGCGTTCGAGATATCAAAAATCCCTTCGCAATTTATCATCTACAATGTCTCAGCATCATGTTGACCACTTTTGGTGTCAATCGCATGAATATCCTAGAAGGAGTATTTAAAAGTTCACTGCATGAAACTGAAAGGCTTAAATATGCCTTTAAAATGAAAGTAAAGTTTGACACGTTGCCATGGGAACAGCGTTCAAGATATCAAAAATCCCTTCGCAATTTATCATCTACTATGCCTCGGCATCATGTTGACCACTTTTGGTGTCAATTGCATGATTTTTCTAGAAGGAGTATTTAAAAGAACATTGCATGGAACTGTCAAAAAAATCCAGCTTTGTAACTGACACACTTCCTGCCGCCTGGTGGTGGCGCTATACCCGGGAGTCACAATAGGCACATCGATGCGATCGGAATCTTCAGACGAACAAACACCCGGCATGGCATCACAATAAGACATTTTTTGCCTTAGATATTAGACACTTCCTGTTTCTCTGATTTCGCCATGACTTTGCCGCTTCGCCATGGCAACACCGTTCGAGATATCAAAAATCCCTTCGCAATTTAGCAAGTACAATGTCTTGACATCATGATCACCACGTTTGGTGTCATTTGCATGAATCCCCTAGGAGGAGTATTTAAAAGTTCACCGCATGCATTTTGTAAACAATCCAAAATGGCCGACTTCCTGTTGGGCGGAGCTAAAATGTTAGAGGGCGAAAGTTGTTCGGGTCGATGAGATCTATATGTGTACCAACTCTCGTACATGTGCGTACATGTTTGCCCGATCTGTGCACTCCAATGTTTGTTTTTTGCATTACAGGGGGCGCTACAGAGCCCCTGTGCCACGCCCGTGTTCCAGCCTTTGCCCGTTTGCAATGACGGACGACTCTGACGTCTGTGCCAAATTTCAAGAGTTTTCGAGTATGTTAAGGCACCCAAAATGCCCAAAAGTGTTAAAAAAAATAAAAATAAAAATAAAAAATATAGCTGCAAGCAGCAATGGCGGGCCCTCGCACGTTTTTTTACCGCTACACGGTGCGTCCGAGAAAACGATGCACGGTGGGCAAGGGCATCAAGTGGGTAAAATATCAGTGGGCTATTTAATGTTGTTTCTGAGCCATTTGGGGACTGTAGGTAAAAGAAACCCCACATTTTAGACAAACAGGTGCACTAGTGAGCCACTTAAGAGACACGCCTATGTCTGACCTTTTTGTCAACACTTAACAGCCGAAAACTCTGATGTGTGCAGAGATGTATAGTAACGAAGTAGAACTACTTCACTACTGTACTTAAGTACTAATAGGCAGTATCTGTACTCTACTGAAGTATTATTTTTTTCTCCTACTTCCACTTTTACTTCAGTACATATTTTCGATGAGTTTAATACTTTTACTCCAATACATTTTTTATGTGCTGCATAGTTACTCGTTACACTCAAATGTTACGAATCATTCCAAACCTACATTATCACTGCCGGAGCGGTGATACACATTAGAAACACACACAGATTGTGGTCTAAACCAATAGGAGATAGTGAAGAGCGGACCCCTCCCTCCCTCTCACTCACAAATATGAGCCGCAGTTGTGGACAAATGTGAAGTGAAGAGAGAACCAAAGTGCACGAGAGAGACCGATAGAGAGAGAGAATTCGCGAGAAAGGGCGAGTGTGCGCGAAAGAAGGAAACCTAAATACATTGAAACATCTTGTACCTTTACCTATTACCATTACATCGACTAATATTTTATTAATTCTGAATTCTCTATTGCCATATTAGTTAAATTAATCTGAACATTCCTGTCCTTGTACTCCTGCTACAGCCAAAGCAATTGTGAGTGTCCTTTAGCTTAAACATTTGAAATAATATAAACAATATTATATTCAAACTTTTGACTGTTTTCTTTAATAACTACATTACACAATACTTGTACTTTTACTTTCAGTACTTGAGTAGTATATTTTAAAATAAACTACTTGCAATACTTAAGTACAAAACATGTTTAATACTTCAGTACTTCCACTTAAGTGGTGTGCTCACTTTTTTGATAGAGCACTTGTACTTTTACTCAAGTCTGGGTCCCTAGTACTTTATACATCTCTGGATGTGTGTGCCAAATTTAAAGTTCAACTAAGCACGCCAAGAGCCTTAAACATGCCTGAAATTAAAGTAAAGTTTGACGCGTTGCCATGGGAACAGCGTTCGAGATGTCTAAAATTCCTTCGCAATTTATCATCTACAATGTCTCGGCATCATGTTGACCACTTCTGGTGTCAATCGCATGAATCTCATACGAGGAGTATTTAAAGGTTCACAGCATGTAACAGTCAGCCTTAAATATGTGTAAAAATGAAAGTAAAGTTTGATGCATTGCCATGGGAACAGCGTTTGAGATATCAAAAATCCCTTCGCAATTTATCATCTACAGTGTCTCGGCATCATGTTGACCACTTCTCGTGTCAATCGCATGAAAATCCTAGAAGGAGTATTTAAAAGTTAACTGTATGAAAGGCTTAAATATGCCTTTAAAATGAAAGTAAAGTTTGACAGGTTGCCATGGGAACAGCGTTTGAGATATCAAAAATCCCTTCGCAATTTATCATCTACAATGTCTCGGCATCATGTTGACCACTTCTCATGTCAATCGCATGAAAATCCTAGAAGGAGTATTTAAAAGTTAACTGTATGGAACTGAAAGGCTTAAATATGCCTTTAAAATGAAAGTAAAGTTTGACGCGTTGCCATGGGAACAGCGTTTGAGATATCAAAAATCCCTTCGCAATTTATCATCTACAATGTCTCGGCATCATGGTGACCACTTTTGGTGTCAATCGCATGAAAATCCTAGAAGGAGTATTTAAAAGAACATTGCATGGAACTTTCAAAAAAATCCAGCTTTGTGACTGACACACTTCCTGGCGCCTGGTGGTGGCGCTATACCCGAGACTCACAATAGGCACATCGATGCGATCGGAATCTTCAGACGAACAAACACCCCGCGTGTCATTACAGTAAGACATTTTTTGCTTTAGATATTAGACACTTCCTGTTTCTCTGATTTCGCCACAACTTTGTCGGCTCGCCATGGCAGAACCGTTCGAGATATCAAAAATCCCTTCGCAATTTAGCAAGTCCAATGTCTCGACATCATGTTCACCACTTTTGGTGTCAATCGCATGCATCCTCTAGGAGGAGTATTCAAAAGTTCAACGCATGCATTTTTTAAACAATCCAAAATAGCCGACTTCCTGTTGGGCGGAGCTTAAATGTTAGAGGGCGAAAGTTGTTCGGGTCGATGAGATCTATATGCGTACCAACTCTCGTACATGTGCGTACATGTTTGCACGATCTGTGCATCAATGTTTTATTTTGCATTACAGGGGGCGCTACAGAGCCCCCGTGCCACGCCCGTGTTCCAGCCTTTGCCCGTTTGCAATGACGGACGACTCTGACGTCTGTGCCAAATTTCAAGAGTTTTCGAGTATGTTAAGGCACCCAAAATGCCCAAAAGTGTTAAAAAAAATAAAAATAATAAAAAAAAAAAAAAAATAAATTCGAGCAAAACCAATAGGGCTTCGCACCTTTCGGTGCAGGCCATTCTGGCCTGCTCCTCGGTGCTCGGGCCCTAATAAAAAAAAAAAGTGAAAAATTCGAGCAAAAACAATAGGGCTTCGCACCTTTCGGTGCAGGCCATTCTGGCCTGCTCCTCGGTGCTCGGGCCCTAAATATAGCTGCAAGCAGCGATGGCGGGCCCTCGCACGTTTTTTTACCGCTACACGGTGCCTCCGAGAAAACGATGCACGGTGGGCAAGGGCATCAAGTGGGTAAATATCAGTGGGCTATTTAATGTTGTTTCTGAGCCATTTGGGGACTGTAGGTAAAAGAAACCCCACATTTTAGACAAACAGGGGCACTAGTGAGCCACTTAAGAGACATGCCTTTATCTGACCTTTTTGTCAACACTTAACAGCCGACAACTCTGATGTGTGTGCCAAATTTAAAGTTCAACTAAGCACGCCAAGAGCCCTAAATATGCCTGAAATTAAAGTAAAGTTTGATGCGTTGCCATGGCGAACAGCGTTCGAGATGTCAAAAATCCCTTCGCAATTTATCATCTACAATGTCTCAGCATCATGTTGACCACTTTTGGTGTCAATCGCATGAAAATCCTAGAAGGAGTATTTAAAAGAGCATTGGATGGAACTGTCAAAAAAATCCACCTTTGTGACTGACACACTTCCTGGCGCCTGGTGGTGGCGCTATACCCGAGACTCACAATAGGCACATCGATGCGTTCGGAATCTTCAGACGAACAAACGTCCTGCGTGTCATTACAATAAGACATTTTTTGCCTTAGATATTAGACACTTCCTGTTTCTCTGATTTCGCCATGACTTTGTCGCTTCGCCATGGCAGAACCGTTCGAGATATCAAAAATCCCTTCGCAATTTAGCAAGTACAATGTCTCGACATCACGTTCACCACGTTTGGTGTCAATCGCATAAATCCCCTAGGAGGAGTATTTAAAAGTTCATCACATGCGTTTTTGAAACAATCAAAAATGGCCGACTTCCTGTTGGGCGGAGCTAATAGGTTTAAGGGCGAAAGTTGTTCGGGTCGATGAGTTCTATATGTGTACCAACTCTCGTACATGTGCGTACATTTTTGCCTGATCTGTGCCCCAATGTTTGTTTTTGAATTACAGGGGGCGCTACAGAGCTCCCTTGCCACGCCCGTGGTCCGGCCTTTGCCCGGACCTGATGGCCGACGACTCTGATGTCTGTGCAAAATTTCAAGAGTTTTTGAGTATGTTAAGGCCCCCAAATTGCCCCGAAACGTAAAAAAAAAAAAAAAAAAAAAAAAAATAATAATAATAATAAAAATAATAATCCGAGCAAAAACAATAGGGCTTCGCACCTTTCGGTGCAGGCCATTCTGGCCTGCTCCTCGGTGCTCGGGCCCTAACTAAGCACGCCAAGAGCCTTAAACATGCCTGAAATTAAAGTAAAGTTTGACACATTGCCATGGGAACAGCGTTCGAGATGTCAAAAATCCCTTCACAATTTATCATCTACAATGTCTCGGCATCATCTTGACCACTTTTGGTGTCAATCGCATGAAAATCCTAGAAGGAGTATTTAAAAGTTAACTGTATGGAACTGAAAGGCTTAAATATGCCTTTTAAATGAAAGTAAAGTTTGACGCGTTGCCATGGGAACAGCATTTGAGATATCAAAAATCCCTTCGCAATTTATCATCTACAATGTCTCGGCATCATGTTGACCACTTTTGGTGTCAATCGCATGAAAATCCTAGGAGGAGTATTTAAAAGAACATTGCATGGAACTTTCAAAAAAATCCAGCTTTGTGACTGACACACTTCCTGGCGCCTGGTGGTGGCGCTATACCCGGGAGTCACAATAGGCACATCGATGCGATCGGAATCTTCAGACGAACAAACACCCCGCGTGTCATCACAATAAGACATTTTTTGCCTTAGATATTAGACACTTCCTGTTTCTCTGATTTCGCCACAACTTTGTCGGCTCGCCATGGCAGAACCGTTCGAGATATCAAAAATCCCTTCGCAATTTAGCAAGTCCAATGTCTTGACATCATGATCACCACGTTTGGTGTCAATCGCATGCATCCTCTAGGAGGAGTATTCAAAAGTTCACCGCATGCATTTTTTAAACAATCCAAAATAGCTGACTTCCTGTTGGGCGGAGCTAAAATGTTAGAGGGCGAAAGTTGTTCGGGTCGATGAGATCTATATGCATACCAACTCTCGTACATGTGCGTACATATTTGCACGATCTGTGCATCAATGTTTTTTTTTTGCATTACAGGGGGCGCTACAGAGCCCCCGTGCCACGCCCGTGTTCCAGCCTTTGCCCGTTCGCAATGACGGACGACTCTGACGTCTGTGCCAAATTTCAAGAGTTTTTGAGTATGTTAAGGCACCCAAAATGCCCAAAAGTGTTAAAAAAAATAAAAAATATAGCTGCAAGCAGCGATGGCGGGCCCTCGCACGTTTGTTTACCGCTACACGGTGCCTCCGAGAAAACGATGCACGGTGGGCAAGTGCATCAAGTGGGTAAATATCATGCTGCTACTGACCCATTTAGGTACTGTAGGTAAAAGAAACCCCACATTTTAGACAAACGGGGGCGCTAGTGAGCCACTTAATAGACACGCCTTTATCTGACGTTTTTGTCAACACTTAACAGCCGACAAATCTGATGTGTGTGCCAAATTTAAAGTCAATCTAAGCACACCAAGAGCCTTAAATATGCCTGACATAAAAGTAAAGTTTGACACGTTGCCATGGGAACAGTGTTAGAGATGTCAAAAATTCCTTCGCAATTTAGCGTCTACAATGTCTCAGCATCATGTTGACAACTTCTGGTGTGAATTGCATTATTTCCCTAGAAGGAGTATTAAAAAGAACATTGCATGCGACTGTCAGGCTTAAATAAGCCTTTAAAATGAAAGTAAAAAGTTTGACGCGTTGCCATGGGAACAGCGTTTGAGATATCAAAAATCCCTTCACTATTTATCATCTCCAATGTCTCGGCATCATGTTGACCACGTTTGGTGTCAATCGCATGAATATCCTAGAAGGAGTATTGAAAAGTTTACTGCATGCAACTGAAGGGCTTAAATATGCCTTTAAAATGAAAGTAAAGTTTGACGCGTTGTCATGGGAACAACGTTTGAGATATCAAAAATCCCTTCGCAATTTATCATCTACTATGTCTTGGCATCATGTTGACCACTTTTGGTGTCAATCGCATAAACATTCTAGGAGGAGTATTTAAAAGAACATCACATGGAACTGTCAAAAAAATCAACCTTTGTGACTGCAACACTTCCTGGCGCCTGGTGGTGGCGCTATACCCGAGACTTACAATAGGCACATCGATGCGATCGGAATCTTCAGACGAACAAACACCCCACGTGTCATCACTATAAGACATTTTTTGCATTAGATATTAGACACTTCCTGTTTCTCTGATTTCGCCATGACTTTGCCGCTTCGCCATGGCAACACCGTTCGAGATATCAAAAATCCCTTCGCAATTTAGCAAGTCCAATGTCTTGACATCATGATCACCACATTTGGTGTCATTTGCATGAATCCCCTAGGAGGAGTATTCAAAAGTTCACCGCATGCATTTTTTAAACAATCCAAAATGGCGGACTTCCTGTTGGGCGGAGCTAAAATGTTAGAGGGCGAAAGTTGTTCGGGTCGATGAGATCTATATGTGTACCAACTTTCGTAAATGTGCGTACATGTTTGCCCGATCTGTGCACTCCTGTTTGTTTTTGCATTACAGGGGGCGCTACAGAGCCCCCGTGCCACGCCCGTGTTCCAGCCTTTGGCTTTCGGCGATCACGGACGACTCTGATGTCTGTGCCAAATTTCAAGAGTTTTCGAGTATGTTAAGGCCCCCAAAATGTCCAAAAGTGTTGAAAAAAATAAAAAAATAAAAAAAAATAAAAATAAATATAGCTGCAAGCAGCAATGGCGGGCCCTCGCACGTTTTTTTACCGCTACACGGTGCCTCCGAGAAAACGATGCACGGTGGGCAAGGGCATCAAGTGGGTAAAATATCAGTGGGCTATTTAATGTTGTTTCTGAGCCATTTGGGGACTGTAGGTAAAAGAAACCCCACATTTTAGACAAACAGGTGCACTAGTGAGCCACTTAAGAGACACGCCTATGTCTGACCTTTTTGTCAACACTTAACAGCCGAAAACTCTGATGTGTGCAGAGATGTATAGTAACGAAGTAGAACTACTTCACTACTGTACTTAAGTACTAAAAGACAGTATTTGTACTTTACTGAAGTATTATTTTTTTCTCCTACTTCCACTTTTACTTCAGTACATATTTTCGATGAGTTTAATACTTTTACTCCAATACATTTTTTATGTGCTGCATAGTTACTCGTTACACTCAAATGTTACGAATCATTCCAAACCTACATTATCACTGCCGGAGCGGTGATACACATTAGAAACACACACAGATTGTGGTCTAAACCAATAGGAGATAGTGAAGAGCGGACCCCTCCCTCCCTCTCACTCACAAATATGAGCCGCGGTTGTGGACAAATGTGAAGTGAAGAGAGAACCAAAGTGCACGAGAGAGACCGATAGAGAGAGAGAATTCGCGAGAAAGGGCGAGTGTGCGCGAAAGAAGGAAACCTAAATACATTGAAACATCTTGTACCTTTACCTATTACCATTACATCGACTAATATTTTATTAATTCTGAATTCTCTATTGCCATATTAGTTAAATTAATCTGAACATTCCTGTCCTTGTACTCCTGCTACAGCCAAAGCAATTGTGAGTGTCCTTTAGCTTAAACATTTGAAATAATATAAACAATATTATATTCAAACTTTTGACTGTTTTCTTTAATAACTACATTACACAATACTTGTACTTTTTACTTTCAGTACTTGAGTATTATATTTTAAAATAAACTACTTGCAATACTTAAGTACAAAACATGTTTAATACTTCAGTACTTCCACTTAAGTGGTGTGCTCACTTTTTTGATAGAGCACTTGTACTTTTACTCAAGTCTGGGTCCCTAGTACTTTATACATCTCTGGATGTGTGTGCCAAATTTAAAGTTCAACTAAGCGCGCCAAGAGCCTTAAACATGCCTGAAATTAAAGTAAAGTTTGACGCGTTGCCATGGGAACAGCGTTCGAGATGTCTAAAATTCCTTCGCAATTTATCATCTACAATGTCTCGGCATCATGTTGACCACTTCTGGTGTCAATCGCATGAATCCCATACGAGGAGTATTTAAAGGTTCACAGCATGTAACTGTCAGCCTTAAATATGTGTAAAAATGAAAGTAAAGTTTGATGCATTGCCATGGAAATAGCGTTTGAGATATCAAAAATCCCTTCGCAATTTATCATCTACAATGTCTCGGCATCATGTTGACCACTTCTCGTGTCAATCGCATGAAAATCCTAGAAGGAGTATTTAAAAGTTAACTGTATAAAACTGAAAGGCTTAAATATGCCTTTAAAATGAAAGTAAAGTTTGACAGGTTGCCATGGGAACAGCGTTTGAGATATCAAAAATCCCTTCGCAATTTATCATCTACAGTGTCTCGGCATCATGTTGACCACTTCTCGTGTCAATCGCATGAAAATCCTAGAAGGAGTATTTAAAAGTTAACTGTATAAAACTGTAAGGCTTAAATATGCCTTTAAAATGAAAGTAAAGTTTGACGCGTTGCCATGGGAACAGCGTTTGAGATATCAAAAATCCCTTCGCAATTTATCATCTACAATGTCTCGGCATCATGGTGACCACTTTTGGTGTCAATCGCATGAAAATCCTAGAAGGAGTATTTAAAAGAACATTGCATGGAACTTTCAAAAAAATCCAGCTTTGTGACTGACACACTTCCTGGCGCCTGCTGGTGGCGCTATACCCGGGAGTCACAATAGGCACATCGATGCGATCGGAATCTTCAGACGAACAAACACCCCGCGTGTCATTACAATAAGACATTTTTTGCCTTAGATATTAGACACTTCCTGTTTCTCTGATTTCGCCACAACTTTGTCGGCTCGCCATGGCAGAACCGTTCGAGATATCAAAAATCCCTTCGCAATTTAGCAAGTCCAATGTCTCGACATCATGTTCACCACTTCTGGTGTCAATCGCATGATTCCTCTAGGAGGAGTATTCAAAAGTTCAACGCATGCATTTTTTAAACAATCCAAAATAGCTGACTTCCTGTTGGGCGGAGCTTAAATGTTAGAGGGCGAAAGTTGTTCGGGTCGATGAGATCTATATGCGTACCAACTCTCGTACATGTGCGTACATGTTTGCATGATCTGTGCATCAATGTTTGTTTTTGCATTACAGGGGGCGCTACAGAGCCCCCGTGCCACGCCCGTGTTCCAGCCTTTGCCCGTTCGCAATGACGGACGACTCCGACGTCTGTGCCAAATTTCAAGAGTTTTCGAGTATGTTAAGGCACCCAAAATGCCCAAAAGTGTTAAAAAAAAAAAAAAAAATAAATAAATAAATAAATATAGCTGCAAGCAGCAATGGCGGGCCCTCGCACGTTTATTTACCGCTACACGGTGCCTCCGAGAAAACGATGCACGGTGGGCAAGTGCATCAAGTGGGTAAATATCAGTGGACTATTTTATGTTGTTACTGACCCATTTGGGGACTGTAGGTAAAAGAAACCCCACATTTTAGACAAACGGGGGCGCTAGTGAGCCACTTAAGAGACACGCCTTTATCTGACCTTTTTGTCAACACTTAACAGCCGACAACTCTGATGTGTCTGCCAACTTTTAGGTTAATCTAAGCATGCCAAGAGCCTTAAATATGCCTGAAATAAAAGTAAAGTTTGACGGGGGTTGCCATGGGAACAGCGTTCGAGATATTAAAAATCCCTTCGCAATTTATCATCTACAATGTCTCAGCATCATGTTGACCACTTTTGGTGTCAATCACATGAAAATCCTAGGAGGAGTATTTAAAAGTTCACTGCATGCAACTGTCAAAAAATCCACCTTTTGTGACTGCCACACTTCCTGGTGCCTGTTGGTGGCGCTATACCCGAGACTCACAATAGGCACATCGATGCGATCGGAATCCTTGGCCGAACATACACACTGCGTTTTTATCCTAATAAGACATTTTTTGCTTTAGATATTAGACACTTCCTGTTTCTCTGAATTTGCCATGAATTTGTCGCCTCGCCATGGCAACACCGTTCGAGATATCAAAAATCCCTTCGCAATTTAGCAAGTCCAATGTCTCAGCATCATGTTGACCACTTTTGGTGTCAATCGTATGAATTCCCTAAAATAAGTATTTAAAAAATCATGACTAACACACTTCCTGGCGCCTGGTGGTGGCGCTATACCTGAGACTCACAATAGGCACATCGATGCGATCGGAATCTTCAGACGAACAAATGCCTCGCTTGGCATTACAATAAGATATTTTTTGCCATAGATATTAGACACTTTCTGTTTCTCTGATTTCACCATGACTTTGCCGCTTCGCCATGGCAACACCGTTCGAGATATCAAAAATCCCTTCGCAATTTAGCAAGTCCAATGTCTTGACATCATGATCACCACGTTTGGTGTCATTTGCATGAATCCCCTAGGAGGAGTATTCAAAAGTTCACCGCATGCATTTTTTAAACAATCCAAAATGGCGGACTTCCTGTTGGGCGGAGCTAAAATGTTAGAGGGCGAAAGTTGTTCGGGTCGATGAGATCTATATGTGTACCAACTTTCGTAAATGTGCGTACATGTTTGCCCGATCTGCGCACTCCTGTTTGTTTTTGCATTACAGGGGGCGCTACAGAGCCCCCGTGCCACGCCCGTGTTCCAGCCTTTGCCCGTTCGCAATGACGGACGACTCTGACGTCTGTGCCAAATTTCAAGAGTTTTCGAGTATGTTAAGGCACCCAAAATGCCCAAAAGTGTTAAAAAAAATAAAAAAAAAAAAAAAATAATAAAAATAATAATCCGAGCAAAAACAATAGGGCTTCGCACCTTTCGGTGCAGGCCATTCTGGCCTGCTCCTCGGTGCTCGGGCCCTAATAATCCGAGCAAAAACAATAGGGCTTCGCACCTTTCGGTGCAGGCCATTCTGGCCTGCTCCTCGGTGCTCGGGCCCTAAATATAGCTGCAAGCAGCGATGGCGGGCCCTCGCACGTTTATGTACCGCTACACGGTGCCTTCGAGGAAAACGATGCACGGTGGGCAAGTGCATCAAGTGGGTAAATATCTGTGGAGTATTTCATGTTGCTACTGACCTATTTAGGTACTGTAGGTAAAAGAAACCCCACATTTTAGACAATCGGGGGCGCTAGTGAGCCACTAAATAGACATGCCTTTATCTGACCTTTTTGTCAACACTTAACAGCCGACAACTCTGATGTGTGTGCCAAATTTAAAGTTAATCTAAGCACGCCAAGAGCCTTAAATATGCCTGAAATAAAAGTAAAGTTTGACGCGTTGCCATGGGACAGCGTTCGAGATGTCAAAAATTCCTTCGCAATTTATCATCTACAATGTCTCGGCATCATGTTGACCACTTTTGGTGTCAATCGCATAAACATTCTAGGAGGAGTATTTAAAAGAACATCGGATGGAACTGTCAAAAAAATCCACCTTTGTGACTGACAACACTTCCTGGCGCCTGGTGGTGGCGCTATACCCGAGACTCACAATAGGCACATCGATGCGATCGGAATCTTCAGACGAACAAACACCCCGCGTGTCATTACAATAAGACATTTTTTGCCTTAGATATTAGACAATTCCTGTTTCTCTGATTTCGCCATAAGTTTGTCGCCTCGCCATGACAGAACCGTTCGAGATATCAAAAATCCCTTCGCAATTTAGCAAGTCCAATGTCTTGACATCATGATCAGCACGTTTGGTGTCAATCCCATGAATCCCCTAGAAGGAGTATTCAAAAGTTCACCGTATGCATTTTTGAAACCATCCAAAATGGCCGACTTCCTGTGAGGCGGAGCTAATAGGTTTGATTGTGAAAGTTGTTCGGGTCGATGAGATCTATATACGTACCAACTTTCGTACATGTGCTTACATGTTTGCCCGATTTGTGCACCAATATTTTTTTTGCATTACAGGGGGCGCTACAGAGCCCTACTGCCACACCCGTGTTCCAGCGTTTGCCCAGTCCTAATGGCCAATGACTTTGAGGTCTGTGCCAAATTCCCGGTGTTTTCGAGCATGTTAAGGCACCCAAAGTGCATGCCAAGTGCTTAAATATCCCTGAAAATGAAAGTAAAGTTTGACGTGTTGCCATGGGAGCAGCATTCGAGATATCAAAAATCCCTTCGCAATTTATCATCTACAATGCCTCAGCATCATGTTGACCACTTTTGGTGTCAATCGCATGAAAATCCTAGGAGGAGTATTTAAAAGAACATTGCATGGAACTGTCAAAAAATCCACCTTTTGTGACTGCCACACTTCCTGGTGCCTGTTGGTGGCCCTATACCCGAGACTCACAATAGGCACATCGATGCGATCGGAATCCTTGGCCGAACATACACACTGCGTTTCATCCCAATAAGACATTTTTTGCTTTAGATATTAGACACTTCCTGTTTCTCTGAATTCGCCATAAATTTGTCGCTTCGCCATGGCAACACCGTTCGAGATATCAAAAATCCCTTCGCAATTTAGCAAGTCCAATGTCTCAGCATCATGTTCACCACGTTTGGTGTCAATTGTATGAATTCCCTAGGAGAAGTATTTAAAAGTTCATGACTGACACACTTCCTGGCGCCTGGTGGTGGCGCTATACCCGGGAGTCACAATAGGCACATCGATGCGATCGGAATCTTCAGACGAACAAACGCCCCGCGTGTCATCACTATAAGACATTTTTTGCCTTAGATATTAGACACTTCCTGTTTCTCTGATTTCGCCATGACTTTGCCGCTTCGCCATGGCAAGACCGTTCGAGATATCAAAAATCCCTTCGCAATTTAGCAAGTCCAATGTCTTGACATCATGATCACCACGTTTGGTGTCATTTGCATGAATCCCCTAGGAGGAGTATTCAAAAGTTCACCGCATGCATTTTTTAAACAATCCAAAATGGCGGACTTCCTGTTGGGCGGAGCTAAAATGTTAGAGGGCGAAAGTTGTTCGGGTCGATGAGATCTATATGTGTACCAACTTTCGTAAATGTGCGTACATGTTTGCCTGATCTGTGCACTCCTGTTTGTTTTTGCATTACAGGGGGCGCTACAGAGCCCCTGTGCCACGCCCGTGTTCCAGCCTTTGGCTTTCGGCGATCACGGACGACTCTGACGTCTGTGCCAAATTTCAAGAGTTTTCGAGTATGTTAAGGCACCCAAAATGTCCAAAAGTGTTGAAAAATATAAAAAAAAAAAAAAAAATAAAAATAAATATAGCTGCAAGCAGCGATGGCGGGCCCTCGCACGTATTTTTACCGCTACACGGTGCCTCCGAGAAAACGATGCACGGTGGGCAAGTGCATCAAGTGGGTAAATATCGGTGGACTATTTATGTTGTTACTGACCCAATTAGGGACTGTAGGTAAAAAAAAACCCACATTTTGGACAAACGGGGGCACTAGTAAGCAACTTAAGAGGCACACCTATGTCTGACCTGTTTGTCAACACTTAACAGTTGACAACTCTGATGTGTGTGCCAAATTTGAAGTTAATTTAAGCATGCCAAGAGGCTTAAATATTCCTGAAATAATAGTAAACTTTGATGCATTGCCATGGCAACAGCGTTCGAGATGTCAAAAATCCCTTCGCAATTTATCATCTACAATGTCTCAGCACCATGTTGACCACGTTTGGTGTCAATCGCATGAATATCCTAGAAGAAGTATTGAAAAGTTCACTGCATGCAACTGAAGGGCTTAAATATGCCTTTAAAATCAAAGTAAAGTTTGACGCGTTGCCATGAGAACAGCGTTTGAGATATCAAAAATCCTTTCGCAATTTATCATCTACAATGTCTCAGCATCATGTTGACCACTTCTGGAGTCAAGCACATCAATTTCCTGGAAGTAGTATTTAAAAGTTCACTGCATACAACTGTAAGGCTTAAATGTGCCTTTAAAATGAAAGTAAAGTTTGACGCATTGCCATGGGAACAACGTTCGAGATATCAAAAATCCCTTCGCAATTTATCATCTACAATGTCTCTTCATCATGTTGACCACTTTTGGTGTCAATCGCATAAACATTCTAGGAGGAGTATTTAAAAGAACATCACATGGAACTGTCAAAAAAATCAACCTTTGTGACTGCAACACTTCCTGGCGCCTGGTGGTGGCGCTATACCCGAGACTTACAATAGGCACATCGATGCGATCGGAATATTCAGACGAACAAACACCCCGCGTGTCATCACTATAAGACATTTTTTGCCTTAGATATTAGACACTTCCTGTTTCTCTGATTTCGCCACAACTTTGTCGCCTCGCCATGACAGAACCGTTCGAGATATCAAAAATCCCTTCGCAATTTAGCAAGTCCAATGTCTCGACATCATGATCACCACGTTTGGTGTCAATCCCATGAATCCCCTCGGAGGAGTATTCAAAAGTTCACCGCATGCATTTTTTAAACAATCCAAAATGGCCGACTTCCTGTTGGGCGGAGCTAAAAGGTTAGAGTGGGAAAGTTGTTCAGGTCGATGAGATCTATGTGTGTACCAACTTTCGTACATGTGCGTACATGTTTGCCCGATCTGCGCACTCCTGTTTGTTTTTGCATTACAGGGGGCGCTACAGAGCCCCCGTGCCACGCCCGTGTTCCAGCCTTTGGCTTTCGGCGATCACGGACGACTCTGATGTCTGTGCCAAATTTCAAGAGTTTTGGAGTATGTTAAGGCCCCCAAAAATCCCAAAAGTGTTGAAAAAAATAATAAAAAAAAAAAAAAAAAAAATAATAAAAATAATAATCCGAGCAAAAACAATAGGGCTTCGCACCTTTCGGTGCAGGCCATTCTGGCCTGCTCCTCGGTGCTCGGGCCCTAAAAAAAAAAAAAAAAAAAGAATAAATCCGAGCAAAAACAATAGGGCTTCGCACCTTTCGGTGCAGGCCATTCTGGCCTGCTCCTCGGTGCTCGGGCCCTAATAAATTCGAGCAAAACCAATAGGGCTTCGCACCTTTCGGTGCAGGCCATTCTGGCCTGCTCCTCGGTGCTCGGGCCCTAAATATAGCTGCAAGCAGCAATGGCGGGCCCTCGCACGTTTTTTTACCGCTACACGGTGCGGCCGAGAAAATGACGCACGGTGGGCAAGGGCATCAAGTGGGTAAAATATCAGTGGGCTATTTAATGTTGTTTCTGAGCCATTTGGGGACTGTAGGTAAAAGAAACCCCATATTTTAGACAAACAGGGGCACTAGTGAGCCACTTAAGAGGCATACCTTTGTCTGACCTTTTTGTCAACACTTAACAGCCGAAAACTCTGATGTGTGTGCCAAATTTAAAGTTTAACTAAGCACGCCAAGAGCCTTAAACATGCCTGAAATTAAAGTAAAGTTTGACGCGTTGCCATGGAAACAGCGTTCGAGATGTCAAAAATTCCTTCGCAATTTATCATCTACAATGTCTCGGCATCATGTTGACCACTTCTGGTGTCAATCGCATGAATCCCATACGAGGAGTATTTAAAGGTTCACAGCATGTAACTGTCAGCCTTAAATATGTGTAAAAATGAAAGTAAAGTTTGATGCATTGCCATGGGAACAGCGTTTGAGATATCAAAAATCCCTTCGCAATTTATCATCTACAATGTCTCGGCATCATGTTAACCACTTCTCGTGTCAATCGCATGAAAATCCTAGAAGGAGTATTTAAAAATACATCACATGGAACTGTAAAAAAAATCAACCTTTGTGACTGCAACACTTCCTGGCGCCTGGTGGTGGCGCTATACCCGAGACTTACAATAGGCACATGGATGCGATCGGAATCTTCAGACGAACAAACACCCCGCATGTCATCATAATAAGACATTTTTTGCCTTAGATATTAGACACTTCCTGTTTCTCTGATTTCCCCATGACTTTGCCGCTTCGCCATGGCAACACCGTTCGAGATATCAAAAATCCCTTCGCAATTTAGCAAGACCAATGTCTTGACATCATGATCACCACGTTTGGTGTCATTTGCATGAATCCCCTAGGAGGAGTATTCAAAAGTTCACCGCATGCATTTTTTAAACAATCCAAAATGGCGGACTTCCTGTTGGGCGGAGCTAAAATGTTAGAGGGCGAAAGTTGTTCGGGTCGATGAGATCTATATGTGTACCAACTTTCGTAAATGTGCGTACATTTTTGCCCGATCTGTGCATCAATGGTTTTTTTTGCATTACAGGGGGCGCTACAGAGCCCCCGTGCCACGCCCGTGTTCCAGCCTTTGGATTTCTGCGATGACGGACGACTTTGACGTCTGTGCCAAATTTCAAGAGTTTTCGAGTATGTTAAGGCACCCAAAAAGTCCAAAAGTGTTAAAAAAATAAAAACAAAAAAAAAATAATAATAATAAATATAGCTGCAAGCAGCGATGGCGGGCCCTCGCACGTTATTTTACTGCTATACGATGCCTCCGTGAAAACGATGCACGGTGAGCAAGTGCATCAAGTGGGTAAATATCAGTGGGCTATTTCATGTTGTTATTGACCCATTTGGGGACTGTAGGTAAAAGAAACCCCACATTTTAGACAAACGGGGGCGCTGGTGAGCCTCTTAAGAGACGCGCCTACGTCTGACCTTTTTGTGCACACTTAACAGTCGACAACTCTGATGTGTGTGCCAAGTTTTAGGTTAATCTAAGCACGCCAAGAGCCTTAAACATGCCTAAAATTAAAGTAAAATTTG
The DNA here is from genome assembly GCF_027580225.2 of Misgurnus anguillicaudatus. Taxonomy (NCBI): domain Eukaryota; kingdom Metazoa; phylum Chordata; class Actinopteri; order Cypriniformes; family Cobitidae; genus Misgurnus; species Misgurnus anguillicaudatus. Next base: position 8,215,442 of record NC_073354.2, read on the forward strand.
ACGCGTTGCCATGGGGACAGCGTTGGAGATATCAAAAATCCCTTCGCAATTTATCATCTACTATGCCTCGGCATCATGTTGACCACTTTTGGTGTCAATCGCATGAAAATCCTAGAAGGAGTATTTAAAAGAACATTGGATGGAACTGTCAAAAAAATCCACCTTTGTGACTGACACACTTCCTGGCACCTGGTGTAGGCGCTACACCCGAGACTCACAATAGGCACATCGATGCGTTCGGAATCTTCAGACGAACAAACGTCCTGCGTATCATTACAATAAGACATTTTTTGCCTTAGATATTAGACACTTCCTGTTTCTCTGATTTCGCCATGACTTTGTCGCTTCGCCATGGCAGAACCGTTCGAGATATCAAAAATCCCTTCGCAATTTAGCAAGTACAATGTCTCGCCATCATGTTCACCGCGTTTGGTGTCAATCGCATAAATCCCCTAGGAGGAGTATTTAAAAGTTCATCACATGCGTTTTTGAAACAATCAAAAATGTCCGACTTCCTGTTGGGCGGAGCTAATAGGTTTAAGGGCAAAAGTTGTTCGGGTCGATGAGTTCTATATGTGTACCAACTCTCGTACATGTGCGTACATTTTTGCCCGATCTGTGCCCCAATGTTTGTTTTTGAATTACAGGGGGCGCTACAGAGCTCCCTTGCCACGCCCGTGGTCCGGCCTTTGCCCGGACCTGATGGCCGACGACTCTGATGTCTGTGCGAAATTTCAAGAGTTTTTGAGTATGTTAAGGCCCCCAAATTGCCCCGAAACGTAAAAAAAAAATAAAAAAAAAAAAAATAATAATAATAATAAAAATAATAATCCGAGCAAAAACAATAGGGCTTCGCACCTTTCGGTGCAGGCCATTCTGGCCTGCTCCTCGGTGCTCGGGCCCTAAATATAGCTGCAAGCAGCGATGGCGGGCCCTCGCACGTTTGTTTACCGCTACACGGTGCCTCCGAGAAAACGATGCACGGTGGGCATGTGCATCAAGTGGGTAAATATCAGTGGGCTATTTAATGTTGTTTCTGAGCCATTTGGGGACTGTAGATAAAAGAAACCCCACATTTTAAACAAACGGGGGCACTAGTGAGCCACTTAAGAGACACGCCTATGTCTGACCTTTTTGTCAACACTTAACAGCCGACAACTCTGATGTGTGTGCCAAATTTAAATTTAATCTAAGCACGCCAAGAGCCTTAAATATGCCTGAAATGAAAGTAAAGTTTGACGCGTTGCCATGGGAACAGCGTTCGAGATGTCAAAAATTCCTTCGCAATTTATCATCTACAATGTCTCAGCATGATGTTGACCACTTTTGGTGTCAATCGCATGAATCCCATACAAGGAGTATTCAAAAGTTCACAGCATGTAACTGTCAGTCTTAAATATGTGTAAAAATGAAAGTAAAGTTTGACACGTTGCCATGGGAACAGAGTTGGAGATATCAAAAATCCCTTCGCAATATATCGTCTACAATGTCTCTGCATCATGTTGACCACTTTTGGTGTCAATTGCATGATTATTCTAGAAGGAGTATTTAAAAGTTAAATGCATGCAACTGAAGGGCTTAAATATGCCTTTAAAATGAAAGTAAAGTTTGATGCGTTGCCATGGGAACAACGTTTGAGATATCAAAAATCCCTTCGCAATTTATCATCTACTATGTCTTGGGATCATGTTGACCACTTTTGGTGTCAATCGCATAAACATTCTAGGAGGAGTATTTAAAAGAACATCACATGGAACTGTCAAAAAAATCAACCTTTGTGACTGCAACACTTCCTGGCGCCTGGTGGTGGCGCTATACCCGAGACTCACAATAGGCACATCAATGCGATCGGAATCTTCAGACGAACAAACACCCCACGTGTCATCACTATAAGACATTTTTTGCCTTAGATATTAGACACTTCCTGTTTCTCTGATTTCGCCATGACTTTGCCACTTCGCCATGGCAACACCGTTCGAGATATCAAAAATCCCTTCGCAATTTAGCAAGTCCAATGTCTTGACATCATGATCACCACATTTGGTGTCATTTGCATGAATCCCCTAGGAGGAGTATTCAAAAGTTCACCGCATGCATTTTTTAAACAATCCAAAATGGCGGACTTCCTGTTGGGCGGAGCTAAAATGTTAGAGGGCGAAAGTTGTTCGGGTCGATGAGATCTATATGTGTACCAACTTTCGTAAATGTGCGTACATGTTTGCCCGATCTGTGCACTCCTGTTTGTTTTTGCATTACAGGGGGCGCTACAGAGCCCCCGTGCCACGCCCGTGTTCCAGCCTTTGGCTTTCGGCGATCACGGACGACTCTGATGTCTGTGCCAAATTTCAAGAGTTTTCGAGTATGTTAAGGCCCCCAAAATGTCCAAAAGTGTTGAAAAAAAAAAATAAAAAAAAAAAATAAAAATAATAATCTGAGCAAAAACAATAGGGCTTCGCACCTTTCGGTGCAGGCCATTCTGGCCTGCTCCTCGGTGCTCGGGCCCTAATAATTCGAGCAAAAACAATAGGGCTTCGCACCTTTCGGTGCAGGCCATTCTGGCCTGCTCCTCGGTGCTCGGGCCCTAATTACTGTATACCACTGTATTATTGCTGTAAAACACTGAATTACTGTATAGTACGGTATTATTACTGTATAACAATGTGAAATATAGCTGCAAGCAGCGATGGCGGGCCCTCGCACGTTTTTTTACCGCTACACGGTGCCTCCGAGAAAACGATGCATGGTGGGCAAGTGCATCAAGTGGGTAAATATCATGCTGCTACTGACCCATTTAGGTACTGTAGGTAAAAGAAACCCCACATTTTAGACAAACGGGGGCGCTAGTGAGCCACAAAATAGACACGCCTTTATCTGACGTTTTTGTCAACACTTAACAGCCGACAAATCTGATGTGTGTGCCAAATTTAAAGTCAATCTAAGCACACCAAGAGCCTTAAATATGCCTGACATACAAGTAAAGTTTGACACGTTGCCATGGGAACAGCGTTAGAGATGTCAAAAATTCCTTCGCAATTTAGCGTCTACAATGTCTCAGCATCATGTTGACAACTTCTGGTGTGAATTGCATTATTTCCCTAGAAGGAGTATTAAAAAGAACATTGCATGCGACTGTCAGGCTTAAATAAGCCTTTAAAATGAAAGTAAAAAGTTTGACGCGTTGCCATGGGAACAGCGTTTGAGATATCAAAAATCCCTTCACTATTTATCATCTACAATGTCTCGGCATCATGTTGACCACGTTTGGTGTCAATCACATGAATATCCTAGAAGGAGTATTGAAAAGTTAACTGTATGCAACTGAAAGGCTTAAATATGCCTTTAAAATGAAAGTAAAGTTTGACAGGTTGCCATGGGAACAGCGTTTGAGATATCAAAAATCCCTTCGCAATTTATCATCTACAATGTCTCGGCATTATGTTGACCACTTCTCGTGTAAATCGCATGAAAATCCTAGAAGGAGTATTTAAAAGTTAACTGTATGGAACTGAAAGGCTTAAATATGCTTTTAAAATGAAAGTAAAGTTTGACGCGTTGCCATGGGAACAGCGTTTGAGATATCAAAAATCCCTTCGCAATTTATCATCTACAATGTCTCGGCATCATGGTGACCACTTTTGGTGTCAATCGCATGAAAATCCTAGGAGGAGTATTTAAAAGAACATTGCATGGAACTGTCAAAAAAATCAACCTTTGTGACTGCAACACTTCCTGGCGCCTGGTGGTGGCGCTATACCCGGGAGTCACAATAGGCACATCGATGCGATCGGAATCTTCAGACGAACAAACACCCCGCGTGTCATCACTATAAGACATTTTTTGCCTTAGATATCAGACAGTTCCTGTTTCTCTGATTTCACCACAACTTTGTCGCCTTGCCATGTCAGAACCGTTCGAGATATCAAAAATCCCTTCGCAATTTAGCAAGTCCAATGTCTTGACATCATGATCACCACGTTTGGTGTCATTTGCTTGAATCCCCTAGGAGGAGTATTCAAAAGTTCACCGCATGCATTTTTTAAACAATCCAAAATGGCGGACTTCCTGTTGGGCGGAGCTAAAATGTTAGAGGGCAAAAGTTGTTCGGGTCGATGAGATCTATATGCGTACCAACTCTCGTACATGTGCGTACATGTTTGCCCGATCTGCGCACTACTGTTTGTTTTTGCATTACAGGGGGCGCTACAGAGCCCCCGTGCCACGCCCGTGTTCCAGCCTTTGTCTGTTCGCAATGACGGACGACTCTAACGTCTGTGCCAAATTTCAAGAGTTTTCGAATATGTTAAGGCACCCAAAATGCCCAAAAGTGTTAAAAAAAATAAAAATAATAATATAGCTGCAAGCAGCGATGGCGGGCCCTCGCACGTTTTTTTAACGCTACACGGTGCCTCCGAGAAAACGATGCACGGTGGGCACGTGCATCAAGTGGGTAAATATCAGTGGACTATTTCATGTTGCTACTGACCAATTTGGGTACTGTAGGTAAAAGAAACCCCACATTTTAGACAAACGGGGGCACTAGTGAGCCACTTAATAGACACGCCTTTATCTGACCTTTTTGTCAACACTTAACAGCCGACAACTCTAAATTTGGCACACACATCAAAGTTAATCTAAGCACGCCATGAGCCTTAAATATGCCTGAAATTAAAGTAAAGTTTGAAGCGTTGCCATGACAACAGCGTTCGAGATGTCAAAAAATCCTTCGCAATTTAGCATCTACAATGTCTCAGCATCATGTTGACCACTTTTAGTGTCAATCGCATAAACATTCTAGGAGGAGTATTTAAAAGAACATCACATGGAACTGTCAAAAAAATCAACATTTGTGTCTGCAACACTTCTTGGCGCCTGGTAGTGGCGCTATACCCGAGACTCACAATAGGCACATCGATGCGATCAGAATCTTCAGACGAACAAACACCCCGTGTGTCATCACAATAAGACATTTTTTACCTTAGATATTAGACACTTCTTGTTTCTCTGATTTCGCCATGAATTTGTCGCCTCGCCATGACAGAACCGTTCGAGATATCAAAAATCCCTTCGCAAATTAGCAAGTACAATGTCTCGGCATCATGTTCACCACGTTTGGTGTCAATCCCATGAATCCCCTAGAAGGAGTATTCAAAAGTTCACCGTATGCATTTTTGAAACCATCTAAAATGGCCGACTTCCTGTTGGGCGGAGCTAATAGGTTTGATTGTGAAAGCTGTTCGGTCGATGGGATCTATATACGTACCAACTCTCGTACATGTGCTTACATGTTTGCCCGATTTGTGCACCAATAATTTTTTTGCATTATAGGGGGCGCTACAGAGCACTACCGCCACGCCCGTGTTCCAGCATTTGCCCGGTCCTAATGGCCAATGACTTTGAGGTCTGTGCCAAATTCCCGGTGTTTTCGAGCATGTTAAGGCACCCAAAGTGCATGCCAAGTGCTTTAATATGCCTGAAAATGAAAGTAAAATTTTACGTGTTGCCATGGGAGCAGCATTTGAGATATCAAAAATCCCTTCGCAATTTATCATCTACAATGCCTCAGCATCATGTTGACCACTTTTGGTGTCAATCGCATGAAAATCCTAGGAGGAGTATTTAAAAGAACATCGCATGGAACTGTCAAAAAATCCACCTTTTGTGACTGCCACACTTCCTGGTGCCTGTTGGTGGCGCTATACCCGAGACTCACAATAGGCACATCGATGCGATCGGAATCCTTGGCCGAACATACACACTGCATTCCATCCCAATAAGAAATTTTTTGCTTTAGATATTAGACACTTCCTGTTTCTCTGAATTCGCCATAAATTTGTCGCCTCGCCATGGCAACACCGTTCGAGATATCAAAAATCCCTTCGCAATTTAGCAAGTCCAATGTCTCAGCATCATCTTCACCACGTTTGGTGTCAATCGTATGAATTCCCTAGGAGAAGTATTTAAAAGTTCATGACTGACACACTTCCTGGCGCCTGGTGGTGGCGCTATACCCGGGAGTCACAATAGGCACATCAATGCGATCGGAATCTTCAGAAGAACAAACACTCCGCATGGCATCACAATAAGACTTTTTTTGCCTTAGATATTAGACACTTCCTGTTTTTCTGAATTCGCCATGACTTTGTCGCCTCGCCATGGCAGAACCGTTCGAGATATCAAAAATCCCTTCGCAATTTAGCAAGTCCAATGTCTTGACATCATGATCACCACGTTTGGTGTCAATCCCATGAATCCCCTAGAAGGAGTATTTAAAAGTTCACTGCATGCATTTTTTAAACAATCCAAAATGGCTGACTTCCTGTTGGGCGGAGCTAAAATGTTAGAGGGCGAAAGTTGTTCGGATCGATGAGATCTATATGCGTACCAACTCTCGTACATGTGCGTACATGTTTGCACGATCTGTGCACCAATGTTTTTTCTTGCATTACAGGGGGCGCTACAGAGCCCCTGTGCCACGCCCGTGTTCCAGCCTTTGCCCGTTCGCAATGACGGACGACTCTGACGGCTGTGCCAAATTTCAAGAGTTTTCGAGTATGTTAAGGCACCCAAAATGCCCAAAAGTGTTAAAAAAAATAAAAATAAAAATAAAAAAAAAAATAAAAAAAAAAATAATAAATTCGAGCAAAAACAATAGGGCTTCGCACCTTTCGGTGCAGGCCATTCTGGCCTGCTCCTCGGTGCTCGGGCCCTAAAAAAAAAATATAGCTGCAAGCAGCGATGGCGGGCCCTCGCACGTTTTTTTAACGCTACACGGTGCCTCCGAGAAAACGATGCACGGTGGGCACGTGCATCAAGTGGGTAAATATCAGTGGACTATTTCATGTTGCTACTGACCAATTTGGGTACTGTAGGTAAAAGAAACCCCACATTTTAGACAAACGGGGGCACTAGTGAGCCACTTAATAGACACGCCTTAATCTGACCTTTTTGTCAACACTTAACAGCCGACAACTCTGATGTGTGTGCCAAATTTAAAGTTAATCTAAGCACGCCATGAGCCTTAAATATGCCTGAAATTAAAGTAAAGTTTGAAGCGTTGCCATGGCAACAGCGTTCGAGATGTCAAAAAATCCTTCGCAATTTAGCATCTACAATGTCTCAGCATCATGTTGACCACTTTTAGTGTCAATCGCATAAACATTCTAGGAGGAGTATTTAAAAGAACATCACATGGAACTGTCAAAAAAATCAACATTTGTGTCTGCAACACTTCCTGGCTTCTGGTGGTGGCGCTATACCCGAGACTCACAATAGGCACATCGATGCGATCAGAATCTTCAGACGAACAAACACCACGTGTGTCATCACAATAAGACATTTTTTACCTTAGATATTAGACACTTCTTGTTTCTCTGATTTCGCAATGAATTTGTCGCCTCGCCATGACAGAACCGTTCGAGATATCAAAAATCCCTTCGCAAATTAGCAAGAACAATGTCTCGGCATCATGTTCACCACGTTTGGTGTCAATCCCATGAATCCCCTAGAAGGAGTATTCAAAAGTTCACCGTATGCATTTTTGAAACCATCTAAAATGGCCGACTTCCTGTTGGGCGGAGCTAATAGGTTTGATTGTGAAAGCTGTTCGGTCGATGGGATCTATATACGTACCAACTCTCGTACATGTGCTTACATGTTTGCCCGATTTGTGCACCAATAATTTTTTTGCATTATAGGGGGCGCTACAGAGCACTACCGCCACGCCCGTGTTCCAGCATTTGCCCGGTCCTAATGGCCAATGACTTTGAGGTCTGTGCCAAATTCCCGGTGTTTTCGAACATGTTAAGGCACCCAAAGTGCATGCCAAGTGCTTAAATATGCCTGAAAATGAAAGTAAAATTTTACGTGTTGCCATGGGAGCAGCATTCGAGATATCAAAAATCCCTTCGCAATTTATCATCTACAATGCCTCAGCATCATGTTGACCACTTTTGGTGTCAATCGCATGAAAATCCTAGGAGGAGTATTTAAAAGAACATCGCATGGAACTGTCAAAAATCCACCTTTTGTGACTGCCACACTTCCTGGTGCCTGTTGGTGGCGCTATACCCAAAACTCACAATATGCACATCGATGCGATCGGAATCCTTGGCCGAACATACACACTGCGTTTCATCCCATTTGCTTTAGATATTAGACACTTCCTGTTTCTCTGAATTCGCCATAAATTTGTCGCCTCGCCATGGCAACACCGTTCGAGATATCAAAAATCCCTTCGCAATTTAGCAAGTCCAATGTCTCAGCATCATCTTCACCACGTTTGGTGTCAATCGTATGAATTCCCTAGGAGAAGTATTTAAAAGTTCATGACTGACACACTTCCTGGCGCCTGGTGGTGGCGCTATACCCGGGAGTCACAATAGGCACATCAATGCGATCGGAATCTTCAGAAGAACAAACACTCCGCATGGCATCACAATAAGACTTTTTTTGCCTTAGATATTAGACACTTCCTGTTTTTCTGAATTCGCCATGACTTTGTCGCCTCGCCATGGCAGAACCGTTCGAGATATCAAAAATCCCTTCGCAATTTAGCAAGTCCAATGTCTTGACATCATGATCACCACGTTTGGTGTCAATCCCATGAATCCCCTAGAAGGAGTATTTAAAAGTTCACTGCATGCATTTTTTAAACAATCCAAAATGGCGGACTTCCTGTTGGGCGGAGCTAAAATGTTAGAGGGCGAAAGTTGTTCGGATCGATGAGATCTATATGCGAACCAACTCTCGTACATGTGCGTACATGTTTGCACGATCTGTGCACCAATGTTTTTTCTTGCATTACAGGGGGCGCTACAGAGCCCCTGTGCCACGCCCGTGTTCCAGCCTTTGCCCGTTCGCAATGACGGACGACTCTGACGGCTGTGCCAAATTTCAAGAGTTTTCGAGTATGTTAAGGCACCCAAAATGCCCAAAAGTGTTAAAAAAAAATAAATAAATAAATAAATATAGCTGCAAGCAGCGATGGCGGGCCCTCGCACGTTTTTTTACCGCTACACGGTGCGTCCGAGAAAACGATGCACGGCGGGCAAGGGCATCAAGTGGGTAAAATATCAGTGGGCTATTTAATGTTGCTACTGACCCATTTAGGTACTGTAGGTAAAAGAAACCCCATATTTTAGACAAACGGGGGTGCTAGTCAGCCACTAAATAGACACGCCTTTATCTGACGTTTTTGTCAACACTTAACAGCCGAAAACTCTGATGTGTGTGCCAAATAAAAAGTTCAACTAAGCACGCCAAGAGCCTTAAACATGCCTGAAATTAAAGTAACGTTTGACGCGTTGCCATGGGAACAGCGTTCGAGATGTCAAAAATTCCTTCGCAATTTATCATCTACAATGTCTCGGCATCATGTTGACCACTTCTCGTGTCAATCGCATGAATCCCATACGAGGAGTATTTAAAGGTTCACAGCATGTAACAGTCAGCCTTAAATATGCTGGAAAGTGAAAGCAAAGTTTGACGCGTTGCCATGGGAACAGCGTTTGAGATATCAAAAATCCCTTCGCAATTTATCATCTACAATGTCTCACCATTATGTTGACCACTTCTGGAGTCAATCACATTATTTCCTCAGGAGGAGTATTTAAAAGTTTACCGCATGCAGAAGTAAGGTTTAAATATGCCTTAAAAACGAAAGTAAAGTTTGACAGGTTGCCATGGGAACAGCGTTTGAGATATCAAAAATTCCTTCGCAATTTATCATCTACAATGTCTCGGCATCATGTTGACCACTTTTGGTAACAATCGCATGAAAATCCTAGGAGTATTTAAAAGAACATCGCATGGAACTGTGAAAAAAAATCACCTTTGTGACTGACACACTTCCTGGCGCCTGGTGGTGGCGCTATACCCGAGACTCACAATAGGCACATCGATGCGATCGGAATCTTCAGATGAACAAACACCCCGCGTGTCATTACAATAAGACATTTTTTGCTTTAGATATTAGACACTTCCTGTTTCTCTGATTTCGCCACAACTTTGTCGGCTCGCCATGGCAGAACCGTTCGAGATATCAAAAATCCCTTCGCAATTTAGCAAGTCCAATGTCTCGACATCATGTTCACCACTTTTGGTGTCAATCGCATGCATCCTCTAGGAGGAGTATTCAAAAGTTCAACGCATGCATTTTTTAAACAATCCAAAATAGCTGACTTCCTGTTGGGCGGAGCTTAAATGTTAGAGGGCGAAAGTTGTTCGGGTCGATGAGATCTATATGCGTACCAACTCTCGTACATGTGCGTACATGTTTGCACGATCTGTGCATCAATGTTTTATTTTGCATTACAGGGGGCGCTACAGAGCCCCCGTGCCACGCCCGTGTTCCAGCCTTTGCCCGTTTGCAATGACGGACGACTCCAACGTCTGTGCCAAATTTCAAGAGTTTTCGAGTATGTTAAGGCACCCAAAATGCCCAAAAGTGTTAAAAAAAATAAATAAATAAAATAAAATAATAAATATAGCTGCAAGCAGCGATGGCGGGCCCTCGCACGTTATTTTACCGCTACACGGTGCCTTTGAGAAAACGATGCACGGTGGGCATGTGCATCAAGTGGGTAAATATCAGTGGACTATTTCATGTTGCTGCTGATCCATTTAGGTACTGTAGGTAAAAGAAACCCCACATTTTAGACAAACAGAGCGCTAGTGAGCCACGAAATAGACACGCCTTTATCTGACGTTTTTTTCAACACTTAACAGCTGACAACTCTGATGTGTGTGCCAAATTTAAAATCAATCTAAGTACGCCAAGAGCCTTAAATATGCCTGAAATAAAAGTAAAGTTTGACGTGTTGCCATGGGAACAGCGTTCGAGATGTCAAAAATTCCTTCGCAATTTAGCGTCTACAATGTCTCAGCATCATGTTGACCACTTCTGGTGTCAATCGCATGAATCCTATAGGAGTAGTATTTAAAAAGTCACAGCATGTAACTGTCAGTCTTTAAATATGTGTAAAAATGAAAGTAAAGTTTGACACGTTGCCATGGGAACAGCCTTCAAGATATCAAAAATCCCTTCGCAATTTTTCATCTACAATGTCTCAGCATCATGTTGACCACTTTTGTTGTCAATCGCATGAATATCCTAGAAGGAGTATTTAAAAGAACATTGGGTGGAACTGTCAAAAAAATCAACCTTTGTGACTGACACACTTCCTGGCGCCTGCTGGTGGCGCTATAACCGGGAGTCACAATAGGCACATCGATGCGATCGGAATCTTCAGATGAACAAACACCCCGCATGTCATCACAATAAGACATTTTTTGCCTTAGATATTAGACACTTCCTGTTTCTCTGATTTCGCCATGAATTTGTTGCTTCGCCATGGCAGAACCGTTCGAGATATCAAAAATCCCTTCGCAATTTAGCAAGTACAATGTCTCGACATCATGATCACCACGTTTGGTGTCAATCCCATGAATCCCCTAGAAGGAGTATTTAAAAGTTCAATGCATGCGTTTTTTAAACAATCCAAAATAGCCGACTTCCTGTTGGGCGGAGCTTAAATGTTAGAGGGCGAAAGTTGTTTTGGTCGATGAGATCTATATGCGTACCAACTCTCATACATGTGCGTACATTTTTGCCCGATCTGTGCCCCAATGTTTGTTTTTGAATTACAGGGGGCGCTACAGAGCTCCCTTGCCACGCCCGTGGTCCAGCCTTTGCCCGGACCTGATGGCCGACGACTCTGACGTCTGTGCAAAATTTCAAGAGTTTTTGAGTATGTTAAGGCCCCCAAATTGCCCCGAAACGTAAAAAAAAAAATAATAATAATAATAATAATAATAAAATATAGCTGCAAGCAGCAATGGCGGGCCCTCGCACGTTTTTTTTACCGCGACACGGTGCCTTCGAGAAAACGATGCACGGTGGGCAAGTGCATCAAGTGGGTAAATATCGGTGGACTATTATATTTTGGTACTGACCCTTTTGGGGACTGTAGGTAAAAAAAAACACACATTTTAGACAAACGGGGGCGCTAGTGAGCCACTTAAGAGACACGCCTATGTCGGACCTTTTTGTGCACACTTAACAGCCGACAACTCTGATGTGTGTGCCAACTTTTAGGTTAATCTAAGCACGCCAAGAGCCCTAAATATGCCTGAAATAAAAGTAAAGGTTGGGGCATTGCCATGGGAACAGCGTTCGAGATATCAAAAATCCCTTCGCAATTTATCATCTACTATGCCTTGGCATCATGTTGACCACTTTTGGTGTCAATCACATGAAAATCCTAGAAGGAGTATTTAAAAGAACATCGGATGGAACTTTAAAAAAAATCCACCTTTGTGACTGACACACTTCCTGGCGCCTGGTGGTGGCGCTATACCCGAGACTCACAATAGGCACATCGATGCGATCGGAATCTTCAGACGAACAAACACTCCGCATGGCATCAAAATAAGATATTTTTTGCCATAGATATTAGACACTTCCTGTTTCTCTGATTTCGCCATGACTTTGCCGCATCGCCATGGCAACACCGTTCGAGATATCAAAAATCCCTTCGCAATTTAGCAAGTCCAATGTCTTGACCTCATGATCACCACGTTTGGTGTCATTTGCATAAATCCCCTAGGAGGAGTATTTAAAAGTTCACCGCATGCATTTTTTAAACAATCCAAAATGGCTGACTTCCTGTTGGGCGGAGCTTAAATTTTAGAGGGCAAAAGTTGTTTGGGTCGATGAGATCTATATGCGTATCAACTCTCGTACATGTGCGTACATTTTTGCCGAATCTGTGCCCCAATGTTTGTTTTTGCATTACAGGGGGCGCTACAGAGCTCCCTTGCCACGCCCGTGTTCCAGCCTTTGCCCAATCCTAATGGCCGACGACTCTGACGTCTGTGCCAAATTTCAAGAGTTTTCGAGTATGTTTAGGCACCCAAAATGCCCAAAAATGTTAAAAAAAAATAATAATAAAAAATATAGCTGCAAGCAGCAATGGCGGGCCCTCGCACGTTTTTTTTACCGCGACACGGTGCCTTCAAGAAAACGATGCACGGTGGGCAAGTGCATCAAGTGGGTAAATATCGGTGGACTATTATATTTTGGTACTGACCCTTTTGGGGACTGTAGGTAAAAAAAAACACACATTTTAGACAAACGGGGGCGCTAGTGAGCCACTTAAGAGACACGCCTATGTCGGACCTTTTTGTGCACACTTAACAGCCGACAACTCTGATGTGTGTGCCAACTTTTAGGTTAATCTAAGCACGCCAAGAGCCCTAAATATGCCTGAAATAAAAGTAAAGGTTGGGGCATTGCCATGGGAACAGCGTTCGAGATATCAAAAATCCCTTCGCAATTTATCATCTACTATGCCTTGGCATCATGTTGACCACTTTTGGTGTCAATCACATGAAAATCCTAGAAGGAGTATTTAAAAGAACATCGGATGGAACTGTCAAAAAAATCCACCTTTGTGACTGACACACTTCCTGGCGCCTGGTGGTGGCGCTATACCCGAGACTCACAATAGGCACATCGATGCGATTGGAATCTTCAGACGAACAAACACTCCGCATGGCATCAAAATAAGATATTTTTTGCCATAGATATTAGACACTTCCTGTTTCTCTGATTTCGCCATGACTTTGCCGCATCGCCATGGCAACACCGTTCGAGATATCAAAAATCCCTTCGCAATTTAGCAAGTCCAATGTCTTGACCTCATGATCACCACGTTTGGTGTCATTTGCATAAATCCCCTAGGAGGAGTATTTAAAAGTTCACCGCATGCATTTTTTAAACAATCCAAAATGGCTGACTTCCTGTTGGGCGGAGCTTAAATTTTAGAGGGCAAAAGTTGTTTGGGTCGATGAGATCTATATGCGTATCAACTCTCGTACATGTGCGTACATTTTTGCCGAATCTGTGCCCCAATGTTTGTTTTTGCATTACAGGGGGCGCTACAGAGCTCCCTTGCCACGCCCGTGTTCCAGCCTTTGCCCAATCCTAATGGCCGACGACTCTGACGTCTGTGCCAAATTTCAAGAGTTTTCGAGTATGTTTAGGCACCCAAAATGCCCAAAAATGTTAAAAAAAAATAATAATAAAAATAATAAATCCGAGCAAAAACAATAGGGCTTCGCACCTTTCGGTGCAGGCCATTCTGGCCTGCTCCTCGGTGCTCGGGCCCTAAATATAGCTGCAAGCAGCAATGGCGGGCCCTCGCACGTTTTTTTACCGCTACACGGTGCGTCCGAGAAAACGATGCACGGTGGGCAAGGGCATCAAGTGGGTAAAATATCAGTGGGCTATTTAATGTTGTTTCTGAGCCATTTGGGGACTGTAGGTAAAAGAAACCCCACATTTTAGACAAACAGGTGCACTAGTGAGCCACTTAAGAGACACGCCTATGTCTGACCTTTTTGTCAACACTTAACAGCCGAAAACTCTGATGTGTGCAGAGATGTATAGTAACGAAGTAGAACTACTTCACTACTGTACTTAAGTACTAATAGGCAGTATCTGTACTCTACTGAAGTATTATTTTTTTCTCCTACTTCCACTTTTACTTCAGTACATATTTTCGATGAGTTTAATACTTTTACTCCAATACATTTTTTATGTGCTGCATAGTTACTCGTTACACTCAAATGCTACGAATCATTCCAAACCCACATTGTCACTGCCGGAGCGGTGATACACATTAGAAACACACACAGATTGTGGTCTAAACCAATAGGAGATAGTGAAGAGCGGACCCCTCCCTCCCTCTCACTCACAAATATGAGCCGCAGTTGTGGACAAATGTGAAGTGAAGAGAGAACCAAAGTGCACGAGAGAGACCGATAGAGAGAGAGAATTCGCGAGAAAGGGCGAGTGTGCGCGAAAGAATGAAACCTAAATACATTGAAACATCTTGTACCTTTACCTATTACCATTACATCGACTAATATTTTATTAATTCTGAATTCTCTATTGCCATATTAGTTAAATTAATCTGAACATTCCTGTCCTTGTACTCCTGCTACAGCCAAAGCAATTGTGAGTGTCCTTTAGCTTAAACATTTGAAATAATATAAACAATATTATATTCAAACTTTTGACTGTTTTCTTTAATAACTACATTACACAATACTTGTACTTTTACTTTCAGTACTTGAGTAGTATATTTTAAAATAAACTACTTGCAATACTTAAGTACAAAACATGTTTAATACTTCAGTACTTCCACTTAAGTGGTGTGCTCACTTTTTTGATAGAGCACTTGTACTTTTACTCAAATCTGGGTCCCTAGTACTTTATACATCTCTGGATGTGTGTGCCAAATTTAAAGTTCAACGAAGCATGCCAAGAGCCTTAAACATGCCTGAAATTAAAGTAAAGTTTGACGCGTTGCCATGGGAACAGCGTTCGAGATGTCTGAAAATTCCTTCGCAATTTATCATCTACAATGTCTCAGCATCATGTTAACCACTTCTGGTGTCAATCGCATGAATCCACTTCAAGGAGTATTTAAAGGTTCACAGCATGTAACTGTCAGCCTTAAATATGTGTAAAAATGAAAGTAAAGTTTGATGCATTGCCATGGGAACAGCGTTTGAGATATCAAAAATCCCTTCGCAATTTATCATCTACAATGTCTCGGCATCATGTTGACCACTTCTCGTGTCAATCGCATGAAAATCCTAGAAGGAGTATTTAAAAGTTAACTGTATGAAAGGCTTAAATATGCCTTTAAAATGAAAGTAAAGTTTGACAGGTTGCCATGGGAACAGCGTTTGAGATATCAAAAATCCCTTCGCAATTTATCATCTACAATGTCTCGGCATCATGTTGACCACTTCTCATGTCAATCGCATGAAAATCCTAGAAGGAGTATTTAAAAGTTAACTGTATGGAACTGAAAGGCTTAAATATGCCTTTAAAATGAAAGTAAAGTTTGACGCGTTGCCATGGGAACAGCGTTTGAGATATCAAAAATCCCTTCGCAATTTATCATCTACAATGTCTCGGCATCATGGTGACCACTTTTGGTGTCAATCGCATGAAAATCCTAGAAGGAGTATTTAAAAGAACATCGCATGAAACTGTCAAAAAAATCCAGCTTTGTGACTGACACACTTCCTGGCGCCTGGTGGTGGCGCTATACCCGAGACTCACAATAGGCATATCGATGCGATCGGAATCTTCAGACGAACAAACACCCCGCGTGTCATTACAGTAAGACATTTTTTGCTTTAGATATTAGACACTTCCTGTTTCTCTGATTTCGCCACAACTTTGTCGGCTCGCCATGGCAGAACCGTTCGAGATATCAAAAATCCCTTCGCAATTTAGCAAGTCCAATGTCTCGACATCATGTTCACCACTTTTGGTGTCAATCGCATGCATCCTCTAGGAGGAGTATTCAAAAGTTCAACGCATGCATTTTTTAAACAATCCAAAATAGCCGACTTCCTGTTGGGCGGAGCTTAAATGTTAGAGGGCGAAAGTTGTTCGGGTCGATGAGATCTATATGTGTACCAACTCTCGTACATGTGCGTACATGTTTGCACGATCTGTGCATCAATGTTTTATTTTGCATTACAGGGGGCGCTACAGAGCCCCCGTGCCACGCCCGTGTTCCAGCCTTTGCCCGTTTGCAATGACGGACGACTCTGACGTCTGTGCCAAATTTCAAGAGTTTTCGAGTATGTTAAGGCACCCAAAATGCCCAAAAGTGTTAAAAAAAAAAAAAAAAAAAAAAAAAAAAAAAAATAATAAATTCGAGCAAAACCAATAGGGCTTCGCACCTTTCGGTGCAGGCCATTCTGGCCTGCTCCTCGGTGCTCGGGCCCTAATAAAAAAAAATATAGCTGCAAGCAGCAATGGCGGGCCCTCGCACGTTTTTTTACCGCTACACGGTGCGTCAGAGAAAACGATGCACGGTGGGCAAGTGCATCAAGTGGGTAAATATCTGTGGAGTATTTCATGTTGCCACTGACCTATTTAGGTACTGTAGGTAAAAGAAACCCCACATTTTAGACAATCGGGGGCGCTAGTGAGCCACTAAATAAACACACCTTTATCTGACCTTTTTGTCAACACTTAACAGCCGAAAACTCTGATGTGTGTGCCAAATTTAAAGTTCAACTAAGCACGACAAGAGCCTTAAACATGCCTGAAATTAAAGTAAAGTTTGACGCATTGCCATGGGAACAGCGTTCGAGATGTCAAAAATTCCTTCGCAATTTATCATCTACAATGTCTCGGCATCATCTTGACCACTTCTGGTGTCAATCGCATGAATCCCATACGAGGAGTATTTAAAGGTTCACAGCATGTAACTGTCAGCCTTAAATATGTGTAAAAATGAAAGTAAAGTTTGATGCATTGCCATGGGAACAGCGTTCGAGATATCAAAAATCCCTTCGCAATTTATCATCTACAATGTCTCGGCATCATCTTGACCACTTCTCGTGTCAATCGCATGAAAATCCTAGAAGGAGTATTTAAAAGTTAACTGTATGGAACTGAAAGGCTTAAATATGCCTTTAAAATGAAAGTAAAGTTTGACGCGTTGCCATGGGAACAGCGTTTGAGATATCAAAAATCCCTTCGCAATTTATCATCTACAATGTCTCGGCATCATGTTGACCACTTCTCGTGTCAATCGCATGAAAATCCTAGAAGGAGTATTTAAAAGTTAACTGTATGAAAGGCTTAAATATGCCTTTAAAATGAAAGTAAAGTTTGACAGGTTGCCATGGGAACAGCGTTTGAGATATCAAAAATCCCTTCGCAATTTATCATCTACAATGTCTCGGCATCATGTTGACCACTTCTCGTGTAAATCGCATGAAAATCCTAGAAGGAGTATTTAAAAGTTAACTGTATGGAACTGAAAGGCTTAAATATGCCTTTAAAATGAAAGTAAAGTTTGACACGTTGCCATGGGAACAGCGTTTGAGATATCAAAAATCCCTTCGCAATTTATCATCTACAATGTCTCGGCATCATGGTGACCACTTTTGGTGTCAATCGCATGAAAATCCTAGAAGGAGTATTTAAAAGAACATTGCATGGAACTTTCAAAAAAATCCAGCTTTGTGACTGACACACTTCCTGGCGCCTGGTGGTGGCGCTATACCCGAGACTCACAATAGGCACATCGATGCGATCGGAATCTTCAGATGAACAAACACCCCGCGTGTCATTACAATAAGACATTTTTTGCTTTAGATATTAGACACTTCCTGTTTCTCTGATTTCGCCACAACTTTGTCGGCTCGCCATGGCAGAACCGTTCGAGATATCAAAAATCCCTTCGCAATTTAGCAAGTCCAATGTCTCGACATCATGTTCACCACTTTTGGTGTCAATCGCATGCATCCTCTAGGAGGAGTATTCAAAAGTTCAACGCATGCATTTTTTAAACAATCCAAAATAGCTGACTTCCTGTTGGGCGGAGCTTAAATGTTAGAGGGCGAAAGTTGTTCGGGTCGATGAGATCTATATGCGTACCAACTCTCGTACATGTGCGTACATGTTTCCACGATCTGTGCATCAATGTTTTATTTTGCATTACAGGGGGCGCTACAGAGCCCCCGTGCCACGCCCGTGTTCCAGCCTTTGCCCGTTTGCAATGACGGACGACTCTGACGTCTGTGCCAAATTTCAAGAGTTTTCGAGTATGTTAAGGCACCCAAAATGCCCAAAAGTGTTAAAAAAAATAAAAATAAAAAAAAAAAAATAAATAAATATAGCTGCAAGCAGCAATGGCGGGCCCTCGCACGTTTTTTTACCGCTACACGGTGCGTCCGAGAAAACGATGCACGGCGGGCAAGGGCATCAAGTGGGTAAAATATCAGTGGGCTATTTAATGTTGTTTCTGAGGCATTTGGGGACTGTAGGTAAAAGAAACCCCACATTTTAGACAAACAGGGGCACTAGTGAGCCACTTAAGAGACACGCCTGTGTGTGACCTTTTTGTCAACACTTAACAGCCGAAAACTCTGATGTGTGTGCCAAATATAAACATAAACTAAGCACGCCAAGAGCCTTAAATATGCCTGAAATTAAAGTAAAGTTTGACGCGTTGCCATGGGAACAGCGTTCGAGATGTCAAAAATTCCTTCGCAATTTATCATCTACAATGTCTCGGCATCATGTCGACTACTTCTGGTGTCAATCGCATGAATCCCATACGAGGAGTATTTAAAGGTTCACAGCATGTAACTGTCAGCCTTAAATATGTGTAAAAATGAAAGTAAAGTTTGATGCATTGCCATGGGAACAGCGTTTGAGATATCAAAAATCCCTTCGCAATTTATCATCTACAGTGTCTCGGTATCATGTTGACCACTTCTCGTGTCAATCGCATGAAAATCCTAGAAGGAGTATTTAAAAGTTAACTGTATGCAACTGAAAGGCTTAAATATGCCTTTAAAATGAAAGTAAAGTTTGACGCGTTGCCATGGGAACAGCGTTTGAGATATCAAAAATCCCTTCGCAATTTATCATCTACAATGTCTCGGTATCATGTTGACCACTTCTCGTGTCAATCGCATGAAAATCCTAGAAGGAGTATTTAAAAGTTAACTGTATGCAACTGAAAGGCTTAAATATGCCTTTAAAATGAAAGTAAAGTTTGACGCGTTGCCATGGGAACAGCGTTTGAGATATCAAAAATCCCTTCGCAATTTATCATCTACGATGTCTCGGCATCATGGTGACCACTTTTGGTGTCAATCGCATGAATATTCTAGAAGGAGTATTTAAAAGAACATTGCATGCAACTGTCAAAAAAATCCACCTTTGTGACTGACACACTTCCTGGCGCCTGGTGGTGGCGCTATACCCGAGACTCACAATAGGCACATCGATGCGATCGGAAGCTTCAGAAGAACAAACACCCCGTGTGTCATCACAATTAGACATTTTTTGCCTTAGATATTAGACACTTCCTGTTTCTCTGATTTCGCCACAACTTTGTCGCCTCGCCATGGCAGAACCGTTTGAGATATCAAAAATCCCTTCGCAATTTAGCAAGTACAATGTCTCGACATCATGTTCACCACGTTTGGTGTCATTTGCATGAATCCTCTAGGAGGAGTATTTAAAAGTTCACTGCATGCATTTTTTAAACAATCCAAAATGGCCGACTTCCTGTTGGGCGGAGCTAAAATGTTAGAGGGCGAAAGTTGTTCAGGTCGATGAGATCTATATGCGTACCAACTCTCGTACATGTGCGTACATGTTTGCCTGATCTGTGCCCCAATGTTTGTTTTTGCATTACAGGGGGTGCTACAGAGCCCCCCTGCCACGCCCGTGTTCCAGCCTTTGCCCAGACCTGATGGCCGACGACTCTGACGTCTGTGCCAAATTTCAAGAGTTTTCGAGTATGTTTAGGCACCCAAAGTGCCCAAAAGTGTTAAAAAAAAATAATAATAATAAAAATAAAAATAAAAAATATAGCTGCAAGCAGCAATGGCGGGCCCTCGCACGTTTGTTTACCGCTACACGGTGCCTCCGAGAAAGTGATGCACGGTGGGCAAGTGCATCAAGTGGGTAAATATCATGCTGCTACTGACCCATTTAGGTATTGTAGGTAAAAGAAACCCCACATTTTAGACAAACGGGGGCGCTAGTGAGCCACTAAATAGACACGCCTTTATCTGACGTTTTTGTCAACACTTAACAGCCGACAAATCTGATGTGTGTGCCAAATTTAAAGTCAATCTAAGCACACCAAGAGCCTTAAATATGCCTGACATAAAAGTAAAGTTTGACACGTTGCCAT
This sequence comes from Misgurnus anguillicaudatus, assembly GCF_027580225.2. Lineage (NCBI taxonomy): Eukaryota > Metazoa > Chordata > Actinopteri > Cypriniformes > Cobitidae > Misgurnus > Misgurnus anguillicaudatus. Next base: position 8,236,201 of record NC_073354.2, read on the forward strand.
GGGAACAGCGTTAGAGATGTCAAAAATTCCTTCGCAATTTAGCGTCTACAATGTCTCAGCATCATGTTGACAACTTCTGGTGTGAATTGCATTATTTCCCTAGAAGGAGTATTAAAAAGAACATTGCATGCAACTGTCAGGCTTAAATAAGCCTTTAAAATGAAAGTAAAAAGTTTGACGCGTTGCCATGGGAACAGCGTTTGAGATATCAAAAATCCCTTCACTATTTATCATCTCCAATGTCTCGGCATCATGTTGACCACGTTTGGTGTCAATCGCATGAATATCCTAGAAGGAGTATTGAAAAGTTCACTGCATGCAACTGAAGGGCTTAAATATGCCTTTAAAATGAAAGTAAAGTTTGACGCGTTGTCATGGGAACAACGTTTGAGATATCAAAAATCCCTTCGCAATTTATCATCTACTATGTCTTGGCATCATGTTGACCACTTTTGGTGTCAATCGCATAAACATTCTAGGACGAGTATTTAAAAGAACATTACATGGAACTGTCAAAAAAATCAACCTTTGTGACTGCAACACTTCCTGGCGCCTGGTGGTGGCGCTATACCCGAGACTTACAATAGGCACATCGATGCGATCGGAATCTTCAGACGAACAAACACCCCGCGTGTCATCACTATAAGACATTTTTTGCCTTAGATATTAGACACTTCCTGTTTCTCTGATTTCGCCATGACTTTGCCGCTTCGCCATGGCAAGACCGTTCGAGATATCAAAAATCCCTTCGCAATTTAGCAAGTCCAATGTCTTGACATCATGATCACCACATTTGGTGTCATTTGGATGAATCCCCTAGGAGGAGTATTCAAAAGTTCACGGCATGCATTTTTTAAACAATCCAAAATGGCGGACTTCCTGTTGGGCGGAGCTAAAATGTTAGAGGGCGAAAGTTGTTCGGGTCGATGAGATCTATATGTGTACCAACTTTCGTAAATGTGCGTACATGTTTGCCCGATCTGTGCACTCCTGTTTGTTTTTGCATTACAGGGGGCGCTACAGAGCCCCTGTGTCACGCCCGTGTTCCAGCCTTTGGCTTTCGGCGATCACGGACGACTCTGATGTCTGTGCCAAATTTCAAGAGTTTTCGAGTATGTTAAGGCCCCCAAAATGTCCAAAAGTGTTGAAAAAAATAATAAAAAAAAAAAAAATAAAAATAATAATCCGAGCAAAAACAATAGGGCTTCGCACCTTTCGGTGCAGGCCATTCTGGCCTGCTCCTCGGTGCTCGGGCCCTAATAAAAATAAAAAAAATAATAATCCGAGCAAAAACAATAGGGCTTCGCACCTTTCGGTGCAGGCCATTCTGGCCTGCTCCTCGGTGCTCGGGCCCTAATAAATTCGAGCAAAACCAATAGGGCTTCGCACCTTTCGGTGCAGGCCATTCTGGCCTGCTCCTCGGTGCTCGGGCCCTAATAATAAATCCGAGCAAAAACAATAGGGCTTCGCACCTTTCGGTGCAGGCCATTCTGGCCTGCTCCTCGGTGCTCGGGCCCTAAAAATAAAAAAAAAAAAAAAAAATATAGCTGCAAGCAGCGATGGCGGGCCCTCGCACGTTATTTTTCCGCTACACGGTGCGTCCGAGAAAACGATGCACGGTGGGCAAGGGCCTCAAGTGGGTAAATATCAGTGGGCTATTTAATGTTGTTACTGACCCATTTGGGGACTGTAGGTAAAAGAAACCCCACATTTTAGACAAACGGGGGGGGGGGGGGGGGGGGTTGGGGGGGCTAGTCAGCCACTAAATAGACACGCCTTTATCTGACCTTTTTGTCAACACTTAACTGCCAACAACTCTGATGTGTGTGCCAAATTTAAAGTTAATCCAAACACGCCAAGAGCCTTAAAAAAGCCTTAAATAAAAGTAAAGTTTGACGCGTTGCCATGGGAACAGCGTTCGAGATGTCAAAAATTCCTTCGCAATTTAGCATCTACAATGTCTCAGCATCATGTTGACCACTTCTGGTGTCAATCGAATGAATATCCTAGAAGGAGTATTTAAAAGTTCACTGCATGGAACTGAAAGGCTTCAATATGCCTTTAAAATGAAAGTAAAGTTTGACACGTTGCCATGGGAACAGCATTCGAGATATCAAAAATCCCTTCGCAATTTATCATCTACAATGTCTCAGCATCATGTTGACCACTTTTGGTGTCAATCGAATGAATATCCTAGAAGGAGTATTTAAAAGAACATCGGATGGAACTGTCAAAAAAATCCACCTTTGTGACTGACACACTTCCTGGCGCCTGGTGGTGGCGCTATACCCGAGACTCACAATAGGCACATTGATGCGATCGGAATCTTCAGACGAACAAACACCCCGCGTGTCATCACAATAAGACATTTTTTGCCTTAGATATTAGACACTTCCTGTTTCTCTGATTTCGCCATGACTTTGTCGCTTCGCCATGGCAGAACCGTTCGAGATATCAAAAATCCCTTCGCAATTTAGCAAGTACAATGTCTCGACATCATGATCACCACATTTGGTGTCAATCCCATGAATCCCCTAGAAGGAGTATTCAAAAGTTCACCGCATGCATTTTTTAAACAATCCGAAATAGCCGACTTCCTGTTGGGCGGAGCTTAAATGTTAGAGGGCGAAAGTTGTTCGGGTCGATGAGATCTATATGTGTACCAACTCTCGTACATGTGCGTACATTTTTGCCCGATCTGTGCCCCAATGTTTGTTTTTGAATTACAGGGGGCGCTACAGAGCTCCCTTGCCACGCCCGTATTCCAGCCTTTGCATGAGCCTAGTGGCACGCGACTCTGACGTGTGTGCCAAATTTCAAGACTTTTCGAGTATGTTAAGGCTCCCAAATTAGCACAAGTGTTGAAAAAAAAAAAAAAAAAAAAAAAATAATAATAAATTCGAGCAAAAACAATAGGGCTTCGCACCTTTCGGTGCAGGCCATTCTGGCCTGCTCCTCGGTGCTCGGGCCCTAATAATAAATTCGAGCAAAAACAATAGGGCTTCGCACCTTTCGGTGCAGGCCATTCTGGCCTGCTCCTCGGTGCTCGGGCCCTAATAATAAATTCGAGCAAAAACAATAGGGCTTCGCACCTTTCGGTGCAGGCCATTCTGGCCTGCTCCTCGGTGCTCGGGCCCTAATTACTGTATAGTACTGTATTATTGCTGTATAACATTGTAAATTACTGTATATGACTGTAAATTACTGTATAGTACTGCATACCACTGTGTATTACTGTATAACACTATTTTTGGATGCTTTTAATGATTTTACTTCAAGAAAGTAGCATTGATACATTTTTTGCTTTAATGTTGCATTGTGTAATTATTGTAATCAAAGCTGTGATGTCTCTTGAATGAGTCACAAATGAAAATGTTGCCAAAACTGTTTTGCATTGTGCCTAACAATACCCTACAGCCGTGACTTATTCACCATACAGCACTAGTGTCTAACACCTTATTGCTTAAATACGCCACTACATAACACAGTAAATCACTGTATTCCACTGTATAAGAATATATATGTATATATAACTGTATAATAATGCATAGTATTGTATACCAAGTGATTGTCATTTAGCTTTTGTATGAGGTTATATAATCTCACCCTTTCCAGAGTAAAAGTCCTGACAACATATTCTGCAAGTGGTTCGACCTCCACAAACGTCACTTTAAAATCTCCATAAACTTCAGCATCATCTGGCCAGTACTTATAGCATTTCACCTACAGGAGGAGGAAGAAAATGAAACTAATACAGAATCACATGCTCGTATACACATCTTTAAACAAATACACTAGCTTCATTGTTGTAAATTGATGCAAACATTACAAAGATGTCATGATTCACAGCTGTCAATTGATCTCAAAATGCCAAAAATTTGAAAAATCGGATTGTGGATGAGCACCTGATGTTGCGTGTTTGATTTATAAGCAGTGTTGTTATAACGACAGCTGTGAAGTCACTGTACATGCATTCATGACAAAATATCCATAAACATGCAAAATAAATAAAGATAAACACAAATGCCTGAACCCTTTGAGAAGTGAATCTTATCTTAAACATGTTTGCTCATATTTCACCCCAAAATCACAAGAAAAGAACAGATCATGTTACTTTACATAAGGAACATGAGTCCTAGTAGAAACCCTACATTTCTTATTATATTAAAGGCACAGTATATCATTTTTACTGCTAGAGGTCGCTTTACAGAAACAGTCATCGCTTGGTCTGAGAGAATCGTGACTAGCGTCAATGCTAAACGCAAGATTAGCTTTACCTTTTTGCTTGTGTACCTTTGTCTTGAGCAAACCTGTTGTCATCTGTACTTTGTTATAAGTTCCCAAACTCCCTTTTAGCAGCGAAAGATATCCACAGGCTAAGAATCAGAAACATCATACCAGTGTTTTCCAGACTTGCGGTTTGTGGCGGCACATTCGCAACGCGAAAATGCGCGACATTTTGCAACTTAAATGAGGCTCAGCAGACAAAAACTGTCATTTGAGACAGAGGTAGTGATAAACGCCATGTGCAAACATTTATTTGTGGTGGTCAAATTTGAATTTGTGGCGGACTGACAATTTAATAAATGAATGTATAGGAACGTATAGCATGCCAACGACGCTCTCACTTGTATGATGTCACAGCAGTAGGCAGCGCAAATATAACGTCACGCCTATAATCCCTCCCACTCTGAAATGATACCTGAAGCCAAAGTGAAGTGAGCTGACCCGACCTGACCCGTGGGGTACTATGCAATGGAAAAGCACCATATGATGTCATACACCGTTCGGTCAGATGAATGAAGTCGAACACATCTATAATTTCCACAGCAGTAAAAGCAGAAACTGAGAATAACCCAGAGATGATACTATAAACAAGTGATGCGATTAACCCTTTCCCCGCCAATGTTTTTCTTTTTAAAGTTAAGTTTAATGCCTGCCACATGGGAGATAATAGCGGAAATATGGATTGCCATAAATGGTCGTCAATGGCGGGGAAAGAGTTAAAAGAACAAGGGCGAAGCGTTGGTTAAAACATATGGGATAATGTAAGTACACATGTGAACAAAATCTATAATACACTAGTAGATATTTTAGTGCAAAAATCTTACATATTGTGCCTTTAATGTAAAAACAATAAAAATTATTAGGTACATTTTAAACTTACACTTAAAGATAGCATCATTTTAATATTATTTTATTTTAATTGTACTTTAAAATTAAAATAATTTTTAAATACTAAATAAAATTTAAATTATTGAACTAAATAAAAAAAATATACAAAAAAAAAGAAACATCCTTAATTTTTTTTGTTTTGGTTAAGCACATGTGCTTTTTAGTTTGCACTATACAGAATCTATTTACGTACCTATTGTAATGAGAATGTGGTTGAGATTTTATACAATTTAGAAAATTTGTATTATAAAAATAATGTAACATTATATAATGTAAAAGCATAGTTGACTTAAAAAAAGGTTTATTTAATTTATATTTATCTTAAAGCATATGTACTTGTATGGGAGTATGTCCAAGGACAGCTGTTGACCGCTTTGGAGAGATTCAGTTCATGTGTTATAGTTGTTCATTCTTATTCACTCTTCAAAAGGTTTTGTCAGGCAGGGGCCTTTACGTCATCACATCATCATCACATCACATCACATGGGAAAATAAAAACGGCCCCACAGCAGGCAGTATAGTGACATACCCGGCCCACCTCCACAAGGTTGGTTACCATGACGATACAAGCCGACTGTTCCTGCCAGATCATCCTCCAGAAATCATAGACCGTTTCATGGACGGGACCTGCCGACAGATACAGAACGTCATACAATACTCACACAGTCTCATTATTTTTAACTGCTTTTGAAGGAGATTAACTAATTTCAACTAAGTATAATTTTTTTACCTTGAGTAGCAATGTAATGACTGGGCCTTTGATAACCCTGCAAAGAGAAACAAAACAGCACATTATGATTTAGCTTTTGTCATTGGTTTGGCAATACTTTCTCTAAACTTTCAATGATGGGGACAGCAAAAAAAATAAAAGCTAGCTTACAATTAATACGTTTATTAGTGTTTCCTATGTTACATTTTGTGTTCATAAAACATATGAACAAACATATTATAATTTTTTGATTTATAAACCCGACATCATTCAGGACCCACCCACTCCACCGTAATGAAACTAAAAGCAAATCATAATGAGTATAAACAGCACAGGCCGGGGATGTTAACATGCATGATGACTATGATATGAACAGATAGCATGATAAAAAACCAAATAAAGCCTGACGTGTGTGTGTGTGCGCGCAAGAAAACATGCGGTCTTCATGCAGATGAATTTGTATGTAGGGTGGGGGGAAGTTCAAATATGCCCTACAGCGATACTTACATCCCTGTACAGCCAAATCTACCGCCCCCAAATCAACCGCGAGTTAAGAGTGAAAGAGAGCACAACAATGTCAGTGAGCAAGCACCTCCAACAAGGAAGAAAAGAAAGCTTTAAATTGTGTATAGTTGTGACAAAGGCATGCATAAAGACCTCACATACGAGGGAGGGAGAGACGTTTCTCACACGTTCGCCAATGGAGGAGGAGGAGGCATCTCCACTTACATCAATGTAGTTGGCATTTATGTAGTCGGACGTGGGGTCGTCTTCCATTGGTTGCAGGATAACTCGAGAATGATCGTCTGTAGAGACGCGTCAAGCCGGGTTCAGAGAGAAACAGAAGAGAAAACAACAGCGTCGGTCCGTCTGCTTTGGTTTTGATTTATTTTGATTGGTAAAAAGGATCCTTAACAATAAAGGTTCTTTACAGGTGCTGTTGAGTGAACTTTACTTTTCTTAGAGAAATCACTTTATTACATTACATTACATTACATTTGTAGTACATTGTCATTTTTTGTGCTAAAAAAGTGTAAAATTATTCACAACAAATAAACAAATTAAAAGTATAGTTCGACATCAGTAGTAGCCTACTTCAAGACACTATATACCAAGTAATACTTAAATCGATTTTTAATAGAATTGTGACGATTAATCGTGCAAATGCGCGTTTTCTCAATAAATGAATTATAATGAATTACGGTAAAATGCAGCTACTTCCAAAAGCCAGAGGGCGCTCTCGTGCAGAAACTCCATTTGTGCCGCTGAAGAAGTAGCATTACAAACGCTCCACAGGAAATGTCTATAAGAATATTTATATAGCTGGTCTTCAAATTGTTTCAGGTATTTTCATGATAATAAAGAATATTTTGAATGATCGTGTTTGACAAGTGTTGCTTTTTTAAATCTTTCCCTGACCGAATTTTTTTAAGTTGCCAGCCAGGATCAGCATTTTTTATGATTTTCACAAAAGTTTAATGCCTTTTAAAAAATAATGTTCTTTAAATATATAAACATAAAAAATATCAAATGAAAGAACAGACCCTCTGCTTTCAAACAAACTAAAAGGGCAATACTTCTGGGTTTTTAAGTTGCGTAAGAGTGCCAACCTGGTGGATAATAGCGGTATTATGGATTGCCGGAAAAAAATCGTCATTGGCAGGGAAGCCTTTCTCTTAATTGACAAGTGAAATCATCAATGGCGGGGAAAGAGTTAAATGCAGATTATAAACGACTCAAACTCATAGCGATTTTAGATTAATAAGGACTTCTTACTGATCAAAGAGCCATAGTACATGAAAGAGCTGTGCATGAAACATTGAATCGGAGCCTTGCGATTCAGTATTGATTTCAGACAGATATTTTTAATGGGAAACGCGAAGCATCGCCACATTCCTAATTTTTAGTGTACTGAAATAAATAGTACAGTTAAATATATTGCAGAAGTTTATCTTAAGAAGTACTAAAGACTCATTTTTTGTATATTAAGCACAAAATTAGTGTGTGGAAAAAAGTAGATTTACTTAAATAAAATGCATTATAGGGCACTATTTTTTTTCACCTGGAAAGATCTTTGTGGCTCTGTGTTTAAGTATTCTGGTATGAGACTGAAGATCTCTAACATGAACCTTTATTATTAAATGCGTTTGGATCCTGATATTGAAGAGCACATGAGAATATTTAACATATCTTACATGCAATGATGTTTCCATAGCGATTCTTGGTTCGATTTTGTTCTTTCTTTGCTGCGTCCCAGGAAGCCGACTGACCTTCAAAAAAACTCTAAAGAGAGAAAATGACAGAGAATTACAACACAAACCCAAATCTATCTTAATTAAGTGAAGATTTTCAGTATGAGTATAAGCAGTGTTGGGTGTTACCACTGATCTATATAAATGACTTGAAGCCACCGCGCCGCCATGTTGGTATACCCAAACATTCTATTAAATCAATGGACGCGATCAGATTTTAATGATAATGATCACTTTACTAGTCTTCATTTTTATATCTGAAGTTACCCTGTACATTATTACAACACAAACGTCCTAAGCATGTACATAGTTATTTACTGAAAGTTGTACATTTTAGTTTTTAATCAGTTATTATACATTCATCTTCATTACAGTATCAGATCAGCAGACAGACCGCAACATATTTAGTATTAATGACAAACGTGCTCATTCTGAAATCTAAATAAATAATCATACTTTGTACCGTATTTGTATGCAATAATTTGCTGGTTTTATGTTACCTAAACTTATTTAGAGAAATAACGCTGACCGTGTAGCTGAATGTCAAAAAAACTTTATTTATACCCGTGTCATTAACAGAAAGCAGCAGACACACTCACCTTAACGTTTTTTTATAAATCCATTATCCTGCCCGATTAAAACATAAACATTGCAGATAACACCAGAATTAACTGTTAATTTACATTCACATATCCTAAAAATAATCTTCCGTGACTGATATGCTGTAAAGTGGGTGAATTTAAAACATGATTTTGAATGGAAGTCAATGACGCTCTCTGCCGGTTGGGTATACCAAGATGGCAGCTCGAACTCTGCGCTGGCTTCACCTCACGCTGTTACGTTAAGCGTTCTATGTGCAATCCAGTCATTTATATATATCAGTGGGTGTTACTAGTCACAAAGTAATTAGTTACATTAATTTAAATACTTTTTCCTTAAAAAAGTAAAGTAAGGGATTACTCTTATTTTTCCAGTAATTTAATTACAGTTACTTCTGATGTAATTGAACTAAATACTAGATAAATTATATATAATACAACAGTTGATTTAACATTCAAATGTAAAGTCCAAGGTCTATAAACTAGTTGTTTTATTCGTATTAATATTATTAAGATATTGGATGTTTATTAATAATTAAAAAGCACATATTAATGTCTGATTCTGCAAAATCTTATTCTACATCCTTAACCCTCAATTCCTACCAATACTTAAACTTAACAACTACTTAATAAGCAGTAATTAGGACTATATTGAGGCAAGAGTAGTTAATAGTGAGAATTGGACCATAAAAAGTATAATTGATGTACTTTTATATGATTCATTCGTGCCGTTTCAAGCCAATCTTTGCATCATTTACTAGACAAATGACTTTTTGGAGAGAGTAATTTGTACAGTAATATAATTACATGATTGAAGATGTAATTAGTATCTAGCAATTAATTACTTTGTTATGCAACTTACCCAACAATAAGTATAACACACCATCAACACAGACTACATTTATCCAGTGTGCATGACTGCGAACACAGCGGCCACAAAACTATTTAAAAACTTACAGTAAATTACATTTAAAAGTGTCATTGGATAGAAACTATCTACAAAGTAAGGATGCTGTAGTTTCCTCAGAACTGATCACACACTTCTGACTGTTTTTTTCAACGCTTGTTTAAGCAACAGGTGTTACAAATTTTTCTGAAGTGTTTCACTGTAAACGGTTCTTGTCCTCTCTTTAATAAATACTGAGACTTGCTTTGATATTTTGCATACGTAACTTAAGTGTCCAAATGGTTTTTAAAGCCACTGCGCGATTCTTTTACTAAAAAGAGAAACCTTAGACTTTCTCAACAACCAAAACAAAACGAATTGTTCTGCATCTGCCACAAACAGTCATCTGAGGGAATCAGACTGTGGTTTTAAGAAACCTCATGAACACAAAGCACTGTCAGCAAATTCAGCCCTGCAGAAAGCAAACTTATGACTGCAACACAACTCTGTGTGTGCGTGATATGTGTGATAGATGACAGTTCTTGTTGAGGTTATAAACTTTATCACAGAACACAGATGCCTTGTGGGTAATTTAACAGTCAAGCGTTGGTTTTCTTAGTGTAATGATTATAATAATTCCCAGAATGCTATCTTGTACAGTAGCAATATTCAACTTTTTTGAAAGTCATATACAGTTGGATTTATTACTGATAATTGTGTTGTTTTTAGCTCTGGACTGGCTGCCTGTTATAAATAAAACAAGTAAAAGTATTACTGTAGTTTAAAAATGTGTCTACTCATTATGGGCTTCGTAAGACACATCATCTAACCTCATACTCCTCTTTAAAGCCGTAACTGTCTGAAGTTTTCATCAGATTAATGTGCTGCAGTAGATCGGCCACTCGTATGGCAGGATGAAGTTGTCCCGTCTGATAGGGCGATTCAGTGCCGTCACAGTGGTATCGTGGGATATCCAGAAGTCTGCTGTTCTCAGCTGCAGCGGTGTGGTTCTCATCTGAGAAAGAGTCAAAATCATTATCATTTGAATAATATGTAGGTTTAATACAATGATCAGTGTAATGATAATAGCAGTCTGGTACATGAGACACAGCACGCTGCACCTGCATGTCTGTTTGCATGCATGCTTTGTGGTCATGTAACCACGTTTGATAAACAAACAAATTCATGGTGAGATATTAATGGTTTCATCTTAACCTGCTGCTGTAGATGTCAAAATAAATCTTTAATAATAAACAGCCTTCAGTACCTCTTTCTGCTAAAACAATAATCTTGACCAACTTGAGTCATATGTATTAGATGAATTTGGTACTTATATAATTTTATTTAAATAAGTTTGAATCATTAGCATATTAGTTTTTGCTGTGGTACCATCATTTCTAAAATACATTACATAGACACACACGCTTGCTTGCATGCACGCTTGCTCGCTCGCACGCGCGCACACACACACACACACACACACACACACACACGTACACACACGCACGTACAAGCACGCACGCACGCACGCACGCACGCACGCACGCACGCACGCACGCACACTTACCAGTAATAGGCACTTTTAATGGCAGCAGGAAAGAAAAGATCAGTTAAGTTCCTCAGCATTACATTAAACACACAGATTAAGCATTACAGATGATAGAGGGATGGACTGTCACTGAACACACACGACCCAACACAATACAACCCAACAATACACAACTACAGGAAGACAAACACACTATGTATGTATAAAATGTATATAATGATTTGTTAATGTGTGTGTGTGTGTGTGTGTGTGTGTGTGTGTGTGTGTGTGTGTGTGTGTGTGTGTGTGTGTGTGTGTAATGTGTGTCTAATGTTTACTCTGTCAGTATGTGTAATATCTTTAGTCACAGTAATATTTATAATGCTAAAATATATTTATTGTTCTTATCCATGAATTTCTGAATTTACATAAGAAAGGCAGAGAAATGTTTTAATTTCTCTTTAATTAATTTCTGGCTTCTGAGAGAGGCTTAAATTTGGGTATCAAAACATAACTTTGACATTCATCACTCCTGTTCAAAAATGATGAAACGTTTAGAAAGGAAAGAGTTCACTTTTAGATGATGGATGATTTTTGAGGTTTTATTACATAAAATCATTCTATACAAAGTAAGGAACATTTGGTGGAAAAAGCACCTTGATATCTTTAACATTGACTGAGTAAGGCCACGTCAAAGATTTGATGACTTTTGGTCTCTGAAAACTATGTTTTTGAGAAGTAGAAATTTCTGAGATGACATGAAAAATATATCCACCAAAGTATTGTTTATGACACTGTGCTCTAAAATGCTTGATTCTGATTGGCCAGTCGCGACATGCCAAGGTCTGTTATTCCCATATAACAACCGCCTGAAACGAATAACGTGGATGCTGCAAATTATTTTGATGGTACAGTTTAATATTACACAAAAACTAAATATAAATATGTCTTTTAATAACATATATGACATTATATTTACAAATAAATTACAAATGTGACATCTTATTTTTAAATTGAAAGTAAACGTGTTTTCCACGTACAAGGTCTGGATTTGTAAAAAAAATTAGCTAATAACACATTATAAATCATTATTTAATGTTCCCTACTTATGAGGTGAATAGCCATGTAATAAGCGAGATAATGTACACTATGGATCACACAGTCGTGGCTTATTTCTGCAATAACAAACAACAACCTGCTGCCTAATGCCTATACATTATCTCTTACATATTGAAGGCTTAGTGTTTAATCTGTCACTTACAGCAATAATAATTTTTGTCACTTGATAGTCATGACTACTTTGACGCTCTAAATCTCAAAATTAGATTATGTGACTTTAGCCGGATTTTACATCATGGGTCACAGATTTGTTAAGCACTGTGTGTTTTATATGTCACAACTGGTTCTTGTTTGCAATTAAAAATACATTGTGAATACACTGCAGACAATAACAGATAAATGACTGATTTATCATCATGTTTATGCAGTGTAGACAGATATGCTGTCTGTATTCAATAGCTGATGTTTCACTTGTTTTTGAACAGGACTTACATAAACTGTGTGTTAATCTGATTTAAAACAAACACAGCTTCTGTTAAATATATTTTTGTATGTATTATTGAATAATGATCACAATAAATTAAACTATTATCTAATTCATTAAAATGTCTTTCTCAATTAATCTAGAATTTATTCATGTACAGACACAGTTTATGGACCATAATCACAGTACTCTTAATATTATTATTGTGTTATTCTGTATAATATAAAACTAAAGCCTGAGGTTTGATTTCCCTGATGTAACACTGGAGCTAAACTGAGCTCAGAGACGCTTACAGGAAACTCATATATGAGGTGTGAGCAACGTTACACAAATATAACATCCAGACAGATATCGTGAAATGGGGGATTGGTACACTAGTCAAAATTACAATAACTGTAATCACAGAGTTATGACAAATCTCCTTTTGCAGTCTTGTTACCAAAACCCTTTTCATACATTAGAAATTAAACAAATTAGAAAAATGTATTTGTTTTTACCTATTCCTACAAAGACTAAAGTTTTAAATGAAATGTATCCAACAAACGAATTTCAAACAAACTTATAATCTTACATTGATTTTATTTTTTGATGAATACAAGCTAATTTGAGTAAGCCTCTCTTATATTGTTTTTGTGATGTTATTATTATTATTTTTTACTACATATATATATATATATATATATATATATATATATATATATATATATATATATATATATATATATATATATATATATATATATATATATATATATATATATATATATATATATATATATATATATATATATTTTTTTTACTATAATTTGTTTGATGTTGAGTTTGTGCTCTTATTTTGTATTATTGTAATTTCCAATAACTGATATGCTCAACCAAAGGGCTAATCTATACTTATATTTTCATTGTTGTAATCATATGCCTTGATTTTCTGTAAGGTTGAAGTAATTCATAAAAAAAGTTGAATAATTTTTGCACAATGTTTGGGCTGGACTTGATCTGAGGCCTTTATAATCAGTGCAGGTCTATGATATTTGGCTTTGTGTGTCTGTATGTACAATATATATAAACGTATGACTTGAGTCACTCATAGTTGTATTAATTGTTATTCATTATTATGTTTTATTAATTTATTTAATTGTCTAATAATTTGGTTACATTGTGCGGAATGAGCACATGAGTGATGCATGCTGGGTAATGAGATTCCTCATGTACATCAGGAGTATTCAGCTCAATTCAGTTCATTTCACAATAACAAAAAAATAATGACAGCATAAAAGTGCATTTACAATGCATCTTACTTCTGTAATGAAGCCAAAATATTCTGTTGTATTTAGTAGAAACATTTCTAAGTGATATAAGAAATTTAAACAGTTATAATGCAATGTGAAGCTTGATTTTATCTATAAATATTTGACTGTATATCATGCATTATTGTTTGGTTTAATTTTTCCTAGTATGTAAGACATGAACTGAATTGACCCGGGCACACACACATATAATCCTCACCTAATACAGCAGTTGGCACAAGAGGATCATTTGGCACTGCAGAGAAATATGAGGAGTTATTGTAGATACAATTCTCACAGCCATATTCAGAAACTCGACACGAGCATGTCTGTGTGTTAAACGTGGGTGCAGTGACTTTCTGCATTATCACTCAGACTGAGTCATTACTAATCACGAAAGACTGATTACTGAACAACTTTTGCAGAAATGCACAGCAGTGATGTCACGAACTGCAATGAATGCACGGAAAAAATTAAAACACCACCATCAAAATCTGATAAAATAAGGGGCTTTATGTGTAGGACTTTCAAAGTCCTACACATGTTAGTGGCCAACACAGATTTGAATTGCTTCGCTTTCCTCATGTGGGTGGTGATTAAGGTTTTGGTATTCTTGGTTTTTCCATTGTACGAGAACAAATGTTTTCTGACATATATCAACACCTCCACATCCATCATATCATCTCCTATCCTCCACTTTTAACAGAGATATACCGTATGTCGAGAAGAGTTTAGGCTAGGACAGCGCGGCCCGAAACAAACTTAAAAACTAAGTTAATTAAACTGTCGACATGATAAGCTATATCTGCTCTGTGAAACACACATGTATTAAAGGGGATATATCATTAAAATCAGACTTTTTCATGTTTAAGTGCTATGATTGGGTCTTCAGTGCTTCTATCAACCTAGAAAATATGTAAAAGATCAACCCAGTAACTTAGTTTTGGTAAACCATTCTCTGCAAGCATGTGAAAAAATAGGTCATTGAAATTTGTCTCCCCTTGTGATGTCAGAAGGGGATAATACTAAGGGTGTCACAATTTCGATTTTAAATAGAAATCAATCGAAATTAAGTCACAAACTCGAACTTCGAATTAAAAAATGGGATCGTCGATGCTGCCACGCCCCCATGTCACGTCCGGTCAGCTTGCCAAGCGGGGGAAATAGACCTCTCAGAGGTGCCTTTAAAAACATTTTTATTTTAAACACGAGGGATGTATTGCTACAACTCCTTGAAATGCTTTTCATAAACAGGATTACTACCTAGTGATCTGCCTTCGGACAGAGCGCAGCTCTCTGCACGTGCGTGAGAGAGCCGCCAAGATGCAGCGGGTTATATTTTAAACAAAATGGATAGTTTGCCTCAGCTCGCATGAAACGCATAAAACTGAACAAATACGCAAGGATTACTACTTTAGTTTATGTTTAAACTTTGGACAGATGCGAGAGGGCGTGCACGTGAGACAGAGAGAAGCGCAGCTGCTTATGACGCACTGGTTTTATTTCAGATGTTAGGAGTCCATGTGCGTGCAAGAAGGAATCCTCTCTCTACAAGCTCTCTCACGTAAAGTGAAGCCCACAAACCCCCATGCAAGGAAAAGCATGCAATGCGCATGTTAATGTGAAACTATAATAATAATAATGGCATATCATTGTCTGTCCTTAAATTTTTTTAAATAAAAAATCGAGAATCAAAATGTAATCAAATCGAGGATTTGGAGAATCGTGACACCCCTAGATAATACCGCCCCTTAATCTGCACTATCCAACCACAGCACTGCCATATAGTTCAGAGATCAGCTCATTTGCATGTTAAAGGACACACCCCAAAACGGCACATTTTGCTCACACCTACAAAGTGGCAATTTTAACATTTCATAAAAAATGATCTATGTGATATTTTGAGCTAGAACTTCACCAAAGATTTATTTAACATCATAAAGTCTTGCAAAATGTCCCCTTTAACACCTTAACTGGCGCTGTCCTGTAAGCGGGAGACCTGAGTTTACTTTAATATTTTGTATATTTTTATCCATCACAAAAAACTATTTACCGTTGGAAAGGTCTAAGAATGTAGTTGTCATATTTCAAAACATTTTAGCAGTAATAATGCTGCAGTGACAGTAATTTATTAATTTGTGACAAGAGTGCAGCAAACCGTTGACACCTAGTGGCCATTGTTGGTAAAACCACTAAAAGTGTAACACAATTTTATGATA
The DNA here is from genome assembly GCF_027580225.2 of Misgurnus anguillicaudatus. NCBI lineage: Eukaryota > Metazoa > Chordata > Actinopteri > Cypriniformes > Cobitidae > Misgurnus > Misgurnus anguillicaudatus. The sequence continues at coordinate 8,252,398 of NC_073354.2, forward strand.
ATTTAATGTATGAAATATATACTTTATTGCATTATTTTTATTTATTACAATAAAGGTAAATTGCTATAACATTTTATATATATTTTCACCTCCAGAAACTTTAAAGTCTTCTTTAAAACAAGGCCTCTTTTAGGCAAATAATGGCCTAAGGCTACAACACATGGCAGAAACCTGTGTGATTATGATTAATCTATGTAACATCTTGACTGTTTCATAATGACCAACATCATCCACCAATAAATAGATTACATAACAAGTTGTAACAGACTTGAATACTCATATCGACTGAAGTTGTGCGAGTCCATGAACGTGACAGACACGGGCTCCTCGGCGTGCAGAGTGCTTTGGTCAGCGTAACTGCGGTCCATCGAGTTCACCATGTGGGTCATCTCCTGACGGGTGTTTCCGATCGCATCCTTGCGCTTCTTGGCGAGCTTCCTAATAAACCAAATAAAGACGGAGTCATTAAAGATCAAATACTTAAAACACTGCCATTCCACTCCAAGCACCCACATGAAGAAAACAAGACACGGGAAAAGATAAGAGATGACTGAAGAGGGAAAATTTTGTTCAACCTTCAGAAAATACTTCCAGATTAGTAAAAATGTGAAGGAATGATAAAGAAATCAAACAATGCCTGTAAAAAATTCACAACACTTCTCCAGTTTTCCATATTTGGCAGCATTTGTAAATGCATTTTTGGCACTTCTGTCATATATTTACTGTGAAAAAAGCAAAAACCAGAAGCTAACTAACAAATGGGTCAACTATAAAGTTGTGATGCACTAGCAAACATGTGTGTTCACTACCAACTTACTATTATTTATCTTGACAAGAGAACTTGATGAAAAATGTCCAACTATATTTTATAAGTTATAACAGCTCATCTGTAGTTATAACAACTCATTTCTATTCAAGATAAGTTGAAATTTCTTGTAAATCTGAAAAATTTAAGGCAGCAAATAATTTTTTTACAGTGCAGGTATAATTACACTATACAGCACATACAGATATTCACAGATACCTTTAGGAGGTTTAGGGGGACAGGGGCTAAAGTTCCCCCTCTTCACTGAATAAATGCGTGTTAGGATGAGAGATGAATGAAGACAAAAGTGAGTGAGCGTCCCATACACACATGCACACCAACCCACAAACACAACACGACACAAGTGCAGCATTCTTTTTTCAAATAACACCGCTTGGATGCGAGCGCTGCCGAGCACATTACAAAACTGATCGAGTGCAGAAGAAACGTGATTGGTCAAAGCAAAGAGTGTTTTCGCTTGAAAAAAGGATACTGCATCTTTAAAAGACTAACAGACTAACCAAAAACAGAAAGCCTATATATGTATAAATATATTATCACTGCTGTGTTCTGAACCCATCTGTTACTTACAGGTAATATGAGTAAGAATAGTAGCTCCTCCTGGTGAGCGAATGAGAAACAGCACAAACAGATGAAGAGATACTGGTGAGCGCACAATCAGATTCAGTCTGACCAATAAAACACACGCAGCAGATTCAGTCTATATATCTGATCTCTTTTAAAAATACACAAACCTATTTAGATGAGAAGTGACTCATATAAAACACAAAGAAAAACAAATCAAGGGCATGCAAAACTCGAGCTGTAAGATTTGATCATGCATCTTAACGTGTCTTAACTGATCAATTTATCACTGCAATAAACCTCTAAGCACAGACATTTTTAAAAATCACATGTATATGTTAAGCATAAATGAAAACAAAAACATCAAATCAAATGGTTAAGATGCTGACCAACATTTTAAAGATGCAGTATCTTCAGCGTTTGACCGCAAAACATTCAGATCCTGGATCAATATATCCACATACAATGTCAGTTCATTTAAATATGATCTCCTGATAAATTAAGAGATTATGCATAAAGAAAATATCATAAAAATACACAATCACCCCTCATACAGCAAATTTCTCTTCCACACCACGAGCTTCTCACAGCTGAAAAACTGATCTGTCTTTAAAGGTGCACTATTGTCCTTTTAACTAAAACATTTTTCAACTGCAATTCCTGGCTAATGTTAAAGCTAGTGTTGTAGTCAAGACCACCTAAACCGAGACCGAGTCAAGACCAAGACAGGCCGAGACCAAGTCAAGACCAAGACCATTGCAAATCTCTGCATTAAACCACTTATGATAAAATGTGGAATATACATATTAGGCACTTCTTGTCTGTGTGTGTGTGTGCGTGCGTGCCATCAGAGAAGTTGATAAAATAATCAAAGGCATTGCAGATATGTGGGAATTTATCTTTGTCTATAAAAAAAATAAAAGTGAACAAACACTAAAGAGCTGAAATCAACTTAACCATTTATTCTGAACTGTCTTTCCATGGCTTGCCATCCACTAAACACAATGCAGGTGTTTTTAGTAATAAAATTAGAAAAAATTTGGAGAAACTTAAACGATGCTTAAACAATGCCAACATCATATGCCAAACCCGAATAAACTGCATAAAATTAATGATAAAAAATTAATTTGTGATGTGCACTGCAAAAAAAAATGATTTTCAAGAAAAAATGTTTTTAGTATTTTTGTCTTGTTTTCAGTAAAAATATCTACAAATTCTTAAATGAAGATGCTTTTCTTGATGAGCAAAATTACCCAAGAAAATAAGTCTAGTTTTAAGACCAAAAATACCAAATTTTAAAGTGATTTTGTGAATAAAACAAGCAAAAAAATCTGCCAATGGGGTAAGAAAAAAAATCTTGAACCTTTTTCTTAAACACTAAATTCAAGAAAAATTCAAGAAAAATTTGCTTACCCCATTGGCAAATTTTGCTTGTTTTATGCACAGGATTACCTGGATTTGGTGTTTTTGGTCTGGGAACTGGACTTGTTTTCTTGGGTCGTTTTGTTCATCAAGAAAAAGCATCTTAATTTAAGAATTTTTAGATATTTTTACTGAAAACAAGACTATACTAAGTATTATACTAAATACTAAGAATTTTTTTCTTGAAAATCATTTCTTGGCGTGTGCCATCAGTTGTTGTCTTGACCGGTCTTGAAATAAAATTCCGAGTCCTCTTTGTCTGAGACCGAGACGAGACCGAGTAAAAATGCGGTCGATTCCAAGACGAGACCAAGACCTGGTCTTGAGACCGAGACCGGTCTTGAGAACTACAACACTAGCTGAAGCTCAACATGTTTTCTACAATGACATTTGTGAGTGAAAGTGTTTTGCATTCAGACTGAGGGCGCACTCACACTATCCAAACCAAACCGCGTCCGGGCCGGCTTGCAGAGGTGGGTTCACTTAGGCTCAGGTGCACAGTGTGATCACAAATTGCGCCAGAGAACGGTTCAAAAGGAGAGACGTCAATTACCGACCACTCACCTGCCTTCATTAAAACCTTCAGGTTACATGAATGTCTGAGCTGCACCATGAGAGATCAACTAAGCAATATTATAGGCATGTGAGAGGACTTAACATTACAATGTGTTCAAGTGTTAAAGGCGGGGTGCATGATTTTTGAAAACACTTTGGAAAAGGGAGTCGGGCCGAGTACTTGTAGCCAGTCAACAGTAAGGGACGTGTCTAGTAACCGACATCGTTGCCTGGATTGCGTATGTGTGGGGCGGGTCTATCAAAAGAAGGTCCAGATTGTATTGGGTTAGGGGCGTGTTTGTTTAGGTGATTTCAAATGTCAACATCGGCTTTCAGACATCATGCACCCCGCCTTTAAGAGAGTGCTATATTTCCAATTATCTTCAAAACAATTGCATCCTAATGACAAAAGCGCGCCCAGGCCCGGGACGTTCAAAGTACAGTTTGAGTGCGTGCTCCTGGGGGAGTGGGGGGTCAATCACGCTGGGACACGGTTTGGTTAGCCTAATGTGAGTGCACCCTGATAGATATGAATTATAAAGAGCACGGTTACATCATGTGTTTAAGTCTGAGAATAATAACAGAGTAGTGCACCCTTAAAGATCTGAACTCTGAATGAAGTATGGAGGAGTATGATAGTCATGTGTAAGCCTTTATCTACTGTTTTGAAAATGAATAAATATGACAGATAATATCAGCTAATACTAAATGTAACATAGGCACAGACCATCCTATTAAGACAACTACAAAACATTATATAAAATACAACTTTAGTAGAAATGTTGAACTATATATGTGTATTCTGTCCTAACAAAGGACAAAGTTTTTTTTGGTTGACTTCTCACATATTCACATCATTAGAAACAGACAGTAAAATCGGTTGGATAATTCACTGTGGCAGAAGAATATACAGCAGACAAATGTGCTTTAATCTTAACAACAGTATGAGACTGAAGGAAAAACTTATGTTGATATAATTTTTCTTTAAACTGTAGACTCTTCTCTCAGCCAATCAGAATCAACTCTCAATGACTTCAGTAACATTCTCTAAAAATATTTTAAAAAATGTAATTTATCAGGGTGAGAATATTTAGATGTGTATTTTTTCGATTAGCTTATTTTTTATCATTTATGTTTAAAACTATAAATCTCATAATTTATATTAAAGTTAAAACTTAAATTCATTAACAGTTGTGTATTTAGTTGTAAGCTGTATAGACGGTTTCAGCAGTAACAACATAAACAAGCGGCTGTCGCGATCTGCACGTAACTTCCGGTAAACTCAGCTAAGAATAAATAACAAACAACAAGTTCTTTATTTATATAACAAGCAAAAAAACAACACATAGATTACATAGAAAACCAAAACATTTGTTATTTTCGACAAGGCATTTGTTCAAGAGATCAGTTTAGCAACTAGTCAGACCATTAAAAAAAACGAAACCGGAAGTAAAGTTCGGATCCAGACGTGTCACGTGCGTCCGATGAAACCGTCTATATGTTGGATTTGGATCTCTCCAAACAACCATAACACAGATCGAATCATTTATGGGTCAGTGACAAAAAATGATTTGTCAAGATAAGAAATTAATTTTTTTTGGGGAAAAACTTGTTTTTAAAGCATGCATCAGGTTTATTTCAATGCACAGTGTACTTATGTTAATTTTATGCAATAAAAAATGTGCATTTGCACCATTTTTATGAAAGTTAAGACTGAATGGACCTAAAAGTGTTAAATAGTGTAAACGCCAATTGCGGTAAATAATAAGAAATATTAAATATATTATCCACCTTGATGGCATAATCATCATCAAAAAAAACAAAAAAAACATTTTAAAATATCATTTTATTAGTTATTTCTAAATGTACCCTTTAAGGCGTTTTTGTACTATTTGTCCTGACATATGCTGAAGACAGCTCTGTTTTCTAAATAATCTTTGACAAATGATGTAAAAATGTATGTAAAAAATAATATAACACTAAACTAGATGATTTTATTTTATTCCACATTTTTTATGAATATATTTAGATTTTAATAAAAAAAATACTAGTTACACCAATTGACACCGAACAGTTACACCACATTGACATTTTTGCAATTATCACCCAAATATTCTTTCAAAATTAAATAAAACCAGAAATTTTAGACTTGGTCCTCAAAAAAGAGAATGTACCGGTATGTAAGTAATCTGCAAATTTATTTTGAAATTTTAACCCTTTCACATTTATGGACACAAAATAATTAACATCACGCCTTATATTATATAAACTACCATAATATCTGTAATTATGTAATTCTGTTAGTTAATAATAATTAATATAATTCTGTTAGTTAAACATTACAGACAAATACGTGTTTATAATGTCTAATCATTCCTTCCTAGTCTGTTCACAGCGATTCATTTATGTTTGCACCAAATTTGTGTGATATTAACACAGCCTGCTGTTCAAGAATAAATCTCATGATGGCGCCAATGGACAACAGCAGGGACACGAGTAAGAATCACCACCGATTCATGAGGAGTACATGAAATGATACGCAGATACAGACATTTTTCATTTTGTAAAGCACATCTCTGATCTGGTGCACACTTCACCCTTATTAAAAAGCGCTTATACTAAACTGCTCAAATGGACATTCACACTTTTCTGTATTTCTCTCACAAACACTGTCAACTATGATGTATTTAAAATGAATAGATGTTTGTGTGCGTCTGTTGTGTTATGAGATGGCCGTGGAGTGAAGATGCAGGTGTTTTGTTAACAGAAGAGACTTCAGCTTACCTTTTCTTCACCAGCAGGACGGCCAACAGCACCAGGAGAATGAAGACCAGCACGGCAGAACTGATGCCCGCGATTTTTACCACCTGATCAGTTTGTTTGGCAGGATCTGGGATCACCTCCGGCTCCTCCGTGGCTCCTGAACACAAGAATAAACCTTTCAATACTGCAAAAAATATGTTTATATATATATAAATACCAAAAAATATATTTGCTGAAATATATTTTGGAATGTTTAAAAAAATATATATATATTTTTAAATATATTTTAAAAATAAATATTTATTTAAGCAAGGAAATATATTCACGTCGCATTGGAAGAAAAATGTTATGTTTATGTTACAAACCTGTAAACATGAAAAGGTTCAAATTAAATATATTTTCAACTTCGAAAAATAAAATGTTATTGTATTTAGCATATATTTAAAATATTTAAAATGCCATATGGGTTGTAAAATTAGAAATGTATTTGCTTGCCCTTGAAATACATTTTGAAATATATTTAGTTTTAACATTCATATCAACATATATTTTCAAATTCAAAAATATATTTAGCATATATTTAAAACATATTTTTGAATATCGTACTTCAGGATGCATAGATTAGAAGAACTATATTTGGCTTTTTTTCAGATTATAAAAAGATATGTGAGCTTATTTTAGATCTGTCCAAACTTTTTGTCCTTTATACTGAAATCCTTCATTTTACACATTGACTGTGAAATTATTCTCAAAAAGTACCATAAAAGTCACAGCGTTTTCCTTCTGACTAGAAAACCGTGGGCATCATTTGTTATTGTATTGCACTGCCTCGCAGCTCCATTAAAATACCTGGACGGCTCACAAACATAAAGTGCCATCAGCCGGCTGTGCGTGATATCTTTCACTTGAGACGTTGCCAAAAAAATTACAGAATGGCTTGAAAATGACTGTCGGATATGTTTCTCCAAACACTGGCAGACATCCAGTCTCACTCTGTTGTTCAATGCTAATATTATTACCTGGCACCAATACATTATGCAAGGCACAAATATCATTCCCCTCTAAAAATAAAAGTACGAAACAGTGGAAAGTAAGACGGTGCGCCTCAGGAGCAGAGCATTCACCGATACTGTCCACTTAAACAGACCGTAAAACCTCTTATACAACCGTTCAGGGTCCAAGGTGAAATCCATTATTAAAGCCATTATTCTATAGATTGTAATATCCAGGACTATTAAAACCGCTATCTATAACTAAAGGCCTTACAGACGTTACGCACAGTTTATGCTACATCCGAGTCCCGGTGAAGCGTCGCAAGGACATCGAGGAAATAAAGAGACGCTCATCGTCTATTAAACAAAAGTCCCTGTAGCATTTCACCAGCCACACCTTTACTATAGGTGAAATATAAGCTGGGCTTCTTATACATTGAACACAAACACAACCTGAGAGTAAACCCATCATTACAGCACCTTAAGATATCGATACAAACGTCTGCTGAACTCGGGTCAGGTCTGCATCGTGTTTACGACGGCACTGACCGCACTTAAAGCTTTGGATATAAAGCAGCATTGTCGAGCTGTCTGGATGGCAGGAGTAAATGGATCCTCCTGATGTCCTGAAGCGCTATACTTTAAGCTTTTAGGAGTGATAAGGCACTGATCCACTGACATGAGCCTGTTAAATAGAGCCATCAAGATTCACTCTGTGCCTCCGGACCCGCGGGGCGGCTTAGTTTTACCCATAAACAAAAGCAAAGCTCCCGTCTCTGCCGTCCTGCGTATACAGCTCTTTTATCCTTTACATCTCATTTGCCCCAGCGAGCTGCCCGGGGGCAAGACAGAGAGCACTTCTGCCCTAATACAACCCCCCAACATCTTATTCAATCCAAGAACTGCACATTACACAAACGGCTTGTATTTTTGATGCTCTCTGATCTGCATTTGTTTGGGTATCATTATTAAAGTACTCGCACACCTACGACATCAAAGGTGATTCGGTAAACCTAGACTGAGATCTGGTTGCTGACCTTGAGCTACATAACTGGAAGATCATCAGTGAGGACAATAAATCTCCCTGCCCACCTATCTTGAAAAGATAAACTAAAGATCTTTCCAGCGAGACGTTCCCAGAATCAGTTGTGACGCGGGTTATTAAGCCGCAACACTGGGTGGTTTTAGTTTCGTCTCGCATTTTGTCCTCCGCCACTACACTTCTGTTTCTGTCAGCTCTTATGAATCTGATTTGAGAGAAAAACACTACAAGCGATTCAATGGAAATTGGATTACATCCATTCTAGAGATAAGATTTCACGTTTAAAAACAAAAATGTCTTTTTGTTGCAAAACAACACATGACGTGGGCTACATCTAATTCGTTCTGGGAGCGTGCCGAGCCTCGGGCAGAGGTTTAGCATTCGATTTCCTGCTGAAAAACAATTAATGAAGACCCCGAGGATAAAATCATGAGCAATAACTCAAGCGAGACGTTTTCCGTACTGTCAGAACCACAACAGCACACTGACACGTATCTTTCACTGCATTACAAATTCAACGCATTTAATAACATTTAGCTGAATGACGTTGAGTACAATTTTAACAAACATGAGGATCTCAAAAGTCAATATAGAGTTATGAGTTCATCTGATCAAATTGATGAATGAACTACAATTTAGCATTTGGATCCAAACTGAGCTTGGTTATTGCGACAAATCAGGCGATTCGATTCAAATCTATTTTTATATGATTTCGATTCAATCCAACATTGATTCGTTACCAATATTTTCGTTTTTAAAATTCAAATTTATTTGGTGTGATGTCACTTTAACTCTCCCTGCCATTAATACATAAATTATGAGAAAATGCTTCCCTGCCAATGACGAGTTTTTACGGCAATCCATATTTCCGCTTTTATCCACTAGGTGGCACTCTTGCCCAATTTATAAAACACTGAAGCATCCACTGATCCAAAAACAGTAAAAGCTCTGTGTATGTTTTATGAATCGCTCTGAATCTGAAACAAGGGTCCTACACAAAAATGCTATTATCTCAGCTTTTTTTTAATTTTGTATTTTTTAAGAAACCTACCCATATTTGAGAGGTGATAAAAATAGAAAATTATTTTTTTTTTAAAGCAAAGGGTCTGTACTTTATTTGATGTATTGTATGTTTATATATCTAAATAATTTTTTGTAAAAATCTATTCAACTTTTGTGAAAATCATAAAAAAAGCTGGCGCTAGCTGGCAACTTTTTTTTAAAACGCTGGTGGGGAAAGAGTTAAAACCTACATATATACTGCATGGATTCAATATATTGTTACAAATGCGTTTTCTTTCCGGAATGTTCACGGTCACACAACACACTACATTAACGAGGACAATGGGCGCATTTTGAGATAATTTTGTGTAAACATGTCCGTTCAAGAGCAAGAAACTTGAACACAGCATTTGTGTGCTTTTTAAGATTTGAGATGCAGCTTCGCGCATGCGCGATTACACATAAAACTCTCAAACAGCACATGAGTAGTGCATTAAGATTTGTTTTGCATTTTTGTTTGAATATTTCAATTGGCAAGACCTAGAACACATGCAAATGAGAAAATTTCATGACGGTGCAGCACTGCCCAATTGCGCAAGTGCCATCAACTGTCCCGAGCATCGTTCAAGGGGTCATCCTTATTGTCAAGCCTTGGCTGTGAGGTAAGCACGCACATTAAAAATAATTCAGGGATTTCCCGGATCAATATTGTTTTTTTCAACTGAAGATCAATTACAATCTGAGAATACAATTTTTTTACCCACTCCTACAACTGACAGCTTCATTTAAGCTAAATTTGTCACATTTTTCTTCAGATTCATTTTTTATTTCATATATTTTTGCATTTTGTTTAAAGTCATTTCAGAATCATTTCTAAACACATTAAACAGTTTATATACATTTCTAAATGATGACTCGATGACGCACCGGAGCCACCGAGCATGACAAGAAGATGCTTTAGTGTTATATAAGTTGGTTAAGAGCACCACCTAGTGGATAATAGCGGAAATATGGATTGCCGTAAAAACTCGTCACTGGCAGGAAAGCGTTTTCTCTTAATTAAAGCGATAACTCTAATCTATTATGTTTAATAGCAAACCTATAACACCTGGCACACATCCTTCTTCAATCTTTGAGTACTTTAAGACTGAAATGATCTGCTTCTGTTGTCTCTAACTGAATGAAGTCTACAGCAGAACTTACTTGAACAATACTGTCAACCTCAAACAAATCATAAAGTTTACTCACCTCACTACAGTATAATCATCTTAATATCATATCTACAGGAAACTTTAACACTGCAGTGAATAAACTGAGAAATAAAGCCTGCAGGCTCTTCTACACACTATAAGACATCAATGTCCTATAGAGATTTCGATAAAACTTCAGAGAAAAATATTACTTTTAGTAATCGAGTAGTTTGCTCTTTATGGCAGCGAGGTGTGGGGTCCACCAATAAATCAAAACATTTATAGATAGATTAAACCTCCATCTGAGATCCTGCATGCAGAATGGTGAAAAAAATATTAAGAGACAAGAGAGAGAGTTTTAAATAAAAGGGCTTTACCTTTAAATGCCAGCTTTAAACACTGCGTTTTACTTTCCTGTAAAAACAAAAAATTCTGTTAGTTGCAAATCAATAAAGTGCAGAAACATACAGGACACAATAAAAATTAAAGACTTCTGCTCAGGGTGAAACTGAAGAGGATTGTGATCTGTTCACCTTCTCCACGCTGCTCACTGCCTGAAAGTAGATGTTGTAGTTTTTGCGAGGAGCGAGGGGAGCGTTCCAGTACCCTTGATAGGTCTTGTTGTCGCCCACTGTAAACGGCTGTGGCTCCTGAAGGTTTCTGGGTGGAAGTTCTGCAGCGAAGTAATACGGCAGACCGCTGCTGACCGCGTTCTGATAGGTCACCGGCTCACGGTAACATTCACTGCCACTGGCCTCACGCCGCACACGATGAGGGTTAATTTCTTTTACTACGATCTGATAGACACTGTTGATGACAGACACAAAATCACAGACAATTAAGGCAATGAAAGTAACATCGTAGCAGATAACTTCTGGAGTTGTGTATCACACACATTTCGAACAGAGCTTAACATTTGACTGCACATCTTTATATACTTTGTTCTTTTTAAACAACAGAGGTCACTGTATGTAGACGATACTGTAGCTTTAGGATGTGGGATAAAACTAAATCTGTACTCTAGGACAGTGGTTCTCAAACTTTTTCAGCGTGTGGCCCCCTTGTGTACGGTGCATTCCATTGCGGCCCCCCAAAAGAAAATTGAGGATAAAAACAGTTCTAAAATGTAACATTTTAAATCAACAAAACATATTAAATTATACCTAGTAGTGCTGTTGGTTAGTTGGCTTATTTTTTTTAGGTTTAATTACACAGAATGTCATAAAACTGGGCCCCCCCTGGCACCATCTCGCGGCCCCCAGTTTGAGAACCACTGCTCTAGGAAGATGTTTGTGAGGTTCATTTCTATGTCACTCTTTAACCATCTGTGAATGTTTTGGTTTCTGAATGACTATAGATTTTACAATCAGACAGCTTTAATATGGGGAATGGGGAATGTGTCATATTCTTGTGTTTAATTCACACTGTCATGTCTGTATGTTTACTCAGAAATATAGATATATATTTAATATATATATATAAATATTTATAATATATTCACATAACTTTAGTGTTCATGTGAGATACAGAATTTGTGACATGTGCTGGCAAAATGAGTCGGAATAAGCAGATATTCAAAAATAAGTTATTTTAAAATTCCAGTGTTTCCCATACATTGATTTATTTGTGGTGGCCCACCACAGAATCAACACTGGCCCCCACAAATAGAATTTTCATGATTCCCATTTACATTTTTATTTCACTATTTAAAACAGCTTAATTCGGCTTAAAATATAATTTGATATATAATACACATCAAATACAGATACAGATCAAAGAGTAGAAGTGAAACATATTTCAGGTGCCAACACAGATCAAACGCAAACACGACATGATGATATCACATATATGCTAATTAGCGGGTGACGTCATTACCACCACAGTCTCCTCAAAATCCTGTGGGAAACACTGAATTCAGTATTAAAAAAACGTAAAAACGTTCGTTGTATGATTTTTTGGAACCTGACAAAAAATGAAAGAGCTACACCTGTTTAAAGTTGAGTCAGCAAAGTCAATTTTAAGAAAAAAGTAGACTAAACTAATAGATTTAGCACATACAAAGTCAAAAAACAATACTATAGGAAAAATATATGTTTAACTTTTTTCTTTCTTTTATAGTTTGATTGACATTGAGACACAGACGACTTAAAGATCGACTGTAATGCAAGGATCTAAAATAATGTTTCACATCAGATATATTTCCCCAACAGTTAACCAAACATTCACTTATATGTTACATAATAGATTATATCTCCGTGAATTCTTGTCAAAACAGATATTTTTTATACTGTAATTCTGTGTATATTTTAGGGTAGCGCACTTGCGCATCTGTGTATGCTTCAGATGTGTCAGTCAGCGCGAGGAAGATCGTTTTCTTAATAACACTTTAAACATCAATCAGGTACCAAACTTTATCTCTCTTAATAACTCTTTCAACATCAAGCAAGTCCTGTGGCTAGTTGTGTACACATAGCCATGAAGTTAAGACCGAGTCTGACTAACTAGTAGTTAGTTAGAACTAATTAGTCCTACTATTTGAATTTAAATTAGACCAATCTACCATTTTATGTAACATACTTAAAACAGTTATGATCAGTCTTGAAAAAAAAAATTGATGACTAACTTTTAAGACTAGTCTAAGAAGTTTATGCAACCGGCCACTTCACTCTATTTTCTAAGTCCTGCATGTTTTAAAACAAAAACCAAAATGTTTAATGACTATTTAGAGCATTGGGATCGCTAGACGAGGGCTTAATGTACTTATTTTTATGAAAACCTCAATTTTGACCATAATCGACATTTATGCTTTCTTTTGCGTCTAGCTCAAATTTAGCCTAAATGAAACTCAAATATAGCACAATGTTTGTATGAATGCATATCTAGAACTATGATTTTACATACAATATTCCCAAACAAATAAGCATCAACACTTTTATTATTTATGTTTTCTTTATTTGGTTAAGTCTGACTTGCTAATGAATACTTCTGATTTATGGTTATATAAGAGAAAAGTATTAAAGTTTTTCTCTCAGTCTTCAGTGTGCAAATTGCTGTAGGAATCTGTCTGTCACAGTAATGACTGATTTACTGAAAGATTGTTTGTATTGACACAGAGCAGCTGAACAGACTGAAGAGAAAAACACAACTCACATCAAATACAGGTCTTTGTGTATGTGTTGAGTTGAATAATGAACAGCTGAGGATGAGAGAGAGAGAGCGAGAGAGAGACACACACACACCTGATAGGAGCTCCATTAGCCTGAGCTGGTTTCAGTAGGACAGTGATGGTGGTTGCGGTCTCATTGAGTGAAGCTTCATCATACTCCTCTAGTGTAGGTGCTACAGACAAAGTCAAATGTAAATGAAATAATGCTGGGGTTAGGTATTGACTACTGTACTGTAATCTGCATTTAACTTCAATGCAACTATACTAAAGCCACTTAGGGCCCACTCATATATGTATCATAGCTAACCCAAACAAACCATACCCAAGCATAATTGTCCCGCCTCCCTTCTCCCCTTAAAGCACACACTCACACTGTACTTTGACCGATCTGAGCCCGGGCACGCGTTCGTCATTAGGTTGCAATTGTTTTAAAAAAACAGGAAGTAAAGCGCTCTCTTAAAGGATTAGTACATTTTCTTAAAAAAAATAAATCCAGATAATTTACTCACCACCATGTCATCCAAAATGATGGTGTCTTTCTTTGTTCAGTCGAGAAGAAATTATGTTTTTTGAGGACTCCAGGATTTTTCTCATTCTAATGGACTTTAATGGACCCCAACACTTAACAGCCTTTTTTTCAACGGAGTCTCAAAGGACTCCAAACGATCCCAAACAAGGCATAGGGGTCTTATCTAGCGAAACGATTCTCATTTTTGACAAGAAAAATATGCACTTTTAAAACACAACTTCTCGTCTATTTTCGGTCCTGTGATGCACCAGCGCGACATCACACAATACGTAATCCCGTCAAGAGGTCACGGATGACGTATCGAAACTACGTCCCAGTGTTTTCAAGTGTGGAGAAAGAGGACCGTTCTGACGTTGTTGCATGTCAAATGATACTAATTAATGTCTTTGTGTCAGTTTATTGTTTAAAATGGTCCGCAAATGTGCGTTTCATATATGTAACACGTGACCTTTCTACGTCACTACGCAATTATGTGAGGTCGGCTGGGGCGACACAGGACCGGAGATAGACGAGAAGTTGTGGTTTAAAAGTTCATATTTTTTATTTTTCTTGTGAAAAATGACAATTCTTTCGCTAGATAAGACACTTATGCCTCATTTGGGATCGTTTAGAGTCCTTTGAAACTGCGTTGAAACTGCAATTTTAAACTTTTAAAACTGTTAAGTGTTGGGGTCCATTAAAGTGCATTAAAATTAGAAAAATCCTGGAACGTTTTCCTCAAAAAAACATAATTTCTTCTCGACTGAACAAAGAAAGACTTCAACATTTTGGATGACATGGTGGTGAGTAAATTATCTGGATTTTTTTGTAAGAAAATGGACTAATTCTTTAACACTGGAGCCCATCGTAATGTTAAGTCTGTGTTTTTTTATTCAGAGTTGTTTGGTGCGTGATGACACACAGCCCTCTCAAATGTCTATCATGTTGCTTAGTTGATCTGTCGCGTGTTTTGCACAGATTCAGGCAAATTATTGGAAGTGTGAATGAAAAAAAATACAAAAATCCCAAACCCCGGATGCATTTTCCATGTATTTTCCGTAATGTCTGTGTGTAAAGGGCTTAAGTGTGTGTATTCAATCACATACAGTAGATATTGTATAGCCAGTCTGTGGATATCTGGGTCACATAAAATAAATGTGTGTTAATAGAAAATAATTTTTGTGCTTTTGGAGAAGCAAGACTGAATACAAAAAAAAAACCCGCTGTCATGTTGTTCCTTTGGGCAATTAAATAAAATAATAAAAACATCTCAATTCTTTCTTTGTGTTTCTCTTCTGAAAATCAGTTTTCTTTTGTAGGTCTCCACCTGAACATCTCGCTCTCAACAAATCTAAAGTGATGGATTTCTGAAATGATGAAAAATCACATTTCCTCTTATTATTCCTGTATTAGTATTGAGAGCGGTGATGTAAGCGGTGTACTGCACTTATCCTTACTGAACATTAACAAAACACATCAGCAGCTTTTTCCTTCAATTCAACTGAACACAGCCAAGCAATTAGGATCAATTTAAGAGCAGGTTTAAACAAACAAAGGCTAAACAATCTTGAAACAGGCTTAGTTTTTGTATGTTTTTGATGTTTTTTTGTTTTTGTGCAGCAGAATGATGATGAAAAGTCTGAGGATGACAGAGAGCTGGTCTGTAATACTAACATCCTGAGACTCATAGTGTAAGATTAAGTTTCTTTGTTTTCAATAAGATCCAACATGATTCATGCAATGGCATTGTTACTGCGTCTACAATGGACCTTTAACTTTTTTTACAATTGTGAAATATTAAAAAACTGTGTGTATACATGTAAGTTCAAACAAGAGATGTTAAATCAATCTGGAAAATAAATAAAAAACCAAACAGAATCTGTGTATGATGTCATCTGGTGTGCGTATGTGAATCTATTCAAGCCCAAATCCCAGTTTTAGGAATATCTGACTCAAATATGAGACATAAAATTCAATTTAAAGTAGTATAATTGTTGGATATTCATTTCGGGCTTAAGTCTTTGTGACTTGCACAACAATTAGTGTCTATGGATGTTTGACTACTTCAGTACTACACCTCTGTGTACAGCCAGAACCGTAGATCCAATTCAATATTCACACATAGACCTGAGAAGCCACAAAGGACCTGAAGTACACACGTATACACAAACACACACACACACACCTGATATGTTGGTGGTGACATTGAGTGTGGTTGGAGGTCCGTATCCTCTGCTGGTACTGGCTCGGATCAGGAACTGATATGTGGTTCCAGGGTGTAGTTGTGTGAAGTTGTGGCGTGAGGTGTTCCAGGGTAATGACACCAAAACCGGTGGACGAAGTAACGCCACTGACGGGTCGAATGAATGAACGATGCTATAGCTGATCTGAACACAACAAACACAGGAATATAGAAAAAATGATATACCTTATAGTTTTTATAGATAGATATATCAGTGATCATATTCACATAGACAATAACAAGGGTTTTTAACTCTTTCGTCGCCATTGACGAGTTATCTCGTCAATCAAGAGAAAACGCTTCCCTGCCAATGACGAGTATTTCCGGCTTTCCGCAATACCGCTATTACCCTTCCGCAACTTTTTAAACCCGGAAGAATTGCCCTACGGCAAGTGGCCTACCCATATTCAAGAGCTGATTACAAAAGAACTTCTGAAGGTAGGATTAAACTTTTTTTTGTTGTTGTTTTAAAGCAGAGGGACTGTTCTTTCATTCGGTATATTGTATGCTTATATATTTAAAGAAGAAAATTTTCTGAAAGGCATTAAACTTTTGTGAAAATCATGAAAAACCCTTATGTGCTTTTTCAAAATCTGTCTTTATATTGTGTCTTATCATTTTCTGCTATTAACACTAGAGCCCGACCGATTTATCGTTTTGCCGATTTTATCGGCCGATATGAGCATGTCGCAGATATATCTGTATCGGCGTATAAGCCGCAGATATGAAGCCGATATGAACGTTCCTTACAGAACACATTAAATGCTTTTGAAAGATGTAAGTACTTGTTTGTCCAGCAGAGTGCGCCCTATTGGTTGCTAATGGCGACTCAGGTCACTCACTGTAGTGACATCAGCCAATCCCCCACCCCCTTCACTTCAGTCAGTCTCTCAGTTCAGGTGGCGGCAGTCACGCGGTTTCTTCAAAACATTTTACACCTGGTATTAAGACGCGCTTTGGTCGATTGGATTATAAGTGGAGACACATTCCTGTTTACATTTGGTGGTTTTAATCAGTCTTTTTTGTCCATTTGCGAGTTGTTTCAAACGGAAGCGGAAGAAATGACGCGAGGCGGAGAAAGGACGCGCTTAAACTGACGCGCAGTCTGTGGGAGTACAGCTGCTTGTGCTGTTACATGCTTATTTCAAAGCAATTGATTAAATAAGCTCGCGCAACTTTACACCCTCGCTAAATAAAAGAGGCGGAGAGCAGATGCTTTAGTTTGATAAAAGTTTAAAGTCCCGGCAGAACACTGTGGGTTCGTGTTATAAAAACGTTGTGCAGTACATTAAACACAAGCCTACATCAGTATGTTGTCAGTAATTCAAGCATTGTCGTCTTAACGGTAAGTTTTTAATTAATTTGTGAAGTCCATAACTTACTCTAAAGCTAATAAACAATGACTTTATAAGTTTCCATTTTTTAAAATAAGCCCAATATAACATTATTCTCGTTAAAACTGACAATGGTTTAAGTTATATGTATTTTGTTTTGTTTGTGATTTAAAGTTATTTATAATATGTCAAGTTTACTGTTTTGTGCACTGATATCAGACTCATTTTGGATAATAAAGTTTATTGTTAACTTATTAAACACACCTGCTTATATAACATATCTTTGTCATGTCATTTTAAGTGTTTGATCACCACATTTGTGGTGTGATCATAGAGTGATCATTGCAAAAAGTATTTATATATAGTATATTCTAATGCAGGGGTCTCAAACTCAAACTGGCTTGGGGCCATTTCTGAGACTGACATTTCATCATAGGGCCGCAGAGCTATTTTAACGTTCAAAAAAGTACAATATTTCTTTAAAATATTTTTTAATGTATAATAATACTTGAAAATATATAAACAGTGTTTTTTATTTTTTAATATACATTATTTTATAAAAGTAAGTAAATATTTTCTTAACCTTATTAGGCTTTGAATTATTAACTAAGGCCTAAAACTAACAAATGTTCCTATACATTTATAAACTATTATAAAAAAAATTACCAACAGTACGTGTTTCTGTTTTTATTTATTTTTGACTGTTTTCAGTCATAGTATTGACTTCATTATGTTCCTTTTTGTTATTCCACCGTTTTAATGAATTTGCTATTATATTTAGAAAAATATTTGATTGAAAGTGAAAGTGATCCTAAAACATTTGGATGGGTAGTCAATGTTACATAAGCTAGTTGGACAGTAAAAATAAATAATACTGCTCTATGTATAAGCAAGCAAGATAATGTATTATACTTCATATATATTTCATTATATATAGAAGTGTACATACTTGTATCCTCTGTAATTTCTCCTCATCTTTCCTCTTTTCCTAACCTGGGCACTTTGATGGGTCATTTTCTCATCCGTAGTTTAATATTAAACTGTTGCAGTACATCTCCCACTGCGGTGTCTCCATTAGAAGCTGTGACTTAATGTGAACTACGGTAATAACCCCACAGCAGCTCTTCTCTGAGTAACAGAGTATCCACCCGGAAGTAACA
This sequence comes from Misgurnus anguillicaudatus, assembly GCF_027580225.2. Taxonomy (NCBI): domain Eukaryota; kingdom Metazoa; phylum Chordata; class Actinopteri; order Cypriniformes; family Cobitidae; genus Misgurnus; species Misgurnus anguillicaudatus. Next base: position 8,271,164 of record NC_073354.2, read on the forward strand.
AATCTTCTCTGGACAAACACTACAAAGTCGCGATCAGATGAACTGATCGCATTGTGACAATGATATGATTGACGCGAGAGGAATTAAAATCCGATCACGCATTCCGTTACCCTCGCCATCACGGAGCGCGCGCTCGTGGCTGCGTAGCAACGGGTGACGCGATCCCACGCTGCGCAACCTCCGCTCCCAAGCAAGCACTTTGAAAAGTAAACATACTTTAAGAAACGCCCCGACTCGTTTTAACTCGCGTTGTTAGACGCGACATGTGACCGAACCCTTAAACGTTTAAATAAAAAAAACGAATTTAAATAAAAATCTTTCTGCGGGCCAGATTACGTTATATTGTTGAAAGGTGACGCAGGCCGCAGAGAGGGGGAGGGCGGGCCGCAAATGGCCCGCGGGCCGGGAGTTTGAGACCACTGTTCTAATGTATATAGTGTATTCTATGTACAGTACTGTAGTAGTATAATATACTGTAGTATATGTGTACTGTACTATAATATGCACATAATGAATATCGGCCGATATATCGTTATCGGTCTTTTTTTACTCTTTAATATCTGTATCGGCATCGGCCCCAAAAAATGCATATCGGTCGGGCTCTAATTAACACAAAGTGTGTTCTTCTAATGGAAGACTGAAGATCCAGTGTGAATGCTTTCTGCATAAAATCAAAAAGAAACTGGAAAAATCACAATTCTGTCATAACAAAAATATATTTTTTCATTTACATTATTAACTCTTTCCTAGCCATTGACGAGTTATCTTGTCAATTGAGAGAAAATGCTTCCCTGTCAATGACAAGTTTTTACGGCAATCCATATTTCCGCTATTATTCACTAGGTGCCCTTACAGAAACGTCACATGAATTTCAAATGTGCAAATTCACATGGTTTTTCTGTAAGGGTGGGGCTCTTACCCAACTTATAAAAAACTAAAGCATCCACTGATCCAAAAACAGTAAAAACCTTCGTGTATGTTTTGATAATTGCTCTTAATCTGATCTAACAGAAAACAAAAAGTCCTAATCCTAAAAAAAGCCCTTTACAAAAATGCTATTATCTCAGCTTTTTGCTCAAAAATTTGTATTTTTGAAAAAACCTACCCATAATTGAGAGGGGGAAAAATGAAGATAGGATGAAACTTTTTTGTTTGTTTTTTGAAAGCCTGTTCTTTCATTTGACATATTGTATGTTTTTGACATATTTAAAGAAGAACATTTTCTTGAAGGCATAAAACTTTTGTGAAAATCATAAAAAATGCTAGCGCTGGTAACTTTTTTAAATGCTGGGGGAGAAAGAGTTAAAACAAACATTAATCTGTCCTTTGTACTTCACATTATTTTGGGATGTCTTTTTAATTTGAACCTTTTAAACTACAAGAAAGGGAAGACTTCTCTCCAGCTTTATAGTTTAATACAATACATTTACATGTGGGCTTTCTAAATGCATTTGTGTAAATAAATACAAAAGTTTTGATAGACAAGCATTGGTGTTTGCACACATTACAAACATACACACATAGAGACTGAGCATTACCTCATATTGGGTTATAATGCCGTTGGGTTCCAGCGGTTCCTTCCACTGTAACATGATCTTCTCTTCAGATGGAAACGCTCTTACAAACTCCCTGGGAACTGGACCAGGAACTACACCACAGACAAAGACAAGAAACACAAAACAAAATACAATGAAAAATCTGTCCAACATAAAGCAGAATCACACACGTTAACTCTATCAATGCTGTTTTAAAGCATCTCATGAAGAGTGTGCTGTTATCTAAATAAACAAGCTTTAATGCATTCATTTGATATCTATTATATTTATATTCCTTAATGTTATTTTTAATAGTTTTGATTATTTTACTATATCACATATTTTAAATGTATTAAAGGTGCCAAAGAATGCATTGAAATTATCTGTTAAATTGTTCTCTGATATCTACATAGAACACTCTTAGAACGAATGTGTTAAAAACAACACATTAGAATTCACCCATTACTGTGTTATTATTGAAACAACACATTTTGTGTTACTTTTAACACAACTTCTGTTATATTTTAACACAAATTTAACACAACATGACACATAATGAGTTAAAATTACACATAATGTGTTAAAAGCTTAACGCACAAAGATGTGTAAAAAATTAACACATCCTTTCTAAGAGTGAAGGTTTGTAACTTTATTAAGTGCAAAAATTATACAGAGACGGTTTTACATGTCCATTTACAACCCTAGGATTTGCCTTTAGAATGAAATGGTCTATTATTACCTTATTTGGAAGGGTCATTAATAATAATGCTGAGCTCTGCTCTGATTGGCTGTTTCTCAGAGCAGCTCATTTCAGTAGCTCTCTGTGTGTGTGTGTGTATTAACAGATCTTATGTTTGAGTCTGTATCAGATGAAGAGACAGATTTTGAGGAATAATCAATTGTTTGGAGATTGTTAATGGACAAGAACGTAACTGTAATGTCAATAGTAGAATTTCAGCCTAAACCCTAACATATGGCATTAACTAGCATATAGCGCTAACTCAGCAGTCAAAACTTTGTTTTTAGCATTGTAACATCATTTTACTTTAATGTTGGGGTGTACATCTCGACTGTAACATTACAGTTGGTGTTATGTTGAGATTGTACATGGTAATGAAAACAGGCCAGAACTCTTATTATTCATCTATGCCTAGATAAATACATGTATGCCTAGATAAATACAGTTTTATTTATTTTACGGCACCTTTAAATGCTTTGTGTGACATTGTCACAAATATGCAAATATATAAAGCAGCAAAATTATTTTGTGCACAATAATCGTGTCAAATGACAATAAAATAAAAAATACAGGGTCATAAATAAAAGGTAGACTTAAATAAGTGTTAGTTCATTACAGTAAGAAACACACACACATGACCATTAACAAACACGCATATGGTAAAAAAATACTGTTGTTGTTTTAGGTAAAGTTTAGTCTGCGTTCAGCTGATTTTATGCCTTTATCCCGCTGTAACTTTGTTTGAGTAAAGACACCTGATAAAAGTTGAAGATGTGACGTGTGTGTCCCAGATGTGTCAAGATTCACAGCGGGATCTTCATAGCATCTCAACACACTTATATCTGTCAGATGCGTTTCTCTAGCGATGCGCGATATATTGTCTTTATCCTTATTTAAAATCTGCTCATCTACTGAACTGGAAAAGTTTATAGTTATATTTATACATGTTTGACATGTTTTGAGCTATTTCTCTTACTTCTGTCAACATCATCATGTAAACATGTTAAATGGGTCATAGCTAACATATATACAGTACAGTAAAATATTTTTCAACTGATCAATGTGATTTGCAATGGGACAATAAATTTGTGGGCATCTCTCGTCCTCTTTGCAGATCCAGGTCATATGAAACCCCACCAAACATCATTAAACAGCATGAACAGTCAGAATCCTAAAAATCTGAATAATTGCTTGAAACAAAACTATTTGTAACACTAAGAAATGGTTCGACTGATCCAAACAAGGCCCCATGAATTCCCCAGAATGATGCTATTAACAATTGCAAACCCATCAGAAGACATTCGAGTAGATATACTGTATTATATTCATGTTGTGTCCATGCACAGAACATCTGCAATACAAACAACAGGTTTCACACCCCGAGTGAAAGTCTACAGTAAAAATGAGACAAATCTGAAGATCTTTGGTCAGACTGTGATCAATCTCAATGTGACTGTGAAGCAGATGGTTGCTAGTTTGATGAGCTGTGACCCATGAGCTAAGATTAAGACACATACACCCGCCTGAAGCTCTTCACTGGATACCTCATAAAGTTAAACATGGTTTACTGTAGTTGGGGCACGAATGTAAAACTTTAGACGTTTAGAAGATTACTGTACACCTCAATTTACACAGTAGAGTGTAAGATAAACTGAAGAGAGTATGTGGAGGTGCATTGCTATCGTACCATCCTCCTCCGTCTGGATTATGGTCTCATCGCTCTCTTTACGTCCCTCAGGGTTGGTGAGGATCATCTTCAGGCTGACGTTGGTGTTGGGAGGCAGGTTGCCCACCACATGACGAGGGGCTTTAGGGTCCATCTCCAGGCAGTCAGCTTTACTGTGGTTGGGGGCTTTGTGGTAGTGGTAGCAGATGGTCACGTTGAAGGTGTGACAGCGGGTGATGTTGTAACCCAGCGACTCCCAGTCCACGGCGATGAACCGTGCCTGAGTCTCGGCGATCTTTAGATTCTTGGGGGTCCGCATGGGTTCTATGAGGGGACACATAAGAGATGGATTTGATGTGAACCATTTAAGCACTTTAGGCTACAAAGAGACAATTGTGATTAATGATAAGGAGCACTTTTATTTGCGTCTTCATGTTAATTTGTTTTGCTTCATGTAGTCTATAAACCTGAATATCAGACATAAAATTATTCACTGAAAAAAATCAGATTGTTGTTCTGTTTAGTAAGAGTGATTTCTGCTGGGATCTGTTTGTGATTTAAAGAGATGTATTCAGTTTAAATACTTAATATTTTGTGTAGGCCTTGTGAAGAAACACATTGGCTCATTTACACTGCATTTACAAACATTAATGTCTTAGCAAAATGACATGAGAGCAAAACATTCCACTGTAAAGCAATGCCTGAAAAAAAGAGATGTGTACATCAGCATACTCGCAGACAAACCACATCATTACATTTTTCTGTTTATACAGCTAAAAGATCTGCTACTGCCCATGGCTTTATTGTGAAGATTCAAGGCCTAAATGTCATGAAAGAAGGGAGTGAGAGAGTAAACTGGCGAGAGAGCACAGCAGTGTTGTGAAAGCAAATGAGACACCTGTGAATCAGATAAAGACTCCTTCATACATACATACACTAACTCACACACGTTTACACGTGCACACACACTCACGCGCACACACACACTCATGCACGCACGCACACACACACACACGCTCACGCACGCACACACGCTCACTCTCACGCAGACACACTCTTACGCGCGCACACACACACACACACACACACACACACGCACGCGCACACACACACACACACACACACACACACACACACACGCACAAGCTATATTAACCAGCACATCACTGAAAGACATTTTCTATAATACATCACTTCAACACATCTAGATTACTGTAACCATTTACATGTGCAACTATGGCCTCGTTCACACTGCATTTAAATTCGGTTGTCACTTCACCTTTTAGTGCTTAATCCTGTTCTGTACACACACACTTCAGTCATTTACAGGACTGGCAACCGCATTCCGCAAAAAAGTAACATTTATTTTACTTAAAAAACTATATTTAACAAATAGTAAAAACAGGTGAGGGTTCTATGGAACCATGAACTACGCTCTCCACAATGACGAGGAACCATCAGCAAAGGATATTGATTTCCAGCACTTTACTGCTACAAATACTGTATATATAGAGATGAGAAATAAAAACCCTGTTATGCCGAGCTTTCAATGTTTTCATGGAAAGGTTGGATGTTTTTAGTCACATGACCTGCAATCGCTTGCGGCTTCCAACACTCTGTCTGTAAATAATGGCAAAAAAAAAAAACTATCGGCGAACACAGCAGCCACATATCGGCCGATGCCGATACACATAAAACGCGCAAAAATCTGCCCATCGGTCTATCACTAGTGTTTACATAACCGAACTGAACAACTACTTGTTGATAAAGTATTTAAACATGCATTATAAACATGACAGATCTCTCTTCCGAAAAAAAGCCAGATCTTGCACGAAAAAATACAGCAAAAAAGAAAAATCCAATAATAAACCAAAATTAATCCAAATGATCAAAGTATTGGGACCGGCACCTTCACACTTTAATAATACCAAAAACTTGATCACTTCATAAATGGTTAAGCGCCACAACGGTATGTAAATACAAAAAAGACGATGACCTGGCAAAATGCACACAACACCAAGACGTAGTTTTATTGCAAAACTTAACGCTGTAAAAGTTTTTTGGTCAAAGCTGTGAATAATAACCAAGCGAGACTGCAAAATGTTGCCATGGTAACCTCCGTGTCAATCATCTCAGGAGTGAGTCTTGTTCCTTACACACATGGAATGATCATTTAGGAGATTCACTCCCGCATTTAAGTATGTTTGTCACTCCCAAAGTTTGCAGGGTGTACGGGGCCTATGTAACCATATACATGTGCAACTAAATCGACTGTACACATACACAGAGATCATCACTATCATTACTAAACAATTATGCACACTGAATATAACAAATTAATATGGCATATATGGTTTATTATCAGGTTTGCTAAACAATTAATGTTGAAAATGACAATTCATAATTCATTTTTCATAATTAAACAAATTAATAAAGAATGTGAAATTCTGTAGAAGTACAACATCTTTGGAGGACTTACAGTATTGTGATGTTGTTACTCACACACATGAAATATACTCATGCATCAGTACGAAAAACAGTTGTAAATGCAACACTACACTGATGCATGTTCATGTTAAACTAGTTTTAATGCAGCGATGTGAAAGAAGAGGTTGATATGCAAATTGCACCCATTAATAAGTCAAATGACTGAATAAAGGATAGTAGTACATTGGGCTGGGTATCGATTCAGATGTTCCAGATCAATTCGATTTCGATTCACAAGATATCAAATCGATTCGATTCAGATTCTCAATTCAATTCTCAACTCAATGAATATAGTTTAATACAAATACTATATTTATAAAAAAAAACCAGTGAGATTAAGTTTACAAGGGTAATTAGTAAAAAGAAATTAAGAGCCACAAACCTGTATATTAAACTCTTTTATTTGAGGTACACTTGGGTACATTAAAACAGAACCCATCTCTAATTTTTAAATGCATACAATTATTTTAAATACAATACAATTTTGATGCAAGATGAAAAATGTATGCTGAAAAAAGTCAGAATGGTCTAGTGGAAAAGACTAGTAATTAGATTAATGTAAATCTTACGGTCAATATTTGCGGAAATAAATATGAAAAATAAATCGATTCATGCCTTTGAGAATCGATTTTGAATCAACCACGGGGAAAAAAAACAATTAATCGAAAAATCTTTTTGCCCAGCCCTATTAGTACACACACTTTATAATAGACACTGGGTTATTTTCAGACTAGCATTGGGTGAAAAAAAGGGACAAACCCAGTTAATATGGTTTAAATTCACCCAGAAAATGTTTATATTTGACCCAACACTGGGTTAAGACAACACAGCATAGGTGTAATTACAACCCAAAGGATTGGGTTTGTCCTTTTTTGACCCAACACTAAGTTACCTAAAATAACCTAGCTTTCTCTCTCTCACACACATACACACTTATGAGAACTTTATTCATGTAGTCTAATTAAAATGAGAAGCTTTGAATAAAGATGAGGGGCTTGTTAACACAGAACAGTGATTGGCTGTTAGCACAGAGCTTATTAAACACAAAGCCTTTCCCATCATTCCTTTGGGTGTCAATGTCTCTCTCGCTCTCACTAATGATTGTCACTAATCTTCAGGAAACTAAATTTGTGTAATTTTATTAATACTGTATCATTATGTTTGTTATTTTTATATTAATAACATCAAAGCACAAACACATTAAATTGTGCGTTACTAAATTTTACGAAATAAAATGTAAATAGTTATTACAGAGTTACACTACTAATAAAATGTTTCTCCTGTATAACTTTTTCATCACAATTAATAAAATGCATGAATGATGTTGTGTTTAAATACACTAAAGATAATTTTTTATTTATTTAAAAATGTCTATTTAGTTAGTTACTGTAATCTACTTTAATATAATAAAAAATATATTTTATGTTTCTTGAATCCAAATTCTGAGAGAGAGACTGAAAGCGAGAGAGAGAGAGAGATGGAGATAGAGAGAGAGGGAAGCAGACAGACAGAAAAGCCTCCTTTAGGTTTTAATTTGGAGCTCTGGCACTCGTGACCCCGCAAGATGACAAAACATTTGTCATGACTTACTTACAGCAGGACCCTCATTGCCATCGTGACAGAGCGCTGAGGGAATTGCTTGTGGCGTTGCCCTGAGGTCATTCACAATAGAGGAACAAACCGATGGGAAACACCTGCTGACCTCTCTATTATTTCTGAAGAACACACGTCTAATGGAAGCTCACAAGACCAATAATATTCAATATCTCTCATTTCACATTAAGTGTGTGTGTGTGTGTGTGTTTCATCTCTTCATTAAAACCAGTGAGTGCGTACTCAGAAATAACTGCTGAAAACATCATCAGAGAGAGAAACATAAAGTCAAACAGGATCATTTAACTTAAAGCTATTCCTTCTGTAAATGTTCCTCATCAAGAGAAAGCTCTCTGACAGCCACAAATAAAGTTTAAAAGTGCATCACGACATTCTGAAGTTTAAAATAAAAACTCAATCTCAGACACACAGATAGGATCAGCGTTTGTTAGAAAACTGACTAGCTTACAGTGATCTTTCAGATGCTGCATTCACCCGGCTGATTTAATTTATGTATCTGAAGCTCTGATTGGATTAGATAAGTCGCTGTGAAGACCAACACTGTCAAATCGATCCACAACAGCCTGATGTTTGTTCTACCAAATGAGATTGTATTTTCATTTCAGGATTGCTGTTGTACACTGACTGGATTTTTATAAAGCAACCTGCTACAGAAAAGACGCTGCATGATAGTGATTCAACCACAAGTAATGACTGACATAAAAAAAACTTAATGTAATGCAGAGTAAAGTAAAACGCTTGTCAAGTCACATTATTTAAAGGTGCAATGTGTAACTTTTAGGAGGATCTCTAGACAGAAATGCAATGTAATCTACATAACTATATTATTAGTGAAGTATAAACATCTTAAATAATGAACTGTATTGTTTTTATTACCTTACAATGAGAAGTTTTTATCTACATACACTGTGGGTCCCCTTGAAAGTCATTATTTCATGCCGCCATGTTTCTAGTAGTGTTGGGCCAATAAAGCTTGCAATGATTTCCGATTGATAAGGACTTCCTAAGGATCAAAAGCCGTAGTACACAAAAAATCTGTGCATAATACCGGGTATGTTATCCAGAATCGCCATCGGACAGGTATTATTATTGTGTATCAGCATTTATCGTCCCATCCCTTGTTTCTACAGTAGCCGTAAAGGGACAATTGCTCTATAGATCATGTTTCGTCACTACGTTGTCTCAGAAGATTACCTGTTTGTCATGTAGCAGCTATCGTAGGTTCTCTTTGCATTTCGAAATTGAGGTTGGTTGCAATTCACAATTTCACCATAGATGCCGCTAGAAAACCCACAGTGGACCTTTAATGGATAATGATGATAAATGATAACTCTCTCCAATTTACTGAATTATTAAAGGGGTCCTTGATCACGATTTCACTTTTTTTACTTCAGTTAGTGTGTAACGTTGCTGTTTGAGCATAAACAACATCTGCAAAGTTACAATATTCAAAGTTCAATGCAGATATTTGCTTTAACAAAAATGCCTAAAGAAGTTGGACTACAGTGAGCTTTTTTCTCAGTTAGTGACATCACAAACCCCCACATTTACACAAACCCTGCCCCAGAGAACACGCAACCAAGGTGGTAAAATCATGTTGGGCTGCTTTTTTGTTGTAGGAACGATGAAAACAAATGACACTGCTGTGTGGCGCCATAAACACAATCAAACCTTCAAAAGCAGCAGGTAAAGATGGTAACATTTCTCCAATTTGGACAATTTGGAAGTATAAGCTGGAAGTATAGTTTACTTTTCTACTAAAGCACAGCCTCGCAAAGCATACTTCATTTGACTCGAATGTGTACATAGAAAGTGTACGCATGCAATACATCTCCTGGCCTACAGAGGTCCATAAAGAGCAGTTAAGTGGGGTGATGTCATGAGTTAAAGCCATAGACTGTAAAAAATATGGACGCAGTGTCTGTGATGTCACCATGCATCACTTGCAAATAACCGAAAATTGGTAAAGAGCCAGGATGTGGGTGAAGCTGAGGTGGCTGGTTGCTGAAGCCACGCCCACCTAGCTCGATTCTAGTGACAGCAGTGGCAGTTCACCTGTCACTCAAGTGGACACGCCCTTAATTATGTAGAACTTTAAGGCTTAATATCATTTAAACGGATGAGAAAACATTCACCCCACTTACAGTTGTCATGAAAGGGAAAATTAGCTATACAGATTTTTTGTAAACATATTACTTCTGCTGTAAAGTTGGGCATTTTAACATGGAGGTCTATGGGAATTTTCTCTCTTTTGGAGCCAGCCTCTAGCGGCCAGTCGATGAATTGCAGTTTAAGTCACTTCCGTATTGGCTTCATCAGGTTAACAGCACAGTAAAAGTTCGTCAATATTAAAAATGATTTAAAACTTTAGGTAGAAGCTGTCTTTCAATGATGACCCAATGATGGTGTGATGGGTGGGTGAAAATGACTGTCACCGTGGCGATAAGTAGATGTCACTCGCCGCTGAGTAAAATCCATGAGAGGGGAAATTTATATGCATCCCATTTACAGGCACGATCCCTGATCAATTCAGTCCGAGTCCAAAAAACAAGCAGAGTTTAAGAGCCGAGCTGAAGTCTGATAGATCTCTGACATCCTTCATCAGTTTAAATGTCAAGCAAGCAATAAAACGCTGGGCTGAACAGCAATGAATTGCTCTGATTTGGTACAGCCCGTCAAACTCAGAACACACACACACACACACATACACACAGATAACATTTTCCTGCCAACAATCACCAGTCTGTCTCTTCCTGTCTGTCTCAGTCCAGATCAATAGAAGTGGAGAGCTGCATTAAGTTGCTAGATTAAAGCATTACTCCTCTGTAATAAAGCTTTATTGATCGACGACTCGGTGATCAAATCCAAGCACACTTCCCTCTGCCCATCTACACCAACACTCGGCCCACTTCTGCATTTGCTTAAAACTACATGATCTAAATCAAGCAAGATATTTTTACTGAAAAGAGAGACAAATTTCACAACACCCAACACATCTACTGAAAGATTGCTCTTGACTTAACCAAGAGCTGTCAAACTCATATCATGCAGCAGTCTGAAACGAGCCCTCTTTCATTTTATGCGGGCAATTTGTCTTTTTGTTACATACAGAGGCCACATGCACTTGTCACCAGAAGCCACTCTAGTCTTTAGACTAAAGTGCTGTGTGAATGAGGTTTATACAGTATCTAACCCGATCTACCACTTTAATACTCACAAGGAAACCAAAGTAAGCAATATTATATAAACGACACAATCAATGTTTAATATATCACCCAACCCTACTGTGAAGAAAAGACTTCATGTATTGTATGTTTAACATTTACATCCCTGTCTAGTGTGCACTTTTAAGCATCCCCTTGTGCTATTTTTAAGACGACAGCAATGCCATTGACTTGAAGAACAAATGTTATTGTTACCAGTGAATCGCTGCTTTGTGTCAATGTGCAATGCATTACCGTCTCTGAGTGGTGACACACACACATTTACATAAAGGTTGTGGTTATAAAGCATTACATCTCCAGCCTCACCACAGTCCAAGAGCACAAATCAATGGTAATCTCATTCACAATGACTTCTCAATGGCACAGCAACCTGATGAATAGATGAATCGATTTGCTGTTGTTCTGCCACTCCACGCAAGTGAAAACACACACAGGCTCTTTTGAAATCGGTCTGCATTAGAGGAAAATGAATGTGGAGTGTAAAGGTGCATTAGATGTTTGTGCTGCATTTAACCACAGGCATCACTGTTCTGTGCTAAACACGTGTTTCAAAAGAAAAACATCAGTGTACGTTTGTTTCAACTAAAACGTGCAAATATACGATATGCGGATTTTCAGAAAACGCACAAATAAATCTGAAACAATACACACATAAAGTTGTGGCCACAAGGAAAATGTGTACAATATTTCCTTTTAAGAGTGCAGTGTGTAATTTTTAGAAGGATCTCTTGACAAAACTATATTATCAGGGGTGTATAAAGACCTTTTTATATTGAACTATTATGTTTTTATTACCTTAGAATGAGACGTTTTTATCTACATACACCGCAGGTCCCCTTACATGGAAGTCGCCATTTTGTGCCGCCATGTTTCTACAGAAGCCCCTAACGGACAAACTTTTTTTACTAAGTTGTCTTCGATGATAACATGTTATTCCGGTGGCGGCTACCATAGCTTCTCTATGCGTTTCAAAAGCGAGGGTTGAGCAGTGGACTGAGCCGTTGGGTGCAATTCGCAATCTCACCACTAGATGCTGCTAAAATGTACACACTGTACCTTTAAGTTTCCTTTAGGTTAAATTAAATCATCAAAATGTGTGGTGTATGGAACTACATAAACAAAACACTGAACATTTAAGGTATTTATTGGGGAATCTGGGTTTTATACGAATATACAAAAACATTATGTATACATAATGAAGCATATATTGAGTACAATTTTATCTTTTATTAATCTGTTATTAATATAAATTTTGATCCTAGTAATATTTTGTGGTCGTTGTCCATGGCTATATCTTTATAAATTTGATGTACCGTATTTTACGGACTATAAGTCACACTTTTTTTCATAGTTTGGCTATTCCTGCGACTTATAGTCAGGTGCGCCTTATATGTCAAAATTAATTCATACTGACTACACTCTAAAAACAAACGGTGCTATATAGCACCAAAAGTGGTTCTTTGCTCGTAATCATAGAAGAACCGTTTTTAGTGCCATATAGCACCGGTGAAGCACCAGTGAAGCACCTGTGTAGAACCAAAAAGGGGCCATATAGCACCACTATGGCACCAGATATGGTTCTACATAGCACTATGTGGTTCTACACAGGTGCCTTACAGGTGCTTCACTGGTGCTATATGGCACTGGAAGCGGTTCTTCTATGATTACGAGCAAAGAACCACTTTTGGTGCTATATAGCACCGTTTGTTTTTAGAGTGTAACATGAACCAAAAAAACTAGGGCTGGGACTTTAACAAAAGTTTTTACACAAAAAATAACGCGTTAAACATTTTTAACGCATTTTAATCACACTTCTTTTTGCACCGCGGAACATTTCTCATTGGATGAGTTTCTGCGGACCGATTATACTGGAGCACCAACTAGCGTTCATGACTTCAGACAACAACCAAACACATTGAACATGAACGAAGAAGCTGATGAGATCGCTTTGGTTGGCCCCGTGGATGGGAATTTTTTAAATAAAAAAGAACGGATGGAAGCGTCGATAAGAGCATGGTTGTTTGTAAGCTATGCAACAAGGAATTCACATATCACCGCAGCACATCGAGCCTCAAGTATCATCTCAATGCAAAACATGTAGCAGCTAGAGTGGACGTTAGCCCGACTCCAAGTACAACGACTTGGTTGAACAAAAATAAACAGTATTTTGTTGCTTAAGCTTATGTATTCAGTCATTATTCATGGTATACTAAAAATCCATGTGAAAAAATAATTTCTCAATGTTCTCAGGTCAAATATTTATATGTGATTAAAATGTGATTAATTTCGATTAATTAATTACAAAGCCTCTAATTAATTAGTTTAATTTTTTTAATCGAGTCCCGGCCCTAAAAAACATTACCATCTACAGCCATGAGAGGGCGCTATATGTTGCTCGTGTAGCCTACCCCTGAAAAAAACTGTTACTACTGAAACATTAAAGGAACAGTATGTAAGAAATTTATATCAATTTATCATAAAATGGCCCTGATATGTCACTAGACATTAAGAAATCATTTTCATGTCAAATACTTATATCACTGACAACAGTGATCTGGCCAGTATATTGTCATTTAAAAAGTGGAGTTGCAGCCCTCAACTGATGTTTATGTTGTCATTTTGTGTATTGGCCACCAGTTGTGTGACTGCTGTACCAGTTTTTGCCACAAGTTTTGTGATTGCAATACCAGTTTTGGCCACAATCCTACATACTGTTCCTTTAAGTTGAAGACAACGGAGAAAGACTTAACAAACAAAATGCCCCCAAAAAGAATAATAATTTTAGAAATAAATGTGACTTTTGGTGCGCACCCGGGTTCGATTGACATCAAAGTTCGCTACATTTGGATGATGTGAACGCTGTCTTCCGAACTTGGGTGCGCACCTGCGAAACGTACTCGAGTCCGCTTAAAAAGGGTGGTTCATGTGAACTCCAGATCGGTTCGCTGCTGATGTGAGCGCAATCGTACCAAATCGCAGAAGTGAACCGCTGTTAATTACGTATTATATGGAATGTCCCACCAAATCAGACGTGTGTGTTTGTGTGCGTGCACTTACTTTGAAAACAAAATGCATAGAATGCTTGCTTGACTTTTGTTCTTATTTTTTTTAAACCTTTGGTTTTGTTTTCAAATAAATAATACAGAAACACACTTGCGTCTGTCTGCCCCAAACATAGTAAAGTTGTTTCGATGACAACGGGCTGTCCGCCGACATAAATTTTTGCTGAGGCATTCAGAAATCATCTCTCTGCTTGCAGTTCAACAATCACGCTTGTCGTCTTCTCGTTTACAGCAGTTGCCAAGCAACATGAGAACGCGCTGGCTGCATCTTGATGATGCAAGCGTACCGCGGTTCGGATGCAAACATGATATGTGAACACAGTCCATGGGGGGCATGGGTAGGGGGGAGCAATCGAACTCGGGTTCGGACCAGGCAATCGTATCAAATGTGAAACCGTCCTTATAGTCCAGTGTGACTATATGTGTTTTTTTTCCTCTTCATGATGCTTTTTTTGACTGATGCGACTTATATTCCAAAGCGACTAATCTGGAAAATACGGTATGTGAAAATTCTTCAATTATTCTCAACTCCAAACACACCAATGCAACACGCAATAACTTTGTATTTGTTAACAATTAGTAAATGCATTAGGTAACATTAACGAACAAGTGAAACGTTACTTCTACAGCCTTCTCAGTTCAAGTTAATTTCAGCATTTACTAATACATTTATAAAATCAAACGTTGTAACCGTTAATATTAATTAATGCACCATGAACTAACATAAATAACTGTACTGACAGTAACTAAAAGTAAATAAGGAATAATTGACAACAGGCCATTGAATGATAAGAAAATAATGCACATTCAAGGTGGTAATCCTATTTAAGACATTTGACAGGTTAGGTGTGTGGTTTACAGAAAAATTATCAACACCTATGGAACATTTCTCAGCCAATCAGAATACAGCATTCAACAGACCCATGGTATAACAAAATTAATACAGGTTGAAAAACTATATTGTCCATTGTTGGTTTATTAATGCATACGGTTTACTAATACAACCTTATTGTAAAGTTGTACCAAATATTTCAAGATTCGAAGTTCTAGGTTGGACAAAAATTTGTATGTCAGGATTTGCTAATCAGGTTAGTGTGGATTACATTTTGAGCGGATATTCATTCTGATACTTATTCTTGGTCCATAAATAAATAATCAGTTTTATTAATAATAAATAAATATGAATTCATTTATAATAAAAATGACTATTAAGTCATATAGTTCATTAGCCTAACTGTAGTCTGTTTATTGTTGACATCAATGTAACGATCAAAGATCATATCATAAATAAATGATTGATGCATTAATATTGAATTCACTCATGTGCAATCTTAAAATCAGCTATTACAACAGATTTTAAAGTGGCTCATGCAGTCAGGGCTGGAATCTTTCCCTTTCAAAACAAACCAGCAGAAACCTAACCCTAACTAACAATGGCTATGTTTACATGCACAAAATTGGTTACGACAGTAGAGTTTACATGTACCCTAAACATTGCAATCTAATTAAAATGTTGGTTTACATGTACATTCTAGATAATCTGAACCAAACGTCTTCGCAAGTGCACAGCCAGGGTTGCCAGATTTGCATAACAAAACTAACCCAATGGACATTCAAAACTAACCCGAAAGCATACCAATGACTATTCACAACACAAATACCAATAACTAATAGGGGTGGGACAAAAAATCGATTCTTAGATGAATCGCGATTCGGACGTGGGCCGATTCTGAATCGATTCACAAATGTCAAGAATCGATTCTTTTATGTTATTTTACAAAATAATAACGTGACGTTATCAGAACCAAAAGGCGGAACTCAACTGGGGGAGTGGTGATGCACACGGACAACGTAAGAGAGCGCGCACTGCATGAGCACATAGCGGAGATTACAAGAGCAGAAGAGAAAGAACACTTTAAATGCTTGTATGACTATACTGCATATATCTCTATTCTTTTTGAGGAGTTTTTAAAAAATCCTTGAGTACATGTCGAGTACTCCTTAAAATAGCGGAGATGCGGTTTATTGAAACAAACTCGAGAAAATTACAACAGTATCAGAAGCATACAAATCAGCGCTACGCTGCCTCTCTCCCTCTCTCGTTTGCTCGCTCACACACAGACACCGTGCGCGTCTCTCCTGCGTGAGACAAGAATGCGCATCCTTGTTAATTGTGGAAGTTAAAAACGACTGAGCTGCAGTGGCCTGGCAAAACACATTTGAGACATAAGGCGCAGCAACTCAAAAAGACCTGCGTGTTTCACAATTACTCTAAAAGACCATAATGACAATTTCGCGTGATCTACCGGCATTGCCTTTGCAATCGACGTATTGGACACCCCTGCCCAAAACCATCCGCTGACTGTTTAGATATAACATGAATATACTTCTGTAAAAATATGCACATAGTTTGTTATTCAGTCACTGGGTGCGCTGCATTATATAAATACAGTAATACTGCCAATCACTGTTTATAATGATGATGATTAGACGCTTAACGTTAGTCAGTTCTTGGAAGTTAATTCCGGTTAACATATAGAATTAATATGTCACGTTTACTACGTGACATTAATATGTGACGTAAAAATTACAATTTTTACTGGTTTTAATGTCTTACAACAGAAACAGGACATATATGTATATAAGAATGACATTATTTATCTCTTAGTTGCATTAAAGTACAGTATATGACAGTTCAGAGACTAGTAGCAAAAGCGCAAACATTAACCTGGCTTTGAGAGCAAATGTGACGTAATGACGTCGCAGATATGCAAATTAGTACGTCAAGAATCCATTCTGAATCGAATCGGGACCCCAAGACTCGATTCTGAATCGATTCATGAGGGTCCAAGCGATTCCCACCCCTAATAACTAATTAACTACATACTAACGTAAATAAAAACGTAAATAAGACGTAAATATAAGACGTGAACTTAAGCACAATTAATTCTTCTGCGCATGTGGCTTGACATTTTTTAGGGTAAAATTGGACTTCCATTAGAAATTTAATGATAAATAAATACTGTGCAAGTGTGTTTGAGATTGAAAAGCAAAGATGATCTTCAGACGAGAAACACGAGTTCAAATCTATTAGCCATTTTCTTCCTCCTCATTTTCCGTCTACTCTCCGTACAGTCTCTTTTAATAAAAAAAACCCTAAAAAATAAATGGAGTAATTTTTGTCTGCTTTTCTCTAACCCACCCATCATTTAGCTTTCAGCTCTCATGTGGCTCCAATAGTGATACTTCACCTCAAAACCATCTGAAGATGACTTCAAAACCACAAAATCATCCCTGTCCACTTCTGAGAGCTGTGTGTGCGTAAATGAGGGTTTATAGTGCAAACACTTGATCACAAAGGCAATTAGTCTTCCAGTCAACATAATGGAGCACTAAAAGAGAAAAAGGGAAGAGACAGCATTTCATTTAATTGCTACAAATTGAAGGGTCAGGAGATGTGAAGGGTTGTTTATTAAAGTGGCAGAGTTTTGCAGTGGACGTTCGAGCAGAAATTGAAAAGCGGCTCACTGAAGATGGCCTTCTTGTCTCAAATACACAAATTGAAAACATTGTTGCGTTTGGCTCACCGTCAGGATCGGCCTTCTTCGCGTGACCCTCGTACATTTTATCGACAGCATTCCTCCGACATATTTGCCCAACACAAAGACTGTCTGCCCACATACTTCCCATAATTGTATTTCTCCAGGAGCCACACGTGTCTCGCTCGGTGTAATCATGGGTAAAGATCCAATACTGGTTAGCTTTAATTACGCTTTTAAACCGTGAGTGAGACTCCCTGTGGGCAGGAGGGAAACAGAACCGGGGGAACTGGAGAGAGGTTTGTAATGGGCCACGGTTCATAAATTTCAAGACGATCGATGTGGCAGCCTGCTAATGGTGCGTACATTAGCTAAGAAACAAACACTTACGCTCACGTTCAGCAGATACAGGCCTATCGAAAGTCTAGATTTCTTCAAAATATCATTGGCAACCTCGGTTTGGCTTGTAAACAGTTGTTCATGAAACATACTCTTCAGAAACGACCAATGTATGGACTAAGTATCTCAATACTAATGTATTGTTGAAACAACATCCGGCTTCCTTTCAAAGGTGGACAGACGACCAGAACAGTGTGTTGTATATTGCTGGTCTACGTCTACTGGTTAAAGGAATAGTCTACTCATTTTCAATATTAAAATATGTTATTACCTTAATTAAGAACTGTTGATACATCCCTCTATCATCTGTGTGCGTGCACGTAAGCGCTGGAGCGCGCTGCGACGCTTCGATAGCATTTACCTTAGCCCCATTCACTCAATGGCACCATCCAGAGACAAAGCCAGAAGTGACCAAACACATCAACGTTCCTCCCATCCAAGACGAGTAGTTACACGAGCAAGTTTGGTGGCACAAAACAAAACGTATCGCCCCTCTAAGCGGACCCAAAAGAGGAGCTACATTTTATGGCGCAACAGCACCCCTGGGAGCACTTCGACTCGGCGCAGTAACACCCTCCCTCTCCCATTATGAGAGTGAGAAGGGGAGCGGACTTTTCAGGCGAGTCGAAGTACTCCCAAAAGTGCTGTTACGCCATAAAATATAGTTCCTCTTTTTAATCTGCTTAGAAAAGCGCTACGTTTTATTTTGTACCACCAAACTTGCTCGTATAACTAGTCGTCTTAAATATGAAAAACGTTGATGTGTTTGGTCACTTCTAACTTTATCTCTAAATGGTACCATTGAATGAATGGGGCTAAGCTAAATGCTATCGAAGCGTCGCAGTGCGCTCCAGCGCTTACGTGCACGCACACAGATGATAGAGGGATGTATCAACAATTCTTAGTTAAGGTAATAACATATTTTAATATTGAAAATGAGTAGACTATTCCTTTAAGCTGCCCAGCCAGCAATAGCCATCACTTCATCGTCTAGATTAACTGTAGACTCAATATAGTCCGGCTATGAGTAACCCACTTCAACACTCTAAACCTGGCTGGGTTATTGGAAAAATAATGGGAAAATATTGGACAGAACACACCGCTGGGTTAAAAAATTGACCCAATTCTGAGTTGTTTTAACCCAACTTCTAGGTATTATACCCCATGGTTGCATAACATCAACCCAACATTGGGTCAGTTTTAACCCAGCAGGTGTGTTCTGTCCAATATTTACTGATTATGGGTTAAAAATAACCCAGCCAGTTTTAGAGTAAAGCCAAAATTAACTTAATTTGGTCTTTTTTACCACAAAACTTGTGAGATGTCTGATATTCCATCATGTAAGCAAATCCTAACGAAAAGACCAGCTTGACCAGGTAAAAAGTGGCCAAAACCCCACTAAAACTAGCTTGTTACACCAGCTCAATCCACGCTTCATTTTAGCTGGTTAAGCTGGTGTAACAAGCTGGTTTTAGTGGCGTTTTGGCTACTTTTTTAGCTGGTCAAGCTGGTCTAAGCTTGACCAGGCTGGGAGGCCAGCTTAACCAGTTTTGCCAGGTCCAGCTACTTTCTTTAAACTAGCTACTTTCATCTTAACCTGCTAAGACCAGCCAAACAGCTCAGCCTGGTCAGGCTGGTGTCCAGCTAAAAAGTGTCCAAACCCTCTCTAAAACCAGCCTGCTACATCTGCTTAGGCTGGTTTAAGCTGGTCTTTTCAGTAGGGAAGTCAACAGTGATTACAAGGTGTTTGGTTTCATTAATAGATTTTTTAATTTCATTTATTTTTGGCCAATAGCAAGCCACATTATGTCTTGTTTTAGTCTAGGACATCTGGGCTGTGTTTGTACTGCTATTAAAGGAGCATTTCACCCATAGAAACATTAATCTTTATTGAAAGTGAGTCTTATTTGTAGTTGAAATGTAACATACATTTTGAATTTGGTGCCTATTTGACCAAGAAAAGGGGTGTTTGTAGTCTCACCCCCTCAACAAAGACATTGCACTTCCTTCTTTCAATGATGCAAAATGATGATTTTTACATGATTGAAAGAAGGAAGTGCAACACTGAAATCTGTATTTCTCCTGTCTCAGTGGCAACTGAGGAAATGATGCACGGCCATTCAAAAACATGACTGAGGTTCTAACTATACAAAGCTTAATGCAAAATGGGTGAAGTGTCCCTTTAAGGCTGCTCAATTATAGGAAAAATCATTATCTCGATTATTTAACACGATTAGTCGCCGCAATTCAGCTGATTCACTCACGCTGATCATGACATGGTTTACCTCGATTAAAAGTTTTTTTTTATCGTTTGAATCAAAAATCGAAATAATCGAAAAAAGTATTAATTGCACAGCCCTAACTGTGCATTCAGACCGCCACCGGCAAGAGCAGCGGCGCGGTGTGTCATGTACATTGTGAGCGTCGAGGAGAGTTGAAATCAGCTCAACTTTATGGTAATGAGATATGACGCGGTTTGGCGGCAACCAATCGGAAGGCGGAAATGTTCGGTGGCAACCAATCGGAAGGCGGAAACCTCTGCCTGAGAGGAGTTCAGAGAATGCATTCGAGCGTCAGAACGTCCACTACACCTTTTCTTTAGCGTCGTTGGCAGGGCAGCCAGAGCTTTTATTGACGGTCTAGCCGGTGGCGGTGTGAATGCACAGTAACAGCTATTAGACATCTCTAATGATAATCTTTGCTGGGTGTGCGGTCAAGATTTTTTTTATCTGTATCTATGTAAAGCGTGCCTGTGTGACTAAGAATAAAGTTTCATCACTCAGACCACCATGAGAACATGTGAGGAACCAATCATCTGTAACATCTGAGTCTGATCTCACCCTAACCTTTTAATATCACACCGATGTTCCACTTAAATCAAGCTTACAGCAGCTTTTATCAGCAGCCTTCACACTTTCAGCTCATGGTTTGGTTTCTGCATTTATTTAGTAGAGGACCATCATCCGTGCACACGAGTTCAATATAATCTACCGAATCATCCTCTCATCTCCTGAATCGGTGTGTAAACACCTGTAATGATCTCAAAGCCTTAAAACCACAATGACTCAGGGGATGAATACATAACCAACCAACACCATCTGCCCATTACTGCAGTCCAATTGACCCATCAGAAACGCTGGTCTGATCCTCACACCTGCTGCTGGACGCCACTCTGCTTCTCATATGTTTCAACAGAGAACTCAATAATCTCTTAAACCCTGATAAGGTTTGCCAAAAGATACCAAAAGTCAAGCAATTTTTTATAAAGTTAAATGTTTTTATGTTTTCGTTAAAGGAACAATACGTAAGAAATTTATAATAATTAATCATAAAATAGCTCTGATATGTCACTAGACATTAAGAAATCATTTTCATTTCAAATTCGTATATCACTGACAGTGATCTGGACAGGATATTGTCATTAAAAAAGTGGAGTTGCAGCCGTCAACTGATGATTATGTTGTAATGTTGTGTATTGGCCACCAGTTGTGTGATTGCAGTACCAGTTTTAGCCATAAGTTTTGAGAATGCAATACCAGTTTTGGCCACAATCCTACATACTGTTTCTTTAAATTTCATTTGCTATGCATACCACATTCATTTAATAGCTCGTTTAATATCGCGTTACTCGCTCTAGATTACTCGCGGAATTTTAACTGAATTTTTCGCTCGAGTTTTCAACTTGGGCAAAGACACGTGTGAGGCGAATAGCGCGTGTTTTTGTGACAAACGCTCCGCCCATATCTCGTCATTCGCATCGGCCCACGCGAGGACGCGTCTGATCGCGTCTTTGCATTGACTTTGTATGTAATCTATGTCATCAATGTCACTTCTTACTCTGCGGTCCAATCACAGTGGAGGAGGGCGGGACAAATATAACAACAAACAACAGGCAAAACAACGAGTGATAAACAAAGCAGTAGTATCATATCATGCTGCACATTTACATGTAAAATAACGAGCATGTGCGCACAAAACGCGATATGTAAATGACCACATACACTGTTCTGTATGTCAACAAAAACCAAAACATGGCTGGGTATATGATGGCATTACTTGATATTTGTGTGAACTCGCATTGTGAGCTATGAATGAGCAAAATCTGAGCAATAACTTAATGCTCTGAGAAAGGGGGGTTATAAAGTGAAGCCAAATACATATTGCCACAGTATAAAATCCTAATGACTTATAAACTCAGTAATGCTATTCTCTTAAAGCAGCTTGCTCTTGAATATCATTTCTGCGTCTCTGTGGCTTTCTCTCCATCTGTCTGCCTCTCGTCTGTCGGACTATCAGAGTGTGAAGAGCCAGATTAGTTTAAGCTTTTTCCATCATCATATGTTTTCTACTGTCAGGCCTAAAATCTCCCTCCCGCCAGGAATCACACAAGGCCCTTATGTGTTACCAGGCAACCAGGAACAGCCCATAATCTTTGTTTTTTACAAATAAACATGGAAAAGAGGGAGATTAGGTAAAGTATCCTGACACAAACACACGGGACATCTCAAACATGAGATCAACAGTCACTTCAGTCCTCATACAGATGACACATCCACTACCCATATTCCCCTAACCCCAACCATCACAAACGGAAATCTGTGCCATCGTGCACATGTGTTAACTAGCCACTGATGCTCGAATGGAATTAAGCATAAATAAATAAATAAAAATGTCTGACTTATAGATGTCTCTGAATATTTTACTAGAGCTGTAATCTAAAAGCTATAAGCAAACATTCATTAAACCCGTTGATTAATTTCCTCCAGACTGATCAAAAGAGGGCAGTTTGTTTAATGTTAATTTAATCCTGAGAATCAGACAAACTCTAAAGAGACATGAAATATTTTATTCAATGCAGTAAATGTAAACTAGATCTGCACAGGTGTGAGACATACACACACAACCCTCAGTCGATTATGTTTCACCTCTTATCCCTGCGCTGACAAGCACTAATAAATCACTTCTTCAGTCGCGGCGGACACCAGAAAGGAAGGTGGGGGGATGATAATCATAAAAAAACGAGCGTGTCGTTTCCTCTGTGCCTCCCTGAGGGGAAAAAACTAATTCACACTGTTCCCGTGAGGAAAATGAAACGGCGAACGTGTCATGACAGCATCGTATCAATTACCCATAAAGCAACGGGGCAATCTCACAACCCCACAACTATCGGCACCACATAAAAATTTTCAATTAAGCGTCTCTTCCGAACCTCCATCTGAACATGTGCATAACTTTACCCATAGTTTTTTTATTTATTCTGAATTGGGTGCAATTGAAAACACGTCCTGACATAGACACAAAGAAAGAGAGAGAGAGATAGAGAGAGCTGCATTACTATCAAAAAATGAAACAAGATAGCAAATAACAGATGGAGATATTGTTGAGACAAAGCGATAAATTCATTACATAATGTATCGCTCATCTATGAGCTGTCATCTGCGCACTGTTTGCATATTACATGATTAATTTTGTGTAGTCTACAGAAATGGAAGAGCAAAAGTACTTTTAGTATGGTGTGCGTTACTCTTACATTATGCACTACATTACCATAGAAATTCAATAGCTGTGTTTCAAAACTTCGTAAAGCATCGTAAAACCTAATCGAGCTAGAAAGCATTTTAGGATATTCTCCATACACAATAAAATGCAGAAAACAACATTGCTGCCTTTTACGATACCTCGTTTTATGCCAGATAGCACCAAAAATGATTGTGAGACATTGCTAAATGTAGCAGATAGAGCCACCTTTTAGTTAGAAAAAGTATTTTTAATAAATATATAATTTGTATGTTTAATCTTAAGCATACATGTGTATGAGCCAGACTTGTATGAAAAGACAATCTTTTATTTGAGCTAAAGAAGAAACACTTATGAAATTGTATTCATGATGCTTATAAAACTTAAAGGGATGGTTCACCCAAAAATGAAAATAATGTCATTAAAGGCGGAGTCCACGATGTTTGAAAAAGGGTTTGGAAAAGGAGACGGGCCGACAACCAAAACACACTTATAGCCAATCAAATCAAATCAAATGCCGGGTTGCGTATGTGTGGGGCGGGTCTATCAACAGAAGGTCCAAATTCTATTGGGGTAGGGGCGTGTTTGTTTAGGTGATTTCAAATATCAACATTGGCTTTCAAACATCATGGACTCCGCCTTTAATGACTCACTCTCATGCCGTTCCAACTCAAAAGACCTCCGTTCATCTTCTGAACACAGTTTAGGATGTTTTATATTTAGTCCCAGAGCTTGTTGACCCCTTATTGAAAATCACAGTACGCTAAAGTCACGTGACTGCAGTGATGCGGATGACATGTTATCCTCAGACATGTATGCAAAGTTTTTTTCCAAACTTACAGCGTGCGTCTGCCTCAGACTGTAAACAAAGCCCGGGCACAAAAAAACCCAGCTGGGGCGCACCAGATAACACGTCATCCGCGTCCAGTGATGGGAGTAACGCGTTACAAAATCCACTACTCCACTACTTTTAGCAGTAACGAGCATGTAACGAAGTATTTTTTTAAATCAAGTAACGCAATTACAATTACTGAAATTTAAATGAGTTCGTTACTCGCGTTACTCTATTTTGTAAAAAAAATAGACAAGACATATCTGACGTCGCAGGACCGTAGTTGGTGGCGCAATGAATCATTACACTTCATCATAGCTGACAGTGCATTTAGAATGAACATGAAAAATCTAATTTGTTTAAAAATTGTGCGCAAGTCATAATCCATCCGGACTCATGTTTGTAAATTATCTTCACCAAGCAATCGCAGTATGACATCAACTTGCATACGTAGTCCACAAAGGTAATAAATCTGAGAAATGTTCATATATTCTTAGATGTTTACATCGGCTTCATGGAAGAGAACGATCCGCGATTGTTGTTTCCACTAAAATATTCACACTGCGCTGTACACCCGTGTTAAAACTCCATAGTATGTGTGAGCTCGCTTTTAGTTTTAGTTTCAGTCTTTCCATATCCGAAAAAACAATCCACTCGCTCTGTGTCCGTCCGACAAAACAATCCACGTAGCCTACTCCGTTTTCTGATTAAATATTTTCCTTTAATCCTGTGTATCATTTAAATCCAACAGAAAACAAACAATATATGACCAAAGAGCACAGTCCCTTCCGCGAGCTTCACAAGCTGTGTTCCAATTCAAGGGCTGCACCCTACTAAGCATGCCATAAAAGGTGAGCACTCGGTCTTTCAAGGCGCTCAGAAGTTCGCGAAGAGAACTGAAATGAGACGGTCTAACCTTCGGAGGACCCATAATTTGCCTCACCTGCTGCATGCGCATCGCGCCTGTCAGCCGGACACAGCGGAGACGTTTCTAACTTATTAAAATAAATATGAAATCAGAAAAATTATCATTTATTTTAGAAAATATGACATGTTGACACCAATTGTCTCCAAATTTTTAAAGAGACACTACACAATTTTAACACATTATATATTTTTTTAAACATGCAGAATATTTGTCTAAATGGTCTAAATGATATACATAAATAAACTAAGTTTACATATTAAGATAATATCTAACAAAAATATTCAAAGGTTGAATCTAAAGCAAAATAGGCTCCTACAGTATGTGATATATTAGAGTCTTACGTGTAAAATAGCCCATCCATATTATTTTATTGTTTGACTGTTCAGTACTGTTCATATATACATTTAAAAAGCAGACATAAAAGTAACTTAAAAGTTACTTTTCTAAGTAACTAATTACTTATGCTATACAGTAACTGGTGGAGTAATTCAGTTACTTTTAAAAGAAGTAACTAGTAACTGTAACTAATTACTAATTTTCAGTAACTTGCCCAACACTGTCCGCGTCACTGCAGTCACGTGACTTTAGTCTCGCGCATGCGCTTCACAACAGACACGAAAGAGAAGACAATGCTGAATAAAGTCGGAAAAAAAATCTTTTTGTACCAAAATGTGTTTTCGAAGCCTTAACGAATTCTAACTGACCCACTAACGTCACATGAACTACTTTGATGATGTTTTTATTACCTGTCTTATATATTTCTGTTTTATACCGTACATATATTTTCAATGAAGGGTCAGAAAGTTCTTGGACTAAATATAAAACATCTTAAACTGTGTTCCGAAGATGAACGGAGGTCTTACGAGTTTGGAACGACACGAGGGTGAGTCATTAATGACATTATTTTCATTTTTGGGTTTAATCCTGATATAAAAACTGTCCAAGATGACCAATGAGTTAACTAACTTGACTTAAGGGGCTTTGATAGCAGCACATCTGGTATAGCAACATGTTAATGTTAAGTCTCCTCTGCACTTCATGTAAGGAGAGATGTTAAGGAGGTATACAGATCCGTCATTTATTATCATTTCTATTAACTTAAGATGCTGCTGTGAAAGGAGGCTGTAGACAGCAGCCAGTTTTCTAGGTTTAGGAAGAGAGTTTATATGTGAAAAGAGTCATTCAGCATTTAATGGCTTTTCTTCACACGACATGAGCAGAGCTCATAACATTAACTTGTGGAAATAAAGCATTGGATGTAAGCAGGGCTGCTCAGAGATGTGAAGTCTCAGTATAATGAGCTAAGAGGAGCGTTAAAGGTTGGAAAGCTCTTATTCACGCATTAGTGCCTTCACAGTGAGCCGTATGAAGATGATGGGAGGAAATTAACCACTCGCACACTTATATACAAACATACACACAGAGTTAATGGGAAACTTTAACCATGTCACATTCTGACTGGTCTCTCATTAGCTGTTTATATACCCACATATACACTCTCTCTCGCTCTCTCTTCGGGGAGAAATATTTTATGTTTGTGTGCAAACCAGTGGCAACATTTCATCATATTTCTGCTCTTGCACCGCAAAATGCTCATTGGGGCTATATACATTTACATGTCAAGATTTTTCTTTATTATTTTTAAATAAAAACTGTACTGTAGTGTTTCCTGTAGCTCAACTGGTGGATTATTGTGTTAGCAACAGTTAGCAGTGGGTTCAATTTCCTGAGAACACACATATGGAATTTTTCCATTGTGTGGCACGACGCGGTTCGCTCGCTTTGCTTTCCCACCGCAGTTTAGAGCCGCTTCAAAGTGGGTGGGATTATAGACTTATCGCCACATCTACAGCCGTAACATCATCGTAAATGCGATACAAACACAGGAGCAATGGAGTGACAATTCTCTCAGTGATCTGCAGCATTACATGACACATTTTTGTATTGGTACGACTTGCCTGAAACCTCTATCGAGGTGGTACTAAAAAAGCACCAGGTACTGTACACAGTGGACCCCCCCATACCGAGCTGAACTATGAAAAAACACCAATACTGATAAAAAAATGTATAGCTTGACTGCACTGTAAGTTGCTCTTGATAAAAGCATATGCCAAATGTGTAAATTTAAATTGTACTATTAAAAATGATTAATTACTATGAATAATAATTACTATTAATTATTAATAAAAATAAAGGTCTATTGGTTTATGGACCTGAAACAAAAAAAAAGTTTTAGCAACTTATCTGGTGTTAGAAAAATCACAGGTTCAATTCCTAAAGATGAAAATACACTTTAAACATTTAAATTTTTAGTCATTTCAATTTGAGATTTTTTAAAATCTTTTCTAGTGATGAGTTGTCATACTTAATTCTAGTCCGAATTTCAGTCTGATACCGCTCCATTGGGCTATGATTATGAGGCGTGTCTCAACCAGGACAAAAAATTCCTCTGCACTCAATTGGATAGACCTACAACCAATCAGAGCATCCGAGTGTGTGACGTATGTTGAAATGGCGTCTCTCCTCTTTTGCAACCTGACCTGAACTGCAAGTTATTTCGCAACGAGACTAACCTTATGATTGTACGAAGTCTGATTTGGCGAACGTATATCGACAGCTACTATGTTTACAACATTTCATTCACATCACAACATTGTGCGTTATTTACTACGTCATACAGCCAGACTATCTCTTACCATTTGTAAGTTAGATGAACTTCATCCACGGGCTTCTGAGCTGACAACCATCGATAGTTATATCAATATTGTTGTGCGCACCGAGCCAGCTGATAAATGAAACTTTTGCCGAATCCCGTAGGAGGGACGGCAAAAACATCTTTCCTATCAACAAATGCCTTGATCGCGTTCTCTGTTCCTCTTTTAAAATCAATGCGCTGTTGATATCTTCTAGAACAGCCGTCTTTGTTGTAAACCGATTCAACACAATTTGATTGGTCCGAACAGTTTTTGTTCGAGCATAGTAGCGCCGCAAGGGAGCGACTCCAGACCGAACTTCCCGTCCTGAAATGTTGTGGGCGGGGCTAAGTTCGGATGGAACCCAGGCTAGTGATGAGTTGCTGTAACTTAAAGTGACACTTTGTAGTTTTTCAACCTTCATAATATATTTTCAAGACCCTTGTGATGGTACATCGACTTAAAATAGGTTGAATGACATGTCTACCATAGCCTGACGGGGTCTTTATTGCTTTTACTTGTACTTTTAAACTTGGGGTTTTGGGTAGTAACCCAAGCACAAAACAAAAAACTACAAAAATCTGCGTTACGGCATACGTCACTTTCTCCACTTCCTCAAATTCAGACGTGAGAGCTCAACTATTTATTTTCCTGATGTTTTTGTCATGGCTGAAGCAGCAACTAAGAAAAAGAAACCCAAGGTTTTGTAGGAGGAGACAAGAAAGAGAAAAGGGGAGAGTGACAGAATATAAAGAGGGACGAGGATCAATTATATTGGGCCAGCGTTCGCTCGCTGGCATGGACTAAAGAAGGAGGAGAGGTTTCTGACTGATGCTGACTTGGCCCCCATGCTTTTGTACTAGTAAGTAATGTTATAAAGCTTGCATATATAAGTCCTATCTGGCGCCCAAACACTATTTTTTTTACGTGAATTTTACTGGAGGCTACTTGGAGAGTTTAGAGAGAGACTTATATCACATGACATCTTGGTGCCGTGGTGGCGTCATGGACCTACGACACGGGCGATCCAGGTTCGATTCCCCTTTAAGGCAATATTTTTTTAAATATAAACTTTAACCGAACGATCATTGTTACAACTGTCTTGTAAACATGAGCTAAGCGATCTTTTGGCGTTTGAAAAAAATAAAACCCATGTAATTATATTATATGACACATGACATGCTGGAAGGCACACTTTGTGACCTAAAGAGTTGTCTTCATTTCCTTTGCGACAGTGCTGCGGCGCTTGTGGCCTCTAGGGGCGCTAGACGTGAAACATACATGTCTAGCACCTCCTAGTGGCCAAAAAGTTACATGGTGTGTGCCTTTAATAAATAAAGTTAAAATAACTTAAGCCAATTCAAATTTATTTTAGGAATTACAACTAGCAACCCCTCGCTAGTAAAAAATTATATTTTATTTAAAATAATAATAAAGTATATGGTCTCATGTTTGTCGCTATGATTCTCCATAATGCTTCATTGTTTTGTCTTAAAAGCCCCTATGATGTTGCTATAAAGAACGTTATTTTATGTATTTGGTGGTCGCGTGGTGGTTAATAATTCAAAAACATATTTTTCACATACTGTACGTTAGTGTTAGTCCTCTATGCCCCACCTTTCTGAAAGCGTAAATTTTGTACAAAGCTCATCGTTCTGAAAGACGCAGTGCACTCCATTTTGCCAGCTATCCAGTGCGTTTCCGAATACCTCAAGCGTCTGGTGGAAATGTGACGCCCCTTACTATATTTCGAAGATCGGCTTCCTACAGGAGTTAAACTCGTCTTTAATACATCAATACAAGCCCAAATATGATCCAGAAAATGCAAATGACCAAGGTGACCGATCAACTTTACCAGTGCGGCTTGAGCAGAACGTAATGGATTGGTAATGTAAGGATACTAAAATAAGCATGTCTGCATTTGTGATCGTAGAAACGACCAACAACAAGCGCTACTCCAAAACTTGTGTTTGAGTCATGGCTTAGTCAGGAGATTTTTTAAATATGAAAACATAGACTACTTACAGGCTGTGAATCAGAAGCAGGGGGAATTATGATAATGACCGTCGTGTCCACGTCAACCGGCCGAGGAAGTACACTGTTGCCTACAATCTGTGTGTTTGTAGTAGTCCAAAAGAAGTCCAACTCGCATCATCTCTTACTTTGGGATTTGTACCTTTGCATATCGTTAACTAATACACACTTACACACCAAAGGTTTCAGAGCCACACCAATAGGGGCTCTTTATAAAAACTTTCAGCGCTGTGTAAATCTACATCAGATTTCAGGCAGATTTAACTCTATATTGGAAATAAATTAACTTTAGTGGAAACGCTGTGCATTCATTTAGCACTGATAGCAAAACTATCAAGCTTTTCTCAAATCCATGGCTTTGGTGTCTTCAGATTTTTCTTTCTCCATGAGAGTCACATCAGTGTGATGAAGACTCGACTACTGTAGCAGCAGGAATGATATGTGCCGCTTATTAGCTTTTCTCTGATGGAGTAATATTTGGTCAGGACCCCTTTTTCATGTCATGTTTTATTCATTGGGTCGGGATGCGCGTGCGTTCTGGTTCTGGATTATGCTGGGATTTTATTGTGCGGGGAGATTGAAATTACTTCAGCATGTGGAAATGGGAATTGTGCTTTATGTGTTTTTATGCCTGAGGAAAGCACTGTCGAGACACGCAATAGAGATGAAAGACCGGTTAAAGGTAAGGCGGACCGGGTAACGGCACTCGAGCAGCGTGTTCATCCAACCGGCTTCTTAGAAATTCAAATGAGGCCTGCTGAGGACCTGATAAAACCTCAGAGCCAACACACACCTTAACCCTTCCACTCACACAGGATTATGGGTAATAAGGTCAGAGAATAAATGTTATTATACAAACACAAACCAACCTCAGCATACAGAGGCAAAAAAGTGAGTCAAACACAGTAACAAGACGACACCGACGGACTGTACAACAGAGCGACATGCGTGGACTGTGCATAAATATATGTGGAAAAAGACAGAGCTATTTTAAATATCACGCAGAGAGTGTTTCAAATGAAGTTCATCTACATGTTGATTTGAGTTTTATTCTGTATAACTAAACAGTGTGAAATATTGTTGGGAAACACACAGCGCTGTTTGTAATTCATGAGAAGTGTTTCCTCACACAGCAAGAAGAATTCAATTTTCCAGTGGCCTATGTGAAGTCCAGATACATTATTATTGTCCTGTATTGTTTCTGTCATCTTGAAAAACAAGTTATCTTTGGCAAAACAACTTTTTAAAATAAAAAGAAAAAACAGTTCATACAAAATATCAGGAATGTAATGCTTCTACACTCCATTCATATTTAATTTAATATATGATTGAATATTTTGATGATTTATTTTGTAATTATTATTATTTTTTGCCATATCGCCCAAGATGAATTTTCTTAACTGAATAATATAAATATAAGATATAAATAATAAAGGGGCAGTTGCATTAATCACACGTTAATACATATGTATAATATTTGCCTGCTTGGCTCTTTATAAGAAAAAATATTGAGTGAATACACAAACATGATCTAACACATAAAGTATTAAAAGTGTTTCACAGCAGACACACAATTATAAAAGTAAACCTGTTTTTGTTTCCACTACACAACACAAACGCTCACTCACTGGAGTTGATCAATGTCCTTAAAGATTTAATCAATCATAATAAAGCACACAGGCTAATGGCTTTAATGACCTCTTAAAATCTCCTATCAACTGAATGTTAAAATGAAGGTTATTATAGTTACTTTAACAGACTCACAGGAATCATTACTGGAGCGATGGGAGGTGAAATACAATGACAAACATCAGAGTAAAACACAAAAGCAGCATTAACTTATCCTGAGCTAAAGATTGAGGAGTTTAAAAGTGAGACTGATGGTGGTTGAAGAGGTCAGACGTATTGACTCACCTATACCAGTGGACAAACATTTAACATCCACTCCATCAAATCATTCGGACTGAATGAGCAAACAGACAGACAGAATGTAGACAGATGGACAGACACACAGGCAAACATAAAGACAGACAGGCAGAAAGACATATACAGATGGACAAATGGACACACACACAATGCATGCATGCACACACAGATTATTTTTCTTTCATAGAAATGTCAAATCAAAACATCATTCCTGATGAAATGTGTTTGTTATGTTGATATTGTTTCTTCAGTACAGATAATGCACATTCATTTCCTTGTGATTCAGGTGTTACATATTGACCAGATCACTAATGATTTGTCTATCACATACTGGTCAAAAACAAATCTGTCAAATAACAAATCATATTTTATATTAAACACTTCTTTATAACCTCTCCAATTTTATAACCTATCCAATCTATATAAAAGAACTCATAAAAGCAACAATCACACATCACGCACATCAAGTGTGTGTGTGTGTGTGTGTGTGCGCGCGCGCGGGTGCATGCGTTTTATAAGAAACTTAAAAAAAACAAATAATGATTTTCTCTCAGACTGGTACATTATAAAAACAACTCTAAATAAAAGAAATGAGACAGACAGAACACATCATATTCTGATAATCACACACATTTCCTCCTTTAATTTACCTGAAATAAGACTTAAACAAGGGTCTCAAATCTGACAATATTTCCCTGATAACCTATACTGAAGATTTATTGTTGTTCTAGCAGTGAAACAACAGAAATCTAAAGTGTCATTTATAGTCATGCATAGAGGTGTGCGATAAACCGGTAGATATGATAAATCGGTAGAAATTTGTCAACCAGTAGAGATTTTGGACTATCGTCTCTATCAAGGTTACGCACCCATGTCACGCTCCTGTGCGCGTGGTCACAAAAACGTAACGTTTCTATACGTATTTAAGCAATGCACTTTTAAAACAAGTGATTTTAAGCCGTTGAAACACAAACAACAGTGCTATTATGCGCGAGCTGTTTGTGTGATAGAGAAGCGCGCAAGTCGCGCATCCGCTGCTTATACAGCTTGTGAGCATTTAGCCGCTTTATTGGCCTTAAATACACACATGCGCCAAAATTTCACTCTTTGCAACTATCCTCAAAAACGCGACCATTAAGGTCTTAAAAGAAAGTAAACAGCTGAAAATGAAACGCATGTGTAACAGTAGATTGGATCCGGACTTTGGTCTTAAAGGGGAAGTTACCTAATTTTACTCCTGTCTGTCACTCGTGTTAATCAAACAGCATTGAGAGAAAATCTAAAACTAAATCACTTTTCTACCTTTAATAAGAGCTCCCCTAGAGTTAAACATTTGATTTGTATCGTTTTGGAATCCATTCAGCTGATCTCCGAGTCTGGCGCTAGCATTTTTAGCATAGCTTAGCATAATTTGAATAGACCATTTAGCATCAGGCTCAAAAATAACCAAAGAGTTTTGATATTTTTCCTATTTAAAACTTGACTCTTCTGTAGTTACATTGTGTACTAAGACCGACGGAAAATTAAAAGTTGCAGTTTTCTAGGCAGATATGGCTAGTAACTATACTCTCATTCT
Organism: Misgurnus anguillicaudatus; assembly: GCF_027580225.2. Lineage (NCBI taxonomy): Eukaryota > Metazoa > Chordata > Actinopteri > Cypriniformes > Cobitidae > Misgurnus > Misgurnus anguillicaudatus. The sequence continues at coordinate 8,304,935 of NC_073354.2, forward strand.
GGCGTAATAATCAAGGACTGCTGTAACATGGCTGCAGGAGGCGCAATGATATTACGCAGCAGCCGAAAATAGTCCTCTGCTATTAAAAAGTTACCAAGGGGACTATTTTCAGGTGCTAGGGGAGCTGAAAAATGAGCATATTTTAAAAAATCCCTTTAAAGTGTCCCTTTAAAGATTTTAATACCAGATAAATCTCCTTAAAAGATAAAAAACTCTACCATAATACATATCGTTATCATGATATAAAATGAATGCTATCGTAATAGAAGATTTCGGTTGTTTTATATGTTAAATAATTCAAAGAAGCTTCACCGTTAGAGCTGTTTAGGGTTCATGAGCTTTTCTCATGTAAAACTGACTTCATATTCAGAAAAACATCTCCAAGACATGTTATTTATAAAAGCGCACTCTATATCTATAAATAAGCACTCGAACATATGTCTAAACAAATCCAATGAGTTCTTAACTCAAACGAAAGTCTGTTTTATATAGAATGATGGAATCACAAGTGTCTGATTCAATGTATTTGCATGCATCACCACCATACAAACTACCGAAGATACTGAATTTCATCTGCTCTGTGTGTCTTCACTTATCATCATGAAGAATGACAAAAAAACTAAACACAGCACATGTTGAAAATCACAACATGGGCTCATAACATTAACATATAGAAACCAAATAAAAGTCTCAAGTCTGCTGGGTTGCCAAAAAAAATACAAATGAAACAGGAAAGCGCTCTAGCCTATATGAAGTTTAAACGGCACATTTCACTGTCTGTAAACTCTTAATATTTTATTGTGGATGGCTGAATGTTTTATCTACTGAAAATATGCAATATGTTCTTGTAGGCAGAGCATATAAAACAGCACAGATGGTAATATGTGTGCCAGTTTTATTTAAGTCTCCTGTAACAACAACAACAATTTAACCAGGATTTATCAAAACTCCCAGGTTGGGTTTGTATGAAAACAAACAGCATTGCTTTAACAGACGAGACGATTAATAAAACACATACTGCATACAGAGCTGTGCATTAATAATACATCAAACTACTCTCTAAAGGACTTCACTTTACATCGTTTTCACTTTCAGTAAGATTAAGAGGGATCAGTTTACTAAAAAGAAGTCTTTATTAATTATAACCCGGACAATAACTGTCCCTGAATCAGCAACACAAGCACCAACTCGACTGCAACAAAAGTAGTGCGGATGCATTAAATCTCCAATAATACACACTGTTTCTGCTCATCTCATGTTAATCTTGAGTACCTATAGAGTAGTATTGAATCCTTAATATCTCCAAAGAGTCTAAATTTTTTCTTCTTGCATCCAAAAACAAACTTTTTGATATAAAACAAAGATGTCACATGCAGTGAGGCCCAGTGTTGGGGGTAACGCATTACAAGTAGCCTAACGTGCATTACGTAATAATATTGCTTTTCTGAAGTAACGAGTAAAGTAAAGCATTACATTTTAAATGTACACATTAAAATGTAAGTTCCTTTTTTAAAAAGTAATGCAAGTTACTTTTTCAGTTTAATTAATTCAATTAATTTTGTACTGAATTAAACTAAACGTTGTCACATTATGCAATCCATGTGTGGGAACAGTTTAAGACAGAAACTGAGATGGCAGGTCAGAGCTCGACATTTTTGCGATATATGCAATTTCTTAATGTAGAACTTTTCAGTCATAAAAACACCTCCAAGGCCTGAAAGAAATCAAGCCTCAGCCAAGAAAAAGTAACGCTAAAGTAACTAAAAAGTAACGCAAGCATTACTTTACATGAAAAGTAACTAAGTAACGCAATGAGTTACTTTTTTGGGAGTACCTTAATATTGTAATACATTACTTTTAAAAGTCACTTTCCCCAACACTGGTGAGGACTCGTAGGAACATTGCTAATGAGGGTCCTTGTCATTCTCGCTCTCACCCTGATTGACGTGTGGGCATGCTTTTCCGGGGGAAGTGCCCATAAAAGGAATATGATACATAAGGGGGAACCTGTGATACATAAGGGGTACCCATGTTAAAAAAAACGTTCCTAAAACTTGTAGAAAAGAGGAGGCATGAGTTTGGACCAAAAATACTCTATTGCCTTTTCGACACTTTGCATGCATGAAATAGCATTAAGCCCCCCCCCCCCCCCCCCTTAAAAAAATTCAAGTTTACAAAGATCTTCAATAAGCTCTGGTAAAGACCACAGATTGACATTAGCACATAAATGGATTAACACCAATCCCTGTGTGTTTCCTGTACATAAGCAGAGATGATGCTGAATGTTTAGCGTACTTAGTCGGAGGACTTCACCTTGACGGACGATGACAATTAGTGATTAGATTCATCCAATCTCACATTCTGCCACATAGGCAGAAAAAAACAGAAGCCGATGCTTCCTGAAATGGCCTACATGCCGATGTAGTTTAATTGAAAATTGTCCTGCTAAATTGAGCATGGACAGAGCGTGGGCCATCGGAGAGACAACGTTCAGCACATTCAGCATTATAACCGCACACACACACACACACACACACACACACACTCCTTTTCTTCATGTTAATTACAACACCATCTCTCTCACTCTCTCTCTTTCATCGCCGTAAGCTACCGCAGACTCGTATAACCTCATACTGCGAGCAAAGTCAAACTGCACAAACTATATAACCTGATAAACTCACACCTGCGCACATACACATACAGACACTAGAGAGCATCGAGGAAAACAACAAACCTAAAAGACAAATCAAACATCACTAAAGGCTACTTCAGTACACTCTTGTTACTTATTACATCTTACATAAAGCAGTTCAAAGCAGATACTGAAGTATAATTCAGTAAGCAAACATTGCTCTATAGTGCTTTATGTAAACTATATAAGAGCGGGGTACAAAGTAACGCTTTTTGACTTTTGTAAGTTTGAATAATTTTTTTAATCAATCAATCAACACACAAATGAACACAAAGTTTGTTTGTGGGACCTACTGTTATCGTACAATTACATCCAAAGTGACAGGAGTGCAAACGTTACAACTTACCCTATAGATGAGGTTCATTGTAACAAACAGAGGGTCTGCTAGAAAATTTAGTTAAAACACAAATAATTCAATTCTGTCTATATACTAAAGGTGCATATTGTTTATATAGCTGCCTATAATAGATAGATCAGGGTTCTCACACCATAGTTAACTTCAAATTCAAGGACCTTTCAATGACTTTCCAGATCCAATACCCTCAAATTCAAGGACTAAATGTGGGGACACATTTCAAGTGAGAGCAAGGTTACATCGAGTCATCTTTAAAGATACACTGTTACAGTTTTTGAGGGAACTCATGCTGCGTCACTGCAGTGACACTTTGGGGACACCTCCAGGGGTAGGTGCGTCTGAATGTGTATATCAAATTCAACCAGTAGTGAGGCTTAACGACAAAGACAGGGTGTCACAGAAGTATATCGCTATCTGAAATATTGTCAAAGACGGCATTACAGAGACACAGGAAGTATGGCAAGGGAGACGCAGCGTCTCGTTCCCTTCTCAGGGAACAACAGTTACATACGTAACCCAAGATAAAAAATTTGTGCCAAACACAACTTTGCAAAAAACATTTTGGTATGAATCAACATTCGCATACAGAAGATATAAGCATTTAAAGCTAACAGTTTAGCACGTGTGCTTAAAAAGTATTTTTATGATATTATCCTACACTACACAGAGAATAATATGGATTTTTTTCCAGAAAACTTCTTGCATTAAATAGATTCAAGCACTTTCAATGACCTGCATCTATGTATATATATTACCAAAAACTTCGCAGGGCCTTGATCCCCCCCGATTCACAAACTTTTAAGGACCCGTGGGGACCTTGATAGATATCCACACGTTCATCCATCCATGATCCTTCATCTAACCATCCTTTCATTAACATCAATGCATAAATAGATTTTTGAGAGGGCTGCACAATTAACTCTTTCGCCGCCATTGACGAGATATCTCGTTAATCAAGAGAAAACGCTTCCCCGCCAATGACGAGTATTTCCGTCTTTCGGCAATACCGCTATTATTCACCAGGTGGTGCCCTTCCGCAACTTTTTAAACCCGAAAGTATTGCCCTACGGCAAGTGGCTGCGTGTCCGTGTCTGTTTTAAAGATCGCTCTGAATGGGATCTCTATGAAAAGTCCGTCACAAAAATGGAATGATCTCAGCTTTTTGCTCAAAATGTGGTGTTTTTGCAGAAACCTACCCATATTCAAAAGCTGATTACAAAAGAACTACTGAAGGTAGGATGAAACGTTTTTTTTTGTTTGAAAGCAGAGGGTCTGTTCTTTTATTTGATATATTGTATGTTTATATATTTAAAGAAGAACTTTTTCTGGAAGGCATTAAACTCTTGTGAAAATCATGAAAAACGCTGGCTGGCAACTATTTTTAAAAACGCTGGCGGTGAAAGAGTTAAGACAAAAAAAGGATAAATGTGAGTTATTTCCCCTGATATTGTATTAACAGTTATCATTTTAATTAATAGTCTTTACATTGTTTCCATTTCATTATCATACCCATATCTAACCCTAACCATAACAACCCCCATCTCTTTACATGAACATCACACACTTCTCTTTCTGAACTGTTATATTAGATAAACACTTCCTACGTGTCTCGAACACAAACTGTTGTCTGAAAGTTTTATTCATCTATGCTGTTGTTAATTGCTTTGTGACTTCGCGATCAGTCGCTTGATATATGTGATGTAACCAAGTCCTGTTTAGACTTGTGTAGTCATTAAAATCAGCTGACGCATACATGGACACACACAGTCCCACACGTACACCATGTAGACTCGATTTTTAAGAAATTAAATCCAAGACCGTATAATAATACTTTTTCCTATTATTTTCTATTCCTGTTCCCATGCATACTGTAATCATTTGTACTTAACCGTATGTGAAGCTGTATGAAACATCTCACACAGTAAATGTGTTATATTTCAGTACGTGAATATTGTACATCTCAAAATGTCAAAAGAGCTTTAAAGGGTAAATATTATGCAAAACCCACTTTTACAAGGTGTTTTCACATAAATATTTTTGGCAGTGAGTGAACACAACCACTCTACAATGAAAAAATCCCTTTTAAATTCCCATTAAACCAAAGCAGTCTAATTAGACATGTTGCTTTGATTATCTTGTTAATGTGATGTCACACTGATTAAGCCCCGCCCACAGACACTGACTGAATCAAATACTTTTCTAAATGTGTTTGTTAGCATGTTGTGCAGTTAAATAAACCATTGTCTCAGACTGTATTCACACGAATCAGATCTATTTTTAACCCAAAGCGCTCACTGTCTGTTAGTAAGGGAGGGAGGAGCTGTAGCTCATTTGCATTTAAAGGTACAGACATGAAAACAGCACTTTTATGCTCCCACCTAAATAGGGTCATTTTGTACATGCTACATCTTGTAAAAATGTGAACAATATTTGTCCCTTTAAAGATCTAAACAGGATCCTGTTGTCCAGCAATAAATGCTGTGAACAGAGTAATAATATTCTGCTACACATTCTGAACCCTAAAACCTCCAATACACATTAAAGCCTCTTGCAATAATGTACCGATGCCCCCCAATAAGCATCTCTAACCATTTGAACATGCATAGAGAGGAAAAGATGTTGAGGGCCGTTGTCGCCCCAGCAATGCCATTAAAGCCCCAGGTAAACTCATATCTGACAGCAGCGCCGAGAGACTTCACTCGCAGGTAAAGACCAGATCAACCATTTTCACACTGTGACTTCTGTTGTCAGAAAGCAACCTGTGCTGGTGGACTCTCTAAAACCACAGAATTATGTCAGAGAGAGAGAGATAGAGATAGCGAGATAGAGATAGAGAGAGAGAGAGAGAGAGAGAGAGAGAGAGACACACAAGTGTTACAAGCTGCCCTCCAGCTATCAGACACATGGGAATATGACTTTTAAATAAACACAGTGTTTACATGGCATAATTTTAAGGTGACTGGGCATCTATATTACAACATATACAATATGTGTGTGATTTAGTCAAAATATGATCACTACACTGCACAGAAATGCAAAATACCCAAGAAGATCCAGTGGTTCTCATTATTAGGTTCAGGCTAGGGATGCTCCGATCGATCGGCCGCCGATCGGTATCGGCCGATAATGGCATTAAATGACTCGATCGGGGCTCACTAAATCTGCCGATCTCATAAACCGATCTTTCTGTTTACTTTTGTCATCAAAAGAATCCTGAATGCGGCTGCAATTAAAGACATTTTTTACGTAGCGCGAGCATTTTTACAACCTGTTGCTCATGTGCAGCGTGCAGATTTGTATGTCTCTCTTTGCCTTTAAAGAGATATGCGAATTTTCTATGAGGATCGCGCTCCGGTAAACAGCGCGAGGCGTCTTCACATCCCCATCAAACAGCGTATACAACACATTTCTATCACGGACAGTTGCGTCCTCATGCCAGGAGTTTCATGTTTGCGTGCGTCTTGAAGTTTTGAGCGTTTAAACTTTTGTTTTCCTCACAGCTGCTTTTCTGCGTTCAGCCGCCGCCCACACACACAGCAGCCTGTCATCAGTGCACGTGAACACAGCGATCTCTCTCTCTCACGTCTTAAAGCTGCAGTAACCTAATTCATTTCTCAATAAAGTCACTCTCTGCTCTTGACTAAAGAATTTTTATACTGCATACGAATGCGTGTATATTTAATTAATACAGTAAAGACTGTGAAGTGTTTTATTTTCAGTACTTTTAGGAGACATAAGCCTTTTTAAAGCCATATTAAATTTCTCTTTGCAGAATAAATATTTGTGCTTATTTATTTGAGTCTCTACTAAAACAATGATATACCTAATTACTGCAAGTAATATAACAAAGGCAACATCCGTGGTATTATTTTATTTAGAAAGATTGTAACAGTTACAGTCATCAAAGAGCTTGCATATCAGCTTTAAAAAAATCGGTATCGGAATCGGTATCGGCCGATCACGAAGATTACAAATCGGTGATCGGTATCGGCTGCAAAAATCCTGATCGGAGCATCCCTAGTTCAGGCGGTTGTTATCTAGGAATAACAGACCCTGGAATGTCACAACTGGCCAATTAGAATCAAGCATTTCGGAGCGCTGTGTAATAAATATATATAAAATCTATATGCATTTGACCACTCCATATATATATTTATATGCCGGTGTTTAGTGCATGCATGTGCTGGTTTCATGAATACAAAGAATGTGCACAAAAAGTATTCTTATCAATTCATGAAAAGAACCACTGTAATCACATAAACTATTTGTGTTTCCAACTATGGAGGCTCAGAAAGCTCTCGGATTTCATAAAAATTATCTTCCTTTGTGTTCTGAAGATGAACAAACATCTTACAGGTGTGGAGCAACGTGTGACAAAAAATTTAATTCTGTATTTACCGTATTTTTCGGTCTATAAGCCGTGTTTTTTTCTAGATTTTTTAATATTACTGTATTGTGTCATGTTAATGAAAACTGAAAAGTGCTCAGTTTTCCACATGTACTTAAAATTAATGTTACGGATTGCAGACAGCCACAGAACCATTCAATTATTGTACTCATTCAGTAAGAAATATTCAATTAAATTTTATTTATATAGCGCTTTTCACAATACTTAATTGTTTCAGAGCAGCTTTACATTAACAGAAGCAGTAAAAGCACAGAAAAACGACAGATAGCACAACATAATACACGATAGCATAAGCAGACAAATTTGCTGGGGCTATGACTCGACATTATAAGCGAGCGTATTACTAATGTAACGTCTAGAAGAGGAAGCTAAGTTAAGCCCAAGAAGGCTGCCTAGGAGAAAAAAAAACCCCTGGGCTGTTTAGCCGAGGAAATAAAAAAAAGTCCTAGGAGGGAAAAACCCTTGGGAGATATATATGTATATACACACATATAAACGGATAAGGAGATTAAGCGGAGATTAAGCGGGTTCTGCCGGTGATCGTTGGTCAGGCATCAGCTGGGCATCACGTTGATATAATGTATTTATTGAAATAAATCACATCCTGTTGTTTCTATAGAACCACACATTACACATTATTGTGTAATCTGATTAATTGTGTAGTTGCGCTGTTTCAGTGCTCTGATTAAAAGCCAAAACAGAAATCAATGTGATCTCAATCTTGTGTTGCTGTATTTCATCTATAATATTCAACAGCAGGTCAGATTCGAGTGTATTCATCCAGACATCATTACAGATACTGCACTGAATGTTTGACATCTCATTTATTTACCAGGACATCATGGGGAATGTGATCAATTTGCTATTTTAAGGAAATGGTGCTTGTACAAAATAAAGCACAGAAGATGAAAATAATGGTGTGAGGAAAAAACTAGGAAACTGAATTAAAAACGTGAGCCAGCGGTACCGAACTGTACTCTTAATGACTTTCCTCTGGTGGCTCTACAGTAAAATTAATCTGCAGTAAAATAACAGCTAGAGATTCAGCCCACGGGATGGAAATACACTGAGGTTTACCTTTAACCATCAGTGAAACATAATCTAGTTCATATTCAAACAAAATCTCAAAATAAACACCTTTGCTAAAGTATTTTCCTGTAGAAAAATTCACACGGGTCTCCAAAAAAGTTTCATATGAGAAGAACAACAACTCAAAGATGCTCTGATTTACCAAAATCCCAAAATCTGAAAGGAAAATATAATAATCATCTCCCCAAAAATACTGGAACAAACACAGCACAGACCTTCTTGAACAGGTGTATAGAGAAAATCTCTGATAAAGTCACAATTCAAAACTCACACAAATCAAATCAAGGCTCGGGTGCTTTACTCAATCAATTCTCTTGCCATCTTTAAATGGAAAAAATCTAAGTGTTTGGCTTGACGTACAGCTGATGATGTTTACCCCCTCTCTCTCTTTTCCCTTTCAATGTGCAAACCTACAACAAAGATAAACTATGCTTCGAAACATAATAGTTATAAATGTGAAATACGCACGAGCTGTGCAAGAGCCAGTAAACAAGGTTTAAGAGGAAAGTAAGCGACAGACAGAGAGAAAGAGAGAGAGAAAATGTGAATTTAAACAGAGCACTCGGCCAGACTGGCACCAATCTAAATGTAATTGTGTAAATTCAGCCGTTCCACTCAGTTCTCCCTGTCCGAGTCGAGATAAGCGTGTGATTGGCTGGAAGGAGATGAAAAAAGCCGAGCGTTCCATCTAAAGCCGACCTGGAAAATGGCTTTTGCCAAAATAAAAAAATATATGAAAGTTCAAATGCGACTGATGGGGAGAGGGGTTCCTGTTTGAATCTCAATCATTGAGCGAGCGAGCGAGCGGCCGCTCTACTGTGCCGTCACCGGGGACACAGAGAAGCTGTTGGGTAAATGAAACACAGAAAACCTCTTTTCCGACTCTCTCCGCCCGTTGCTCCGTGCCTCCCCATACGAGCCGTATATCTGCCATCGCAGAGTCTCGCCACGTTTAATACGGATGCCATGGCAACCCGTGGAGAGAATCGCATCGCAGTGCTCAAATGAAGGCACGGTGCTCTTACACACAGACCGGATGAGTGTTTGCTCTTGTGCTCGTTCAATTTTTATAAGAAAGCAGGTATACTGTGCGTGGTTTCCGGAATAATCAGCATATATACATGCAATGCTCAACACACACACACAAAGCCTGTAAAAGTGTGAGTGGCACCGATGACAGCAACTTCGCACAATCTCTTGTTTACTTTATTTTCCAATTAAATTTCTGAAGAAGCTCCGGGCAATTATTTATGTGCAAATACAACTCGCAGAGGGAGAAAAAAACACTTTGGACTGATGGTGGGCTACAGTAGGAAATAGAGGATGTTGGTGCTTGTGGCTCTTTCAAAAACTGGAGTTGAACCTGAACCTCCATCTGCTTCAGGGGAGCCCGGAGGCTGTGTTTGGTCCCTTCTGGTATGTTTGTGTTTAGATATAAGCAGGTGTGCACAACTGAGCAGGACTGGTTAAACAAGACCAATATAAGGTGGCAGATTTTTGTGGCCCACCAATGACAAACATTCAGTTCCTGCTCAAATCACACAACTGATTTAATAAAGACTGCCGTGTCAGGCGGTCAAACAAACTGGAATAAATGGAAGTACCAAAGTGGCACATTACAGATTTAAGCCATGTTCACACTGACGGCGGTTGACAGACACAGTAAGCAGAAGTCAAGAAGTTAAAGGTCACCTAATATGAGAAATTCACTATTATGTTGTTTGAACATAAGTGTGTGTCGCCCTGTAATTATAAAAATATCCCCACTTTTTTATAAGAACATGCTGTTGGGATGTCACTTTGTGTAGGCTCCGCCCACAACTGACCAATGACCACAGTTAGGTCCATCATTTTTATTTTAAATCATCTTCACTTAATTCACTACCAAATGTTTATTTAAAAAAATAAGGTAATTGTCTAATTAAAAATTATTTTCAGTGTAGACAACAGTAAACGTGGAGGAAAGCAGCAGCTCATTTGCATTTAAAGACACACAAAAACAGCACTTTTCATGCACACCCCAAAATGGGCCTTTCAACATGGTATCATACACTCACCTAAAGGATTATTAGGAACACCATACTAATACTGTGTTGCCTTAATTCTACGTGACATTGATTCAACAAGGTGCTAAAAGCATTCTTTAAAAATGTTGGCTCATATTGATAGGATAGCATCTTGCAGTTGATCTAGTGCATGAAGCTCCCGTTCCACCACATCCCAAAGATGCTCTATTGGGTTGAGATCTGGTCACTGTGTGGGCCATTTTAGTACAGTGAACTCATTGTCATGTTCAAGAAACCAATTTGAAATGATTCGAGCTTTGTGACATGGTGCATTATCCTGAAGTAGCCATCAGAGGATGAGTACATGGTGGTCATAAAGGGATGGACATGGTCAGAAACAATGCTCAGGTAGGCCGTGGCATTTAAACAATGCCGAATTGGCACTAAGGGGCTTGAAGTGTGCCAAGACAACATCCCCCACACCATTACACCACCACCACCAGCCTGCACAGTGGTAACAAGGCATGATGGATCCATGTTCTCATTCTGTTTACGCCAAATTTTGACTCTACCATCAGAATGTCTAACAGAAATCGAGACTCATCAGACCAGGCGACATTTTTCCAGTCTTCAACTGTTTAATTTTGGTGAGCTCGTGCAAATTGTAGCCTCTTTTTCCTATTTGTAGTGCAGATGAGTGGTACCCGGTGGGGTCTTCTGCTGTTGTAGCCCATCCGCCTCAAGGTTGTGCGTGTTGTGGCTTCACAAATGCTTTGCTGCATACCTCGGTTGTAACGAGGGGTTATTACAGTCAAAGTTGCTCTTCTATTAGCTTGAATCAGTCGGCCCATTCTCCTCTGACCTCTAGCATCAACAAGGCATTTTCACCCACAGGACTGCCGCATACTGGATGTTTTTACCTTTTCACACCATTCTTTGTAAACCCTAGAAATGGTTGTGTGTGAAAATCCCAGTAACTGAGCAGATTGTGAAATACTCCGACTGGCCCGTCTGGCACCAACAACCATGCCACGCTCAAAATTGCTTAAATCATTGAACTGGTGTTCCTAATAATCCTTTAGGTGAGTGTAAATTATCTATAGGGTATTTAGACCTAAACCTTCACAGGTACATTCTGGGGACACCTGAGACTACTATTATATTTGGAAAAAATGTCATATTAGGTGACCTTTAAGTTTCTGTAAACGAGGAGTGGACACTTTGATAATAAAGTAACTACAACTAAAATGAATGACTGTCAATGTGATATCAACTTCACAGAGATACAAACTCACTCGCACAGGGTAAAATGCTCATAAAGAATAAAAGAGCAGCAGAAAAAAATATTTATGTTTTGACAAACCTGCACATTTGGTCCTGGTGATGAGAGCAGGTCCAGGCTGGCCGGTTCCTCCCTCTCCCGGGCGCGTCAGTAACACTCGGATCTCATACTCCGTGTCCGGGTCGAGGTGCCAGAGTTTATAATTGGGCGAGTTGACAGCGTGAGTCTCTGTCCAGCTCCCAGATGTCATCCTGTACTCCACCTCTTTCAAAATGATGGGACCATCTCCAAATATTGAGTTGGCATTTAACTGGATGAGCAGGTATGTTGGGCCGACAGCAAGAAGCTGCGGTGGGGCGATGGGTCTCGGGGGCTCTAGAGACACAAAGATAAATCTATACATTAACTGTTTCATGAAGAAAGCCTTATGCGACTACTTTTATTGATATTTGCACTTTATTATATGCAATTCCAATCTCTTGGATTTTAAATAATAAAATGTCCATATACCAAAAGAGAGCAATCAGAAGTTAACTGAAATCAATTTGTAAATATTACAGCATGTTTACATAGTTAATCAAACTCTTTCATTACACAGAAGTAAGAAAAACACTTTGTTTAGTGACACAGTATTTTAAGAAACAGGTACAACCGAATGTGAATAATAATGTGATTTAATCCGCAGTACTGCACTGCAGACGAACACATAAGCCATACACTATTACGACACCCGAGACAATCCAGATGATCCATCAGGAAGGTCTCATGTCTGTGACGGCACCTCTTAGCTGTACATAAAACAAGCTATAATCTATTTTTTACTTTAAGGGAAAAGCGGAAAGAATTATGCCGTCTTTAGTCGCTCGACTTAGTGGAACGCAAGAAATCTTCTAGAGCTGTGAATCGGCTCATATAATTTTCACATGAAGAGTTTAGAGATTTTGGACATTAAAAGAAACGCTGTTGAGGACTCTGTGATGTTGAATAAATCATCCAGGATGGAGAAACACACAGAGGAACCTTTAAAACAAGTGCTAAAGCATATACTGACAAATACACTTGTCTGGGTGACATTTAAAGTCATCATGTAACAGCTATTACAACCGCATTTAATTCAATCGTTAAAGAGCACCTATTTTCTGATTCACGATTTTACACATTCTTTGTTGTTTAAGTGTGTTAGTACATGTTAAGGATATGCAAAGGTACAAATCACAACGTAAACGATGATGCGAGCTATCTTCTCCAACTTAAATCTCTTTTCTCGGACTACAACAAACGGATTGTAGGCAACACGGATTGAAGGCAACAGTTTATTTCTGTTTTAAAAGCTCTCTCTCTCTCCAGATGGCTCTTGAACCCTCGATTTGTTTCGGCTAATTAACCGGCTCAGATGAAGCTCAGCATTAGCACATTACACCCATTACATAAATGCACAAATATTCAAAAACCTTTATGAAAATGCTAAGAGTATACATTTCTAAAACAAACAATGTGAAGAGTATTCATAATGTACACTATTATTCCCAAACGTAGGGTCAGTCTCTCATTCATTATTTTATTAAAGAGCACCTATTGTCCGATTCAAGTTTTTACATTTCCTTTGGTGTGTAAGTGTGTATTTGTACATGTTAACGATTTGCAAAAGGTTTATAAATTATAAAACGGGCAGTTTTGGTTCTTCATTCTGATTGGTTGAAACGCGTTCTAAGCCGTGATAAAATACCCCGGTAAACCCACGGTTCAGATCGCAGTACATAAGTATTACTGCGCCACTGTTGCTGCGTACTGATTTATGAAAATAAACACCACAATCTTTAATCATATTTTCATTGTGTCTTTGCTGTGTCTGTGTTGGTTGTGAACTGCGCTCTGTTTCAGTCACACTTGATTCTGAGGAACTACTTTCTTTGGCGGAAGAGTAATATTTGTACTAACATAATTACAACTTATTTGTGTTTTATTTTATGAAACCCTGCTATGCATTTGAAGTAATTTATAAACGCAATAAGCCCCATGAAGCAGTGGTGTTACAGTGCATTATATAACAGCTAAGGGGGTTTTAGTCGTGTCTAACAAAAATGCACTGGTAACCCACTGCTTCTTGGGGCTTATTGCTTTAGTAAACGATGATGCGAGTTATCGTCTCCAGCGTAAATCTCATTTCTTGGACAACAAACACATGGATTGTAGGCAACAGTTTACTTCCTGGGATTGGTGACGTAGTAAAGACCGACATTATCACAATTCCTCCCGCTTCGAGTCACAGCCTGTAAGTTAACTCCTTAAATTTTATTTTGTGGATGTTCATGTGGTATGTTTAGTTTCTGGACAAATTAGTTTAATGTTTTCCGATCGTAAAGTTGGCGAGTGCACTTTACACACAACGAGTGCACGTGGAGAGGAATTATCTGAAATGCTTTTGACAACAGATAATTATTACAGCAATGTTTCCTGCGTTGAAATTGTTTGCAGATCCAACATCATGATTGTGTTCGCTCTGACAAACACAAAATGTGACTTAAAATGTACAATGCAAAAAACGAATGACTCTTTTGAATTGATTTGTTTAAATGAACTGCAAGTCAACCAGTGACTCAGTCTGAGCTCAGTGAATCAAGCAGAGATTAGTGAAACGGAGGACATGAAAACTTTTTCCTGCACTTAGTAAGGTTTATAAATAAGATTTAGCCCAAATAATCCAAATTGTCGAGTTAATGCTTGTCTACAAAATCCTTTAGTTTTGACTGGCATAAGGAAATGCATAAATATCAAAGCAATATTTGATGAAAATATATTTTTGTCAATTATACCACAGGTCTTTTGAATGCTGTATGCTGATTGGCTGAGAAATGTTCAGTGAGTATGCATTAATTTCTGATAACTGCACACCTAACTTGTTAAATGTCTTAAAATAGGCACCAGAGCAATGTTTGTGGTATCCATGGTATAAGAGGAATAATTGACTCCGGTCCTTTGAATTATTCGAAAATAATGCACACCCGCAGTGTAATGGCACTCTGCTTCGCGCCGTGCCGCGTTGCACCTTGGGTGTGCATTATTTTCTTATAATCCAATGGCCCGTCGTCAATTATTCCTTACATATATTATTATATAAAACTATAATTATTAGATCAAGCAAAGGATTAGGATCCTAACAGAACCGTTTATTTTATTAAGCAATGAAGGCAGTAAAAATACTTTTCATTGCTAAAATGGGACAAAAGGAGGACAGCAAGAGTGCCAGATGATGTTTATGATTATGTACATCATCAGCTATCACCAAAGACTGCAGAACAATGCAAAAGGAACTGTAAATGAAAATCTTATTTGATTTTAAACAACTTTTGTGTCTGTTAACACATTAGCTGCTATGTTATATTTCATTCATTTACTAAAATAAAAGTTAATAACTGTAATTTTCTCCAATCATCTAATTATTAACGCACTTAAATTAAGTTGATTGTAAAGTGTTTGGTTGAGCCGCAAATGTTCGCATGTGATCAGGATGGCACCACCTCATTTCGAGCCAGGAAAAACCCTGTGTACCTCACATACTCCTATATTATAGTATAGCTATATCGCATTGGACACATTGGAGTTGTTCTGCCCGTGTTATTCACAGCATGCTGATGTACGACCATAATGAGGCGTACAAACCAAACGTGAATTTGCACGAGTAGATTACATACAAAGTCAATGCAAAGAGGCGAATAGATGCAAACTCGTGCAGAGCGATGTAAATTGCGAATTGGGCAGTGAAAATATTCAACAATATTGCATGACGTGAAGTTAAATCCTGTGATTAATCTTGATGCTTCGTATTTGGTGTGTACACATCATAACAGCAGGACTGTGATAAACAAAGAAAATAAATCCCTGTTGTGCATGTTACTACTTTCTCCTGGCACAGATTCAGGGTCTGCTAGTACTGCTGTAGTTTAAAAGTTGTGTTTGTGCCTCATGTAAAAAATGTCATGTAAGAACATACAACATGGACTTAAAGAAAAAAATGTCCACTGATGAAATCAATAACTTTGTATGGTTACTGTGGCGCAGTGGCACTATTGAACATCATGTTTACAATCAGATTTAAGGACCAGAACAAAGTGTTGTACATGCATGTTATACTCCCAATCATTTAGCACAGTGAACCCTATCTGTTTATTAAGGAGCTGGTTTTGAATTCTCAAAATAAAGGTGACTGTGTTCC
Organism: Misgurnus anguillicaudatus; assembly: GCF_027580225.2. NCBI lineage: Eukaryota > Metazoa > Chordata > Actinopteri > Cypriniformes > Cobitidae > Misgurnus > Misgurnus anguillicaudatus. The sequence continues at coordinate 8,320,980 of NC_073354.2, forward strand.
AGTAAGTGACCAGCGGTGTAATCTGGTTTGTGTCCTAATGGAAGGAAGGAATGAGAGTTAATTCATTTATATTGTGTTTCTGAAGGGAAGTTGGTGTTATTCCTCTGCAATCAGATCCTACTTGTTTTAATGCTGCAATCAGATTCCAGCGTGTGTTGTGTTGCATGTAACACTTCAAACAGAAACACTGTAATCTAATCACACTGACACTAAAAGCTCCCTCTCTCTCTCTCTCTCTCTCTCTCTCTTATCCCACAAAATAAAAACCATATAACACTATTATAGTGATACTATTGTACTGTGATGATAATGGCGCATTGTGCGCTTATAATTAAAGTCAGTCTCTCTTTCTTCATACAACGCAAGCTGCACATTTATCAGGCACTGCTGCTTCTCAACTAGCTTTGTTAAAAGCAAGGCAGCGTTGCCAGGTCCTCTGCCTTTCGAATTGGGCTAAGTTTCTGCAGGTTTAATGTTTTCTGCAGGTTATAGATTGAAGGATTTGGTTTATTAGTTGTTGGTATTTGGGCTGTGAATAGTCATTGGGATGAGTTTTTTTTACGCAAATCTGGCAACCCTGACAAGACAATGACGGAAGCAAAAGAACGCTGGTTATTGAGGGTTTCATATTTCTTTATATTCACACATCTTTTAATATGAGTGAGTTTGTATTTGTTTAATTGTTGTTTGGTTTTTACAAAAATAGTAAAGGGGGAAATTCAGGTTTTTATTACTGTAACAACGTATGTATGTCACTTTTATATTATATGGATTATTTATTTCGTTAATGATGAATAATGTTTATTCTCATTAAGGTCTTAAGTTGAAGATTAAAATGAGTTTATTGGTCTGTGACAAAATGTCCTCACCTGCACATTTAAACATGACATTTAAAGATGTTTCACTATTTAAAAGCTGCACAAACTTTTATTTAAAGCTTAAAAATATCAAAAAGATTATATTAGTTAAACTCTGTAGTAGTGTGTGGCTTTTGTACTTTTAAAAGTACATTTCTACATGTAAATGCCCTAATTTAGTGCCTTATTTAGCTTTAATAAGTGAAAAATCTAATTGAGTAAATATTTATGTTTTTATTCGATTAGTCAATTATTCGCAAAGTAATCGCCGATTAATCGATTACAAAAATAGTCGCTAGTTGCAGACCCAAGACCGACCCAACCCAACTGCATTTTCTTTGAAACACTTAAGTAAAGGGCTACAACCCCTCCCACGAGGGGAAAAAATCTGGGTCACATTTTCGCCGCTTGCGACGGTTAAACCATAGATGAATGTACATTTAGGAGGATCTCTTGATAGAATTGCAAAATGCATAAAATACATAACTATGTTTTCAGTGTGTAAAGAGCTTACATAATAAACATATGTTTTATTATCTTAGAATGAGACATTTTTATACACCCCAGGTCCCCCTTACGTGGAAGTCACCATCATGTTTCTATAGCCTTAAACAGACAAACTGTTCTACAGAGCCCGTTTTGTCACTGCATTATCTCAGACCATGACGTTTTTGTCTTATGGCGGCTACCGTTAGCCTGGCTCCGCCCTCCTCTGTGCTTCCGCTTAATTTTCATTTCACTTCAGTACTACGTCTGGGACTGTTGTGTAGAATTTTGTTTTCTCCTGCAAAAATCTGCAGGTCCAATCAGCGAACAGAGGGGGGTGGCTAAGAACGATGACGTTGAAGTCATGCGTCAGTTTGAGTTTTAGTTCTGTAATGGCAGCGGAGAAAGACGTGAGAAAAGCTATTCGGTCCGTTGTTGCAAAACTGCCGAATATACCGAAGTTAAAGCCGGAGCAAGAACAATGTTTGCTACGTTTTGTTGGTCTGATCATTCGGACTTGTTATTTTCGGCCGGTTTCAGCCCATGATATACGTCACGACCACACGTTAGCGATTGGCTGGAAGATTCTGAGTGACTCTGGGCAGATCCAATAGTTTAAAACTTCAACAGAGGACCCTCCTTAACGGAAGTAACGCTTTGCAATGGAGCGTGGCCAGACTCTCTGTACAAATGAAATGAATGTACAAGAGTTTGGTTGGACCAGGCTAGGCTACCGTAGCTTTACTATGCATTTAAAAACCGTTGGTTGCAATTCACAGTCTTACCATAAGATGCCGCTAAAACTTCCTGATTGCATCTTGAAGATCTCAAGCTGCAGCAAAAGTTGTTTTTCGCAGAAGTATAAATAAAATCTGACATGTGGCCTACGGCATTGGTCCGACGCAGACGTATAAATCACACATAAGCGGTATCGATGTGTGCACAGCCTGCAGCCTGGCATGTGCCACACAGATCCAGACTGACCATCAGGAGCACCAGGAGGAATCCCGGTGGCCTGGCAACCCCCTTGCTTTCTGCTCTGTTTATTTTCATTTATTTATTTATTATAACTTTATATTATTTCCTGCCCTATGCTGATCCACACGAGTGATTTGGGTCATGCAGTGGAAAGTGTTTCATGATGAATGCATGATTCTCTGTGTGTGAGGTTACACACATGTGCTTTCCAAAAATGCACTTCACATGATGGCATGAGTACACACTAAAGATTTTGAGTTGGTTTCTGTTTATGTAGTGCTGAAATGTCAATCCCTCATTAGTACAACTTCATTACAACCTATAACTTTCGGAGAAATTTTGAAAATATTTCTTATTTTCCTGATTATAATTCAGGTCCCAGGTTCACTACTCTTAGCCAACAGTGGAGGCCACAAATATCAGCCTGAGGCATTCGTCAAAGTTTAAGACCCAAACCTGCTCGGGTCTTGGGTCATACCTTGGGTTTTTAGATCCAAGTAGACCTGTATAGACCTTTACTATAAAGTATATCCAGGGTTTCCCACAGCACTTTGCAGTTCGGACGGCCCGCCTAAGCTGGGAAACCTTACCGCCTTAACTAGGTTGTCCAAAAAATTAAAAAAAAATTGCAGCGTAAAAGGCCGTCAAGTGCATCTTGGAGAATAGCGCGGACGCGCTTCACACTGCGAGCGTGCACGCCCGTCACACGGCCAAAATGAGAGACGTGGTCCGTCACTGTACCAGTTGATAAAACGCGTGTCTATAGACTAATGTTTTTGTATTAGTCTATAGTTCTTGCAAATTTAAAGTAAGTTAGCTGGTGATTTTGTTGTTTGAGCAACCTGCTAGCTAGGTTTCACGAGCCTGTTGATTAGATATAATTGTTGAGCGCTCTTGCTCACGTTATTTATGTGCATTATTTTCATGCTACAATAGTTACACTCCTTTAAGGTAATGTAATTAAAAGTGGGAAATTATCAGTTTTTACAATCTTCGCGCTATCTATCATCGTTCGCCAGACGTTCTACAACATCTGCTTCAGTTTGTGTTTATTAACCCTTTAGTTTCACTTCATCACGCAGCTATTTCCATTAGAGGTATCTGTTAAAAACATTTAATTCATTAAAAATCTAGTATGTGGTCATTTTCATAGTTTCTTCAAAATTAAGTTTTATTTGAATGTTTTTAATAAAAATATTTTCATTTTCATCATGACGCAAACGCCCCGCCCCTTTGATTGCCGCCCCCCAGCCCCAGACACCACCACAACTAACTAGTTTTCTGCGGGAAACCCTGATATATATGTCACGGCATCTAAACAAATTACGAGGAGTTATATTACATTATGGCACATGACCAAAATTCTTTGGCACTACTATAATACCTTGGACTTGTTAGTTCAATAAATTGTAAAACAATCAAATTAAAAAAAAAAATTTTTTTTTAATTTAATTGCATTTCTCAAAGTTTTTAGGAAAACATGTAGAGTTTCCAACATTCACTGCGGAGGAAACAATCATTACTATTACACAGTCATGTATTCCTAAATAGTGCAAAAATTTTATCAGCCTGACAGTGTCTGTTGTCTTGTTGGTGAATGCTATGCAGTAAAAAAAGTGTTTGATGGGATTAAACCAGCACATAACACACAGCGCTACATCTGCCTTTTATCACTAATGAAGTGGCTCAGGGACTGAAGTCACATCAAATATGCATTAATGTGTACGGCTGCATTTCATTAAAAAAATACAAGCGTTTGAGAGCACACGGCAAACACAGAGCCCTGTTTGTTTGTGCTTTTACCTGCAGACAAACGACATTCATCTCAATTCATTATAGTGACTGACATGTTCACCCACATAAGAGATTCACTATAGAAAGCTTTAACTGCTTTAAACATATGAATGAATGAATGAATGAATGAAGCTGTATTCATACATTAGCTGAAACTTTAACTTTACTGCTCTGATGCTCAGTTGGTTGACACGGCCCAGTAAGAGTTATTAGACATTTTACCGGTTTGTATTTATACGGATACAGAAATTAAAAATTAATATCATTATGTTAGGAGATTTTAATTATGATCATGTTATTGAGAGCGAGAGAGAGAGAGAGAGAGGGAGAGAGAGGCGTGAATCTCTTGTTGTCAGGTGTCACTGGCAGTTTCATGCAGGTCATCCATCACGTCAGACTGACATGAGTGTAAGATAGCAATGTGCCCTGCTGTTACCCTCAAGTCCTGTCTCTCATCTGTCTCTCTCAGACACACACACACGCACACGCACACACACACACAGTGTAATTATTTACTCTCTTATGCAGTGGAACATATAAAGTACAATTACAATAAGGAGCGTGTGATGCGCTGCTTTGTCATGCTGGTGAATGATCTCAGCTTCAGTCCAGCTCGCCGAAATTTCTTGACGTGAATGTTAATCTGCGTTTATATCGCTGTGTCAAAAAACTGAACCATAACTTCTTGTTGCAATGACACGGCTCACTACGGCACGCCCCTTACAGCATTGTTTCTGCCTCTTCTTCACACAGAATGCTTTCCGTGAATGATACGACAATGTTACTAGGGGCCCTATTTTAACGATCTAAGCGCATTGTCTAAAGCGCACAGCGCAACGTCTAAATGGGCGTGTCCAAATCCACTTTTGCTAATTTAACGACAGGAAAAATGGTTTGTGCGCCGAGCGCATGCTCGAAAAGGGTTGGTACAATTTTTTATATGAGAAATGGGAGTATTTTGGGCGTAACGTGCAATAAACCAATGAGAGTCTCAGCTCTCATCCCATTTAAAAGCCTGTTGCGCTGGCGCTATGTCTAATCCCTATTTAGATGACGGACTTTGTAAACTGAAAAACTAAGCGGAGGAAGAGGATCCTCAGTTTAAGATTAATGTTAAATAATTGTGTTGTTTTTCACTTATTGAAATTGTTATTTTTTGGATTAAAACCTTTAAAACCCGTTTTCTTTTAGTCATGGAAGGAAAAAAGCAGGCTTATAATTGCTTTAAATGTATGGCTATCCAATATCATCAAAAAATAATTTACAACCATGTAAGAAAAGGTTTGTACTCTAAAAATACTTTATTTGTAACAAACAGGAGATAAAGAATTTAGCACTTGGACAGCGTCACAAGATTTTTTAAGCATTAGTTACTTAAAAATGTTTCTCATCTCACCATATCCACAGAGTCATCATATACAATAAATCTGTGGGGTAGCATTTAAAAAAACTTTTAAAAACAGATGCATTTGTTTAAAGCAAAACATTTATTTACTTACCAGGCTGCAGGTGAAGCAGCTCTTTATGCCTTCTAACGTCTCATAATTAGTCCTCATTTATGTCAAAGAGACTCAATAATAATCTTTTACATTCAATCCTTTAATCTTTCATATTTAAAAAGCATTTTTGTGCTGCTGCGCATTCATGTATGTGTTAAGCAAACCCGCGTTGTCGTCCCGTTTAGGCGCATATTACTAATGCGCTCTTTAAATAACAAAAAAATATATTGCGCCTATTATAGTTGCCAACTATTTTAGTTGCCTCAAAATAGCAACGCGCCAACAATGCGCCTGAACACACCTCGTTTTCAGACCAGAACGCCCATGGGTGCAAAAGGGGGCGCAAATGCATTTGCTATTTAAACAATTGGGTCGTTTCATTTTTTTTTGTGTGTTCGTTCTCTCTTCAGGAAGTATCAGATAAACTCACTTGATCAAACTTTTATGATTCTTTTAAGAGTCGAGATCAGTTACAGTACTGGAGTCGGGAGTCTTTATCTCTCTTCTTTTAACTCTGATCCTTCACTCGCTCTCTGTCTCGCATATTTACCAACAATCACCGTGGAATGAATTTAACCATGGTAAAATGTAGTAAAACTAAGTGTTATTTAACTTTTTACCAATGAATCTTCAAATGAATTAATCTTTTTAGTAGATCTCTTACTCACAGAAAGCAAATATAAATATACAGTATGAAGAGTTTGGTTCCAAAACGTGATAATTTATATATATATATATATATATATATATATATATATATATATATATATATATATATATATATATATATATATATATATATATATATATATATATATATATATATAAATTATATATATGGGTGATTCTCACGAAACCATTGAAACACCACGGCACTAATGATTTTAGCTTTAAAATGTGTAATATAGTAACATTAAAAGCATCAGAATTAACACAATACTGTGTTCTACCTTGCACAATGTGTGATTTCAACATAAGAATTTATAATTGGAAATTTTATCTCATTTTCTGCTGAAATTCTCATTACCACAATGTGTCCGGCTATGTTTGAATATGCCTTATGTTGTAATTTAATCAAATTAACACAAAAATATTAAGAAAAAAAATAAATGAATGTTTTGCTAGACTACTTTAGATGACAGAAAAAATATTTACTGAATATTCATGTATAATAATAATGAAGAAAAATTAGGAAAATGATGTGTCCATGCCTGATGTTCTCATCCTCCGCAACACTTTTTGAGAACAGTTTAAGCACACATACAGAATTTTAATAAAGTTTGATTTTGAGTGACCAAGCACATGGACCAGTTACTTCAAGATGGCTACCAGGTAAGATCATTTTTTTACAGTTAATTTGAAATACTGTCTTGTCAGAATGCTTACACGACATTTTGATTATCATTACCGCAACAGATGCTTATTAAATGTTAATTTAATTAATAGAAGCATAATACTTTGATTTTAAATGCATGTGCAGAATCTCCAAATTATGTTCTTTCAGGTTTGTCATGTCATTTTGAAAATATGTCAGTGTTGATGTTTTCTGACTGTTGCGGTAAAGAGATTTTTTAGGACTAATTTTTTAAATTATGTTACAAAAAGTGTTAAATGATAAGTAAAAGTTTTAAAATTAATGTTCCCATTTACTCCAGACTTTTTTTCAATGTCTGGTGGGAAACAAAGTAAATTTAAGCAGTTTTTACATTTTCATGCTTGACATTTTTAAAACCAAGTTTTCGTGAGAATCACCCATATATCAATCAAACTGCAGTTGGTTTGTTTTGATTTAAGCCTTCTTAACTAAAAATACAGCTAAGTAGCACCATAAAACACCATAAAAACATAATAATAAACAAAAACATCTGAATTATTTCATTTTGACTGATATTGAGAGCAAAAATTGTTATATTTCCCTCTTATTTTCAGTTTTCAAAATTGTATGAGCCCTGCTAATTTGTAACTAAACAGCATTATGAAATTAGCCAAAATATTCAATAAATGATCCTGATCTAAATTCTTTAATATTAAAATTACTATAACACACACCTGTCATCACCACACATCTATATTAAAGCACTTCAACTTATTATGTTATTTGGCAAACAAAGCCTAAAAATGTTACTGATGAAAATAAATGGAAGAATTGTTTATTCCGATCTGTGTGGATTATTTTAAGAAATTACAGCACTGTTAGTAATTACAGTATTATATTATCTTTACAGAATAAAACTAAAATAAAAGCCTCGTGCACAGCATTCTGGGAACCAAAATCTGGAGGAAAAAACTGAAAAGGGTTGATGAGGATTCCTGGTTCCCAGAATGCTTTGCGTGATGCTGTTATTATAGTTTTGTTCTATAAAGATACAACCTTGTTAATGTTTAATGTTCATTTAATTTTAAACAAACTGTTGCCAGCAAATAACATAAATATAAATGTACAGTAAGTTACTGGCAAACAGCTGCATAACTATTGTTTTACAGTGAGTGTATAAATGTGTGTGGCAAATTTTATATCATCACAATAAAATAAGAGCATAATAAAAATTAGGTTCTGAATTTCAGTTCATGTTATTTGTTCACAATTTATAATTGTTTCCCCCCAAAAAAACAAACTGAACCGTGAACAGCCATGCACCTGATATAGAGTTCAGTCTAAAGTCATCGTCTTTGAGATAAACTCGAACTCTTTTGTTTTTATTTAGTCAAGCAAGTAATTTTAGATTCAAGAAAAGTCATGTATCCCGAGTACCACACTTCTGATACAATATTGAGAAAACCTTACATGGTTCTGTCTAAATTCAACATTTCTTGATGTTTCACTAAAGGTTGATGTATTGCATTCTGGGTACTTTAAAGCAGCAGGTCATATATTTTGGTTTTCAAAATATCCAGAGGGTAAACCATTCTTAAGGAAATGTAAAAATCACCCTTTTCACTTGTAATTGAAAGTGTTATTTTTAAGAGAAAGACTCAAAGAAACGCCGTCTTGGATTTCCAGGCCGCTGGTATCTAATAAAAAACAGGGTGGTGCTTATTGACTGTTTGCTTTCAAATCTATTTCACACCGCACGTCTTGTCAATTTAGTTTATTTTCTACAAGCGAGAGGAGGCTAATGTCATTACTCTGAACCTTGGGCGAAACACGGCAAGCTCCCGGCTCGCTGCGACTGCAAGCGCGTTCTGTTATGTTTTCTACTTTCTCCCCCCTCTTCCATCGCTCTTCTGCAGCTGGGGGACACGCAGATCGATACCACCTCAGCGTAAGAATTCGCAGCTGAAATTTTCATTTGTTACAAAGCGGCCCCAAACAGCCGGGAGGGCCCGCTGTCGCCCCGCATTAGGGAGAGGGAGAGCTAATAAAGCGCTAGCCCCGGGTCACGCGCGACAATAGGCAACTCCGTGCCAGCTCCCATTAGAGTGCGCACAAATCCGTGGCCCAAAAATTTCCGCTGAAATTACCATCTTTGGTATCCTTGTAGCAGGATGTCAGCCGGGGAAGTGTGGCGGAGATATCTGAACTGTCAGTGTGGCTGAAACTCAACTGGCCCGAGCTGCTAACATCACAAGCCTTCTGCCCTGCGGCCAGCACTAACTATTGCACTTCTCTCTTTGAGTTGTCACGGGAAACTCTGCACGTCACTCGGTGCATCAATAACGGCACACAGCAACACTCGCCCATACACGATGTAAGGCTCCAAGAGATTTGTTTGCATAAACAAGTTGTGCATATTAATACGACCCCATCATGTGCCCAATGGTTATTCACATTTTAATACATTTGAATTATTTAGTGGAGCTAAAATAAGCAGATGGTCGCTGTGGCCGTTTCTCCGTGATTTGAAGATGATACAGATTGGGTTGAAAGGCCATATGAAAACACATAATAGACAACACTGTATAAAAGCCTATGTGTGATGAGTGATGTACCTTACTTAGGGGTTTTTCAGGCACAGTGTGATAAAAGATAAACATGACATTAAAGGGGACATATTATGAGACTTTTTAAAGATGTAAAATAAGTGCGTATGGGAAGTTTTAGCTCAAAATACTGCACAGATAATTTGTTATAGCATGTTAAAATTGCCACTTTGTAGGTGCGAGCAAAAATGTTCCGTTTTTGGGTGCGTCTTTTATAATGCAAATGAGCTGATAAAATGCAAACACTGATCGCCATAATGGTGGCTTGTTGAAATTGAAACTCAATTGTTTTGTCAATTACTCTCTCTCTTTCTCTCTGCACTAAATGGCAGTGCCATAGTTGGATAGTGCAGATTAAGGGGCGGTATTATTATAATAAGATCCCCTTCTGACATCACAAGGGGAGCCAAATATCAATGTCCTTTTTTTCATATGCTTGCAGAGAATGGTTTACCAAAACTAAGTTACTGGGTTGATCTTTTTCACATTTTCTAGGTTGATAGAAGCACTGGGGACCCAATTATAGCACTTAAACATGGAAAAAGTCAGATTTTTATTATATATCCCCTTTAAAGAATTACACTTATCATTTAGATTTGTCAGCTAATACAGTTTTATGAATACAGTGTGCTATAGACACCCTGACCAGAAATACGCAAATAACAAAACAACATTTTACCTCTAACAATAAGTCCAGCGAAGTTGGACACCCCAGATCCTCTTTCTGATTGGGTGACACACCGGTAAAGGTCTTGGTCCTGACTGGTCACCTCCCTTAGTCTGAAAGATGCCGCAAACTTTCTGTGATTGATGTTTTTCTTCTCGGCCACAGGGATGTCCTCTCCGTTACGTCTCTAAACATCACAAAGGAAACAAATCAGATGAATCCAATTGTTTCTAAATACCATAACGACTTCATTAGCATCATTCATCAAAACTGAACACACACTTTGTTTCAACTGTCCATGAAACTTGTTATAATAAATCTGTCACTCTCATGGTGCGTTCACACCGGACGCGAATAAAGCGTTAAGCGATAGCGATTTACATGTTAAGTCAATGCAAAGACGCGATAGACATCCTGCGGCGATTCGTCCAAATGAGGCGCATGTGATTCACGTGAATCGCGCGAGTTGAAAAATCTGAACTTTGGTGGATATTGCCGCCACGTTAACCAATCAGGAGCTTACTCTAGTAGTGATGTGATTATAACGCGAATGTGATGAGAATGGCGCGAATTTCACACGCGAATGAAGCAAGTTTACTCAAAATGTTCAACAGCGCAATTTTTTGGCTTTATTCGCGTCTGGTGTGAACGCACAGTCAGAGAAACTTCAGTTTTAAAGGTGAAGCTTCATAGGGCTGCAAGTAATACAGAAAGATCACAAATGTGCACACATCACATAATTGCAATAAACGCATGATTTGAATACTTCAAAAAGTTAATGCATAGTCAAAATTTTAGATGAATGGTAGACAGACTGGTTAAAGACAGAGAATTATGCTTTCTTTTCCTAGAAAGAACCTGAAATGTGTTTGTTGTTGGTTTTTAAATATATTATTTTTATTATTCAAATCACTCAACAAGTTACTGCATACCGCATTCTTCTTCAATATCGTGCAGCCCTAATGCTCCATTACAGAAGTGATGCCCATCACTGTCACAGTAATGTTTGAGACTTAATGTGTGTGAATTAGGGATGGGTGATATCATATAGTTTGCAAAATATCTGTTAAAAAGTAATCCTCCCGTGATAATAGCGATAAAGCCTAGTTGATGAAGTACTTCTGTGTGACAAATATGAGGTAAGCATTTGTGTTAAATCACTCTCTTTTATGAAGATGGGAGCCTGACTGCTGCCCCTCGCATTTCAGGTCCCGTCCATCAAGGTGGCACATCAACTCTGGTCACAAGATTTGCAGCTTGAGTTATTATGCTACGTACACACCAAACGCGGGGCACCGCGTTACTCGCTCTAGATCAGTGGTTTTTAAACTGGGGGCCGCGAGATGGTGCCAGGGGGGCCCCAGTTTTATGACATTTTATGAAATACATTAATTTATCATGAATTCTGTGTAATTAAACCTTAAAAAATAAGGCTACTAACCAAAAGCACTACTTTTTTGTACAATTTAATGTTTTTTATTAAAATGTTGAGTTTTAGAACAGTTTTTTTGTCACAAATTTTCTTTGGGGGGGCCGCAAAGGAATGCACCGTACACAAGGGGGGCCGCACACTGAAAAAGTTTGGGAACCACTGCTCAAGATTACTAGCGGGATTTAACTTTGTGGAATGCAAATTTCACGCCCATATCACGTCATTCGCATCGCCCCACATGAGGATGCGTTTGATGCGTCTTTGCATTGACTTTGTATGTAATCTACTCGCGCAAATCGTTGAACACGCATTTGGTGTGAACCCACAATTAGATGAAGAGTGCCTTTTCACTTTCTCGCTATCACTACAGATATGGAAGTATGAATGAATTCTGATGCGTACGGCGACAAGGCTATGCCGTACGACCTACAATCAACTGTAACACTGCCATCTACTATTTGCTACAAGCTCATCAGACAGGTGCACATTGCTTTTCCTTACTTTCCACCCCTTATATGTCGAAGAAGAGGTCATTTTCCCTCTTTCTCTCTAACTTTCTCTCTTTCATTATGTCTACACCTTGCTTTATCTTCTCATTAGTTAATTCAGATCAGAGAGCAGCAGCTCAACAAAGAGATGCTCTGCATGAAAGCTCCACTGACACAGATATCATTAAGAGAGCAGAACTCTTCTACGGCAGAATTAAGTGAGAAAACACCAGGGTATGTGTGACAGATTCACTTTTAACAGTCGGATTCATTAATATATGGAGTTTTATATATACCACAACACTGACACTGAATAAAACATATCTGGAGATTCCAAAAAAATATTCAGTGAGTGTTGTGAAATCGTGTTGTCAAAGTTTAAATCAATTAATCTGAACATGACATTCAGGGTCAATTAACCAACACTTTTCTGCGAAAGCATTTGAACGTTTATGTGTGCATACATCACAATGATTCTGGCCTGAGAATCAGGGAAACAAACATTCATTTTACACAATCATTGTTGTAGAAAAAGTGATTTGGGGACAAAAGCACAGGCACGCGTCTCACCTGTAGCCAGAGTTTGTTGTTGACAACATCCCGAACAGTGGCGATACACTGGAAGGTGGCGTTCTGTCCGGCGTTTACCTCCACGTCACCCAAACGCAGAAAATGAGGAGATTTATCTAAAATGTACAGAAAGACAACAGTGTGTGACATTACAGAAACCCAAGTTAACCACAGCCTAATACTTTGACATTAACAGTAACATTACTGTAAAGATATCTGACAATTCATGCCCAGGATGTGTTTCTGCTATTCAATCAAACTAATAACACCAAAAATGTTTTTATGTATAAACAATAAATAGAAAAAAGTTACTAAACATTATTGTCCAGGAATAAAGATACACTTCAGTTCAACATATGCATAGCTTTTTGACAACATGACCCAAGAGTAGTTGAAAATATAGTTTGCAATAATCCTCACCTAAAAAGTTTACAAATGTAATTTTCATATTTCAAAACCTTTTAGCAATAATAATAATAATAATAATGCAGTGACAGTAATGTATTAATTTGTGACAAGAGTATGCAGCAAACCGTTGTCCCCTAGTGGCCGTTGTTGATAAAACCACTAAAATTGTAATACAAACCTCATTTTTTGTGATAACTTATGTTTAAAATATATATTTTATTGCATTATTTTTATTTATTACAATAAATGTAGGCTATAACAAATTTTTATTAATATTTTCTTTGCTTTTTATGTCTATGGTAGGGATGGGACGATTACCGGTTTCACGATTAACCACTATAAAATGTCCTGATGGTTAGTATTATCATTTAAAATGTAATTATCATTACAAGCGTGTTTGATTACCGTGATTTTGAAAACTTGCAGTAAATCCTATCCAGACAGAATCAGTTTGACACAGGGGCGCACATGCAACATAGTTTTTTGCACAAGAAGACATTTAAGGGATAATGTATTGTATTCATTCATGGTAAACTTATTAGACAGATTTATTATTTTTTACCACACAAATAATTTCAGGGACATGAAAAATTAAATAGTGATTTCCAAAAAGTGATTGTTCAAATGTTTTCAGTGTGTGTATCAGTTCTCTTTGAACATTTCCATCTAATTTTAACAAAACCATGAAAATATTGATAACCATGATAACTTTGGTCACTATAATCATGATATGAAATTTTCATACCGTCCCATCCCTAGTCTATGGTAACAGCAATTTCTCTGATAGCGTTTGAGAATTAGATAATTAAACACGTTTGTTCTGTTAAAACCACATTCAACTTGGGCCGTCTACTAAAGCACATATACTGGACTGTCTGATCTGGAAGGTTTATTTGTTATTGTTCAAAACTCTATTTCTCTACAGAGCAAATGAGATTTTTATTTTATTCTACAGTGAAAGCCAGAAGCGCACAACATGTAATTGAATTTGAGAGTAAATGCAGAGTTACTGTCAGTCTATAGTGTGCACTCAACTCTGTTTTAATTATATTGAGCGTTCATTTGGCAGGTCTGGGGTTATTCGCTCAATTAAACTCCGGCAGAAACACACGACACACACTGAGACAATGAGACCAAGAGCTGAAGATGAACAAATAAGAGCTGATATGAGAGAGCAGAACCGCTCTCATTAACCCGAGGAAAAATTAATTCATATGTTTATTTCTCTTGCTTTTTGTTATGCTTAGTGTTGTATGACGGGAATTACAAGTTATACATTTTATTATTATATCTGTTCCCTGGGATCAACCCCACAACCTTTTGTGCCCCTAGAGCAATGCTCTACCATTGAGCTACAGGTTAAATTTTTATAAAAGAAATACAATTTCACTTCAGATTTATAACCTCTAAATATTTACATCTTTCATAGGTTTAATTCTGTATTTAAACTGAAGTATTGCTCTGATTTACTGTAGATTCACACCAGCCGTGTTTGAGGCGTCAAATTTGCGTCTACATCGTCTAGTTTGCTGCTTGAACATTTTGATTTTACTTGCTTCATTTGTGCACGAAAGCCGCGTGTGAAATTCTAGTCATCGAGACATTCACACGAAAATTTGCGTCATATGAGGAGCTTCTGCGACCCCGCTCGCTTCCTGTAATCACATCACTACTAGAGCAAGCTCCTGATTGGTTAAAGGACAAGTTTGGTATTTTACACTTAAAGCCCTGTTTTCAGATTGTTTATGATGAAATAAAACGGTTTTGACTGAAATTTTGACATGTGCGGCTGCCCCGGGAATTTTCGGGTGTTTGTTGTTTCACCTCCCACCTCTACAATGGGTTTAATGGTGCGCTGGAACAATCCTTCCTAAAATGCATTAAACTTTCGATACAAAGACGTGAAACTCACTGAGTGGTCAGGGGTGTTCAATGATATGCTCACACAAAAATGGCTGCAAAAGATGCTTTCCAACAGGTGTTTTAGGAGTCATTATTAACTTGTGGACCTATTTTTCCAAACGCATCACACCCGTATATTCTTCCGCTGAGAGCTTGAATAACAGACACTCCAGCCCAGGTGGTGGCGCTAATCCACCTTTGCCAATTGCAAGAATAGAAACAAAGTTCCCGGCGCGGAGTAATACCGTACCTCACAGCACATCTAATACAAGTCAATGGAGTTGGACAAAAACTACTATAAAACCTGTTGGAGTGCGTATTTTGCGGCGATTTTTGTGTGGGCGTGTCGGTGGACACACCCCTGACCACTCGGTGAGTTTCACTCTTTGTAAACGAAAGTTTAATGCATTTTAGGAAGGATTGTTCCTGTGCACCTATACATCCATTGTAGAGGTGGGAGGTGAAACACAAACACCCGAAAATTCTCGAGGCAGCCGCATATGTCGAAATTTCAGTCAAAACCGTTCTATTTCATCATAAACAATCTGAAAACAGGGCTTTAAGTGTAAAATACCGAACTTGTCCTTTAATGCGGCAGGTTTTTCCGGCAAAGAAAAAATTTTTCAACTCGCGTGTTTTACGCTGCAATGCTCAATTCGCGGCATTTGTGCAAACTAGATGCGTGAATGAGGCGGAATCGCGTCTACCGCGTCACGCTAAATGCCTCATTCGCGCCGCGGGACATACATTGACTTAACATTGAAATCACTTGCGCTTGACGCCTCTACGCCGGCTGGTGTGAGCGCAGCATTAGAGTGTTTTTGTGAGTAACAAAATCTCCATCTTTCACTCATCTAGCATTATTTTTAATAAGATATCTGATCAGGGACAGAAGCACCAGAACACACAGACAGACAGACACGGATAAACATGGAATGTGGCTGCGAGAGGCTGTGCTTTGATAGACGGATGAATAACAATTCAAAAGGATATGAAACTGAAGCGTGTGCATTGACCGCACCGTCACTTGACCTGTAAACACATCACATTAAGAGCAATATAATAAAGGTTAATTATACAGCTTCGAAAAAAATTAAGAGACCACTTCAGTTTAGCCTTTAATCATTTCTACATATATTATGACAATTTCGGTGTCTGTTGAATTCCAACAAATATAAAGTGACCCAACAGCAATGTAAAAAACTTAGTGAATAAAAGACACAATAAGAACAATTAGATTTCGATTCAATCCAGTATCGATTTGTAATTCGTATTTCACAAAATATTTAATCAGAAATGGAATTCATTTGGTGTGCTGTCACTTTAAAACCTACATGTAATTCCCAGATCTAAAAATACTTTTACACGTGGGTTTTCTTTCACAGCATTTTGAAATCATTTTGTGTAAATATGTTTGTTCAAGTGCAAGGAAACGTGAAACCAGTATTTGCATGCTGTCTGAAACCTTGAAATGCAGCTTATCGGGCGTGTGCTTCAGACTTCTTAAACAGCGTTTGAGTAGCGCATTAAGATCTGTTTTGCATCTTCTTTGTTTAAATATTTAAATTGGCAAGGCCTAAAACACGTGTAAATGATAAACTTTCATGACGGAGCAGCACTGGCCCGATCGGCCAAGTGGCAGTTCTGTCCCGAGCATTTTTCATGCTTACCCTGGGCCATCGGACACTCCTTACAAGCCCTGCCTGAAGTAAAGCGAATCGATTCAGGATCAATATTGTTTTGTTAAACAGAAGATTGATTAAAAATGGAGAATAGATTTTTTTAACAAATCCTATGTACATTATCATCATGTCATTATAGCTCTAAATAGCTTTATTTCATACAAAGCAAAACCTTCTTATTAAAGATAAGTGGATCAGACTGCTTGACAAGCACATTTTCTCTGTAATGTGTTTTTTTGTTGAAACAGGAAATTAGGGACAGACATATTGAAGGTCTTGTCTTTTTTTAATAAGCCCAAAGTCTTCAGTCTTTACATTAAAACTGTGATTATGATGTGCTATAGCTTGTAAGAAGCAGATTGTATATGATGAAATTAACATTTTCACTCCACAGCATTTTATATTTCACAAAAATCATTTATAAGATTTCTTTCAGTAAACTATGTTTAACAGTTAACTTTTATGAGTCCTCTATCATACAGATGCCCAAAAGTGAACAGAATACTAAGAGAAATAACACTTCCATAACATTGCGTTGCCAAGTCCTCTGCTTTTTTCAAGTTAGGGAGTTAGGCTACTGTTTAAACTGTTTCCACAATGTGTTATTTTATCTGTGGGTTAAAGATGAAAGGATTTCATTGATTAGTTATTGGTATGTGGGCTGTGAATGGTATTCAGGATGCTTCTGGGGAAGTTTTAGATATGCAAATCTGGCAACCCTAGCTGTGTGCTTGCGCAGACGTTTGGATGGGATTATAAAGAATGTGTATGCAATTAACATTTTAATCAGATTGCAATGTTTAGGGTGCATGTAAAATGTATTGTCGTAGCCTGCAATTTATTTAAATTCAGCCAGATTGTGCATGTAAACATAGCCAATGATACCCACACCCCTAACAAGATAAAAAAGCTTGGACCTCTCTCTCTCATTAGTGATAAATGCTGACTCACCACATGGATAACTGAGCACCTGGATGTCATCGATAGCAATAAAACCTCTTCTGCCGTGGGTCACCTCAGCCTCAAATATGACCTGGAGGGACAAAGAGAGAGAGATTATTATAATACATGACTGAACCAGATTCCCTCATTACAAAACATGTTACAAACAACACAAACCAAAGGTTTCACAGTACAGTAACAAATATTATAGATAGATGTTCTTTTTATCAGCATAACTCAGAGATATCTCTGTCTCTATTTATCTGAGCTACAGTCATTAGAGCCATCAGGGTTTACAGTCTCTGTTTATATTCAACTAAGCACCAAATCTGATTTTGGTAATCCCAAAAGACAAAACAGATTCTCACAAACAGTTGCTCATTTATGAGAGCAAAAGCTTTTACGGCAAACACCCACATGCAGATGAACGACTTTCAGACTGTGACAGAATAAAACGCATAACTTGCAGGTCATTCTTTTTTTACGTGAAGCATGACACTGTGTTCTTAAACGTAATCTGTATCACCGGCACTTTCTAAATAAGCCTTTAATGTCATACTTCTGTGTTGAGATGGCAGAGATCAGACCTCCGAACGCTAAGCCTGCAATCTGAACGTGACCCGACTCTATCGGGGCAGGACCGCGGCCTCAGAGGAGGAGAAGCCATTTCAATTAGAGCCGTGGCCATCTGCGGCCCGCGTGAAAGAATATTGATGCCAGTTTTCTTTTAGCCGAGCATCAAAAATGATCTCTGTTAAAACGACTCTGACATTTCCAAAGCAAATCTCAAGCTCGCACTTGGCCAGTAATGCTTATGAGCCGATTATGATGTAAATCTTCAAAAGTGCTCTGGATGAAAAGCGCCAGCACGCACGCCCGCCCGCACTTTCTCTCTCTCTCTGCTCTGGTTAATAATACAGGATTGTGTCGTACAGTAATATTGCTGATAGGGCCACATTTCTATACAGTCTGGTAAAGTCTAGCAGCTACAGTAACACTGATAATAACTATCACACATCATTCAACACAAAGGCAGTTACAGGACCCATAGGTCTGTGTTAGAGTTTTAAAACTGTTCACATGCCTCATTGGACTAGTGATATTCTTGATCATGCATTTGTATTTCTCAGCCTTTCAAACATAAAAAATCCTTCTTTTTTCAAATTGCAAACTATGCTGATTTAAATATATTAGATGGAAGGAATATCTTTATTCGTTATTTATTTTAAAAATGTAAACAGTTTTGCCTGATTAGCAATTACAATCTCACAAAAGGGAATTAATATTCAACATGAAGTTACATTATAGCTTTTAAAGGCGGGGTGCACGTTTTTTGAGAAAAGGTTTGGAAGAGGAAGTCGGTCCGAGTACCAAAACACACTTGTAGCCAATCATCAGTAAGGGGCGTGTCTACTGCCCGATATCGTTGTCTGGGTTGCGTATGTGTGGGGCGGGTCTATCAAAAGAAGGTCCAGGTTCTATTGCGGTAGGGGCGTGTTTGTTTATGTGTATTTAAATATTAACATTGGCTTTCAGAGATCGTGCACCATGCCTTTAATAAGGAAAACTTACATTTATTCAAATATTTTATTAAAAACATCTAAAAATATTCTAATAATCCTATTTTGTATGTCATATAAATAATAAATAATTCTACTTAAAAAAAATAAAACATTCACACAAGGATCCTAACAGACAAATACAATTTCTACTCACTTGAATATTTAAAAATATATTTGAGCCATTTCATCACATCATCGCATTGCAAATCTAGAATTTTATTTAGTACAGATTGTTTTATTCAGAATTTCCTATTTAAATTGCCAAATTATTCAAGTAATAATGCATCAATATTTTTGAGAGGGCTGATAATGATATGGACTAAAAACATTTTAAACGAAGTATATTACACTGTATGACACACTCCAATTTACGCATGCAGAACAATGCGCGCATGCAGAATAATGCACGCATGCATTTTAATAATAAATGCATGCAAAATAATGAATGCATGCAGAATAATTCACACATGCAGAATAATTAACGCATGCAGAATTTTTTTTTGCCCAGCCACCACCTCCCCGACTTCGGAGGACAACTTTATTTTTATTCATATGTAGGTTTAACAAACACATATATTGATTTTTAAAAAACGGTGAAAAAAACTGCTCCGAGTGTCATATAGACCAGTTCAAATGATGTAAACAACGCTGGTCCAAAAACACTTCCTGTTACAGTTTGTGACAGTTATTTTTTTATTTTACATATATTATTATCTTTAAGATGTTTGTTTAACTTCAGTTAATTCAGGTTTATATGTTCTGTTGGTTTATTTTATCCCAACGTTTATCTAGTGTTAAAAAACGGAAACGGGAGGTGCTTCTGGACCAGTGTTGTTTACATCTCTTGAACTGGTCTATACATAAGATGAAAACAATAAAAAGAGAAAAAAGCATGCAGAATAATGCACGCATGCAGAATAATGCACGCATGCAGAATAATGCACGCACGCAGAATAATGCACGCATGCAGAATTATGCACGCATGCTGAACAATGTATGCATGGAAAAAAAAGTATGCATGCAAAATAATCCACACATGCAGAAAAATGCACACATACAGAATAATGAACGCATGCAGAATAATGAACTCATGGTGAACAATGTATGCATGGAAAAAATGAATGCATGCAAAATAATCCACACATGCAGAATAATGAACGCATGCAGAAAAATGAACGAATGCAGAATAATGAATGCATGGGTAATTTTATAAATGACAGGTAGATGTTTTTCTCTTAAAAAACAGCCAGAAAACAAAAAAGAGGAAAAAGCACAGCTGTGACATATTGAGATCAGACCTTCACAGGAAAAAAGCATAAGTCTTTGTTTCCTCTTCTTGCTTTTTTGTCAATTTGTTTGAAACAAGAATCTGTGAAATGTCTGACATTTTAAATGTGACGCACTAACACTGCCAAAAACTATGATTCACATAACCTCACTGCAATAATAATTATGACAGAATACACCGATTAAAGAAAAATCAATAATGTTATTAACAACAGAAACTAACAAACATGTTTCTACAATGAACTGTAGTGTTATATTCTGTTGTACACCAGATATAGATGCATCATTCTAATGGGATTTCTAATGACATACTGTATTAAATAACACAAAATAAACTTTAATTAAAATGTTTCATTTCAAAAACATTGATTTTTGAAACGTAACAAGTTTCCATTTAAGTATTTTAATGATGACTTTATATTTTGGCACATTCTTCTTTTTGGTATAATCTTAATATCGAAGGCATTTAACTTTGAAATAAAAACTATAAAAAACATTCTCAAGAGATTATAATTGTTTAAAATCACTTGCTCATACTCCATTCTCCACAGAAAACACAACATATCATTCAGACCCTGAAACATTTCTGCAATATAATCAAGACTGAGACCTATTCTGAATTCTGTGCGTTTGTGTGTGTGTGCTGTCGTAGTGTTGACAGCAGATCGGTCTGCAGGAGGAAGCCTGTAGCTTTGCTGTCAATCAGAACCTCATCGTAGGAAAACACAATCACACACACATCATCTGACACCATCTCCCCACCCACCTTTAAAACACTCTCTCTCTCTCTCTCTCTCTCTCTCTCTCTCTCTCTCTCTCTCTCTCAGACACACACACACACAATAAGAAATCTCAAAAAAATGTTGCTCCTGCATTTAGACTCGTCACATACTTCACAAATCTTATATTTCAATAAAATGATAATTTTAATGAGCACAAAGTTCATGTGTTTGTGTCTCAGCAGAATCACATCAAAACATCCATTACACACACAATCATCAATCATGACTCTATTGAACACATAAATGACTCTTCAGAGCATTAAATTATAAAACATTGATCACATCTGGACCACAATCAATATCGGTTACAGCTCCACACTCCTAACACACACATAGATATTCATACTCGGACGAAGAGAGAAAGTAAGAGAGAGAGAGAGTGACAACATACGTTGACAGGCAGACGTTCATTATGAAGAACAAGCCACATCTCTCACGAGAGCATCAGTTAATGTACATGATAGATGAGCGTGTGCATGGCATGCATGATAATATGCAAGTATGTTTGTACTGTATGTGCATGTACTGGTACTTATATGAAGAAATAGCACTGAAAAGCAAAAAAAAAAAAATACTGTAAATGCTGTTTTATTTATTTGAACATGTACTACTAACCCACGCTAAACTAACTTGAGTAAAGCTTAACTATTGTGGATGGTAGTCAGGGTGTTGTCATGCAGCTGTCTTATGAGTGCATGCTGGACATCACTTTGAGGTGATCACAGTGTTGCTGAGGTGTTTTATCACATTGGTTGTTAATGAATGGTTAATACTGAAGTTTCAGCTGAGTTTAAGATAAAGTGATAGTTAGGCTTGATTTTGCAAATACCACTAATTACAAGAAACTGCTAATGAACAGCACATTCATTCAGAAACACTTCCACCAAGTTTCCTCTTCCTGTCAGTATGATATCAGCAGATCCTCGGCTCTGTCTTCACCTGTCACGAGAGCGCATTCACACGCCAGCACATTTGCATTCAGCGTGGTGATCATTACCACAGCTCTCGGAGTAAACAACGAGATAACAATGAGAAAACCCACTGCCGATACAAATGTGATGCTCTTTGTTTTATTCTGGGGCTGGTGAGGGGGTCTGTCAGCGAGCGGCGAGCGAGACGTCCTTCATCATTTGGAGAGACGTGTGCCAAAATGTTTTTCCTCCAGAACAGACGGCCCCCCATTTCAGCCCCTCCGCGTGCCAAGACTCCAGCGTAACGACGGCCTATTATGGCCAATATATTCCTGCTTCTCAAGCACCAGATCCATCAAGCCCAAGTCTACCGGATAGTCCATCTCCCTCTCAGAGTAATGTCTCTGCTTTGATAGTAATCCGTCACATCTTTCCTCTATGAGTTTATGGAGATCAGCTTCTCGAGTTGAAATGTTTATTGCGCTTTTTACAGCAGCCCTGCAGTGGCTGCAGATCCAGTTCATAATGGATCTCTCTGGAGTGAATGATAGAGATCAGTCTGAAAACAGATGACTTCTAGAAACACAGCAGATCAAATACGGTCCGATTTCACGATGGAAATGTCACTGTAGTGCATCATAATGCCTTCAAAAGATTTTTTTGGCATGCTTAAATTGTAACAGGCTGACGCACAAAATGTAAGTGCACTTTTTTGACATGCATTATACAACAAAAAAATGAAAAAATTGTAGTCCCCTTAAAAAAAGGTAAATCAATACTTTTTACATGTAAAATAAATATTTTGTGTCCCTAGAGTACATAAGTGAAGTTTTAGCTCAAAATACCATAAAGATAATTTAGATGATCCAATATGAATCTAGGGTCAGAGAAATTGAGTATTTTCTTAACATTCATGTGAACCTAAACTAAATAGAAAACAGATTTATACCTTCTTGTTTTTTTTAAAGGGATAGTTCACCAAAAAATGAAAATAATATCATTAATGACTCACTCTCATGTCGCTCCAAACTCGCAAGACCTCCGCTCATCTTCGGAACACATATTTTATATTTAGTCTGGGAGCTTGTTGACCCTTCATTGAAAATCTATGTACGGTATATTGTCCATGTCCAGAAAGGAAATAAAAACATCATGAAAGTAGTGGGTCAGTTAGAATGTGTTGAAGGTTCGAAAAAAACATTTAGGTCCAAAAATAACAAAAAATACGACTTTAATCAGCATTGTCTTCTCTTCCGCGTCTGTTGTGAAGCTCATGTGCGAGACTAAAGTCATGTGACTGCAGTGACGCAGATGACGTGTTATGCTTAGACATGTTTGCAAAGGTTTTTTTTTCTAACTTACAGCGTACATCTTCCTCAGACTATAAACAAAGCCCGGGCGCACAAAAAAAACAGCTGGGGCGCACCAGATAACACGTCAGCCGCGTCACTGCAGTCACATGACCCCTGTCCCGCGCATGCGCCCCACAACAGACGCGAAAGGGAAGACAACGCTGAACAGACTCGCAACCTTTGTCACTTTTGGACCAAAATGCACTTTTGATGCTTCAACACATTCTAACCGACCCACTGATGTCACATGGACTACTTTGATGATGTTTTTATTACCTTCCTGGACATTATATCGTACGTAGATTTTCAAAGAAGGGTCAACAAGCTCTCAGACTAAATATAAAACATCTTAAACTGTGTTTCGAAGATGAACGGAGGTCTTACGAGTTTGGAACGACATGAGGGCGAGTCACCAATGACATTATTCTCATTTTTGGGTGAACTATCCCTTTAAGGCTAGGCAATGAAAACAAACATCACTTTGTCTTTTATAGAAAACATCTTCTCGCACATTCTGACACACTTATCTTTCAACACAGGGTAAGAAATGTAGGGTAGTGAATTCTCTGCTTAATCTTCAATGGTATGGGCTACAACTGTATGTGTACCCATGTGGATAAAATCAATTCATTTTCAAAAGATCTTTTTAGAGAAAATAAATAACAAAACAACCATAGGTTCTTCTCCCAGAACGTCCAGCATACACAAACCCCTGCAGATGATCCAGAACACAGCAGTGAGATTTGTTTTCATTCGAGCTCAAGAACACACATTAAATCTCTCTTCATCTGACTTTACTGACGGGTCCACCGAAATAACAGCATCTCACCTACACTGTCTCTGACATATCTACATCTCCACCAGAAACACCTGCGGTCAACCATTACAGTCTCACTGTTCTCCAAAACCCCATCCAAAAATCACAGCATCTTCAAGAAACATTAAGAAACAGTAAAAAAAAACATTTGACTGTATCCGGTTATAAATGCATGGCTGTATTTATGTAAATATTAGGGGTTTAACAATACACGTATTCGGACCGAACCTTTTCGATACATGATTTCCGGTTCAGTGCACAGTAGGCTTGTTTTACATGCATAGCTTACTTTAAATCCGAGTTCCCACACAACATATTAAGGGGGGCGGGGAGTTTAACGTTAAAGAGTTGTAATCTTTATTGTGGGTTCACACCAGACGCATTTGAGGTGTCAAATTCGTGTCTACCGCGCGTAGTTGGACGCTTGAACATTTTGAGTGTACTCACTTTATTCTGTGTGAAAGCCACGCGTAAAAATGTAGTCATCGAGACATTCACACGGAAATTCGAGTCATGGGAGAGGCTTCTGTGACTCCACCCGCTTCCTGTAATCACGTCACTATTAGAGCAACCTCCTGAGTGGTTAACGCGACACGTTTTTCCGCTAAAGTTCTGATTTTTTAACTCGCGTGTTTCCCGTAGCAACACTCAATTCGCGTCATTCGCGCAAACGAGGCAGAAACGCTTTAACGCCTCTTTACATTGACTTAACATTGAAATTAAAAAAGTAGTTCAGTGTGTGGTGTATTTCTAGGCCAAACTCACGCAAACTCTTCGTACATGGGTACCCGTTACATATCAGTTACCCCATATTCCTTTTACGGGCACATCCCCTGAAAACGCACAAAGCACTATGATAGGTGCCCATTTAAAGAGTTAAACATGTGGTGACCTTGACTGATCATACTTTACAATCTGAACAATCCTGCCTGGAAACTTCCCCAGACTTTATCTAAATCAAACATTCACACAGAAAACACCTGCTGTCCACCTCCTTTTGAACCCGGAAAGGCCTTTTCCCACCCCCTCATCTTCCCTGTGGGAAAGGTGTGAGCCGCTCTTCGCCTGATGACACATGTTTGCATTCTCTATAACACTCATAAAGAACAAAACACGAGCCAGAGAAACCACGAAGGAACACGGACTATATTTGGCTCAAGAGAAATGAAAACAACTTTCTTGAAATCTTTTCAAGTATAAAGACTTTGGCCGGATGTTGGGTTATTCAAGAGAACTGAAAGGCGACCAAAGAAACACATCCAACGCATTAACTCATTCCTTTTGACAAAATTAATGACGGCGCGCGCTGATGAGTCCTGCGACACTTCCTCAAACAGTTCGCTCGACGGGCTGGCGTGCTTTCTTAAGACGTGACTTTAAATAATTGAAGGTAACTGCGGGCAGGTGTCCAGCTCATTAAAAGAGTCTGTTTGACGCAGTGACTAACTATCTAAGCTTAGAAGCGTGCGGCCCGGGCGGGGGTGAAGAACATTCCCTCAGGAGTTATCAGTGAATAAAACTCAATGTGATTCTGGTCTCACACTCACACGGCCAACAGAAGGAAAGTGATTTGAGTCATCAGCGACTAATTAAAGAGGACAAGAAATAACATGCAGGCTTACAGATGGACCGCAGAAGAAAGAAAGTGTGTAATACAGAGATGTCTGGACTCATTAGACGGATCAAATCTTATCATACACCTAACAGGGTTCACGGGAGCACAACTCTAGTGCAGTGGATCTCAAACTTGGGCCCTGGCCCCCCAGATGGTGCATACAGTTACAAACATCTCTTCATGTACTATTTTGCACATAATTTCAAATGACATCATACAAACAAATGTTGTTGTTTTTTCCACATTTCAGAAGAAAATTTTCATTACCGCAACGTGTCCATGACTGGATTTGGGTTCTTTAGCATGGAAATATTTATAATTAAAAAATCTAAAAACTAAAAAGCTTTAGTGCATGTTATACTATAAACATTTACAGTGAAGAAACATGTGGTATTTGGTGATCCTTGTTAAATGTAGAGACAAAAATAAGGAATATAAATGTGTCCAAGAAAAATTTTCTCATCCTCCGCAACAATTTTCAATCATTGTTTAAGCCCTCAACGAACTTACATTTTAAAAAAATTGTTGGGAGGGACATAATTGACTGTGACACTCAAGATGGCTAACAGGTAACCAGTTCTTATTTTTTTTCTCCAGATAAAAATTGAAATTTTGTTTGTAGACAACTTTTTAGTTCTCATTACCGAAACATGAGTTTGTAAATGCATATATTGAATGTAATATCATGTTGCGGTAATGATACTTTTTGATAATGATAATCTAAAAAATGTAAATAATTCTATTGGAAATGTTTTTTAAATTCTCTAAAAATAATGGTTATAGTAAGTTCAGACCTTAATCTTAAAAAAAATTGGCTTCAAGGGCTTTTAAAAAAAATCTGATGCTGGACACCTTCTAATGAGAATCACCCCCATTATATAATTTAATATATTTTGTTTAATTCAAATTTTAAGTTTAAATTTTCCCTGGGGGTGCCATATAGAGATGCACCATACACAAGAGGGGCCACACACCAACAAAGTTTAAAAACCACTGGTCTAGTGTGCGAGACCGGGAACATTAGATCACGACCACATGAAAAACCAAAGCTATTAGTAAGAAAACCTAATATGAAAGCAGACTTTTATTTACCAAAATTTAAAACAGGTGTATAAGAAAGAACAAAAGAAATTGGGACTAAAATGAAAAATATAAAAAAATCTAACCAAGTTTATGCACCATGAACTAAACCTCTCTTACTAAAAAGTAATTGGAATGAAAGTATAACTAACTTAAGGTCTATGTATAATGAAGTGTGTAATGACTGTAGACAGCAAGTAGAGGCAGCAGAAACAAACATCTACATACAGAACTGATAAAACACTGAGCGCAAAGCAAACCGTCAGACTTTAATCGTCTACTATAAAGAGCGTTAAAATGAGCGATTGCATTCTGAACACGAAAATACTGAAAGACAAACATTTCTTTGTGGGCAGGACGATATGAATAGCCTGGATGAAAAACTATATCAGCCGTTTAATATTCAC
Source organism: Misgurnus anguillicaudatus (assembly GCF_027580225.2). NCBI lineage: Eukaryota > Metazoa > Chordata > Actinopteri > Cypriniformes > Cobitidae > Misgurnus > Misgurnus anguillicaudatus. Next base: position 8,348,419 of record NC_073354.2, read on the forward strand.
ACACACAGCAGAGAGAGAGAGAGAGACAGAGAGAAGATCAGTCAGGACTTCCAATTAGTCTGAACACAGACGGGGGCTTTCAGTATTCACACACACACACACACACACACACACACACACACACACACACACACACACACACACACACACACACACACACGATAAAGAGGAGGATGGAAACACAAGGAGGACGGAGAGATGAGGTGGATGAGAGAAGGATGGAGTAGAAAGATAAATTATTGCTTAATTGAGTTTGCTGGAATTAATTGGGGTTAATCATTTCAGTCATATATAGCAGATAACACGTTTCATTAAAAATCTGGGTGAAAAATGAAAATCTATTGTATTGAAAAACAATAGGTGTCTTGTGAAAGCGACATTTTCAGAGCTGTTCTGAGTTCGGCCTCAGACAATTCAAACAATCAATGTGACATTTCAAATGTAATGAAATCTTCTAAGCATTCTCACAGGCTTATTTTCACATTACCATTAATGTTATCATTAGTTAAAAGTCAAATATTCTTACAGTGAGTAATCACAGCACAAGTGTGAAAAGCAAAACCTCAACAGATCTTCAACATTCCCATAAATCAGCTGGCACAGGTAGTGCACATTTCTCTTAAGATCAGTGCTGTGTCGACTATATACTATACACTAACACCACCTGTTACCAGAACACTGAGACCCATTCGGATTTTTTATTTCTCATATTTCTCGTTAGTTTGCTAAATGCCAGGAATGTGTCAGCATGTGGAGTTCAATAATAAAAAAACCTCTAAACCTATTAATGCTGTGTGTACAGCACCAGCGACTCATCGCTGTGTGCCACCCGTTTCTTTCAATGAGGAGGTCATTAGGAGGCGTAGTCACAATTATAAACAAACAAGTAACCGTCCTCTCAGTAAATGACAAGAGATGCATGACGTGAACTCCACTGCTTTAGTTGCATTGGTAGTCGCTCCAGAAAGTCGCTTGTCATTGCAAAAAGTTCAACTGTTCCTAACTTTGTTACGTAGCTAGACATGCCCACTTCCTGTCACCAACGCTCACTATTGCTCGTGCTGCATGAAGTCGTCAAGTTTCTGTTGAAATTAACAAGATCGCATTGCTCCGCTATTGCTAGTCGAAAGCGGTGTGAACGTTATACGTTAAAAGCAAGAGTCACAAATAAAAACTTTAATACAGCATTTGTATATAAAGAACTCAAATGCAAAACCCTCTAAGTGAGCCTGACATGTTGTCTTGCAAATAAGCATTTTTTTAATTAGACTTTTTTTGGATTTTGCCAACAAAGCAGAATTTCTAAATGCCCTGACGCTGGGATTAAAGGCGGAGTCCACGATGTTTGAAAGCCAATGCTGATATTTGAAATCACCCAAACAAACACGCCCCTACCCCAATAGAATCTGGACCTTCTTTTGATAGACCCGCCCCACACATACGCAACCCGGCATTTGATTTGATTTGATTGGCTATAAGTGTGTTTTGGTAGACGGCCCGTCTCCTTTTCCAACGCGTTTTTCAAACATCGTGGACTCCGCCTTTAAAGGAACAGTCTACTCATTTTCAATATTAAAATATGTTATTACCTTAACTAAGAATTGTTGATACATCCCTCTACCATCTGTGTGCGTGCATGTAAGCGCTGGAGCGCGCTGTGACGCTTCGATAGCATTTAGCTTAGCCCCATTCATTCAATGCTACCATTTAGAGATAAAGTTAGAAGTGACCAAACACATCAACGTTTTTCCTATTTAAGACGAGTAGTTATACGAGCAAGTTTGGTGGTACAAAATAAAACGTAGCGCTTTTCTAAGCGGATTTAAAAGAGGAACTATATTTTATGGCGTAATAGCACTTTTGGGAGTACTTCGACTCGGCGCAGTAACACCCTCCCTCTCCCATTATGAGAGGGAGAAGGGGAGCGGACTTTTCAGGCAAGTTGAAGTACTCCCAAAAGTGCTATTACGCCATAAAATATAGTTCCTCTTTTAAATCCGCTTAGAAAAGCGCTACGTTTTATTTTGTACCACCAAACTTGCTCGTATAACTACTCGTCTTAAATAGGAAAAACGTTGATGTGTTTGGTCACTTCTAACTTTATCTCTAAATGGTAGCATTGAATGAATGGGGCTAAATGAAGCTAAATGCTATCGAAGCGTCGCAGCGCGCTTACGTGCACGCACACAGATGATAGAGGGATGTATCAACAATTCTTAGTTAAGGTAATAACATATTTTAATATTGAAAATGAGTAGACTATTCCTTTAACCGAATTTGAAGCGAAAGTATTTGATAAACGTATAATACTTTCTGAGAGCATTCGGTTAATATCATTATCACATTTTTGATAGAGGAGTTTAGAGACTTTTGCATCTGAGCTCCTTTGTTTCAATTGCATCTTGAAAACTATTCAACCATTTTGCCTAATGGACTTAATGGACTTTGATAAACTAGTCATGTGACATTGCGTTTCCGACGGATGCTCAAGGGTACAAAGCAAACTAAGGCAATGAAATCCGGCCTTGACAAGGAACCTGAGGTACTGGAATGTTACTCTGATTTGTTCAATTTTAATGTCTCACCTTGTGGTTTTGTGGTACACCCGGATGCTCCATACCTTGGTGCTAGTCCTGATGCCAAAGTTTATGACCCTAATGCAGATCCCTGTTTCGGTCTTGCAGAGGTGAAATGTCCTGATGTTCATACCGTTTCTGAGGCTAGGCATATTAAGATTGTAAATGGACAGGCGACCCTTAAAAAATCCCACAAATATTACTGGCAGGTTCAAGGTCAACTGGCTATAACTGGACTCAGTTGGTGTGACTTTATAACTTACACTGAAGAGGACATAACAGTCGAAAGAGTGTGGAGGGACAGTGTCATGATCACTGAAATGAGAGAGAACCTGGACCTTTACTATTTTTGTACATACATGGATGAATATCTTAAGGGTGGGCTCTAATTGACTTTATTTGTCTCATGCAATATGTAAATACATAAGTTCAGTTCAGTTCAGTATTTATATAACATTTTAATACTGTAAAAAATGTGAAGCAAGAATTGTTTGTATAGTACTTTTTATTTAATGTATTGTTTTAATGATTTCAAGATTTGTATTATATGCTATATATAAAATACTGTGTGTGTGTGTGTGTGTGTGTGTGTGTGTGTGTGTACAACATAAAAAATATACCTGCCATATATTATATACATATTTATGAGTTTGTTACCTTAACATATTTTTTACTGTCAATAAATTTTTTTTGAAACTGCAATTGTTACTGATTTTTAACATTTATACCTAGACTAGTCAACATTTGAAGTGGATCAAAAAACTGAATTAATCAAAGTTGTCCTAAGACAAGAACGGGTATTGGTTTAAAGACCATTTTATGAAAGGTTTTGATCCACTTCAAATGTTGAGTAGTGTACTATTTGCATATTAAACTGTACAAAGTAGTGAAAAATATAACACAAAACACAGATAAAGATATAATGCATTATATTACATTTAAGCCACACTTTAAAATGAACTGGCTATGATGCACTTGCTGATTTGTGACCTTTAACATCAAGTGGCCACTGAAAATTACTCATCAGGCAGCAGTTAGTCCACAACTGGTTAACTGTTCCAGACATGGTCAAAGGTACAGCGGTGTCCCAGATGTGATACTCTTTCACTCTTCTGATTGCTCTCTCAACTAGAATTCGAAGGCGTGCTATGGCTTGTGTTCTCTCTGCATCTTCTCTGCTGAACTGAGCTGCCATTTTAAAAGGTGGTATGATGAGTTTGGCCCCTCGCTCTGCCAGCATGCTCGTGATGGTAAATCCTTTGTCAGCCATGCAAGCATCCCCTTGCTCCAACAAGTCAAGAATCCCAGACTGTTTTGTCAGCTCTTGATCAGAGATGGAACCTGTGAACAAGCTTGATACAAATGTAACTGCTCCACATGGTGCAATACCAATCAACCCCTTAAAGGTGGTGGTATTTTTGTAGGAAGAAAACACCTCTGACTGAAGTGTGAGTGCAGATGGATTCTGGCACCGTATCTCTGTGCAGTCAATGATGACCCTCACCTCTGGACAAAACTGCCTAAACTTCTCAGGCATTGTGGAATTCACTTCCTGTCTGCTCATCCATATTGGTAGAGATCCAAGGATAAGGTAAAGATAATTAGCCCATGTTATAATGATGCGGCTAACAGTGGAGAGACTAACTTTGAAAATGTCAGCTAACATTTTCTCTTTAAGTCCTGCTGCAACACGACAGCAGTATAAGAAAAACTCATCAATCAGCGGCAAACTGCGGTGATGACTTTCAGAGGCTTCTATTCTAGCTGTATTATTTGGCAAAATGAGGGCAAGCTAGGTGTAGCGGGGACATCACAGACAGCATGTACGTAGTGTCCGTGACGTAACCCATAGGTTTGTGAAGAGCTTTTTTAGTGACAACAGTGGCAGTTTAAAGTGTCCACACCCTTAATTATGCAGAACTTTAAGGGTTAATATAATTTAAACGGATGAGTTACAAAAAATTTACCCTACTCACAGTTCTCATGAAAGGGGGGAATTAGCAATACAGACCAAAATGACTTTTTGTAATGACATATTTTCTGCTGTAAAGTTGGGCATTTTAACATGATGGTCTATGGGTATTGACTCCCTTTTAGAGCCTCTAGAGGCCCGTCGATGAATTGCAATTTAAGTCACTTCCGTATTGGCTTCATCAGAGAGATTGTAAGGTTGCCCCTCGGTTCCAACTCAAACAACACCTTCATTATTTAAAAAACGATCTGTTTATTGAGTTGATAGCTCTGGCTCACATTGGAAAAGAAGCTGTTCTTTCTCACATGACGTGGAGTACATGGCACAAAAACACACAACGACATTCGATTGGGTAAACAGTTTGCGTACCTGATATTCATTGGGCCAAAAGGTGCTAACAGCAAACTCCGCCTTCATCCAACCTTTGCCTGTGCAGGAAGTGACATTCCAGATGGGATTGGCCAGCGGGCCTTTATTGACCTTCACCAGGACATTAAGGGTTCCCGGGCTGGAGCCGTCCGGGCAATACAGAAGATAGTTAAAATCAATGCAGTGGGTGTCGTTTTCTTTCATCACGGGTAGCTGTAGGCGAGACTTTTCTCCATAATCATGTTGAGAGGTGTCTACCATCATATATGAGCCTGGAGAGAAAACAAAAGAGAGTCAGGGGTTAAAGATGAACTCAACGTGAACTGAATCCGCAAACCTTAACTTCTAGAAAATACATTTTGATCATGTGTAAGACACATGCGATGCTTCCTTGGAATTTCACCAAGAGAGGTATTTTAGACACTGCCTACGTAATGCCGCATGCACACTGAACCACGCCTACAGTGCCTTACCATGCTTTCTAGACAATTCACTAGTGTGCAAGCGAAGTAAAAAACCATCTGCTTAAAAAAATCTCCTGGGAAATCACACTCTAGTAGAAAATTAAGTTATAAACTAAGACGTAAGGACAACTTCAGAATCCAAGATAAATGTGACTTGGCAGTCGTGTGCAGATTACAAAACAATTTTATAATCACTCTCCTGCAGAAACATTTAAAAGCTATCAGGTCGAGTCAGACAGGACCATACAGGATCTGGTTCCAGTTCTTTAAGCATGTGATTGCACAGAGGGAAAAACGCCCAGAGGATGGACATCAGATGGTGGAGAGGACAGACTGTGTTCAGACTACCATTTGTCCAAATGAACATACATCTGTTCATTTGCAGATACAGACTTATCCAGATTCCTCTAAATCAATGTAAATCTACTACAGTAACAACCCCCATTCATTCTCTAGAAATGAAATCACCACATTTCCTTTCTTAAAGGGTACTTATTATGCAAAATACACTTTTACAAGGTGTTTGGACAAAAATGTATGTTGGCAGTGTACGAACACAACAACCCCACAATGAAAAAAATCTACCCACTCCTTTTTTTAATCCCCATTAAACCAGAGCAGTCTCATTAGACATGCTGTTTTGATTCTCTTGTTAAAGGATTAGTCCATTTTCTTAAAAAAATCCAGATAATTTACTCACCGCCATGTCATCCAAAATGTTGATGTCTTTGTTCAGTCGAGAAGAAATTATATTTTTTCTCATTTTAATGGGCTTTAATGGAACCCAACACTTAACAGTTTTAATGCAGTTTAAAATTGCAGTTTTAAAGGACTCTAAATGATCCCAAATAAGGGAATAAGGGTCTTATCTAGCAAAACGATTGTCATACCTGGCAAGAAAAATAAAAAACATGCACTTTCAAACCACAACTTCTCGTCTATCTCCGGTCCTGTGATGCGCCAGTCACGTAATTGCGTAATGCTGTGGAAAGGTCACGTGTTACATATATGAAACGCACATTTGCGGACCATTTTAAACAATAAACTGACACAAAGACATTAATAAGTATCATTCCTAGGGCTGGGCCGGTTTGGATTTTTTTTACCGTGGTCAGTAATCAACAAATTCCCGCAGTTTTGAAGTTTATTGGCAAGACAACGAGTTAAATAACATGCATGATTTATTTATCTTCAATACAAAACACGTGCAAATTACTTAAGGAACATGTAAAGTGAATATTATTTCCTTCCACATTTCTTCAATTTCAACAACTTGAACAATTAATAGTTAAAAAAATGCCTACAGACATTTCGCCACTTTTCTATCCTTAATTTGTGAATAGCCCGTAAATGACGCAAATTATTGCTGCCCTGACGGTCTAGTAAAATAACCATTTGTATGAGAAATCACTTGTACTGCTTATGTGTCCGTGCTTGAGTATAGCTGGAAAGCTGCACGGAGACGAGTGTGTGTGCGCAAGATGATGCGGTCCGTCTGTCTCATGCGCGCCCGGCCAGTCCGCGTCTGTCTCGCGCGCCCGGGCAGTCCGCCTCTGTCTCGCGTGCTCGGACAGACCGCTTCTGTCCTCGACCCTTACCATAAACATCTGTCTTTTTCCACAAACAGAGAAAGAAGACGCAAAAGCAAAACTTTTTGAAATGTGTCCTGCTTTAGAAATGGCCACTGTTGTAGGCTAGATGAAAAAGAGACAATCTAACCTCTTTGGATATTAATCCTCGGATTGTTCGCGTGCTCTTTATGTTGCATGAAAATTTTATAATGTATGAAACCTGATTCTGTTGTTGATCTGTTGCAGCTGTTTGCACGTTCAAATTAGATAAAATGTTTGTATTATTTTAAAAGAGTCACAGACAACGTCACCTGTATTTCTACTCAATGACAATTTAATATTAAAATCATATTAGGTTAATGTTCAGTTAACAATTTGCGGTTGTTAACAAGCTGCGTGTATAACATCCCCACATATACACACAAGTACAGGCCAATGTTTCAATTTTTTTTGGGTTATGACGGTGAGGAGCTTAGACCCGCGGCATGAGTCACGTGACCGCGGTATGGCCGTAATCCGGTTACCGCCCCAGGCCTAATCATTCCACATACAACAATGTCGGAACGGTCCTCTTTCTTCACACTTGTAAACACTGGGGAGTAGTTTTGCATATGTCATCCTTTGACCTCTTGACGTGATGACGTATTACGTGAGGTCGCGCTGGCGTGTCACACGACCGGAGGAAGACGAGAAGTTTTGGTTAAAAAGCGCCTTTTTCTTGTCAAAAATGACAATCGTTTTGCTAGGTAAGACCCTTATGCCTCGTTTGGGATATAGAGTTCTTTGAAATTGCAATTTTAAACTGCATTAAAACTGTTACGTGTTGGTGTCCATTAAAGTCCATTAAAACGAGAACAATTCTGGAATGTTTTCCTAAAAAACATAATTTTTTCTAGATGAACAAAGAAAGACATCAAACATTTTGGATGACATGGTGGTGAGTTAAATATCTGGATTTTTTTAAGAAAATGGACTAATCCTTTAATATGATGTCACAATGATAAAGCCCCGCCCACGGCCACTGACTGACTGGTTAATTTTACCTTAAAGATGTTCTAAATGTGTTTGTTAGAACATTGTAGCGCTAATGCGGCTAAATATACTATTGGGTTAGACTGTAATTACAGGAATCAGATTTATTTTTAGCTGAAAGCACTCACTATCTGTTGGTAAGCTCATTTGCATTTAAAGGTATATGCATGAAAACAGGACGTTTGTGTTCTCACACATATAGGTTCATTTTGGACATTCTATAATAAATGATCTGTGGGGTATTTTGAGTTGAAACTTCAGAGACACATTTTAGGCTCACCTAGTCTAGATCAACAGAAAGTCCAGCCCCAAACATTAATATTAACAATAATGGTGTAAAAACCGGAAGGGAGAGCAATAAATTTACACTGTATTTATTTAGAGATGAGACACATTCATGAGAATTACTAAGAGCTGATCTGTTCCTTCGTGCCCTCATCTCTCTATCTAAAAGTGAGATTTGGGTGCGAGAGATCCTGGTGTTTGTATAAGTGCAGATCATAGATCAGACTATCAAGATGTCAGAGATAGCAAATCAAACACAGTCCCTGTGTAAAGTGTCCATGAGCTGCCGACAGCCCTACAATTTACAAGCAGTCCATATTTCCCAGCTGAAAATCCCATCTCAAAAACCTCACGTTTGTTACATTTACATCTTAAATATAACACAAAGTCTTGACACGCACATGTGCTCTCCTTGATTGTAGTCATTCATTCATATATTTCTTGTTTTACAAGAATGGAATATCGGTGGAAAAGTCATCTGACTAAATCTTAGCCAAAAATCAACATACATATGGCTTTGTTTAGAATAAATGTCTGCATTTTATCTTGATGTGCATTTGTTGGCAGGCAAACACATCATTGGACTTAATCTGAGAGGATATAACTCCTGTTTAACATATTGACATGAATGATTTTTCAGCACTTTGGAATCTCGCCTGGAAATATTTCTTAATTTAAGCTATTTAAATGTGATCTTTAAGCATACCTTGAGATTATATGGAAAAATAAGGACATGGAGCCTATGCAAACATTAGCATGGTTTAATCCATTGTTACTCATATTGTAAGTGTTTTGTGGAAATGCATTGTAGCCCTGTATTGTACTATATTTACACTGGGGTTTGTTGTATTATTGCACGTGCGTAACAAAAACAGGTGTCTGTGTTGTGCTCTGCATACACACGTGTACAGCATGTCTTTAAAGTCATAAAATACTTGCTTTACAAGAACATGACGCATTTCTTTCTGTCAACCCTCGAGCAGTGATTGGAAACTAAAGGTCTGATGAACGTTTCAGATGATTCGTACATCTATTAAAGGGATATTTCACCCAAAAAATGAAAATTCTGTCATTTACTTACTCTCATGTTGTTACCAAACTATATACATTTATTTTTCTGATGAACACGAAGAAAGATATTTTGAGAACTGTTTGTAACCAAACCAATCATGAGACCCTTTCACTTCCATAGTAAGAAAAAAAATACTATAGAAGTTAATGGGGCTCATAAATGGTTTGCTTACAAACATTATACAAAATATCTTCTTGTGTTTATCAGAACAAACACCTTTATACAACATGAGAGTGAGTAAATGATGACAGAATTTTCATTTTTGGGTGAACTATCCCTTGATAGCTAAAGCTATAAAGTTACACTACAATTCAAGACCCAAGCTTTTTAACTCTTTCCCCGCCATTGACGAGTTATGTCGACCATTAAGAAAAAAACGCTAATACAGTTACACTACAATTCAAGACCCAAGCTTTTTAACTCTTTCCTGCCAATGACCAGTTTTTACGGCAATCCAATTTTCGCTATTATCCACTAAGTGGTGCTCTTACCCAACTTATAAAACACTTAAGCATCCACTGATCTAAAAACAGTAAAAAAAATGCAATTATTGCAATTATTTTAGCTTTTTGCTACAAATTTGGTATTTTTGAAGAAACCTAACCATATTTTAGAGTAGAGCTGTCACAATTATTAAATAATCATCTCATCGCGATCGTTTGACCTCATTGCAATGATTTTAGATCACCGCAATGATTGCACATCTCTCTACAAAACACAAGGGGGAGCTGTAGCGCCTGTATAAACGAGACAGTATCAGATGTACCTTAACTACATTACATTACATTGCAAAGCCATTTAATACAGTGGGAAAAACAGCATTTAAAGAAATGCTGCAAAACTTTAATAAGCAGTATGAACTATTTTCATTAAATAATTAATTTTTAATATGTGTTATGTGATTTAATATTCACTGCTACGTAAACATTGCAAACGCTTTAATTTAAATAATCACAACGATGTGTGAAAATTATTTAATTAAATGTCAAAGGAATAAAAGAGACAATTAATCATCATAATCGTCACAATTTATTAGGCAATTAACTATCAGCCAAATTTCATAATTGTAACAGTCCTATTTGAGAAGTGATAAAAAGAGAACAAATGTAGATAGGATGAAAACATTTTTTTTGTTCTTTCATTTGATATATTGTATGTTTATATATTTAAAGAAAACTTTTTTTAAAAACACTGGCGGAGAAAGAGTTAAACACAGAAATGTAACAAACATTTCACAAAACTCTTATCACCCTCGAGTCAGAATAAAGTCTCGGATTACAAAGTCGTTTCACATCTTACTGTAATAATTGCAGAGTCACAGTAAGACACGAATGACTTCAGGTGATGTTAATGTGTGTCCTGCTGTTTCCTCTATAAATGCCTGTTGGGTAAACATTTATTTCTCACACAACCCAAAGGGTCAAAGGTCAGCCAAGTGAACTAACCAGAACCTCCAGATGGCATAACCATTCAGCCAACAGTTCCTGGCAGAGAATGAAGGAGCCTGTGGCAGATTTCTGATTTATTGAAGGGCTACCTTACCAACACGTGCTGGAAGGTTTGTGTGAACTACTCATTAATCACTAAAACTACAGAGAAAGGGAAACATATCACAGAACTGAGTCTGACCACCTGTCCAAACCACGTGAACCCAACACAATGCACTTTAATGCTCACTTCTGCTGCTGTAGTGAGTGCAGAGCTGTAGTAATATATTTTAGTATGAAGCCCAACATTAGAGAAAAAACTAAAACTGTAGTACACAACTAACATCTGACCTCTCAAACAAAACAAAAGAGAAATGCTGTCCAACAGCTAAACACCAACTCATAGTGCTCACATATCTGTGTAGATCGTTCAATCTGTTTTGAAATCAATGTTCATATCAAAAATCTATATTGACATATTTAACTGACACACGAAAGCAAATACAAAAAATTTTATACAACAAAAAATAAATTGTTAATCGTTGATTGTAAATCAAAAAAATGACTTTCTTACTTAGTATTTTTGTCTTGTTTTCAATGCAAAAATTCAATGCTAAAAAATGACCTAAAAAAATAAGAGAAAACATAACATTTAAGTGAATTTGTGCTTAAAGGGGACATATCATGAAAATCTCACTTTTTCCATGTTTAAGTGCTATAATTGGGTCCCCAGTGCTTCTATCAACTTTGAAAAATGTGAAAAAGATCAACCCAGTAACTTAGTTTTGAGGTAGAGGTACAGGAAAGAGGTAGAGGGTAAACAAATGGTTTTGGTAAACCATTCTCTCCAAGCATGTAAAACAATAGGTCAGTGAAATTTGGCTCCCTTTGTGATGTCAGAGGGGGATAATAAACCCCTTAATCTGCACTATCCAACCACTGCACTGCCATTTAGTGCGGAGATCAGCTCATTGCATGTTAAATGACAATTTAACATGTTATAATATATTATCGATATGACATTTTTAGCTAGAATTTCATATACATACTCTGGGGACACCGAAGATTTATTTGACATGTAAATAAAGTATTGTAAAATGTCCCCTTTAAAACAAGCAAATAAAAATGTGCCAATAGAGTAAGAAAAAATATTTTACACTTAATTCAATAAACAATGCAGAAAAATGTTGCTTACCCCATTGGCAGATTTTTTTTTGTTTTTGCTTGTTTTAAGCACAAATTCACTAAAAATTTTATATATTTTTTTCTAAAACTAGACTTATTTTCTTAGATAATTTTACTCATCAATAAAATCTTGATTTTAAAACAAAAACACTAAGTAAGAAAGTAATTTTTGCAGTGTACAATGTAAAAGACTTTCACAGTCCCATAAAAACGCGGTACAACTGGATATTTACAAAACAACAATTAACTATAGTTTTACACAAGTAAGCATTGGTAAAAAGTCATTTTCTACACTGATTTACTATAATAACATCCTGCTAAAGAACATAAGGAACAAGCGGATAAAGTTTAACAGCATCTCTGAGTGCTTCAAACTGATTTCACCATGTGATATTTTACGAAGATACTTTTATTGCAAGATGGATAAGTTAAAAGAAAAAGGAAAATTAATAAATAGAAGCAGTTCTGCTCATTTACATGTAAAGTTTCTTAAAAACTGGAAGTCAGAGTAAGTGTTTTGGCATTAACATTCGTATAAGATTAGATGAGGAACAAAGATGAAAAAAATGTATGACCTGATTTCTTTAAACATTTTCTATTTAGTAAAAAGGGGAGTAACAGCATTACGAGAGAGATGAAGGAAAATAATGGATATTATTAAGGACAGAAGGAAACTATTCATTCAGCAATGACATCAAGCATTGATCATCTGATCTGTTGAACAGAAATCTCCACGTCTCATTTCAGATGTTGTGTGTGTTAAATGTGCAGAGCATTAACACAATCAGAGCATGACTGAACAGAAGAAAATCATCATCATCACATTATGCACTCTTAAAGAACCCAGCCAAAACCCACACAACCTCAAACCCTGCGACACGCCCGGACCCATCAGGAAAAAACATGGAAACATCTCATGTAGTCATTTTTTCCACTTCTGTAACACAGATTTTCCCCCTCAAATCCACTTTTAATGTTAGGCTTATACGACAATGATGTAGTAAATAAAATGTCCACATACACACAACAACATTGTCAAGAAGATCTGTGTCTACATGGATCCGCTTAGTTTACACCTGTTGTTTTGTATCAGGATGCTGGTCATAATTCCTACCGCTTGGAATACCAGCCTGTAAATTAACTCCTGTTAGCATTGCATTGTGAGCGAATCTTTCAAACATGGTAAGGAGCGTTCCATTTCCGGCTGACGTCAGAGGTATTCAGACCAATCACAACATACAGATTTGCTGGCCAGGAACACAGCGCTTTTCAGATCAATGAGCTTTGAACAAAATAAATACGTTTGAGGAAAGCAGTTTATCTGGAGCAACAAAAATGTATGGTTTGTGGAAAATAATGTTTTTTACCATAAACCACGCGAACACAAAATAACATTGTTTTTAGCAATAAAAATAGGTGCACTTTAAAACAATGGTTTTTGTTGGTCTATACAGGGACTGGCTGAGCATATAACAAATGCAGAATGTAAATTTTATCTGATCCTTCTAGTTGTGTGTGGTTGTAAAATGTTGTGTGTATAATATTCGTATTTTAAAACGTGAAATGCATTAATATAAATAGCAGTTACATATATTTTAAACATATTTATAAGCATATCTTATATATCATATCTCTTATCTTTATACGTATTCGGTTGTATGCAGAAAATCTTCTCTTTTCTGTTACGTGTCTTTCAAGTAAAGCTCCATCCGAGCAGTTAACAGCTACAGATGACACTGAATTGCACAGTGACACAATGAGTAGTTGTATGGAAATATCAGCAGATCTGTTATCACTCAACATTCACAGAGAGACAACACTTCTGTCAAACTCATCCTCTCTTTGATTGCTTACGAAATGTGAATAACTCAAAATGGCCTGTTGGTTATTTGGCAGTGAAGTTAAATTCCCGCAGTGAAGGGAAGAACGGCCGGTCTGAACCCCGAAGCCCATCTGCTGTTCAGAGACGAAAACCCTCAAACCCTCGACCTTCACAAGATGAGAAGAGATTTATTGTGTGAATGTGTTTGTCGTGTTGGTCGTAATCTTTCTTGTGTATGTGGTGAAGATATTAAAACCATGCTTTTGTTCATGATAGTATTACATGCTTTTGTTCATGATAGTATTACTGACCCATTCACCAAAATACCACCATCATCTCTGCCAAAATACCACAATTACCAAAGTTATTATTACAATATTAACTTATATTAGTTGCCACTAGTGATAAACCGTTTAGTTTCACCAATTTTCTGTTTGTCTCTTATTTACTGTAATTACATTTGTGTTATATCGGCCTCACATCGGCCATACAGCTTTCTTAATATCGGTATCGGCCATAAAAAAACCCATATCGGTCGACCACTAGTTACCACTGTAACAAAAAATAACTTATATTAATTTTCCAATGACTTTATCATATTAACTGTAACTGCAGTGTGAACTGCAATGCATTCAAGTCGTTTGTAAATCTGCATTAGATGATGTACATAAAGTAAACATACGCTGTCAGCTGCTATCAAAACACAACTTCAGTGTAACATTGATGCTGTCAACAAGATGGCTGACATCACACAAACAAGATGGCTGTCACACACGTCGCACAACACTAACCAGTGAAGCACCTATACAAACCCACATCAGGACTGCCTACCGAATAACCCTCTTTTTTTACAGGCCAGCAAAAAAGCCCGGTGTGACGGCTCTCATTCATGACAGTGACCCACATTACAAAAGAACGGTCCCTATTGTCTGACAAACACTGACCAGGAGATGTAGAGCGGAAAACTCTGTCACTGTGGTGAAATGCTCGTCCTCTCGAGCGATCTTAAAGCGCTCAAAATCACACGACTCGCTGAAGACCTTCAAAAGCACATAACCACACAATACAGAGCTCTCAGGCTGATAAACACTCATAAATACCAGTGTTACAGAATGAGGAACTTAAACTAACTACTACTAATGTAACTAACTATATTTCTCTATTTATGTCTGGCTCATTTTAAAATAAATTTTCCAACAGGATATTTTATCAACATGTACAGAACACTAGATTGCGGTTTCATTGTGTTCAACTGTGACAACAATCAGATTTTCCCTTTACAACCCTGGCTCAATCGTCATACGTATCTGTCTACATTTACGTTGCATATATTACATGCTCATGTGCAAGGAAGAGCCCGAATCATACGCATTACAATTTCAGGTGCTAGAAGGAGCCTGTCCCATCTCTCTCGCGCAAAGTGAAGCCCATAAACCATCTTATGTGATGAAAAGCACACAATGCGCATGTTAATGTAAACTATGATGATAATAATCATTGAAAACTATAATGGGCAGCGACGCAATCTCATTCATTTTATTTTAGCTTGCCGATTTCCGGCGACACGAGCGACAGTAGCTGTTGACGTCAGGAAGTGGCTGTGTCCAGCTATGCAACAAAGTTGAGAACAGTTCAACTTCATGCAAATGACGAGCAACTTTCGGCAGTGCGACAACCAATGAGAGTGAAGCAGTCATCGGCCTTTCGTCATTTATTGAGAGGACAGTTACTCATTTGGTTACTCAGTTGTTACTAAAACAACCACAATTAGGAACGCCTCCCAACGACCCGATTGAAAGAAACTAGCCACACACAGCCAAAAAGTGCCGTTGTGCAAGCACAGTAACCGACATGTGGGTGTCCTTGCACTTTAATAAAACATACAGATATACAGTGGCAAGAAAGAGTATCTGAACCCCTAGGAATAAACTGGTTTTCTACTGTGATTTGCCATAAAATGTGAACTGATCCTCATCTAGGTCACAACAATAGACAAACACAATGTGCATGAGGTGACAACACACAAATAATTCTAGTTTCTTGTGTCTTTTTTGAGAACCCCCATTAAACATTCATAGTTCTGGAGGAAAATGTAAGTGAACCCTTGGATTTAACAGCTTGTTGAGCCTCATTTCAAGCAAGCGCTTTCAGTAGTTCTGAATCAGACCTGCGCATCGTTCAGAAGCAATTTTTGCTCATTCCCCTTTACAAAACCGCTTTAACTCGGACACGTTTGTAGGATGTCTGGTGTGAACCGCTCTCTTGAGGTCATTCCACAGGTTAAGGTCTGGGCTTTGAGGCCACTCCAAATGGCGCATTTTGTTTTTCTTTAGCCAGTCTGTAGTGGATTTACTACAATGCTTAAGGTCATTGTCCTGTTGCATTAACTAACTTCTACTGAGCTTCAACTGGTGGACAGCCACCCTGACATTATCCTGTAGGATTTTTTTTAACTTAATAATTCATTTTACCCTCGATGATGGCAAGTGGTCCAGGCCATGAGGCAGCAAAGCAAGCCCAAATCATGATGTTCTCTCCACCATACTTCACTGTTGGGATGATGTTTTGATGTTGGTAAGCTGTGCCCATTTTGCGCCATAACATTTTCCCCCAAAAATTCAACTTTTGTTTCATCAATCCATAAAATATTTTCCCAGCAGCACTGGGGTTTGCCAAGGTGCTCTTTTGCAAACTTCAGGCTCACAGCAATGTTTTTCGGGAGAGCAGCGGCTTCCTCCGTGGTGTACTGTCATAAACACCGTGCCTGTCCAAAGACTTGCGTATGGTAGACTCAGGAACAGAGCTGTGTGCCCATTCCAATGATGTCTTCAAGCCTTTAGCTGTTACTCGTGGGTTCTTCTTTACTTCATTGAGTATTCTGCATGGTGTCTTAGGAGTCATCTCGACTGTGCGCCCACTTCTAGGAAGGGTAGCTACAGTATTTAACTGTCTCCATTTATAGACAATTTGTCTAAGTGTAGACTGAGGGAGGTCTAAACATTTTGAGATTGTTTTGTATCCCTTTTCAGCCTTATGGAGTGCAACATCTCTTGATCAGATATCTTTATAAGAGCATGGTTCAGAAGAGCTGATGCTTCTTAAGAACAGCAATCTTAACATGTGTGAGTGTCTTAATATCAATCAGAGTTGCACTAAACTACACATTTAAACTCATTTTATTAATTGGACTCCAGTTTGCCAGCTTCTGACAAAAAAAGCTTTCAATAAAGTAATTAGTCCATGGGCTCACTTACATTTTCCTCCAGCACTGTGAATGTTTAATGGGTGTTTCCAAAAAAGACACAAGAAACTGGAATTATTTATGTCTTGTGAGCTTATGCACATCGTGTTTGTTTATTGTTGTGACCTGCCAATGTGCTTCTTGTAAATAAAAAGTTTTTGACATAGATCAATCAAACACGATCAATAATGACAGTAACGACGTCATGACTATGAAAATGGGCACCACTGGTGTAACATTTTTTATAGCATTGCAATTTGACAAGTGAAATTAAATCAGACAAAAATATATTTTTATATTTTAATATATTTAAAGGGCGTTTTGCAGGTAAAATTTTTCAACGAATTTGTGCAATTTGCTTGTTGATAATAAACATTTAAACTGTTATCCATTGTATTTTATGTTGTTGGGTATCACAAAACCCGAAAAAGTATGAAAAAGTACAGCAATTTGCAATGATTCTCCTTTCCCTCACAACGCACTGTATGACGTCACGCTGGGGAGAGAATTGACCAAAGCCGCCTTGAGAGCATTGAGAATGACTATAGAAAGACGAGTAAAGTACAGTTCTGATAGCGCAGATAATAGATAAATACATACATACATACATAGATAGATAGATAGATACATAGATAAGATAGATACATAGATAAGATAGATAGACAGATAGATAGACAGACAGATAGACAGACAGATGGATAGGCTAGTATAGAGAGATAGGCAGACAGCCAGATAGCATAACGTTAGCATATCTTCGTGTAGAAAGTAAACAAACAATTAACATACTCGTGCATGCTGGCTTGAGGGGGTCCATGATCCTGCCTGAAATGGGTGTAACTTTATGCGATCTTCAGCACAAACGGTTTTGGCAGCATGTCTCTAATCCTGGAAGGTGAGTGAAGCACGTCACGTCTGTTCGCGGGTACCAGCGACCCAAACGCACTCACTTTCTTACAGCCAGTAGCGGAATGGCAATCGAGAGAGTCGGGACTTTCCCGGGCCGATCTGATAATAGTTATACATTTCGAGTTATATTAGCAACACCGTCTGGCGGCGTGATGTGCGCCGGTTCCCGCAGCCCGCTGGTCAAACTGTGCAGGCAGCCTCTCTGCTCAATAAAGTATATAAAAGTGCTCAACCTGTTCGGCAGGTCCAAACATGTACAGGATTTATAAAAATACGGTGATCAATGAGCGGTTCCTCCTCAAATGGCTTAGCCTGTCGTGATGTAAAAAGCCGCCGAACGCCTGTTTATTACAGTATGTATGCGGTCGGATCCGAGTGTGCTGCAGCTGCTGACTGCTGCTGCGTATAAAATGATCGTGTGATTCATTATAATCGCATAAACAATATAACAAAGCATCCTTTTATTTCACAAAACAATATATTTGAGATATTATTTGATAGACTAGTAAGTGTGGATTAAGGATGTTTAAAAATCTCTAGCCTGGTGGTCAGGACATGAATGGATCAAATCAGCAGATTTGCGAAGTTTTATTTATCTCCACATATATCATAAATAATAATTAGCAAGGTAACTTTACAGTATAACACATTATATATTTCCTACGATGTATATATGATTTCCAAATTATATACGCAAGTATTAAACAGCAATAAATGTCTCATCTATCTCTATGGCTCTGCCTGAGTCTTTCTTCACTTCTACCCAACGTGACATCATCGCAGAATTGCGTTAAAAAAACCGTTAATACCAAAAACGTAAAAAAAGTGGTCTTTAAGACCATTTTTGAGACATTTTAAAAATTATACACATATCTTGAGTGATTTATGTACCCATTAATCGACAGTGGTGGTTAACCTGCAACATACACTTTAAGTGTAGAAGTGCAACATATTAAGCAATGTTGTTAGTACTCTACAGTACTGTATGTATCAATACAAATATCATGGATATTAATACAGAATAATAACTATAGCATATTCTGTATACTGTTTTTGAAGAATTTTACTACAGTTTACTACAGTAGATGATATAGTATAATATTTTTTTTTCATGTGGGTTAATTTAGAAAGGGTGATGGACATTTTTCTTTTGTTTTAAAATTAGCATACGCATTAAAATGCAAAGAAGAAAACACTTTTACTTTTCTTCCTCTGCTTTTCTCTTTAGCTCCTGAAATGTACCATTTTAAAGCCATAGTTTAGCAAAAGCCTACCACTGCAACCTCACTAAATTAAGTATTGTTGTTATCTTTATTGAAAGATGTAACGTAAACATTAATGCGCAATGAGACACACCTCCCCAAGTGCGTCATTAACATAATGCAAGTCCCTTCAGAAAAACGCGATTATGCGATCGCATGATTCAATGCATAATCAGCTAAAGTCCGCATATTTATGTTGCTGACAATTTTTTTTAATACACTGCACTTTCGCCAAGTAAATTGCAGATCTTCGCCCCCATAATATTCGGGGCTTGCATGATTTCATAATCTCGCATTTTTGTAGCAAAAAGTCACATATATCTTAGCAGAAAGCTGAAAAATTTTGTAAGTACTTACAAGAGCAACCATGTCCCCTGTTTGCCATGGGAATGTTATGAAGTGACGTAATTACCTACGTGAACATCAATGAAAAGCTGCAAAAGCTGCAAACAGTTTTTGCAAATTCTCACCGTTTTTGCAAGTTCCCGCAATTTTTACAAGTTCCTGCAATTAGCCCACTCATTTTTTGTTTTGTAATGTTTTATGGCTTTATTTATAATAATGTTTTGTATTTATTATCATTTCACTGTCAATTGTTGTGTGGAGAATTTATCCTATTATTAATCCCTGTGGGTTTTTTTCCATCTACCGTCTTTGTGATCCATTTTTAAATTAATAAGGTCCCTGTGCATGCTTGCTGATCGCGTCCATGAGATTGGTGCAATGACAAAATAATTTTAATGCATGTAGGGCCCTCATCTTGTTGCGGGGCCCCTGGCAATCGCGGCCACAGTCACACAAGCATAAACTGATAAATATATACGCCAACAATGTTCATTGTTGTCTGCTTTGTAACCTTAAATGAACCCACATCAAAATGGAGTAAAAACAAGCACCCCCAGCTTCACTAGTGGATATGTCAACCGAAACATACAGCGATACATAACAAAATGAACTTCAGGTATATTGTTCCAATGAGCCTGTGTAGTTATTTTTTAACTATAAAAAACTATTCATTTGTCATTAAATGCTTATTCAGTGTTCACTAAACATCCCAGCCTGGTATTTTTCCATATGTTTGTGTAAATGTGTACATTACAGTGTTTTTGTATCAGCTAAATACGGCTGTAAATCGATTATTAACTGCACAATAAAAGCACTACTGCCTTTATTTAGCGTCAAAATCTGTTTTTAATTAGTTTCCCCAAAACTGCTACAAATGGAGCACTTAAAAACTCTTTGCAGAAAATGTCAGTAAAGCGAAGCAGAGGTTGGATTAATGATAAGAGCAGACTCATGCCAGGGCAACTCCCTGCACTGGAATGATGTGGGTTTGACTTCATCTGGCTCACGGTTTGTGTGAACTACAATAACCTTCATTCAGTTTCCAGGCATCTGAAAGCAAACTGGAGAACATCGGCAGATATCTCTAAACATTCTTCAAGTGGCACCCACAGGTCAATGCAGCAGCGCTCGCCGTCTTCAGCGTGTCCTTCTAAAACAGCATGAAAATCTGTGTTTACCCATGAAACACTCAAATGTCTGTTTATGAGGTGAATATAACAGTCCTCAATGGAGACATCTCAATGTGAGATGTTTCATAAAGAGATCCACTTGAATGCCACTCGACTTCAAGTTTTTTGCTTTTAATGACAGCAAGGAGAGAAATGTGCGTGTCTTCTGGGTGAAATGATGGAGAAATAAAGATGATAAGAAGCAGGCTTGTCCTTGATTTTCCAGAAAGGTGCGTTCACTGTACAATTGTATTGTTGCTTGCTTGCAAACGTTCCTACTTGAAGGATGAATCAGGCAATGAATCTTGTGAATGTTTAAAATGATGGAAATACAGATGGTGCTTCAAGAAACCAAATTTTTTTCTGATTGTACAGAGCAGTAGAATAAAACAGAAAACATGTGAACATATGTGACCCGTGCTAGCAAAATTAGTCAGAATGCGTACCGTCTAATTTTAAGCTAGAGGCAAAAGAAAGTATAAAAGTAGATTTTTTGTGGAAACTGAGGTTTTCATAAAAATAAGTTCATTAAGCCCTCGCCTAGCGATCCCAAAGTTCTAAATATTCATTAAACATCTAATATGATCTTTATTTGTATGTTTTCTGAGAGGTGTACCATCCTGAATGCTTATCAGAACATGGTGCGTTTTCTCCCTTGGTTTGGTTCATTTAGGCTAGTGGTGGGCGATAAATCGCTTGAAATTCTCATGCGTATCTCATCAGTAAAGCCGGTCTACTACTTATCACGAAACCGGCTTTACTGATGAGAATCGCAGGCGATTTATTGCCCACCCCTAGTTTAGGCATACGTGAACACGGCAATCACACTCGGATCCGCACCAAAACGACTGCTCCGAGGCCGCCCGAATAGGGTGGTCTCGGCCCGATTGCAAATGAACTCTGGACCGGTCCGTTATGAACAGGCTGTCTTATTGCTTTTATTAACCATGAACATACCTGATAGCTCTTTGGTGATGAATTCTGGTGAGCACTTCAACTCCATTCAAAAGCAAAGCGCACTTGTTCCTTACGAAATATCTTCTAATTGCTGTTCTCCGCAATAGGTACATGGTCAGAGGCGTCATGCCCATTCAAACTGAGGGGGCACGTGCCCCCTTGTTTTTTTTTTTTTTTTAGCCAAATGGATTTTGCATGCAACCTCAAAATCAAAGAAGCGTCCATTAATCTTTTATTTGTCATTTAATCTGTTTATTATGCACAATATAATCAATTCTGTGCTGCATGCTAGTCACTTTTCTGAGGTTTTCGCCGTTTTGATCGTGTTTTGATCATGTAACATTTCTTTATTATGGCGGCAGGCGCAGACGTCATTAGCGTCTAAGCGCTCATGGGCTCTTTGCTGTTGCTGCAGCATTTTGCTATCTGAGGAATTAAAATGTGTAAAAAAAAAAACGCTACGGTACGGTACGGTAATGAGCAGTTTACCTCCTCTGTGTAGAAAAAGTATGGTTTAGAATGTGACAGTCTCAACGTTATATTAGTAGACTTCTAGATTCATCTTCTTGGTCCAACGCCAAAGTTCGCCAGAGTTCACGGGGGCGTGGAATCACACATGCTCACATATGAGGTAAATGCAAATTTAATGCAAAAATCCGTTCCTCTAATAATTTGATCTACATATTTTTTAAATCATTATTTAAATCAATCACGTGGCTATAGCTTATGTCATTTTCGTTGCTTATATACTTAATGGATTTAAAATAATTTTATAGGATAATGCAGATGTTGTGCAAAATGCATTAATGACACAATTAAACAAGTCACTTATTAAAACTTAAATAAATAAAACATGCCGTTTCAGATGTAAAAATTGGATACCAATATGTCATTATACCTATTAAATAGTGTTTGATAGGAAAGTTAGTCAAAACTTTTATTTTGGAGGTTTTTGCATGAAAGCAGGGGTGTTCAGATTGTTAGAAATGTAAGTGCCATGGAAAAGACTGAAGGCTCTATAATATTTCGTTTGTGCACACTGTGCCCCCTTAAAAAAAATTGGTGCATGACGCCCCTGTACATGGTAAGAATGTTGTCCCGCCTAAGTTTTGATTCTAGCTGCCCATAATGAAGTAATATAACCGTAGTTACCAAAAATAATAAAAAATAAACCCACAAAACTGCTGTCTGTCTATCCTGACAGACAACTTTGAGCGGAATCACAGAAAATAAACAGATGCATTATGATCCATTTAAGTGAGAGTTTACTCGCACATGACATGTATTAACAAAGTCTGGTCCAATTTGAAATATTGCCTTATGAGTACAGAACCAAGATGAAATTGCAACATTGTAGCAATTTAACACCCGGTTTGGGGAGCAAAGCAATCGACCTACAGGTCTGAAAACACCCTTATACAAAGATGCGTCTCCATCCAAATGTGTGTGTGACATTTTGGTTTAGTTTTTAAACATGCAGGACTTATGCAGGAAAATAGTGTGCAGGAATTCCCTCAATGTTAAAAGATTTATGAAGAGAGATCAAATCCGGGACCTGATTGATGTTAAAAACGTTATTAAGAGTGACAAGACTCGAAAACTGACTTAGTGACAGATTTGAAGCATGAACACAGATGCGCGAGTGCTCGACCCCGATATGTAGACATCTACACAGAATTACAGTTTCAAAAATATGTGTCAAAAATTCACACAGATATAATATGTTATGTCTTAAGTAAATGTTTGGCTAACTGTTGAGAAAAATATGATGTGTAACATTATATTAGATCCTTGCATTACAGTAGATCTTAAAACTGTCTGTCTCAATGTCAATCAAACAATAAAAGAAAAAAAGTTTACATATTATTTTCCTGTAGTATTGTTTTTGACTGTGTGTGTGCTAAATCTATTACTTTTACGAGTGATTTTTAGGTATGGATGCAGTGATTTAGCTTTTTAACCTTTAAAAATCTTTAACTCAAATTTTCATCAAAGTTGACTTTGCTGACTTCAAACAGGTCATTTTTTGTCAGATTCCAAAAATTCATACATCGTTTTGGAGAATTTCAAAATCTCTTTTTAAAAAAATTTGCTCATTCTGAGAATTTCAAAACCTCTTTTTAAAAAAATTTGCTCATTCTGACTCATTTTGCCAGCACGGGTCACATTTGGTGCTACTGTATTATATTCACTGCTTTTAAAGCAGGAGATAAGACATGATTCTGATGAAGGTCATCTAAATGACTGAGGAAAGACACACACACACACACACACACACACACACACACACACAAACACACACACACACACACAAACACGCACACACACTACATTTATGGTTTGTAAGACGCTTTTATCCACAGCAACTTGCAGTGCATTACATTTTATTGTATGAGTGTATCCTCGGATCAAGCAATGACCTTTGTGTTACTAAGACAATGATCTATCATCACAAACACACACCCAGACACACACACGTTGTATTAATTAACTTTGTTGCATGCAAACCTTGTGAAACGCAGCAAAAAACACTGCATAAAACCCATAATTGTGTGTGTGATCACTTCATTTGTTCCAGCCATTATCACAAAGTCCTGACAATGTCCGCAGCGTTCTCCTTTAGGTCCTCTTGTAATGAACGTGTACCTGAGTGAAAGTGCAGGCTGACGACCTTCTATGTTCTTCTGCCTTGATTAATAACTTAATATCTTATTAATTAGGAAATATAGCCGAGAGTGAAATGCCTTCATTTCCCTGAGCAGAATCAGCCGTTTGAAAACGAGCGATGAAGCGCAGGAGAGGTGAGCGGCGAAGGTCGAAACGCTCCACTATCCCCTCGCATTCACGTCGCGTTTGAAAAGCTTAATTGTGTCGTGAACGACCAAAGCCTTTATCCCTTCTGCACTTCACAGGTTTTGTCATGTTAATGACAAAGTATTTTCAGAAAGAGAGCAAAAGTTGAGTTTATAGGAAGATTAATGTTCTGTCGCCTGCCTTTTTCTCTCAGCTCTACAGTAAAAGCTCTTGCGATAAAACACCGCCGGAAATTTCTTTCAGCGTTATCAGCGCCCAGAATTTGCCGTATACGGTTTGGTTTGAACGGGGCCGAGGGCAGAAAAAGCACACATTTCACCTGTCAGAAAACGTTCTGGATTCTTTCAAAACACCCCCGCTCGCCTCTGATTCATGAAGCATGAGTTTAGCCAGGCCGTGGCATGTTACGGACACTAGATGAATGAGTGTTTCTGTAAGAGACTCACCCTGCGGCAGATCAGAGGGCAGGAAGGGAACTTCCTGAGCGCTCACGTGAGTCCAGTCGAAATCATCGTAAGGATCCTGCTGGTAGTCACATTGTGCAGGTCCATCATCAAAACTGCATCCACCTGAAACAGAAAACGTTACAGTTATAGTGATAACTCAAACACACAAACACCCGAGGATGCAAAACATTGTCTGTGAATGGCACAAATGCAAACATATTTTGTGATGAGTATGTAATGTGAATGGTATGTGAAATGGTATTTATTTAGCATATTAGGGTGAATATCAAAACTAGGGCCGCAACAACTAATCAGTAAAAATCAATAATGACAATAATTCATCATCGCTTAGTCGGTCTGTGACGTCACATCTAGGGCTGTCACGGTTATGAAATTTGGCTGACGGTTAATTGTCTAATAAATTGTGTGCGATTATGACGATTAATTGCCTGTTTTAAGTTTTTGACGATTATGATGATCATTGTTTTATTGCTTTGACATGTAATTCTTACAATTTTTTTTCGTTTGTTCATGAAATATTTCTCACACATTGTTGTGATTATTTAAATTAAATCTTTTGTAAGGTTTACCCGGCGGTAATAAATCCTTAAGAATAGCATCCTTCACTTCCCTAAATCTGGAATTGCTGTTTTGGAAATGTATGTTTTAACAGGCAGTTCATACTACTTATTAAATGCAGTTTTTTTCAACTGTATTAATTTATCGTGTTACACTGTCAGTTAAGGAGCGCTATCTGATACTGTCTCGTTTTTAGAGGCGCTGCAGCTCCCCCTTGTGTTTTTTAAAGAGATGTGCAATCATTGCGGTGATCGGAAATCATCGCAATGAAGTCAGACAATCACGATGAAACGATTATTTAATCATTGTGACAGCCCTAGTCACATGCTCCCGCAGCATCGTCGGACAGCGCGGACACATGTCTGCTTCATACAACGCGAACTGTGCGCTTATAATTAAAGGAATAGTCTACCCTTTTGCCATATTAAACTATGTTATTCCCTCAACTTAGACATAGGAATGAATGGGTCTAGGCTAAATGCTAACACATTCACGTCGCGCTGTACAGTGCACGCATTGAAAAAAGATAGATATGTATTAATTCGTCTTTTGAGGGAATAACATAGTTTAATATAGCAAAAGGGTAGACTATTCCTTTAAAGTCAGGCACTTTATCTTCATACAACGCAAACTGCACATTTATCAGGCGCTCCTTCTTCTTACCAGATGACCTGCTCTGTTAAAAGGCAAGGTAGGGTTGCCAGGTCCTCTGCCTTTCGGCAGAGTTCTGAATTTGGCTACTTTTAAGCTATTTTTGCAGGTTGATGTTTTTCTGCGGGTTAGAGATTGAAGGATTTGGTTTATTAGTTGTTGGTATGTGGGCTGTGAATAGTCATTGGGATGCTTTTGGACTACTTTTTAATGGCCATGGGGCTGGTTTTGTTACATGGATCTGGCAACCCTGACTGGGCAATGACGGAAAGAAAAGAACCCTGGTTAAAAAACGTTTAATTTCCTTTAATATGAGTGAGTTTGTATTTGATTAATTGTTGTTGGGTTTTCATAAAAACAGTATGACCACAAACTAATCTTCTGTTTTAAAGTAAGGGGGGAATCCAGGTTTTTATTACTTTTACAACGTATGTATAACACTTTCATGTCACAACGGCTTATTTGTTTTGTTAATAATAAATAATGTTCATTCTTAACAAGGTCTAAATTTGAAGATAAAAATGAGTTTATTAATCTGTGGCAAAACGTCTTAATATTTTGACATTTAAAGATGTTTTACTATTTAAAAGCTGCACAAACTTTATTTATTTAAGGCTTAAAGGAATATTCCATTTTCTTAAGAAAAATCCAGATAATTTACTCACCACCATGTCATCCAGAATGTTGGTGTCTTTCTTTGTTCGGTCGAGAAGAAATTGTGTTTTTTGGGGAAAACATTGCAGGATTTTTCTCATTTTAATGGACTTTAATAGAGCCCAACATTTAATACTTAACTCAACACTTAACAGTTTTTTTTCAGCGGAGTTTCAAATGACTGTGAACGATCCCAGGCGAGGCATGGGGGTCTTGTCTAGCGAAACGATTGTCATTTTTGACAAGAAAAATAAAAAATATCCACTTCTCGTCTAGATCCGGTCGTGATGCGTCAGCGTGACCCCACGCAATACGTCATGACGTCAAGAGGTCACAGAGGACGAACGCGAAACTCCGCCCCAGTGTTTACAAATGTGTTGAAAGAGGACCGTTCCTACGTTGTTGTATGTCAACTGATACTAATTAAGGCTTTGTGTCTGTTTATTGGTAACAATGGTCCGCAAATGTGCGTTTTATATATGTAACACGTGACCTCCCTACGTCACTACGCATTTACTTTAGGTCGCGCTGGACCGGATCTAGACGAGAAGTTGTGGTTTAAAAGAGCACATTTCTCATTTTTCCTGTCAAAAATGACAATCGCTTCGCTAGACAAGACCCTTGTGCCTCGTTTGGGGTCGTTTATAG
This sequence comes from Misgurnus anguillicaudatus, assembly GCF_027580225.2. Taxonomy (NCBI): domain Eukaryota; kingdom Metazoa; phylum Chordata; class Actinopteri; order Cypriniformes; family Cobitidae; genus Misgurnus; species Misgurnus anguillicaudatus. The sequence continues at coordinate 8,375,866 of NC_073354.2, forward strand.
TCCATTGAAACTCTCTATTAAAGTCCATTAAAATGAGAAAAATCCCGCAATGCTCTCCCCAAAAAACACAAATTCTTCTCGAATGGACAAAGAAAGACATCAACATTTTGGATGACATGGTGGTGAGTAAATTATCTGGATTTTTCTTTTAAGAAAATGGAATATTCCTTTAAAATATCAAAAAGATATTAGTAAAACTGTGTGGCTTTTGTACTTTTAAAATTACACATGAATACCCTAATTTAGTGTCTTATTTAGCTATACGTGAACAATTGAATTGAGTAAATATTTATGTTTTTTCCGATTAGTTGTTTAATTAAAAAAAAAAATCGCCAGATTAATAGATTATGAAAATAATCATTAGTTGCAGCCCTAATTCAAAACAACATGAGTTATGATGAGTGTAAAACAGGACTCTTTCTGGAAATTCCCTCATATTAACTTCTTCTCAAGTTCTCATAAACTCACTTCTTATCTGACAGCGTGCCAGGCACTGTAACTCATTAACCAAAGTTCACAATACTGCGCTGTTACTCTACACGTCTGGCTAGTTCTTCTACAAACTGCATGCAAAACTGCAGGCAGCATGCTTGACTCGGGGTGAAATCTTTATTTACCTCATACACATTACACATGTGTGCAGAAATCAGCTGCGACTCATCAACATATTAACAAACAGAAACAGCCAGAAGTGCTGAAAGCTTGGCAAACATACGCTTTATTGTCTTGTAGCACAAGTGGCAGCTCATGGGTTGAATTCCCACAACACACAGACACACACACACACAATAAAGTTTAGCACAGTTTTATATCGATGGGTTTTACTCAAAAGGTCTATTATGTTATAAGACAGTTTATCTGCACACGCTCAAATCTGATTTGCTGATGGCACTCCACCATAGTATCAGACTCTTTAGCTGCAAACACTCATAGCCATGACGTCAAAGAAACAGGAAGAGAAAATGAGTCATGGTTTTAAGACTGCTCTAAAAAAAAGTATTTACATGAAATATTTGCTAATTGATTTGCAAAATGAAATTACTGGAATGCACCACTGCTTTCCAATGGCTGTAAATATATGAAGAGTTTGGTTCCAAAACGCAATAAATCCATTTTGACAAATTTTGGTAAAAACGTGTTTTCTATACCAAGAAAGTGACAAGATGAAAACAACTATTTTCTGTTACAAACTTTCACATAGCATCTTTAGGTTATAAAAACATAAAAAACTCAAATCCATAAGTTGATTTTCAAAGATTTATTATAAAAACGGATTATTTTTTCCACAAAATGCAATAAATCCATGACAAGTTTTTATTCAAAATGCTATAAATCTATTGAATCAATAGCCTATATAAATGTGCATTCATCTTTGCCATGTTATATTCATTTAGTTGACTAGTTGTACACACTAATTAAAAATATAAACATTAATGTTATTAATCAAAACACTTACTTTGTCATATTAAGAACCCTGTCATTGCGGTTACTTGACGTCTTCGCTTAACGTCTTTCACAGAGATCATCTGTAAAATGTTTTTGGTCCTGCTCGATTTTCGTTGACTTTGAGTAAAATTATGGAAAGTTTTTCATAAGATCCTCTGGGGTCAATGTGTTAGCATGAGAAGCTTGATGCTGTCGGGAGAACAAGCACCCGTCTCCCGAGTGCCTCTCAGGGAAATTGTTAGATGCTGATGGCTTACGTTTCTTTCCCATCACAGAAAACCATCACAGGTTTAGCGATGCAATTAAAGTATTATTTTGTTTTGTTTGTTGATCACGTAGTACAAAGTAGATGAGGAAAACCAGGACTCCGTGTACTCAGCGCGTCCGCCATTGTTTGTTTACATTGCGTGAACGGTGGGCTGTAATATCAGAAATGGATTTATTGCGTTCTGTAAAAAAGGAGCAGTGGCGTTTGTCGCATTTTGGGAAAAAAGGGAGAAAAGATGACAGAATAACACGGCGGATATTGGATTTTGCGTAAAATTAAGAATTTACTTTTAACTACTGACCTGATATAATGCTGATTTTGGCAGTAACTCATTTTTTTCAAAAATGGCGTTTATTGCGTTTTGGAACCAAACTCTTCAGATACAAGCCTGTGTGTACCTATATTTTCTGGGAACAAATGTGTAACCAAAAGTGAGCCAAACCTGAGAAAAACCTCCCTTTGGGGACGTCATTAATTGTAAAAAACGTTATAAAAATATTATATTTTATAAAATATTTATATTATATTTACTGTAAAAATGCTGACATTTTTAGGGTTAGGGGTCTTTACAGGTGTGCGTAGGTCCTACGGTGTAGCATCGAAGCATAGGCTACGCGGCACTTTTCATTCATACTTCTGTATCATCGTCCAGTCACGTACATGTAAACCCAGAAGCAGCTTGGTCAGTAAACCCACAAACGAAGAAGCAGCAGCAGCAGCAACTTGCTGTGTATAATTTGAGAAGACCAGCAGTGATGGAGATAATTAGATAGTGACTTTTGTTGGAGTTAAATTACTCTTTAACTTTTTACATAATTGTTCTTACCATCGCAAGCAGAAATGCCTATGAAAAAATGTGACACTTTTTTTTTTACCTGACGGGAGGGGTTCTAGCAGACTAAACGTAGAGCTTGTGGTCTGCATAGAACGAACACATTGTTAAATTTTTGGCAAGGTGCATGTCAGGCTACGCAGAGCTAAACACAGAACATACACGCAACAATAAATGACTTTTAATGTATGCGAATGTACGCACAAGGTAGTACACACAGCCTTGGAAACATATTATTTGACTCATACATGTACATAGACATTCGGCGCATACACAATGCGACAAAATGCAATGCATCTCCTGGGCTTCATAATACATTTTCCTGTAGGTGCAGGCACAACCTACATGAACAAAGTATGCAGTTACTGTACACGTAACTTTGCATTTACGTAAAAACAGAACTATACTTCCAGCTTTAGTGTTAGATTATAGTGTTTATAACTAGTGCTCTATAAAAACAACAAAAATCTGTGGAATGTCCTCATTTAGATAGATAAGTACACATGCGTGTGTGCATGTGTGTCATTGACTGATTTGCATACTTCCTTCAGTAAATCAGCTGTTAAACAAAACACATAATCTATGCAAAAAACACTCATTACGAGAATAGGAACAAGCCTTTTAGACTGTGCACTAGGCGCACAAACCATTTTTCCCGTTGTTAAATTAGCAAAAGTGGATTTGGACACGCTCTTTTAGACTGTGCCCCATGCGTTTAGATTAAGGGTCTCCTACCTTTTTGTGGGCAAGGGTTACCACAATGGATAAAACAATCTGGAGGGCTACTTCTTGATATAGTCTACTCAAAACTTTTTTATTTTACTTGTTGATTTTATTTAATTTTATTTTACTTGTTGATATGTTTTAGTATTGTTTAAAATGTTAACATAAGCAAACCAAGCCAAGCTAATATAAAAAAATATGTAATAAATAAATATTACAATTGACACTATTTATAGAATGTGCTTTGACCACGTTGGAGACCCCTGCTTTAGATCGTTAAAATAGGGCCCCTTAAAGTTTGTTTGTGGGACCTACCATTATCGTACAGTTACAATAAAAGTGACAGGAGTGCAAACGTTGCGACTTACCCCATAGATGGGGTTCATTGTATACAAACAGAGGGTTTGTTGTAACACCTGCTAGAAAATTTAGTTTAAACAGAAAGAATTCAATACAATTCTGTCTATATACTAAAGGTGGATATTGTTTATATAATAGATGGATATTCACACATTTATCCATCCATGATCCTTCATATAACCATTCTTGTATTAAGCATCAATGCATATAAATAGATTTTTTTTGAAGGGCTGCACAATTAAGACCAAAAAAAAAACTATAATTATGAGTTATTTCCTCTGATATTTTATTAACAGTTGTCATTTTGACGAATTGTAATTTCATGGTTTTTATTTCAGTATCTTTGTATAGCTGAGGTTTAGTTGTAGTCACTGTTTGACAACTAACCCCGCTGCATAGAAATGTTTTCAATCCCAGCTATCAGTTACTAGGAGTTGCTGACTTGTTTTAAAATGGTGTTATGTTTTAGGTAACAAGACAGTGATTAAAATAATATAAGGTTGGATAAGATGAAGAAATTTACTTCCATGACTCCAAAACACTCTCTGTTCAATATCATAATGAAAACACATCAAAACTTTTCACAAATTCACAAGAGATCATCTTCTGACAGTAAAAGACCAAAAGCACAGATTGCTCCGCCCTGTATAAATACAGTGGGGCAAAAAAGTATTTAGTCAGCTACCAATTGTTCAAGTTCTCACACTTAAAAAGATGAGAGAGGCCTGTAATTTTTGTCAAAGGTACACGTCAACTATGAGAGACAAAATGAGAAAAAAAATCCAGAAAATCACATTGTCTGATTTTTTAAGAATTTATTTGTAAATTATGGTGAAAAATAAGTATTTGGTCAATAACAAAAGTTTATGTCAATACTTTGTTATATACCCTTTGTTGGCAATGACAGAGATCAAACGTTTTCTGTAAATCTCCACAAGGTTTTTACACACTGTTGCTGGTAGTTTGGCCCATTCCTCCATGCAGATCTCCTCTAGAGCAGTGATGTTTTGGGGCTGTCGCTGGGCAACACGGAATTTCAACTCCCTCCAAAGATTTTCTATGGGGTTGAGATCTGGAGACTGGCTAGGCCACTCCAGGACCTTGAAATTATTCTTATGAAACCACTCCTTCTTTGCCCGGGCGGTATGTTTGGGATCACTGCCATACTGAAAGATCCAGCCACGTTTCATCTTCAATGCCCTTGCTGACGAAAGGAGGTTTTGAGTCAAAATCTCACGATACATGGCCCCATTCATTCTTTCCTTAACTCGGATCAGTTGTCCTGGTCCCTTTGCAAAAAAACAGACCCAAAGCATGAGGTTTCCACCCCCATGCTTCACAGCAGGTATGGTGTTCTTTGGATGCAACTCAGCATCTTTCTCCTCCAAACACAAGAAGTTGAGTTTCTACCTAAAAGTTATGTTTTGGTTTCATCTGACCATATGACATTCTCCCACTCTTCTTCTGGATCATCCAAATGCTCTCTAGCAAACTTCAGACGGGTCCGAACATGTACTGGCTTAAGCAGGTGGACACATCTGGCACTGCAGGAATTGAGTCCCTGGCTGCATAGTGTGTTACTGATGGTAGCCTTTGTTACTTTGGTCCCAGCTCTCTGCAGGTCATTCACTAGGTTCCCCCATGTGGTTCTGGGATTTTTGCTCACCATTCTGGTGATAATTTTTACCCTACGGGATGAGATCTTGCGTGGAGCCCCAGATCGAGGGACATTATCAGTGTTCTTGTATGTCTTTCATTTTCTAATAATTGCTCTCACAGTTGATTTCTTCACACCAAGCTGCTTACCTATTGCAGATTCAGTCTTCCCAGCCTGGTGCAGGTCTACAATTTTGTTTCTGGTGTCCTTTGACAGCTCTTTGGTCTTGGCCATAGTTGAGTTTGCATTCTGACTGTTTTAGGTTGTGGACAGGTGTCTTTTATACTGCTAACAAGTTCAAACAGGTGCCATTAATACAGGTAACAAGTGGAGGACAGAGGATCCTCTTAAAGAAGAAGTTACAGGTCTGTGAGAGAAAGAAATCTTGCTCTTTTGTTATTGACCAAATACTTATTTTCCACCATAAATTGCAAATAAATTCTTAAAAAATCAGACAATGTGATTTTCTGGATTTTTTTCCTCATTTTGTCTCTCATAGTTGAAGTGTACCTATGATGAAAATTACAGGCCTCTCTCATCTTTTTAAGTGGGAGAACTTGCACAATTGGTGGTTGACTAAATACTTTTTTGCCCCACTGTATGTAAAGTAGCCGTGTTACAGTTAACCCCGTGTTAGTTTTTGCCCTGCTCACCCCTATTTATTTAAAACTGTTATATAGCCATTCGGTTGTCACTTTCTCTTTTATCAGAGTTTTTCCTTCTGCATGCATGTTCTTAGCTGTATCTTGGCTGTAGTTGGTTTTTGGACAAATCTTAAAAAGATTGCTACAGTGAGGTTTAGGTTCACAAACAGCTTAATGCATTTCAGATTGCTTTCCAAACAGTATTCACATATATTTTCACTATTTGGATCTCATCTTCCAGCTCTCAGATTTTACCTTCTCACCTCTTGTATCTCATCGATTAGCCAACAATCAGTGTGAAGAAACATCATCTCGCCGGTCTCAGTGTTAGTGAGTTTTAAAGCAGTGCATTCATTAGATGAGTCTTTCTCACCTGTGTTAAAGGTCAGACACTCTGTGTTTTACATCCACTGACCTTTACAACCCCTTAATGATGTTATGGAGCGAGCAGAAATCCAGACAGATAAAGGTGATAATTAAAACCAACCTTCATGGTTAGAAAAGAATATTTGAACTTAACCTATGACAACTATTTACAGTAAAGTTATAGAAATAAAAACCTGGGCCAAAATAAACAAAAAGCCACGAGTCTGTAGGGTTGGGCGGAGCTCGGGTTGGGATTAAGCTCATTTTGCTTCTAGTGTCCGGATACAATCTTAAGAGTCAGGGCGCCTGAGAGAGAAAACTAATGAAGCATTTGACAGATAGGATTACGCAAGATGCCTTTTGAAGGTATGAAAAGATCTGTGTCAGTTTGAAACCAATACACCAACCAAACGTCTAATAGTACAACTGGAGACGCCTCTCTGACATTCTCATTGAAGTTTACTAGACCTTATTTACATCAACCACTTCACATGATACATGAGCTGACCTGACCCCTTTACACTGAACACAAATAAAATGTTAAATAATATAAGTGTTAACATTTATAGTTTACACACAATACAACAAAACTTGTAATGCAATTAATTTATTTTACACAAAAATTTCTATTAATTCAACAAAAACATATTTACACCGATTGCAATTTTCTTACCGATTCCATTTTTTTTCTAAGATTTTTTTCTAAGAACTATTATTTTTGTTTGTAGCCTATAGGCTGTCATTTTGTGGGTACAGCTCTTCTTATGTTCCTCTATTACTTTTCCGCATACGGAATTAAGTTGGAAATGTCGTGACACTGACCGGCTGGTCCCGGTCTGAGTATGCGTAAAATTGGCCATTTCTGATCTCTGGTCGGTCGATCTGTCGATCTCTAATTTACACTAGCCTATATCTCTACTATGAGTGTGTAAAACTATTTATTTTCAAAGTCGATTAGTCAGTGTGTTTGAAAAACGAAGCGACTAAAGGTCCAAGAATACTTAAAAAAAACCATCGAACACACGACCTTGCAAACTTCATTTGACGCCTTTTTGTAAAACATTTTACTTCTTTCTTCTGTCCTACATGCTACAAACTTATTTATGTACACATGCGACCTGCGTGTACAAAGTATGTGCGGTTACAAAAATCCGCTGTACTGTGCTTGCTTACTATTCTAATGAGAATTTTGCATCACGAACACCAGTGTTGGGGGTAACGCATCACAAGTACGCGTGCATTACGTAATGCGATTACTTTTCCGAAGTAACGAGTAAAGTAACGCATTACTTTTTAAATATACACATTAATATTTGAGTTACTTTTTTAAAAAAGTAATGCAAGTTACTTTTTTAGTTTAATTAATTAGATAAACTAAAGTAGTCACATTATGCACTCTATGCGTATACGCCTGTGTGGGAACAGTTTGAGTCAGAAACTGAGATTCAGGCCAGAGCTCGACATTTTTGTGATGAAATATGCAATTTCTGAATGCAGAACTTTTCAGTCTTAAAAAACACCTGCAAGGCCTGAAAGAGATCAAGCCTCAGCCAAGAAAAAGTAACACAAAAGTAACGTAAGCATTACCTTCCATGACAAGTAACCAAGTAATGCAATTAGTTACTTTTTTGGGAGTAACTTAATATTGTAATGCATTACTTTTAAAAGTAACTTTCCCCAACACTGACATACACTGCATGCTGACCCTCGCATATACGTATAAAGTAAAGTAGACCCAAGACTTAACAGGTCATTAGTAGGTCTGGTATAATCGAGAATGCTCCAGTTCAGAATGATTTAAAGACTCAGAGATGGAAAAAACAGAGCTCGCAGTAGAGATAAGTTAAAGACTACACAGGAGGCACGGCTGTACATTTGGTAAATCCCACACATAATAATATACAAATTGCTAATTAAATGCATTAAAGAAAATCGTCTCTCTCTTACACACACACACATACAGCTGATTTATAATGTCAGACTAATAACACTGCTGTCATTTACTGTTAATCCACAGACTTATAATCATGTCAGGCTAATATTATTTATGGGGGCATGTACAACAAAGCATTTAAACGCAACTAAAAACGCCAAGCGGGTGCTGACTTTGGGTGCTTGCCAGCTTTTTTTAGCTAAGCGCTTTGGTTGCTATGATACTTCTGCTTTGTTTATCAGTCGTTGAACAATGCGCCAGTTGGTTGCTGTAATATTTGTCCCACCCCTCCTCCACTGTGATTGGATGGCTGAGTGTAAAGTGACATTGACGAGCTGAGCGTTTCACCTGATGTTAAACATTTTTCAACTTTGGGCGCTAGAAAAAACCTTGAGGGCCGACGCACAGCACAGACAAAACCAGCAAGCTGCTGCCAGAATTAAAAACATATGCCAGCCGTAGGCCTAAACAAGTGATTCTTGCAAAATTAGACTTATGAGGTGTCATGAAACATTTTGATGAAAAAGTAAATGCAAAGTAAGAATATCAAAATAAGAAGCATAGAGATACAAACATCCCTTCATGTACTATTTTGTACATGATTTCAAATGACATCATACAAAATTTTTGTTTTTTCCACATTTAAGGGGAAATTTTTTATTACCACACCGTGTCCATGACTGAATTTGGGTTCTTTGACATGGAAAATTTATAATTAAAAAATCTAAAAAATAAAAAGGTTCGGTGCATGTTATACTATAAACATTTACAGTAAAGAAAAGTGTTATTTGGTGATCATTGGTAAATGTAGAGACAATAATAAGGAATATAAATGTGTCATCCTCCGTAACAATTTTCAATCATTGTTTAAGCCCTCAAGGAACTAACATTAAAAAAAAACTAGTTGGAAAGGACATTATTGACTGTGACACTCAAGATGGCAACCAGGTAAGCAGTTCTTGTTTTTTCTCTCCAGATAAAAGTTGAAATTTTGTTTGTCATAGTACCTAGACTACTTTTTAGTTCTCATTACCAAAACATGAGTTTGTACATGCATATATTTAATGTAATATCATGTTGCGGTAATGATAATTTTTTATAATTAAAATTTTTGTAAATAATTCTATAGGAAATATGTTTTAAATCCTTTAAAAATAATGGTTATAGTAAGTTCAGACCTTAATCTTATATGTGCAAAAAAATGGCTTCAAGGGTTTTTTTAAAAAATCTGATGCTGGACACCTTCTAAGTCTGGACTTTGTGAGAATCACCCAAACGTTTTGGTGTACACGCTCTCTAAGACAAAATTATACATCGTTATACATGCACAAATTTTCTGAAACTTTAACATTTAACAAAAACTGTGTTTGTATAAAACTGAAAATCATTTCATCTTTGTAATTTTAATGTATTAGTCTTTTGCATATCTGTGCGTGTTTTGAGTTTGTTAAATGCATTTGCCAGCGGTTTGCTTAGTCAAACAAATAAGATCCCCAAACCAGAGCAAAACATCTTCAAATTCAGGACAAAATTGCAACACCCACTGAATCCTCTCTCCGCTGTTTGGCAGTTCTGCCGAGTTTAATTTATCTACAGAAGAGGAAACTGAGCCCAAGCCTAACAGAAGCTCCTGCCTACATACGCACGCACACACACACACTCACAATATTCTTTAACATCACAGCCCAACACCTCCACACACCATCTGACTATGTTTGACGCTAGAGATGTGCCTGGATCTGCTGGACGAACCGCCGTGAGCTGGCCTGAGGACAAAACCATGCCAACACTTCTTCAATTTATTCACTTTGGACTTAATTCATCCGCTTAACTATTTAGGATGTCCACATCACACACACGCAGTTCTGCCGAATAATCTTAATATCTCACTGAATGTTTCACATTGGTTGTTTTATGGCTGAGCAGCGCTCGTCGAGTCAGATGCGGTGGGACGTGTGAGCTGAGGGGTTTAATAGCTGCGTAACGTGTCGCTTCGCTCCAGATGGGCCAGAAACACAGCTCGTACATTCAGTGCGGCTGGAAGGACACTAACAGGCCTGATTTGCATACTAATCTATGACTGCAAATATTCAGCTTTGCTAATGAAATAAGAGCCTGCTCTTCATTTACATAATAAAATAATTATTGTCTCTGATAGGCCTCAAGGGCAAAACCTGTTCACCGTCCCTGATAAACACGAGTTAACAGCTCCGTCATCGCGCGTTCATAAATGAAACTTATTAATAGTTATTGAGAAATAGTTTTCATTTCTGATTGTACAAAAGTCTATGAAAGGGTCGCTCAAAATCGATTCTTAATGCTGCAAACCAGCCACATGTGAAAGACGATATGCTGGCATCAATCACTGAGCTATAATCATCGCCACAACTAAAGTGAAAAACACAAATAATGATCCAATCAGGATGAAGAAACACAAATAGTGTTGGTGTCGTTTGGAGGAAAATGGGAAAATGTTATTTTACAGAAGGTTAGTCACAGAAAGTGTAATATTGATCAATTTCACTGGAGAGCTGAGATACAATCAGACTCAAAAACAAAAATCTACTCTATTATACAGCATACTGAAGATGAAATACATGTAAAACCTACATACGATATCGAATAAAGGAGGGAAACTGAATAATTGTTGACCAACCCTGACTAAATCATCAATAGAGCTGGTTATTGGCAAGGGCCTCACGGTATGACACGTATCACGATACAATACTATCACCATAGTTAGCTGTATCAATATTTTCGGGTTTTAGCCAGTTTGTTTGTGTTGCATTTTAAGTAAAGAAATAATAAAATATTACTGCTCAAAGCTTAAGACAATGGCTCTCATTCACTAAGAATGCGTACGCACAAATTTGTGCATGAAATGTTTACTAAGGTTTTCACTAACAAATGATTCAACAAATACTTTCGCACCAACATTTCTTCTAAATGTATGAAAAATTTAAGAACAACTAATACCACACGTACGCAATAATTATGTATGTTATGATCAAATACTAGGCTAATTATAATAATGTTGGTATATAATTGAAATTTTTATTTTTTATATAATTTATATTCATATAATTTATATTATAATATTGTATATATTATTCTTATTATAAACAGTATATTATACATTAATATATAGACGGTTTCAGCAGTAACAACATAAACAAGCGGCTGTCGTGGTCCGCACGTAACTTCCGGTAAACTCTGCTAAGAATAAATAACAACAATGTTCTTTAAACGTAGTTTATTTACAAGCAAAAAACTAAACAAGAACAACAACACATAGATTACCTAGGAAACCCAAACATTTGTTATTTTCGACGAGACATTGGTTCAAGAGATCAGTTTGGCAACTAGTCAGACCATTTAAAAAAGCGAAACCGGAAGTAAAGTTCGATCCAGACGTGTATCGCGTCAGCGCACGTGCGTCCGATGAAACCGTCTATAGGCTATATTAGTTTTTTCTACACATAAAGAAGATGCACATAATGAGAAATCTCCATGCTTTGCTTCTTCACTTTTTAAAATCTTAAAGCAACACTAAGAGTTTTTGCTCTTTGCTCCCCCTACAGGCTGAAAGCGGAATTGTCCATTACCACTGTCGTAAATAATTTAGCCTACTGCAGCAAAGCTGGCTCTGATTGGATTGTAGGTCTGCCGTAAAGCAAGTTTTTGTAGTTTTCACTCGAACTACAGGACCGCGACCCGACGGTTGGAAACTTCTTTAATGCGGTTTTGGCCGATAGAGGGATGCAAAGTGAATGTGAAAGTGAAGTTCACCCTGTTTTGAGTGGATGAACCACTGAAACTTTTTTGAACATGTTATTTTAAGGTAAAAAAAAACTCTTTAGTGTTGCTTTAATGCCCAATGTAAACATAATGTAATGTAATGCGGTGTTTAAACGTCAATCACTCAATCAAGGTCTCCAGTCTGTTTTATTTTTTATACAGATGCGCGTCTCTGGTGAAGTCATATTAAGTCTTTGTTATCGCATCTCATATAATTCATTTTAGCAATACCTGTTACTCAAGGTCCTCCCAAATCAAAAATGCGAACAAAACGAAACTTTACCGATAATAAATATGATCATGGATTTGTTTTCAACCATTTTTGCTTTGGTGACAAACTGCTCTAAAATTTTCTGTGGACAACCGCTGTACTGCGGAAAGGCCTTCTATGGAGCTGGTTTAGGCATGTATTATGCAAATTGCCAACCTTGCACACGCAGGCGCTCATGTAGAACACTCCAAATTTACTAACGTAAGAACAAGTATAAGAACAAATTCATATGCGTAGGCACGTGTTGTGAATTAGGCAGAAAGTTTTCGTGAAGTTCAAATGTGCAAATAAATTTGAAAAACGTATGCAATTATTAGTGAATGAGACCCAATGTGACTTTGGTGTCTTTGAGCATCAAAACAGAGAAGACAGAAATGAAGGCTAAATGGCATCTCACACTTCTACCTAAAACAAAATGTTAAATTATCCAGAAATAACAGAAGATGAAAGTAAACAATGCAGGTCACTTCATCTGTTGTGACATCTGAGTGCTTGAAATTACATTCACGCCTGTGACCAAACCTCACATGCACACCGAGTTTTACCAGTCAACTCTCACCATTAATTCCTGCAAAAGAGAGAAGGCGTCTTCTTGAAGGGCACAAAGTTATTTTCTGCTTGTAGAGCAAAATGTCAAACCATTGTAAATGGATTTCCTACCAATTAAAAGACTGCAAGCAAAACCTTCAGAAACTGTCAAAATAAAGCTCAGTCCTCCTTCACCCTCACTAAAAGTGTTTGACTCCAAACTTCAGCGGATTCACTCGAACACATGCCAATTAAAGACAACTTCAACACAGAGATTATAAAATAAATACAATAAATAATGTCAAATGTAAAACACATCTGTCATTCTGTCTGTCACAAACCGCTCCTCATTATTATCAGGGTAATGAGATCAAGACTATGTCTCATTACAGTAGACTAACGACAATTAAAGTGAAAAACCTGCATAATTTCATAATGTAAAATAGGGCTTGACACTATATAGAGATTTGGTATTATATTGGTATTTTTCCCAGCGGTAAACGGAATGAGACCGTATCATCTATATCGGTACAACAATCCTTCCTAAAATGCATTAAACTTTCGTTTACAAAGATGTGAAACTCACCGAGTGAGTAAAACAGGTGTTTTAGCATTAGTTGTAAACTTGTGGACCTATTTTTCCAAACGCCTCACATCCGTACATTCTTCCTTGAGAGCTTGAATAATAGACACTCCAGCCCAGTTGGTGGCGATAATCCACCTTTGCCAATTGCAAGAATACAAACAACGTTCCCGGCGTGGAGTAATACCGTACCTCACAGCACATCTAATACAAGTCAATGGAGTTGGACAAAAACTACGATAAAACCTGTTGGAAAGCATCTTTTGCAGCGCGGAAGGCTGTGGTGTGAGCGCAATCTCACCTGAGCGTGATTCAAAAGGTGAAGACATCAGTTGCGCGACCACACACCTTCATCTGCCTCCGTAAAAACCTTTCGATGCGAGCAGCGGGGTTACGTGAATGTCCGAGCTGCGCACGTGACAGATCAACTAAGCAATATGATGACATGTGAGAGGGCTGTCTGTAATCGCACACCAAACAACTCCGAATAAAAAACACAGACTTATTATTACGGTGGGTTCCAGTGTTAAGAGAGAGCTTTACTTCCTGCTTTTTTCAAAACAATCGCATCTTAATGACGAAAGCGTGCCTGGACTCGGATCGATAAAAGTACAGTGTGAGTGTGTGCATATGGGGGAGTAGGGAGGGGTGACAATCGCGCTGGGGCATGGTTTGGTTTGGTTTGGATAATGTGAGTGCGCTCTAAATGGCCATTACAGTAGGTTGGTTTTGTTACGTGGATCTGGCAACCCTGACAGGACAATGATGGAAGCAAAAGAATGCTGGTTAATTTAATTTCCTTTAATATAAGTGAGTTTGAATTTGTTTAATTGTTGTTGGGTTTTCATAAAAACAGTATGAAACACAAACTAAGCATCTGTTTTAAAGTAAGGGGGAAATCCAGGTTTTTATTACTGTAACAACACATGTATATTACTTTTATATACTTTTATATTTTGACATTTAAAGATGTTTAACTATTTAAAAGCTGCACAAACTTCTTTTATTTAAAGTTTAAATTCTCAAAAAGATATTAGTAAAACTAGTGTGTGGCTTTTGCACTTCTACACGTGAATACCCCAATTTAGTGCCTTATGAAAAATCTAATTGAGTAAACATTTAAGTTTTTATCCGATTAGTTGATTAATTGAAAAAAATAATCTGTTGATTAATCCATTATAAAAATAATTGTTAGTAGCAGCCCTAATACTCAAGATCTGTTTTACCAGTGGTTTAATTTAGCTTTACATTGACAGAAAACACCTCTCATTAGAAAACACCTCTCAGGTCGTCTCATGTGACCGGTTCTTAAAAAGCGGCCTGAGGGTGCAGGGCACAAACAAACGGCCTCACATAGACTGCAGGATCCAACAGACAGAACAAAAGCAAACTGAAATCAACACGGAAACGCCTCAGTCGTATTTGCTGAATGGGGGAGGGATTTTACCTACACACAACAAAGAAGATTCAAGGTGCGCTTTTGTTTCAAACCATGTGGAGTTTGTTCTTGCATGAATTATTTACACGTATTCATTTAACATATGTTTTTATTCAAGGCCACAGACAATGCACTGTACTACTTATATATTTAATTCTGCACATCTCAATGGAATACTTGATTGTGATTGGTCAGTTGCTAAAATTCATTGACAGATATTAATGTAAGTGATCTCCTGCACAGCTGTTCTACTTTTCATGTCTAATTTCACTCCACAAACTCTCACTAAGGGGCTGTTTACACTTGGTATTAAGATGTGTTTTCATCGATCGGATCACAAGTGGACGAGAGAGACACATCACGTTTACATCTGGTATTTAAATCTGTTTTTTGTCCACTTTCGACCGCTTCTGTCCTGAATACTGTGAGGGGGTGGACTGTCGAGACGGTGGGCGAGTCTCTCCACTGTCATTTAAACACGAGCGGGAGTAATGATGAGTTTATATGGACGTGAACTAATATTATGTCAGAGTCCACTGCTTTTGTTGTAAGTAAACATGCTGCACAGTGTTTTGTACATGTATATGTTAGAGCTTTCTCTGAATTTTCAACGCAATTGATAAAATAGGATCGCGCCACTTTCAATTGAAAAATTGCAAAATGAAACTGCGGAGATCAGCCGCTTTAGTTTTATTAATAAAAGGCAAAAAATAGCGCCGTTCACCGCGTGTTCGCGCCAGAAGCCAGAAAAGACGCAAAACATTGTGTTCAGTACCTCAGATTAGATAAATGGGTGGAGAGAAGGCGGCCTCGTGTGGCTGTTCGAACACATTCAACCACGTGCGTTTACACTACAAAAGCAATCCGATCGAAAGGGACGAAAGTGGACGCGTTCGAAATGTTTTGAACACCGTTTACACCTGGCATTAACGTCGTCCACATGTGATCCGATCGATGAAAATGCATGTTAATGCCAAGTGTAAACAGCCTCTTAATGACAAATTCATATTTTATGTGTTTTTATTTGGTAAGCTGCCATGTACTAAATAATATACTATAAATATATAGTGTAACATTTTTGTGCTGACTGTATTGATTACAAAGGCAGCGGGTTAGTTAACTAACTACATTTAAGGGGACATATTAGGGATGCACCGATATGGAAATTTTGGCCGATACCGATAAGTGATAACTCTTTATATTTGGGGGCCGATAACCGATATGTATAGGCCGATAAATATTCATATTATTTTCACAATGAAAAACTCGCAGACCGCGGACATCTTGTCTTTGCGCTAGACTAGCATACTCTTCTTAAGCCCGCAACGTGTCATCTTCGTGCTATGTCACAGAAAGCACCAATCAAAACTCCACATGGCCAGCAATGAGCAAGTGAAGTGGTTCAACAAACCAAAATAATCCATAATTTATCGGCTTTCATTTATCGGCCTAATTTTGCTATCAGACCGATAACCGATAATATTAAAAATAAGCAGTTATTGGCCGATAACGATATGTCGGCCGATATATCGTGCATCCCTAGGACATATTATAAAAATCTGACTTTTTTCATCTTTAAGTGCTATAAATGGGTCGCCAGCGCTTCTGTCAACCTAGAAAATGTAAAAAAAAAACCAGTAACTAAGTTTTGGTAAACCATTCTCTTCAAGCATGTGAAAAAATAGCTCCTTTGTGATGTCAGAAGGGGATCTTATTATAATAATACCACCTTTTAATGTAGCCTATAATAAAATTTATGCTTTTTACCAAAATAATTGTGATTATGATTTTGCCCATAATTGTGTAGCCCATCATTGTGTAACCTCACAATGCTACATATAATATAAAAAGAACATTTCATGAGAGCCACGCTGCTGGGAAAGCCAACATTTTACACGCCAACACTGACTGTTTCATGCAAATCTGTTAAAACAAGTCAGCATTCTCGTTTTCACTCCTTTCATTGTCAAGATCAAACAATAAAGAATTCCCTGCAAGGCATTCCTCCGTCCCTTTGCTCCCAATGATATAACACCCAAGTGATACACTATTGTGTTTCCATATCAAAGGATTCCTTTTGTGTCTTCTTATTGGACAAGCTTTTATGATGTCACAAACGGCCGGAAAGCATTTGAATTGCAGACATACCTTTACACACGCACCCTTTATACACACACACACTTACAGGGAGAAGTCGTCCCGCCCTGCTAACAAAGAAGAGGGTGAGTGTGACCGATTCAAACGCATCGACACAAGCTTTGATAATGACAGAGGATAAAAGCTTCGAGTCTGCTGGCTGGTTTACTGATGAGACGTCTCCTCTGTAGTTTAACCTGTCCTCTCGCTTTCCTTCCGCACCATTTTACAGCCGCTCGGGAACAAAAGACACGAGCAGGCAGCATATAATTACCCACAAACCTGTGCCACACCGCCTGTATGAATGCCTTATTCTCACTTTCTTTTATGTGTGACAATCTCTCCCTCGCTTCTGGAGTAAAACACTATGCGGTGACTTTACACACGCTTATCTGACACTTAAAAACACAATATTTTTCTTTTCCAAAGAGCAAAGGAAAAAGGTTTGACGCGTTCTTACGCTGGAAGCCATAAAATGTCAGGATATGAATAAAAATCAGGAGAAGAAAGCATTTCCACAGGTAATCATTTAAGCGGAAAGTCGGCGTGCTGGTGAGCATTTAAGTGAGAAACGGGCAAAGAAAGGGCAGGGAGACCTGGATGTGGCGTTTGAGGACTGTTAATACCGCAGCTGCGAAACCCTGCAGAGATCTGGACTTAAGCTGATTTACAAACAGAAAAAATGTGAAAGGACAGAGTTTAGAAAAATGATGACTGTGTTTGTAATGGGGTTCAGGTGCACTCCCCTGGGACAGACTGGATGTCACCGTGACTGAAATTTATCAGTTGTGTTTGACAAACTACAAACAATCAGGTGTGGTCTGCAATTCTGCTTGCAGTGCACAAGAGTGTACACACACAAATACATCTCTGAGAGTTCTAGACTTCTTAACTCTTTTCTGGTGAAACGACTAAACAAGGTGGAATAACTAAACAGACTTTCAATGAAAAAACCTGAATCTCATGACTTGTTTATCTCGAAGGTAAAACAATGTGTACGGTCGAATGCATAGCCTTGCAAAGCATTGTTTATTTGACTCGTCTGTGTCACAATCACTCTCACAATGACAGATGTTCAATGCATGCGCACTGCGACAAAAACAATGCATCTCCTGCGCTAAATACCACATTTTTTTGCATGTGCATGCGTGACCTATACAGGTGCTTTAAATTGTCTCTCAGTCTAGTTCTGTAGGCTACACAATCATGGGGAAGACTGCTGGCTTGACGGTTGTCCAATAGACGACCATTGACACCTTGCACAAGGAGGGCAAGACACAAAAGGTCATTGCAAAAGAAGCTGGCTGTTCGCAGAGCTCTGTGTCCAAGCACATTAATAGAAAGGCGAAGGGAAGGAAAAGATGTGGGAAAAAAAGTGTACAAGCAATAGGGATAACCACACACTGGAGAGGATTGTGAAACAAAACCCATTCAAAAATGTGGGGTCGATTCACAAAGAGTGGACTGCAGCTGGAGTCAGTGCTTCAAGAACCACTACGCACAGACCTATGCAAGACATGGGTTTCAGCTGTCGCATTCCTTGTGTCAAGCCACTCTTGAACAACAGACAGTGTCTCGTCTGGGCTAAAGACAAAAAGGACTGCTGCTGAGTAATCCAAAGTTATGTTCTCGGATGAAAGTAAATTTTGCATTTCCTTGGAAATCAGGGTCCCAGAGTCTAGAGGAGGAGATGCGAGGCACACAATTCACATTGCTTGAAGTCCAGTGTAGTTTCCATAGTCAGTGATGGTTTGGGATGCCATGTCATCTGCTGGTGTTGGTCCACTGTGTTTTCTGAGGTCCAAGGTCAACGCAGCCGTACACCAGGAAGTTTTAGAGCACTTCATGCTTCCAACTGCTGACCAACTTTATGGAGATGCAGATTTCATTTTCTAACAGGACTTGGCACCTGCACACAGTGCCAAAGCTACCAGTACCTGGTTTAAGGACCATGGTATCCCTGTTCTTAATTGGCCAGCAAACTCGCCTGACTTTAACCCCAAAGAAAATCTATGGGCTATTGTGAAGAGGAAGATGCGATATGCCAGAAGAGCTGAAGGCCACTATCAGAGCAACCTGGGCTCTCATAACACCTGTGCAGTGCCACAGACTGATCGACTCCATGCCACACCACATTGCTGCAGTAATTTAGGCAAAAGGAGCCCCAACTAAGTATTGAGTGCTGTACATGCTCATACTTTTAATGTTCATCATACTTCTCAGTTTGCTAAGATTTCTAAAAATTATTTCTTTGTACTGAATTTCAATAAATCATTCAAATTAAAAGCAATAAACATTTGAAATATATCAGTCTGTGTGTCATGAATGAATAAAAAACACGTTTTTTCCTTTTTGAATGGAATGACCAGCACCTGTATGTCCGAAGTATGCACGGTTACAAAAATCCGGCGGTACGTGTACCCTCGGGTATGCATAAAAACTAAACTCATTTTTTTGACTAAATTAAAATGTTTTTTTGAAAAAAAAAATGTATGTGGGAGGACTAGACATCAGGCTGGAGTTTTAGGACAAGATTGAGAGTACATTTAAATGACAAAAATGTACAAAAAAAGAAAAGTTTTCCCTTTGCATTTTTTGCATACAGACTAGAATATATGAAAATGTTTCCCATTCACACAGATCCACGAAGACAACTAAAAACACCGTATTAGGCATGCCAGGTCAGTAGTCTGCAATGTCACAAGATGTCTGAACATGTAATAAGCATCATTTTTTGCATTTTTGTAGTTTTGAAAAGTTTTCAGGCCCCCAGAACCCTGTTGCCATGTAATTAAAATGCCCAAACCTAATAAAAAGTTTTTCATACCAAGTTGACGTAAACAGCCGCTGAACCTGTGCTTTATCTCAAAGCCACAACCTCTAATTCAAACCAAGAATTTCTGCATTTTATTCAAAATTCATACAAAGTGTCCTCTGGCTACCTCAGGGCCGATCCCCGTCCTGTTCAAGGTAAGAATATTAAAACAGAAAAATATTCACATGAAGCTCAGGTCCTAAGGCAAATCCTGTTGGCCAGAGGTTAATTGTTTACTTTGATTTACTGTGGAGAAATCTGGTCAGCTGTGAAAACCTGACTGCAGTACAGGTAAGAGGATTCAGTGAGAACAAACCACTGCGCTGTTTGACAGATCTCATGTTTAGGTTAACTCAGGTCTTCATGACATCGCGCTATAAATCCACAGATGCCTGCGGTGAACAACAGAACTGCTGAGATAAAACCAGCGATTCCAGTCTTCAGTCCTCTGCCAAATCAACTGAAAAACCCCTTAAATCAACTATACTCCACATACATTCATATGCACGGCAGGCCAAAACATAGAAGGTTTGTTAGTTTTTTTAAGTGCACAAATTATCCAGAGATGGTTTTACATGTCCATTTACAACCCTTGGATTGCCTTTAGAATAAAATGGTCTATTATTATCTTATTTGAAAGGGTCATGAATAATAATGTTGAGCTCTGCTCTGATTGGCTGTTTTTCAGAGTGTTTCATTTCAGTAGCTCTGTGTGTGTAAACAGACCTTATATTTGAGTCTGGATCGGATGAAGATACAGATCTTGAGGAATAATCAATTGTTTGGAGATTGTTCATGGACGTTTCTGAGTGTAAGTTTGTGTTTTTTCAGTATGGACCTGCAAAACGTAATGGTTACATTAATAGTAGAACTTTAGCCTAAACGCTAGCATATAGCGCTAACTATTTTAAATGTGTTGTCCGTAACTACACACAAGATGTTTTTTTAACACATCTGTTTTAAGAGTGTATTATGTTGAGATTTGTCTGTTTTCCAGCGGTCTTTTGCATGCACGAGGCATTTATACAGTTTTACATTTGAGTGCACTTTTAAAGAGTACTGTATAGTGTATGTAAACCTAAAATGATGAGATATTTGCCAACTACCCTGCAGCATGTTTCTCATACAACACTGAGAAAAAATAAAATGTCAAACACACACAAACACAGACTCACACACAGTGAAAGGTGTTTAATGGCACTGATGTGAGTGTTTTGTCCAGGCCAAAACTCCAGATTTTGTGGTCAGCAGAGTTTTACTGTTCACATCTGCAGGAGGTGATAAGCCATAAAAATCAGCTCCATTTGGCAGGAGACTCAGACACACATATGAGAAAATAAAGCCTATTGAGAAGACTGTGTTTGTGTGGACTGAAGAAAGAGAAGATGTGCTGGACACTGCAGAAACCTGAAGAGAAACACATCATGAAGATGTTTCTACAGCGGCTCTTAGAAAGCTTCTCTAGACGTGTGTAACACAACAACACGTGACAGTCTATCTGTACAGACCACCAGACGCTCGAACCAGACATTTGATGTCATTTACATTGAATTTAATTTTTAAACTCAATTGAATGATCTTTATATGGAATGTAGACCTGTCTCATCCTCATGTAAGAGAATGTGCTATATAATACAAAATATTAAAAGTGATAGTGTAACTATATTACCATTATAGGGATATTAAAAATAAACATGATCAAGATTATCAGTGACTGATCATAATAATAAAAATAATAATAATATGTATTAAATTTCTGTGTCGGCTCCTTCATTCCTGAACTGTCAGACTGGATTAATCATTAACTTATAAACTTTCCTAACTTCTCTGGAGTTAACCCCGGGTCACATTCACAACACAACTCTCTTTAATCTCTCCTGTTGTGGTTAGCTTAGAAACCTCAATGTTAAAGTGAAACAATTTCTTTGTATTCTTTAAATGTTAAAATTCTTTCTGCTATGCCAGCTAAATGCGCAGAGATCTTTGTAGGGTTTGTAATCCTTGTTATGAACATTGTCTGAGCAGGTCAGATGATAGAAAACATGAATAAAAGACCAAAATAACTTTTAGTAATTCTTTTACTTAACATCTTACCACATCACAATGCTAAAGACATGAGTAAGCTCACAATAATAAAATCTTTATGTTTAACTATAGCCATGGGTCACACAAGAGAAATAAATGTTTGCTTTGAACAAAGATTTCTGTTCATATTTAGATTCATAACTAACCACATAAAGGATCGCATTAGTCATTGTCAGTGTTGGGGGTAACGCATTACAAGTAACGTGCATTACGTAATAATATTACTTTTTTAAAGTAATATTTGAGTTACTTTTTTATGCAAGTTACTTTCCAAATTAATTCATTTAATTAAAAAAAAAAAATGTACTAAATTAAACTGAACATAGTCACGTAGAATATGCACTCTTTATAAAACGGTTAGTTCCAATCCTTGATTCTGATTGGTCAATAGGTGTGCTTTATTCATGATAAAACACTGCTATGACCGCTTCACCCAACGGTTCTATTTAATATCACTGCGCCCTTAGCAACACCCTTAGCAACACATAAACATATAATGAGACAAAGTCTGAGAACAGTTTGTTGTTTTCATTTGAGCTTTCATGTTGTTGTTTGCAGTCAGGGACTACTTTTTCTAGCGGAAGGAATGCTTTTATTGATTTAACTTCATGAAAGTTGCACTAATATTTTTTTTACTTTAATATTGTGTGGTAACCGTTTTATAAAAGCAATAAGGTACTTGAGGCAAGTGCTGTATCGTGAATAAGTAACGGCTGAAGGGGTTGCAGGCACTCCGCTTCGGTTCGTACCTAACAACGCCCTTCAGCCGTTACTTATTCACGATACAGCACAGCCTCTCGTACCTTATTGCTTACATACGTGCGCGCCTGAGCGGGAACAGTTTAAGTCAAAAATGGAGATGGCAGGCCAGAGCTCGACATTTTTGCGATGGAAATATGCAATTTCGGATGCAATTAAGTTACTTTTTTGGGGAGTAACTTAATATTGTAATGCATTACTTTTAAAAGTTACTTTCCCCTACACTGGTCATTGTTACTGGTCACCATCACACTGAATGAAAGTTAATCTCACTTACAGCTAAACTTTAAAACATGTGTTTGGTTCAGTATTCACATGCTGACAGGTCAATCCTCTGTTTCACGAGTCTCTGGTGTCAGTGTGTTGAATTGTGTGTGTATGTGTTGTGTGGATCAGAAAGGCAGAGTGCAGTACAGATGCCAGTGAATCGGCCTAGTCATTAAGCCAGGCTTTGAGTCCAGACTAGAGCTGGATTGGAGGCTTTCAGAGAAAACACCAACCCATAACACACACACACAAACACAGAGAGAGAGGTAAGCTGATAACGGGTGCTGAATAACAGTCTGGGTCCAGATGGGATCTGCTGACTTGTTTTCTGCACAGTAGAAAAAGTTGGGTTATTTTTTTCAACCCAATGGCTCGGCTAAGCTGATTGGGCCATTTTATTGGGTTATTTTCTCTAGTGTTGGGTTACCCAGCTCGCTGGTTTACAGGTTGGGTCATTTACACTGATGGTTAAAACAGTGACACATCAGCGTGATGCAGGAGTTTTGAATCGCATGTGGAAGGAGCGCTTTTTAGCGAGGACAAATTGTTGAATTTAACAAAGTTTGCATCAATGTTTTTAATCTATCATCTATTCTTGCTCGCGCAAAAGTGTGCTAAACAGGCAGCTCGCATTACATTAACTGCTGTTAAAAGTAACGTGAGCTTTGTCAGCTTTGGTTAGTAGGTCATGATTTTGTTGTTTTACTCTATTTCTGCTTTTTGAATGATACAAACATATCCTTTTTTCAAAATTAACCTGAAATAGGCGACTTGTGTTGTATATACATGTGAATCTGCCTGTGGTCACTGAAATCTGTCCTCAGTGTTTGCATTAAACTTTGTTTTCAGTTACTTTTCAAGCGTTTTCCCTGTTTTTTATAGGACGGGTATGGGCTCATTACTACCCGTGGTCCAGTGGTCTGGACCAAAGTTCGAACCCCAGCTTGGCTCTTGAACGCAGGCATGTTAGGGCATAAAGTGTACTCAGTTGTACTGATTTTATGGTAAAAGTACTGCATTTATATAGCGCTTTCATAGACCCATGGCCATCCAAAGCGCTTTACAATTTTGCCTCACATTCACCCATTCACTCATTCATTCATACACCGACGGCAGTGTCAGCCATGCAAGGTGCCATCCAGCTCATCGGGAGCAGCTGGGATTAGGTGTCTTGCTCAAGGACACCTCGACACTTGGTCAGGTAGAACCGGGGATTGAACCACCAACCTTACGATTTGTAGACAACCTACATGAACCACTGAGCCACTGCTGCGTTATCTTTGTTATCTTTCTGTACTGTTTCTCTTTAAGTCTCCCCACATTCATTCTTTTGTCCCAACATTCCTCACTGGGCCATTAGGGGGTTGGGTCTTAGGTGTAAAACACATCAATATTTATGACCATTGACCCTCCCTTGCATATTGCCTTTACACAATAAAAAGTGTTTTACAAAAGTTAAATCAATGTATTGTTTCATGTGAATGAGTGGGTAACATGGTTTTTATATCTTTTTGGAGCAAATTATTAACTTTTTTTACTAGCCACCCCAGTGTTTTTGAATTTACACTGAATTGTCTGCGCTATTAGGCTACGCGATATACAATAAAACTCACATTTGAAATAAAAAAGCTCATAACACAACAAGACATGATTAGAAAAGCAACAGCAGTAAGGCATCAATGTAAATGTATGGTGATTTTGTCAGATAATTAGATAAGTTTATATATCAGGATTTCAGCAGAGTTAACAGCTGGTTGGATTAAACCAACCCCCCCAAAGCTGTAAACCTAGGGGAAACACTGCATGCATAAACAATTTATTTAAAGGAACAGTATGTAGGATTGTGGCCAAAACTGGTATTGCAATCACAAAACTTGTGGCTAAAACTGGTACTGCAATCATACAACTGGTGGCCAATACACAAAATGACAACATAAACATCAGTTGAGGGCTGCAACTCCACTTTTTAAATGACAATATCCTGGCCCGACCACTGTTGTCAGTGATATAAGTATTTTAAATTAAAATTATTTCTTTATGTCTAGTGACATATCAGAGCAATTTTATGATTAATTGATATAAATTTCTTACATACTGTTCCTTTAAAAATACAAAAATGTACATACATTTTACATACATATTATTGTAGCTAAGGCTGGGTATTGGCAAGGGCCTCACGATACATGGGTCATGATACAATGTATCATCATATAATACAATACGTTGCATGTTGCGATACATTGCAATACGTTTTTTTTTATCAAAAATGTAAAAACTAGGGATGAATTTTTTTCCACTTTTTTTAAGCCAAAGTGCGTCCACGCGTCTGCTTTGAAAGCTGCAGGGTTTTTATTTTCTGCCATTTTCTCACTTCCGCTAACTTCTGAGACATTGTTGTTGACAGACAACTGGACAGCGACAACTACAGCAGCGGTGGAGGAGATCGTTTGACACACATAGAGGGATTTGATGGGTTTAAAAAAATATCGATAGTAGAGATTGAAATATCGATACACTATCGTGGGAAAATTATCATGATAGTTAGCTGTATCAATATTTTTGCACAGCCCTACTTGTAGCACAGTTTGTAAGGAATACAGTGCTATGTGATATTAGCCATTACCGTATTTTCCGGACTGTAAGAGGCTGTTTACACTTGGAATTAACATGTGTTTTCGTCGATCGGATCACAAGTGGACGACGTTAATGCCAGGTGTAAACGGTGTTCAAAACGTTTTGTGCTCGTCCACTTTTGACCAATTTCAACCACAAGTGGTCGAAACCACTTTCGATCGGATCGCTTTGGAGTTGCGGAACGCACATGTGGTTGAATGAGTTCGAACAGCCACACGCGACCGCCTTCTCTCCGCCCATTTATCTAATCTGAGGTATTAAACACAAGTTTTACGTCTTTTTTGACTTCTGGCGTGAACATTCGGTGAACAGCGCTATTTTTAGCCTTTCATTGATAAAACTAAGCGGCTGATCTCCGTAGTTTCGTTTTGAAAGCGTCATTTACAAAAATTTCATTTAAAACATGTATTGCACCTCAATAAACATTTGACTTTGAAAAAATATTGTTATTTATTAAATAATGATTGCTTAAATAATATAATAATTAAATAATAATACAAAATTTAAATAATTTAAAAATAACTAAAAATTTAAAAAAATAACTGTTGCATCACTTTAAAACCAACTGGCTGAGTAGAGAAAGTAACCCAATTTATTGGGTTAAAATAACCCACAGTTGGGAAGGTGCTTTCCTAACCTATAGTTTGGGTACTTGTTGGGTTATTTTTAAGTGTGCGTGTGTTTCAGGCTTTCTTAGATTCTGCAGTGTAAGATTTTTTTTGAGATGTAAACATCAAATCTCCAAACCAGGTGAAATTTACAAAGACCATTATAAGCAAGCCATGTGTAGACTGATTTGTAAGTGAAACACTGTGACTCTGGTTAAATTGATAAGTTGTTAAATGTTAGTGTTTTAGTTCCAAATGAACAATAGAAATCGGTTTTACATGATACGATTATATAAGACATATGTTGAATTAACAGCACTAATCTCATTGCAGCTCAAATACAGCATCAAGCATCTGCCAAGGAAAGAGGGAAAACCTTTTCTTCAGCTCTTCCTCAGCAGTTTGTTTTCCATGTATCATTATTAAAATAAGAACAATTCATGATCATTTCCCCTCACATACTGTGATTCATATTTGAAAAACGTCCTGTGACAGAGGCAGCCAGATATTGGGTTTAGTCGTAAATCTCAGTCATTCCTCACGGGCGTCTAAAAGAGCGTGTTCAGCTTTAAAAAATGAACTGCAGACAAAATGACGACGGGAGTTTGGGAAACTTTACAACAGCATTTAAAGAGCAGAGACTCATTGACTTTACACACAATCCACATGAATCACTGGTGGAGGTACAGAGCGACCGCACAAACAGCTCACGGCCACATCACTCATTGTCTGAAAATCTGTGTGTGTGTAACCGGAGACTTGGAAATCAGTGGAACCAGTCTGACAGGGTTTGTGTGTGTTAAGACGTCTCAGGTAAGAGTCATTTAAAACCTCTCTACACATTCCTCCTTCTTATTGGAGTGTTTGAATAGTAATCACTAAAGGTCCAGGAGCACTGATCCCAACCCAGCCAAACAGTCTTATCTCAAAATCTCAATGCACTGTGTACGGTGCATAATCTCACTTTATACTAAATAATAAAGAAAACACTTATGAAGATGCAACAGCTTTGTATTGTTCTGTGAGGTTCTTTCTCTTCCCTGCAGTGCTGTCTCTCTGCATTATAATCTCATGGTGCAGCTTGTGCGTCTTTCTCCCTCAATAATGTCTCCTGACCTTGAATATGAGAAATTAACGACTGATGAGCAATGTAGATCAGGGCGATTAACAGACAGGACGGATAAAAATAATTGAGAACGTGTCATGTCTCTGCCACGGGCTTCATTCCATGAGCTCCATCACCAGAGTCCAGCTGATCTACAAGCAGATAATCTTTGCATTAAGAGGATGTTTACACCTGGTATTAAGATGCGTTTTGATCGATCGGATCACAAGTGGACAACTCTAAATACAGGTGTAACAGCGTTCAAAAGTTTTGAGCTCGTTCACTTTCGACCACATTCAGAGGTAGTCGAAAACGCATTTAACCGGATTGATTTTGTGGTGTAGACCAGTGTTGTTTTTGGCAGCCCTTTTAGTTTTAGTCTAAGGGCCAATCTCATTTCTCTGTCTTACCCCTTCCCCTTTGTCTTCGTCTTCCCCTTGCCCCTCGAAACCCAGTAAAGGGGTAAAACAGATCGTTCGTCTAAAAAATGAGACACCACTCGATTACCGTTTGCGTTACTTTCCCTTGCCGCTAACCGGCTGCTACGTAAACAGACAAGCGTTGAAAACAAAGAAGATGCCATTGTCTTAGGTTGTGGTATCAATTGCCTGAGCGGAGCTCAACAAATAGCGCATAACTTAGCTGCTAGCTAGTGCCTTAACTAGCGATTCAAAACAAACACATTACAATTAAAACCGCTTGAACATTTTATTAAAAGTATCATAAAACATGTGTGTCATAATATAATCTCAATTAAACTGCAAAAAATAACGTTACTTTCATTTTTGCGGCTCCTTGACAGTTCGACGTTCATCAATAAAACGTCTTGATGCCGGCTCTCCTGAGAAATTCTTACGTTAACGTTTACCCCTCTCTTTCAAGTGTGGGCATTATCACACTTCGTTTCAAGGGCTATGTATCCCTACGCCTTGGCCCTAGCCCTTGTTCAAACTGAGAATTGAGACACCACTTCGCCTCACATGAACGCGCAAAACCGAGGTGAAGGGGTAAGGGGAAGGGGTAAGACAGAGAAATGAGACGCACCTTAAGTCTTTTGGACGTAAATGCTTTTTAGTTATAGCCACATTTTAGTCACTTATAAACTTGATAGTTTTAGTCAAGTTTTAGTCGATGAAAACGCAAAAAGGTTTTAGTTAAGTTTTAGTCAATTTTAGTAAAAAAATGTAGTCTTTAACAAATTAATTTAGTGTTTAGTATGACAAGTATTGGAAATGGGCTTAGGTTTGACAAGTAAAAACATGTAAAAACTTAAGCTTACCATGAAATGTGTCACAAGCCGATTGTCGAGTAAAATTGAATGTATATGATATGTTAACAGCGTGACTTGTTAGTTACCTTTAAAAAAAATATCAGTGTGATGAGCCTTCAGGTTGGTGGTATTCTGCCCACCTAGTTTGTGGCCACATATACCGTCGTCTCCCAATATGCATTCCGTTTTTCTTTCTGATGGTTTATACTGAAAGTATGTCCATAAATATTCTCGTCGTTTCCGTTTATTGGCGTCACCCCTACGGTCCTTCGAACTCGCCACAGCCACAGGTGTGGTGTTGTTGTGTGGAATGTGGTGCACGGCATGGCGGCAGCCGGGTGGTGGGCGTACCCAAACTGATACTTTTTAGCTAAAAACAGACAGATATTTACGCAAAATAGGCAGAAATGACATACATTGTGAACGTCAGACTTATAATCATTTTCGTTCCGTCTCGTCTCGTCAATGAAAACTCGAAAGCGTTTCGTTATCGTCATCGTCGTGTTAACGTCATAAAAAAGGTGCGTCAACGAATTCACTTCGTTATCATCGTCGTTGACGAAAACAACACTGATGTTGACGTGCATGTGGTCGAATGTGTTCAAACAGCCGTAAAAGGCCACCTACTCTCAGCCTATTGATCTAATGTGTGATGTACAGAGCAATCTTTAGGCTTTAATTGACAAAACTGAAGTCGCTGCTCTCCGCTTCTTTCATGTCTTTCATTTTGCAAGCGTGTGAAAGTTGCACATGCTTATTTCATCAACTGCTCTTAAATATCTGAGAAAGCTCTTACATGTACATGTACAAAAATTATGCAGGATGTTTACTAACAACACAAGCAGCGGACACTGACATAATATTAATTCACGGCTTTTTAAAGGGACACTTCACTTTTTTTGAAAATATTCTCGTTTTCCAGCTCCCCTAGAGTTAAACATTTGATTTTTAGTGTTTTGGAATCCATTCGGTCGATCTCCGTGTCTGGTGTTACCACTTTTAGCATAGCTTAGCATAATCCATTAAATCTGATTAGACCATTAGCATCGAACTAAAAAAAATAAATTTCCCATTTAAAACTTGACTCTTCTGTAGTTACATCGGGTACTAAGACCAATGGAAAATTAAAAGTTATGATTTTCTAGGCAGATATGGCTAGGAACTATACTCTCATTCTGGCGTATTAATCAAGGACTTTGCTGCTGTAACATGGCTGCAGCAGGCGCAATGATATTATGCAGTGCCTGAAAATAGTCCCCTGCTATTGAAAATAACCAAGACCACCCCCTTAGTAATCAGGACAAAAGTGGTCGAAAGTGGACAGAAGAGACAGATTAAAATACCAGGTGTAAACGTGAACGTGTCTCTCTTATCCACTTGTGATCCAATCGACCAAAACGCATCTTAATACCAGGTATAAACAGCCCCTTAAATACAAACAGATAATGTTTTTTAATTAAAAAATACAAAAAATACAAAAATACAAGATACAATACGATGTTTAATGTATGTGGTTTGTGAAGGTGTGGCACACATAAGTGAAGACTACAGAAGTTGGTTTTCAGGACTGATTCTCCCCGCAGAAACATGTAGTAAGTTATCTTTTCTCGGATCTTGCAAGGATCAGACCAGCAAAGTTGATCTTGTGGTGGTGTGATGTTAGTCTTTACACTTCTTAAGACCACATAAACACAGACTTGGTCTGACCAGTACTTAAAGTCTTGGCCTGCATCTGGTCTCGGTTTGGCTCTCAAAGAAAACCACAGTCTGTTCCTTACCACTAAGAGGAGAATTGCATGGTTCTTTAAGATACAGTGCCTCCTCAGTGTTTGACATTAGGGTTGCACAATATTGGAAAACCATGCAATATAGCTTAATAATGTGAAATGCAATTCAACATGTATGTTTTCATTTTTGTTTTTTTAAAGAAAGCAAAGCTTTCTGTGTCTTGCCAGTCTGTCTGCTATCTATATCAACCTAAACCATAGACTATACATCACTTTTTAGAGTATTAAGTTTTTGCATACCATTGCGCTACCCATGTGGCAAAAAATAAATTTCTCCAGCTAAAAATATATGTAAAAAATATGCTAAATACATTTTGTAGAAAGTGAAGCCTAATTGATTATATTTTTTAATTAAAAAATATATTTAATTTTAACCTTAATATATTAAATGTATTGCAAGGGCAAGCAAATATATTTCTAATTTTAAAATCAATATGGCAAGAGATGTATTCTTTGCAAAAAATATATTTTAAATATATGCTAAAAAACAAGTTAATAATATATTTTTTAAAGTTAAAAATATATTTATTTTAACCCTGTTCAAACCTGTTATTTTTAAAAGTTTTGTAACAAAGTTTTTCTTCCAATGCGACATGAATATATTTCCTTGGTTTGAAATATATGTATGGCTAAATATCTACTTTAAATGATTTAAAATATATTCATTTTTAAAATATATTTTAAAATATACAAAAAATGGCCAAAAATATATTGGTGAAAAATATTTTTGTGTAAATATTTTTCAGAAAATTGATTTGTTTTTGGCCATTTTTGTATATTTTGAAATATAATTCAAATATTTTTACATACATTGTTTTTGTCTTATGGGTATATATATTGCAATATAATCATCTGCAATATTTCCATTTCTGTATATCTTGCTGTCCTATTTGACATGACTGCATGATATTATTTCACATTTTGCTGTATTTCAGCTCATGTAAATAAAAAGCCTTGGGCAGTAGTTTTTGAAGGGTCTTGTTACCAGCTATTAACCACCACAGGTGAACGGGATTTAGGTTTCTCTCTGAATCCACTGTGAATCTCACATCAGTTTTATAGAGGATCTTCTGTATTGCTGGCCTGAATGCGTTTCGTGCTTTGATTAAAGAGCAGCCCGCAGTCGGACGACTGGAGGTGGACAAACTCCGCTTTCAACTGCATCGCCATTTTCCGCTCAGTTTTGTCTCTCTTTCATGTGTGTCCAGACCTCCAGAGCTTGTGTTGATCACTGCCCGAGGACACACTTACAGGTCTGTCGGACACAGCAGGCAGAGAACAGCTCGCGGCAAAACAAACTCAACACTGCTGCGAAACGCTTTACTATCCTCCCTGCACCACACAAACAAATCAGATCAAATCTTGTTTTATTCACATATATACTTGTATTTATACACATCTATCTCCAGATAGGAAACCTCTCTGTTGAATTGTCTTGAGTGAAGCGCTTCGTTGCCGCAGGAAACTCAAGTCACATGAAATGAAACCTTCAAACGTTCTCAAGTAACAGCAGTAATGGAACGTTCCATTCAAAGTCATTTCTACTTGACATCTCCAGCTTTCAACCCTACAGCGCTCTGTGGTTTGACGTCCAGAAGATCACATACAAAGAAATAAGACATTTGCCTGTGTATGGCTTATTTATAGGGCACTATGATTTCCGCAATGCAGAAAACACGGACGGAATCACGGGATTTAGACATGAAAACGGAATTTAATCTATAGTGCGGAATTTCACAGAATTTAGCCAATTTTGAATAAACATTTTTTTAAAAGCCATTATTAATTTATTTGCGAATACCATTTTTTGCTGTGGTATTCTTAACCAGCAAATAAAATGATAGAAATGTATGGAAACATTTCACTGTTTGTGGGACGCAATACGTAATTACACACCGTCAGATACAAACATTCATTCTGAATAGAGAAAATCATGTCAAAGAGACCGTCTGAGACCACAAAGTCTTAAAAAAATGGAGGAATTCAAATGTACGGCCTCCTCACAATCACGGAGTTAAAATAAAGCTGTTTTTATCTCAGTTTTTACTATTAAATTCTGTAAGCATTACCCAAATATTGACACTACCAAAATATAATTTTGAATGCAAACCATTAATAAATTGTTGTTGAATTTGTAATAAGTTTAATCATTATGATCAATTTAATTTATTAATTTACAGACACTTATTAAATTAAAACGGAACAAAAATGGAATCCAAAAAAAGGTAAAACAGAATTTGAGAAAAATTAATCGGAATTTGGGAAAAAATAAAACAACACTTTACTAGGATGTTGGAAACTCCATAAGATCCTCATAAAAAAAATCTTTAGAGCACTTTACTGTACTTATAGGGGCTAACATGCATCTCTGCTCCCTTTTGAAAGTTGTTTGAAAGGAAAAACATGGCTTAAGATGTATACATATGCTTCTGAATGAAAGGAATATCTTTATTTTAGTGTTTATCATGCAAATGCTGAGATTTGTTAAACAGCTGAAGGGGGTCACCTCAAAGACCAGACCAAATGAGTACACAACCCGCCACGCTGTGCTGATAACATCCCATCATTCTCCTGACACAAAGAACCGCGTCAGCTTACATTAGTTACATTAAACTGGGCAACTACAGAGAGATACAGACATAAAGAGAGAGAGAGAGAAAGAGAGAACACACCCTTCATTTCTTGTGTACTGCATCTTCTACTGCCGCTTGAAATTAAGTGACAGAAATACAACCTCAGGTCACGTAACACAAAACAACAGCACTATTGTAACCATTTATTATCTATGCTGGTTTCTGTGAAACAAGAGAACGATATTTGTTGTTATTGGGCCCATAAAGCATTTCAATTTAATACACAATGAACAACATGTTTGAAAATGATTAGATGTTTCTCTACACATACGAACATGATATCAACAGACTGATGAAGAGAAGATGGACTGTGGAAAAGCTTTACACTATGATTGTTATAGCTGTTATTGCTTTAATGTAAAATAGCTCAAAACATCCAATTTTTCATCATATGAGCTTGGGGAGGGCATAGTGTCGTCAAAGTACAGAGTCTTCGGTACCAAGTCAGTACTAAAAAAAATAATAAAGCCATCTTTACTAGGTTTCTTTAAATACTGTAACCACCATTGAACCAGGTCAACCTGGAACTCATGCGCTGTTAGACAGGTGACGCGACAAACTCTCACAAAATCATGTAAAGATGCGCAGAGTCACATACAGAAATGATTCAGGTTTAAGGCAGATCACAGAGAACGTGTCGTGATAAAAAAAAAAGGAAACACATTAAAGGCCAACATCTGAATTCATTGAAGTTCAAGCAGGTGAGCTTCGGTTTTGCTTGTATTTGCATTATGGGTGTTATATTTAGGGCTGTGCAATTACATTTTTTTTTATTCAAACATTTACAAAAACAAGATAATCGAGGTAAAACAATTATTGTGCGTTTAAAATATAAATCGCATGCCGCTGGACCGATGTGTTTAAGGCACCACTGCTTTGACATGTGTAGCCTATGGCAACACTTGCTTAAAGCAACACTAAAGACTTATTGCTCTTTGCTCCCCCTACAGGTTAGAAGCGTAATTGTTCATTACCACTGTCGTAAATACTGCAGCATAGCTGGCTCTGATTGGATTGTAGGTCTGCCGTAAAGCAAGTTTTTGTAGTTTTCACTCGAACTACAGGACCGCAAACCCGATGGTTAGAAACTTCTTTAGTGCGGTTTTGGCCGATAGAGGGCTGCAAAGCGAATGTGAAAGTGCCGTTCACCCTGTTTTGAGTGGATGAACCACTGAAACTTTTTTGGAAACGTTATTTTAAGGTAAAAAAAACGCTTTGGTGTTGCTTTAAATAAATGCATGTTTTTAAAGTCACCAAATAATCGCGATTATGATTTTTACCAAAACAATCGTGATTATGATTTTTACCAAAACAATCGTGATTATGATTTTGTCCATAATCGAGGAGCCCTATAGCATATTTTAATTTTAATGTTGGATTGAAATAAACCTGTTTGTGAACTTAATGGTATACAGAACCACCGGGGATAATGCTCATATAGCCAGGTGTCCTAATTAACCATTTAATGCTTTAAAAACTTTTACAGGGGTAAAATTAACGGGATAACAGAAAGAGGTTTACTCATTTTACTTAACAGATGCTTTTAAATTAACTGTATATACAAAATTCTTGTGTTGAAAAATAATAAATATATGACTAGTAGGGGTGGAACGGTACACAGAAGTCCCGGTTCGGTTCGTACCTCGGTTCAGGCGCCACGGTTCGATTCACTTTCGGTACAATGGAGGGAAAAGCAAAACAAAAATGAAGGCGGCATTTTTTTTAGTACTTAAGCTAATCTTAATAACATAGGTGTCCTTATCAGTGTTATTTTGAGATGTCATGAATATGAACTGAAATGCATTTAACATACTATCTCGTATTTCAAAAATGTATACCACTTTAAGTAATCTTGTACTCATCTTTCATACAAATATGGGTTCAAATGTATTACAAGTGTTACCTAAATACATTTTAAAATTACATTTTGGCCTTATTTCATATTAATGTACTAAAGAACAAAAAAATAGGCTTGTAGGATGAATTAATAGGGGTGTACGACTTCACGAGGCACTGCAAGAAACGACAAGTGGATGACGTCAGAGTAACGCGAGAGCGATTTGAAATCAGCCTCCTCCGCAAGATTTCTCGCGGTACTCTGACGCTGATGGCGCTGCGTAAAGTTGAGCACAGCACACTTTAAAAAAGCAGCTGAACTCGACAGAACTGCCCTGCGTATGCCTGTTGTATATAGCAGAACATTTTATCTCCTACTTCTCAGCGTGAGAAATACAAAGTGTGGCGTTTGAACTGACTGAAATGCGTGTCAAGGTGAATGCGTGAGACTTGAGAGCCCTGATTAGATGCATTTCCACTCACATACCTAACAACTGCTGAACAACGCCGACGCAAAGTCCTCGTCTTTTCCACCACTCTCTCGCCTGTACTACTGTAACTGACTGGAAAACTGAAGTTTTGCCAAACTTGCGATCTTAAAGAGGCTTGCCATCCTCGCTATCGCTGCTCACTAACTGACTGGACCGGCGTCGACGTGACAAAAAATGCAGAGTGCCAGAGAATGTAGACGGGCTTTGATAGAGCGCATACATGGGCGGAGCTCGGCTGCATTGGCGCCAATCAGAGCTTCAGAGCTAAAGCGGGGCAACAGATTAGCTGTCCATAAAGAACCCGCGTATCTAACAGCAGTTCCGCATTACATTAATTATTTTGCACGCAAGTTTTTTTTATTTTCATACCGTGTATTCTCCATTTAAATTCATGCACCGAACCGTGACCCCCGTACCGATTCGGTTCGAAACGAATACATGTATTGTTCCACCCCTAATGACTAGCAATGTTTGCAGTTTTATCTTTAATATGCAGGTACTTCGACTGACTCCTATCCAGAGGTTACTTAAGGGGATTACCAAAACAGTAAATTAAAATGAAACAGACTTTTCTTAAGTACTTTTTGGGAACTTTCAGATACAGCAATGTTTCGCACACCTTGGTCTGGGATTCAAGTTCAAGGGCATCTTTTAGATATCACGATAACAATGTTTCATGTAGCGAAAAACTCTCAATGGCTACTGCACGATTCTGCAACACTTCATTGAATGCGCCATTTGTTTTCCCCGAGAAAAGTTGCAGCCATAAATCGCTGTACGCAGGAAGAAGGCCTTGCGGGAAAAAGCAGATACCTATGAAGTAAATGAAGACGTTAAGAGTGCTGACCAGGCTGAAGATGAAAAATCTAAGCTTTACTCCTGAGCTTCTCATGAAATTCATATTAGACTTTGAATTTGCACTACTGCTGGT
The DNA here is from genome assembly GCF_027580225.2 of Misgurnus anguillicaudatus. Lineage (NCBI taxonomy): Eukaryota > Metazoa > Chordata > Actinopteri > Cypriniformes > Cobitidae > Misgurnus > Misgurnus anguillicaudatus. The sequence continues at coordinate 8,412,070 of NC_073354.2, forward strand.
CTATAGTCTCTCTCTCTCTCTCTCTCTCTCTCTCTCTCTGCTGGCCGCTGGGTTTACATCTGTTCTGCTTAGAGAATTCACTTCAACATTTCTGTCTTTGTGCCATGGTACAACCACTTTACCACATACCACAGACTTGTGTCAACCAATTTAAGTTTTTAAAGAACAATGCTGATATTGACAGAGCAGGTGGACAGATGGTCAATATGATAAAAATATATATACCACATTATTTAATGACAGTAAATGACATAAATACAAACTTCCAACGTGATCTCATTAAAAATACATGTGCATTTTTAAGTAAAATGTGGTTGTATTTTTAATCACACTAAAATGTATAATATCGACATGCTGACAGGACTAATACATTAATTATTTACGCATTAACAGCTTTACAGACGTACAGATATGTGCATATTCCTATCACTGTTAAAAAATTCCATAGAAATTTGCAGCTGGGTTGCCGGTAACTTACCGTAGATTTAAATTTATGTTATTTACTGGCAACATTTTGTTCAAAGATAAATGAACATTAAACATTTACAACTACAAGTCTTTATCTTTACAGAATAAAACTAGAAAAACAGCATCAAGCAAAACATTCTGGGAAACAAAATCTGAAGCAAAAAACAGAAAAAGGTTGATGATGATTTCTGGTTCCCAGAATGCTTTGCATGGGGCTGTTATTGTATGGTTTTATTCTGTAGAGATAAAGACTTGTTGATGTTTGAGGTGTATTTAACTTTGAACAAACTCTTGCCAGTAAATAACATAAATTTAAATCTACGGTAATTTACCGGCAACCCAGCTGCAATAACATTGTAATTTCTACGGATTTTTTAAAAGTGTAAATATTAAAATTGCACCGCCATTTCTTACTCATATTTTCTGACTTATTTATTTAATACAGTTTACTTATTTATCTAATGAAATGTTCATGACTTTAAGAGAATTACACAATATTAACAGGGTTTCCCACAGCACTTTGCAGTACGGGCGGCCTGCCTAAGCTGGGAAACCCTAACGCCTTAACTTGATCGTCCAAAAAAAAAAGAATAGCGTGGACGCGTTTCACACCGCGAGCGGGCACGCGTGCAACACGGCCGAAATGAGAGAAAGACATGGTCCGTCACTGTATGGAGGATAACTAGCCAGTTGATAAAACATCTCTGAGAATAGCGTGGACGCGCTTCACACCGCGAGCCTAAGTTAGCTGGTGATTTTGTTGCTAGCTAGGCTGCACGTGCCTGTTGTACGCCCATTTAATTCTCAGTGTCTACACAAACAAAATGGTTCAATCCATTGAATTTACATTACGTTTAAATTGCATTACATTCATTAGCTGATACTAAAAAATACTGAATATCGAGTAGTTTAATGGCCTTGTTGATAGATGTATAAACTACAACCATTGACTTTCGATTTTCTATAAAACTGATAAACAACAACACTTTAACCCAACCCCTCAAGAACATCATTTACTTTTATATTTCCTCTACAAGCCATTTTTATACTTTATTCACGTTACTTAAGAATGGGGTTTCAGATTTAACTCAGGTTTTAAAATTTGTCCCCCAAGTAAAGACATTCACACAAGCTTAAAGTGAAGCAGTTGTATTGTATTCCTCCTGAAACCTGAACAGAACGGTGTAAAGCTGGTCCAGACAGCAGTACTGTAAATACACACTATAGTGTCATTGAAACTCCTCCTATAACCATCTCAACTCTAATCAATTAATGAAATCTCAATTCAGCCGTAGGGCCAAGCAAAACATTTAATATTCATGATATATTTATGAGAATTGAGCTATCATGCGTAATCTTAAAGAGCCGTGCAGCGAAACACACACACCCACACACACAGGCTTATGATGGGATTTTCTGTGAGTAGGACAGAAGAAGAAGAGTCCCATGACCAGAACCTACACCCCTGAATCACATATGGCAACACAGAAGCTCGACCCTAACCAGGCATGTGATTGGCCAAGGACAAAAAAAAAGAAGGAACCCAAAACCATACACTCCCCCCCAGACAGACTCCTTGTGTTTTCTTGAAACACTCTGGTGGTTCTTTAACGTCACCTGCCTGACATTTTGTTGCGGATACATGTTGAATGATGGCGAAGCACAGGTCAACAAACAACAAAACACCCTCACAAAAATATAACTCATCGGATTTACGCGATTTAGACAAGTGATCCCACCGAGGTCAAAAAATACGGAAATCTGTATTTACACGGAAAAATCACATCCCTGCCTAACACATTAAACATATTATCAGCTTAAGCATAACAATCAATTTCAGACAAACGCACGTCTGCAGATGTACACACACAATTTTTGCCCAAACTTGTTAGTAGATTATGATCACTCCCTTTATTCAATGATTAACAGATAGTGACACAGATCTATGACCATCTATAGAAACTTATAAAAAGAAACAACCACCACTCACATACATGACAAATGCTCAGTTAATCATTTAAAAATTGAGATTGCTTGCAAAATTTAAAACAAAATCTGTTATTATGCTTCTACTGAATGACTTTCCATTGAGGGTTGATAACAGATGTTTCCCAGCAAGTGCTATAACCTGCATGGTTATAACCTGGTTTGTGCATCCCAACCACTTACACACTTTTGTTTTAACCAGGCTCACGTTTAATCAAAATCAGCACATCTGTGGCACAGACAAACTGGGTAATTGGCTTTTTAAAGCAAGTTTAAAGAGATTACCCTGCACATGTGGCAAATTTAAAGAGACGGCTTTCAATTTCCCAAGACTCGTTTTAACATGATCGAGAAAAATGCTTGCGTAAACACAAAGAGTTATAACTGGGTCAAAAGAGAACAGGCTGAACACAAGCCAAGATGGCCGAAGTGTCCGGGCTGATGTCATCACAGACGAGAACGAGGTCATTCAAAATGGCCGTGGGACTGAGAGACCGAGAGCCAGCACAGATGGGAAGAGAGAATGATGGCAAAGACAGTGCCATTATAATCACTGTAATGAATGTTGTGAGTTGTTTCGATCAAAATTTCCCAAACAATGACCTGAAAGTGTGTTTAGATTAAGAATTATTTTTTAATCTACAACAAAACCTCTCAAATTTTGGGAAGGGAAATAGACCACACCCTGAAATCGTCTCATCCTCTTGAACTCAAAGCTTTTCTGCAGTGTTTGAGCGAAGCATTTATTTGGCTATTGTCATAACCTCACATAACAAAGCAAAGGTCGTTTTAGCGGAAGAGCGAGTAATAACACTTTGATCATGAGAATATTTCATAACAAAAAACGTGTACCTACATGCATTAAGAATGTAAACAGAGTAAATTATGATGTCAAGTTGACTAATGTTTTGAGCTCTTATTGTTTTGATGACAGATACTGATTTGATTATTGAATAAATTACATAAGCTAACATTATAATCAAAAGGGGAAGTTGTAAATACTTATGAAACCACAACAGTAATGATAATTGCACAGTCACAGAGTTATTAGTAAGTATAATAACTAATAAACATGTTTTATAAAAGCTGAATGCAACTTTTAAGATTTCTGATCAAAACAAAACAATGAGTTCGGGGTTTTCACCTCAATACAGTGACATTTTATAGCTTCAAAAAAAGTAAGATTAATTAATTCAATACATATCACTTATCAATGCCAGTACAAAAATATTTCTGTCATGTGAATAAACTGTGCATGAACCGATACAGAAAAATTACAAAAATGTTTTTGTTTTGATGTGCAATCAGATAAAACTGAAATGAGCTGAACCCAAAGACCTTTCATGCAATGGAAGGTGAACACTCACACAGTTATTATATACTGAATGTTTTTTACTTCACAAACACTGATGAGTATTGTAAAGTTATAGAAGCACACTGACAGCTATAGAGAGAAAGAGAGAGAGAGAGAGAGAGAGAGAGAGAGAGGTGATGTCTATTATCTGTTGAACATCAACCTCCACAATCCTCGCTGCTGAAGAACATCAGCCTTGAATATTTTCCTTTTCACTTTATCAAGTCAAAATATTTCAAACAATTGACATTTTTCCTTGAAACTCCAAACAATCCTTCTAATCTCCACATTTTTACAAAAAAAAGCAATATATCAAAATAAAAGATTGTAAATGCATCAACCCAACATGCTCTTAACTAAATGTGTGTTGTGTACATAAAAAGGTTTTGATAGTCAAGAGATTTTACTTTTTATTGTAATGAGAAGGGGGGCAGTGGTAGCCTATTGGTTAGAAAGTCAGGCTTGGAACCTGAGAGTTGCCGGTTCTTGAGCAAGGCACCTGTGCCCCCATTGCTCTCGGGCGCTGTAGGGATAGCTGCACACTTTCACTTTAAACAAGCAATAAAGGACAACGTTTTATAATGTAACAGCCAGAGTTTCTCTCTCTCTAACCCTTTCACACAGCATGTTTATCACAGAAAATTGCCAAATAACTGACAGAGTGCCTTCTGTGTCAAAGCAAACACATCCTACAATTGATTCTGGGATTTCGTCCGTAATGGGGACCTATTAACATTGCCGTAATATTTCCGGAACATGTCCTGGGTGAACACAAGACAAAAACAATGCCGTAAGCGGTGTGTCGTAGTGAGAACTTGTGTCGCCTTAATGCAACAGTATGCAGTGATCAAATAAAATGCACATACCGTATTTTCCAGACTATAAGTCGCTTCAAGTATAAGTCGCATCAGTCAAAAAATGCATCATGAGGAGAAAAAAACAAATATAAGTCGCACTGGACTAGGGCTGCACGATTTGGGTAATTTTTCGCATTACGGTTATTGCTGCTAATATTGCGATGTGCGATTGCGATTATACTAAATGGTATCATGAGTCAACTTGATGGGTTTTAAGGAAAATCCACACACAGTTTAGCTAAAATGTGTATTTGTAAAACTAGAAATGTTTTCGTATTGCCACGTGATGTAGCAACTGCTCAGTGTCAGTAATCCTAAATCCAAAATACCGCCATACAACAGACATAGTTTTTTTTTTGCTACCAGATCACTGTCAACCTCCTCTGCATCCATCTTCGCTCTGGTATAAGTGACGACGCACACCACACACGTGCATGCCACACGGTGCACTGCCTTTTTTGTTCGTTTTTCTTTCTTTTTTTAAACAGCAAGGAAAATCATCAAACTGTCATCAGAAAGTTTGTGTTAACAAGTCCTCACATTTATTTATTTAATATAATTGCAACATTTTGCTGTCATATAATTGCACAGGCTGACATTGCGATTGCGATGCGATTAATTGTGCAGCACTACACTGGACTAAGTCGCATTTATTTAGAAAATTATTTCACAAAATCCAAGCCCAAAAACAGACATTTAATCTGGAAAGGCAAATTATTCAACTAAACAATAGCACACAGAACAACAGTCCGAAGAGGTGTACGTACATGTTAACATAACACATTAACAGTTATTTAGCTAACGTAAACAATAGCATATAGAACATACCTGGGGGGCTGAAAGGCTAATGTTTTCTCTTGGTTCATGTTAGTCAGTATGAATACATTTTTACATATAAGTCGCACCTGACTATAAGTCGCAGGACCAGCCAAACTATGAAAAAAAGCGTGACTTATAGTCCGGAAAATACGGTACATGGTTTTTCTAGAGAGATAAAAGAGCAAAACTTAAAATGCTGCAGAAAAATTCACTAAGTGCATGATTACGAACACATTACACATAACATCCTGATGTCACACGTCTTTACACGATCTTTACAAAATGTATGTGAAGGTTCACACAGATTCCAGAAAATCATTGGTACTGTGAATAAACCAAAATTAACCGATCCCCGGATAAATCCCGGACACATTTTCTGTGTATTTCTGTAATCCGTGTGTGAAAAGGGCTTCTCTCTCAATTTTCAATTTACTGACTTTATTGGCAACGCATGAATGTGTCACTTACAATATTGCCAAAGCATTATACATAAAACAATAGTTACCAACATTAGGGTGGCAATCTCTCTCTCTCTCTCTCTCTCTCTCTCCCTCTCTCACACACACACACACACACACACACATATTAAAGTGAGATGGAAAGGTCTATGGGGGGGTGGGGTGTATTTCTAGACTTTCTTTGCCTACAGGAAGGTGACAGTGGGACTCAGAGTTACAATTTCAACAAACATCAAACATCAGGGGGGAGAGGGGGGAAATCAATCACCCGAGCTGAGCTAACACTGCTCGACACACGCACGCACACGCACACACGCTTGAGGCCGTTTCTTAATACCAAGAACGGATTTACGTCCGTCATTGGTCATTGTTCAGACTTGGAAGTTCAGACTTACAAGAACAAACTACTAAAAAAGTGAGGATGTGTCCAGTTATATTGCAAATGAAAGGTCGTTTCAGGTCATTGAGGTCGTCACTCACACAACACTTTATGATCCGTATCAGAGAACTTTGGGGTCAAACGAACTCGGGTACGGAACGGTTCACATAATTTTTTGCACTGCTTAGTCCTAATTTACCAAAACGGGTACAGAGGCGATTTCCTGAGAGCTAAATATTTCCCATTACCATTTCCCTGGTTGCATTGCGACTCTAAAGTGACGTACTCCGTGACATACCATTCGTACTGGTGGTTGATCCGAAATCAGTGCAAATGGCAGCAGCATTTATGCATTAATGGACGTGATGATTCAGAAAATATCCAGATAGCAATCTGGGCCAAACAATAAGCTTTGATCCCTATTATACACATTTGCAAATATCTTAATTCATACTGTCGCCACATCATCATACAATGGTAATGACAAAAAAGACAATACACGCAGTACTGGATTAGTGGCTGAAATCTGCGACTAAAGTTGTTAAAGACTAAACTTATCAATTGTTCGTGAAATGTGAATAATCTGTACATTGGCTAACTTTACACTCAAGACTAATGGATCAGACTCTAATGGATCATTTACTATGGCAAAGGCATGAAATACACCATTGCCCTGTGTGCATGTATAGCGGTACACTATAGAAAACACACTATAGAAAACGGTGTTGTTCTCCTTGTATACTGTAATAAACACCAAAAGAGAAGTTCAAACTGGAAATTGAACGGCAGTAGACTGTAGAGAAAAACATCTCTTTTTGGCCGTGTTAGCCTGTTCTGGTCTTTATGTATCAAGATTGTTTCTTTCGTGCTAGCACAGTAAATGAGAGTTTTGTCTATAAATTCCTGCAAGAAACCGATGTATCCAAATGACCCCATTAATGTTAGTTCAAACAAAATGAGCTGTGGTTAAACTAAACCATATGTGTGTGTTACAACCTCACTAGACCCTGAGAACACAAACATCAGCAGGGAGTCTGAGCACAGTTTACAACAACATCGTGAGGGGGTGACACTGACTTTTCCTTACATTTTATTATAAACGGAGAGAAACTTTATCAGTCACACATCTACACATGACTGTTGTGCAGTACGAAAGGAAATCTAAAGGGGATCGCACACCGGCCGCGGTTCTAAAAAAAAAAATCGAACACATTGTTTTCTATGAGTATACGCACACCGGCGCCGCCAGGTGGCGCCTGTCCGCGCCGCCCAGCTGTGACTCAGGAAGTTGCTCAAATCTCTGACGCGCCACACAGCGCCACTCAACATTAAATAACATCATATTTGTCCCAAATCATTAAAGATTAACATTGGCTGCTAACGTATATTTTGCATTTTGAAGTAGATGCTATCTGACGAAGCCTGCGCTATTTAATGTGCACTTGCGGTTTACAATACCTCCGAGACGCGACTCGACACTGAGCTGCGCGGCCGGTGTGCGATCCCCTGAAGTCTAACACAAATATCAACAGACAAGCCAAGCGCTGTCATACAAACATATACAGCAAGAAAAATATAAAGCATGTCACATCGATTCTGGCCTGTTGTCTCTTTGGAAAAGAAACACACCCTCATTAGATTTTCTGACCAGGAAGCGTTTTATTAAGCTTTAAAGCGTTTTATTTCACATGGGTTGGATTCAAGTGGTAAATGTCGCAACACGCCATGATATCAACAGACTGGAATGCAAGATCCAGACACCACCTGGTAAACTTTATCTATGCAAAGATGGGAAACAAAACAAGGGGGGGGGGTACATAGGTGTGGATTGTTTGGTCATTGTCACATTTGGTGTGAACAGGGCTCTGCTGTGACCCCTATGGAGACAGAAATAAAGTGAAAGGCATGTGAGCGACAGGGCCAGTGAGGAGCCACCTGTGCCGACTCTTCCTCCAGTCCATCCTTCAGGCTACACATCTGCTCACTAAAGCGTTTGACCTTTGCAGTAAACTAGGCTGAAACATTTAGGAACAGATGCATTGCTTTCCTGTGTGTTTGCCTAAAGCAAAACGTTTGGCACCTCGGTTTACCTGGCACAATCCTCCTACTTCTCTATTAAAGAGAATTTACATTAGGCCATAAATATATAGGCTATATATACATATAATGAGATATATTTAGTTATATTACAAAAAAACTCACTGGCCATATAATATGCTAAGCTGCTAGTACCAGGTTTGACCCTATTAGTTATCTGGCAACACTGTCATAACCGCAAACTCCTTACCGTGGGTTCACACCAGCAGCGTTTCAGGCGTCAAATTCGCGTCTACTGTGTGTAGTTTGCCGCTTGAACATTTTGAGTTTACTCGCTTTATTCGTGTGTGAAAGCCGCGCGTGAAATTCTAGTCATTGAGAGATTCACGCGGAAATTCGTGTCATGGGAGGGGCTTCTGCAACTTCGCTCATGATTCTGTAATCACGTCACTACTAGAGCAAGCTCCTGATTGGTTAATGCGGCACGTTTGTCCGCCAAAGTTCAAATTTTTCATCTTGCGCGTTTGCAGCAGCAACGCTCAATTCGTGGCATTTGCGCGTCGGGATCGCATCTACCACGGCGCGTTAAACGGCTCACTCGCGGCGCGAGACCTCCAGACGCACGTCAACGCGACTTCACATTGATATCACTCGCGCTTGACGCCTCTACCACGGCTGGTCTGAACGCAGCATTAAACCTGATGCCATTAATCCCAGCACGTCATTGATGCCCAGGCGCTCTGAAATTTTCCACGTGCCAGGGAGCGGAGACAACTCACTCGCTGATTATAAGTTCAGGTGCGAGGAGGTTACAAGCTTTCTCACGGTACATTCACACTGGGGGTAAGCATTAACGCTTCTCATTTACTATTAATGGGCGACATCATGCGTTGCCGAACTTTTAAGTGCCAACACGTGCGTCAACCTATCAGATCGACTTATGTAAATGACCTAGCACGGGCCAGCCAATTACGTTTATGCAAGACCAGAGCATGTGTTGCTGCCACTGTGATTGGCTATCGGCCACACAGACAAGCCTTGCGTCAAGCGTTAATGCTTTTGCTCCATGTGAATGTACCGTAAGAAAGTCCACAAGCCCTCTCATGCGAGGAAAGCACCCAATGCACATTTTAATGTGAAACTACGATGATACGGGCAAACATGCCAACTATCATCATGAAGGCGCGCTATCAGCCATATGTCTGCCTATTAGCACAACCCAAGTACCTAACACAGTAACAGTGCGTGAATACAGAATAAATAAATGTTATTATTATTAATGCTTGCCTAAAGTAATGATCATGTAACTGCAATACTAATGCTACAACATATGGACTTCTGTAGCCTCCGAATTGGAGCCGAAAACACCTGCTACTGTCATTTATTAAAACAACAAAGTGTCAGAACAAATTTTTTTTTAGCAAAAGTCAGACATCAAAAATAGGCCATTATAAAGCTGTGATGTGCAAAAACGGCACATTCATTTCAGCTCATATTTTTTAAAATGTGAGCATCTCATAGAGGTAAATGAATCAGCCACACACACACCAGTGCTATCCTCTATACACAGTCACACACCTCGACATGTTCAAACTTGACGATATCTCACAACGTCATAATGTTGACACAGATATGAGGCAATGAGCCTCCTGACAGATGAATCAGAGTATTAGAGTTTCTCTCTCTCTTTCTCTCATTTCCACACTCATTCACACCCTCTCTCTCTCATTTCAGATGTGTCAGGCTATCTCCTGTCTCAGCATGTGCTCGCTTGGACACTTTGATGAAAAAAAACACAGAAAGCTGCCAATCACAATTAAAATTAGTCTAAAACACACAACTCCACCATCCTGAGGCCGTGAAATCAGACGACATAACAAACGTGTCGAGCGATTCAAACAGGGTTAAACACAAAGAAGGTTAATCCCACAAGGGTAACTGAACGAAGACGATGAAAATTTAATAGGGATGCAAATTTCAGCTTTTAAAAGCAATCCCCTATTATTAAGTTATATCAAGTTATAAGATGTATGTGTTTGTTCTTCTTGCTGTAGATGTTAAATAGTGATATGATAAAGCTTTGTGTTTATAATGTTATTGGTCTCACACAATGTAAATAATGTAAAGAAAGGTCATATTCGGGTAAATTTTTTCCTTTAACTATCGGTATCTGATTAATCAGTTAAGTGCAGTGTTGGGGAAAGTTACTTTTAAAAGTAATGTATTACAATATTAAGGTACAAAAATCACAAAAATGTCGAGCTCTGGCCTGCCATCTCAGTTTCTGACTCAAACTGTTCCCACACAGGCGTGTACGCAGTGCGCATAATGTGACTACTTTTAGTTCAATTCAGTACATATTTTTTTTTATCGAATTAATTAAACTAAAAAAGTAACTTGCATTACTTTTTTAAAAAAGTAACACAAATATTAATGTGTACGTTTAAAGTAATATTATTACGAAAAGTTCAGAAAAGTTATATTATTACGTAATGTACGTTACTTGTAATGCATTATCCCCAACACTGGCTAAATGTCTGCATCCTTAACACATAAGAAAAATAATCTTGAATGGCATTTTTATAGACGTTTCATCAGACGCACATGCGGTGACGCAATAAGCGTATGGTCCGAACTTTACTTCCGGTCTCTATTTGTTTAATGGTCTAACTAGTTGCTAAACTGAAGTCTTGAACAAATACCTCATCGAAAATAGCAAATGTTTTGGTTTCCCAGGTAATCTGCGTGTTGTTTATTTTGCTTTTTTATAAATAAACTACTTTAAAAGGACTTTGTTGTTATTTATTCTTACCGAAGTTTACCAAGAGTTACGCGTTTTCCACGAAAGCCGCTTGTTTATGTTGTTACTGCTGAAACCGTCTATAAAGTATTTCAGTTATTTTCTCTAGACAGTATTGACATTGCTGTTATCTCTCAATTGCTATCAGATTATCTCTAGAGACAAAGACCCTGATAACATCACATGCATCTCCTGTTTCAGAAGAATTTCAGTGATTTCAACATCTCAAACTGAGCTCAGATTTTTTTAACCCATAAGACAGATAAAGAATGTGTCAATGAATGTGAATAAATGGAGAAACTTCTGGTTAAATATCATTGCTTTATAGATTTTTAAAGATAATTTAACATAATGTCAATAAAAACTATCAATGCTTAGATCATAATATGACCTCAAATCTTTATCATCAAATTATTCACAACTACATGCATCATATTTTACAACTCTATACTCTTACTCTATCACAACAACCGACTCATTTCTTTCTAATTTTATTTTGCATAATATATTTTATGAAAAATAAAGTTGATCCTTAACTGAGAGCTCCATTAAGTCTCGTGAGTTGTAACATCTGAGCAATGACACAATCCTCTGGATAAGCATATCATACTGATGTACAGCCTGTGGCATTCAATGCTGTTGTTTTTCTCATCAGCAGCCCTGTGGCCTTTATTTCATCATCATCATCAACTCACAAATCATAACACCACGCTCTTTAAAGCCAGGGGACAGTGCAACAACAAAAACAATATAATGACAAAATCCTCCATCCCACTTTCCCTTCTTTGGCAGTCTTTTAATGGACCATCCCCCTATTCTGATAGGGGCTCTTAGGATGGGACCGGTTAGCGCTCCAAAGGAGCTTAGAGCCACTGCTGCCCATTACCACTATAATCCACAAAGACTGTGTGTGTGTGTGTGTGCGTGAGTGTGTGCATCCTCCGCAGACTCAAAACAGCCTCCTCTTCGCATCTCACGGTTACTGGACTTTTCTCTCTAGAGAAATTCACAGACCTTGAGTGTTAAGATGACAAATAACCTCATGACCTCACAAAACAAGGCACACACAATATAAATCCTACTTTTTTCTTTCTAATCATCCTCAAACCGGCACTTATCACTCTATACACTCTTGACATAAAGAAACTTTCATATGACACAAAACACCTCTCAACATTAAAAGCATTGCACATAGTTTGATATGTATTATATATTAAGTCTATCTAAGGTTTGTAATAACTGGATGCACTACAGATACAGACAGGATCAGTCTCTACTCCATCATTGAAAAGTCTTCATTGGCTTTCCTTGGCTGTATTTTAAAATGTTAACAGGAAACTGTGTCAATTTTGACAGCGTTTGACCTTTGATAGTCACACAACATCTTGTAATTTGTATCATTGGCAATGGCTGTATTTCTGAAGGCCAATGGACAATGAGGACAAAGATGAAACTGTATCAACCGTAAGAATTTCAGAGGTTCATCTACAATTTGTTTTACTTGGTCACATTTGCCGTGAGAGGCTTTAATACAGCCAGCCGCAATGATAATAAAGTCACTTAATGTGAATCACTGCCGTGTCAGCCTTATTTCTAATAGGGATAACTTGTGTTCATGTGAACGAATCCACCAAACGTGCTGACAAAACCAAGAGGCTGATTTAACACAACTGAGATGCCGTTGCAAAGGAGAATCTAAAGATCTGGATTAAAAATCCATACAGCTGAATAAAATAAAAGAGTAGAGCAGTTGACATACTTGTCAGGTATTGATTCTCTGCGCATCATCTAAAAAACTTCAGCTAAGAGAAAAAAATGCTGTCCGAGGACAATACCTGCCTGCTGTAAATAGATTTTGTAGCGAGTCTGCAAAATAAGCACGACGCAGTCTCACAGCTGCTGCGATAAGCAACTCGCATCCGTGGCCGAAGCTGTGATTTAACACAAACATAAAACCCGCCGTGACCCATCAGCATACAACAGATATCAAACCGAAGACGTGTTTCAATCGAACTTTACTTTCTTTTCTGCATTACTTCAATGAAAGAAAGAAATGTTTGTTTTGTACTCCACATCAGAAGCGACTTTTTTGCTGATGTAACAAAGGTGATGTATGCAGAGAAAATATAAACAACCACTCATATCATAGCTCATTTTCAAATCCAAGACTAGAATATTTTATTAAAATAGGTCACATCATATTTTTATTTCTTTTAAATCATCTATTTAAACAATTACAACCCCACAGACATTATAATTTTTACAGTTAGTATTGCTAATATACATCTTACAAGTAAAAATCGCAAAAGTACCACACAGTAAAGACCGTTGGGTAACTTATTTTTGCAACCCAATGGCTGGGTTAAGCTCATTTTATTGGGTTATTTTCTCTAGTGTTGGGTTACCGAGCTTGCTGGGTTACAGGTTGGGTCATTTTCACTGATGGTTAAAACATTGTAACGTCAGCTTGTGTAGGGCTGTCACAATTATTAAATAATCTCATCGCGATAGAAGGGGGTCTCAGATGGTACTCTTTAACTGACAGTGTAACGCAAATTTTCAGTAAAAAAAAAAGATAAATTCATGAAATAATTTGTTTGTTTGTTCCCTGGCTGTATTTCAGAGAGGACTGCTTTACAAACAAGGTTCAGTTTGACGCCAGATTTTCCACTTTTTTACAACTATTGGAGCGGTCAAAACTTTAAAAGACCCCGTTTAGGAGTCACAACCACAGGCGAAAGTAAATCACAATCTCACGTGTTTTGTATGCAATCGCGCATACGTGCATGTAATGTAAACAACAACAACACTTTCTACTGCATTTACAACATTTACACCTTTTAAAATGGGCAAATGCAGTAAAAATGGATTATGTTGCTTGTTTAATTAAAATAGCGGATAAACAAGCAAGGATTAATTACCTGATAGAGACTTCCTGCTGTAATCGTTGCTGCTATTGTTCCTGTGTCGTCCATTACTGACTAAGTATCCGATTCTGGATCATATTTATAATATAAGGCTGGTTATTTAAAAAAAAAGTTTTTTTAAAGTTTGATTTCCATCTATGTCGGCTGTAAATCCAAAACTAGTATCCGAAGCTGCGCGTACTCGTAACTCTTCAGCTCCGCCTACCGCACGCCTTCAAGTGTTCGACTTTTTACACCAAAAATTGGAAATCTGACTAAACGAAAGACTCTTTGGACATATGAATGATGAAATACTACTCTATATATAAGCAAGATTAACATTAGATTGGCAAAAACGTCTTGTGTTATGTCAGCTTTAAAATTAACCAAAAATATGTGACTTGTGTTGGTCATTATACTGCAATTAATAATTATTACATTATAAGTCGATAAACACTTTACACTAGATTAGTGTCGCATCCAACACAGTGCATATACATGTGAATTTAAAATAGGGATGCTCCGATCGATTGGTCGATAATGCTTGCTATGCTTCTCAATGAATTACGGCGAAAGGCCGCTACATCCAAAAGCCAGGGGGCACTCTCGTGCAGAAACTCAAAATGCGCTGTAGACGAAGAACAATATACACGCAGCTATGATGACACGCAGCTCCAGGAAATGTCTTAAGGATATATTTATATTGCTGTTCTTCAAACCTTTTCAGGTATTTCCATGATAATAAAGAATAAGTTTAATAATTATGTTTGACGAGTGTTGCTTTTTCTAATGCATGTTATTAAAGGAATAGTCTACTCATTTTCAATATTAAAATATGTTATTACCTTAACTAAGAATTGTTGATACATCCATCTATCATCTGTGTGGGTGCACGTAAGCACCGGAGCGCGCTGCGACGCTTCGATAGCATTTAGCTTAGCCCCATTCATTCAATTGTACCATTTAGAGATAAAGTTAGAAGTGACCAAACACATCAACGTTTTTCCTATTTAAGACGAGTAGTTATACGAGCTAGTTTGGTGATACAAAATAAAACGTAGCGCTTTTCTAAGCGGATTTAAAAGAGGAACTATATTTTATGGCGTAATAGCACTTTTGGGAGTACTTCGACTCGCCTGAAAAGTCCGCTCCCCTTCTCACTCTCATAATGGGAGAGGGAGGGTGTTACTGCGCCAAGTCGAAGTACTCCCAAAAGTGCTATTACGCCATAAAATATAGTTTCTCTTTTAAATCCGCTTAGAAAAGCGCTACGTTTTATTTTGTACCACCAAACTTGCTCGTATAACTACTCGTCTTAAATAGGAAAAACGTTGATGTGTTTGGTCACTTCTAACTTTATCTCTAAATGGTACAATTGAATGAATGGGGCTAAGCTAAATGCTATCGAAGCGTCGCAGCGCACTACAGCGCTTACGTGCACACACACAGATGATAGAGGGATGCATCAACAGTTCTTAGTTAAGGTAATAACATAGTTTAATATTGAAATTGAAAATGAGTAGACTATTCCTTTAACTGATTCAAAATAACAGCATTTTCAGATCGATAAGGACTTACTGATTAAAAGCCGTAGTCCTTGAAATAGCTGTAAATAAGGTCGGCTGTCCGATTCAGAAAAGTGATCGGCCACATATTTTTAGTGGAGATCGGCATTGATCGGAGCATCGCTAATGTAAAACATGTTTTGTACCTCAATAAACATCTGAATTTGAAAAAAAATTATTGATAAATAATGACTGTTTAAATAATATAATACTGTTATAATAAAATATAATAAAACAGTCATTAATTAATTAATTTAAAAGAATAAAACATAATAATAACTAAACCGTTGGATCACTTTTAATCCAACTGGCTGAGCAGAGAAAGTAACCCAATTCATTGGGTTAAAATAACCTACAGTTGGGAACGTGCTATACTAACCTATAGTTGGGTAACTTGTTGGGTTATTTTTAACCCAAAATAATTAAGTGTGCATGTATTCTTAATGTTTCATAATTTTCTGATTTTCCTCATGTCTCCATTGCCTGTACTAAAAATGTATTTGTAATTTTTAATGAAAAGTGAATTGCACCTGTCATTTACAGAAGTTTACCCCAATCAAATTTTCAACTAATTTTGGGACTTTCCATAATATTTTTCCGTTATTTATTCTTTTTATGACTTTTCATTTCAGATCAGAGAGATACAATGGGTCATGAAGGCCATTTCATGTTGAATTAAAAAACTATGATCAAAATATCCTTCCTGAAAACCCCAAGTACTTTTGTGTAAATATGGCAGACAGACTCCTCTGAACTCTGTCGCAGTGTACAGTACTGATGTCACAGCATCAGACTACTTACTGAATCGGCACAGAAACGTTTAATCTAAAAGATGAGAATCGTCAAGTGTGGAAGACAAAAGACTCGCCCATCTTCATTCATTCATTTCCTTAAACATCACATGCACAGAGGGTGAAAAATCGGCTGAAATAACGACCTGAAATTATCCTCAATCACGGGCTCGCCTTTCACGACTCCACACACGCTAATGCCTTGTTAAAGTCAAATTGCAGACCTTGTTTTCTCTCAGCTGTAAATGTGTAATACGCAGACGGCTGTAATCAGAGCGTGGAAAACAGTGCAGAATATGCTGTTGTGTCTCAGCGCTTTCCTTTTCAACCATTTCAGCCACCAACTTTACTAAGTGCTCTAAAGAAACGCAGAAGAAAGGTTTCTGCTTCTCCTCTGTAATTATCTTTCTGTGACAGCCTGCAATAAAATTTACTCTGAATGTACCTGGATAAGTAATAAGACGGGGCTTATGACACACACAATACAGAAGGCGAGCGACCACAAGCTTTCATTCTGGGAAGTTATGTGGTTTCCTGTTAAAGAGTTTGATTCAAAGGTGAATCAAGGTCTGATGATGTTAAACTGGTTGATTTGGAGTGTTGGGCGACGGACGGTGCGGCACATTGGGGCAAGATCATCGGGTTAATTACTCAGACACAGATGCCCTGGACAGATGTTTATGAGCATCATGATGATGATGATGATGATAATACCAGCACGGATTTACGACTCACCTTTCTCCGCATGTCCCATTTGAGCTGCGTCCAGCGAAAGAGAAAGAGAGAGTGATATCAGGGATTAGCTCGCTCGTTTCCACTCATTCAAAGCAAACGCTGATCCGCTCTTCATTTCCATAACACACTGGCATAATTACAGCAGTCACTAATCAATCTCAGACTCCTGTAATTTGCCATTTGTCACCGTTGTTTTTGATTACTCTAATAGAATTAATCCGAGGAATAGACGCGCTGATGAATTAATCAGCAATTACATAGACAGCTGTATCGCTCATCCCACCGCTGTATTCAGATCTGTGATATGGCTTACAATCATCCTAATGCATTATGAAACAGCAATTATACAGGTGCCATAATACATCTGTTTGAGCACAGGCAAAACTTTTACAATTTAGTGACAAATTGTATATTTATACCATACCAGTGTTAAAGTACATGTTAAAGAAAATATATATATAAAATATATATATATTTATATATATAAATAAATTCTGTCAAAATGTATTAATGCCATCCCAAATGTACATAAATGTCATTATGTTATCTTCTATGGCGACCAACATGGCAGTTCTTTGAAAGCACAAAAAGTCATTATTACAATAATCCAAATCTACTCTAGTAGGATAATAACAACGCTATCTTACGAGAATTCGTACATATTTTATGAGGTGGCTAATTCGTATTAATTCATACGACCACATTTGTAAGTTTTAGTACGATTTGCCTTGACCACTGTGACGTTGGGGTTAGGTTCGGTTTTGTTGTTGTTTTTTCTCGAGAATCGTATGATTTTGCATGATTAACTTCGTATGAATTGATACAATTTAGCCAACTTGTAAAATAAGTAAGATTTTTTCGTGAGACGAGACTGGATAATAAATGTCTTCTAAAGAGGAACTATATGTTTGTGGGAAAGATACGGTAGATTAATTTTTGAGCTTATTTAGCAGATGATACGTCGTGCATCAAAATAAACAAGCAGGATTGCACATCTTGTAAACAAAACAAACATATGACAACTCGTCACGAGACATGCAAGAACCAACGAGATTTGACGTCAACCGCGTGCCACTAGAGGTGTAACCATACATTATGTGGTTTTGCTTGCTATGCTTTTCAATGAATTACTGTGAAATGCCGCTACATTAGGGCTGTGCAATTAATCGTTTTTTTTATATCAATTTCGATTTTTGCTCATTTTAATTGAAAAAACAATATAATTGAGGTAGATCAATTATTGGGCCGCATACGGTTTCTGTCATTTCGTTTTGAGTTATAAATCCAGTACGTTATAAGCAACTGCGAACACAGTACGAACACAAAGCAGTAATCCTTTACATGTTTATGTAGTATTTGTTACAATTTATATGTTTCAAGTGAGCTGAGGCAAACTATCCCTTGCGTTTAAAAACTGCATCGTGGCGCCTCTCTCTCTCTCTCATCTCTGTAAAGTCAGATCACTAGGTAGCAATCCTGTTTATGTTTGTTAAGTTATATGCATTTTATGCGAGCTAAAGCAAAACTATTCGTCGTGTTTAAAATATGAATCGCGTTCCACTGGACCGATGCGTTTATAAGGCACTTCTTAAGGCACCACTGCTTTGACATGTACGCCTTCTGCAACAACACTACAGAATGCATTGAATTGAGAAAAATGTATGTGTGTATGTGTGCATGTATGTACGTATAATTGCATGGTTTTACAGTCATTGAGTAATCGTATTAAATAATCGGGATTATGATTTTTCCCATAATCAAGCAGCCCTACGCTACATCCAAAAGCCAGAGGGCGCTCTCCTGCAGAAACCCAATATGCGCCGCAAAAAATATCATTTACACAGGCAGCTCCAGAAAATGCACATAAGCATATTTATATTACTGTTCTTTAAATCTTTTCAGGTATTTTCATGATAATAAAGAATATGTATAATGATTATGTTTGACGAGTGTTGCTTTTTTAAATGCATGTTATAAATGACTTAAACTCAGTGATTGTAGATTGATAAAGACTTTCTACTGATCAAAGAGCCATCATACATGCATAATATCCCCTTTGCGATTCAGAATCGCTATCGGACAAGTATTATTAAAGTGTAGCGTGAATTATCGTTACACCCCTACGTGCCACCATATTTGAATTTAGCACTCAAGTTTGTTTGTAGTAAGACACTAAATTGTTTTTTTTCTCATAGATCTTCAAAAGGCATAAAAACCCACTGGAGGATTTTTATTACTTTGGATGTTTGTGCTTCTTGGAGCTTCAACATGTTGAGTGCAGATGATAACATGATGCCATTTAATATAAAATGATTTGTTTGTTATTAACTGAAGAAAGAAAGTCATCTGAGATGCCATGAGGGATAGTAAATTATGAGAGTTTCATAATTGGCGTATCTATTCCTTTAACATTTGCTATTGTTCATTTAATATTTAAGTGTGTGTTGTAAAAATATCTCACTTTACATTGTCACTACAGTCTGGAAAAGAGCACACGTTCCTAGATTTGATAAAACAATTTACTTATTCAAAAACAACAGATCAATTAATATAAATCTCTGCTTTGCAAAGACATATATTTAAATAGCTGGGATAAATATTTAAATTGGACTTCATACAGTGTGATGATTTATGCGTCTCCAGATCACATCACACAACATTCTCATAATAAATAAAATGTAAAATATGATTAAAAACTCCGATTCTCAAAAACAATCAAACAGCAAAAACTCAAGAAGGAAGTAACTTTAAATAGCAGACAAACATATTACCCTTGTTAAGACCCATTATTAAAAACAAACCTGACGAAATGACTGTGTAAATGTGTCATACAGTTATAAAGTACATCCGTATGATCACGCGCTTTTAAACGAGGAGCTATAAAACTTTACTGATTCATTCAGACGAGCTGGTGCGAATCTTTCTCTAATCAAACATCCGATGGCACTAATTACAGAATTCCTATGGGAATTTTCTACAATTCCTGACGGATCCTAAAGGCAGCAAGATAAGTAAATATAAGTCTGTGTCTTATCTGAATTCATTTCTTTGTACTACAAGACACATCACGAATCTTCATTAGGTCTCGTTACAGGAATTTCAAAACACTGAAAGCATTTTTAAAACACATTGCGAAGATTTCAGGGGAACTCCGTGCTAAAAAGATCATATATAGGCTATGTTTTCTGTTATATTTGAAAGAAAATGTCCGTTTCGAGCAAGAAATGTAAACAGAAATTCTGTCTGGAGTAAACACAAGCATTCCCTCTGTACTGGATACCTGTGCACTCCGTATCCCCTCACACCCCCAAAAATCACCCCAGCACAAACATATCACCCCTCAAATAATTCCCCTGAACACATATATAAACTTCTGTTGTGCGAAGACATCAAACGCAACAATCGCAGAAACTTTTCACCGCTCCGGTCCGCGGATCAGTAAAGGTGAATCTGAGGTACTTACCGGTAGTGTATTGCGCTCCTGCGCTCCCAAACACCGCTTGCAGGACCAACACGCTCAAAATCACCATATCCATATCTGTCGGTCGAGTTGAGAAAGTTTGTAAAAGTGTTGGTAAATGTTTCTTTATTCCAGCCGATCCGCGCACCCCATGCTCTCTCTCCGCGGCTCGCGCTCGCTCCGATACTTTGTCGCGCAGAGAGCAGCGAGAGAGAGTGCGTGACGTCACCAAAGCCGTTGGTCCTTTGAGTGTAGACAAGCGCCGCCTACCGACGAGTACAGACAACACAGACTACATCTGAGCGCTCACAGAAATGATTGAATTTGAGACAACACCTTTTAAGTTTCTCTGTTGTTTTTATTTACCTTAATATGCAACTCGTTTGGCTTTTTTGATGACCACACTTAAAAAATGTCTGCTACATGACAGCTATCAGTAATGTAGGTAAGAAATCACACCTGTCTCTGGGTAACTGCAGAATTAAGCGCAGAACCATACGTCATGACAGTCTGAGCCAGGATAACGAAGTGGACGGAGAAGCAGTATGCCTGCATAACTTATTTATTTTATTTTTTATTTAGTATTTTTAATTAATTGTATTTATTTGGAGCAAGAATAGCTGGTGTGTTATGCTTTTGATAGCCTATTTAAAAAAAAAACCGTAGTAATCCGATTTTAATCATTTTTGTATTTTCACTCCACTATAGAATTGTTCTTTATAAAAAAAAGAAAGATTTTCTTTGTTTAGTAGTAAAATGGAGTATAAAAAAGCTTTTTCAATAAAATCAAATGTTTAAATGCTCAAACTTTGTTTTTATTATTCTAACAATTATTATTATTTTTAAAGATTTGTGCTCTATTTATATTGCTAATAATTTATGAGACAACAAAATAAATAAACTATACATTTAACTTTTAAACCTTTGACATTATTTTACACGCACGCACAGCCGCACACACTCATCTCAATGGCAACCAGTGTATCAATCACTCTGAAATAACCCTATATATTTAAATATAATATAATTGCATAATATATATTTTTAAGTATATATTTTTAATAAATTTCTTGAAAGTAACGTGGTTTTAAACTTTGAAGAACACGGAAGTAGCGGAATGCTAGGAAACACTTGCTCCGCCCACTTCCGGCCTCAGACTGTAAAAAGTGGAAAAATCGGATCAACTTTAAAAAATTACTTTAATTGGTAACATCAAAAAATAAGTTGTTTCAACTTATATGTTTAAGTGAAAAATACTTTAAGTGAAAATTTTAAGTTAAATACAAAAAAATGTAGGTTTTTTTTAATTACATTTTTTTACCCTAGTTTTAGTTGTATTTTGGGAGTCTCGAGAGTCATGCCGAAAATAGGAAGATAAGATGCCCGTCAGTGTAAACTCCTCCCTTCCATCGTCTGATTGGTCTGATTACTCTTTTGCAAGGACTTCTGGGTTGGTAAAGTGCGCGAAGCCTGCTGTAGTGCCGAAGACCGCATCAAAGGGTCTTCGGCAAGGGGTCTGATGAGCACACTTCGAAGCGTAAAAATGACAGATGGGACACCCTATGGACTCGTAGACTAAGCGAGCACGTGCAATTTAAGGCCACGAGACGAAAGTCCACATGAAGTGCCCCATTTGGGACAGGGGTCGGCGGTGCCATAGATATGTATAAAGGCTAGATGTCTTACGGCCGAGTCTCTAACGGCATCACCTGGCGGCCATCTTACCACAGGGCGCTCGCTGACTCATAGCATTGAATTTAATGGTGCAGGTACTTTTAAATGACCATAATTTGCTCAAATTTCTACAGATTTTCAAACGGTTTGGTTTTTTACAAACGTTATTAACGTGGCTATAATTCTGGATGCTTTAACATGTTTCATGAATTTTTTATTTATTTTTAGTATAGGTAGGCAGTGTCATAGGTACATCTTTGACGTTTATAACAAACCAAACCGTTTGAAAATTGGTAAAAAATTAAGCAAGTTATGGTCATTTAAAAGTACCTGTACCATTAAAATTCAATGCTACGAGTGAGCGAGCGCCCTGTGGCAAGATGGCCGCCAAAATGCGGACGTTCCACTCAATTGGCCAGCAGCGCGGACGAGACATCTAGCCTTTATACATATCTATGGGCGGTGCCTCAGTCGAGAAGAAATTATGTTTTTTGAGGAAAACATTCCAGGATTTTTCTCATTTTAATGGACTTTAATGGACACCAACACGTAACAGTTTTAATGCAGTTTAAAATTGCAGTTTCAACGGCAAAAAAAGAAATAAAAAATATGCACTTTAAACCACAACTTCTTGTCTTCCTCCAGTCCTGTGACGCGCCAGCGCGACCTCACGTAATACGTCATCACATCAAGAGGTCACGGATGACGTATGCGAAAGTACGCCCCAGTGTTTACAAGTGTGGAGAAAGAGGACGGTTCCGACATTGTTGTATGTGGAATGATACTAATTAATGTTTTTCTGTCAGTTTAAAATGGTCTGCAAATGTGCGTTCATATATGTAACATGTGACCTTTCCATGGCATTACGCAATTACGTGAGGTCGCGCTGGCTCGTCACAGGACCGGAGATAGACGAGAAGTTGTGGTTTAAAAGTGCATATTTTTTATTTTTATTTTCAAAAATGACAATCATTTCGCTAGATAACACACTTATGCCTCGTTTGGGATCGTTTAAAGCAATGGTTCTAAGTAGTGATGACTTTTAAATTGTGCAAAGTAGTGATGTTGGTTAGTAGGCTTATGTTTTTGGTTTAATTACATAAAAAATTTATGATAAATTAAAGTTTTTGATAAAATGTCATAAAACTGGGGCCCCCCTGGCACCGTCTCGCGGCCCCCCTGGGGGCCCCGGACCCCAGTTTGAGAACCACTGGTTTAAAGTCCTTTGAAGCTGCAATTTTAAACTGCATTAAAACTGTTAAGTGTTGGGGTGCTGGAATGTTTTCCTCAAAAAACATAATTTCTTCTCGACTGAACAAAAAAAGACATCAACATTTTGGATGACATGGTGGTGAGTAAATTATCGGGATTTTTTTTTCCTTTTAGGGATTTGTCATATGGGGTAATAGGACAAGGACTGCTTATACCAAGATTATCTTAAGTGTGCTATCTGTGCTAGTTTTTGAAAACTTCATATTTTACAGGAAAGTGTGTGATTTCAATAATGACAGGTTTCTTAAACATTAAACAGACGAGGCCTAGTCCCGCCCCAAACTCGCGCAATTGGCTGAGCCTAAGAGCGCAAGAACGAAGTTAAAGAATATACAGAAATATATTGTTTATATGTAGGGATGTGCATGTGTATAATGTACAGTAGTGTATGTATTGTTGATGTAAATGCTACAACATTAGGCTACACAAGTTAATTCAAGGATTCTGGCAGTCAGAGGTCATCATCACTTTCTTAGCCCACCCTGCGACTCTCACGTCACGTGACCTGATTTTCTCATTTGCAGGCATGCACAAAGAATCCGACTCCTGCCCTTTTTAACTCAAAATATAAAAGTGATCTATTGTGATAATAAATAAATACAAGACACCTACTAATAATAAATACAAAATATAATTGACAAATTTGCAAAAATTGTTAAAAGCATCAGTTCTTGAAAGAAGTTATAGTGTTTTTTGGAAATGCATGTTCAATTAGTCTCTAATGTGTAATGCAATGTACCTTACTTTTCTTAATCAAGCATATTGATTAACCATGAGGAAGTCAATACAATATTTAAAGAGGCGCTTTGTTTATTGAATAAATAAATGTTTAATGAAAACAACTTTAGTTATTTATAGATTTCATTTTCCACCGGCAGCTGCTGGTTTGTGCAGTGCACATCTCATGCACAAGCGTTCTAGCTGTGTTAATGCATTAATACAGTATATGATTAATACAATATACTGTACACATTAATACAGTGCATGTGCAGGAGATACAATTATTCACCTTACAGATGCAGAGTAATGTGCGCTGGAGTCTAGAAGTTGTTAAAGAGTTTTCCATGCATCTAAGCCAGAGGTTTAGATGTGTGCACCATCTCCAGGTGTTAGAGCGACTGTGTGTCTTCGGCTGAACCTGTAAGCAACAAAATCCTGGCCTAACAAGAGCACAGTGAAGAAGAGGAGGAGATTGAGGGAGAGAGAAAAAGAAAAGGAGAGAGAAAGACGAAGAAGTCAGAACATACAAGACAAGACAACAAAGTGAATACGTGAGACGCTTGAGGCTGCAGGTATTGCAAGAAATGAAAGAGAAAGAAACATAGACGAGCTCTTCAAACAAGTCACTCAGATAAACAAGGTTATGTGTACATGGTACCAGAGGAGTAAAGGTAAGTCAGGTTTATTAAAATAACAGTTTTTCATCTCATTTTCCCCTTGGTTTCCTCATTTGCCTATATGGAACACAAAGAAATTTAATATTATGTGGACAAATATAATAAAATAAATAAAATAAAAATGTATCCAAAAATGAAAGTTCATCATTAACTCTCCCTCATGCCATTCCAAACCTGCACGACAAAGTATTTAATGTGACACAAAGAAAAGCTTAGCAGAATGTTCACACTTCGCACAGAAAATAAAAATATTGTCCACAAGAACTTTAACGTCCTCCATACGTCCAACTTGCTAGTGTATGATTTTCCAAAAGCCATAACTTTGTGACTTTAACATTTCTATTCAACACAGTTCTCCAATCTCAGTCACTTCTTTTTGGAACTTAACATTTCCAGTCCACAGTCACTTTATCCTGGAAGATTTGCTTGTATGAATTCTTCAGATATTTTTATCCAAAGCGAATTACAATGCATTCAAGCTATAGATTTTATCAGAATGTGTGATCCCTGTAAATCAAACCCATTGTTCTGAAAATACAACAATACTGAGCTTCAGGAACATCTTGTCTAACATCATCTTTTGTTGTCTACAGAAGAATTTCTTCCAATTTTGGACATTTCATTTACATACGATTTTTTATGATTACGTGAACTAACTCCATTAGGATTGAATAACGTTGCTAAAATATATTTTTAAAATTACATATTATATAACACAATAGGCTGCACTTTAATTCAGACTTCTTTCTTTTCATTTTTTCTTTTTGTGCGATACATCAATTGTGTTTTCAGATGCAGACTAATAACATTAGTGTTCAAATCTTTGTGATGTTCAGCATCTGTCATCATCTTCCACATGGACGTCTTGAATATGATACCCAATGTTCTCTCAGCAACACAGTGTTCTTACCACACAGAGGGTCTCATTTACACCTCTGTGCCCATCTGTAACTTTTCATGTGTATTTCTGTGTTTGTGTGTTGGTGTCAGTAAACGGAGTCTGAATCCAGTCATATATTGGAAATATGTAAGAGAACAGTCAACTGGTCAATATACACATGGTGATGAGATACTCACTCATTCCAATTCATTAAAGGAATATTCAATTTTTTTAAAAGAAAAATCCAGATAATTTACTCACCACCATGTCATCCAAAATGTTGATGTCTTTCTTTGTTCAGTCGAGAAGAAATTATGTTTTTTGAGGAAAACATTGCAGGATTTTTCTCATTTTAATGGACTTTAATAGACACCAACAATTAACACTTAACTCAACACGTAACAGTTTTTTCAATGGAGTTTCAAAAGACTAAACGATCCCAATCGAGGCATAAGGGTCTTATCTAGCAAAACGATTGTCATTTTTGACAAGAAAAATAATAAATATACACTTTTAAACCACAACTTCTTGTCTAGATCCGGTTCAGCGGGACCTAACGTAAATGCGTAGTGACGTAGGGAGGTCACGTGTTACATATGTAAAACGCACATTTGCGGACCATTGTAAACAATAAACTGACACAAAGACATTAATTTGTATCAGTTGACATACAACAACGTAGGAACGGTCCTCTTTCAACACACTTGTAAACACTGGGGCGGAGTTTCGCGTTCGTCCTCTGTGACCTCTTGACGTCATGACGTATTGCGTGGGGTCACGCTGGCGCATCACGACCGGATCTAGAGAAGTTGTGCTTTAAAAGTGTATATTTGTTATTTTTATTGTCAAAAATGATAATCGTTTTGCTAGATAAGACCCTTATGCCTCGTTTGGGATCGTTTAGTCCTTTGAAACTCTGTTGAAAAAACTGTTACGTGTTGAGTTAAGTGTTAATTGTTGGTGTCTATTAAAGTCCATTAAAGTTTTTTTTTTTCTCAAAAAACATAATTTCTTCTCGACTGAACAAAAAAAGACATCAACATTTTGGATGACATGGTGGTGAGTAAATTATTTGGATTTTTCTTTTAAGAAAATGGAATATTCCTTTAACCTCCTAAGACCTGGTGTGTCCACATATGTGGACGTCACAATTTTTTGTTGTTTGCACCATAATACTTAATTCTGTGTAACTGTTGTACACAAACGTGGACAATCACACTGCTTCATGTTCAAAGAAAAATATTTGGTTATTCCTAACCCTAATCCAGCTCAGGTCTTAGGAGGTTAATAACATTGAGATTTTAAATATTATATTACGCTGAGGACTTCACCCTTTTCTTTCACACTTAAAGGGAATTCTCAACCCCATGTTGTTCTAAACCTGTATGAGTTTCTTTTTTCTAATAAACACAAAAGATATTTTGATAAATGATGGTAAGCACACAGTTGTTGGTACCCATTGGATTCCATCGTATTTGTTTTTCCTACTATGGAAGTCAATCAGCTGTGCGCTTACATTTATCAAAATATCAGCTGTTTCTCAATTCCAAGACTTGCGTTCTTGTGGAGATTGGTCTTGCCAGGCGACCTTGGAAGAATGAACTCAGAAGGTCTACGTCACGGCTCTCAGCCCGCCCTCTGTTCGTTGATTGGACGGCCGTTTTGAGGCCGGAGGAAAACGGTTATAATGGGAGCTATCACAGACTTAGTACAGAAGCGTAATGAAATTTAGCAGAAGTACAAAGTCTGACGTAGTCAGGCTAACGTTTAGCATGAGGAAACAACTCTATAACTGTGTCAGAATGCATGAAATACCATTGAAGCACCCCTTTAAAGGCGGAGTTAACAATGTTTGAAAAACGCTTTGGAAAAAGGAAGTTGGCTGACTACCAAAACACACTTGTAGCCAATCAGCAGTAAGGGGGGTGTCTACTAACCGACATCGTTGCATGGATTGCGTATTTGTGGGTCAATTGAATTGAATTGAATGTCTATTAAAAAAAGGTCCAGATTCTATTGGGGTAGGGGCGTGTTTTTTGGGTGATTTCAAATGTCAACATTGGCTTTCAGAGATCATGCACCTTGCTTTTAAGCCAACAAAACTTAAAAAATACAGTTTACCAAAAAAAAACTTCCAGTTTAGAAAGAATACTTTTTTAAGTATAGACTCTACAAAACATCTCTTAAATAATGTGTGATAGGGTTTATAGAGCACATAGTCTAGTGTCACTTTAAAGGATTAGGAAAAAATGAAATGTATTCATAGATGAAAGGTCTTGAAGAGCGTATGTAACTCACTGATCAGTTTTAGGTGCTTTGATCAGTTTTGTTGAGAAATTTTCGGGTGTACAGTATGAGGCATTTGACAGTAAAATTGTGCTCGAAAATTTTCTTTCTTTATTGGTAAAGCGTCTCTTCAAAAACCTGTTCTCCTTTGTTTAGATGCTAGTAAACTGATCACAGTTTAATTTGAACTCTAAGCAGTTTATGACAGCTATAATAATGATGAACTGTTTGTGAACGTTCAGAAACATCTGAGCTGCTCTGGACGATGTTTTAAACTAACATGTAAAAATATATAAAGATGTTTGTGTTAAAGCAGCCCCAGGTCAAACCTATTTGTGGTAACCATTTTATAAAAGCAATAAGACACTCAAGACTGTGCAATATTGTGAGTCAAGTGTGTGTCCAAATGGATTATAGCTGACCCTTTGATCAAATCAACTTTGCTTTCTTGAGCTGATATTCTCATAATGCTTTAGGGTCAAGAGCATCTTTTCCTTTATTCAGTACAGTAAAATGTTTCTGTCCAACATAAAACTTGAATGCTGCTGCTTGAATGTTTTATTTTATTTTTGAACAATATTGAAAAAAAAATGACCTGCTGTCAGTAATTTCCAGCAAGATCATGTTGCATGGTTATGTAATGTTGCCTCCTACTGCATATTGCATCTTCCACGTTTTCAAGTATTTATACTCTTAAAAGTTAAGGTGTTATAAAAATGATGTGCCCTAGTAGATTTAACATAATAAAATGAGTAAACTCTATTTAAAAATTGAAATCTTTTTTTCTCTTTCTCATTTTTTTTATTTACACAACAATCAACATACATATTCACATATCAACACAAACAACAACAACACAGCCTGCATACAACAACATGTAAAAAGAATAGAGAATCACATCAGCAAAACCTGACATCAGCTGCACACTAAAAGTTATAATTGGTTTTGGAGATAATTTATGAATAAAATATAGTTTTTTAACCAAAATTTGAGTTAAAATAACATAAAAATGGGAGTAATTTGAGTATTTCCAAATTAGTATATTATTGAGTAAATTCAACTTAATTTTATCATGTATAATCCACTTATTTGTAAGAAGGAAATTAACTTAATAATTTTGTTTTGAAATGAATAATTTTGGTAAACATAACTGACTCAACCCGGCACAATTATCATTTTTACGTTTAGCTCCACATTGTTTAAATCTCAAATGCATTTGAGCCCAATTTTGCGCCCATGGGCGTTCTGGTCTGAAAACGAGGTGTGTACAGGCGCACTGTTGGCGCGTTGGCATTTTGAGACAACTAAAATAAAATACGCCCTTGACCAACAAAAACCTGGTCTAAAGTCCAAAGCCAATGGCTCAATATTGTTTATGTTATTTAATGAGCGAGTTAGTAGCCTAATATGCGCCTATAAACGGGACGACAATGTGCCTTTGCTTATCACATGGATGCACAGCAGCACAAAAACTTTTGAAAAATCAATGTAAAAGATTATTGAGTCTCTTGGACATAAATGAGGACCGATTATGAGACGTTAGAAGGCGTAAAGAGCTGCTTCACCTGTACTCTGGTAAGTAATAAAATGTTTTGCTTTAAATAAATGCAAATATTGCATGCATTTTTAAATGCCTTTTTAAAATGCTACCCCGTGGATTTATTGTATATGATGACTCTGTACCTGTGGATATGGTGAGATGAGAACCGTAATGCTTTTCAAAGCACTCACGGCGCTGTCCGAGTGCTGAAACATTTCGGCTCTCTACACGTTTGTAAATTTGTAAAAGTCATGATGTGTGTTAATTCACTCAATGAACAATAACTGTGCTTATGCCTGTACTGAGTCCAGTCTCTTCTTACTTGCTCATCATAATGTGGTATATAATAATAAATATGTAAAAAAAGAGGTAATTTTATGATTAAAGATTCAGTTAAAGAAGTAAGCCTTTAAAAGTACTTAAAAATATTATTACCAAAATGTTTCTAAGTAAATATCACATATTTTTTACGTTGTAATTTTTTTAAAGTAGATTTTTTAAAATTTTGAATTTATTTGTATTTAATTATTTTTTTAGTGCAGACCCTTTAACATCTGAAAACCTTTCAGTTTTACAAAAGGTTTTTTGGGGTGTAAAAATGTTCTTTACATTTTAAAATGGTAACATTGGTAACATTTGAAGCACCTTTATTTTTACCTTTAAAAGTGTGGAGTTTAGCATCATCTGCATCATATTTTATATACAAAATGATGATCATAGATCACACAGGATCAGATGTTTGGGAAAATTTTCAAACTGGTTGATAAGTGTGAAACAGACCAAGAACATCAACTCTCTACCACAACATTTTCTAAAGTGAAATTTGGTTAAACTTTATTGAATGTTCCCTGTAAGCCAAGTCTTTAGATTCAGCCTGTGTATGTGAATCCTTCCATCAGATACATCTCTCAGATCAAACTCATGAATTTGTCTGTGCTGATGTTCTGTTGAGATAAATACGCGTTCTGCTCCTGAAGGACTCTAGTTTGACATGACTGTGTACAGCTGACACTTATCTTTTAGAGATGGAGGTGGTACCCGAGGGACGACAGAGTCTGCAGTCGGTCTGTAAAACAGAAGAGCTTTAAGTCCTGCAGGGCTATCCAGGTTTCACAACATGTCACCACGGGCTGGAGTCCATAACACACATCAGTCTGCCCGAGAGCACATTTTACATCTGTAATTTGTCTTGACAGCAGGTGATAAAGAGCAAGAGAAGGTGCTGGACTGAAGCTGTACTGGCTTTGATATGAGCTTCACCGCTGTGCAATTATCTGCCTGCCGTTTTCACTGAGATAAATCTGAGGTCTATTAAAGCAGCAATGATTTTCCATTTAAACTCTTTAGGATCTGTTCTGATTCGCTAAGGTAAAAGTGCAGAACTGCAGGTAAAAAATCACATCCCTAAAAAACTGCTTGAGTTTCATAAATGATCAGAGTTTTCTTTACAGGATTCTGACTGCAGTTGCTTAGTGTTTTTTTTCTTCTTCTAAAGTCCGGCCTTTATATTGCAGATGCTTAGAACATGTAAAACAAATCAAAGCAAACACCTTGAACACTTGACTTTGCTTACATTATGGAATATTGTACATCTCACAATTTTTTTGGCAAAAAAAAAAAAAATATATATATATATATATTGAGGTTATTTAGTGCAGAAGTGGGTTACTCATAGCCGGACTATATTGGATCTATTGTTTGCCGTCATTTCACTGTCTCGGTATTGCTTGCTGGGAAACCAGCTGCATTCTTTCTTTCCACCGAACAAACATCTTCATCTGTCTGGAGGTATTTCTACTTTTATTCCCCAAAATATCTGAATGTACAGTTACTGTACCATGATGACCCTTCTATGTTGTTAAAGGTTTATCATTTTGAGATTTTTGTGCTTATCTTTAAGATGTGTTTGAGTGTAATTTAAAGGAGTAGTTTATTATCCCAGATATACCTGACTCATTAATAAATAAAATCATCAATAAAACACATTTGTGATATATAAAAAAAAATTACAACTACAGAGCAGTATAAATAGTATGAAACATAATATCTTAGCACCCCTCATATTATTACCACTGTAGGATGAATCACTTTTCCAGGTAGTTATGTTGCTTTATTTAGTGGAAAAGATTATCCAGAAGCTTTTTTCAACCCTAGGATTTGCCTTTAGAGTGAAATGGTCTATTATTACCAACATGATCTCACAAAGTTCTGAGGGATAGTCACAAAATTGTTTGCTAATTTTTTGATTTCTGCATTTTTCTGTGGCCCTGCCACGTGACTATCCCACGGAAATCTGTGAGTTCAGGTTGATTATTACCTTATTTGAAAGGGTCTCTGCTCTGATTGGCTGTTTCTCAGAGCAGCTCCATCAGTAGCTCTGTGTGTGTGTAAACAGATGTTATGTTTGAGCCTATATCAGACGAAGATACGAAATTTCAATAATCAATTGTTTGGAGATTGTTAATGGACTTTTCTGAGTGGTAAGTTTGTTTTTTTCAGTATGGACCTGCAAAATGTAACCGTAACATCAATAGTAGAACTTTAGCCTTAACACTAGCATTTAGCATTAACTAGCATAGTGCTAACTCAGCAGTCACAACTTTGTTTTAAGCAATGTAACAACATTGTACTTAATTTAATGTTGGGTTGTACATCTCGACTGTTAAAATTGGCCTGTTTTCCAGCGTTTTTTTGCATGCACAAGGTTTACATAAGAAGAAGGAAACAATCGTGTTTGAGGCTAACGATATGTCTATTCCTAAATAAATACAGTTTTATTTTAAGTTGATTTATATGAAAGCATCTGCTTTGATTCTTCAAATTAAATGGGAAATGTAACTTTATTGCGCTTTTTATCCAGAAAACTTCACTTGTATGTTTATCGTCTTGCCTGGACCAATATAGCGAACTCAGATCAAAGTGTTCAGTGCTGTTTTTCTTTTTTAAAAGATGGATCCTGGATCTTTCCTGATGTATTAACTTAACCAGTCCAGTACCCTGATCTAAACTAACTGTTGTGTAAATACTAGATAAATAAATATATCATATATGATTTTGCTATCTAAGCTGATGTTTTTCCTTAATAGGTTGTGGCAAAATGTCAAGTCACTTATTGATTAAAATTCTGGCAAACGCTTTAGATTTCCGAAATGTGAGAACACAATCCAGCGGCGAGGCTGTTTTGCTTTTGCTAATTCTATTTGCATGTGTAATTGCTTTGGCTGTGTCCATAACTTCATTAGGATAAAACTACACAGCAATGTTAATGAGATCTGCTCTTATTGCTGCCTGCCTTTATCAGATCTCTCATGCACTCGATTAAACTCGCCTGCTTGTTATTCCACCACACAGCTGAGCTGACAAATATGATAAAACCAAAAGCAAGCAAAACACAGCCGCACCGTGCGTGCGCACCCCACGCTTGGCCAGTCATCTGGAGATTGCAATGCGCCTTTCGTCTTGAGAAACCTCATTAACACTAACAAAGAAACTTCCATGGTCCTTGACGCTTGTTTTAGATGTGGAGCGATGCTACTGTCAATGAAAGCGGAAATACTTAAGCATTTTGTTGGGAGTGTGCATGCAACAGATTCCTTTGGACTTTTTTATCAAACATGTTAATAACATCACATCTGCTTATGCATTGTAAAAAATTGCTGTATCATGTAGCTGTTTGCCAGTAACTTACTGTAGATGTAAATTTATGTTATTTACTGACACCAGTTTTTGGACATGCTTATTTCGATCTTCACTATGCAGCTACTTTTTGCAAAGAAAGTTACTGCATGGTAAATCCGATCAAACAGTCTGGGCTTTCTCTACCTGCCTTCATCTTCGCTTCAAAGCTCAACCGTCCTATTTGCATTCCAAATTCTACGCAATTAACTTGTGTGTAATTATCTTCACCAGCTACTGGAATAGCAACAAAATGAGAGCTTGTCACATGAAAGGTGATAATAAAAAAAGGGCCTTTAACATTAGAAATTAACATGTCACATTCTTCATCTCCGCTCCTGCATAAGTTAATGAGGGCTGGCAGGGAACGCATAAATATTAGTGTTCACTTTTTCTACTCGTACAAAATATATTACACACAGACAAACCCCACTACTCCAAACAACCTTCTGTGCTTTATTGCTTATTTGTTATAGAAATGCTCAAACTCTTTGACACAAGATATATTGACTTCATTACTTACATTACTTCAGATGATGTTAGGGATGTTTGGATGTTTTAATAGGAAAGTAGGGCAAAAATACAGATAAGTAAACGTTTCTTTGCAGTTACATTTAATCTGTGTATGTGTGTGTGTGTGTGTGTGTGTGTGTGTGTGTGTGTGTGTGTGTGTGTGTGTGTGTTTACAGTCCTATTTTTAAGTCGGTATGTTTTACTTTTCATTTGTTGTTTTCTCAATGGCATTAATCATAAAACGCATTTTAATCAAATCCATACAGACTCAACTTTTTTCGTTTCAGGATGTTGGCGTCACAGTGAGTTTCGGGAAGGATGAGCCTGGCATGTAAATGTGTGCGCTGGAGGCTTTTGTTTCCTTCAAACAATACTTGCTTTGTTTATATTCAGTTTAATATGCTGAATTAACTTTCATTGCCAGAGAGAGAGGGGGAGAGAGAGAGAGAGAGAGAGAGAGAGAGAGAGAGAGAGAGAGAGAGAGAGAGAGAGAGAGAGAGAGAGAGAGAGAGAGAGAGAGAGAGAGAGAGAGAGAGAGAGAGAGAGAGAGAGAGATTTGGTATTTGGTGTAGGGATGGAACGGTCTGATGGGATTTTGAATATGAAATTGATCATAATATCATGATTGGCTTCTTGCTGGTGACTAAAAAGTCCTTTTCCCATTTCTGCAAAATTCTGGCGTGTGAAGGCAATATATGAAGAGTTTCGTTGCAAAACGAGATAACCACCATTTATTTAATTGTTCAGAAATCTCGTTTTTTGGTTGTGCATTCCAATTAATTTCAATGCAACTGCAGTTGGTTTGTTTTGATTTAAACCTTCATAAATTAAAAAATACAGCTAAGTAGCACCATAAAACAAAATAAAAACATGATAACATAATAATAAACATGTTTTGACAAAAATGGATTTATCTCGTTTTGCAACGAAACTCTTCATATGTAAATATGATGGGTCAAACACATGCACCCAAAACATGAGGGTTCCCATGAGCATCATTACCACAACCATAAAGTCATGAATGAGATGTACACATACTGCCAGTCAATAGATATTTTTACCTTCTGTATAAATTAAATATGTAAGATGATTGAAAACAGATAATCTGCGCATATTCAGAACAACAGCACAAACTGTGATATTATTATCTCCATAAACAAGATACTGCACGTTATTTTTTTTATTGATCTGCAATGAAAAATAGATTTAAGGGAAGCCAAAGTAGCATGATTATATTTTAAACAATAAGTAAGGGATAATGTATAGGTAGCCGGTTGTTATCGCAGATGCAAAGCAAAGGGTCTTGTATCACACTTTACCTCATAAATAAGGTAAGGAACATTTAATATAGGATGTTATCCATTGCATAGTACCCCATGGGTCGGGTCGTGTCGTGTCAGCTCACTTTACTTTCGCTCACTTAGCTTTTCCATTTAGTTTTGTACCACTTCAGAGTGAAAAAGATTGAGAGGTGGTTTCCCAGACAGGGTTTAGATTAATCCAGGACTAGGCCTTAGATATATTACAACATTTAAAGAGTTTTTACAAACAAAAAATGATGTTATATTTGTAATGCCTACTGCTGTGACATCATACAAAGGGTGGGTGCGAGCATCATAGGAAGCATTGTTAAAATGCCATGTTTCCCATACATTCATTTATTTGTCAGTCCACCACAAAATCAAAATTGACCACCACAAATATTTATCACTAACTCTGATTTACATGACAGTTTCTGTACAAACACCACTGGCGTCAGTCGACACACTCCACTGAGCCTCATTAAAAGGAATATTCCATTTTCTTAAAAGAAAAATCCAGATAATTTACTCACCACCATGTCATCCAAAATGTTGATGTCTTTCTTTGTTCAGTCGAGAAGAAATTATGTTTTTTGAGGAAAATTATGTTCCAGGATTTTTCTCATTTTAATGGACTTTAAAAGAGCCCAACATTTAATCCTTAACTCAACACTTAACAGTTTTTTTCAACGGAGTTTCAAAGGTCTATAAACGATCCCAAACGAGGCATAAGGGTCTTATCTAGCAAAACGATTTTCATTTTTGACAAGAAAATTAAAAAATATGCTCTTTTAAACTTGATGAAACTTTTCGTCTAGGTCCGGTCCAGCGCGACCTAACGTAAATGCGTAGTGACGTAGGGAGGTCACGTGTTACATATATAAAACGTACATTTGCGGACCATTTTAAACAATAAACTGACACAAAGACATTAATTAGTATCAGTTGACATAAAAGAACGTAGGAACGGTCCTCTTTTAACACACTTGTAAACACTGGGGCGGAGTTTTCCTCCGTCCTCTGTGACCTCTTGACCTCCGCTAGCGTATCACGACCGAATTTAGACGAGAAGTTGTGGTTTAAAAGTGCATATTTTTTATTTTTCTTGTCAAAAATGACAATCGTTTTGCTAGATAAGACCCTTATGCCTCGTTTGGGATCGTTTATAGTCATTTGAAACTCCGTTGAAAAAAACTGTTAAGTGTTGAGTTAAGTATTAAATGTTGGGCTCTATTAAAGTCCATTAAAATGAGAAAAATCCTACGTTTTTCTCAAAAAACATAATTTCTTCTCGACTGAACAAAGAAAGACATCAACATTTTGGATGACATGGTGGTGAGTAAATTATCTGGATTTTTCTTTTAAGAAAATGGAATATTCCTTTAAGCGCTTTGAGTGCTGCAGAAAGTGCTATATAAATGTAACAAATTATTAAAGGATTAGTCCATTTTCTTAAAAAAATCCAGATAATTTACTCACCACCATGTCATCCAAAATGCCGATGTCTTTCTTTGTTCAGTCGAGAAGAAATTATGTTTTTTGAGAAAAACAATCCTGGGATTTTCTCATTTTAATGGACCCCAACACTTAACGGTTTTAAAGCAGTTTAACATTGCAGTTTTAAAGGACCCTAAATGATCTCAAACGAGGCAAAAGGGTCTTGTCTATCGAATCGATTGTCATTTTTGGAAATAAAAATAAAAAATATGCAATTTTAAACCACAACTTCTCTTATTCCTCCGGCTGTGTGACGAGCCAGAGCGACCTCACGTTATTGCGTAATGACGTCGAAGGGTCAAGTGTAACATATATGAAACGCACATTTGCGGACCATTTTAAACAATAAACTGACACAAAGACAATAATTAGTATCATTCCACATACAACAACGTCTGAACGGTCCTCTTTCTCCACACTTTTAAACACTGGGGTGTATTTTCGATACGTCATCTGTGACCTCTTGACGTGATGGCGTATTACGTGAGGTCGCGCTGGCACGTCACACGACTGGAGGAAGACGAGAAGTTGTGGCTTAAAAGTGCATATTTTTTATTTTTCTTGCCAAAAATGACAAGCGTATTACTTTTAGATATGAACCCGCTTGGGTCTTGAGTTGAACCTTGAGTTTTTGGATCTAAGTAGACCTCTAGTACTATGCAATGGAAAAGCGCTATATTACTACTCTATATGTATGTCTTTAAGGACTCGCCCATAGACAAACCCCTAAAAGTAATCAGGACAGAAGCGGTCAAAAGTGTACAAAAGATTAAAACACCAGGTGTGAACGAACACGTATGTCTCGTGTACTTGTGATCCGATCGACCAAAACTCATCTTAATACCAAGTAAAAACGGAGTCTTCATCATTCAGTCACCATCATTATCAGCAGCAACCAAATCTTCCTGTAGTTATTTCTGAATGTTTTATAATACTGTGGAAGAAACAGAACTGCGTAGTCATTTGTGAGCTGTGTGAAGTATAAACTGTGTGTTACAGGTTCATTCTTTGACATCTACTCTTACCAATATCTCTAATTGCAAAATGGCCCTCTGAAACAGGAAATGTGTGTGTGTCTTGTGTTTGATGTGATAAGAGAGAGAGAGTGCTGTGATCCTGGGCCATCTTTAATTGGTCTACCTTGTCATCTGTCTGATCCGGCTGTGCTCATCTACTCCTCGTCCACGTGAAGCAGATGAGAGATTGTTGTCTGTCAGAATGGACTTCGCTTTTGTCAGAGTTCATCTTTGACCTCCATCAGTTCAGAGAGGGCAGAGAGGTGTCGTTTGATTGACAGGAGTGAGACAGAAAGTCATTTGCTCTGCCTGTCAGAAGCTCCATTCATCAAAGCTTTCATGTTTTTTTTGTCCTATTGAGTTGTACTGGTTCGTTCCTGAATGATTTTTTATTTTTGTTCTCTAGCTTGCTCTTGTTAAATTCGATTAATTTAGCAGTTATCGCTACACTGTAATATTATGTCCAGGAGTATTGTTTTCATTTGACTGTAATCCCCCTTTAAAGGAATCATTAATCCAAAAAATGGACGTTCAGTCATCATTCATTCACCTTTAACTTTCTACTGTGGGACACAAAGGGAGAGATTTAGAAGAATATTTAATTTGATCAGTTTGGTTTTAACTCATCATGTTAATGAAAGCCAATGATTTCTGTTTAAAGCCTCCATAACACACGCTGTTTCTGCATATCTGATGTTAATCTGAAGTACCTAGTGGTATTACATCATTTATATCTCTCTTATAAAAGACAGATTAGCTTTACCGATTCTTTCCAATAACGTACGAAAAAATTCAAAAGGAGGAGTTACGAGCTGCGGGAGGAGCGAGTCACGAGTCAACACTTTATAAAACATTGACTGGATAACTAATGATTCACTACATGTTCGTGTTGTTTATATTATATATAATTATAATAAATATATTATATATGTTTATTTATAACATAACACAAAAGTCTTACTTACTGCATGCAACTCATGACCCATTTGGGACTTTTCAATTAAATCCAGCGCATCAAACACACACGCAAAACTCAGCTGCTACCCCGGATAATAAACTATATCCACTGTTTCCATAAGGCTGTTCTCCTTACATCCAAAACCAGACTTCTTCTTTTGTGCCATTGTTGAGTTTTAAAAATTAAACAAAGCTGTCACGTGATGTGATGTTTGTAAGTTCTAGCGTCTTCCGCTGATTGATGGGTAGGCGGGGTTTTCCGGGGGAAGTGCCCATAAAAATAAGTGATATGTATAGACACTCCTGAAACGTCGAATCCGTAATCGAAAAAAACTTTCAGAAACTTGTACGAACCGTGGCGAATTGCATTCGGCGAGGAAATACTCTGTAACACTCCAAACTGCTTTTTTGACACTTTGCATTTGTTTAGCATGAGGAAACCAACTCTTAAACTGTGTTAATAAGTCAAAATGCATAAACATATCGTGGACCCCCCCCCCCCCTTAGAAAAGTAAATAAATAATTAAGTGCTTTACTTTTGATGGATGATGAAGTACAGAAAGTTGCTATGCAACAAAAATACCCATCCGCTATGAGTGCTTTATAATGATGCATGCAGAAGCTTGTGAAGAGGTCGTGAGTGTGAATATAGGACAGCTATCGACCAATCAGCATCCAGGACCAGAATTATTTTTCTTTTAATTGACAGCATGAACTGCGAACACCCAAAACAATCTGCAAAATTATATACATTATATGTCTGAAGAAAACATACAAGCTGAAAACTATTACCTGCAATAACACTTTCACACTTAACAGCATCTTCAAATATTGCAGCAGTTTTTAAAATATGACATCAACAATTTCGATAGGAGAGAGAGGAAATGGTGAGGGGGAGAGATATTGGTGGGAATGAGAGAAAGCGAGAGTTCAGCAAGCCGGTCAAAGCATCTCAGCTCCAAACAGGGCTGATGAATAGAGTTTGAGTCTGTCCAGGACCTCATTAATACTGTAGGATGAATGGAATATAGATGCATCTCTGTTTCTCATCCTCTCTTTCCAACACTTTCTGCACCTCTTCGTTTGGACAGGGACCTCAATCGATACCTCTCAACTAGGTTAATGTGGCACTTTAGAAGCAGTCTATTCACGGACCCGAGAGTACACACTCAGATAATTGCTTTTTCAATTGGGTCGTACTGGGAGCGCAGGAGATGTGACTGAGGCCTAACGCCCCCTGTTGGACTCTGATAGAGCACACTGAATGCTGCTTCTTTGATATCACTTTTTCCAGAACATTGTGGAAATGAATTTTGGGACAAAATGTAATACATACAAAGGTCAAGGAGACGTTGCGCCTTCAGTGGGTCAAAATCAAACCCACTATTTCAGTAATTGGTATGTGAATGCTGTTTTACTGTTTTGTATGATGGTGCAATACTGTAGATTCATAGATTTGACCTGAATCATTTTGCAGAAATGGATTAGATTTGGTTGGTCAACCCGCTTTACCAGAAAGATTATACACTCTAAAAACAAACAGTGCTAAATACTGTAGCACTAAAAGTGGTTCACTATCTTGTAATCATAGGGGAACCATTTTAAGTGCCATATAGTACCTGTGTAGAACCCTATTGTGCTATATAGCAGTGGTTCCCAAACTTTTTTAGTGTGCGGCCCCCCTTGTGTACAGTGCATTTTTTCGCGGCCCCCCGAAAGAAAATTTATGACAAAAACAGTTTTAAAATGTAATATCTTAATTAAACAAAACATATAAAATTATACCTAGTAGTGCTGTTGGTTAGTTGTCTTATTATTTTTTTTTAGGTTTAATTACACAGAATTCATGATAAATGAATGTATTTTATAAAATGTCATAAAACTGGGGACCCCAAGGCACCACCCCCGGTCCCCCTGGGGGCCCCGGCCCCCAGTTTGAAAACCACTGCTATATAGAACCATATCTGATGCTATAGTAGTGCTATAGCATATGTACCCTCGTATGGTTCTTCATATGTGCTTTATAGGTCCTATATAGCACTAAAAATTGTCCCCTTATGATTACAAGCTTTTAGTGCTTTAGCAGTAATTTTATTAGAGTGAGGTGGGTGCTTCTTAATTCTTATTTGTGCATCCTTGTTTCCTTTCCTTGTGTCTTAGGATGAAGGAGCTGAAACATTAAAGGAATACTCCACTTTCATAAAAAAACCTTGGATA
Organism: Misgurnus anguillicaudatus; assembly: GCF_027580225.2. Classification (NCBI taxonomy): domain Eukaryota; kingdom Metazoa; phylum Chordata; class Actinopteri; order Cypriniformes; family Cobitidae; genus Misgurnus; species Misgurnus anguillicaudatus. Next base: position 8,452,910 of record NC_073354.2, read on the forward strand.
ATTTACTCACCCCAATGTCATCCAAGATGTTTATGTCTTTCTTTTTTTTCAGTCGAGAAGAAATTAAGTTTTTTGAGGAAAACAATCCAGGATTTTTCTTCATCTAGTAGACTTTAGTGGACCTCAACAGTTCACAGTTCAATGCAGCTTTAAAGGGCTCAAAACGAGGCTCTAAACAGTGGTCTTACCCAGCCAAACCATTTTTTTTTTTACTTTTTAACTACAACTTCTCATCGTAGACTAACCGTGTTACGTATGAAGTATGTGAAATTAATGAATTAATGTCTTTGTGCAGTTTATTGTTTAAAATGGTTAAAAGTGTGCGTTTCACATATAACGTGTGACCTTTCGGTGTGATTGCGCAAATACGTAAGTTTGCCCTGGCACGTCACAGCTAGCGCAAGATGAGTTGTTGTCGTTTAAAAGTGCATATTAAATTTTTTGAGTAACAATGAGGATGGTTTCACTAGGTAAGACCCTCATTTGGGATGGCTTAGAGCCCTTTGAAGCTGCATTGAAACTGGAAATTGTTGAGGTCCACTAAAGGCCACTATATGGAGAAAAATCCTGAAAAATTTTCCTCAAAAAAAAACACACTTTCTTCTTGACTGAACAAAGACATAAATATGTTGGATAACAGGGGGGTGAGTAAATTATCTGAATTTTTTTATGATAGTGGAGTAATCATTTAAGTGAAATGCCATATCCTTACTCTCAATATGAAGTTCATTCTCTAATATCAATTATACAACAGTTCTTTCTGGTTCTCGAATCTGATTGGCTAAGAGGTATGCGATATTGTACTGATAACGGCACAGTAACCGCTTCAACTTCGTATCATTCCGCCACCTAGTGAATGGAGGTCCTAAGCAGGCTCATCTCTGAATGGAAAAACACAGACGCCCTGTTTTTAAACACTCTCCGTGTGTCTCATTAGTTTACTAGCTCATAAATCAGTCGGTGAATCCCAATTGGAAGTTATTATTCCGTCAAAGATCAGCGCTTTTGGATGTTACGTTAAACTTAATGGGATTAATGTCTTGTCACATCGTGTGGACACTTGGAAAGAGGAATGTAAACACTCGGTTTTTCTTCTGGAGCTATATTTCTTATCAGAACGCGAAAACACTGTGGAACTGCAGGTAAGCAGGTGGACATTGATCATTTATTTAATCGCGACGTGACTATTAAAACATGTTATGAGATATCGCCACTGGTATATTTATAAGCAGCATGCAAAAACATATCTCTGACACTTATAAAAAACAGTTTTATATAGTACTGACAAGAACAAAGTCTAATAATAATCGAGTGCTCGTATCGCGTTAAGAGTAAATGGGAAACCAATAGTAACATTATATAAGTATAGTTTTATTAACTTTTACCTTGCGACAAAACAATAACAACACAAAAGACACTAAATATGAATAAGAAAACAAGTAATAGTTTTATCATGACACCAAATACTGCTAATTTGATCTCATTTTGACCATCAAAAACAAACAAGGCGGATATCAGAGCCAGGGAATCCCTGTCAGAGATGTAGCCCAGAGAGGGCGGTGGTCAGCGGGGCGAGTGAACACTGACGTCCGCTCATGCTTTGGTTCTCATACGTACCGAATCTCACTAAGCAAACGTTCAAACAGGCGCTATCTTTACTAATCGACTGCAGATTTAAATATAATAAATATATATTCTTGACTGAACTAATCTTAAAACTACACTTTGTGACAAAGAAACGTTAATATAAAGAAACGCCTATCCGTCCATTGAGTAATTATGAGATTCAAAGCAGCCGAAAGTGTTACCTGTCATTCTGGCAGTCCTCAAATCCGTGGCGGAAGAAATAGTTCTCAAAAAAGAGGCTTTTAAAATTTCATTTTTCAAACGTGTGCCGTCGAACTGTTGTATAAAACATGCATTTAATATTTAAGAAATATCGCTCGAGTAGGAGTGTGATATAGCTCTATATCATCACGGCTGTGATTAGGCCAGAGGCACGAGGCCATATGCCGAGTGCCGGAATATTAAATGCATTGTAAATGCATTGTAAACTTAAAGTATTAAACAAGAAAAATAAAGTTAAACGCATACTTGAGTTAGAATTCACTATATTAAAATAAAGAGATTCTTAAATGTGCTCTAAAATTAATGACATGTGATACATAATAAATCTACTGTTTGAAACGAGTCTACATACAACAATTTATTGAGTAATACTAACATTTGTGCATTTTTGAATATGATTTAAAGATGTGAAGGGGGTCGAGATTTATACGTGCACTGTAAAAAAAAAATTGCGTAAAATAACACTAAAATTCCGACAGCTGGGGTGCCGAAAAATTACCATATAATAACGGTCACAATAAATTTTCTATGATACCAAAATGCAGTTTTTTTCTGTAATTTTACATTAACACTGTAAAAAATCTGTAAAAACTGTAAAATTCCGACAGCTGGGGTTCCCAAAAAATACCGTCAAATTACAGTCACAATAAATTACAGAAATTTTCCATGATACAAAAATACAGTTTTTTCTGCAATTTTACATTAAAACACTTTAAAAAAATCAGTAAAAAACAATAAAGTGTTGGAGGGAAGTGTTGTTTGAGAAGTGTGTTAATAATGAGATTGATGAGATGCTTCCAGGACACCTTCACCCAAAACACAAAACATAATGAAGATTCAGAAGGGGAAGGGGTGGAGCAGCAAATCTTATGCATTTAGGGCTTTGAGAAGTCTATCAACATTATTAGCTTTTTACACAGTTGGAATATATTTATAGAGTTTATTGCAACGTTTCGATCTCTCGATCTTCCTCAGGCATCAAAAACATATATGTTTTAAGATCGAGAGATCGAAACGTTGCAATAAACTCTTTAGATAGTGTGTGAGACTTCTCTCTTTTCATTTGTTGATATTTGGACTTTCTTGTCCTGCTCTCCTACGCACCTATCACACACAGGTGTGTGACGTTTATGTGAAGGAATATATTTATAGAAATAAAGGCAAAGTCATACTATGTATGTTTGAATGTATCTAATTTTTGGATAGAGACGGTTTCATCGGACGCACGTGCGGTGACACAATTACGGGTCTGGTCAGAACTTTATTTCCTGTATCTGTTTGTTTAATGGTCTGACTTTGCTAAACTGAACTCTTGAACAAATACCTCGTCGAAAATAACGTATGTTTTGGTTTCATATGTAATCTACGTGTTGTTCATTTGCTTGTTTACCGGAAGTTACGTGTTTTCCACGAAAGCCGCTTGTTTAGGTTGTTACTCCTGAAATTATCTATAGTTTGTACGGTAATCCTAGCGTAAGATTGAAAGACACACTACCATCAACTTCAAGTGTCCTCTCATGTCAGCAACGCCAAGATTGACAGAGTCCTGTTTTGAAATGATGTCCGACCTCTCAGAGGAGCACTGGAGTTTTACAATCCAACATTTCATGAAGCTGCACCCTTAATAATTTCCCTCCTGTAAAGAGAGCCGATATGTTATCAAGACTTTCATCATAAAATTCCTGCTGGGTTAGCTGAACATATGTGCTTTGTCCTTGTTTGAAGACATTAAGCGGCTGTGTTGGATTGAGGGGGTGGGGGGGGGCTCTTCACCTCTGCCGTGTGCCCATTATTCTCTACGGCCTGTAAATGGATTTGTAATTACGGGCTGTCCGCCGCGGATCTTGAATAATTGTCCTCCAAGTCGCTCAAAGAGTTTGCCTACGTACGCTGCCTGCGTCTGTATTATTCTAACTATTGATAACGGATGATGAAGGGCCATTACATCTCTTTATTGCCCTCGCCGGCCTCTCTCGCTCAGATATGAGACCGCATGGAGCTCCATCACCGCTAACCCCGAGCGCCACGAGCTCGTAGCCTGACCTCAAGAAAGGCGAGATATTTTTCATTTGAAGGCTTCAAACCACCACCTGACATTTTCTCTTGCTATACACCGTTCTCTAATCTTAGCGCAAAAAATCCTCAAATCTGCGAGCGTCACATTTCCGAAGCCGCTGGCCTGCTTTCGCTCTCGTCGTGCGTGGGCTGCTGCGGTTATATGGAGGTGGGAAGTTGCAAAACAAAGATCAGAGAAAAAAAAATGACACTGAGAGAGAGAGAGAATAGAGAAAGAAAGCACTTGAGACACGGGCGTTTTGCCATGAAAAATGAAAGCGTATTGAATTTTATGCCTGCGGATTTGGCTGTGTTGAGATGCTCGGCTGCCCGTGCCAAGTTCACAAATCCGTGCACATCTGTTTGTGTGTCTGTGCTGGTTTAATGAGATATACTCATACAAAACCACTTCAGCCCCAGCAGCTTTAAGCGGATCTCTAACCATAATATTATTATAATTAGAAAAACACACAGAAACAGCTTTCAGTGTTCACAATGTGCCGATCACTTATCAAAACTTATTACTGTATTTATCACTCAATAAAGTCGACTTTAATTCATTTACAAATAAGAATCAGATAGATACACTAATGATTAAAGTCAAACAACAACACCAGATATACTGTGTGCGTGCGTGTGCGCGCGTAAGGGAGAGAGAGAGAGAGAGAGAGAGAGAGAGAGAGAGAGAGAGAGAGAGCAGTTTATATGAAGTAAAGAGTGTCAGTATTTTCTCAGGTCAGAATATTATATATTCCTAAAGTCCCACTGTGGTGAAAAGTTTTTATTGTTGTTTATATGTCTATGTAGTGGCAACCGCGATGCAAAGTTCGTCACAACATGTATGTAGCCCGTCACGTGTGTGGTTCGTAATTTCAAAATATGTGTTCGGCGAGTCGGGGTGAACCTGTATGTATCACATGTCTTGTCAAAATAAGTGCCTGCTGCAGACGCGTCTAAAGGGTTTATGATAAAAGAGACGCTCACGTTTGCCATATACTCACATAATCTCATGCTTAATCAAAGTTTACTGTTAAGGGAGTGTCTTGCGTGAGCGTCTCTTTTATCATAAACGGTTTTGACGCGTGTGCAGCAGGCACTTATTTTGACAAAACACGTGATGCACATGGTTCACATGACGCAACAAACACATATTTTGAAAACACGAGCAACACACATGACACTCCGAACACTTATATTGAATTTGTGCCCCTTGCAAGACCAGTCACGAGTCTATGTGTTGTTTTTAATATGCTCTAAGACGAACCATGTGCAAATTCATCATTCAACAACATTGCTGAGTATTTTCTACATAAAATTTGAGTTTTCCAAAGACAATCTTATATCCGTGGTTTGAAATCGCCTTGGTTTGCTACATTATAAACAGGTAACCAATCACAATTGAACTCACGTGCAGTGTGTAATAGACGAACCTGAATAGTCGAGCTGAAACTACATGAATTAGCCTACGTTATTTACGAAAGGATAGAGGCAGAGACTCATTCACATATTCAAATATAGAGACAGAGCGCAACGCGTCATAACCTGAAAACCACGCCCACCGGGGGGAAAACAATCCATCCGTCTCCATTGACTTTGTATTGTGACAGGCTCCATCCTTGACATTTCTGGCTTATAACAAATACAGAACAATGCCTAAAAGCTGCTGTGTGACAGGGTGTACAGCTAACAAGTAAAAAAAACAAAAATACGTTTTTATATGCTGTCATGTCGACCCCAAAAAACGAGCGTTTAAAGACACAAAAGTTGAAACAGGCAACTTTTCATAGTACTAAGTATTAGTAGAACTGCGCCCACTAGAGGGAAACGTAGTGTGCGATCCACTTTTTTCTCCTTAAAGGCTGCGGTTTTACGGCCCGACAGCTTATAAAAACTTATTTCTGTTTTTTTTGTTTGTTAGCTGTACACCTTGTGGGCGTGGTTTTCAAATTAGCATAATTGCGCTCTGTCTCTATGGTCTAAAATGTGTGGTTAAGTAGAGGCGGAGACTAATTTGCATATTTATAGATCTGCGTATACTGAATGACGGAAGCTTAATTCAAGCCATTTTAAAGTATGTAGACATTTCTGTCGCAGGAAAAACTTTTACATATGCTATTATGATGCTCAAATATGAGTTTTAATTGATTAAATTATCGATAAAATATTTTAATGTTTAAGCATATTAATAAAGTAAATTACAGTACCTCTGTGAGCATTTTGAAACCGAACATAGGTAAAATAAAGACAAATGAACGATAATAAAAAAATGTATAAACATAGTGCTATTAATGAGAGAAGATTTCATAACTCAGTTCTTTTAAAGTCGCAATGAAAGTAAAATAAAAAACTGTTTGTTTTGTAATATTGTGGTATTTTTTTACAAATGACTTATCTGTGAGCTTCATTAATTTTTAAAAATTCATGTGCCTAATCTTTAATCAAAAATGCAAATCTCCTCCTCTCCTAAAAACGATCTCTCTTTACTTCCAGTCATATGGTATGGCAGGTGGGCGGGGCCTGGGAAAAGATCGCTGAGATTAGCAATTAGCAACACAACCCAACTTCAAATGATATAATCAAATCTCTATGGACAAATTCAGATCCAGCCCTGCCTTATTTCATTTCAGAGGCCGGTTTTACTCGGATACACGTCCCCACGGGGAAAATTAGGCAATTGATACTTCCATTTCATGGCGACTTTAAAGAAGCTGTTCTTTTAGTTGTGGTTAAAGCAGGTAATTTTATTCATAGTACATTTCTTGTGAAGTAACAGCCATATGCTCTTTTAATCCCTTTGTTATTTTGTTGTTTATGGGCATGAATTATGTTAATTAGTGAATTAAGTAGACACTGTATTTTATGAACTTTCACTAATAAAGTACATGCCCCCTCCTTCCAAAGCTCCGCCCTCAAAGACACGCACAGCAAGACACTAGTTTAATATCAGTGTCACATGTGTCGTGTATGTGAACCTGGCAGAAAGTTCGGGATGAGCTCATTTCACTTGCAAATCACTTCCAATTTACCGGCATACATATTGATGTGCATATTTACAAGGACCATTGCAAGTCAAATTGACCAAACGTCTGCTTTCAAGTAATGTCATTAAACAGACTTTTAGTTTGTCATTTTATTTTAGAAATATTATTGAAAGTATCACTTTTATGTGATTTATTTGCGTATCAGGTATTATTTTGAGTTGTATAAATCAAAACATTAATGTAATAACTAGCTTATTTCAGATCAAACAGATGGTTGTGGTTGTGTGTGTGTGTGTGTGTATGATGACTGCAGCACACTGACATAAATTTGGCCAAATAAATTTGACCTGTTTTTAGTAATATTGGGATGAAAATCTTGTCTTATATGGTGATATAAAACTGACTGTAATGTCTGTTATGAATATAAAATCTTTACTTTCTCAAACTTTTCATTTTGAATTGATGAATCCATCAGAAACAAGCCCATGTTGAGCTCATGATGTCTGACCTGTAAGTTTTGCAGCTGTTGTTTGTCGCAGCTTCCAAGAGCAAATCAAATTTCTTAATGACGAAGAGAAATAAAACCAGCAGAGATAGAAACAGAGACAACTGTGAATAACTGCTGTTTCATAAACTCGTCGTTTAATAGCCTATTAGTTCATAACAATATGTTTATCATTTGTTTTTGGGGTTTTTTGTCATTTCTTTACATCATTAACTGACTGTCAAAAGTTGTTTATTGTACGACAGATATAGACACAGTGAGAGACTGTAAAGCAGGATAACATGAGCTTTTCATGCATCATTAACCTGGTAAGCAGCTGAGCAATGAACACGGTGAATTATGACTCGACACAAGATAACATTTCACAAACTCATTTCAGGAAGAAAGCAGAAAATCATTCATTAACTCCATTTAAATGTAAAGGACAAGTTCACCCAGAATTTGAATTATGTTCTCACCCTTAACGGATTTCAGATATGTTTTTGTTAAAAACTGGGTATTATTTCAGATCTTGCATTTCGGCACAAGATGAATTGAGGTTTCATGGTGGCCACCACTTACAGAAACATGACAGAAAGAGATGTGCACGTGAGAATATGAACAAATATTTACAAATATATCACAAGAAGTAATGACCAAACTTTTTTACACACACTTTCTTCTTAACATTATGTGTCTATTAAGCATCTGTGACTTTTGTTTATTAAGCGTGTATTGTAAACCTATAAGCATCGAAGATAAATCATTAGTTACACAGATCGATTGGTGCTCTCTCTGTCCCCAAATGCTTTTATCATTCCTTTAACAGAACAGACAACCCCAGAGATGCTACAGAAAGAGCCCAGCAGTAATATTAGCAGATCCAGAGCTTTCTGACTCATGTCAAGCTGAGTCCATTTCAGCTGTAGGTGAAAGAGAGCCGGGAGCAGCAGCGTCATGGCCGCCCCGGTCACGCTACCCGTTAAGCCCATGAGCAGTGAGAAATGAGGCACATACAGCGCCATGATGAAGGTGAGGATGAGGAGAGATCCTCGCAGGATCAGCGTCCGATGCTCAGCCCCGGCTTCGGATGAATCCAGCTTCAGCACGCTGATCTGCAGTATCTCTGCTGTGGCGTAGAACGGCAGCGGGTACGAGAGAAGAGCTTTAACCAGCAGACACAGATTCACCATCATACGTAAACCAGTTGGCAGATTATCTGTTATCACCTGAAAACAATAATAACACATTATAATTAATAAATATCTATTAGTCAGTAACTAAAATTTCTTATTTTCACAAATGCCACTTCATTTAGTATTTAAGTAATTTGTCTTTCGCTGCAAAACCCTCTTAGTGCATGCAAGCTTTTTCACAATGGACCCAAGTTAAAAGGTTATCTACGGTTGTTTTCCAATCCCACAGTGGCTATCTCTCTCTCTCTTCAGTCACTCTTCACTGTCTTTTGTGAATACAGTTTTTTACAATTGTGACAGTTGATGTCAAAAGTAATCGTTGGTTGAAAATATGCCGTTTGATTTTGACCTTTGATTTGTTCTTATTAAACCAGATGAGACTTGGTCTTATATGACTAAAATACCTTTCCATAGGTGTTGCAATTCACTGTAAACCCGAACAGTACAATGTACTTATTTAAAATAAGTTACTCAAACCAGTGAAAAAAGTTAATTCAACTTAAAAGTTTTTTGTGTGTTCAACGTTTCACCGCTTTCAGTTCCATAAACTCAAATAAAATGAGTCAAAGAACTTGGCTAACTCAAAAATTTCAATACCACAGCCAAATAATTGCAAACCTGAGATTTATGGCATTCAATCTGCCAGCTAAGCTAAAGATTCTGGAAGTGCAAATTGACTGTAGTTTTATATAAAATCATCATGATTGGTTAAGGCTTTCCAGTTCCCAGCATGCTTTGCATTAGCCTATATTACGAGAATTTTTTTTTTAAATAAGTGATATTTTATGTGGTTTTCAGTAAAGAGTTTTTGTTATTTTTTAGTTTTGTAGTGATCATTGTTCAGAAGTGTAGTGCCTGTGCTTAGACTGTAGGTCGGATCATATCATATAAACAATAACTGGGTGAAGTCTATACCAGCACTGAGCTCAGTTTCTTTATACTTGCATACACAGTTTTTAGTTTCATGAGGCACACTGCCTGTTTCTGTGACTCAAAAAATAAATAAATGGTATACATCACTTTTCCCACACAGGGGAAAACACTAATAAGTAATTAAGTATAGTGTACATAAATATGAAATACAATAAAATATAAACTTTTAAGTTTGGGTTAATTGTAATTTATACATATTATTTACTTAAACATTTTAAGTTGGTCTACTTAAATGTTTTTTTAAGTAATCAGTTTCCACATAACTCTGAACTCGTTGGGGTTTGTCCTTATGTGGCTCAAAGTTACAGTAACTCATTGGCAACACGTTGCCAGTAAGTTACCGCATATACTGTATACAATTAAAAGTCTAACAGTGTAAACCGAAGCAACAATGGTAAGAAAATAGGATAAAACAGTTGAGTAACCAATCTGTGAGAATGCCACGGAAAAAGACTGTCCGTGGCAGGGGCACAAAAAAATGCGGAGATCCGTAAGAATGGAAAAATGAGCAAAAAATTCCGTGACTATCCCACGGAAATTCCTATTCTAAAGGGCTTAGACCTTTCCAATAGTAAACTCAGGTGTCCCGTAACAGACAGCGCCACTTATGGGGTTTTAATATTTAAAGTTGTCAAAACTTCAGACTTTCAGTTGTAGTAGCCTAATTAAAATAAAAAAGTAAATCTTTTTTTAATTTAAGCGATTTTTTTATTTATTTATAGTTATTCATAAAATGTAGTTATTAAAACTGACAGTCTTTTAAGTTTATAAACTAAAAAAACACAATCAGGCTCAAATCATAGTAAAACTTATCCAGGTTTACAGTGTACAGTCTGCTGTGGCTTTCCTTGCTGTATTCGAAGTAAATCTGTTCTTGTTAATTCATATGGTTAATTTACTTTAAATATGCAATCTTTTATCCATTTAACTCTCTGTAATTATTGGATTGGTGTCACTGTGCAACTCTCTCTCTCTCTCTCCTGTAAGAGAAGTGATAAAGAAAGAAATATCAGATGTGATGTTTAACAGAGATGAGCTCATATTTAGTCTTTGTATACGGTGGAATTTGATCATGATCAAAGCTCAACAAGTGAAATATCATGTTAACACTGATATTTATAGCAATGAGCACACCGGTGGATGACTAATGCACAGATCACCCGTACTTTATGGAGTATATATATGAACATGTAAACTGTCTGAAAAGTTTTTAGATCTATTTTTGCACCATAACTCATTTTTCATGTCATGTTTTATAATACACTTTGAAGAATATGTTATTTTATGCAAGTGAGGAAAGTAAAGGGCACTTTAGCATCATCCACACAAAAAACTGAAGATTCATAACTAATTGTGTGTTTAAACCTGAGCTAAATGATTAATTTCATTGTATTACCCCTCTTTTATATAGGCTACTTTAGGGTGCTTTTTTATTTTACCCTATAAAATACCTCTGGGTTAAGTGTGATTTTGTAAGTGCTTTAGAAGTAAATGTTGTGTTTATACAGTAAGTAGGTGAATCTTATGAAATCTAATGAAATGTACCTCTTTGGTTTCCTCTCCCCATGTAAGGAAGGCCAGTACAGAGAACGATGTCTTCAGTATGCAGGCAAGAGCGTGAGTCCAATCCATCATGCTCTTAAACTCTGGCCTGTCCATCATGCTCTCCTCAAGTGTGGGCAGATAGATCTGAGAAGTGTAGCTGAATATAATCACCCCCACTGCGACCTGGAACCCATCGAAATCCACAGGCACTCTTCTCAGACTCGTGTTTTCCCACCGCACTGACTGACAGAGACAGTAGCCGATCACGATGAAGGTGATGAGGAACTGAACCAACGAGCAGAAGAAGCTCAGACGTGACACCGCCCTCAGGTCATGGATCAGCATGCAGGGCATTAGGATCAGAAAGGTGACGGTGGAGCAGGTCACTGGGGTCAGAGGCAGGAAGTAAAGGCTGTGACACATCAGGTTGCTACCGACAACCAAGTAAAGAATGCAGGTCATGGTCAGCTCCAGCACCTGTGCGATGTTCACAACTATCCCTCCGATGTGAGGACAGACGTTTTTGAAGCAGGCATTAGCGATGTCCTCGTATGTGCGTCTGACACGGACCGAACGGCCGTTTTCGTCCTCTTCGTACAGGCAAGATACCAGGATCTTACCTGTGTAGGTACAGATCAGTGCAGATGATATAAGCAGGATCAAACCCATGTACCCACTCTGCTGAAGGGCAAAGGGAAGACCCAGCACAAAGAGACCCTGTGGAAACACACATATCCAAAAAATCCTTTTAATATCTCATGTTTTCTCTAGAGAGCAGCGAGATGGAATTGATAGCAATCAGATTGGCTTCTCTGATTTTTTCTCCACTAAAAATTATGTGGCTACATTTTTTACTAAACACTTGGCAGAACAATTCAAGGTAGACATACTGACCCGGAACAGCTTAACCCACAAAGGAAGTAAACTGATGCGATATGCAATGGACACAGACAAAATGGCTGTTTCTCCGGAGATTTACGATTAACTAAGAATAATAGTCAACTTTATAATTGTTAATATTTTGAAATAAGACTTGATGACGTATGCAGCCTAGAAATGTGACCCCTGGAGGCCGCAGCCTTCGGATTGAGAAATGGCCAATGATTATACAAGATTATAGAGCTTTATTTCTGTAACAAGACTTAAAACTTCAGCATTACTCCTCTAAGCGGAACCAACGTCCTCCATTGCGCTGCTAGGAAGAGTCATGTGATTGTGGGTGGTGCCCACCCCAATTCAGGGCTGTCCAAACTCGATCCTGGAGGGCCGGTGTCCTAAAGAGTTTAGCTGAAACTTTCCTCAGCAAACCTGATTGAAAGTTTGTAGGCTGCATCTGAAATCACATAACTCCATACTATATAGTAGACGAGAAGGATGTCAGAATTCATAGTATTCAAAAAACAGTAGGCGAAAAGTACCCGGATGACCTACTACTTCCGGCAAGATCGCAAAGTATTCATTCAGTGGACCCTTTACTATACCGTGAGCTTTTATTCAAAAAAACGTTGTTTTATTCAAAAATGAACAAAAGCGGTAACGCGGCTCTATTCAAATGCAAATACACATAATAAACAGCTGTCCCTTGTGGTTAAATTGCGCTTGTTTAACATCATTCCAGTTAACGACTGACTTGTTTATTACAACGTATGTTACGTAATGTATCATCAACATAGTGGATATTTAATCAGTCCTTCCAAAAAAACTCAGAGTTTTTTTGTGATTGTTGCGGGCAAAAATCCTTGCTCTTGCGGCACGTTTTCTTAAACAAAACAAAAATGTGATGGAATATGCAGGATATTTATGCAATTTTATGCAATGAAATTGTGGGATCTTGCCAAAATTGTGTGAACTTGCAAAAACTGTGTGAACTTGCAAAAACTGTTTGCAGCTTTTCATTGATGTTCACGTCACATAATTAAGTAATTTCCTAACATTCTGATGACAACAGGGGACATGGCTGCGCATGTGTGAAGTAAATGCAACATTTTCAACTTTCTGCTAAGATATATATGACTTTTTGCTAAGAAAATCATGAAACCATGCAAGCCCCGCATGTTTTGCGAGCAGAAATCTGCAATTTATGCAGCGAAAGTGCGGCGTATTTAAAAAATGTGTCCCCTGCATAAATATGCAGACTTTGGTTGATTATGCATTGAATCATGCGATCGCAAAATCACGTTTTTCTGGTGGGACTGTTTAGTCTGGGCCCATCTCAAACTTGGGGCCGCGAGATGGTGCCAGGGGGGCCCCAGTTTTATGACATTTTATAAAATACATACATTTATCATGAATTCTGTGTAATTAAACCTAAAAAAAATAAGGCTACTTACCAACAGCACTACTTTGTATACTTTTATATGTTTTGTCTAATTAAAGTGTTATGTTTTAAAACAAATTTGTCATACATTTTTTAATGCACCGTACACAAAGGGGCTGCACCCTGAAAAAGTTTTAGAACCACTGCCCTACGCCAGTGGTCTTGACATGGGAATATCACTTCTGTCCGCTTACATTGCGGATGCGAATGCATGTATTCGATTGATATCCAATTTATTTCCACATATGAATAAAACCTGAAACCGATCGGAGAATATCGGAATCTATGCGCTTTTTTCCTGCTTACGCATTCGTGGGTCATATCAGATCTGTGCCACATGAGGGGAAAAAAAATCATAATCGAGTCACTTTGAACATGCAGTGTGTGCAGCATCACTGCACACTGTAGCAACACAATAGCATCATAGTGGCTAGTTACACAGGGTAACATCACTCACATGTATTACAGTAAAATATAGTAATTTTACTTCAGCTTTAGCCTATGGAATATCAGAGATGAAGCTGATGCATGAAAGAGAAAGAAGCATTGGGAAAACAGGTCCAATGCCAGGTTTATATCCAGATAAATGCATGCACCAGGAGAGATCACACACACACACACGTACACAGGCAGGCAGCTGTGTGAAACACACTCAGACCCATACAGCAGATGGGAGTAAATGAAATCACACCCCTCACACACCCTCTTTACTAATAGAGACACAGTCATCTCTAAAGAGGCACTAAGTGACAGATATTTTATCTTGATTGTTGGCAAATTGCTTGTGTGTTAAACACAGTGAATAAAGATGCAACAAGCTTTCATTTCCTCTTAGGATGATAGAATCAGCAGCCGTTCATTCACACTCATTCAAGCAAACGGAACAAAATCCCTATTAAACTACTGTGAACTTTTCCAAGCTATTCGCTTGTTAAGATGTAAATAAAAGACTACCAGGTCCATGCGAGACTACAGTCTCAGTGGTCGTTTATGAACACTGTTTATTTATATCACACATTTAACATTTAATGTAGCTTTTATAGACTCACACTATAGTCTCACTGCATCCCAAACACCAATACCTTAATGATTCATGAAAGATAAATTACTGTCTGGGCATCTGGGATTTCAGTATAGCGATAAAGGTTTTGGTTGTGATTTTCCGTTAGTTTTAATGCACAGTGTGAGTGTATTTGTAGTATTGTTTGTAGGCATTATAATAGACCTATTGCAATATATTATATATTTTTTTTTTCAATTCAATTTTATTTATATAGCGCTTTTCACAATTGGTAATTGTTTCAAAGCAGCTTTATAAGCGAGCGTATAATGTCGTATAGAAGAAGGTGCTAAGTTAAGCCAATGAAAGCGAACTCCCCAGGTTGAAAAAAACAGACTTTTTAGCCGGTAGAAAAAAAGTCCTAGGAGGAAAAAACCCTTGGGAGATATATATACTGTATATATGTAAAGGAGTAAGGAAATTAAACTGGTTGTTGGTCAGGCATCAGCTGGGCATCACGTTGAAGGATGACTAGTACATCAGGGATGTTCCGACCTTCACATTTACCAGAACTGGGTCTGTTTTAGAGCCCTGCACGGGCCAAAAACTCCAGCCCTAACCCGGCCCGTAGTGTTCAAGCCCTACCCGACCCCAGCCCGACAATGCCTGCAATTTTTTTCAGCATGAACCCGACCCGAGACCAATATCAATCACTTTTAAGCTCTCTCTGATGCGCGCGCTCTTTGATGCGTGCTCTCAGATTCGCGCTGTCTCTGCTACACACGCAAACACACACAATGAGGAGAGACTCTAAAATAAGCCCGACCCGAGCCCGGTCGGTAAAAAAAACCGCCCCGTTTGCAGGGCTCTAGTCTGTTTTTCTCATTGTCCTCGAGATCGAGGACGAGACAGGGAGAGAGAAACAAAATCCTATTAGCGTATAGGGGCCGTTCACATGTAATGCAAGTGTCACACAGTGATGTGGTTTACGTCAGCTCGGTTCCAGAAAGGCTAACTATTGCAGCATAAGTATATTACCAATAGCTGAGGATTTAGCAAATGTATGGGCCCAGGGTGAATCTATGTATTGGGGCCCCCATCTGATCTTTAAATCAGTAACAGAAACTCGTTTAACTAAGACCAGAAGCCCCACTGTCGTCGTTAATACTAACGTACAGTGGCAAACGGTTCTGTATGACATACTATTCTCAAGTATATTAAAACGAATTTTTACACAAACGGGCAAGATAACCTACTGGAAAATGTCTTGTTGTGCTTTTGGGTGTCAGAATAGGAATGCCAAAAAATGATTCATGTTTATAAAAAATACCATTGTCGAAGACACCATTTGAAGATAAACGTAAGCGTTTATGGTTGCAAGCCCTTAAAAACCACAAGCTGTTGTGTCTGGCCTATAGAAATGCGAGCATAAAACAGTCAACCTGGATGCTGTCAACTTTGCTCATAGGTGTTCAAGCTAGAAATTATTCCTTTAGTGTATTTCCTCATCTGGTAGGCTGGTCTGAGTACTGGATTGTGAAGGATACTGAACACAAACCTTACTAGGACTGTACAGCATCACTCCATTACTTATTTGCATAAGCACATCTTGCCGTGGACGGCATCAGCACAATGGTAATAGCGGCACTATCTCTATATTAACTCTTTATATACAATTGCAATGAAAATAAGCAAAGATGTTCCAAGCAGATGGTTAAGTTGAATTGGTAGGTGCATAAAGGCTGAAAATTCAATCCTGAGTGTCAAAGAAAAAAGATCTAGTGGGAGTAAGACAGGTGCGTGTATGTGAGCCAGACACATCGAGCAATAAAAATAAAGCAGAATGATAAAGTAAATGAGCTTGAACAGCAATAATGAGCTGTGTGATTATTAACTCTGCTCTAAATATTACTGTCAGCTTTAACTGGGATTGAACAGATGAGCTAATGGGGTGTCATTCACATAAACAAAGTTTTATGCAGCTATAAAGTAAATAAGGCATATTCAAATCGACACAGACACTTGTGCAGGTTAGAAAACTGGCTGATGATCCATTACTTCAATTCGTGAGATGCATTTTATTCTGTACTAAACTCAGCATTGCATTTTATTTACAAACATACAGCATTGCATTTTTTTTGTTTTTGCATCTTCCACATTTTCACACCTCAAAATGTGCTTACAAATATATAAAGCATGCATGTGATGCAGTTGTGTTGTTGCGCTCACCTGGATGGCATTAGTGATGTTCCAGCCCGCCTCCCAGGTTGTGATTTTTGGTCGTGCGAGAGGGCCGCTGTCCTCACAGGACAGAACCGAGTCGATTACCGCAGGGTTCTCTGAAACAGAACCCTGGGAATCATATCTGTAGTCATCCAGCTCGTCCCTTAGAACCAAACCTTGACTCTCCTCAGCACCAGCGTGGAAGTGCATCCTCCAGAGATCTACCATATGGGTCTTCACCCAGGACAGCCACAGATGGGGCATTCCTCCAGACTGAATGTGGAAAGCTTAGCGTCTTCCTTTCACAGCTTTACTATTGAAGTGTCTCAGTCCATCTAAACTCAAGGAAAGTCCATTAGAAATGTCATACTGGGTGTCAATCTGAGTGTTGTAAATGGATAACAAAGATCTGGCCCAATGCATTTGTGAGGAGAAATGGGCCGCATGTCAATTTTAAATGAGGTAACAGGGATATAAAGTGGGCAGGATTGACAGACAGATGAACTGTAACATTATAATCACCGTGAAAATGTGTTTGGTTTGTTTCAAAAGTGTTTTGCTCTCCATTTCTTAAAAAATAAAGACAAAGTGCTTTACTGTAGGTTAATACAGATGAGCCCCTCCAAGTCTGACACTAGAGGGTGTAAGGAGGTCCAAAAGCTCCTAAACTGACTAAAAGCACCAGTAGTCAGATGTCATTTGTTTAGACTTCTACTAAAGAAACACACCATTAAAACACTTTAAACAATAAATAGCATGTTCACACATTAAATCATGTTTTTTCTCATGCTCTTTACTTACAAATAAAGTTATACTAAAACTTCAATTATAGTTAACTTTCTGAAAATATTAATATAATAGAGAAGATTGGGTGTATTTGTTAACTTAAGTGAATATTTGCCAGGTTTGTTTCTGATAGACGCAAACTTAAAGTCTTTCTATAAAAGAAAATAGATTTTGACATTGTGTCAACCTGCCCAACACTATTTATTTATATGGTGTTTGAGCTTGCACACTATATCTTATCTGTAGACCAGTGGTTCTCAAACTTTTTCAGCGTGTGCCCCGTGTACGGTGCATTCCTTTGCGCCCCCCCCAAAGAAAATTTATGACAAAAAACAGTTCTCAAACTTAACATTTTAATTCAACAAAACATTAAATTATGCAAAGTAGTGATGTTGGTTAGTAGCCTTATTTTTTAATTACACAGAATTCATGATAAATTAATGTATTTTATAAAATGTCATAAAACTGGGGCCCCCCTGGTACCATCTCGCTGCCCCCAGGGGACCCCGGACCCCCAGTAAGAATTACTGCTGTAGACTACAAACAGGAGGGATTTAAACATTAAGGGTCAGTTTCCCAGACAGGGTTTAGATTAATCCAGGACTAGGCCTTAGTTATATCAGGATATTTAAGTTGTTTTTATAAACCTTTAAAAAAACAATACTGGTGTGCACCTTAAGACAAAACAATGGCATTCATATATGTTGTTTTGAAATTAAAGGTGCAGTGTGTAAATTATAGCGCCATCTAGTGGTTGTGAATTGCAACAAATGGCTTAGTCCACTGCTCACCCCTCGCTTTTGAAACACATAGAGAAGCTACAGTAGCCGCCATCGGACAAATATATCGTTGGAGAAAACTAATAAAAAAAATTGTCCGTTAAGGGCTTCTGTAGAAAAATGGTGGCACAAAATGGCGACTTCCATGTAAGGGGACCCTCTCTGTATGCAGATAAAAAGGTCTCGTTCTTGCAGATAAAAAGGTCTCGTTCTAAGGTAATAAACACATAACGGTTCATTATGAAAGTTCTTCATACACCCGTGATAATATAGTTTTGTATATTATTTTGCATTTCTCTCAAGAGATCCTTCTAAAAATTACACACTGCACCTTTAAGGCAGCCAAACATGTATTTCAGTCTGGAATGAGAATAAGAACTGTCTGCGAAACCACTCATAAAACCATTACACAACATTTTAAAAACAACAATAATAAAAACATATCAAAGTATAGTTTAATACATAGTAAAATACATTTTAATTAAATAAGAATAACATATTACACATACAGAAGATTTACATAATAATAATAATAATAATAATAATAATAATAAATTTAATTTATAATGCACTTTATATTTAGAAAAATCTCAAAGTGCTACAGGATATTAATAAATAAGAGACAATACAACAAGAAGAACATAGCGAGTCAGTTAAAAGCTCTATTAAAGAGGTGAGTTTTGAGGCACACAAATGATGACACAATCTTTAAACAAACTGTACTTTTGACTTCTTTACAACTGCAATACTATGATAATAAAATTATTTTAAAGGGATAGTTCACTTAAAAATGAAAATTCTGTCATCATTTATTTATCCTCGTGTTGTTCTAAACCTGTATGAATTTCTTTTTTTCTGATGAACACAAAAGAAGATTTTTTTTGAGAAATGATGGCAAACACACAAAGCAGACAGCGACCATTGACCTCCACAGTAGGAAAAATATTTTGGAAGTATTGTGATAAATGCTGAAGAAAATATTTTGATAAATGATGGTAAGCCATTGAATTCCATCATTTTTTTTGTTCCTACTATGGAAGTCAATGGCCACCATCCGCTGTGTGTGTTTACCATCATTTCTCAAAAAAATATTTTGTGTTCATCAGAAAAAATAAATTCATACAGGTTTAGAACAACATGAAGATGAGTAAATGATGACAGAATTTTCAGTTTAAAGTGAACTATCCCTTTAAATGTATAATATAAATACAACGAATATAAAATTTCAGTTTAATGGACAGAAATCACAAAAACTATTTTCGTTTCAGACTTTTAAAACCAACATACTGAACAACTCTTGACAGTTAGCTGTAGTATATGTTAAGGTTATATTTTGGGGAGAGTAAAGGCTCGTGTGCTCCTCCTCAGAGCGCGGGAGGAACTGAAGAAACTTCACAGAGTTTCTCCACACAGTTTGACTGAGCTGCGAATGTGAAGGGAAGATCAGGAGCTTTGGGAATGAAGTGCTCGTGTTTTGTGTGGCTCATCGGGTTGTTGTTGGGATGTTGTGCTGCTCAGCAGAGAGGTGAGTGAAACACAATCACTTTATACACACAGAGAGAAAGAGAGAGAGAGAAAGAAAGAGAGTGCCGCGTTACGCGTTTTTACGCGCTCTCCAAATCTCCTCAAATACACTTTCTGTGGTGAATTAAGAAACCTTGTGTTTTAGGAAAGAGCATTTTTTGTTTGTCCTCAAGCCGACTGTCAGAAAAAGTAAACAAAGTAAAACTTCATGACCACGAGTTTAAACTCTTCTCGTACATAAGAGAAATAGATTTTTTCATTATCTTTGCACATGTAGTTGTACAGTAAATACGTCACAACACGTCATCACGAGTGGCTTTAAACTTGGAAAAATCACGAAAGTTTGCATTTTACAGAAAATGCGTCAAAAACAAGAATCTGATGCGCGTGGAGCGAAAGTTGCTTACTACATCCATAGACACATTTTTTTACACCGATCTATAAATAGGCTATTTTGAATGTTACACGTTTGGCAAAAATTACTTTTGTCATATTTTATAAATTTTTGTCTTTCACTCTTAATGCAAACCGAAACTGAGTGATATTATCAGAATTTACTTAATGATGATTATTTATTCAAAGTATCTGTGCCTTTAAGAGTTATTGTGATAATTGTTGAGCTGAATGATTTCAAAGTTCTCATGATAAAGTTCACAGTTAGTTTTCCTCAGTGGAAATAATGTGATGTCAATATGATGATGAGTTGTTAATGAAAGTTATCTCTCTAATGGTTTGCTGTCGATCCTAACACATGAGGAATGATATACTCTCTGCCTTTCCAACAGAAGCAAAAAAGCTTTTTCACTGAGAAACCCAGAATAAGATCAATCTTTGAGCATCAATACGGTCCTTTTAATATCGCCCCGCTTTAAATGCTTTGCCAAAATCCATATTGTTTCGTTTCTGCTGCCTCTGAAATGTTCCAGAGATGCTTTTGTGAATGAGATTTCTGTAATGAAGCTGTGGAGAGTGATGAGAGTCTTGTGTAAAGGCCTCAGACAGTCTGTACTGAGTGTATAACTGCTGTGCTGTCCACTACAGTCAATGATGAGTGTACTGTATAACATCAAAACGTCTGAATGTATTCATGTATGGTGACTGAAAACTGATTTATTTGTAGATAGAAAAAAAACAGACTGCCATTGCATAATGGTGTCTAGAGGCTTTACACAGATTCATTTTGGTTTACCCAAAACTATTGCAACCCGTCCCCCATCATCACACAACATTTCTGTCTGACATAAGCCCTTTTCACACAGACATTCCGTAAAATACACGGGAAAGGCATCCGGGATTTTTCCGGGATCCTTATATTTTTTTATTCATTCACACTGCCATGATTACCCGGCATCTGATGGTCCCGGAAAGACACATGACCTATTGAAAGTCCCGCCCTCTCTTCTACGCAGCGTCTGAAGTTTGCATATTATATATTATTTCTCTCTCCAAGACCACTCGCGTGCATTTTTGTTTATGATAAGATTATAAAGGAGCGCGTGACGCGCCGTTCTTATGCTGGATCTCAGCTTCAGAGTGGATATTTGACGAGCTCCCTGATCTCTGCTTTAATACAGTTTTCAGACATTCTCATCGTGATTGTTTATATGCATTTAAAACCCGCATTTTGAGGAGCTGAACGATATATCTTGTTGGGATGATGCACACGTATTTTCGTTTATTATAGCTCAAACGAGCACGTGACGCAATATTCTTACCTGATATCTGCTTCAGTCCAGTTTGCTGACATTTCTCGTCGTGAATGTTGCAAATCCCTCATTTTAAAGAGTTGAACCAACTTCATGTTGCCATGACACGCGCGTCCACACTACGGCACGTGCGTCATTGTTTATGCGTCTCATTTATCATTTCCTGATAACTGTTATAAACGAATCAAACAGTGATTTTAGATTGATAAGGACTTACTGATCAAAAGCCATAGTACATGAAATAGCTCTGCATAATATAGGCTGTGCGATTCAGGATCGTTATCGTATTGTATATCGGCATTTATCCCTCATCCCTAGAAAAAAGTCAGAATTGAAAAAATGAAGAAACTGAAGCACGCATTATGGTACATTAACACGGGGCATCAGCGTTAATCCTTGACGGAGGGCGTGTCTGAAGCATGGTCCTCAGTGGCCGCAACACATGCTCCTCTGTTCTCTGGTCTTGCATAAACATAACTGGCTGGCTCTGCACTACGTTATTTGCATTAGCCGATCTGATTGGCTGACGACTGCGTTGGAGCTTGAAAAGTTGAGAAATGTTCAACTTCTGCCACGAGCAACGGCAGTGACCTGATGCTGACAATTCAGTTTGGCAACGCATGACATCACCCATTCAAAGTAAATGAGAAGCATTAACGCTGACGCACCATGTGAATGTACCGTTAGGGGGCGCTGTGATGAGTTTGACTGCCATATGTGGGTAGTATTCATGTCCAAGTACTCACAAGGGTACTTGCAGAAAAAGGGACGTGGCGATTTATGGATTCTGCCAACAACAACTGGTATTTCTGAATGGCCAGAATTAAGTGGATTTAAAGCAAAAATATTTGATGAATGTATAGTAAGTGTATGGATCTCAGCTCTTAATTCGTCCCCTTAGTAATGACAGATTTTGCACCGTAGGCTTCATGGTCTTTCAATGCTATAATGTCAAGTTGGTCTGCAGCATTGAGGTCAATAATACATGGAGGGAGCTCCCAGCAGCATACGCACACGCACAGTATAAACCTGAACAGCAGTTGCTTAACTGGAGAAGGAGTATGAATTTTGTTCCCAGAATGGAGTAGTAAGCTAACCAGTCCATCCCAACCAATCAGATCTTGTTAAACAGCCAAACCTCGAGCCCTTGGTGTGCACTGCTTAGGATAGCAAGCTCTATAAATTAGATTCAGCCAATTCACAAGTGTGCCAGTCTAATAGTTAATAGTACACAGACTTGGCTTGCTGTCTTTGGAGGAGGCTTAAACCCAAGCTTGAGAGATATGAGCTTAAACCCCCCAACAATGGAATTGCAAGAGGAGGAAAAGAGCAGAGATGGGGAGGAGTGATGATGAAGGAATTGTCATGGGAAAGTGCATAGACTGCTCCTTATATACGTTCATAAAGGCTATATATTTAATACTTTGTATAATTTATGTACATGAAATGCATCTGGCAGATGGCTTCATCTATACAGCACTATTTATTACACTTTCACAGTATTTACTGCATTTTCTGCAGAACACATCATCATGATGTATCAGCTACAGGAACAGTTTGAGGAATGTCTCCACCACAGAATGCTATTAAACACAATGTTAAATCAGCTTTAGATACTGTATGGAGTTTGCTCTTCATCTGTCTGCAGGTTTTACTGCTCTTCTTATTCGGAGGAAACATTTGTGTGGCTATTATGCAGACTCTCGAGTCAAGCTTTGTCTCTGTAATACCTCTGTCAGAAAACATGAAAAGAGCAAGATTTCAGAAAGCTTAGAAGAGAAAAATCAATAGTTAATTTCACAATGCGCGACAATGAATAGCACCGTCCAATCAGCTTTGACTTCATCCCGGTCAACGCTGTTGAACACATGCAAAAGTCCGCACTGATGGATTGTTTCGAATGTTTTGCCGATTGCTTGACGTTGAGCTTCTCGCACAGAACATGAGGCCCTCTGGACATCTTCAAGATTGAGTAGGAAATGGTCAGGGTGAAAGAGAGAGACATACGTTTATTTTGATTTGTTCTCTCTCTCCCTCCCTATAGAGCAGTGTGAGGTTTGGCTGTTTTTAAAGTAAAAGGTTTTACTTTTTTCTTAGGTTCAGCAAAGATTCTCTTGTTACGTTATAGCTTCTTTAAATCACTGTATCTGTTTCTATGGTCTTTAAAGCATCGGCACAGAGATGGTTTTCTGAACGACTGCACTAAAAGCATTTTTGTTTTAGTTCACACTACAATTTTGTCATCACTCACAGAATGTTCATACTGCTTGTGCATGGTGACCATAAAACAAAACTCCACTAGAGTATCATAAACTAGACAATCTTTATGACTCTTGCACTAGACTGTAAGTCTTCTAAAGTCATGTGACAGGTTTGAAAGTGGAGCTCTTAAATATCTGCGACTGACTGTATAGTACTCACTGTACTATATTATTACAGTTTACTAAATACTATGGTATATAGTTTATCATGTAGGATTGTTTACTCCCCACTCCCAGCTTCTTATCTGTCAGATGGCCTTTATTTTAATAGTCTTTTATTAGTATGTGTGTCTGTATTCTTCATAATTTTTGTTACTCTCCATTTCATATTGAAGCTCTAAACAGAAGACGTTGACGTTCTTGTATTTTTAATGGCATGCAGATGTCAAGACCACATAGCGCCACCTACTGTCTGTGTGCATTTATAACTCTCATCTTCTGTTTCGTACAATCAACTGATTGAAGACTTGTTTACCATGTTTACCTCATTGTATTGTTAATACAACGGATTGTGATTGCCACCTTTTTAAATCATGCATTGTGATGTAAACAAAATGGCCGCCTACAAGTGAAAAGATATCTCCAAAGTTGATTAAAACTGTGACATTTGTAGTATTTTTAATTTCACATTAGTATAGCCAATCCCAGTGTTAATCTATTACGCCATAGATGTGTTTATACTTGGGGTATCTTTTAAAGGTGCCTTATGCTGCGTTCACACCAACTGCGGTAGAGGCATCAAGCGCGAGTGATTTCAATGTTAAGTCAATGTGAAGACGCGTTGACACGCGTCTGGAGGTCTCTTGGCGCAAATAAGCCTTTTAGCACGCCGCGGTAGACAAGATTACGCCTCATTCACGCACCTAGTTGAGCGTTGCCGCGGCAAATGCGTGAGTTGAACATTTTGAACTTCGGTGGAAAAATGCGCCACATTAATCAATCAGGAGCTTGCTCTAGTAGTGATGTGATTACAGGAATCGAGCGGAGTCGCAGAAGCCCCTCCCATGAAGCGAATTTCCGCATGAATGTCTCGATGACTAGAATTTCACACGCGGCTTTCACACGTGAATGAAGCGAGTAAACTCAAACTGTTCAAGCAGCAAACTAGGCGTGGTAGATGCGATTTTGCCGCCTCAAACGCGTCTGGTGTGAACCCACGGTTAGACTGTAAAACTGTATTTATTTAGGCATAGATGTATAATACGAGTTCTGTAAATGGTAACGACATGTCATGAGCCTTTCGTCGTTCTTATGTAAACCTTGTGCATCCAAAACACAGATGGAAACAGACCAATCTCAACATAACACCAACTGTGCAGTTGTGACTGGTGAGTTAGCGTTATTAGCTAGTTAATGCTATATGTTAGTGTTTAGGCTGTACTATTGACGTTACAGTTACGTTTTGCAGGTCCATACTGAAAACAACACAAACTTACTACTCAGAAACGTCCATTAACAATCTACAAACAATTGATTATTCCTCAAAATCTGTATTTTCATCTGATACAGACTCAAACATAAGGTCTGTTTACACAAACACAGAGCTACTGAAGGAGCTGCTCTGAGAAACAGCCAATCAGAGCAGAGCTCAACATTATTATTCATGACCCTTACAAATGAGTTAATAATAGACCATTTCATTCAGAGGGCAAATCCTAGGGTTGTAAATAGATATGTAAAACCATCTCTGGATAATTTTTGCACTTAATAAAGTCACAAACCTTCTGTAGATATCAGAGAACAATTTAACATAATATTGCAATGCATTCTTTGGCACCTTTAAATACAAAAAATAAATGCGAAAATATTAATAATTGTAATATAAATATGACTCAACAAACCCGGTAGCTTATGAACCCATACATGACTTCAAACATATAGGACCGCTGCAGTAAGAGTCACAGAATAAAGATAAAGGTGTTGACTTTTGACCTCTGCCTCACGCAAGGGTTGTATTGAAACCATATGGGGAAAGTGAATTCTCCTGACACACACACACACACGCTTCAAGGAGTTGAATAGGAATGTTTTCATAGGTGGCTCGATGAACTCAGTGATTCATAAACTCTCCTTTGAAAGCCAGACCTGTGGGTCCTTCTGGAGTATAATGCATTGAAGGTTCCTTGAGGTTCTTCACATGGTTCCAGCAGTGTGACATCTGAGGAACCTCAGTGAAAAGAATCAGTTTATTTTGACCGTATACTGATATAAGTTAAACGTGTTAAGGCCGCGGCACAGAATTTACAGCAGCCTGTCACAGCTGACAGAGTGTATGAGAGCCACAGCTAACATCATTATTACTCTGTATTTCATTTTGCTGAAAATCTGATTGAATTCATAATGCTTCACAAGATATATGAGACCGAAGTCACGCTGTTAGCTGAGGAGACGAAATGCTTATTATATTTGGCTTATATATTTTGCCACGCATTACAAATGTAATGTGGGCACGCCGCATCAGAGACCTATGACAAAGTAAATGTTAAGAGACACGGTGGTGTGAAATATGAATGCCGCTGTGCGTTTTTCTCATAGAGTGCTAGGCCATTTATCAGAGGAGATCTACTTCAATGAAAATGCCATGTGACGCAGGATACTTGAGGCGAATGTTATGATTGGTCTGTAAGGTATTTAAGTTTTCCATTTCCAATGACATTGATCCCTGGAGAGGAAGTGAACAGAGAAAATGTGAGAGTCGGATCAAAGATTCATATGAAAGCATAAGCGATGTTTTTACAAATACACTCTGAAAATATGTTTGACTCTGTTCAATAGTGAAACTTTGCACTTAAAATTGCAATGTGTGATATTAAACAAAAAAACTGCCAATTACGTATTTCCATGGCATTACGTGGTTTTGGTAATTAACTAAACACCAGACCAGCAAGCTACTTTTGACTGGATGAGGTGTCACTTTTGCTGCCCATGAAAAACTTTGAATATTTTAATATTATGTTTGTGATAAGGGCCAGATTTTCTAACAGCTTGAGCCAGCACAAACCATCATTTTGTCGTTAAATAACGACTGTCGGGACGCGCAGTGGATCATTAGCGCTGAAAAGGTGTGGTATAGTTATTTTTGCGACTGACCTTATTGCATATGCTTTTTAGGAGTTTCCCTTTTAGATACAAAATGTATGGGAGGAGGACATTATAAAAAAAGTATAACCTTTTTGAGCTTGAAATGGCTCTAATTGTTGCTAATAGGAGGAGGCATAGCAGAGATCAGAGAGCACATGGTACGGGAGAGGATCTTTTCCACATGTAACAGTATTTTTTGGAATGCCAGAGGAACATATTATTCAAAAATATTGTTTGCCAAGCAATGCTATTTTTTATTTGCTAAAGGAAATTAACTATGAGAAGTCACACAAAAGCAGGTGTTTCAAAACTTCATTTTTTGACATCCAGTTCTTTTCAGTGTACTATGGCTTGATTAGCTTGGATTTCACACCCAGCATTTTCAGATGCGATGTCTGTGGTGCTGAACTCAAGCGGATCAGGTGATAGTAGATCACTGGCACCTGAGGAGCATCAGCTCTGCTTATTTGCAACTCTGAACTAATTTGCGCTGTTCTTAGTAGATTGTTGGTCATTATGAAAATCAGCTGTTGCCCGCCAGCATTTTTTGTGCTATTCACAAAAGTTTCACAAAATGACTTTCAGGAAAATTTTCTTATATATAAACATATACATATATCAAATAAAAGAACATACCCTCTGGTTTCAAACAAACAATAAACAAACAAAATGGAAAAAAAGTTTCATCCTATCTATATTTTTTCTCTGCTTTTAAAGTCTTAAATTAAACGATTATCAAAACATACACAGGGCCCTGTCTTGCACCCAGCGCAATTGACTTTGTCAGTGACGCATGTATCATTCGTATTTTGCACCGGCGCACAGCGGGTTTTTCCCTCCACAGACGCACGTCGGCAAACTAGGGAATGAACTTGTGCTCCCTGGGTGGTTCAGCGCAAAAAAGGAGGTGTGTTCCGGCGCAAACCATCCCTGATGCTATTTTGCAGTTTCAAAAAACAATTGCGCCACTGACCAGAAAAAACTAGTCTAAAGTCAGTTGCGCGTTGTTCATTATGCTATTTTAAGGGCGCATGCTTGACCATAATGTATAGCGTGCACAACGCGCACACACTTTGCTTATCTAATCTACACAGATGCAACAGTTATTTTTGCAAATCATACATTTTTACAAAAAAAAATATTAACACATGAGATAAGGGAAATCATAGTGGTGAGCATTGTGGTGATAGTTTTTATTTATTGTGTGGCTGCGTTAAAAAATTCTCATGCAAATAACGATTAAAATATTTTCATAAGTTTGTTGTGTGGCTGGATTACGTTTATTTTATGTAAATAATTATTAAAATGTTTTCATAAGAAACATTAATGTATGTGAACTTGATTTGTAAGTGTACTTTGGGGTTGGACTGCTTGCGTTTCTTGGCTTTCAGCGGTGAGGGTGGACGCAGCGATGTCCTCTGCTGGCGTCAGGTCATGTGTAGAGGCAGATCCACCTCCCGGTACACGGATTCCCCCATCTCCTGACATCATTGTAGCGCTTGGCGCAACGATGGGGATGCCAGCTGATGAGACAATTGTGGCTATTTCCTCTCACGCCTGTTTAACCTACGCTGATTTGGGCGGATTTCTCCTATCCCTATACAAAACAATTTCTCTGTCTTTGACTGCTCTTACAAGAACGTCGGTCTCCTCGGCTGTGAACCACTCCTGGCGTGCGCCTGGTAAATCCGTCATAATAATAGCAATCCACCATTAAACTTGCGTCTTTGCGTTTAAAGGGAATGTTGGATGACGTTCTGATTGGTTTATTTGACGTTACGCCCAAACCACACCTATGAATAATGAACCTACTTCAGACCAACCCCTTATTGATTTGCACCTGGCGCAAGAGTTATTTCTCCTGCTGGGAAAATAGCAACAGCACCCAAGATCCGCCCACAAAGTCACTTGCGCTTCGCACTTGCGTTTCAGATCATTAAAATAGGGCCCATAGAGTTTAAAATTAGTAAATATTTTTTTGCTTCAGTTTTTTTATAAATTTTGTAAGTGCGCCATCTAGTTGATAATCGCGGTATTACAGATGAACATAAAACTTCATCATGGACTCATTTTTTCAGGCAAATGTTTTTTATTAATTGACGAGATAACTCATCGGGGGTGGGGAAAGAGTTAAAAACTTGCTGTAGAACACATTGATGCGATATATGAGAATGAATTTAATTATCTTAAAGCTTTTAAAAACTTTTTGTTGTATCTCTAAATAATACGGTACATACTAAATGTTGTGCAAATCAGACTAACAGTGGGGAAAAAGATAAAAAAAGGTTTAAAAAAGTAAAACTAGAATGAAATTTACGATTTTTTTAATTCAAAGAAAATCTTTGATAGGTTCAGCATTATGGGGGGAGCTGTAGCTTAGTGGTTAGAGAGTCCTGCTTGTAACCTGAGAGTTGCCTTTTTTCCTACCACATTGACTACGCCAAAAGGTAAGATCTTAAATTACACAAACTACTAGATTTACTGTTTAGAGTTACGTGAAACGCAGGGTGTTGAGGACATCTGCTGGTTACCCCCTGTGTAAATACAACAAGAACAGCATATTTACATATTTAGTGTAAACAATTGCAAAAGTTTTTTTTACAAGAAATATGCAATATTACTTAAAGGCACACCAGGCAAGTCTGAGTATTATTTCTCTACTAGCTCCCCCTAGTGTCTGGGAGTAAATGCGTTCTATATCTGAGACTTTACGAGACTGAAAGACACTGGGTCGGATACAGCGAACTTGCAAGTGGGGTATTTTTCCTACAGACGGTAGGGGCGGGTGAGAGGGTCTTCATTCGTCATGTAATGAGTCATTTAACCATATACCGACTTACGAAGATGATTTATTAACATAAAAATGCTGCCTTGTGTCCCTTTAATGCTATTAAAGGCAAGTGATTTGCTCGAGTGCCGCGCACTTGAGTGAATTAGCATAAGATTATCGTTATCGTTCGATGATGTGGACGCTAATAGTTATCGATATAGTTAACGTCATGTGAACGGCCC
Source organism: Misgurnus anguillicaudatus (assembly GCF_027580225.2). NCBI lineage: Eukaryota > Metazoa > Chordata > Actinopteri > Cypriniformes > Cobitidae > Misgurnus > Misgurnus anguillicaudatus. The sequence continues at coordinate 8,482,641 of NC_073354.2, forward strand.
TTAAACATTACTTAAAAATTTTATTTTGAATCCATAAGTTGAAAATCTTAGTTCATTTAACTCAATAACGTACAAAAAAAACCTAAACTAAAAAATGTAAGTGCAATTGAACTTAAAATTTTTAGTACAGACGTCAAAAGGAATACCCATAAGCCTTTGCGCCTAAAAATGTTTTGATTAGTTACGCTTGTTCAAAGAATAACAACTGATGGGATAAATAAAATTTCTTTATAGATGCTGTTTTATAAATCATCTTTTATTGTTTTTTTGTAATCTCTTCAGGATCAGTGCTTACTTTGGTATGCAATCACCACATTTAACTCATTGTATTTCTCTCCACTATTGAAGATACATGTGAACAATATTGTGTGTTTCTGTTCATTCATTGATTGACACAAAGTCAGTCATGAATTTCCTTTATTTCATCTTGTTATAATGTAAACAACAATTTACAGTCTTTATGAACACCAAGTAAACTTAATTGTTAAAGCGCACTGTACAAACTTCAAGTTTGGTGACCTTAACTGTTTAAGTTCAGTCTACACGAACACCGAGTTCAGTGAACTTACTGTAAATAAACAAGTTTCGTGGCGACCCATTACTCAATTGAATTGAGGGAACGAGTTTACTCAATCAAATGAGTTCAGTCAACTTATTAGGGTTTTCATTGTTGCATCATATCATCTTAGCATGTGTGTTTGTGTCTGGCTTTTAGACAAAGACTTGACAACATGCTGTGCTCTCATGACCAGGATGAAACCTCAGTGGAAGAGAAATCTTCTCTCAATGACTTTAAGTATTGTGTTGAGCTAAATGGATTCTCTTATTGTTCAGAAAGACTGTGGGCTTTAGTGCTGTGGATTTTAGCTCTTTTCCCTGTTCGGTGGTTCTATTCTGTAGTTACCAGAGCAAACAAACATGCTGAAATTACTTATCTGTGTGCAGAAAACTCCTGTATTTAGTAGTGAAGGTTAAGAACGTCTTATTGTGACTAAAATGTCACCAACCATAGAGAAAAAACACTAGAAGTTTCCAGAGTTTTTAGTAGCGTCCCAAATGACGTACTGTACACTATGCAGTATGTACTGTATTCATTTTAGAAGGGTAGTGTTGTCTTAAATCTAGAGATGCACCGGTTGCAATTTTTTTGTCAGGTTTTTCTGTAGGTGTGACCTGCAGATACCGATTTTTGCTGATTCCAGATTTCTTTCGAAGAATTATAATTGACAGCATAGACTACAAATAAAAATTTGTGTGCACTCTTACACAAACTGCATATAAATTACAGGATCTTCTTTCATTTGAACAGATCTCAAAATAAAGTGCTCTCACAGTCATGTTCACTGACATTATGTCCAAATATCAGTTGGAGAGCTGTGGTTAGAAGCATAGTTCCTAGTTAGTATGAAGTGTAGACTTAGATTGATCATGCTTTTATACAAAATAAGCAACCAACATGCAGTGCATCCTATATCCGTCATTCTAAATATATACAAAGTCTGTTTCATGTCTTTTAGTTTTACAAACAGAATTAAAGAAAATTGTGGATGTGCGCAGAGCTACAAGCTTTAAGTCCCTGGAGATTATCAAATATTGTTTTGGTGTGTACTGAAATTCTTCTTTTAATATCACTGTTAATGCCTATGCCGCAAAAGGGATTGTCTTTATAATGTTTTACTATGCGAATGCAAAACTTTTATAAAAAGCATTTAAAGCATTTAGGGCCTTTTTGCACCTGGTCACTTCATGTGTTTTCTCTGATCGGATATAGTTATCTGATTTGTTAAAACTGTTCCATTTACATTTGGCCACATAAATGCGCATTGGCAAAACGAATATGAATCCGAACTTTTACCCCCGCCCAAAATGCAAATACACTGTTTATTACTCCGCCTTAAAAAACTTAAGATGACGTTTACGCAACAATATGCAGCACTTACTGTATGTTGTACTGTATGTTGGGCAGGGGACGCGCGTCTCTCCTTGCTCGGCATGCGCTGAAGCACGCAGTACAGCACAACAGGAGAGTGACAGCGCGGTGATTTAATGCAGGTCCATGATGGGAAAAGCATTCACAAAACTCTCCCTTAAAGTTTTATTTCTTTGTTTAATATCATTTGAGTTTGTCATTTCACTCTTATTGATTCTAGGAAGCTTTTTTGCCCGCTGTCATCACTCCATAAAGCAATAATAGGCGTGTCATCTTTGTTTGTTTGGCGCTCTTCCAGCTTACTTGCGAGTGACGTGTTTACGTTTGGGAGGAGTAAAGCGCGACGTATGTGGTTTCATCAACCAGATGCATTTACACTTCTCTGAAATATGTCCCAGACCACCTCCTGAAGTGGTTTGAGCGATCGGATTTAAATCCGTCTCGAAATCGTTTCAGAGGGCATTTACACCTGGTCTTTTTACGATCGGATAGCTATCCGATCAGAGAAAACGCATGAAGTGACCAGGTGTAAAAAGCCCCTTATATTCTGAACTCATCTTAGCTTGTAGTCTTCATAATGTATATATTGAATTTCATCTTTTAATATTGCAGTTTTAATGTTCAGTGTTTCATAATGTTTTGATACATTTACTGCATCAGATGCGCTCGTTCTAATGATGGAATTTAAATCTGTCATCCACGGCTCAAAAACTGTTTATCTCCCTCTTGATTTTGTAAAATTGTAATAATATGACACATGCAACTGTATGTCATGTAGGATGAGGCAGGGTTTGATCCAAATGCAGTTTATTGAGCATATTCCAAATAACAGGCAAAAGGTAAATATCACAGAAAATCCAAAATAAAAATCCAGGCAGAGGTCAGGGCTAGCAGAAAACATTCATCAGACAAGATCCAGGCACAGGTCAAAACCAGGAATTCAGAAACCAAGCACAATGAAAGTGAACAAGGTTACCACTAGATAATGCAGACTGCACTTACAATACTTCACAACGAGACACAGTGAACCGGGTTTAAATAGGCTGTGAAACAAGGTTAATGAGTAACAGGTGTAAGTGATTAAAGCTAATGAGTCCATGCAATAGTTTATGGGAGATGTAGTGTTGAATGGGGTAGAATGTCCTTGGCCCTGTCCCAAATGGCACACTCCGGACTTGTGGACTTCCTCAGTGTCCACACTTTGATGACATCATGGAGTGCAGACCTTAGGGACCCTTGACACGAGGGCTCACCAGAGTCGTATTTTGGGACAGACTTGAGCATCACACCGGAAATAGGAAGAGAAGTTGTCCGTCAGTGTGATCCCGCCCTTCTGTCGTCTGATTGGTCTGATTGCTCTTTCGCAAGGACTTCAGGGTTGGTAAAGTGCGCGAAGCCTGCTGCAGTGGGGGCTATGCCGGAGATCGCATCAAGGGGGAAAAGGGGGCGCTGATGAGCACACTTCAAAGCATAAAAATGACAGATGGGAGACCATACGGCCTTGTAGATAGACTAAGCGGGCACACGCAATTTAAGGCCACGAGACCAAAAGTCCACATGAAGTGCACCATTTGGGACAGGGCCCAAGAGGGAGTGCCTTGTGGTAAAGCATGAGGGCACTCCAACACGGATGTTACAATATAAAACCACAGTTTTAACTTTGACAACTCAGTGTTTAATAATAAAAAATTGTGTTTTCCCCAAAACAATCTCATGGCAATTTGTACGTATTTTACAAGGGTGCTAAGTCGTATGAATTAATACGATCACATCACACCTGTTAACATTGGGATTTGAAAATGAGGGACATTTCCTGAAACCCCCCTCACTAAAGATGGGTAGGCCTACACTGCAAAAAAATGACTTTATTACTTAGTATTTTTGTCTTGTTTTCTGTACAAATATCTAAAAATTCTTAAATCAAGATGCATTTCTTGATAACCAAAACCTAAGAAAATAAGTCTAGTTTTCTCAATTTGTGATTGAAACAAGCAAAAAATCTGTCAATGGGATAAGAAAAAATCTTGAAATAAGTTTACTTTTTCTTAAACAGTTGATTCAAAAAAATTTTACCTCATTGTCAGATTTTCACACAAATTTACAAAAAAAGAAAAACTAGGTCACAGACATCGCATTCGCTCACAACTTCTGAGTTAAGTCACTCTTTCCCTGCCAGCATTTTTAAAAAAAGTTGCCAGCCAGCGCCAGCATTTTTCATGATTTTCACAAAAGTTTAATGCCTTCCAGAAAATGCTGTTCTTTAAATATATAAACATACAATATATCAAATGAAAGACCCTCTGCTTTCAAAAAAAAAAAAAAAAAATTCATCATACCTTCATTAGTTCTCTTTTTATCAACCTTCAAATATGGGTAGGTTTCTTTAAAAATACAAAATTTTGAGTAAAAAGCTGAGACAATTCAATTTTTGTGAAGGACTAGATATGATAGAGATCAGATGCAGTGGCGGAGCCAGAGGGGTGTCCAGGGTGGCACTGGACACCCTTGACATGTCACTGGCCACCCCGTGTGCCACCCCAAATTTAATGCGCTACTTTCACTTAATCGCTATGTTTATTTTCGACATGCGGCAGCCCAGCACATTGTTAAAAACAAACATTATGAATATTAACCCTCCCTGTGGTCGCGGCGCAAACTCTTTATTTTTCAGTCACTGAGCAAAGAGACTTGGCTTACTCTGCTGATTTTGGACATGCAGATATTATTTATACATCATTTAAAACGTTAAAGTGTCATTTTTGTGTGTCTATAAAAACTGAATGTTGTGCTTTTCACAAAATTAAGAAAATATCATAATGCGCGTTCTGTTATCTCTCCATCAGTGACGTCTTTTCAAAAACGTGTCAGAAAAATAACGAATACTTTTCATATCATCAGAAGATAAATGTCATGTAATTTTTTTGTGGACTAAATAAAGTCTAAGATTGCCAACTCTTTTTACAACAAAACCCAGCACCATGTTTTCATTCTTGACGGGATCTTTATAGGCTACTGTATGATTGTTAATTCGACTGGATTGCCACATTGAACTTGAATGCGCGACGCGCATATCCGATAGTACGCGTGCACAGCGAGAGCTTAAACAACTTCATGTTCGCGTCTTTTTTGCTGAATCGGACAAATGCTCATATGTCAAAATAGCTGTCTTGGTGATTTTCATACTAAATATTTGGTTACTGTACGTCTTAAACGAATAAACATTTTATTGCATTCGGTCTTAGCCTAACCTGTTGAAGTCTGTCATTAAAGTTAATTAAATATCAAAAGAAAAAGAAAACTTTTGCATCTTCTGTATCTTCATAAATAAAGATTAATCCAAACATCCTTTGTGTTGAGCTCTGCTATTTGAAGTAAGTTTAAGGTTTATCATGGAGTTTAGATTTCCTGATCTTTTGCTTCATTAAAGGGATAGTTCACAAAATGAAAATACTGTCATCATTTTTACATCCTCATGTTGTTCCAAACCTGTACGAATTTCTTTTTTCCAATGAACACAAAAGAAGATATTTTGATGGTATGCACACAGCTGTTAACCATTGACTTCCATAGTAGGAATAAAAACAACATGATGGAATTCAATGGATTGTGTGCTCACCATCATTTATCAAAATATCTTCTTTTGTGTTCATTAAAATAAAATACAGGTCTAGAACACACAAGGGTGAGTAAATGATGACAGAATTAACATTTTTGGGTGAATCCCTTTAACAGACAGTAAATCAGATGTAAGAAATACAGTAGAACGATTTAAAATTCACCCTTATTGTTTACATATAATGCAATCAAAAGATTCATTTATACTTTCTTGATACATGATTACACGTCATTTTCTTTTATGGACTATGGACCCCCTAAAGTACCTTTGGCCACCCCCTGGCCACCCCATTAAAAAAATTTTAGTTCCGCCACTGATCAGATGCAGAGTAATCTTTAAAACATACACAGAGTTCTTTCTCTTTCACGTGAGGCGTTACTTTTGGAAGTGCGGTATAATAGCGCTATTGCGGAAAGACGGAAATTCTCGTCATAGGCAGAGAAGCGTTTTCTCTTAATTGACGAGATAACTCGTCAATGGCGGGGAAAGAGTTAAAGCATGAACAGCAGTGTTTCCCTGGACGCATTATACTTGCGTGTGGCGGTTGTAGCTTATGTGCGTGGCTCGTCATCTTCCACCCATCCTTGGGAAGCTTTTCTTCTTCTTGTTTTATTGCTGGGTAATCCCGTATAATTGTACTTATTTGTACTATTCACTTCATACTAATTCATGTGAATTAGCTGTGGAATAACTCATAAAACAAATTCCCAAGGAGATAAGAGATTTTGATCCGATGGTGACTATATGTACTTTGTGTTACTATAATGTTAAAGTGCACCTATTTTGTTGCTAAAAACAACGTTGTTTTGTGTATTTGGTATAATACAATGTGTTTAGGTGATTTATGGTTCAAAAACACATTTTTGTAGCTCCAGAAATACTGCTTTCTTCAAATGCTCTGATTTTGTAAAAAACTAATTGATCTGAAAATCGCTGTGTCCCCGATTGGCCAGCTGAAAGATTCGCTCACAACGCAATGCTAACAGGAGTTAACTTACAAGTTCAGTTCGAAGCGGGAGGAATTATGATAATGTCAGTCTTTTCTACATCACCAATTCCAGGAAGTAAACTGTTGCCTACAATCTGTGTGTCTGTTGTAGTGCAAAAAAAAAGATTTATGTTGGAAACGATAACTCGCGTCATCGTTTACTTTGGGGTTTGTACCCTTTGCACATCATTAACATGTACTAATACACACTTACACACCAAAGGAAATGTAAAATCGTGAATCGGACAATAGGTGCTCTTTAAAACTCACAAATGACTTCCATGACATTAGAAAAGAGATAAAACATACTGTATGTTTGATATGTTGACTGGGAACAGTTGTTGAGGTAGAGTTGTCCATTACATTCTCTAAGACATAACTTAGTTAATTGAAATGATTGATTTTTTTCTTGAGAAATTAAATAATCAAGCAAGACTTGTTTCTATGTGATATTTTAAAAAATGTCTTTTGAAGCGTTGTCTCATATTGTGATTGTACGCTGAGTTCTGTTTTCCATTGAAACCACATAAAAAGTGGATGAGTAATATCACATTACTGAAAGACTTTCATATAACACATTTAGTCATTTTCAGCCGTGCTGTGAGATTGATCATATTTCACATGGTAGAAAATCTCTCGTCTAACAGCCCGTTCTCTTCGGTAGCATTTATTTCACTGTGAAAACCTGAGGAAAAATGAAAATTGCACTGGCCAGCTAGATGTATAGCCATTAAGTGGTCTCTTACCTTATATTCAGCATGAGGTTGTCAGGGGTCTATTATCCACCCAACCCTTATTTACACCCTGATCCTGTAGAGTCAGCGAGCAGGTCAAGAGTGTGTATTACCTGCTTTTAGCTTGATTCATGAGAAATAAAATCCTCTGCAGCACTGCCAATGCTGGAAAAGCTGTTTTAATATTGTGAAAAAAATCTGTCAGGTGGAGTTACGAATGTACATTGCATCCTGAAACAGGTGCTGTGCACTGTAAGACACATTTATCCACATTTTTGCGCATACAGGTGCTGGTCATATAATTCGAATATCATCAAAAAGTTGATTTATTTCACTAATTCCATTAAAAAAGTGAAACTTGTATATTATATTTATTCATTACACACAGACAAACATATTTTAACTGTTTATTTCTTTTAATTTTGATGATTATAACTGACAACTAAGGAAAATCCCAAGTTCAGTATCTCAGAAAATTTTAATATTACTTAAGACCAATACAAAGAAAGGATTTTTAGAAATCTTGGCCAACTGAAAAGTATGAACTTGAAAAGTATGATCATGTACAGCCAGTGGGGAACCTTCAGGGCCTTCTACGCCTTCAGAGAAGGCCTAAAAAATTTATAAAAATATTTTTTATTATAATAATACAAATAAATAATATTCAATAAAAATATGTTTTTACATTTTTTTATTTCTATTTAATTCAATTTAATACAATACATGTAATATATTTTCTCTCATCTATGTTCTAACGTTAAGCTTACTGTCAGGTTCATGTCATGAAAACATCTAATCCAATCAGAATCGTCTGTCTCTATTAAGGCCCGGTTATCTGGCTCATCCATTGGTTAGGACTTCATGAATCCCAGGGAAGGCCAAGCTATGTGTTTTGGTGTGAAGAGTGACGGGCAAATCGACCAATCACGTTTTGATTTCCAGTGGGCGGGCAAAAAACAAAACATTGTAAGCCTTCATGAAGTCCTAATTATGCAACAAACTGGATGCGAGCTGCCATAAAACACGAAAAGACGAAGATCATAGACCGTTAATATTAATACAGTCTAATGGCCCGAATTTCTGCGGTGAGAGTGGTTGAGGTAAATGGCGGAAAACGTGATTGACGTTGTGGCTAGCTTGATAGGGCTGAGGTAAAAACGAAATAACTTAAGCGCGTACTCGTGAAGAGCACAGCTGGGAGAAGCGCGTGGAGAGGAGCCTGCATATGACGCGAACACGAGAAAAATAATGGGTTCAATTATACTTTTACTTCCTGACAGTTTCACTTGTTACGCGAGGATAGTAATGACTGACAGACGACGCCGAATTACATACAATATCATTTCCTAACTAAATCTGAGAGAATGCGAAAACATTCAAATACTTTTTACCTCGCTATACCCGACAACAGTTATTAACAAGGTATCCTACAGCTAAATATATATTTCCAAAAAATAAAAAACAAATTAAAGAACTTAATTTAAGCTTGTTAAATGCAAATTTACAGAGCCCCTGTCATTACAGAGCAGCAGAATCTGTATTTGTGTTTATCAGTTAGATTAAAATAATTTTAAACTTTAAAACTGCATTTAAAGGCAGACAATGCCCATTCTGTAATATAACTTTGCGTGCTCAGATATTTTACACGTTCACTGTATGATTTAACGAAATACGAATAGCTTAGTATTATGGATGGAGAGGCATTTGCACTTCATTGCATATTTTGAAGGCCCAGCTGAAGTACCCACGGTTCGCCACTGTGTACAGCACTCAATACTTAGTTGTGGCTCCTTTTGCCTGAATTACTGCAGCAATGCAGCGTGGCATGGAGTCGATCAGTCTGTGCCACTGATCAGGTGTTATGAGAGCCCAGGTTGCTCTTGATAGTGGCCTTCAGCTCTTCTGGCATATTGAATCTTCCTCTTCATAATAGCCCATAGATTTTCTATGGGGTTAAGGTCAGGCGAGTTAGCCGGCCAATTAAGAACAGGGATACCATGGTCCTGGTAGCTTTGGCACTGTATGCAGGTGCCAGCCAAGTCCATTTGGAAAATGAAATCTGCATCTCCATAAAGTTGGTCAGCAGCAGGAAGCATGAAGTGCTCTAAAACTTCCTGGTATATATCTGCGTTGACCTAGCCTGGTCCAACCAGACTCTCGTACATTCATTTAATTTGTAAAGAGAGTCTGGCCACGGATTGAATCTGTTGGATCTGCCCAGAGTTAGTCAGGATCGCCATAGCCAATCACTAACGTGTGGTCGTGACGTATGTCATGCGCCGAAACCGTCCGGAAACAACAAGTCCGAATGATCAGACCAACAAAACTTAGCAAACCTGGTTCTTGCCCCCGGCTTTCACTTCTGTATATTCAGCAGTTTTGCAACAACGGCCCGAACAGCTTTTCTCACATCTTTCTCCGCTGCCATAGCTGAACTACAACTCAAACTGACGCACAACCTCAACGTCATCGTTCTTAGACACCCCCCTCTGTTTGCTGATTGGACCTGCAGATTTTTGCAGGAGAAAAAGAAACACTACACAGCAGTAGTACTGAAGCTAAATGAAAATTAAGCGGAAGCACGTAGGAGGTCGGAGCCAGGCTAGCGTTGACCTTGGACCTCAGAAAACACAGTGGACCAACACCAGCAGATGACATGGCACCCCAAACCATCAATGACTGTGGAAACTACACTGGACCTCAAGCAACGTGGATTGTGTGCCTGTCCTCTCTTCCTCCAGACTCTGGGACCCTGATTTCCAAAGGAAATGCAAAATTTACCTTCATCTGAGAACATAATTTGGACCACTCATCAGCAGTCCAGTCTGAGATGCTTCTTTTCAAATCAATGAGTTTTGTGCAAAATCAGTGCATTTCAGGAAGACAGGGATATTTGGAGCTACAAAAATGTACGGTATATGGAAAATAGGGCTGTCCCCGACTAAGGATTAACATATTCGAATCAGAATTGTCGAATCTTTTCATAGTCGACCGATAGTCGAGTCATCTATGTGTGTGTGTGCTTGGGTTGGGAGGGGGTCAGATCAGGTACAAATTGATAACTTTTATTTTCTTTCACAAGCAGCACACAGAAACAACTTTCTGATAAAGTGACCAAAACTGTCTTTCAAGTGATGAACGAAGACAAAATTGACGATGCATTTATATCTTTTTTTTTTTTAAGGTAAAATGTAAGGCAACATTTGTTTAATTATTCCTTATAACATTTTAAAGCCACGATCTACAGAACATCACACAAAAAAAACATTTTGATAATTAAACCTAAAAATATAACAAAGGTGATTCTGCATTGGAAACCTCGGCTAATTCAGGGTTTTTATTTAATTTGGAGATTAAGCGCGTCAAAGCCGTCATGACCAAAAAAACGAAAATGAGAAATGACAAATAATTTGTGATTTTTACTGCAAATTATAAAAACTAAGCTTTATATACAATTCATAAAAACACTGAAATTAATGATTTTATAGACACTACGCGTTAATATTTGGCACAGAAATACCTGCTTGCTTTCACTTTGATCATCTCCATTCACTTTAGATACAGAAACAACTGATGATATTATTTATTTCAGGAATCTCTTTTCTATCATTTAAAAGTGAACACCAACCATAATATTAAATCACAAGAAAGACAGTCGTGTCAGGCATAAATATAGGTTCGGTGCAGATATTTTCCGTTTTATCACCGAAATTTAAAGAAACGGCTTACCTGTTTTGTAGTTTAACTTTTGACAAGATAACCACTATGTTTTAAATACATTTTAAAAACGTATACCCGTCGAAAACACGCAATAGTGCAAAATCTATACAACAAAAAGCAATCCAAAATGTACAGATTTAAATTAGATCAGAATTTACGTTTATAATAAATACATTTTTTTAATAAAATAAGGTCAGAAGTAACAAAGTGCAGAACAAATATGTGCAATATGCCTCAAGTGCACGAAAACAAAACACAAGCCAAATAGATACATCAGATACCCAGACTGATTTATAAATAAAATAAAATAAAGAAATTATTAAAAGAACGAAAGTATAGCCAGAATTGGCAGCTTTTTCTTTTAAATGTAGAAACAAAGAGGCAATGGTTTATTAACATAAGAACCTCTTATGGACGTGTAGCCCGGTCACAGGGGTTGCTGGATTTATTAACGCATTTTAAAAATATTTATTGAAAGCTGATACTTCACATATTATTTGCAGAATTATAATAATATGCTGTATATTAATATATTGGGAGAAAGCTGTTACATGTGAAATCAGAGTTGTGTACAGTGCACCCATATACGGCCAAAATTAAAGGATCCTCATTTCATAACACATCTGCGACGATTCGACTGTGAGATTGGTAGTCGAATCAGGCTTCTCCTATCGATGCATCGAATCTTCGACTATTCAGGGTCACCCCTAATGGAAAATAATGTTTTTTTTAACCGTTAACTACACAAACAAACACATTGTATTATACCAAATACACAAAATAATACTGTTTTTTAGCAAGGTAATAGGTGCCCGTTAATAGTTATATAACTGTAGTTTTGTTGGCTCATATGAGGTTCTATTTAATAGAAAAAAACTTGAAGCATTCTTGAAAAAGTACTTGTGGTAAAAAGTTTTACAAAGGGAAATGCTGTTAAGAGATGTGTTAGTCATAACAGATGTTCTCCTTAGTTGACTGTTTGTATGTCTTCATATTTGAAGGCTTGATAGGGAAGCACATAGTAAAGCATAAGGTGAATCAGCCAATAAGTTTCCAGAACACATGGAAAAAGCTTCAATACCGCTGAGAGGATGAGCACTGTGTTCCGAGCTGTAATCCAAAGAAGCAGCACAAATATAAGATAGTTTGGATTTGCCTAATAATGTAGTCGCTGCATAATAACACTGCGTAAATGTGACCCTGTTTGTGAAATCCTGGCTAAAGTTTTATAATCTAATGATAAAATTAGGAGCATCAACTTTAGATTTTGATCACATAAACGTATATATACAGGGTTCCCACGGGTCCTTGAAATCCTTGAAAGTTTGTGAATCTGGGGGGGAAAAATTCAAGGCCCTGGGAAGTTTTTGAAAATATCCATACATAGATACAGGTCATTGAAAGTGCATGAATATATTTTATACAAGAAAAAAATCCATATTATTCCCTGTGTAGTGAACAATTCTAGACTTTTTAAGCACACATGCTAAACTGTTCGCTTTAAATGCTTATATCTTATGTATGCGAATGTTGATTCATACCAAAATGCTTTTTTGCATAGTTGTGTTTGACAAATGAAAATGTCTTGGTCTATGTATGTAACTGTGGTTCCCTGAGAAGGGAACAAGGCACTGTGTCTCCCTTGCCATACTTCCCACGTCCCTGTAACCTGGCTCCCGCGTCACCCTGTCTTTGTCATTAAGCCTCACCACTGGTTGAATTTGATATACACATTCAGACGTACTTACCCTGGAGGTGTCCCCAAAGTGTCACCGCAGTGATGCAGCGCAAGTTCCCTAGAAAGGGAACTGTAACAATGTATCTTTAAAGGTAACACCTGAAAAGTGTGGGAACCTTGTATATTATGTATATATATGTATATATTAGGGCTGTCAAAATTAACGCGTTAATAACGCGTTAACGCAATTTCATTTTAACGCCACTAATTTTATTAACGGAGATTAACGCAACGCACAATTTATGTTTGACCCTTGGTCCAGCCCATAGTTGAATGAACAGAGACGCAGACAAATGTGACTCTCTCTAAATGAGAGTTTTCATAGAAATAAGAACATTAAGCAAATCGTCTACCTAATCCAATGCTCTAAATGCTCGTTGGACATCTGATGTGATCTTTATATATACGTCTGAGAGGTGTAACGTTACCGTCCTCCTAATGCTTAATCTAATACAAAAATGCGTCTCAATTCATTTTGGTTTCGCTTTTATGCATGACTTATAAAATAGACTGCAGGACTTGCTTGATGTTAAAATAGTCATTAAGAGAGATAAAGTTCGGTACCTTATTAATGTTAAAGAGTTATTAAGAGCGACAAGACTCAAAAGCGATCCCCTCACGCTGACTGACTGATATCTGAAGCGCGTGCACACAGACACGCGAGTGCGCAACCCGGTGTTGTGTCGAACTCAGTTCCCCCTATGTTTCCCTTTAGTGTAGTGCTTTTATAGCGTTTTCATCACGTTACATTTAGAAAGATTAAAGATTTGAATTGGTTATACTAAAAAGGCATAATATCATGTATTTTATAATACAATTTATTAAATATTTCATACATTTGACAGTTTTCTATTAGGGTATTTCTTTTAAAATATAGCCTGTCTTTTTCTCTTTTTTTCCTTTACTGGTTGTTTTAAAAATGTAATGTTTGCATACATAATTAAATAAATATATATACATATAATATGATTCATACTGTAAAAATAATTGACTTACCATTAAGAACAATACAGATACATTACAGAAATGCACACATATACATCTCAGTAGCCATTAAAACTTTAAATATATAAATAATAAAACCTATAACGTGATAAAAACGCCATAAAAACACTACACTGAAGGGAAAAATAGGGGGAACATAGGGGGAACAGACTTTGACACAACACCGGATATAGACATCTACACAAAATTACAGTTTTACAAATATCTGTTTTGATAAGAATTCACGCAGGTAGGCTCTATAATCTGTTATGTTTTAAGTAAATGTTTGGTTAACTGTTGGGTAAAAATATCTGATGTGTAACATTATATTAGATCACTTAGATTTTAAGCAGTCTGTCACAATGTCAATCAAACAAAAGGAAAAAAAGTTGAACATACATTGATGATGTTTTTGCTTTGTGTGTGCTAAATCTATTAGTTTTACCAGTGATTTTAAGGTATTGATGCGGTAATATAATGTATGGATGTGGAAATTTTTGTGGTAATTTGACTCTTTCAACTTCAAACACGTGTAGTTCTGTCATATTTTGTTATATTTCAACAAATCATGCATTGTTCTATGTTTTAATAGAGAATGTCAAAATATGAACAACAATTCCGACTCAACTTGCCAGCACAGGTCACAAATGATGCAGCAGCAAACAAAAATGGAGAAAGAAAAATCTTCTGAAAGGAAAATTCATATACAAAACAATGGCTGGTGATTCTGTTAAAATGTAAACAGGCTGTTGTTAACATACATTTGTATATACATCTATATATGTATATATGATTAAAAACCTGAAAAGTGTTAAATTAGGGTAAATTTAGAATGGATAAAAATGTGCGATTAATTTGCGATTAATCGCAGTTAACTCATGAAATCATGCGATTAATCTAGATTAATTTTTTTAATCTATTGACAGCCCTAATATATATATATATATATATATATATATATAAAACATAATTTTAAATATATTTAATAAAAATATACAAAAATGGACAAAAAAATATATGTGCTGAAATATATTTACAAACATATATTTTTCAACGTTATATTCATTAGCCATTTTTTGTATATTTTGAAATATGTCTTATAAATAATTATATTTTAAACCATTTATATTCATGTTGCATTGGAAGAAACACTTTGTATGTTGCAAGCCTGTAAACATAACAGGTTTGAAAGGGTTACATATATTTTTAACTGCAGAAATATACTCATATGTTATATGTTGCCGAATGGTTTGTAAAATTATAAATTGTTGCCCTGAAATACATTTTGAAAAATATTCTCATATATGAAGGTTAGAGCTAAATATTAAAAATATATTTAATTAAACTTTACTTTCTACAAAATGTATTTTGCATATATTTTAAATATATTTTTGGCCAAATAAATTTTTTGGGGGGATATGGGAATGACCTCAGTATTATCTAAAATTGTAATAGTATTTAGTAGTAGCAGTGCTATTAACTAACTATTAAGTCCATATCTTGTACCCCAACAGTACATTGGGCTTTCACCCATCTTAAGTGTTATGTATGAGCGTATAAGAAATCTAGTTGAGATTCTATATAGAAAATCCTTCTTTCTTTAGCTGTCAGTCATGGCTAAAGGTGTGCTGATATAAGTGAGATTGTAATGCGAACAGATATCGGACAGAAGCGTGTGATTCACTTTTCAGATACGCAGTTCAAACTCCAGGGACTGTAGAGGAGGAAATGTAGTCCAGGTCAGATCTCTCCTAATGGATTCACCAGATGGACATGTGTTGTTTTCTTGGGGTTTAAAAAGAACAAACTGTCCGATCTGTACGCTGTTCTCCTGTCCGCACAAGGCCCTATTATATGTGTACACGTACAGTATGTGTGGGGTTATGTGGTGTGTGCTGAAAGATACACAATACAGGACACATATACAATACAAACACAAAATACACAAGACACAGCTATACTGGCCCAAAGGTCTGCTGGTGTTATGATTGTAAAACCCATGTGTAGGTGGATTTATTTCTTGTAAAACACGCATGCATCCTCACACATATACACAAGTGTACACATAACTGTACACATCTGTAAACAAACACTAATCCTATATACACACCAGTACACATATAAACACCTGTACCCATATACAACTGTATATTCTCATTTATTTGTTAACCAATCTCCTTTACTATTTTTCTACAAGCCATCTGTGGTAAATATTTAAATAGTAGATTTTTTAATCTGAGATTTGAAGACATCATACTGACGTTTTTTAGCATTTGATTGTTTATTATCATTGAGCCACTATAGTGTAAGTCAAGGTTGCGTTTGCCCACAAACACTTTTTTGAAAAAAAATGCTGCATGCATACACACCAAACGCGAAGCATCATATTCCTCACTCTAGATTTGCGTCACTTACATCACCCGCAAGAGTTTGCGTCTATTTGCATCTTTGCATTGACTTTTATGCAATCTCTCGCAAATCGTTAAATTCACGTTTGGTGTGATGCTCCATTACGTTTGGTACACACCAAACCTGAAGCATCGCGTTTCTTGCTCTAGATTATTCACAGGATTTAACTTTGTGTCATGCAATTTTTTCGCTTGAGTTGAATATTTTCAACTTGTGCGAAGACATGTTTGAGGCTAATAGCGTGTGTTTTTGCGGCAGTCGCGCCATCTCAATTGCGTCACTCACATTGCCTGCACAAGTTTGCGTCTATTTGTGTCTTTGCACTGACTTTGTATGTGATCTACTTGCGCAAATCTTTAAATTCACGTTTTGTGTGATGCCCCATTACGTTTGGTACACAGCAAATGTGAAGCATCGCGTTTCTCACTCTAGATTATTCACAGGATTTAACTTTGTGTCATGCAATTTTTTTGCTTGAGTTGAATATTTTCAACTTGTGCGAAGACGCGTTTGTGGCAAATAGCGTGTGTTTTTGCAGCAGTCGTGCCATCTCAATTGCGTCACTCACATCGCCTGCACAAGTTTGCGTCTATTTATGTCTTTGCACTGACTTTTTATGTAATCTACATGCGCAAATCGTTAAATTCATGTTTGGTTTGATGCCCCATTACGTTTGGTAAACATCAAATGTGAAGCATTGCGTTTTTTGCTCTAGATTATTCACAGGATTTAACTTCGTGTTATGCGATTTTTTCGCTTGAGTTGAATATTTTCATCTTGTGCGAAGATGCATTTGAGGCAAATAGCGTGTGTTTTTGCGGCAGTCGTGCCATCTCAATTGCGTCACTCACATCGCCTGCACAAGTTTGCGCCTATTTGCATCTTTGCATTGACTTTGTTTGTAATCTCTCGCAAATCGTTAAATTCACGTTTGGTGTGATGCCCCATTACGTTTGGTACACAGCAAATGTGAAGCATCACGTTTCTCGCTCTAGATTATTCACAGGATTTAACTTCGTGTCATGCAATTTTTTCGCTTGAGTTGAATATTTTCAACTTGTGCGAAGACGCGTTTGGGGCAAATAGCGTGTGTTTTTGCGGCAGTCGTGCCATCTCAATTGCGTCACTCACATCGCCTGCACAAGTTTGCGTCTATTTGCATCTTTGCATTGACTTTGTTTGTAATCTCTCGCAAATCGTTAAATTCACGTTTGGTGTGATGCCCCATTACGTTTGGTACACACCAAACCTGAAGCATCGCGTTTCTTGCTCTAGATTAATCACAGGATTTAACTTCGTGTCATGCAATTTTTTCGCTTGAGTTGAATATTTTCAACTTGTGCGAAGACATGTTGAGGCTAATAGAGTGTGTTTTTGCGGCAGTCGCGCCATCTCAATGCGTCACTCACATTGCCTGCACAAGTTTGCGTCTATTTGTGTCTTTGCACTGACTTTGTATGTAATCTACTCGCGCAAATCTTTAAATTCATGTTTGGTGTGATGCCCCATTACGTTTGGTACACAGCAAATGTGAAGCATTGCGTTTCTCGCTCTAGATTATTCACAGGATTTAACTTTGTGTCATGCGAATTTTTTGCTTGAGTTTAATATTTTCAACTTGTGCGAAGATGCGTTTGAAGCAAATAGCATGTGTTTTTAGAGGCAGTCATGCCATCTCATTCG
Source organism: Misgurnus anguillicaudatus (assembly GCF_027580225.2). Classification (NCBI taxonomy): domain Eukaryota; kingdom Metazoa; phylum Chordata; class Actinopteri; order Cypriniformes; family Cobitidae; genus Misgurnus; species Misgurnus anguillicaudatus. Next base: position 8,500,443 of record NC_073354.2, read on the forward strand.
CGTCACTCACATCGCCTACAAGTTTGCGTCTATTTGCGTTGCACTGACTTTGCACATTTACGTTTGGTACACACCAGATGTGAAGCATCGCGTTTCTTGCTCTAGAGTATTCACAGGATTTAACTTCGCGTCATGGGAATTTTTTCGCTTGAGTTAAATATTTTCACCTTGCGCGAAGATGCATTTGAGGCAAAAAGCGTGTGTTTTTTGTGGCAGTTGCGCCGCCTGATTCGCTCGCATCGCCCACGTGGGCTTAACTTCGTGTCATGCAATTTTTTCGCTTGAGTTGAATATTTTCAACTTGTGCGAAGACGCGTTTGGGGCAAATAGCGTGTGTTTTTGCGGCAGTCGTGCCATCTCAATTGCGTCACTCACATCGCCTGCACAAGTTTGCGTCTATTTGCATCTTTGCATTGACTTTGTTTGTAATCTCTCGCAAATCGTTAAATTCACGTTTGGTGTGATGCCCCATTACGTTTGGTACACACCAAACCTGAAGCATCGCGTTTCTTGCTCTAGATTAATCACAGGATTTAACTTCGTGTCATGCAATTTTTTCGCTTGAGTTGAATATTTTCAACTTGTGCGAAGACATGTTTGAGGCTAATAAAGTGTGTTTTTGCGGCAGTCGCGCCATCTCAATAGTGTCACTCACATCGCCTGCACAAGTTTGCGTCTATTTGCGTCTTTGCACTGACTTTGTATGTAATCTACTCGCGCAAATCATTAAATTCATGTTTGGTGTGATGCACCATTACGTTTGGTACACAGCAAATGTGTAGCATCGCATTTCTCGCTCTAGATTATTCACAGGATTTAACTTTGTGTCATGCGAATTTTTGCTTGAGTTGAATATTTTCAACTTGTGCGAAGACGCGTTTGAAGCAAATAGCATGTGTTTTTAGAGGCAGTCACGCCATTTCATTCGCGTCACTCACATCGCCTGTACAAGTTTGCGTCTATTTGCGTCTTTGCACTGAAAAAGCGTGTGTTTTTTGCGGCAGTTGCGCCGCCTGATTCGCTCGCATCGCCCACGTGGGTTTGCATCAATTCATGTCTTTGCAATGATTTTGTATGCAATCTACTCGAGCAAATTGTTGAATTTGTATGCCCCTTTAGGCTACTGTATCTTTAAAGAATAATGAGGCGTGCACACCAAGCACGAAGCATTCCGTTTCTCGCTCTAGATTACTCGCGGAATTTAATTTTGTGTCATGGTTATTAAATATATTAATTTAAGGTGAATAGTGGTCCGCGGCAAGTTTGCATCGTTTCGCGTCTATGCATTGACTTTATATGTAATCTACTCAGGCCAATCGTTGATTTCGCATTCTCAGTTATGATATGGTATGATATGATAACGTCTCCTGATAGAAAACAAGTTTGCACCACACTGCCCAGTGTGCTGTATACGGGCATTTTAATGTTACTGAGCTCATGATGTTCTGATGTGATACCTGATGTTTTTGCAGTGTACAGTAGTTGTAATAAATAGTTTGTTTGGATTGGGAGGAGTTAGTGTCTATTTGTTAATGACATCTATTGTCTACAAAATAGACAATAGAATTTATATAATTAGTAATGATGTCCATACAGCATCACTTACTCACATAACACTTTAATCACGCAATGCTTCAAATTTAATCTCAGATTGCTTTCACAAAGTGTTTTTCAAAATGATTTACTGTATCATTTCATTATTATTATTTTTTTTATGTTATTTTACTGAAGCTGTAAAATGTTATTTGTATAAACTAATGCTGTCGGTTGATTAAATGATTTAATAATGAGTTATCTCATAATTTGTCATAATTAACACATTTTTACATTCTGTACTTTTTAAGGTCAGAAACTGAAAAACAAGTAAATGTGTGATTATTAATTAAAGTACTTTGTATGTAAGATGCTAGGCAAACCTTGTAATCACTGTTGACTTTGCATACATAATGGAATATTAGACACCTCACAAGTTGTTTTGGAAAAAACGGCATGCAACAAAATTAAGCAAGAAATTGGCTAGAAGTGGGTTACTAATAGCTGGAGTACATCATATTTATAGTTTTTATGGACTAGACATTTTTAGTTTCTGTGAATGACATTGTTTTAGTTGCTGCCTTAATGTGATTACATTTCAACACAATAAGAATATAAATTATTTTTGTTAATTCAGTTAAATGTCATGGTTAAGTTTGATTGAAAAAAAGACCTGTAAAGAGGATTTTATTCATTGTTCTTCTGTATATGCGTGCGCACTGTTAGTGACATACGAAATATAACGTCTCATTTAGTAAACTCTTTAAAAAAACATCTTACAGTACATTTAATAAATCGATATTCTCTGTAAATTTTTATTTTCACATTTAGCATCAGATCAATGTTTAATAACTGCAACAAAACATTATTTAAGAGTACTTCTGTTTTGAATAATGTGAGAGTGAATAAACAATGACAGGAGTTTCACTTGACATGTTTGAGTTTACTGGTGGGATTTCAGAAAGCTGAACAGAGCTGCACCCATCGAGCATGTGCAGATAGATACCATCAGACAGATGTTCCATATGGACTGCATTACCAAACCATCAGTCGCAGTTTAACAGCTCTAATAGCTTTTTACTAAGATTCACCTCTGCATTTCCCAACGCAGTAAACACAAGGGAACGACGCGCTGAGCTGCAGCGTAACCCCCGGCGGCGACACGGCACGTGTGGTGCAGCAAACAGTTTCGAAGTTGAAAAACTACAGAGCACAGCCAATAGCTGGGTTTCCATCACACTGATTTTATGTGCACCTTAAAGTATTGCATAAGAAACGAGTGATGGAAAGACCAAATTTCGAAAAAAAAGCCTTAATTTGCAAAAAGTTTTTAAGCTCGCTTGAGGTGGTTTTTGACTTATGTGAAAAAGAGTAAATGCTGTTTCCGCTGTCGTTGTCTTTACCATATTTGGGGCTCGACGTCTTCGTAATGTCCGTATGTGTTGCTAGTTCTTCTTCTGTGCACAGAATTCAGTTTGGCAATTACAAGCTGCACTGCTAGTAAATTTTAACTTGGCCAATCGTAACTGAATGCAGTCCTGTCTATATTTTCTAAGCGTGCCATGTTTTATTAACTTTTGGTTACTAGGTTACCACCGGTTTTTGCTCGAACAACTTGATGGAAGCGCACCTAGTTCGTAGTGCTGTAGTACTCAAGACCGGTCTTGGTCATGGGAGTGTTTTCAAAATTTTCGAATGTGTGTTGTATCACCCCCCACCCCCAATGGCTGCATAGGTGCTCTGGAACATTAAACTTTCGTTTACAAAGACGCGAAACCCACCGAGTGGTCAGGGGTGTTCACTGACACGCTCACACAAAAAATCGCTGCGAAAGATGCTTTCCAACAGGTGTTTTAGCATTCGTTGTAAACTTGTGGACCTATTTTTCCAAACGCCTCACACCCGTATATTCTTCCGTTGAGAGCTTGAATAATAGACACTCCAGGCCAGTTGGTGGCGATAATCCGCCTTTGCCAATTGCAAGAATACAAAGTTCCCGGCGCGGAGTAATACTGTACCTCACAGCACATCTAATACAAGTCAATGGAGTTGGCAAAACTGCGATAAAACCTGTTGGAATGCGTCTTTTGCAGTGATTTTTGTGTGAGCATATCAGTGAACACCCCTGACCACTCGGTGAGTTTCACGTCTTTGTAAACGAAAGTTTAATGCATTTTAGGATTGTTCCACTGCACCTATGCAGCCATTGTAGAGGTGGGGGTTGATACAACAAACACCCAAAAATTCACAGTAATTTATTTATTGCGAAATCTTTAAAAGCACTACCAAAAGTAGTTCAAATGATGATGTGCCGCAGCCGAAGTACAGAGAAATGAAGTTATTAATCAATGAGAACGTTAATCAAGCTTCTCTTCTTCAAGGGGCACATTTTCAAATTTCAAAAGTACATCGACTGAACGACGGTAATGTCGCAAATCTGTGATGTAACAAACAAGAGCCAATAAGCGTTTGACATCACTGCCGTAAAGCAATGTGTCGTAAAGCTTCTTGAGGCACAATAAACGAATTCAAATTCATAGGGTTGCTGATGAGGACTGAGATCAAGATAGCTGGATAAAGGGCTGGATTTGGATCTGTTCCTCGCAATAATATTATTTTTTAAGATGTGGATTACAGCGAATAAAAAAAAATTGCATTTTTTGTTCATTTATGTTGTGTTTTGGTGTAATTATTATTGCATAGGAGAAGACTGAATAGGAGAAAACGCCTCATGACAAATAAATGTTATTCATTTTAAGGTTTTTGTCTTGTTTAATATTGTGAAATTCTCTGAAAGTCATAAACATTTTGGGTTGGTTTCCCAGATTAGACTAGTCCTAGACTAAAATGAATGTAAGAGCTGTCCAAACTGAAAACAACTTGTACTGACATTTCTTAAAATACATCAGTACCCTTTGTTTTGCCTCAAAATGCACACAAGTATTGTTTTTAGTAAGGCATGTTTGTTAACAGGCCTAGACCAGGCTTAAGATAACCCCTGTCCGGGAAACCACCCCTTCTTTAGATAAATGAGTAAACTGTCTTAAATAAGTCAGAAAATATGACTGAAAACATGTAATAATATGAGTAATACAAGCCAATGGCCGCGATTTTAATATTTATGAATAGGAATCTGTATGTCTTTAAAGCTGTTAATACGTACATAATTATTAGTCCTGTCAACAAGTTGATATTATACCGATTAGAATTGGAACCAAGCATAGATGTAAAACCGACTTGTTTAGATTATTAAGGTTATGTTTAACAACAGAGACTTTTATTCAGCTGTTTGAATTCACAAATGCAGACGTGACAGAATTCCACGGCTGAAACTAAACTCTTTTCTGGACCAAATATAATTGTCTGGAGTGGCGAGTATGTGTAACTAACTTCCTCAAAATTATCAAGAGTTCTTGCTTGGAAGACCCTTGTGTTGAATGTTTTCAGTAATGTTTATATGGTAACACTGGTTCAACATTCATTTATACACTGTCATTATTTGGACTTCTTGGTCTTTGGTAGCAGCAAATGAGAATCTTTTGAGAAAGAGTTTTAAAACGAGGCAGCAGCAGTTTTTACAGGTCTACATATATGTTAATAGGTTTTTGTAAGGAGTTGTAAGGAAGTGGATGTGGTTTTCCTGTCGCCTCTCATCTGAAATTACACCGCTTATATTAAACATTGAACAAATGGCATTGTCTTTTAAAGACAGTCTGTCTTAAATGTGTGCGTCAAGCTCACCATATAGGTTTTGAAAGCTTTTCCAAAAAGAGTTTGCTGTTTTAATATCATATAGCAAGCTAAGTTTATGCTTCCAGAGAGAATACTAAGCCTGATCTGACAGCGTCTCAGTGGAGGAAGCTGTAGAAATACTTGAAATGTTGAACATCATCTGCTCATTCAGTTTCAGTCTACAGGAATTTATTTCCGTTGGCCAGACTGAGTCTTGAGGAAACAATAAACACATGTAAACCTTCTGAACCTGGAATTAATAAACCAGAATAGAATAATGAAAACATTTAGGTCTCTGAAAAAGATTAATGAGTAAAAAATGTGTGGCTTTTATAACATACTGTATCTGTTAAGCACCGATTATACTTCAGCCGTCTGCGTTTGCGCACTGTCTGGATGCTGTTTAGGCACCCAGGAGCGTTTGCGGCCGTCCGACCGTACAAAAAAAATAGCTGTAAATATGCAGCTGGTTGCCAGTAATTTACTGTAGAAGATAAAGACTGAAAATGTTTTATGTTCATTTACTGTTGAACAAACTGTTGACAGTAAATAACATGCATGTAAAATCTATATTATATTTATTTGATTTAGATTTAAGTTAGATTTGTAAGCCACCAATTTCAATCAAATTATATGTTCTTATATTATATTATCTTAATCACTGACTTGCTACCTAAAATATAGCACACATCTAAAACATATCAACATGTCCCTGCAGTTTTCAACTAGCTGTTACCATTCCGCCCATTTATTTTTGTTTGTTACTTATAGTTGCCATGAAATAGAAGTAGTGATTGCCTAATTTTTCCCATGGTAACGTATTATCTGAGTGAAACCAGCTTCTGAAATGAAATAAGGTAGGACTGGATTTAACTTTAAATTTGAATTGTTGCTAATTGCCAATCGCAGCGATCTTCTCCCGGACCCCACCCACCTGCCATACCATATGACCGGAAGTAAATAGAGATCGTTTTGAGGAGGGAAGATTTGCGTTTTTAATTTAAGATTATGAGGGCACATGCATTTGTAAAAAATAATGAAGCTCACAGATGAGTCATTTGTAAAAAATACCACAATATTAAAAAACAAATTACAGTTTTTTATTTTATTTTAATGATGATTTTAACCCTTGTGCATTGTTCAAATTCACTACCATTTCATGTAAACGGCTTTAAAAATGTATCAGATAAATCTGTTAATCAACCTCAGTACTGATCAAAGCCAAATGTTTACAAAAATTCCAGGATTTTAACCCTTTAATTGCCAAGTTCATAAAGGATGTCACTGATTTGGGGAAAAAACAATTACAGATTTTCAATATAAAAAGTGATTTTGGACTAGATTTTATTTACGTTTTTCACAGTCTTGGGCATGTCAAAGATTAGTAAAAACATTGGCTTTGATGCATTTTTATTTTTAGTGGCTTTCAATGCTGTTTTTGCCCCATTGACTTTCATTATAACAACATTTTTTTGATTGCAAAGCCATGACATCATATAATCATGTGTTCTTGATTGTTGGTGGTTTTTCCTTTTGCAAAGAGGTCAAATTTGTCATTTTTACTATTGATCTCAATGTGGCACCAGTAACCCTTTAGTAGACCTGTGCAAAAAGAAAGCTTAATTTCTGACTTGTACATTGAGTTATATGAAGTTATATGGAGTATACAGCATATTATTGTGGGTGTGTAAAATGTGTAAAAATGATAGAGTTTTACCTGTTTGCAAAAGGAAAAAACACCAACAATCAAGGATGCATGATTATATGGTGTCACGGCTTGTGGCCAAATTAAGACAAAAAAAACCCATAGTGGATGAAAACATCCCCAACAACACATAAAGGGTTAAATTAGAGTGAATCAGGTCAGTCATGCTTCATCACAAACGGCTATTTCACGTTTTAGACATTGCCAATTTAAAGATTTAAGCACAAGACAACAGGAAAGAGATTTACTCACATGCTGTTTTAAAATGTTGAATGTACACCCACTCGAAGCGTGTGCCTGGAAACCCGCATCTTAATGCTTCAGACAGCGTGCAAACGCTAAGTTCATGCTAAGTTCAACTTTTGTAACTGCAAAAAGGATTAATCTATACTTATTTTAACCTATACATTATGACTATGAATGCAGTATTACATTTGATTACGCTTCTACAGACCAACATGAAAAACATAAAAGGCACTGTTTTATATGCTTGTTATAATATAATTATGTGGGTATTGCTCATAATTTATTATATTTCTTGTTCAATTATTTATTTATTTATTGTTTGTTTTCTATTATATATATCTTGAACACTTAAGCAAAACATGGTCAGGTCAACATGGCTAAATCATTTTTGGTCCCATTTTTTATCCACTGCATGAATAATTTGTTGGGTCTAATATGTCACAATTTACTTTGTATTGCTTTACTATATACATATACCCTGTCCCCCTCACTTTTAAGATACTGGCTATGCCCCTGGTTACAACTAAGCCTGAAGTATGGTGATAATTACTGTAAATAGGAAACAATGTGAATTCAATTAATATTATAATCAAAGCTATGCAGTAAGTGCTACACAGGCTCATTGCAATTACGTACCCCTGCCTACATTTCTACATGTAGGCAGGGGTGTTTTTAGGGGGGTTCTAACCAGACAATTTGAGTGCCAAAAATTATCTTTATAGGCAGCAACATAGTACTTTTTTTTTTAAAACAACAGGAATTTTATGAAAATCAGCAAAGATGTCTACAGACAGGTCAGAGTCAGACACTACTGAGGCTGCTGTAAAGATGAATGTGAATGTAAACAGATAGTGTACATCCTTCTTCTGGTATATTATAAGACAGGTCAACACAGGAAAGGAAACATGGGGTCTTTAAGAGGTTAACACAAAGTTTGTGTGTTCACTTCCTGAATAAATTGACTTTTGCCCTTGAGTAAATCACTAAATTACTGCCGGACTCAACAGGGTAATTACAGTAATTATCATTTGATTAAAAGTCCAGGAAAAGAGAGCAATAGACAGAAACTCTCATAAATGTTCAACTCAGAGGTTGTGTTACATTTCATTTAAAAGATTATAAAAATATTGATGGACAAATTAAAATGCTTCTTGTAATTTTAACAGATTTATTTAAATAAAGATTCTGTACAGTATGAAACATTACCACAGTAAAAGCCTGTACAGTACATACTGTATGTCTTTTACACCTGACATCTTGTGTGCAAAAACAAATAACTCTGTAAAAATGTAACTATTAAAAACAAATTACAACTTACAAATGACTGTTTTGTAGTGCACCTGTGTGTGCGTGTGATCTGTGTAAATTAAAATAAAATCTGGTAAATTTTCATTATAAAACATCAGTATTTTGCCCTTAACCACCATAACTCATCAGCTAACCGTGCAAGCACACGCACGCAAACACACACGAGTGATTATGATAACAGAAAATTGAATAATCACCCCAGACATTTACTGCCATCATTTTCTGCGCATTTTGATAATCAGGTGCTGGCTTGCAGTTGGTAATGAAATAGATGTGAGATTGTAGTGGTAAATCTCTGCAGGGCTGCTGTTAGTTAAACACACTCACACATACAAACAGACACGCCAACCTGATCGAATGAGAATTCATACGTATTTTGTTGTCAAATTCATATAAATCTGTACATAGTGAATCTTATAAAAACATAATAATAGCCCACCCCTTAAGTCTAGCACAACTCGGAGGTATTGTGCACCGGAAGTGCACATGAAATAGCGCGAGCATAGTCAGATAGCGTCTACTTCAAAATGCTAAATATACGTTAGCAGGCAATGTTAATCGTTAATGATTTGGGACAAATATGATGTTATTTAGTGTTAAACTATGTGAGTGGCACTCTGTTGCGCAACAGGGATTTGACCAGCCTCCTGAGTCATAGCTGGGCACCGCGGACAGGCATCACCTGTCGGCGCCGGTGTGCGTATACTCATACACTGTAAAAAGTGTTTCTGTGCCTTAATAGATTTATCAAAGATAAAACGAGTAAACTGTATTAAAAAAAATGTATTCTGAGTTAAAATAACATAAAAAGATGAATAATTTGAGTAATTCTAAATGAACACTTTATTGAGTAGATTCAGGTTAATTTTATCATGTATAATCCACTAAAATTTGTAAGAAGGAAATTAACTTAATAATTTTGTGTTGAAACTTCATGGATGAGTTTAGTAAACGTAGCTAACTAGGCAGTAGACTTGTAGTTCCCAGCATGCTTTGCATGGGACTGCATTTGAACAGTGAAATTTAAATGTAAACGCTATTTTATGTGTTTTTAACTGAAAAGAAAGACTTTTTAGTGTTTAATGTTCATTTATCTTCGAGATTTAGAAGAGTTTTTGTTTCATCTTTGATTTTTGTAGTTACCATTGTTCAGAAGACTGGTGCTTGTGCATAGACTGCATACTGAAGTATGTCGCGCTTTCCAGCTGCCCAAAACTAAACTGGGTGGGCGTGTTGATTGAATAAACAATTCGTGCCCTCATCTCGATAAAGTCTAAATCAATGTTTATGGAAACAACAACAAACCATAAAAAAGTTACATGTACCAAGAAAAGTAAATTAAACTGAGTAATACTATTAGTTAACTCAACTTAATTTTGTTGCGTTTGTATTAAGTAATATTACAATGTTTCTCAGTGGCGGCTGGTGACGTCTTTTTTTGAAGCGCATGATGCGAAGTTCGTCACAACATGTATGTAGCTTGTCATGTGTGTTGTTCGTCATTTCAAAATATGTGTTCTGCACTTTGAGAGATCGTGTACTTATTTTGAATTAGCGCATCCTCGGAAGTGCAGTCACGAGCCGCCACTGGTGTTTATTATACTTAAAAAAGGCTACAAGTTGACTTAACTTAAAACATCAAATGCAGCCACTTGCCTACATTTTTTAGGTAAGTTAGATTTAGGTATTACTTTTTACAGTGTAGAAAACAATGTGTTCGATTGTTTTAGAACGGCGTGGCGCTGAGCTGCGCGTCCGTTGTGCGACCCCCTTAAGAATATACACAAGTGTCAGTGTTTACGTTCATTGATAGGACCTTTAGGGTTGTGTACTCACAAACTTCTTGATTTCACTTAATTAAGGTTAAATTTCATAAAGTGCATTGTGCTCGGCTTTCCGTGGTCTCTTCTGATCACCTGCCGTAAGTTTCATATTAGGGATTTGTTCATTTTGTCGAATACCCAAAATTTTGCACAGTCAATACAGTATAATGCAAGTGTTTTGATATTGTAGAAATGCTTTATTTACAGTTGAACATGATTCATTGTATTGCACAGACCAGGAACAGTGTGGTTACTGACACAAAGTGATCAATATTCAGCTGATCAAATGATCAATGAGGTGAGACAATATAAAATCCATCAGGTTTTTTCATACTGTACCATAGTTTTAGTTTTAAATCCTACTACACAACATGTGATTGTGTCTCTTCTTATACAAATGGAATGACAAAATCATTGTAGGGTTGAAATGAATAGTTGACATTATCAACAATGTTGAAAAATATTATTTATCACATAAAATAAGACAAGATCATTTTAAACTCAATCTGTTTTCATTACATGAGCCCTGTAGCCACACACACATCACAATCCATTTGAGCTCAAATCATTTTGATAAAGTAGGCCTAGTTTTTTTTTTATACAAAAATTCTAGTAAAATACAAAACTAATTCATTATAGAGCTGTTTTTTACTGTAATCACCAAAACTGTTGATTAATCCTGGTAGATTTGTTGACTATCATAATAAACGTAAAGGGAAGTGTTGGAGTTTAAGACTCTGCTGATAATAAACTGATGGTCTCATACTGTAGAGCCTCATTAATCTGAAATGTTTGTGTTTGATGATGAAACAGATGAATGTGATTATGGGTCTTCCTGAGCTTGTCATCGCTGTAGTTTTGATCAGGTCTGATCAAACTTAGCTCTCTCTATCTCTGATGGGAACATTTGGACACTTTACACACAGAGTTTACGAAAAATACGAGTAAAGTCTGGGATTTTCCGGGATTGTTTGATTTTTGGGTCATTCACACTTCCAATTATTGTCCAGAATCTGTGCTTGCATTCGCACACATACCATAAAGATCTCGTATAGACATGTGACGTATTTAAAGTCCTGCACCTGGTAGGTTTTTCCACAGCATCTGAAGTTATCTATCTAATTATCCCTGATTTGTCTCATTTGAGAAACCACGTGCGTGCACTTTAGTTTATGAAAAGATCATAAGGAGCGCGTTATGCGCTTTTCTATCATGAATAGGGCTGGTGAATATGACGTATATTCTGTTACCGTGAAATAAAGGTTGTTTCTCTATGGCCCTGTCCCAAATGGCGCACTTCATTTGGACTTTCGGTCTCGTGGCCTTAAATTGCGCGTGCTCGCTTAGTCTACGAGTCCGTAGGGTGTCCCATCTGTCATTTTTTACACTTCGAAGTGTGCTAATCAGCGCCCCCTTGAAGTGGTCTTCGAGGAAGCCCGCACTGCAGCATGCTTCACACACTTTACCAACCCAGAAGTCCTTGCGAAAGAGCAACCAGAGCAATCAGACCAATCAGACGACGGAAGGGAGGAGTTCACATTGACTGGCAACTTCTCTTCCTATTTCCGGCGTGACACTCGAGCCTGTCCCAAAATACGACTCCGGTGCACCCACGTGGACTCGCATCACAGGTCCCTAAAGTCTGCACTACATGAGGTCATCAAAGTGTGGACTCTGAAGAGGACCACAAGTCCGTGTGCCATTTGGGACAGGGCCAATATGTGTTCTTCAGCGATCTTGCGTCCTTGTGTTCTCGCTCTACGTCATCATAAACTGTCGAAGTTAAATTCCAATTCTCAAGAACGCAAGTACAGGCGCATGAAAATACCCGAATGTGTTCTTGATATCGAGGATGCATCGAGTGCAGACTTGCGCGCTGAAATCTGGGGAGGTCAGGTGACCAACAGGAAGATCGCACACATTTCAATTCTCACAAGTGCGTTCTGTGTTCTTGCGACCTTCTGAGGTCGTTCTTCCAAGGTCGCCTGGCAAGACCAGAACGCAAGTCCGTTCTTTGCATTCTTGGAATTGAGAAACAGCCAAAATGTAACAGATTTTTTTATTCCGTGCATACCGTGGAATGTAAATAAGTAATTGTGGCTAACTCTCTCTCTCTCCCTCTCTCTCTTTCTCTCCCTCTCTCTCTCTCTCTCTCTCTCTCTCTCTCTCTCTCTCCCTCTCTCTCTCTCTCTCGCTCTATGCTTATGCAGTAGCAGGTCTCTCGCATGAAGTCTCTTGAGGCGTGCGTAAGGAGCAGCGTTGCCAAATAAAGAAAGCACTTCTCGCACATAATGCTAATAGCGGTAAAATTTTCTGAACTTTAAGCAACCTAAGACAAAATCCGCGTGTATATCAGTGACGTGTGCTCTGTTGAAGTGATTTAGTTTGACGCGACATTTGCTCATAGTAAAAACATTTTTGATCAGAAAGACGAGAAAGAGACGCAACGGTTAAGGTGCAAGTCTAAGAAAGTAAAGCAGACTTCATGGTCATCTGCTCATAGCAACTGCCATATTTATAATATCCATATTTTAAGCTCCGTCTCTCATATACAAGTATTTACTACGGTATGCCCCTTACGGCATTGTTTCTGCCTCATGTTCACACGGAATGCTTTCCGTAAATGTTACGGCAATGTTACTAGGTCCTCTGTTTGGAAACGATCCCAGATCATTTACAGGACGTGTTTGTGTTCACACAGATGCCTCTCTTGCCAATTTTGTGTGCTGTGTGAATGGGGTTTACAGAGCTGTGATCTGCTGACATATTTAGCCGTGTTTTCATTTAACTCTTTTGAATTATGTAGTCAAGTGTACAGATTTAACACACCTCCCGAATATACAGTACCGTTCCATAGAAGTGCTTGAGTAAATGTGCTGTAAACTGTGAACATAGAAGTATATGCTGAAAACAGCTGTTTGCCATTATCAGTCTCATTTGTGACTCTATAGTTTTTAGGAAGTGAATGACATCCTGCCTAAATAACGCCTAAATTCGGCAGAAAATCCTCACACACAGTCTTAGGGATGTGCAATATTTTAGGGGTCTAGATAGAACAAGGAATAAACCAAAAGGTATTGCTCCAATGCAGAGGCAAATTGCATCTTTGGCTCATTTATTTAACTGTTTGTGTGTCCACAGCTGCGCATGTGTGTGTGCGCGCGTGCATGTGTGTGTGTTTGTGTGTGTGTGAATTCCTGACCTGATTGTCATGAACCCAGAGTAAAAAAACACAAGTCTAGACAGTTTGTGCCCTTTGTGTTTGTGTGTGTGCTACGCAGACTCCAATCCTGTATGTGATCTGTAATGTTTATGGGAGGAAAGGATGTTGTCATGTGCCCCGAGGGAGAGTCAGTAGATCTGTTTACTTCCCAACTCATATCATAAAACCATCAAATAATGGCAAGTTATAAAACAAACACTCCATTTTATTGAGGTGAGATAATGTGGACAGTGGACAGAGATACCAGCTGTATTTATTACCTTCAAATCTACACAGAATTAACTTATTACAAATAAATGGTGAAAAATAATTTAAAAAACTCTTGAAACTTATGTAAACTATTTAAAGAGCAGCAATTATCTGATTCACGGATTTACATTTCCTTTGGTGTGTGTGTGTGTGTATTAGTACATGTTAACAACGCAAAGGTACAAACCCCAAAATAAACAATATGGGCGTTATCTTCTCCAATGTAAATCTCTTTTCTTGGACTACAACAAACACACGGATTGTAGGCAACAGTTTAATTTCTGGGATTGATGATGTAGAAAAGACTGCCACTTCTGTAGTTCTGGATCAGTGGACATATCCGAGTATTTTCTGCTAAATAAAAGCCGGCTCTGGGTTTCTGTATGGATATATTTGAAGTGTTGCACTTCTGTATTTGGGTGTGATGGAGACAGGTTATTATCCGGGGCAGATTTATGTCAGTGTATAGCAGGTCTGTGTGATGACTGATGTGCTGCGTTTGCTCAGAGATGCTGTCGATATACTGACACATGCACAGAAAAAAAAGAGAGAAAGAAAGATTTGAGCAGATTGTTTACAATGCGCTCGTACCAAAGACTAATGGTAATGAGACGATGAGTTTAATTGAACATTTACTCTCTTTTGCTGTTATTTGGTTCATTTGTCTTTTGTTTGGTGGTTGGTGAGAGACAGCAGAAGAGAGAAAGAGAGATAAAAAATAAATAGGAGAAATCAGAAATCAGGAACGTTTCACCTCTTCTTCTGTCTTAAAGCATCATCTTATTTTAAAACATGAGCTTTCCAGAGGTTTCAGTTGTACAATGTTGTTACAATGCTAAAACAAAGTTGTGACTGCTGAGTTAGTGCTATATGCTAGTTAATGCTATATGCTAGCATTTAGGCTGAGGTTCTACGATTGACTTTACGGTTACGTTTTGCAGGTCTATACTGAAAAAAATATATAAACTTACAACTCAGAAACGTCCATTAACAATCTCCAAACAATTAATTTTTCCCCAAAGTCTGTATCTTCGTCTGATACAGACTTAAACATAAGGTCTGTTTACACACACAGAGCTACTGAAATTAGCTGCTCTGAGAAACAGCCAATCAGAGCAGAGCTCAACATTATTATTCATGACCATTTCATTCTAAAGGGAAATCCTAGGGTTGTAAGTGGACATGAAAAACTGTATCTGGATAATTTTTGCACTTAATAAAGCCACACACCTTCTATGTAGATATCAAAGAATAATTTAACAGATTATTACAATGCATTCTTTGGCACCTTTAAGTCCTGTAGCACTGTGTGTCTTCTTTTCTCTGAGGAGAATTCAAAGCACATAAAAGCAAACTATGGCTAGTTGTTGTCTGTCTGGTTCTGGCTGTGGTCACAGTTTTTGGTCAGATTAAGTTGTAGTGTGGATGATGTGTAGTGAGTACTTGATTTATAGCTATACACGCCATACAGAAAATGATACAACACAATCGTTTTTGCAGTCAGATGGTGGCCGGCAATAGAAAAGGATGTTCTGAAAGTGATTTTAGCTCTGCTTGTGCCCTGATCATCTCTCATATTACACACTAAAGGCTCTGAGTCCTGCATTTATAATGAAATCAAAACAGATCGAGGCAGCATGTGTGTTACTGTGAACTGTATCCAAAACCAACAGAACCCGTGTCAGTCTGCTTCAGAATAATAAACGTGATGAAAACTGTGAAAAGGAAAAAAGGAATAAAAACACCTTGGATTGGAAATGACAAGTGTCATTAGTCTCTATTAAAGAATTATTCATTTATAAGTGCTATTTCCTATTTTATTACCATGGAAACATGGTGATGTGTAGTACAGACTGACAGAGGTGAAGCACACACAAACAGATTTTTCATACCAGGATTTACAAAGATTAATTAGTCTCAGCTCTTGAAAAAGACACTTTACTTCTAACCTGAAATCACAGAATTGATCCATGGAAAGTACTGGTGTTTGTGACTTACAGGCCTTTAAACAACAAGAAGAGAAATACACATCACAAAATTTCACCTCCAGTATTTCATTCTGTCTAACCAACTCTACCTCAAGGCATTTCGTGGTATAGTCACCAAATATTTCATTTATTTATTTGTGTTCATGGACACACTTTTCTGCTTTTTCATGTCACTCAGCGCAAATTTGTTTTTCAAGTAATTTTATGTATTGTCTTTCCTTTTTTAAAGGAACACTCCACAGTGTTTCCGCTATATACATTCAACCGTGGCGGCCCGCCACTCCTAAAACATCTCCGCCACGCCTGCGGTTGTGGATAGAAGGGATACAGCAAACGAAATCTCGTTGGATGAGCACTGTTTTATCCTAATCCTTTAACCAAACCCAACTCTAAACACAAAATTTCACACGATTGTAGGATGTATTTGTATCTAATTTAGCCAGAACCGCTGTTTTCATCCTAATAATCCTACCTCCAAATCTAATCCTTACCTTTTCGGCATTTGCTGTATCCCTTCTAGACAAAACCCACAGCGGCAGCTCACAAAAAAGCTACCGAAATGTCCGCTCTGCGAGACTGGCTGTCTAGAAATAAATTCCTTTCTGGATTTGCGTTGTTCACTCATTTATAAATAAATCTCCTAAAATATCATAATTTCCTCCATGGTTTAGTTTCATGCACAAATAGATTTAAATCAACAGAGGATTATTAAGCTACGTCTCTGTTTTGAGAAATAATAATAAAATAAATAAGCCTATACGAAATATGTTGCACTTAAATAATTATTAAATTGACAAAACGAATAAAAAAGTATTTGAGTTTCTGTTCTTTTTTTGTGACGCGCTCTAAAACCAAAGCAGCAGAAAGCACGTCATGTTTTTAATGATTATAAATAAGCACAAGGTTTTCTCCTTATTGTGAGTTTACACAAATAAAAATACATCATTTGAAGTTTCGAATGTTGTTTTACTTTTATCTTTACGACTATAAATTTAGGGTAATTTAAGCTGCAAGGTCATCACGCATATGATGTTCACCGGCGCATATCTACACCAACACAGCGCAGGGCTGCGAGAAAAGACATTATTAAACTTTTGATTTAACATATTACGAGTTTTTTGGACATTCATTTGGAATCACTGTACTCATATTATCAACTTATCTGGTCATTAGTTTTTCAGAATATAGGCTAACATAAGCGCAGTAGCGCGCTGCTGACCGCTCAGCTGTCAATCAATCCTCTGTGCTTTAGATCGACACTCACAAAGTTTCACATTAAATGATAAGATATTTGTCCAAAAACAAAAGGCTAAATACTGAATACTACTTATATGCGACTGCAAGACATTAATAGTCGAATCTCTTTGTAAGAAAACTTACATTACTCTCGTGGAAGAGAAGAACGTTGGTAATAGAAACTTGAGGCAGAAGGTGAGACTGTTTTATCTGTTTTCAGACGAAACAGCAGGGTCGGGGTACCCGCTGGGTGAACCGCATAATATTTGATCTAACGGGTGTAATAGGCTATTCACGTCTCATTTGTGTTGTAGATGCAGGTCGGGACTCAATAGACAAGAGTAAAATGCGGGTCTAACATCCAAGACCAAAATTCGACTCGTTTTTAAATGTCCCGTGCTTATTTGTGTTTAAGATCTGTCTGAAGACCGGTAAAGGTTTATATTTAACTGCGCGATTTGCGGTGTGACCGGCTCGGGGTCACAGTCTTTATGTCAAATGGTACGGGTGTGAAATAAAATTGCTGCTGATGTCGGATAACTGGTCGGTTGTTCTGTCAATCACAGCGGTGCAGATTATCAAACAGGACTGCATGACTTTGCAACAGCTCTGTACGCTAAACACGAGGACGAACTTGCAATGCACACTACATTAAAACTATGAAATATCCGAACTACGTACCTAGCTATGTAACGTTTTTTTAAGAAAATACAGTTTAGATCAAACATAGAAAAGCAATATGCTATAAATATAATGAAAAGTAAATGACACCGTGAAAATTATAAAAAAATACATGTTAGTTTACTGTAGCCTATGTTCTACATAAAAAAATTACATTTATAATCATAATGGGCGCCCCCTGCCGCCACAGCTGAAAAAAATCCTAGCGGAAACACTGCTCCACTTTTAAAAAATGCTAATTTTCCAGCTCCCCTAGAGTTAAACATTTGATTTTTACAGTTTTGGAATCTTTCCAGCTGATCTCCGTGTCTGGGAGTACCACTTTTAGCATAGTTTAGCATAATCCATTTAATCTGATTAGACCATTAGAAAATAACCAAATAGTTTCAATATTTTTCCTATTTAAAACGTACATTTAAGTTTTAGTTTTTGAGTTTCGTAGTGATACAGTATTACGCAGTGCCTGACAATAGTCCCCTTGGTTACTTTTTAATAGCAGGGGACTATTTTCAGGCACTGCATAATTAGGGGTGTGACGGTTATAATATAACCGTGAGACCGACGGTTATAGTTGAACACCGTCATTAGAACTCTATAACCGACAAAACCGTGTTATTAAAATATTAAAAAAAATATATATCATAAAGAATGTTTAAATACAATTGTCAACAGTCTGTGTTACACGCCCCACCATGTTATCACGTCACGCAATGAAAAATACAGAGCGGTGCAGACACTGACAACGCGCTGACATACAGGAGAGACCAGGGCACTTTTTGGTTACTTTTGAGATTAAACATATTAAACAAAGTCTTACCTTTCAAATCATCTCTTCCTTCTATTTAATTTATAGAATCAAATAAACATGAATGACCATAATATGTTTTAACCGCGGAAAGGCTCTGCCCCGCTTTTCAAGTTCAAATCCTCCCATGTTAATCTACTAACTCTCCTGAAAGCACAATCACTGCTAGTTGTCTTGCTGTTAATTGTAAATAAACATAGAGCATTAACATTAAACTGCGCCATATGCGCTGCAAACGCAGCCGGTTTAAAAGCACAATGACCACGCGCGGCAAACGAGCAAGTTTGGTGGTACAAAATAAAACGTAGTGCTTTTCTAAGCGGATTTAAAAGAGGAACTATATTTTATGGCGTAATAGCACTTTTGGGAGTACTTCGACTCTGCGCAGTAACACCCTCCCTCTCCCATTATGAGAGTGAGAAGGGGAGCGGACTTTTCAGGCGAGTCGAAGTACTCCCAAAAGTGCTATTACGCCATAAAATATAGTTACTCTTTTAAATCCGCTTAGAAAAGCGCTATGTTTTATTTTGTACCACCAAACTTGCTCGTATAACTACTCGTCTTAAATAGGAAAAACGTTGATGTGTTTGGTCACTTCTAACTTTATCTCTAAATGGTACCATTGAATGAATGGGGCTAAGCTAAATGCTATCGTAGCGTCGCAGCGCGCTCCAGCGCTTACGTGCACACACACAGATGATAGAGGGATGATTCAACAGTTCTTAGTTAAGGTAATAACATATTTTAATATTGAAAATGAGTAGACTATTCCTTTAAGCAACTTATAAAACCGGAAGTATCCCCTTAGGGCAAACAGTTCAAACTCTGTGTATGTTTTGATCGTCCCTCTGAATCTGAGCTCTATCAAAAGTAATTCACAAAAATGCAATTATCTCATCTTTTTGTTCAAAATTTGGTATTTTTGAAGAAACCTACCCATAATTGAGAGGTAATAAAAAGAAAACAAATAAAGGTAGGATTCAATTCAATTCAATTCAATTTTATTTATATAGCGCTTTTCACAATTTGGTAATTGTATCAAAGCAGCTTTACATAATAGATGCAGTGAAAAGCACAGAAAATCGACAGATAGCACAACATAATAAACGATAGCACAAGCAGTTAAATTTGCTACGGCTATAAATCAATATTATAAACAAACGTATTACTAATGTAACGTATAGAAGTTAAGCCCAAAAAGGCTGCCTCCCCGGGTTGAAAAACCCCCTAGGAGAAAAAAACCCTGGAATTTTAGCCGGGGAAGTAAAAAAAGTCATAGGAGGAAAAAACCCTTGGGAGGTATATATATATATATACACATTGAAACGGAAGGAGATTAAGCGGAGATTAAGCGGGTTCTGCCGGTGGTCTTTGGTCAGGCATCAGCTGGACATCACGTTGAAGAACAGCTAGTAGATCAGTTGTGTGCCGACTTTCACATGTACCGGAACTGGATCTGTTTGTCTCGTCCTCGGGATCAAGGACGAGACAGGGAGAGAGACACAAAATCTTATTAGCGTAGGGGCCGTTCACATAGAAAACAAGTGTCACACAGTAATGTGGTTTTAGTCAGCTCGGTTCCGGACAGGCTAACTATTGCTGGTTAAGTGTATTACATATAGGATGAAAAATTTTTTTTAAAGCAGAGGGTCTGTTCTTTCATTTGATATTTGTATGTTTATATATTTAAAGAAGAACATTTTTTGGAAGGCAATAAACTTTTGTGAAAAAGAGTTAAGATGAAATGTAACAGAAAGTCATTATAACCCCAACCCCAAGCAACAATGGTAAAAAATTGAAAAAAATTAGAAAACAATACATAAAATGACATGAAAAAGAAAGTTGTGCTACAAACATGAAAAACTATTTATAGAAATTCATGCTGAGTGACACGAAAAATACATTTTTGGTCAATGACACAAAAAAAACCCAGTAAAACATGTCCCCATGAATACGCATAAATAAATCAAATATTTCGACTTGCCTTGAGACTGGGATAGCGTAGCACACACACACACACACACACACACACACACACACACACACACACACACACACACACACACACACACACACACACACACACACACACGTTTCACAGGTGCATGTGCTCAAGGTAAAAAAAATCATCCTCTTAATCAGTCATATCTGTTTTGTATTCCAGTAATAATATCTTAACATGATTAAGCAATCATTTAAAGGCGGCAGCTTTCTCTCTGAGTGATTTATTATGTACTGGCCTTGATTCACGATGACAATGTGGTTTCATCCTAAAGGGATTGTTGGTCTCAGGTGAAACATTTTCATCAGGCTGTGTGTGAACTGACAGTCCAGCCCCAAAACAGCTGGTCATAAATGAACAGAAGATGATGAAGAGGATTTTGGAGAGGGATGAAGAAATTCATCTTGTGAAAAGGGATGCGAGGCCTGCAGGCAGCTTACAGCTCCTGACGCCGTATGAAAGAATAATCAGTTTTGTCAGGTTGACTGAAGATGCAGCAATGTCAGGATATGAATGAACCAGAAATGAGCTCTGATATCGATCCGGCCGAGAGCTTTGACCCTGAGCTATGTCCTCACCGGACGACTCTGTTCACTGTCATACATTCACATCTACACACTGCACGAGTTTAGGAGTGAATCACCTAAATAATTTTGTGAACAAAATACAAGAGTCACTTCAGAAATTCAAACATTGAAAACGTGAAGCGCAAAAGTTTAAAGGCATAGTTGACCAAAGACACATTTTTACTCACTTTTAGTGAACCTGTATGCTGTTATTTTATCTGTTGTAAAACAACATTATGCTCCAACACTATATTTCATGACATATATGTAGTGCTGCCATCAAATGTACTGACTCCATATGAAAAAAATTAAGCTTTTAACTGCAACAGTAACGAAGAAAAAAGCACGACTACATAATTCTGAACGTTCCAAATGGGGGCGGGTCTTGAGGCAAGATGATTGACAGTAGATGCTAAAGTTCTTTGATTGACAGCTGCACAGGATGAGCTAACGTTAGCTTGCTTTGCTCATGTTTATAATAACAACAACATGATAATAACTTTCTATGTAGTATTTTTACCATAGTTACACAAAACAAGCAACAACTAAGCCAAATGATATACCATTTTACATTACCTGAGTCTGCCGAAAAACTGGGCTGAAAACAGTACTCAAAATCTTCCTGACGAAAGTGTTGGCTGCATATTCAAATTTTTGAGTAATCTTCCGGTAGCGCCGCCATTTTAGTCTCATCCGCATTCAGGATGAGCGCTTACGCAGCGTACAGAGGTTTCTCTGCTGCTGCTCTGTCCCCCCGCCATCCGAATTTGTCATACGTCACTAAGAAAAGTGCGTACACTACGCTAATACTCTTTCCTGAGTCTAAGATGGCGGCGCTACCGGAAGGTAGTTAATTACGTTAATAAAATTTTAAATATGGATATTTCTACAACAACACCGCACAGATTACCCTCAGAAGACCTTTATTTATCATCCTGGAGCCGTTTGGATTTAATTTGTGAAGGATGGACGCATTTTTTTTGGACTTGAAGGTCGTGGACTATGGCTGGACCCCGTAACATTACATTTATTCAACTGGAAGATCTAAAATATTTTCTAAAATATCCGAAAATGTGTTTGTCTGAAAAACGATGGACATATGCAACTCGGACAGCTTGGGGGTGAGTAAATCATGGGTTTATCGTTTTTGGCCGAACTATCCCTTTAATAATCATACACTTACGTGTTTGACATCATTTAAAACTGTGAAGGGTCTTCTTTAATTTGTGTACATTCACAATAACAACAGATCTTTGTGTTTTTGTCAAATAAAGAAAATTAACAGGGTGCGCATCCAGACATTTCTGTCTCCGCCAGCTGTCTCTCAAAACACGTTACAAAAATCAATTGAAACATTGCGAATACTCATCACGCAAACATGATACACATATCCAAAGAAAGCCTGAAATGTCTGCTTTTCAACAAGCTACTTATAATCGAAAACAAATATTGCCTGTTTATATAATCTGCATTGAAGTAAAGGGAGTGGCACTCCACTTTTTGGAAATATGCTTATTTTCCAGCTCCCCTAGAGTTAAACATTTGATTCTTACTGTTTTGGAATCCATTCAGCTGATCTCTGGGTCTGGCGCTACCACTTTTAACATAGCTTAGCATAGCTGATTAGACCATTAGCATTGCACTCAAAAATGACCAAAGAGTTTTGATATTTTTCCTATTTAAAACAACTTCTTCTGTAGCAACATTGTGCAACATCTCAACATAACACCGACTGTGACGTTACAGTCGAGGTGTACGGCCCTAACAAGTTGTTACAGTGCTAAAAACAAAGTTGTGACTGCTGAGTTGGCTCTATATGCTAGTTAATGCTATATGCTAGTGTTTAGGCTGAAGTTCTACTATTGACGTTACAGTTACGTTTTTTTTAGGTCCATACTGAAAAAACACAAACTTACCACTTAGAAACATCCATTAGCAATCTCCAAACAATTGATTATTCCTCAAAATCTGTATCTTCATCTGATACAGGCTCAAACATAAGGTCTGTTTACTAATTTCAGCTACTTCTAAAGGCAAATCCAAGGATAGTTCTGGATCATTGCACTTAATAAAGTCACATACCTTCAATGTAGATACCAAAGAACAATTCAACATATTATCTTTATGCATTCTTTGGCACCTTTAACTTTCTCTGCTGTTTGCTGTTTTTATCATTTTTCTATAGCAACATGAGGAACTTTGTCTTTTGTCTGTCATTTCAAAACATTCTGAGATTTGAGTTTGTTTGTCTCAAATTTCAAAACCTTCAAGCCAGAATTTTCTCTTCTGTATCCTGGGAACATGTGCATGTTGTGCTCTACAAATGTTTCCCATATTTAACATGGAAATATCCGTGCAGAGTTACCAGCTGCCAACCCAGGATCTGTTGAATGTAGTGCAGTGTTAAAAAAACCATAATCCCTACAGCCAAAGCACAGCACTAGCAGAAGCATTACACAAGATATATAGCACATAATCTGTGTGAGAGTTAGTGAGACGAACCTTTGCTTTTGTCCTGTTTGCATGTCTTAGATTCTTTCAGTCTGTGAGAACTGCTGCTGAACATCTGTCTGTGCAGCTGGAAGTCATTTTAGGAGATCAAGCGCTCTGGTCTTTGATTTAAACCAGCATTGCTTACTCTTACAAATACACTACAAAATAAATATACAGAAAAAGCATCTACATATATGCAAAAAGCTGTCAAGCAATACAACACATGTTTGGCATTTTGATTTAGCCCAATCTAAAATCAATGTTGCATTTTTTTGCTGTTTGCTCTGTTAGGTTGACATTTTCTTTCTCTCTCTTTTAACTTGAGCTGTAATAAAATCATGTTCTTTTCAAGTTTTCTTCTCTTTCACATCCGAAACTTAACAAATGTTTCATGAAAGCAGACGCAGGCCAATAATGAACTTTCAAACAGCACAAAGAGGTCTACGTTAATAATTAAACAATTAAATCAACTGTTGCTGTATTATTTTGATGTTGGACATGTTTGATATAACAGAAGTTGCATTTGGAAACAAGGGAGAATTAAATAAAAAAATTGATGACTTTAAGTCTCTCTTTTTTATTTAAATCTTCAGTTTGTTAAAAATATTCAGAAGTTCTAATAGATGCAAAGACTTAAACCATTTCAGCATATTCATTGATTTTAGTCATTTAAAGTTTGACTGGTTAATCCTAACTGTTTGGTGAATTGTCTGATAACGCCGGTTTACATTAAAAAGAGCTTTTGGAGATTTATTTAAATACATTTTTCATTTTGAAATAGATAAATTTGAAATGGAATTCTGTGAAGTTTTATTGTAATATAAATTACTGGAATATTAAAGTAGTGCATTTTACAGCTGTATCTTTTACAAGTTGACTATAAATTTCTATGAAGTAAATTATAGAAAAATGTTTGATTAATACAAAAAACAATAATGAAACCCCACCCATCTGTCCCTAACCCCAACTTCACAGGGGTGAAAGTAAATCGTACAAAAAGCATTATTAATATGAAAAAACAATAATGAAACCCCAACCCTAATGACACAGGGGTAAAAGTGAATCATAAAAATGCATGTTTATGTGAAAAAAATAATGCATTTTACAGAAAATCAAATTACAGATACACCAGTTAGATCTTCAACTTTGTCTTAACTTCAACTGTATTCATTTATATAGCACATTTTAATGAAATTTCAAATGCCCAAAGTGCTTCACAGTTTTAAAAAGGCACAAAAATAGCAATTAACAGCTAAACACAATTATCTTTTTCTGGAAAGTTGCCTGCCAGCATTTTTTGTGATTTCCACAAAAGTTTCACAAAATACCTTCCAGGAAAATTTTCTTCTAACAATATATAAAAATTAGGGCTGTCAATAGATTAAAATATTTAATCGCGATTAATCGCATGATTTCATGAGTTAACTCGTGATTAATCGCAAATTAATCGCACATTTTTATCTGTTCTAAATTTACCTAAATGTAACACTTTTTAAGTTTTTAATGCTCTAATCAGCATGGGTTTGGTCAATATATATGCTATATGCAAATGTATGTCTACAACAGCCTGTTTACATTTTCAACAGAACCATCAGCCATAGTTTTATAAATGTTTTTGCCTTTAGAAGACTTTGTTCTTTCTCCATTTCTGTTTGCTGCTGCATCATTTGTGACCTGTGCTGGCAAATTGAGTTGGGATGAGCAAATTTTCAGAAATGTGTCATTTGTATTTTAACATTCTCTATTAAAAAACTATGTTACATATATGTTTTTCTTTTACTGTTTAATTTTGACATTGAGACAGACCACTTTAAGATACTGTAGGCTAATGCAAGGGTTTAACATAATGACACAACAGATACATTTCCTCAACAGTTAACCAAACATTCACTTCAGATATAACAGATTATAGGTCATACCTGCGTGAATTCTTGTCAAAACGGATATTTTTAAAACTGTTATTTTGTGTTAGATGTCTATATATAACAGGGTCACGCACTCCCGCGTTTGTGTGCATGCGCTTCAGACGTCTGCGTCAGACATCGCTTTTGAGCCTTGTCACTCTTAATAACTCTTTTAACACCAATCAGATCCCGAACTTTATCTCTTTGAATAATTATTTTAACATCAAGAAAGTCCTCTGCAGTCTGTTTTCTATAATTTCTGAATGCTTTAAAAACAAAACTAAAAAGTGAAAGAAGACGCATCTTTGCTTTATATGGATTTGGGGCGGTACAACACACAGAAAACGTGCAGATAAAGAAAACTGTACGCAGAAAACGTGCATTTTAGATGTTTAACAACCATTTAGAGCATTGGATTCGCTAGACGAGAGCTTAATGTTGTTATTTTTATGAAAAGATCCGACTCATCTAGACAGCGCCGGTCACTTGCTGCGTCTCAATTCATCCAGCTGTGGGTCAAACAGAAATTGCGTGTTGCGTTACGCACGTTAATAAAATTAGTGCCGTTAAAATGAATTTGGGTTAACGCGTTATTAACACGTTTATTTTGACAGCCCTAATAAAAATAAAAATATATCAAATGAAAGAACAGACCCTCTGCTTTCAAACAAACAGTAAACAAACAAACAAAACGGGAAAAAACTGTTCCATCCTATTTATATATTTTTTCTCTGCTTATACTGTAAACTCTTAAATATGGGTATTTAAAAAAAAGAGTTTAAAATTAGTACATTATTTTTTGCTTCAGTTGGATCTAGTGGATAATTGCGGTATTACAGATTAACATAAAAACTCATCAGGAACACGTTTTATGCAAATGTTTTCTCTTAATTGACGAGAAACGTGTCAATGGCGGGGAGAGAGTTAATACACAAGATAAAAAAGATAAAATAATAAATAACATCAAGATACTATCGCATGGTCTCTCAACTCTCAACGAACGCTAGAGTAAAAAGACTTGAAACCTTCTTTTACGAGTTGACTAATTGGTATGAATTCGTACAAAGCAAATTGTACAAAAATGCATGATTAATATGAAAAACATTAATGAAAACCCGACCCTAACCCCAACATCACTGTGGCTAAAGCCGAAGGTATACGTCCGCGTATGTGCGCCGTCCGCATGATGTCATTTTGGTCATGTATGTGGACCGTCCGCGTGCAGCCCAAAATTTGAGACCCACAACAGCGCATGCGTGTGGAAATATTTAGACAGGACACTCCAATACAAACCATTACACAAAGGTAATAGACAGCATTTGCACACACACAATCGTTTTTTCTTTTTTACTTCTTTCAAGAACAGAAACTGTAGAGCATTTTCGTCACCATAGTGTTTGATTTCTGTTCTTTGTTTTCTTGTTGTTTGCTCTAAAATGTGTGTGCAATGGTGGATCAGCAACTTTTCTTCCTAAATGTTTTAATGTACTGTAAATGTCACCAAATCAGTGCTGCCTTGACGGCCTGGTAGAGAAATAATTTGAATAAAAAATCATTTGTATTGCGTACATGTCGAATGCGGCCATCCGCGTATAGCCGCTGGGAGAATACATGGAAAGCTGCGCTGATGCGCGCGAGCCGGACGCGGAAAAAAGTACACCGCGGCCTTAAAGTGAAGCGTACACTGTAAAAAATGTGGTTGTACGAATTAATACGGATTAGCCATCTTGTGAAATACGTCCAAATTCTTTTGAAATGGCACTGGATACACCTGTTGCATTACAATGAAGTTACCTTACACATGTTTTTAAAATAACAATATTTAAATGTGATACTGAGAACATTATTGTGTCAGTTAACAAGCAGAAAATCCAGACATTAATGTTATATACTGTTATGTGTTCATGCAGGTCTTTTCCCAGCGGTGTTGAATCTGGCTTCAATGGCAGAGATCAGTACCAATGCAACATGCGGAGAGACGGAACCAGAGATGTACTGTAAACTAGTGGAACATGTACCAGGACAACCGGCGAAAAACCCACAGTGCAGAGTCTGTAACCTGAGGAGTCAAAATACGAATGGTAAAGAACACAGAACCCATCAGATACGTTTCTTCTATTTGTTCCCTCAAAAGTGTACATTTTGTCATTATAATACAACTTAATATTATGTTGTGTCATCACTTAAATTTTAAGGGCCCTATTTTAATGATCTAAGCGCATTGTCTAAAGCGCACAGCGCACGGTCTAAATGGGCGTGTCCGATGCCACTTTTGCTAATTTACCGACGGGAACAATGGTTTGTGCGCCGAGCGCATGGTCGAAAAGGGTTTTTCATTTTTTCCTAATGAGTAATGGGAGTATTTTGGGCGTAACGTGCACTAAACCAATGAGAGTCTTATCTCTCATCACCTTTAAAAGCCAGTTGCGCTGGCGCTTTGTCTAATCCCTATTTAGATGACGGACTTTGTAAACTGAAAAACTAAGCGGAGGAAGAAGATCCCCAGTTTAAGAATAATGTTTAAAAATGTGTTGTTTTCATTTTTATTGAAATTTTATTTTTTTGGATTAAAACCTTTAAAAGACGTATTGATATCCTACATAATCATTGTAATCTCATAAAATAATTTGCAAATATGCAAGAAAAGGTTTGTACTCTAAAAATACAAACAAGAGATAAAGAATTTACAAACGCGCAGAGAGACGAAGCGTTTCAGCACTTGAACAGCGCGATGGGATTTTTACAAAGCATTACTTAAAATGTTTCTCATCCCACCATATCCACATGTACAGAGTCATCATATACAATAAATCTGTAAGGTAGCATTTAAAAACATTTAAAAATAGATGCATTTGTTTAAAGCAAAGCATTTATTTACTGTACCAGGCTACAGGTCAAGCAGCTCTTTACGCCTTCTAACGTCTCATAATCGGTCCTCATTTATGTCCAAGAGACTCAATAATAATCTTTTACATTTTAATCCTTTAATCTTTCATATTTAAAAGCGTTTTTGTGCTGCTGCACATTCATGTACTATGTGATAAGCAAACCCGCGTTGTCGTCCTGTTTATAATGCGCTCTTTAAATAACAAAAAACATATTGCGCCATTGACTGTAGACTTTAGAGCAGGTTTTTGTTGGTCAATGGCGTAGTATATTTTAGTAGACAATGCGCCTGAACACACCTCGTTTTCAGACCAGAACACCCATGGCCGCAAAAGTGGGCGCAAATTCATTTGCTATTTAAACAACGTGACGCTAAACGTGAAAATGATAATTGTGCAGGGTTGAAACTAGCAAAAGACACTTGCGTCGCGCATTGCGCTGCATTGCGCCGGGTGTATGATAGAGCCCAAAGTGTTCATTTGTAGCATATATGTGTGTGTTGATTGTGTAAAAAATTATCTAACTCAAATATTTGTTTAATGATAGAGCCCAAAAGCATTACTTTGTGCCCTGCTCTCCCCTATATTTGAATGCAGAGTGTAATGTCTTACTTTTTGTTGTTGATGCCCTTATGAAATGTAATGCCAACATGATTCATCTTTCCCTCTTTGGTCACCTTTGGATACCTGCCCGATCCTCCAGGTATCAACGTGATGTTATTTGATCTGTATGAGCCGTTTCAAAGGTCTCAATAAAACATGTGGTGACTCACCGGGTTTAAGCCGTCACTAGAGAAACAAATCTAACGCTGTCATCCAGAGACCTCAGTCAGTAATGAGTTAGATGTTTTAATCAGATCGCTCTTCAAATACGTAGACACTGCAATACCCAAAAGTCACACACACACGCGCCGAGTCAGACAGTGATTAATATAACATATCATTAGAGAAAATGAAAGAGAGGGATGAGACTTAAACAGTGGCGGAGATCTCTTAAATGAAACCTAGATCTCGCTCATAAATTACACGAGAATATATTCAGTCAAATAAATGAGTATGCGCACAACTTTAATTATCTTTTGCCTGATTAAGAATCTGAGAGTAGAGTTTGACAAGCACTAAACATGTGAGCATATCAATTTATTAGAGAAGTGCCGTATTTCAAAAGCATCTTCGGTCGAGGCTTTTATTCAGCTCACATTGGTAAAAGCCAACAGGGACACACTCTTTTGTATTATGTCTTGCCGTGCTTTAATATAAGGCCTTACAGACGTTTCGATGTGTTATAGCTAAATTACCTTGATCTCTTGTGATAAAAGAGCTTGATGAATTTTCATGTTATCCAAAACTTTTTATCAGAAACTTAAAAAGATTCAAGCTCTGTACAGTAGTTTTACTCTGTTCCCTGGAAATACAAGTTGAGAAAAGTTGAACTATGCAAATGAAGTAACTTTATGTTCAGTAACTGGGTGTCAGCTGTGCAAATGGTTGTGAGTTTGGTTCCCATGGATCACACAATAGTTCACACACTGTTAGAAACAATAGTCAAAACATGTACTCCAGCTGTCACTGGGGCAGTACCCTTTAAAATGTTTATAATGTGTACTATTGGGTACAGATATGTATGCTATATGTACATCTGATGTAATATGAACTAATTATGAAGCAATATAATAAATGTGATGTGTAGAAAACATTCAGATCAAGTATAATTTCTGCTGTTAATCCTCCTTCACACAGTCTGGGTTTCACTGTCATGTAATTTACTGTAGATGCACGTAAACCAATCAACAGAAAGAAGAAGAGTGATGTGATGATGTGTTTGTCATGTGTGCAGAGCAACATCCAATTAAGTACGCCATCGACGGGACAAACAACTGGTGGCAGAGTCCCAGTATCAAGAAAGGGATGGAGTACCATTACGTCACTATTACTTTAGATCTGCAACAGGTACATTTGTGTGTGTGAGTCTCTCTGTGTGTGTGTGTGTGTGTGTGTGTGTGTGTGTGTGTGTGTGTGTAAGCAGAATTCACCCATCATCAGTCATTATTAGATGTCTGTCTGGCAGCAGTGCTGTAGGAAATTACGCATATAGTGAGAATGAATGCAGTCAACGTTATGACACAGATGTGCAGGGCGCTCGCTCACAATGAGAAGTGACATGCAAATTTATACATGAGAGGCAAATTGATATAAAAAAAATAAAGATGGGAAACAATGAGAAACAAAGTTCATTTTATTATTATTATGACAAAACTGTTATTGGATGGTGATTATTATCTAATGTACTGTATGTATGCTTAAAAAGGATATTTTATAGCAGTGGTTTTCAAACTGGGGGCCGTGGCCTCAGATTTATGACAATTTATACTTTTTATATGTTTTATACTTAAAGTGAACATAATTATGCATATGCACAAAATATTTTTATTTATTCTGCTCAGCAAAATCACTTTATGGTGCCACACTGTAAACCCGGATAAGTTCTACTAACTAAAAAATATAAACGTAAAGTTATAAACTTAAAGGACAAGTTGGGTATTTTACACTTAAAGCCCTGTTTTCAGATTGTTTATGATGAAATAGAACGGTTTTGACTGAAATTTTGACATACGATGCTGGCCTGAGAATTTTCGGGTGTTTGTTGTATCAGCCCCCAAATCTATAATGGGTGTATACACTCTAAAAACAAACGGTGCTATATAGCACCAAAAGTGGTTCTTTGCTCGTAATCATAGAAGAACCGGTGAAGCACCAGTGAAGCACCTGTGTAGAACCATATAGTGCTATGTAGAACCATATTTGGTGCTATAGTGGTTCTATATGGCACCTATATGGTTCTACACAGGTGCTTCACCGGTGCTTCACCGGTGCTATATAACACTAAAAACGGTTCTTCTATGATTACGATCCAAAGCAACAGTTTTGGTTCTATATAGCACCGTTTGTTTTTTTAGAGTGTAGGTGCACTGGAACAATCCTTCCTAAAATGCATTAAACTTTCGTTTACAAAGACGTGAATCTCATCGAGTGGTCAGGGGTGTTCACTGATATGCTCACACAAAAATCGCTGCAAAAGACCCGATGTGTGTAATCAACGGCCGCGTGACGTCGACCAGCGTAGTGCAAGCCTAGGGTTCGGTGGAAAAAAAATCTTGGATTCAGCCGAACCCGAACCCTGTCAAAAATCCGAATCCTGGATTCGGTGCATCGCTACTTCACACATTTATTGTTTATATGATAAAGCAACACATATCCGACCTACAGCCTAATCACAGGCACTACACTTGCGAACAACAGTAAACACAAAACTAAAAAATCCAACATAAATGAATGTTGAACACTACTGGGTCTTTCTCCTTACTGGAAACCACATAAAATATCACTTTATTAAAAAAAATGCTCTCGTAATGCAGGCTCATGCAGGCTCATGCAAAGCATGCTGGGAACTAAAAAGCCTCCTCAACCAAACTGTCAGATTGAATGCCATTAAGCTCATCACAACCACAAAAAGTTTGCAATTATTTGCAGTGTTTGCTAAAATTTTGCTGTGGTATTGAAATGACTCTGTTTGCAAATTTTAAATTTAAAGGACAAGTTCGGTATTTTACACTTAAAGCCCTGTTTTCAGATTGTTTATGATGAAATAGAACGGTTTCGACTGAAATTTGGACATGTCTGGCCCAGGAGTTTTCGGTTTCTGTTGTATCACCTCCCACCTCTACAATGGTTGTATAGGTGCACTGGAACAATCTGTCAGGATCCGGCCATTGTATCCTGTTTAATATTATGTCTTTTCATTATGGCTGGGTTCTGACAGTCCCATGTCTTATGTGAAGGCCCATGATCTTGTGTTTCGAGGCATGTGCCTTCGGTGTCTCGTCTCCTTACCCCGCCCCCTTGTTCTCTCTGTTAATTGTTTAATCATTAGTTTATTCCCATCACCTGTTCCTCCCTTGTTATCTTGTTTTTGCTATTTAATCCCTTTGTGTCCTTGGTCCTGTACTGTTTTATTTTGTACTATTCACGTTTGCTCAAGTCGTGTCAAAATAGTGTTTAAACGAGTCAAGTCCAGTTAGTGTGAAGTCTTTTATCAAGTGTAGTTTGTCCATTAGTAAAGTGTCTTGTTCAGTGTGATTTTGCCCCCACGTGGGCTTTATTTTTGGTGTATTTATTAAAGTGTTTTCTGTTTACCCCGACGCCGTCTGCAATTGGGTTCTTCCATCTCCTGCTCCTGACACAATCCTTTCTAAAATGCATTAAACTTTCGTTTACAAAGACGTGAAACTCATCAAGTGGTCAGGGGTGTTCACTGATATGCTAACAGAAATATCGCTGCAAAAGATGCTTTCCAACAGCTGTTTTAGCATTCGTTGTAAACTTGTGGACCTATTTTTCCAAACGCCTCACACCCGTATATTCTTCCGTTGAGAGCTTGAATAATAGACACTCCAGCCCAGTTGCTGGTGATAATCCACCTTTGCCAATTGCAAGAATACAAACAAAGTTCCCGGCGCGGAGTAATACCGTACCTCACAGCATATCTAATCCAAGTCAATGGAGTTGGACAAAAACTACGATAAAACCTGTTGGAAAGCATCTTTTCCAGCGATTTTTGTGTGAGCATATCAGTGAACACCCCTGACCACTCGGTGAGTTTCACGTCTTTGTAAACGAAAGTTTAATGCATTTTAGTTTAGGAAGGATTGTTCCACTGCACCTATGCAGCCATTGTAGAGGTGGGAGGTGATACAACCCGAAAATTCTCGGGCCAGCAGCATATGTCGAAATTTCAGTCAAAACCGTTCTATTTCATCATAAACAATCTGAAAACAGGGCTTTAAGTGTAAAATATTGAACTTGTCCTTTAATTTGCGCATAAGTTAAATAAACTTTTTTTCACAGGTTTGAGTACAGTTTACTCATTTTTAATGAGTAGATTGTACTGTTCGTGTTTACAGTGCATCTATAGCTAAAGACTGTGTATTTAAAGGTGCAGTGTGTAATTTTTTAGAAGGATCTCTTGACAGAAATGCAAAATAATATACAAATCTATATTATCAGGGGTGTTTTATTATGACCTTTTTATAATTAACCATTATGTACCGTTATGAACCATTATTACCCTAGAATGAGACGTTTTTATCTACATACACAGAAGGTCCCCTTACGTGGAAGTCGCCATTTTGTGACGCCATGTTTCTACAGAAGCCCTTAACGGACAAACTTTTTTACTAAGTTGTCTCCTTGACGATGACATGTTTTTCCAGTGGCAGCTACCTTAGCTTCTCTATGCGTTTCAAAAGCAATGGGTGAGCAGTGGACTGAGCTGTTGGTTGCAATTCGCAACCTCACCACTAGATGCTGCTAAAATGTACACACTGCACCTTTAAAGTACTGTCAACTAAAAAAAAAACGATATGTGTAAGCCTTATGCTGTCCTTACAGTACCTGTTCTTGGTGTTGAGCATCATCATCTACTGTGTGAGCTACAAGAATGTATTTACAATATTTACTTCTCTAGGTTTGGTATGTTTGGTAAAAAATATATATTTATTAAAACTCGGTTTCATTTTCTTGTTGATAAAACTGTCATAGAATGAAGTGAACATACAATAAATATTCAAACAAATGTTTGACATACATACAACATTCATGGATTTAGTTTCAGCACTTACTGTACATGATAACCATATCAAAAAACATCTTGTTGGAAAACCAGTTCCCAATGACTAGCAGTTTAAATTTTGATTTCAAATTTCACTTTTATTCGCTTTTTTCTCTGTTCCTTACCTGAAGTGAACCTTCAATGCAGAACAGTACAGCACAGATGTGTGTGTGTGAGGCAGGGGAGATGAGAAATGAATGTGACAGTGTTTGAGTATTCATTAGAGAGGCTGTAAAGGACATTTAGAGTTAATATATCAGATGAGTGAGTGTGTAATTACTGACGGCAATCACACATACAGCATCAAACGACCACTGCCATCTTACCATCATTCACCCCCTGACAATATGACACCGTGATGACAAACGTGCACTTATACATTACAACCTCTCATTAACATGCTCAACACTATAGCAAGCCAATCTCAACTGAGGAAATTGACTTAATTGAATTAATTGAATTAAGCAGCCATTTAAAAACAACAGGCACACGTAAAGCTCTGAGGCCTGTCGCACTACGTAAATTTGAGTTAAAATTAGGGATGTGCACATTGATGATGCAGTATCGCTAAATCGATGCCTAGAATTATTCTAATGCCTAATCCGATGCCTAATTTGGTATCCATGCTATTTAAAAAAGTATCGATATCTTGATCATATTATTGATTTTATCATAAGTAAGTGTTCCTGTGAGTTTGACAATACACATTGATCGGTCTGTGACTGCGTAGCGCGAGTGAGGTGCCATTCAACATGTGCATGCACATGTAAACACTTCCAGCACCATACTGAAAGAAAACGCAGTGTGGTGTGGTGTTACTTCTCGGCTGCAGAAAAAAATGATTTAAACATTTACTTACAACACACCCTAAATCATATAAAGAGGCTTACCTCTGTTCATTACTGGAGAGTTTTCAGGGAGGGAAACCTTATCCCGGTACAAAGAGCACATGGGTAACTTAATAGCTGCACTCCCTCTCTTTGTTGTTACACTGTCAAAAATAAAGGTACAAAGCTGTCACTGGGGCAGTACCTTTAAAAAAGGTCTTAATATGTACAATTTAGGTACAAATATGTATCTTTAAACTGCCAATATGTAACTTTTGAAGTACTAATATGCACTCTTTGGGTAAAATGGTGTACCTTTTTGAAAGGGTACAGTCCCAGTGACAACTTTTGTACCTTTATTTCAGATAGTGTACCATTAGATGAATAAGAATAAATATAAAAGTGTGTGTGGTTGTCCTGGTATTTTTAACGTTAGGGACCAAAACGTCTCTACAAAATAAATATAGTAAAATTATGACTCTGTGTACATTTTTAGGGCTTCATGAGGAAAGCAGCATATAAACAGAGTTATGCTTTTTGAAAATGTAAGTTTTCTGTGATGGGTATCGTACAGTATAATATTGCATAATAAGCAGTATTGGTATCAATACCGTGAAATGTGTAAAAAAAGTGGTATTGCTCATCTCTAGTTAAAATTAAATTAACCCATGGTAGGTCTTTACCAGAGTCATTGTCAAAAACATTAAGCGCATGAAGTCTTAAATAAAATCCAAAACAAGAACCATGAAGAAAACTTGAAGAGAAACAACACGTAACACCTACAGCAGGGGTCGGCAAGTAACTATGGCCGCGGGCCAATATTTTTTTTAGCCAGTAGATGGCGGGCCAACTGCTGTTGCCACACTTGCGTCTTATTTTTAATTAGCCTAGTATAGGCTATCTGATCTTTTGTCAAGAAACATTGTCTTTATTAAAAGACGGCATTAAATTTTTTTAAAAGCATAGTTATGAGTCTGTGAATCATTTGTTCAATCGTTTTTTCAAATTAAAAACAAAAATGAAAAATTAACCACCACGGTTGGTTAAAAATGATTTCATTGATATATTATGCCTATAAAGGTGTTAAATAAAAAATTTGTCTAATCCAGTAATTAATTTTTGCTCAGATCAAAAATTAATTACTGGATTAGACACATTTTTTATTTAACACCTTTATAGGCATAATATATCAATGAAATCATTTTAAATAGTACTATAGTGGTAACATATTACAGGCATTTATGCTCTCATGAAAGACTTACAGTCCGACTTTTGAACTGTATTCCTTTTTAATTAATATTTATCCGGGACACACACATACACACCTAAGGTTTAAGGAGGTCTCCGCTGGACTGTTTTTTTTGTCCAGCTCCGACAAGGTTCTATTCAGTAAACCGCTTAAAATACACTCTGTGTTCACCCGCTTTATTTCCCGACCTGACGGGTCCGCAAAACTTAACGTTAGATCTCGTTTCCAGAATCTCACATTCAAATGTCTCTAACGAAAAGAGAGAGATGAAGTAGCCTATAACAATTATAAATGTTATACAAAAATTGTGTTCGTGCCAATATAAATATTATTTTAACATTGTATTGTCAGCAGAGAAAAAATGTTAGAAAAAATAATGAAATATAAATAATAAATTAAATAGGACAAAGCCTCTCACTCAAATTTCTAACCAACATAAACCGAAACCATAGTTGGTTGTGGAATTGCTGTTCAAACTAATTGCTGAAAATCCTCCTTTGCCAAATTTATAACGTTTTAAACGGAAGCAAAGATCAAAGAACTTAGGAAAATGAATAATGGCTTTATTTTAATAGACATGTAAAACCATATTTTGGCGGATTACTTTCATTTTTTAACGAATTTATCTGCCCATTTAGTCTTAATAATTAACGGTAAACGAACTTGACTTGCTGTTCTCGTGCCCCAAGTTCAAGTAACAGAACAGAACAGTAGATTCCTTTGACATTTACGTTAAAATTGTATTAGTTAAAATATTACTGCAGTAAAAGAGTTTATTTCTAAAAGCCTGCAATTACTTTTCAGTAATTTGCGATGTCACGGAGTTTAACGTCTTCACGCATGACGCATTGACATGATTTACGAGGTAAATTTGCAAATGATTCATGAAGTTATACCTCTGCAATTATTTGATCGATTGTGTTTTAGAAGTATGCTCAAACTCTAATGACAGCTATGATCGCGGATGCGCTGGTAGAGAAAGAGAACGAGAAAGAGCGGCCCGTATACGCATTTTTTCAGGACATTCTTGCAAGCCGGTGGCAACTTGTCCACGACCCGGTGGTTGGGAACCTCTGGGCTAGAGGAAGAGTTTTGTGCAGCATTTAATGCAAATATTTTTGCAATTTTTTATCAGGTAATACATATTATTTATTAGTGTGTTATACGCGAATAAATAATAATGAAAAAAGTTCAAAAGTCGGACTGTAAGCGAATGAGACTTACAGGAAAGCATGGTTGCTATTCAAACCCTTATTAAAACCCTTATTAAAATCTAATCTGTTAGTAGGCTACCTGATCTGTTTAAATTTATTTCATTGGTATATGTCTGCTAAGGTGTTCAATAAAAATTTGTCCGAACCCGTTTTCATTCTTTTTTTTATTTTTGATCTGAGCGCACATTCAGAAAACGAGTTGTTTGATTTTAGTTCAGGAAATAAATAATAGAAAACAAGTCGTTTTTCTTTATTTTCTTTTTGGTCTTGATTTGAAAAAATGAATGAAGGAATGATACTCGGGGCCATTTATGTAAACTGGTATTGTAAAATAAAAAAAGTCTGATTAAAAAAAATTTAAAACACGGACTTCAAATTAATCCAGCGGGCCAGATTATATTCCTGGCGGGCCACTTTTGGCCCGAGGGCCGCCTGTTGCCGACCCCTGACCTACAGTAACTGACAAAGGACAATGGAAAACACTGGGGTATATACAGCGAGGAAAATAAGTATTTGACACAACAGCATTTTTATCGGTAAGGTGATTTCTAAGTGGGCAATTGACACAAATATTCATACAAAGAAATCGGAACATTTAAGTATACAAGTTGAGTCATAATAAATAAAGTAAATGACACAGGGAATAAGTATTGAACACACTTTATTTAATACTTTGTAGAAAAGCCTTTGTTGGTGATTATAGCTTCTAGACGCCTCTTGTATGGAGAGACCAGTCGTCTGCATTGCTCAGGAGTGATTCTGGCCAATTCTTAAACACAAATGGCCTTTAAATCTTGAAGGTTCCTTGGGCCTTTTTTATGAACTTTGATCTTCAGTTCTCACCATAGATTTTCTATGGGATTTAGGTCAGGTGATTGACCGGGCCATTCAAGCAACTTGATTGTCTTTCTTTGAAGCCACTTCATTGTTTCCTTGGCCTTGTGTTTGGGATCATTGTCTTGCTGAAATGTCCACCCTCTTTTCATTTTCAGATTTTTGGTAGATGGCAGCAGATTTTTATCCAGAATGTCCCGGTACATTTCTCCATTTATCCTGCCTTCAATATTATGAAGTCTGCCAGTACCCCTTGCTGAAAAGCAGCCCCAAACCATGATGGTTCCACCCCCAAACTTAACTGTTGGTATGGTGTTCTTGGGGTGGTGGGCAGTGCCATTTTTTCTCCAAACATGGTGTGTAGAATGACTGCCAAAAAGTTCAATTTTGCTTTCATCTGACCATACTATAGTCTCCCAATTCAGGCTTCTCCAAATGCTCTTTGGCAAACTTTAACCGAGCCTCAACATGCTTTTTATTTAGCAATAGAGTCTTGCATGGTGAGTGTGCATGGGTGCCATGGCAGTTCAGTGCATTGCTTATAGTTTTCT
Source organism: Misgurnus anguillicaudatus (assembly GCF_027580225.2). Taxonomy (NCBI): domain Eukaryota; kingdom Metazoa; phylum Chordata; class Actinopteri; order Cypriniformes; family Cobitidae; genus Misgurnus; species Misgurnus anguillicaudatus. The sequence goes on from NC_073354.2 coordinate 8,539,165, forward strand.
TTGAAACAACAGTACCCACAGTGCTCACAGGAACATTCAGCATTCTGGAAATGCACCTATAACCATTCCCCAATTCAACAATAACATTACGAAGATCTTGAGAGAGTTCTATGCTTTTACCCATCATGAAGTCCTCCTGGCTAATGAGAAGCCTTTATAGGCCATCAATTAGGACTAAAGCAGCTGATATAAATTAAGACTGATAGGATGCAGGATTTCTCTCTCTAAATACTGACAGATTTCATGTGATCTCCTGGCTTTCTATGCCATTTTGCACCTTGTTCTCTTCATGTGTTGAATACTTATTCCCTGTTTCATTCCACTCTATTTATTATGACTCAACTTTTATACTTAAATGTTCTCATTTGTTTGTATGAATTCAATACTTGGCTTGATGGCTACATCTGGTGGAAATTTTGTATCAATAGCCCACTTAGAAATCCCCTTACAGATAAAAATGATAATGAGTCAAATACTTATTTTCCCCGCTGTACACAGACTAATAAAGGGTAACAAGACACACTTGGACACAGGACTATAACCATGATACAAAGGCTGTTTCCAGTGGCGGCTGGTGACTGCTCTTCCGAGGGGCGCGAATTTCAAAATATGTATTGGGAGTGTCATGTATGTTGCTCGTGTTTTCAAAATATGTGTTAGGCGTGTCATGTGAACCATGTGCATCTAGTGTCTTGTCAAAATAAGTCCCTGCTGCAGATGCGTTGAAAGGGTTTATAATAAAAGAGATGCTCACGTTCCAAAATACTCGCAAGACACTAACTTAAAACTAAATTCTGATTGCACATGAGTATCTGGCAAAAGCGAGCGTCTTTTTTATCATAAACCCTTTAGATGCGTCTGCAGCAGTCACTTATTTTGAAATGACACATGATGCACATAGGATCACTATGTTAACTGAGCATTACATTTGCATATTACAACAATTACAATTTGCGATTAACTAAGAATAATAGTCAACTTTATAATTGTTAACATTCTGAAAAAAGACAATCTTGATGACATATGCAGCCTAAACATGTGACCACCAGAGGCTGCAGCCTTTAGATTGAGAAATGGCCAAGGACTACAAAATGACAGGGCAACTTCAAAACAAAAGACATGAATATGATCACAAAAAAGTTCACGCAATGAAATTTTTGATCAAACTCTTAATGGATTCTGCCAGCAAAGCTGTATTTCTGAATGGCTTGAGGCCGGGATTCAGCGCATTTGAATCGAAGTATTTGATTAACGTATAGTACGTGCCGAGAGCATTGGGTTAATATCATTATCTCATTTATTAAACGTTTGTTCCGCTGAAGTTTATTAACTCATTCCCTGCCAGCCATTTTTTGAAAAGTTGCCCGCCAGCATTTTTTGTGATTTTCACAAAAGTTTCACAAAATGTCTACCAGGAAATTTTCTTGTAAAAATATAAACATACAAATATATCAAATGAAAGAACAGACCATGTGCTTTCAAACAATTAATAAACAAACAAAAAGAATGGGAAAAAATGTTTCATCCTATCTATATTTCTTTCTCTGCTTAAAAACTCTTAAATATGCACTGTAAAAAAAATGCTGTAATTATGCAGCTGGTTGCCAGTAACATACTTAAGCAGTGTCGCTCGAGTAGGAGTGCGGTGTGGCTCTATATCATCACGGCTGTGATTAGGCCAGAGGCACGAGGCCGCAGGCCGAGTGCCGGAGGCAGTCGCAGCCGTGATGATATAGAGCTGTGTCGCACGACTCCGAGAGCGATATTGCTTTTATACAACAGTTCGACGGCACACGTTTGAAAAACGAAAACTAGAAAACAACAACGGAGTTATTTTAAAAGCCTCTTTGTTTGAGAACTACTTCTTCCGCCACGGATTTGAGGGCGGCCAGAATGACAGGTAAAACTTTCGGCTGCTTTGAAGCTCATAACAACTCAATGGACGGAAAAGCCGTTACTTTATATTACCGTTTCTTGGTCACAAAGTGTAGTTTTAAGATTAGTTCAGTCGAGAATGTATATGTATTATATTTAAATCTGCAGTCGATTAGTAAAGATAGCGCCTGTTTGAACGTTTGCTTAGTGAGATTCGGTACGAATGAGAACCAAAGCATGAGCGGACATCAGTGTTCACTCGCCCCGCTGACCACCGCCCTCTCTGGGCTACATTTCTGACAGAGATACCCCGGCTCTCATGTTGGCCTTGTTTGTTTATGATCGTCAAAATGAGATCAAATCAGCAGTATTTGGTGTCATGATCAAACTATTACTTGTTTTTTAATTCATATTTAGTGTCTTTTGTGTTGTTATTGTTTTGGCGCGAGGTAAAAGTTAATAAAACTATTTGTATAACGTTACTATTGCTTTCTCATTTATTCTTAACGTGATACGAGCACTCGATTATTATTATTAAACTTTGTTCTTGTCAGTACTATATAAAACTGTTTTTTATAAGTGTCAGAGATATGTTTTTGCATGCTGCTTATAAATATACCAGTGGCGATATCTCATAACATGTTTTAATAGTCAGGTCACGATAAAGTAAATGATCAATGTCCACATTTAAAAGCTGCGGTGCTTACCTGCTGTTTCACAGTGTTTTCGCGTTCTGATAAGAAATATAGCTCCAGAAAAAAACGAGTGTTTATATTCCTCTTTCCAAGTGTTAATAATCCACACGATGTGACAAGACATTTCTCCCATTAACTGTAACGTAACATCCAAGAGCGCCGATCTTTGACTAATAACTTCTGATTGGGGATTCAGACTGATTTATGAGCTAGTAAACTAATGAGATACACGGAGAGTGATTCAAAACAGCGCGTCTGTGTTTTTCCATTCAGAGATGAGCCTGCTTAGGACCTCCATTCACTAGGTGGCGGAATAATACTAAAGGTGAAGCGGCTACAGTGCTGTTATCAGCACAATATCGTATGGCTCTTAGCCAATCAGATTCGAGAACCAGAAAGAACTGTTGTATAATGTAGAAGATAAAGACTGAAAGTGTGTAATGTTCATTTAACTTTAAAGAAACTGTTGCAAGTAAAAAACATAAATGTAAAATCTACAGTAAATTACTGGCAGCTAGTTGCCAGTAATACCCAGTAATACTGTAATTTCTACAGAATGTTTTTACAGTGTGGGTATTTTTCTTTAAAAATAAAATTTTTTAACAAAAAGCTGAAATAATTACATTTTTTGCAGACGTTGACGAACAAAAAACACTTTATTGAATAAATAACACAAAACAAAACCCACGAGGGTGCAAAACAGAAGAAGATAAAACACAACACTAAACTGTCACTAAACTAGACATAACAACTAACAATAAAGTTTATAGATACATTCAACAGACTAGGACTAAAATAACAATAAACTAGAAACTCACAAGCATGAACACGGTATGGACACAAGACGAACGTGGCATCAATGGCATTAATTAATATTGTAAATGTCCTGTAATAGAAACATTTGCAATTGTTCACATGTAGCCAATTTCACATCAGCGCTGGATACCTGAGGTAATTTTATGTCATGGACCTCAGCAATAAGCTTCTCCACAGTGTCATCTTGAAGTTCAAATAAATTTGATTGGCTGTCATTGGTTTATTGTACATCAGGTGGGAAAAAAATCGCTCAGAAAGTAATCCCAACAATATCGTTCATTGTATCCTTTTCATTATAGTTGTGGTGTGAACTCCACTATTCTTTTTAATATAAGACGGTTTTTAAAACTATACTTTTTTATAATGTGAACGGCCCTTTAATCTTTGACAGAAAAGATGTAGAGAATACACTATCATCTGTGTGTGTTTGTAGGAGGAAGAGTTTTTGCCCAGTCAGATAAGAGGAAAGCGCATGTGTGTTTGAGTTGTGGCATTTCTGACAGGTTGTGGGTTATGACATGTTTTTTATAGCTCTGTCAGAAACTGCCGGATGGTTGTTTATCTCCTATGAAATCTGTAGTGTTTTCTGCTGAGAGAAGCAGCAGAAGTTGGACAGCGGAGGGCAGATGGTGAAGCTTACGTCTTTAACATGACCCATCATCCGCTCCGATACACAAGGTCTGCTGAATAAGAAGAATGTTAAAAAATCTCTGTTTAATTTAACAATCACTGACAGATGTCATATACTAAGTCAAAAATGTTACCTGTTTGCTTGTTGTGGTCTTACTTAAAAGATCCAGCAAGTCTCCCTGTGGTGAAAATCAAGTTTTTATGGTTGTTTATATCTGTATTTTGTGTTTATAAAGGCATTTATTGGGGAATATTGTGTTTGTTTTTTACAAATTATTTATCTGTGAGTTTCAGTATTCATTAAAAAAAATGTAATAATCTTTAAAGGTCTGGTTCTTTCTGTGTTTTTGAAGTTTGATTGTTTACAGTGCTCAATATAATAACACTTGTTCATCTTTCACGTGTAAAAAAAAACGTGTTTTTTAACACAATTTACTTATCTGTATAGTGCTGTTTTCACTTTCCTGTTCTATGAAATTCCTTCTTCAGAAATACGTAACGAGTTCTGATTGTGTAGCTTTTTTAGTGTGTTGAGCTTAGCTTGCTATTACGTATTACTGTAGGCGGAGTTTAGTAAAAAAAACTGTTCTAGTGACATAATTAAAGCAGGAAGTAGAGGGCTGTACTCCAAACCATCCGTTCGCTTTAGGCTTTGAAAGACGAATTCTGTTAAATAAGATATATTGCCTGGCAGTGAACTTTGAGCTTTATTATTTTTTAACTTTGAGGTAGCCTGCTTGGGCTTAACTTAGCTTCTTCTTCTCGACGTTACATTAGTAATATGCTCGCTCATAATGTCGCGTCATAGCCGCAGCAAATTTGACTGCTTATGCTATTGTGTATTATGTTATGCTATCTGTCGTTTTTCTGTGCTTTTACTGCTTCTATTAATGTACAGCTGCTTTGAAACACTTGAGTATTGTGAAAAGCGCTATATAAATAAAATTGAATTGAATTGAATTTTACAGGTATTATTTATGCTATTTTATAAAACGGTTAGTTCCAATCCTTGATTCTGATTGGTCAATAGGTGTGTTTTATTTACGATAAAACACTGCTATGAACGCTTCACCCAACGGTTCTATTTAATATCACTGCGCCCTTAGCAACCCCCTTAGCAACACATAAACATATGAGACAAAGTCTGAGAACAGTTTGTTGTTTTTATTTGAGCTTTCATGTTGTTGTTCGCAGTCAGGGACTATTTTTTCTAGCGGAAGGAATGCTTTTATTGATTTAACTTCATGAAAGTTGCACAAATTTTTTTTTTACTTTAATATTGTGTGGTAACCGTTTTATAAAAGCAATAAGGTACTCGAGGCAAGTGCTGTATCGTGAATAAGTAACGGCTGAAGGGGTTGCAGGCACTCCACTTCGCTGCGTGCCTAACAACACCCTTCAGCCGTTACTTATTCACGATACAGCACAGCCTCTCGTACCTTATTGCTTACATAGCAACATTAGACACTAACTAGGGTTTAAAAATGGGATCAGAAAGAACGTGACCTTTAATTATAAAACTCTAAATCTCCTCCCTTCCTCTTAACAATCTCTCTTTACTTCCGGTCATATGGTATGGCAGATGTTCGCAGAGATTAGCAATTGACAACATGACCCAACTTCAAACGATCCAATCAGTTCTCGATGGACGAATTCAAGCCCTACCTTTTATTAATTTCAGAAGCTGTTTCACTTGGATATACATCACCACGGAGAAAATAAGACAATTGCTACTTTTGACTTTAATATGCTTTAAGACAAACCATGTGCAAATTCATCATTATAAAAATGGCCCAGTCTGATCCTTCATTCTGATTTGTTGAAATGCGTTCTAAGCCGTGATAAAATACCCGGTAACCCCACCGTTCAGACTGCATTACATAAGTGTCACTGCGCCACTGTTGCTACGTACTGATTTATGAAAATAAACTTTAATCATATTTTAAATTTTTCTACAATTGCACAATTAATGCCGACATCCAGATAAATATTGTTGAGTCATCTCGTCAAGAGAAAACGTTCCCTGAGGAATTTCTACTTCAAATCCATATTTCCGTTATTATCCATATTTGATCATGACTTCAACAGTTGCACAATATAAATGTTAAAGTATAATTTAGATGAATGTTGATTTATAAAAATAAACACCACAGTCTTTAATCATATTTTCATTGTGTCTTTGCTGCGTTTATGTTGGTTGGGAACTGCACTTTGTTTCAGTCACACTTGATTCTGAGGAACTACTTTGTTTGGTGGAAGAGTAATATTTGTACTAATATAATTACAACTTATTTTTATTTTATTTTATGAAATCCTGCTATGCATATGATGTACCCGTTTTATAAAAGTAATAAGCCCCGCGAAACAGTGTGTTACAGTGCATTTTATAACAGCTTCCGCGTCGTGCCTAAAACCCACTGTAACCCACTGCTTTTTGGGGCTTATTGCTTTAATCAACACCATTGCTGAGTATTTTTTTTTTGCGTATAATTATACACTTTCCCATGGTTTGAAATCACCATAGTTTCCTGCATCACAATCATGTAACCTATCACATCATCACAGTTAACCGAGTGGATCAGCAGTTAAATTACGGATGTTATGTATGTACTTCTGCTTCTGTGATGCTCACACATGATGCAGTGTAAATGCTCAAATCTGTTAACATAAGCACTAAAAAAAATAGTACTACAATTGTGCAATTCATGTATGCATTGTGAAACCATCAGTTATGTGTCTAAAACAGTCGAATGTAGCATCTCTGTGTTTACGGAGGAAAAAAAATTATCAGGGGAAGCATTGGCTTCGTGTGGATGTGGCCTTAGCCTCCACTTTCCTCCACATCACTGCATTCGTGTGTGTGTCGTTGAAAGCCCTGTGAAAGACTGTAACTTGACCCTGTTATCTACTGTAGATTAAAGAGAGAGAAACAGGGTGTGTGTGTGTGTGTGTGTGTGTGTGCAAAGACACACAAAAAAAGAGTAACTGTATTGTGTTTTTCCCCACGGGGCGTTGTGTCCCTAACAGAAATGAAAAGAGACCGTAGCTTAGCTTCTTTTCCCTTTGTCTCGTGTTTTCTTTTATTTGGGTCAGCTCTTCATCTGTGCTGAAGTGTCACTGTGCCCGGCAGCATTGTGAATCTGTGAGCGAATGTGTTTAACATATCACACTTATTGCTTTAACCTGCATAAATATAATGATGTGTTTAGGGTGGAGAGGGAGCAGCCTCAGGTCTTTGCTATTGACGGGTTACAGTAAGGAATCATGGGAATCTTTTTTGTCACTGTTTTATTTCTGTTGATGCACAAAAGGCTGATGCACTCAGATAAAACAGACTTTATCATAGTGCTTATGAAATGATGTTTTTATTGACAGTAAGCAAAGCTATGCACTGACAATGAACTTACGTAAATACAGAAAGTTCAGTATAAGTTCAGAAAAACTTTTTTTATAGTTCTGCAGGAAAAAAACAATAAACTTTAGAGCATAAACACCAACATAAGAAATATAGATGTACGCATAAGAAAACAATATATTAATGTGTTAATTGCATTATAGAAATATACATTTATTACAAATATATGTTGTTTGTGTATTTGCATTAAAGCATAAAACGGAGAATATTCATGCAGTGTTTAATGTTTTCCACTCAGGTTTTCCAGATCGCATATGTGATCCTTAAAGCAGCAAACTCACCTCGTCCTGGAAACTGGGTTCTAGAGCGTTCTCTGGACGGTGAAACATACACGCCGTGGCAATATTACGCCATAACAGACACCGAGTGCATCACACGCTTTAACATCATGCCCAGAAGAGGTCCTCCATCTTATGCACGTGACGATGAGGTCATCTGTACTTCCTACTACTCTAAAATTCATCCGCTGGAAAACGGCGAGGTAAGAAACACCTTAAGCAAAAGCTCAGATAACAGTAAGAAGCTTTCTCTTACCCCTATGAATAAAACCATTTGTGTATGCAGTTGTGAACTGTACTGTAAAAGGCACTTAAGTATTTTACTTTCTACTTTTATTCAAGTAAAGATAAAAACACACAGTTTTAATGCTATCCACCTGTTTCTTGATGTAAATGTGGGCGCCTCCATATTTGAGCTTTCCGGTTTATGAGCTTTCCAAATCACTGGTTTGGTACACACACGATCCGGTTTTGACAGAAGTACAACCCCATTTAAAAAAATGGTAAATAACCAAATTACATCAAATCTGTGAAGTTTGAACAAAACAAAACTGAATAAAAGTTTGCAGGAGCTGAACTGTCCATGTCCATCGAGCAAAGGGGGGGGGGGGGGTGTAATTGCTAGTTTTGATTATTTTGGGGTTACCTCGTCCCACCACCCCTCAGACACTACTAGGGCTGCTCGGTTATGTGCAAAATCTTAATCATAATTATTTAGGTAAAGATCATATTTTTACGATTATTCAGTGACTTTGAAAACATGCATTTATTTCATTTTTTATTAAGTTAGTGTTGCAATAGGCTACATGTGTCAAAGCACATGTTTTTTATGTCCTAAACGGTAATGCTGTTGTTCTGAGGTCGTATATATGTCAGGTGATATATCAACATGGTGAATGTAGTATGTCCAAATTCATTCATCCTATCAATATTCATACTATATACACTTACAGTTGTGTTCAAAATTATTCAACCCCAACTGAAATTGATTGTTTTGGCCGGTTTGACATTGATTTTGATCATTCAGTCATCCTGCTTACAATTACATCAAAGAGGCATGTGTAGGTCAGACAAATATAACATAACATTTATAATGAAATAACCACAAATGTCTTTTCTGTGCTCACATCATTATCAGTTTTATTCAACCCCCAAGTGACATTCAATCTTAGTACTTAGTACAACATCCTTTTACAGTTAAAACAGCTTTTAAACGTGAAGCATAGCTTGACACAAGTGTCTTGCAGCGATCTACGGGTATCTTCGCCCATTCATCATGGGCAAAAGCCTCCAGTTCAGTCACATTCTTAGGCTTGCGCACTGCAACTGCTTTCTTTAAGTCCCACCAGAGGTTCTTAATCGGATTTAAGTCTGGTGACTGCGATGGCCACTTCAAAATGTTCCAGCCTTTTTTCTGCAACCATGCTCTAGTGGATTTGGAGGTATGCTTGGGATCCTTGTCCTGTTGAAAGGTCCAACGTCTCCCAAGCCTCAGGTTTGTGACGGACTGCAACACATTGTCATTCAATATCTCCTGGTACTGAAGAGAATTCATGGTACCTTGCACACGCTGAAGTTTCCCTGTACCTGCAGAAGCAAAACAGCCCCAAAGCATGATTGACCCCCCCACCATGCTTCACAGTAGGCAAGGTGTTCGTTTCGTCATAGGCCTTGTTTTTCCGCCGCCAAACATAGTGTTAATCCATGGGCCCAAACAGTTCTAATTTTGTTTCATCAGTCCACAGAACACTATCCCAAAACTTCTGTGGTTTGTCCACATGACTTTTGGCATACTGCAGTCGACTCTTCTTATTCTTTGGAGACAGCAAGGGGGTGCGCCTGGGAGTTCTGGCATGGAGGCCTTCAGTACGCAGGGTGCGCCGTATTGTCTGAGCAGAAACTTCAGTACCCACATCTGACAAATCTTTTCTCAGTTCCTCAGCAGTCACACGGGGACTTTTTTCCACTCTACGCTTCAGATAGCGCACAGCAGTCGCAGTTAGCATCTTTTTTCTGCCACGACCAGGAAGCGTTTCAACAGTGCCCTTTGCCTTGAATTTGCGAATGATGCTTCCTATGGTGTCTCTTGGTATGTTTAACATCTTTGCAATCTTCTTATAGCCATTGCCCTTCCTGTGAAGATTAATCACCTCTTCTCTTGTCTTCCTGGACCATTCTTTTGACTTCACCATGTTTGTAACCACACCAGTAAATGTTTAGAAGGAGTTGAGTATCACATTCATTTTAAAGCTGCTTAATTGGTGCTTATTAGGCTTTATTGCTGTTCCCTGACATCCACGGGTGTTTTCAATACCTGATTGAAAACACTTCAATGAACCTCTGTTCTTCAGAGTGGTAGTTCTTTAAGGGGTTGAATAATTGTGTCAATGAAGAATTCACAAAAGAAACATTTACTACTATATTACAAAACCAATTGATGTCATTTTAGTTGCATATGGTTCTTTAAGAAGTCATTGTAGGATTTCATTCTGAATACAATTACAAATGTACACTAAATTCCCTAAAACCCTTAACAGCATTGGGGGGTTGAATAATTTTGAACACAACTGTACCTTATTAGGAACACCTGTTCAATTTTTCATTAATGCAATTATCTAATCAACCAATCACATGGCAGTTGCTTCAATGCATTTAGGGGTGTGTTCCTGGTCAAGACAATCTCCTGAACCCCAAACTGAATGTCAGAATGGGAAAGAAACGTGATTTAAGCAATTTTGAGCATGGCATGGTTGTTGGTGCCAGACGGGCCGGTCTGAGTATTTCACAATCTGCTCAGTTACTGGGATTTTCACGCACAACCATTTCTAGGGTTTACATCCAGTATGCGGCAGTCCTGTGGGCGAAAATGCTAGATGCTAGATGCTTTTTGATGCTAGAGGTCAGAGGAGAATGAGCCGACTGATTCAAGCTAATAGAAGAGCAACTTTGACTGAAATAACCACTCTTTACAACCGAGGTATGCAGCAAAGCATTTGTGAAGCCACAACACGCACAACCTTGAGGCGAATGGGCTATAACAGAAGAAGACCCCACCGGGTACCACTCATCTCCACTACAAATAGCAAAAAGAGGCTACAATTTGCACAAGCTTACCAAAATTGGACAGTTGAAGACTGGAAAAATGTTGCCTGGTCTGATAAGTCTCGATTTCTGTTGAGTCATTCAGATGGTAGAGTCAGAATTTGTCGTTAACAGAATGAGAACATGGATCCATCATGCCTTGTTACCACTGTGCAGGCTGGTGGTGTAATGGTGTGTGGGATGTTTTCTTGGCTCACTTTAGGCCCCTTAGTGCCAATTCGGCATCGTTTAAATGCCACAGTCTACCTGAGCATTGTTTCTGACCATCTCCATCCCTTTATGACCACCATGTACTCATCCTCTGATGGCTACTTCCAGCAGGATAATGCACCATGTCACAAAGCTCGAATCATTTCAAATTGGTTTCTTGAACATGGCAATGAGTTCACTGTACTAGGGTTGTGCCGATAGACGATAGTATCGTGTATCGACGATCTTCAGACATATCGCCAATGGCAGGCTTTCATGGCGATAGTCAAGACGATAGTTGGAGAATGGTTGTTATTATTATCATCATAATTTTATATTAACACCGACAATGCATGCTGTTCCTCACATGAGGGTTTGTGGGCTTCACTTTACGCGGAGAGCTTGTAAAGAGAGAATTCCTTCTCGCACGTACCTGCACTTAATGCGCGCGTCTTGGTCTCCTTCTACCACTAAATCCAGCGCGCCGCGTCATGAGCAGCTGCGCTTCTCTCTGTCTCACGTTCACGCGCTCTCGCCTCTGTCCGCAGTCTAAACATAAACTAAATTAGTAATCCTTATTTGTTCAGTTTAATGCGTTTCATGCGAGCTGAGGCAAACTTTACTTTTTGTTTAAAATATGACCCGCTGCATATTGGCGTATCTCTCTCTCACTCTCGTGTACGTGCAGAGAGCTGCGGTCTGTCCGAAGTCAGATCACTAGGTATTAATCCTGTTTATGATATGCACTTCAATGATTTGTAGCAACACGTCCCTCGTGTTTAATATATGATTGTGTTTAAAATATGATCGCGTTCCGCCGGACCAATGCGTTTAAAAAGGCACCTCATGAGAGCACCACTGCTTGACACGTGTAGTCTTCTGCAACAGCACTAAATAAATGCATTGAATTGTTTGTATGTGCGCGCACGTGTGTGTGCGTGTGCAGATGCATGTTTTTACAGTTATTAAGTAATCATGATAGGGTTTTAATGACGCGCTCGCATTAATGGCATCAGTTTTAAGAAGGTTGCGGTCATGACGGTGTTACAGTCTTGTTTTTTTTTGTCCACCCATCAAGTGACTTGTTATAATGAGTAAAAATTAACAAATAAAAAAAAGAGTAAACTACTGCCACGCCCCCCGATAATATCGTGTATCGCCGATCTCACAGGCTGACGATAGGACGATCTGAAAATAGGGCATATCGCCCAACACTACACTGTACTAAAATGGCCCCCACAGTCACCAGATCTCAACCCAATAGAGCATCTTTGGGATGTGGTGGAACGGGAGCTTCGTGCTCTGGATGTGCATCCCACAAATCTCCATCAACTGCAAGATGCTATCCTATCAATATGGGCCAACATTTCTAAAGAATGCTTTCAGCACCTTGTTGAATCAATGCCACGTAAAATTAAGGCAGTTCTGAAGGTGAAAGGGGGTCAAACACAGTATTAGTATGGTGTTCCTAATAATCCTTTAGGTGAGTGTAGTACCTACTGTTGTAACAGTCGATGAGTTGGTACTTCATCTAATTCAGTACCTACCGTCACAGTATGCGATTTTTGATGCAGCCATAGTGTTGTAAGCTACGTCTGTTGTTGTTGTTTAGCGACCTGTAGTAGCGAAAAAAATTACATATATTGTGCCTTCAAATCTAAATGTAAAAAATAATCATCATAGCAATTTTCCATAGTGCTACTACTTTTTTATTTATTATAAGTTTGTGGTGTATGGAATCTTAACAAAGGTGGTCACAACAAACTGTTGACAAAGAGATGTGTAAAGATTCTCTAAAACAATCTGTTTTTGTGTTCCCCACAAGTATACAGCATACTGTACAGGTTTGATAAGGAAATAATTAAGAGATTTTCAAGATTTTTGGGTGAACTGATGTGATCCGTGTTTCCTTGTTTATAGCGGTGAGACTCCACACTGTTGCTATGGTGACCATTTGGATGTGACTCTTGTATTACACACACACACACACACACACACACACACACCTCCTAGGAACCCCCCATACACAGACAAACACGCACACACATTAATTTATGTGATTCACTTTACTATTTAAAGACAGTTATCTTCAGAGTGTTTATGTGGTTACCGAGGGTTGTGAGGAGTAAAGGCACTCAAGAAGACTTTTCAAGTCTCTCTAAAAGTTACTTTACTTGTAATTGTAAATGAGATGAAATGGACATCATAAACATTTACAACCCAAACACACAAACTCTCTCATTTAGAGCCACTTAACAGCAAACCACACACACTGATTTACACAGATATATCAGATGTCCATCAGACATCATTTACACTAATACAGCGAAATGAGATGAATTTCACAGACAGTAGCTGTGTTAATGTGTGTGTGTGTGTGTGTGTGTGTGTGTGTGTGTGTGTGTGTGTGTGTGTGTGTGTGTGTGTGTGTGTGTGTGTGTGTGTGAGATCATAGGACTTCACTGAACTATGCTGCCTGTGTGTTTGTGTGTTAATGATGGAGGTGGGCAGCAGGGGGATCAGAGCTCAAATGTCAGTCGGTCTCTTTTAAAAACACAGTTCAAACTGACACAACACTAATTATCACACATCATTAACCCAGAGAAAACTGACCTGTACAACTCAAACTCACACACATGATGTTTAGAGCATTCATCCTGTTGAAACTAGAGCTGACAATATATTACTCTGTATGTGTGTGTGTGTGTGTGTGTGTGTGTGTGTGTGTGTGTGTGTGTGTGTGTGAGTGTGTGTGTGTGTGTACCTGGTAATTATCACAATGTGGGGACCAATTGTCCCCACAAATATAGGAATACCAGTATTTTTGTGGCCTTGTGGGGACATTTTGAGGTCCCGACGAGGGAACAAGCTTATAAATCAAACAGAATGATGTTTTTTGAACATCTAAGGTACAAGAAAGTTTTCTGTGATGGTTTGGGTTAGGCGAATAGAATGTACAGTTTGTATGGTACAAAAACCATTACGTCTATGGAATGTCCCCACAAAACATGGAAACCAGAATATGTGTGTGTGTGTGTGTGTGTGTGTTCAGCATTAATTATTTTACATTATTCATTATTCACAATGGTTTGTGCGCCTAGCGCACAGTCTAAAAGAGTTGTACCTATTCTCGTAATGAGTAATGGGTGTGTTTTGGCTGTGACATGCAATAAACTAATTATAGTCTCATCCCCTTTAACTCTTTCCCTGCCAGCATTTTTTAAAAAGTCATCCTACCATTAGTTCTCTTTTATCACCTCTCAAATATGGAAAGGTTTCTTTAAAAACACCACATTTTGAGCAAAAATCTGAGACAATTCCATTTTTGTGAAGAACTTTTAATAGAGATCAGATGCAGAGCGATCTTTAAAACATACACAGAGTTCTTTCTCTTTCACGTGAGGCGTTACTTCCGGGTTGTATAAGTTGTGGAAGTGCGGCACCTGGTGAAAAGCGGTATTGCGTAAAGCCGGATATTCTCGTCATTGGCAGGGAAACGTTTTCTCTTAATTGAAGAGTTATCTCGTCAATGGCGGGGAAAGGGTTAAAAGCTAGTGGTGTTCACGCCATGCCGATTCACTGTGTTCATGGAGAAGTTTGTAAACTGAAAAAATAAGCAGTGGAAGAAGACCCCCAGTTTAAGATTAATGTTTTAAAAATGTTTTGTTTTCATTTCTAATGAAACCTTTAAAAGTCGTTTTCTTTCATGGAAGTAAAAATAGGCTTTTAATAGCTGTCAATGTATGGATAGCCTACATGATCAGTCTAATCTCAAAGAATAATTTACAAATATGTAAGAAAAAGTTATTACTCTTAAAATACTTTATTTGTAACAAAGAAGAGATAAAGAATTTACAAACGTGTGAAAGCCGAAACGTTTCAGCACTCGGACAGCGCCGTGAGTGCTTTGAAAAGCATTTCTCAAAAACGGTTGACATCTCATTATATCCACAGGTACAAAGTCATCATATACAATAAATCCGTAGGGTAGCATTTAAGAAAAAAAAAAAAAGATGCAATATTCAATTCAAACATTCAATTACTTACCAGGCTACAGGTGAAGTAGCTCTTCTGCCAGCTGATCTCAGCTTCACGCCTTCTAAAGTCCTGCAATCTGTCCTCATTTATGTCTAAGAGACTCAATAATAATCTTTTACATGTTATTCCTTTAATTTTTATATTTAAAATGTTTGTGTGCTGTCCATGTGTGTAATAAGTAACCACACGTTGTTGTCCTGTTTATACAACAATGCACCTGAACACACATCGTTTTCAGACAAGAACGCCCATGGGCACAGAAATGGGCACAAATGCATTTGATATTTAAACAACATGGAGCTAAATGTGAAAATGATAATTACGCCAGGCTCAAACTAGCAAAAAACACTTGCATCGCGCATTGCACGGGGTGTATGATAGGACCCATTATGTCTAAACACCTTGTAAAAGTGGATTTTGCATAATAGGTGCCCTTTAAACTATTGCTGCTTTAGTTTGCAGTTAGATTTGCGATTTGCTTTAGGATGTCATTTTATATAGTGTTTTTGTCTATTTTTAAACCATGGTCACTTAGAGTTAGGTTTATTATTGGGGTTTGGGTTAGGATGTCATTTTATGTAACAAAAAGTTGCTTTATCCCCAAAACCAAGCAACTATGGTAAAAAACAGAAAAAAAGATAAACCAATACATAAAACAACAAGAAAAGATGCATGCGCCGTAATAAGTGAACAGGAAGAACTAGCGTATCACATGTATGCAAAATTTTTGGCGTATGTATTGCACAACTTTCACACTGAGTGCGTTTACATGCACAGTCTTACGCCCATTATGCTTAATAAACTGATAACACGTGGGGTCATGTAAACGCGTAAATCGGTTTTCTTTAATCGGGGAAATAACATAAACGGCGTAAACAAACACCGATCGGCACAGGTAGTTTTTTGCTTATTACGCCGATTTCGCGTGGCATGTAAACACCTTAACCGGCTTTCTCACGATTTTGTCCATGTGCACATGTCTTCACGTATGAAAGATAAACGTCACACGAGGAAGTAAGCGCAAAGAAACGCATAAAAGTCTCCGCTCGACTAAAGCAGTTGGCAACTGTTAAAATAGAAGCTCATATTACATTTAAAGGTTCTGCAGACACGAGAAGAGATACAGTACAGCTTAAGACAGATATGCCGTTGGCTTTCTGAACGACTATTGTGTACTATAGGTGGTGACGTCACTGCCTGCGAGAAAACTGATAATTCTGCAAGTCCCATGTAAACGCAGTTGTCTGCATAGCCGGCTTATTGATTTGCATGTAAACGCATGAAAACAGTTTTCTGTAATAAGCAGATTTTTGATAGTTATCCGCTTATGCTGTGCATGTAAACGTACTCACTGTGTACTATTTATACACAAATCATGAGAATGGGCTGCATTTATTTATAAAAACTGTCAATAAAAAATCGAATTAAGCTATAATACAGTTTAATACAGTTTTTATTCAGAGTACTGTAGAAAAGTGTGCACAGTCCTGTGTAGTTGTCTTGTGTTCTGTTAGTTTATGTTGATTTAGGTCATTATTAGTTCTCTATTAGGTTAATTGGTCCCTCGTCTGTCGTCATGGTTACTAATTACTAATAATTTTCACCTGTTTCCTATTTAGTTCTGTGTATTTTCACTCTTTGTTCTGTTCTGTTCCTTTTGTGGTTCTTGTTGTGTTTGATGAGGGTGTAGTTTCTTTGTTCATGTTTCTGATTCCTAAGTGTTTGCTTTTAAGAAAAAAATAATTGACAATGGGCTGTTGAATTGTTCGAAAATAACGCACAACCAAGGTGGTAATGCGGAACGACGCGAAGCGTAGTAACACGGTGGGTGTACATTATTTTCACATAATTCAAAGTACTGGAGTCAATTATTTCTCTTATACAACGGTTACCACTAACATTCCTCTGGTGATTATTTTAAGACATTTGACAGGTTAGGTGTGAATTTATCGAAAAATAATCAACACCCATGGAACATTTCTTAACCAATCAGAATAAAGCATTCAACAGCCCTGTGGTAGGCTAAAGTTCTACTATTGACGTTACAGTTAAGTTTTGCAGGTCCATACTGAAAAAAACATAAACTTACCACTCAGAAACGTCCATTAACAATCTCACAATAATTGGTTATTTCTCAAAATCTGTATCTTCATTTGATACAGGCTCAAACATAAGATCTGTTTACACACACAGAGCTACTGAAGGAGCTGCTCTGAGAAACAGCCAATCAGAGCAGAGCTCAACATTATTATTCATGACCCTTTCAAATAAGATAATAATAGACCATTTCATTCTAAAGGACATGTAAATGGACATGAAAAACTGTCTCTGGATAAGTTTTGCCCTTAATAAAGTCACAAACCTTCTGTAGATATCAGATAACAATTTAAAAGATGATTTCAATGCATTCTTTGGCACCTTTAAGAAATAAATAACAAAAAGAGGTACTGCTTTAGTTTTATGGTAGCTTTATGGTTTTGGTATTTCCTGGTTGTTTTTATGGTATGTAGAAGAATTGCAGCTGTCAAGATTAGCAGAGTTCTGCCCCCTGACAAAGTCAAGTTGTTAAATTTCCAATAATCAACATCACCAGCAGGCCTCTAGTGGTTTTGTGTCTTTCTTATCCATTTATCCTTCTATCTGTTTTCACTGATTTGTGCTGTCTCATCTCTTTTTTAGATACACACGTCACTGATAAACGGCCGTCCCAGTGCTGATGATCCCTCCCCCACTTTACTGAACTTTACCTCTGCCCGCTACATCCGCCTGCAGTTCCAGAGGATTCGCACCCTAAATGCTGACCTGATGACCCTCGCCCAAAATGATCCCCGGGACGTTGACCCCATTGTCACCAGACGGGTGTGTTTTTCACATGTTTGTGTCCACAGATCCACACAAATGCACGCATGAGAGAAATTTGTGTAGTGTATACGGATGGCAGATATCACATCCATTACCAATCCCTCCTGCTCACACAGATGGGTTTTAATTAAAATCACTCTGTAATTAACAAATCAGGCCCCTCTCTCTCTCTCTCTCTCTCTCATAAAGACCACATCACACCCCTCCATCCACTCCTACAAACTCATTAACTCAATGATTGACCTGTTTTCATCAAAGACTTCTTTTTGAAAATAGAGAATTATTTCCCACACGTGAATTTAGCAATTTGGATAAATGTACCAAGAGAAATTAGTTAAAAGAGCAATTTTGCAGTTTAAGTGTCATAAACCTTTTGGGTCGCATGTGATTATGGGACTCATTTAAAGGCGATGGAATTATTTTGATTGTTAAAATACATCCTGCTGATGCACTGTAAGTGGATACAAATTTCTGCCAAATGCAAAAAAAAATGTAAATGTTGTTATGAGAAAGTAGTGATTGATGTGATGTAAATGATTTTGTTTTGCAGTATTACTACTCTATTAAGGATATATCAGTGGGTGGTATGTGTATCTGTTATGGTCATGCTAAGGCCTGTCCTCTCATCCCAGACACCAAGGTTTGTCATTCAACACCAAAGAGTCGTTATTTTCAGATTGTTTCTATGAACACTTCTAAATACATTTGTAGTCACTTAAAGTCAAATCTAATTTGCTTTCTCATGATGCATAAATTGCAGCAGTTGTTAAATCAATAACAAGATGTGTTTTCTATACCAAGAAAGTGACAAGATGAAAACCATTATTTTCTGTTACAAACGTTCACATAGCATCTTTAGGTTATAATAACATTAAAAATTCAAATGCATAATTTGATTTTTAAAGAATTATTATAAAAATTATTATTATTTTTTTAAAAATGCTATACATCTATTGAATCAATGTATAAATGTGCATTCATCTTTGCCATGTTATATTCATTTAGTTGACTAGTGGTATACACTGAAAAAAAAAAAAAACATTAATGGCATTAATCAAAACACTTACTTTGTGTACACTATACTTTTTTGAAAGCGATCAGCTGTAAAATGTTTTGGTCCTGCTCGATTTTCGTTAACTTTGAGTAAAATAATGATAGTTTTCATAAGATCCCCCTGGGGTCAATATGTTAGCATGACAGAAGCTTGATGCTGTCGTGTGAGAACAAGCAACAGTCCGCATTTTTCATTCATCCGAGTGCCTCTCACGTAAATTATTCAATTTTGATGGCTTACGTTTCTTCCCTCTCACAGAAAACCAGCACAGGTTTATCAATGCCATCAAAAGTATTATTTTGTTTTTGTTTGTTTGTTGATCACGAAGTACAAAGTAGATGAGGAAAACTAGGATTCTGTATTTATTGCATTTTGCCAAGAAGGAGGACTGGCGTTTGTCGCTGTTTGGAAAAAAAGGAGAAAAGATGACCGAATAACACGGCAGATATCGGATTTTGCGTAAAATAAAGAATTGACTTTTTGATACTGACCTGATACAATACTGATTTTGGCAGTAACTTTTTTGATGGCGTTTATCGGGTTTTGGAACCAAACTCTTCATATATTCATCAGTGTGTAAAATGCCACAAAAAACATCTGAATATTTCAATAAAAACAAATAATTATTTATCAAAATAATTTATTTGAACCAAGGCTTTGAACCGGTTCATGGAGCGACTGTTTATGCTGCATCTTCCTCAAGCGCTGTTTGGAATTCATCCTCCGTCTGTGTGTGTGCGCGTGTTTAAGTGCACTCAACAAATGTAGGCATGTCAGAATTACAGTTATACCGCTTACATAATGTAGCCGTTTTTATTGTTTGATGACAAGATAGGGACTTAAGTTAAAGTTTAATGTCCTCATGATCAGCCTACTTATTTAAATGTCCCACAGCTGACATTGAACGTTATTAACCGGTTCCGGAATCGTTAAAATACTGTTTCTGTTCGGAACATACCAATTGGGGAAAAAATCTGGTTCAAAGCCCTGATTTGAACTAATGTTGCATGATAATTATCTGACGTTAAAATGCATAGTTAAGATTTTGCTGTTAGTCTTAAAATTCAGAAATTTCTGAACTAAGTTTCTTGCAAAATAACTAAGATCTGGTTATGTTCTGTCTATGTTAATGCATTTTTATACAGAAAAAATAAACATTAGCAAGTATTAAAGGATCACAGCTACAGGATTTCTTCCCATTGATATTCTCTAAATGAAACTTCAAATTGCAATTCTGTATTATCAAGATTCAGGCTGAATTCAAGAACATTTTTTTGTTCTGAATAGTGCTCAAGCTCTGAGTTTGATTCATATTTACACATGATCCAGTTGGTGTATTTGACCGTGTTGTATTTTTATGTCAGAAATTCAGCTGTGAGTGTGAACACAACACTTGTGGAGAAAGCTGTGACCGCTGTTGTCCTGGTTACAATCAGAAGCCCTGGATGGCTGGAACCTTTCTCACGCGACACATCTGTGAAAGTAAGAGGTCTCACAAAACCTACCAGAACCAGAACCCTCAGTTAATAAACTTGCCAGATCACTCCATTTTGCTGAACAGTATAGGTCATGATATAATAGAAACAGCCTTTGGTAAAGGGTATAGTTAGCACAATGCATAGTGAAGTAACAATGCATGAAATCAAATCTTTCTTGTTGCTTTAATTAAATATTCAAATGTAAAAACACATTGGATTTCTTTAGAAGGCATACAAAGCGTTGGGTCAAAAGAGGATGAACCCAACCTGTTGGGATGTAATTTAACCTATGCTAGGTTGTTTTGACCTGAAAATGCTGGGTATTTTAAACCCATTGTTAAGTCAAATATAAAAATCATCTGGGTTACTTTAACCCAATATTTGGGTTCGCTCCTCGTTAACCCAACACTGGCCTGAAAATAACCCATCATTTGAAAAAGTGTACTGTGATTGAATGCTATTGAAGTATCCAACAAAATCAATCCATGGTGAGAGGGTTAAAAGATGGTTGACCATCAACTATGCCTTTTATAATTGTCCAAGAAATTCACTGTTGCCCAACATGGTGAAACTAAAACAAATTATAAATGCAACACTTTTGTTTTTGCCCCCATTTTGCATGAGGTGTACTTATCTACACAAAAGGCCTATTTTTCTCAAATGTTACTGAGCACTTCTCCTTTGCAGAGATAATCCATCCACCTCACAGGTGATTAGACAGCACGATTACTGCACAGGTGTGCCTTAGGCGGGCCACAATAAAAGGCCACTTTAAAATATTCAGTTTTACTGTATTGGGGGGTCTGAAAACCAATCAGTATCTGGTGTCATGCAGTGCAACCCATTTTCTTCACATAGAGTTGATCAGGTTGTTGATTGTGGCCTGTGAAATGATGGTCCACTCCTCTTCAAAGGCTGTGCGAAGTTGCTGGATATTGGCAGGAACTGGAACACGCTGTCATATACGCCGATCCAGAGAATCCTAAATGTGCTCGATGGGTGATTTAGACAGATTTGTGTACATAGATCAAGTGTTATTTAATAGATATTTAAGTTCAGCTCTTAAAAAATGGGGGCAAAAACAAAAGTGTTGTGTTTATAATTTTATCATATTTTGTCATATCATTTCATATTTCTCCTACTTTATCTGTAGAGTGTAACTGTCATGGTAAATCAGACGAATGTTACTACAACCAGACGGTGGCTGATGCTAAACTCAGTTTAAACCTAAATGGAGAATATGAAGGAGGCGGAGTCTGTATCGGTTGCTCTGACAACACAGCTGGAATTAACTGTCAATCATGTGCAGATGGTTACTACAGACCAGCAGGGGTGAGTTTACTCTTCTCAATCCTGTCTGGTGAATGATGAACTGTATAAAACCACCTTAGAGCTCATGTTAAGTCTTTTAGAAGTGTTTTGTTTTGAGCTGTTTAAAAGTTGTGTGATTATATTGTCAGATGAGTCCAGATGAAGCTCAACCCTGCAGACTATGTTCCTGTGACCTGAGAGGTTCTCTTCATTCTTCATGTGTTCCTGATGAGAGTCAGGCCAACAGAGGTAACACATTAAGCTGGAGACACACCTAAGGACCAAAACATTCTACACATTTAAAGGGGACATATCATAAAAATCTGACTTTTTTCATGTTTAAGTGCTATAATTGGGTACCCAGTGCTTTTATATACCTAGAAAATGTGATAAAGAATAACCCATTAACTTAGTTTTGGTCAACTATTCTCTGCAAGAATGTGAAAATATAGGTCATTGGAATTTGGCTACCCTTGTGATGTCAAAAGGGGATCTTATAATAATAATACTGTCCCTTAATTTGCACTATTCAACCACGGCACTGCCATTTAGTGCAGAGAGAAAGCGAAAAAACAATTAACAGCAAATTTCAATTTCAACAAACCACCATTATGGTGATCAGTGTTTGCATTTCATCAGCTCATTTGCATTTAAAACGACACACCCAGAAACAACACATTTTTGCTTACACCAACAAAGTGTTTATTTAAACATGCTATAATAAATTATCTATATGGTATTTTTAGCTAAAACTTTACACACGTACTGTGGGAACACCAAAGATTTATTTTACATCTTAAAAAAGCCTGGCTATTTGGATTAGGAAACTGTATCATATGCTTTCACTTTACTTAAAGCCATCAATAATGCATTTATAGAGTTTAATAACTGCAAGGTTATAACAATATAAATCAAATCAGTTATTTAAATACTGTAGAAGTGAATCTGCATGATTAATAAAATCGTAACTATAATATAATGACATTATTTTTATAAATACCCCAATGGAAGTATACGACTGAGTAGTATTTACTTATAAATCAGTGTATAGTGGATTATAAGCATGTGCATTGAAATGCAAATGCATCCCTTATAAGTAATAATAAACATATTATAAATGTAACTATACTGTTCTTATAATGGGATATAGGTGGTGTTGTGTCTTTATAAATATATTTATATAGTAATAACTGCCTATAAATAATTATTAAGGGGGCTATAATTCATTATTACG
The DNA here is from genome assembly GCF_027580225.2 of Misgurnus anguillicaudatus. NCBI lineage: Eukaryota > Metazoa > Chordata > Actinopteri > Cypriniformes > Cobitidae > Misgurnus > Misgurnus anguillicaudatus. The sequence continues at coordinate 8,562,142 of NC_073354.2, forward strand.
TTGTCATTTTTTATGTACATTTAAATAGGCTAAGTCTAAATAATTTTCTTTTATTTAGCCTATTTTCATTTGGTAATTTATATTTATCTTAAATATAAGCTAATATAAAAAGGATTAAGCTAGGACGAAAAGGCATGTAGCCTACCTTGCGCATTCATTGGACCTGTTGTTGCTCATCGTTGTTTTGCATTTACCTTTGCTACACAATAATAACAACTCAACAATACAACTTACAGTATATCATGATAAATGAAGGTGGTAATTTTTACCTTATTGCGCCATTAACCCATGCAAAATCACAAAAAAAATGACTCGCCATGACATTCCTAACAAAATGAATATTCCATTGAGTTCCTTGCAGATTTAACACGTTATGTACCAAACTTTTGGCCATTTCTCTGCTTGTTTTCTGTGTGTCTTTTTCAGTGCAACAATGATATCATTGATCGCCGGTGCCAGTCGCGAATATTATACACGTTTAATTTATTTTTTGTAAAAAAGGACTGGCAAAACTGGCTCTTAAATACTAAGACTAAAATCATTAGACACCACACACCTCATGATTTTATGTGTAAACAAAGACTGAGCACAACTGGAAAAGATGGTCAGTTGATATGACCAAATTACATTCATAATCTGTGCGAAAATCCTTAGGTGTGTCATCAGCTTACACGTCAACCCTAAGAAATTTAACCAAAGTTTTACAGTTAACCAAAGAAAATAACAGATACCAGATGATGTATGTAGAGCGACATAAATTCAAGCGTCAACAACTTTTATCGGGTATGTGTGCCCACAGCTGAAACCAATGCAACTAAAGCGGTAGCTGTTTATTGATATTGAAAAGCAACACAAATTAGTAGCACTGTGACAACCACAGGCTACAGGCATAATGACAATATGATATTAATAAATAACACTTACCATTTATAAGTTCGAAGACGATGCCTAGCAGGTTGGTCCTATAAAACTCCATGGCTATCATGTCTTGCCATATCCAAACATCCTTCTTGGATATGAAATTGTTTAATGCCAAAATTTCTCTCCTTTTTTATAAAAACTTTCAAAACTACTTAGAATACTATCTAAGAGGCCAGTCACACCAAAAGCGCTTTAAACGCTTGCAAACGCAAGGCGCGACGCATTGCCTTTTAAAAAAAAGAGCAGTGCGACGTGGCTTTTCATATTGCTAAGCAACCACCGAGTCAGCTGTCTTGTCAATCAAATATTGAAGCGTGAGCGCTCTTTTGCTGTTAACTGTCATATTAGCAGAAACTTTAAAAAGATGGCGCTTGCTCTGACCTTGTTTGAAGATGAGAGGTGCACAAACACGCAGGAGAGAGTGAGCGAGTGGAATCCGGTTTTTCAAAGCAACTGTAAACTTCCCTTACAACAACGTAAGGCCCGCCTCTCCCCTCATTCTATTGGACAATGGAAAGACACGAATGAGGTCGGGCGCTTCTCCGCTCTCAGCGCTCCTTCAAAAACGCATGCGCGGCAGGTGGCAAAAAACCGCAAGGCGCTCGGCGCGCAGAAACAGCGCGCAAACGCGCCCTGCCCATAGAATATCATTCAAAAAAGGCGCCTGCAACTGCCATAAACGCTTTTGGTGTGACTGAGCCCTAAGGCTGCATCGAAAACTAACTTCGCATCTACTGCTGTGTTGGATAAACAAAAGTGCTTCGGTGTGATGATAGACGTCGTCATCGTCTTGCTGCCCCTCCCCGTTCTGTGATTGGTTCCCTATTTCAGGGGCAAAAGTGGTCCATGGTTTCCATGCTAAATATGAATAAATTAGCACGCAAGGCAGCATTGGGAAACCCAGGCTAAATATGCACCATTTAGGTACAGATATGTATCTTTGAGATACTAATATGCTCCCTTTAGGTACAAAAGTGTACTTTTTGCAAGGGTATAGCCCCAGTTTTTGTTCAGTTAGATGCTCTCTGAAATGGTCTTACATCTAATACCACTTGCATTCATAGCTGTGATATAACTACTGCCTATTGGTTGATTTTAAATATTCACTAATAGAACTCCTTAGTCTGTTGCCCAACTGTTACCAGATTGACCACTGTTTACCAGTGTTTTATTGTAAAGTGTGTTTTTTACTATAGAAGTATCAGTTGCATGCACTTTATTGGTTTGTTTGTTTCTGTCTGTACAGATCTGGCTGTAGGCGCATGCATCTGTAAGCAGGGATACGCAGGTGAGAAGTGTGACAGGTGTGCGTTTGGATACACTGGATTCCCTCTGTGTGAACGATGTCACTGTAGCAGTGAGGGAAGCAAAAACCAGGATCCCTGCCAGCCACCTTGTGTTTGTAAGGTATGAGACACCGTTGCTCACACTTCTCAATAACAGCTGCTCTCTCTCTCTCTCTCTCTCTCTCTCTGTGTGTGTGTGTGAGTGAATGTAAGTGCATACAAGCAGCTTTTATACACATGCTGAACACTGCAACATAGAGGTTGGCTGTGTACTACCCTGGCAGATTTTTCACTGGTTTGGTCAAATGACCTGTTGGAGCACATGAATCAGAGGAGAAGAGTTGTGATAAATGTCATATCCTCTGTGGCATGTGCGTATAGTCGGATGTTTATAAAAATATTTATAAAAGAGACCAAAACTATTTGTGTTTTCTGAGCGATGATGGAGCAAGAAGAATCACGAATATTATGACTTTCACATGTAAAGTTTACATCTCTCATGTTTGCTGTCATGTCTATAACTAGAGGATCGAGTGGGACTGTTCTGCCTGTGTTTTAGATGGATGGAGGCGATGGATGGACGGATAAAGGAATGTATGGAAGGGGGAGGGATGGGTGGATGAGTGAGTGTATGTATAGAAGGTAGGATGTTGGGAGGGTTTTGATGGAAGGATTGGTAGATGAATAGATGGATAAAGAGTGAATTAAGTATTTGACAAGAGTACTGATATAGTAATAAACTCATTTCAATAATGACTTGACTCTAAAGGGCACATATTATGCCTTTTTTAAGTCTCAAGTGTGTCCAGAATGTGTCTGTGAAGTTTCAGCTCAAAATACCCCAAAGATCATTTATTATAGCATGTCCAAAATGACCCTATAATAGTGCTGTTTTCATGTGTGTACCTTTAAATGCAAATGAGCTACAGCTCCTCATTTCATAACAAACAGACATTGAGCTCTTTCAGTTAAAGGAATAGTCTACTCATTTTCAATATTAAAATATGTTATTACCTTAACTAAGAACTGTTGAATCATCCCTCTATCATCTGTGTGTGTGCATGTAAGCGCTGGAGCGCGCTGCGACGCTACGATAGCATTTAGCTTAGCCCCATTCATTCAATGGTACCATTTAGAGATAAAGTTAGAAGTGACCAAACACATCAACGTTTTTCCTATTTAAGACGAGTAGTTATACGAGCAAGTTTGGTGGTACAAAATAAAACATAGCGCTTTTCTAAGCGGATTTAAAAGAGGAGCTACATTTTATGGCGTAATAGCACTTTTGGGAGTACTTCGACTCGGCGCAGTAACACCCTCCCTCTCCCATTATGAGAGTGAGAAGGGGAGCGGACTTTTCAGGCGAGTCGAAGTACTCCCAAAAGTGCTATTACGCCATAAAATATAGTTCCTCTTTTTTTGCATAATATGTGCCCTACATCAGAAATTTGCACCACTAATAGACTGTTACATACAGTTTAATTCATTCATCACAGTTTGGAAAATGTGTCTTATTTTTCCTTCACTAAATAAACATGACACATTTTTTTAGGAATTAAATTAAAATTCAAAAGGCATTAAGATTTTTCAATGGTGTGTAGTCTGTTACACAGATGTGTAAATGTGATGCAGCTAAAATAAATAAAATGTATAAAAATAATGACTTTCTCTTTCCTTTAGAGATTGTACACCTGTGATGTACACCACTAATGTTTCTCTCTCTGTCTCTGTCCTTAGGAACATGTTGAGGGACAGAACTGTGACCGCTGTAAACAGGGATACTATGATCTCCGTGGAGACCGTCTCCGTGGATGTGAGAAGTGTTACTGTTCTGGGTTGGGCAACCTCTGCAGAGAATCCCACTGGGACTACAGTAATGTATGAGACAAACCCAGCTCTGATCTTTCACTGTGTGTGTGTGCGTGTGTATATGAGAGAGAGAGAGAGAGAGAGAGAGAGAGAGAGAGAGAGAGAGAGAGAGAGAGATTGTTTCTCATTAGTTACACATCCTTAATTTGAGCTTGACTAGTGGGATTCAGCCTTATTAGTGCAGTAATGACACACACACACACACACACACACACACACACACACACACACACACACAAATTGGCATATGTGGTGTACGGGGACAATTCCTTAGATGCAATGCATTTTCTACTGTACAAACTGTATATTTTATTCTCCTAACCTACCCCAGTCCCTAACCCCAACCATCACAAAAACCTATTTGCAGTCTTTAATCTATGAAAAACTACCAGTTAGTATTTTTTAAAGACGTGTCCCTGTAAACCATGTTTATTGCATTATAAACATGTCATTATAAACCATTCATTCCCCATAAACCACATATACCAACACGTACGCACACACACATGCACTTTTTTTTCATTATTAGATTCAAAGCAAAATGTAATTTGGATTATGGGCCTTTCAGATGTCGGTTTTCGACAGGTTTGACTAGATTTGTGGGGACATTGTCAAAAATCTGACCCTCACAAGTAAACCCAAACCTGTACACACACACAATTTAATCTAAAGTATAACAAATCTCTCCTCCAGCCACACTGAAAATAAATAATAGGAGATCATTCGTTTCTACAGAGAGTTATGTGTGCGTCTGATAGGATCTTTAAATATTTGTCTGACCTAGAAAATATCTTCTCGAAGAAACGCTTCATAATTCACATCAGATGAGAAACTGAAACTTTTAGACACAAATAACAACTTCTGTTACACAGCGACTTAAAATGAATGAGCAAGGGAATGTGTTGTATATTTAGGTGTTGTGACTGATTTTTTTTAGACCTTTTTAGTTAGCTTGGTTTGCTCTTCACTTAAATTAATATAAAACCCACGTGTATATTTATACAACAATCTGAAAAATCAATTAAAATAGTTGTAGTTTCAGCTGCATACACACACACACAGACACACACTATTTCCACTTCAGTAGTCATTATAATTGAAAGGCTTAATTCATCATACATATGTATAGGCTTTTCTTCACATGTCAGGAGAGAAATCATCGCTATGAAATAATTCAATACAATTAATATTGATTCACATAAAATAGCTATTTACATGTATGTTGGTAATTATAATGTAATGCTTTTAAAATTTTATGATAAAGCACAAAATACATTCTTTAATAAATTGTACATTTAATTCTTCTCTCATATCATATGGGTCAAAACAGAACACTGGTACAAATTAAAAAAAAATTCATGTTATCGACACACCACAATTTGCCTGATCATGCCTTTTCTCATGTGACAGTGATGTTAGATACGTTAATATGATCATTCTTCATAAATAAGTTCAACTTTCAGAAATTAATGATGTTCTGTCTGTCATATTGATTCATTGTCTATATTACCACAGACCTAGACCAGTATTGTGTTGTGACTCATATACATTCTCTTATAGGTACTTTCTTGTTTATATTTGATAGTGTTTTGTTGTTAATAAATCAGCTTACTGGAGATAAAACACCATTGCATATCCACATTCTGTTTTTTACAAATCTGTATGATTTTTGTGTTTGTCTGCAGGTGACAGATATGTCTGGTTGGTATCTCACAGGTGTGGATGGGGAGGGGTTAGTATGGGCGGTGCCTAGCAGAGACAATCCCAACCAGGTGACTGTGAGCCAACCGGACCCCCAGATTTACCTAAAAGCGCCTTACTACTGGAGTGCCCCGTCTGCCTATCTGCGCAAGAAAGTGAGTTTAGTGTGTGTGTGTGTGTGTGTGTGTGTGTGTGTGTGTGTGTGTATGTGTGAATGTTGTGTGTGTAAATGCTCTGCCAATCACAGTACACTGATGTATGATGTTTCCTCAAGACATCATTTATCATCATTATATTAAAGAGCCATTTAGCTTTTTCCCCTTAATTTAACTTGAGTGTCTAGAGAAGGAGCGACAGAAAGAGAAAGAGAGAGAGAGAGAGAGAGAGAGAGAGAGAGAGAGAGAGAGAGAGGGAGAGGGAGAGGGAGGGACGGGGTACTTTAAAGGTAATGGGGAAACAGAAATAAAAAGAGGCGTGTACAACCAAAACAAATTGAGACAGGGTTGTCACGATTATAACATTTTCTAACGATTAACTGTCTAATAAATAATTATGATTACGGCAATGAATCTGTTTCAGGGCTTTGACAAATATGATGATTAATTGTCATTCATATTTGTCTGTGCTTTGTTCATTAAATAAGTGCACAAATGATTGAGATTACTGCCATTGCAGCAAAAGATTAAACTATTTAAAACATTTAAAAATGTAAGTAATTTATTCAGTGAAGAAAAATGTATATCTTTCAGAAATCTGAAAAATTCTGTACATAACAAGAACAATTACTATAAGTGACAATAACAGATAAGACATTAAAAGCCTGAGCACCCAGATTAAACCTGAGATAAACAGAGTCAACACATAAATAAAAAGCTGATACGAGTATGTCTTAAATAAATAAAGAAATGTCATTGTGCAGAGTAAAACGGGTGTATGTAGGACTGCTGCAGCTACAACGCATCACCCTCAGGTTATCTAAAATAACCATGATCAGACAATCATGGCATTTAATAAATGTGACAGCCCTACAAGATGACATACTGTACTGTTACCCATAATGCAATGTCCATTTCCAATTTGATGAATTAATTCAAAGAGCTATCCATCACAACTCTTAACATCTTTACTTACTCAGTTTTTTTTGTAAAAGATACATTTTTTCAGCAAAATTATATAATTTGAATAATACAGGTTAAATTTATCATCCTTGGAATGAACGTGGGATTTTTCTGAACAGATTTTATGGAAGGATATTCAACAAGAATAAATTTTGATCAGGTGGTGTAAGTTTCTATATAACAGATGTTTAAAAGAGTGTTAAGTCATTTAAATGGTACACTGTAAAAAATTTCTGTAGAAATTACAGTATTACTGGGTATTACTGGCAACTAGCTGCCAGTAACTTACCGTAGATTTTACATTTATGTTATTTACTGTCAACATTTTGTTCAAGTTAAATGAACATGAAACATTTTTAGACTTTATCTTCTACAGTAAGTTACTGGCAACCAGCTGAAAAATTACAGCAAATATTTTACAGTGTAAAGTTAATTATTATAAAATTTTTTGATAAAAGAAAAATTAAGTCTCTTTAGAATAATGTGCACGAATAAAACATTCACAAGAAAACATGTGCATTAACAAACCCAGTCTCACTGATTTGCGTATAAATAGCACGAAGTGTAAAAATCTAGGGATGCACCAAATCCAGATTTTTTAGGTTCGGCCGAATCCCGAATCCACCATTTAAGATTCGGCCGAATCCGAAACCGAATACCGAATCCTACTCGCATCCTTATTCCATTAACACAGTAAAGCACATTAATGAAGTAAACAACGTCCACAGCAGTGTATTTTTCATTTTATTTAATTTTTAACTGTACATTATGCCAGGATGACAAGTTGGAAAACTATTTTGACAATTACCATAAGCCTATGCATAATAAAAGCGATGCGTTGCGACACGCTCGTTTTTCCAATAAGCAAGCAGCTCCGGGCTGAAAACTATATACTTTGAGTTAGAAGCTCCGTTCGTCAATGTCACAGTCTTCACACGGCCGTCCAATTACAGTGGAGGAGGGGCGGGACATTACCACAGCAACCAACCGGCTCACAGCTGAAGCATCACTGAGACCAAGCGCTCGGCTGAAAAACAGCTGGCATTTGGCGTCCTCAAGGCGTTTTCAGCCATGTTTAAAAGTTTTGGTGTGTCCAGCCCCTAAGGCTCACCGAAAGAAAAAGCTCATCTCCACGTCAGCACCCGATGTGTGTAATCAACGGCTGCGTGACGTCGACCAGCGTAGCGCAAGCCTAGGGTTCGGTTCGGTGGAAAAAAAATCTAGGATTCGGCCGAACCCGAACCCCGTCAAAAAGCCCAGTATTCGGCCGAATCCGAATCCGAATCCGAATCCTGGATTCGGTGCATCCCTATAAAAATCATGCAATACATACGCCAAATTCCACTTTGCCGTGCATATGATACCCCGTCCTTCCCTTCCCATTCACTTAAAGGTGCAGTGCGTAAATTTTAGCGGCATCTAGTGGTGAGGTTGCGAATTGCAACCAACGGCTCAGTCCACTGCTCACCTCTTGCTTTTGAAACACACAGAGAAGCTACGGTAGCTGCCACCGGAAAAACATGTCTTGGTCGGCTTAGTAAAACTTAGTAAAAAAGTTTGTCCGTTAAGGGCTTCTGTAGAAACATGGTGGCACAAAATGGCGACTTCCATGTAAGGTGACTCTTGTGTATGTAGATAAAAACGTTTCCTTTAAGGTAATAAAAACATAACGGTTCATTATAAAAAGGTCTTTATACACCCCTGATCATATAGTTTAGTATATTATTTTGCATTTCTGTCAAGAGATTTTTCTAAAAATTACACACTGCACCTTTAAACGGTGCATTGGTTTCTCATTTTTTATGCAATTTTTTTTTACCATTTTCACTTGGGTTTAGAGTTAGAAGAACGTTTTCTTATACAAAAAATGACATCCAAACCCCAATTCTAACCTCAACTCCAAGCAACCATGGCTTAAATATAGACAAAAACATGGAGAAACCGGTATATTAAATATCCTCCTTAAGCAAATCTGAAATCTAACCCTAAACCCAAGCGAAAATGGTTTAAAAAACAGAAAACAATTGAAAAACCAATAAATAAAACGACAAAAAAGAGTGTAGTTCCCTGATCCCTGTTTTCTCCCATTATAAGCTTGGAAGAGCAAGAACATTTATTAAAATATCTCCAAATGTGTTTGTCTGAGAGATGATGGACATATGTATCTCAAATTGCTTGATGGTAAGTAAATCATGGGTTAATTTTGATATTTGTCTGAAGTTTTCATTTAATACCTTTGTGTAATACATTACCACACATTAATGATTTATTTGATTTTTGCATTTAGTTGTAAGAACGATGTGCCAGCTCAGCTCTGATGTTGGTCTCAATCTAACAATATTTATAAGCTGCACACACGTGCACATCTACAGACAACAAGAAAAATGTATGCATGTGATTTTCCTGTACATTCAGATCAGTGATGTGGGAATATAAAGATTAAGCTGTAGTGGGATGCTGATGTTCTTTGGCCTCTGAACTCTTTCCAATGCTAATGATGCTATTACTCTGAGTTTAAACTGACTGTCAGCATTCATTTCAAAAGACTTTAATATCCAGCCACGATGGGCCGTAAGTTTAAATGACTTTGAGATGTTAAAATGAAGCTTTCGTCAGGTTGTACGTCCTCGCTGAATGCGTCAAGTTTCTAGGTCAAACTCATGAAAACTGTTGGAAGCAAATCTGTTTAATATTTTACCCAAGTCAGAAGAAAATAAGAAATTATGAAAATCGAATAAAGCCCATTTTGAGGACCATTAAGAGTTTTGGTTTGCAATATCATTTTCCAGACAACCGGGCATTATTTTAATATCTCATTTTTAGTACTGTGGATTATTTAAATCTGTACTGTATGTGTTTACTGTAATTTATGCTAAATGATTTTATTCTAAAGGAATTTTTATTGCTGTATTACAGTAACGGGAATGATATTATATATGCATTAGAATAATGGGAATTGTAATCTAATAATAATACTTCATAATTCAAATGGACTTTAAAGTGGCTCCATTTTCTTCATAAGAGATTGAGCTGTGTTTGCATTATTGGACACAGTATGTGTGCTATTCACTGATTTGTGTGTTTCTTCTGGCAAAAGAGATGTGTTTGGTACTAAAGCTACATGTAAAATGACACAAGTGATGAATACTTTATATTGACCTAAGTTGTTTAATCCATACAGTAATAGATTTAAATGCCTAGATACTCACACAAACCTCTTCAGTTTTACATTTTAGCTGGTTTCAGGTTTTATTATCCCTAAACCCGGAGCCACACACACTTATACACATTTGCAAATATATTTACTCTTTCCTTACAGAGCTTGTCACAGTACATTTACATTTATGTCACACTACAACTGAATACACACACACATTAACAAATGAATTTGGGTGGTTATAAAATTCATGTTTAACTTACACAGCTTAAAATTGCGTATCTTAAAGTTCACGATTTACATAAATTTTCTCTTTACGTTGTATAACTGCACACATTTGACAAGGTGTCTCGCTATGCATTTTGTTTCTATGGCAACGACTTTCTTAGGCAAGATTATATTAAATAGCAGACTTTACTTTAAGACATTTTTCCAGTAAGTATAAACTGCTGGAAATTGTGGGTCATTACATACACATGAAATATTATTATGAGTAATATTTCATACATAAATCCGTGTTTTAGAGAAGTGATGAAAATTGTGGTGAACATTGTGATTTTCTGGACATAAATGATTTTAAATTATTAGCTCAAAAGTCACATGTGATTTTTCTTTTGTGGTTTTAGAACGTTTCTCAAAAAACTTTCTTTTCTTTCAAGTGATCATGCACTTCAAAAAATAATTAGTTTGCAGCACTTTGACCTTGGGCGCAGTAATATTGACAAAAGTTTGAGCGAGAGGGGGAGTAATCAGGAGTTCACCAAGTTCGAAGTAGAGGGGTGGAGTGGGACCAAAAAATCTACTGGGAAAATTTGTATAGCACCGGCCCTTTTTTACCCGTGCTAAAAAAAGGTCTCGTATTTGTAGTAAAACAAACGTAATCAATCTGCCAAAAAAATCCTAATAATAATAAAATCTTTAAATCATGGCTAATTTTCCTAAATGAGTAACTATACAAAATAATACCTGTTTGAAAGACGGAAATGCGCACCTGTCAATCAGCTTTTACATAACAGAGCGAGGCCAGAGACGAACGTGCTCATAAATGGCAGTAATATGGAATAATGTGTGCATCTTAACTGTAAGAATATTTCCTTTAAATTTAATTTTTGTTATATCAAGTTTTGAAAGATAGAAATGTTTTTCCACTGTTATTGCTTATTTAGACTTGTTAGTGCTGTTAAGCGTGTTTGGCGCATTTACCTTAGAGTTTATTTCAGTAATATTGTTGTTTTTCCAGTAATAATAATACAATTTACATGTCAATCCTGGTTCCTTGTCTGTTTATTCTTTTCATTATGCTGTTATGTTAAGTTATGTGTGGATATTTATTGCCATATGAGACGTTCATTGCTGTTATATGAATACTCTCGTCTAATATTCAAATCATATGCAAACTAATGTGTGCATCTTTTAATAACTTTAAGAATACAGTTCCTTTGAAAATAATTTTTGTTCAAGTTTTAAGAAATAATAATGTTGTGAGGATATTTATTGTCATATTGCAGTTGAATACTCTCATCTATAATATTGAAATCACATAGTAGTAAATATATAATGTGATACTGCAAAGTTACCCTTCTAGTTTTTATTTATGATACAGCCATATGGAAATAAACCTTTGCAAATGTGCTGATTTGAGACATTCATGTCCTGACCACCAGGCTAGAGATTTTAAACCTCCTTAATCCACACTTACTACTAGTCTATCAAAAAGTCTATCTGCTTGATGGATCCATGCGATGTACTGCAATAAACAGGCATTCTGCGGCTTTTTACATCAAAGGCTGACAGGCTATGCCATTTGGAGAGGGGCCGTTCACTGATCACCTATATTTTTTAAAAATCCTAGACATAGTTGGACCTGCCGAACAGGTTGAGCACTTTTATATATTGTGTTGAGCGTGGCTTCTAAATTCATCCCTGTTAGGATCATATGGAATGAATGGAGCTAAGCTAAATGCTAACACATTCACAACACGCTGTACAAAGATTAAGTGCATTAATTGAAAAAAAGATAGGTATGTATTAATTTGTCTAATTTGAGGTAAGAGTAAAATATTGAAAAACGGTGGTGTTTTCCTTTAAGATTGTACCAATATCATGAGTGACTCTAGTAGTCCGTGCCAAAGTTTATTGAACAGGATCATCTGCTGGGTGAATCAGAATTGTCAAAGGTTTGTCTACACAAGACTAAAGGGGTGAACAACATCATGGACAAAACAATGTCTCCACAATATAAGACATGAAAATATTTACCTTTTCTACTGTCCATTCGAGTTGATGCATGGTGTGTGTGTCTGTGTGTTTGTTGCCTCCCACATCCCCAAATTCTCAGACTGTGTCTCAGGGTTCTCCAGATGTCTCTTGCTTTGAACTGTGGATGCTGGAAATCAAACAGAAACACATTGAGCTCAGTGTTTGTGATTTCTCTCTGTCTGTGGTCTCCAAGGCCGCCTTAATGCACGGGCTTACCTGGGCTGAAGCCCAGGGGCCTCCCAAGTTCAAGGGCCTCCCAAGTTTGTGTTCATGACGAGCTGAAAATGTCATATTGTTTTGTAACTTGTCGGGTTTTCTGTCAATCACTCTAATTGCACGTTACATGGCTGCTGATTGGTCCGTTGTAACTTAACGTGAAATAAAATGTCAGACGTAACATATTTTTTATTCTGCGTAATGTAATTAAGTGCGCGTTGTTAACTTGACATTCCTGCACGTTAGACTGAGTGTGACAGAGAAACGGGAAATAATCCACCAACAAATGAAAGAGTAATTTCTGAAATTTCATAATGCACTAGTGAGGTGCAGCTCTCTCTCTCTTTCGTGCGCGCGCTCGCTCGTTCGCGCTCTCTGTGCTCGTTCAGCTCTCTGGCATGCAGAAGTCTCTGACCCGTGCACAAGAAACTGTGCCGCTAAATTAAGAAAGGAGTTCCCGCACATAATGCTGTTATTATTATAAAGTTTAAGTTTACTCGCGTTTATATCAGTGACGCGTGCGCAGCTGGAGCGATGTAGTTTGATGCGACGTCAGCTCACAGTACACACATCTGTTGGTAGAAAGACGAGAAAGAGACGCAACGGTAAAGGTGCAAGTCTAAGAAAATAAAGAGCGACAAAACCATCTCAAATGATCATCCCCTGATAGCACCATTATAATCTCACTATCTAAAGATGTTATATACAGGTATGTTCCCTGTCTGTCTTGTGCATATTCATACTTGGTCGGTTTACATGCTTATGTATGCATAAATACTAAATACAATGCATACTATATCTTCAGTAGCCTACAAAATAAATAAATGATTAAAAAACAAGATTCTGTCTATAAAGACTTATCTTTTGTTATCATTAATGCATTTAACAAGATTCTGTCTATAAAGACTTATCTTTTGTTATCATTAATGCATTTTCACTTTAAAACTAACTTTAACTTATTATATTTTTAAAACTGTGGTGAGCATTTAGTTAGTGAGTGGCAATTTTCTGCAAATTATATTCCAAAAACTATATAAACATAAAGCTTATAAACATATAATCTTTCACACATTTTGGTTTTATTATCATCACAAGTTGCTGTGTGTGGTTGTTAAATAAAGTGTCTTGTGTTTATGCTCAAGTGGGCTCAGTGATATGTTAATAACAATATTATGGTGTTTTCTGGCTCAAAGAGGGAAAACTCACTGTTGTATGTCTCGAAAGAAACTAATGCATTTTGTGATGTAGATTACCTAGATATTACACGTAAAAAAAGAGACTATAAATCGATGGGAAGGGGGGCCTACAAAACCTCTTAGCCCCGGGGCCTCACATTAGGTTAAGGCGGCCCTGGTGGTCTCTGGTTCAGTTCAGACATGGGGTTTGAGGCACATAACAGGGGTGAATTTCATAGAATGACGGCTTATAACCGAGGTTTGGGGGGCAGATGTGTTCGGTCTGAAACACATTGTTGTTTTTAATTCAGTGGACGGAGTGTTTCTCATTTCCTGTAGGATGTGAAGTGGCTGATGCCATGATTTTCTCCCACTCTCTGTTTATTGTGCCATCTCTGTGTCTTTATAAAATATTATATATAGTTTATATAAACACTTTTTTTTACAGATGGTAAGATTAAAATTACACAAGATGCTCTTTGGTTGTACGTTAACAGTTTCTGCCCGTGTGACTTTGATTAACCATTTATTGCCCACACAAAACACTTGAATAAATGCATTTTAAAGAGTTGTTGTAAACTGAACTGTTGACCTGTGGTTGACATGACATCATAAGTCATTATCTGATGCGGTTTTTGTTCCTACTGTCAGATGATTCATAAACACTGTGAAGAACGTTGTGTCCAGGTCATCCCCTTCTCAAAAAAAAAAAAAAAAATTATTTATGAGATTTAAAAACGGGCCTAAATGCAGCATTAGTCCAGGTTATGTGTTATAGAGATGTCTTGTAACCTCTACAGTGAACTCTGATCAGTCTGTTGAGATTTATTTGATGTTAACGTGTAGGAGTGTGTAGGTGTGTGTAAGTGTGTAAAAAGACAAAGCAAAATACTAAAAAAATCATTTTGAAGTGTTGCTCTTCTTGTGAAGGTTGTGAAGAGCTCCTCCCTTGGTGTGGTGGTCTTGATTTAACCGTGCTGATTTACCCTGCAGCGTAACATACTAAAATACATCCCTCACTAGAGAAAACGCACACACATACACACACACACACGCGTCTGATCTGTTCAGAGAGGAAAAGACCTTAACAATAATCAGTGCATCACAAAACTATTTTACATTGAGAGCAGATGTGGTTTCTGATTCCTGTTCCTCTGTCTGTGTGTGTTTAGCTCTTGGCTTATGGAGGCAGGTTGGTGTACAGTGTATCTTCTGACACTGAAGTTGACGTCGCCCTTCACATCTCCTCTGGTCCTGATGTCATTATAGAGGTACATCTGTCAAAACACATTCACACCTGCAGACACACCAGTTTTTAACTGAATAAAGTAAAAATCAATAAACTGCTGCTGCTGCACATGAACAGCCTGAACAAACCTGAGAGCAATTAAACAATTGTAATCTCTTAAATAATTTAGTTGTATTTCAACACAAACATTGAGTTACAGTATTTTACTGTACTGTCCTATAGCTGCACTGTATATTACTGTAGCTGCACCGTAATTACCTTACTGTAGCTGCATCATATTTTACTGTAGCTGCACCATATTTACCGTACTGTACTGTAGCTGCACCGTATTTAGTTAACTGTAGCTGCACCGTATTTTGGCAGTATTTTACTATAGATGCACCGTATTTACTTTACTTTAGCTGCACTGTATTTTACTGTAGCTCCACCGTATTATCTGTACTGTTCTGTAGCTGCACCGCATTTTACTGTAGCTGCAACGTATTTACCGTACTGTACTGTAGCTGCATTGTATTTTACTGTAGCTGCACCGTATTTTACTGTAGCTGCACCGTATTATCTGTACTGTACTGTAGCTGCGTCATATTTTACTGTAGCTGCACCGTATTTACTGTACTGTACTGTAGCTGCACCCATTTTACTGTAGCTGCACCATATTTACCGTACTGTACTGTAGCTGCACTGTATTTTTCTGTAGATGCACCGTATTTACCGTACTGTAGTGTAGCTGCACCGTATTATTCTGTAGCTGCACCGTATTTACCGTACTGTAGTGTAGCTGCACCATATTTTACTGTAACGGCACCGTATTCACTGTACTGTAGCTGCACTGTATTTTACTGTAGCTGCACCGTATTTACTGTACTGTACTGTAGCTGCACCGCATTTTACTGTAGCTGCACTGTATTTACGGTACTGTACAGTAGCTGCACCATATTTTACTGTAGCTGCACCGTATTTATGGTACTGTACAGTAGCTGCACCGTATTTTACTGTAGCTGCACCGTATTTACTTTACTGTAGCTGCATCGTATTTTACTGTAGCTGCACTGTATTATCTGTACTGTACTGTAGCTGCGTCATATTTTACTGTAGCTGCACCGTATTTGCTGTACTGTACTGTAGCTGCACCCATTTTACTGTAGCTGCACCGTATTTACCGTACTGTACTGTAGCTGCACCATATTTTATTGTAACTGCACCGTATTCACTGTACTGTAGCTGCACTGTATTTTACTGTAGCTGCACCATATGTTCTGTACTGTACTGTAGCTGCACCGTATTTTACTGTAGCTGCACCGTATTTACTGTACTGTACTGTAGCTGCACCCCATTTTACTGTAGCTGCACCGTATTTACGGTACTGTAGCTGCACCGTATTATCTGTACTGTACTGTAGCTGCATCATATTTTACTGTAGCTGCACCGTATTTACTGTACTGTACTGTAGCTATACCCATTTTACTGTAGCTGCACCGTATTTACCGTACTGTACTGTAGCTGCACCATATTTTACTGTAACTGCACCGTATTCACTGTACTGTAGCTGCACTGTATTTTACTGTAGCTGCACCATATGTACCTTACCGTACTGTACTGTAGCTGCACCGTATTTTACTGTAGCTGCACCGTATTTACTGTACTGTACTGTAGCTGCACCACATTTTACTGTAGCTGCACTGTATTTACCGTACTGTACTGTAGCTGCACCGTATTTTTACTGTAGCTGCACCATATTTACCATACTGTACTTTAGCTGCACCGTATTTTACTGTAGCTGCACCGTATTTACTTTACTGTAGCTGCACCGTATTTACTTTACTGTAGCTGCACCGTATTTTACTGTAGCTGCACCGTATTATCTGTACTGTACTGTAGTTGCGTCATATTTTACTGTAGCTGCACCATATTTACTCTACTGTACTGTACTGTAGCTGCACTGTATTTTACTGTAGCTGCACCGTATTTACTGTACTGTACTGTAGCTGCACCGCATTTTACTGTAGCTGCACTGTATTTACCGTACTGTACTGTAGCTGCACCGTATTTTTACTGTAGCTGCACCATATTTACCGTACTGTACTGTAGCTGCACCGTATTTTACTGTAGCTGCACCGTATTTACTTTACTGTAGCTGCACCGTATTATCTGTACTGTACTGTAGCTGCGTCATATTTTACTGTAGCTGCACCATATTTACTCTACTGTACTGTAGCTGCACCGTATTTACTGTACTGTATCTGCACCGCATTTTACTGTAGCTGCACCGTATTTACCGTACTGTACTGTAGCTGCACCGTATTTTACTGTAACTGCACTGTATTCACTGTACTTGCACTGTATTTTACTGTAGCTGCATCGTATTTACCGTACTGTTCTGTAGCTGCATCGTTTTTTGCTATAGCTTCACCGTATTTAATTTACTGTCCTTGCAACGTATTTTACTGTAGCTGCACCGTATTATCTGTACTGTTCTGTAGCTGCACTGCATTTTACTGTAACTGCACAATATTCACTGTACTGTACTTGCATCATATGTTTCTGTAGCTACACCATATTTTACTGTATTGTAGCTGTACCTTATTTTACTGTACTGTGCAAGCGTTTCAAACATGTTCAGATCTCCTGTTGCCTATAGCCATCTGAACAATGCACACCTCCAGTCATAAGAGAACAGTTCCTAGACGGTTTCAGCAGTAACAACATGAACAAATGGTTTTCGTGAGACACACGTAACTTCCAGTAAACACCACTAAGAATCAATGACAACAAAGTTGTTTTTATAACAAGCAAAGTAGATAACAAGAAGTAGATTACCTTAATTTATATTTCATAGCTAAAGCGTATAAAAACGACACTGATCTAACGTTACTGTGTAAAATGTGTACTATAATGTATACAATGTTAACTACAAACCGGCTGCCAAAGTCCCATCACATAGTGGTGATTCATGATCACCGTGTCCTCTTGTCTTTAGGAAACCAAAACATTTGTTATTTTTGATGAGGTATTTGTTCCAGAGTTTAGACACTAGACAGACCATTAAACAAACAGAAACCGGAAGTAAAGTTCTGAGCAGACGCGTAACTGCGACAACCCACATGCGTCCGATACACTTCCAGAAGTTTAGATCCTCGCCATCTTTGTTTTGTCAGGTTTGTCCAGGTGTACAGTACTGTGCAAAAGTCTTAGGCCACCAGGCTACCATTAGTTTAGTTGTTTTTGCAATGTTATAGTGATCATATATAATAATGAATCAGTCTCTTTATTAGAATACAACCAGAAAATACAGGAAATGTGTATGTAGTATTAAAAACTGTATAAAAGTATAAGCTGAAGTGTCAAGTATTTAAGGTAAACTCCCCTTTCACTTGAGCAATAGCAGGCAGCTGCAGAAATAAAATCCTAATTTCTAATTCTAATCAAATAACTTCAAGACTTCAGTCTCCTCAAAAAAGCTTAAGATGTGTTTCATGCCAAGAGAGGTCTCAATAAATACTGACTGATGCCTGAAGAAGACATTTAGTTCTGAAAATTGTTTTGTTTTTAATTTTGTGTACATATTTCCTGTATTTTCTGTTTGTTTATCAATAAAAAGTGAAAAATATATATGGATGGACATTAAAACTTGTGATGGTGATGGTGGCCTAAGACTTGATCTGAAGTGATACATCTGAAGTTGTTTACTCTGCATTTGTGTGTGTTTGTGTTGATCACAGCTGTGTTTATGTCTGCATGTGTGTAAAAGCTTGACTTTGCATTTACAACCCTAGGCTATGTGTATACAAGCAAGAATCTTTATACATTTGTGTCTGCTTTGCTCAGCATGCCCAAGTTATATTTGTCGTCACGAAGTCTCTTCAGTAAAACATTCGATTTATTCATGTTTGCCTGCATGTTATTTCCTTTGTTCCTTTGAAATGTCTTTAGTTTAAAAAAGTAATTTCACCCATCATCTAAAGGAGATCTAAACGTTGTTGCTCAGATTTGTTAAAAACTGTTAAAGCAGAGATCTGACCTCAACATATGAACTGAAATGTTTTTCATGAAATGTGTTAATTAATTGTAAATAATTTGAGTGATGCTGTATCTACATTTATTTGTTTTACTTTACTCTGCTACTAATTGTATTTTTGTATTTCTCCTGAGCATCGAAAGAGAAACGTCTGAGCAATATCATTTTACTCCAGGAATAGCAATCTTGTTATTATGATGCATGCAATTAACGCTTGCTTGCTTGTGTGTCTGTGTGTGTGTGTGTGTGTGTGTGTGTGTGTGTGTGTGTGTGTGTGTGTGTGTGTGTGTGTGTGTGTGTGTGTGTGTGTGTGTGTGTGTGTGTGTGTGTGTACATACACACATTTTAAGTTTCTATGTTATGTCATGTTAATCTACAGACCTTAGCAGATAAGGTGTGTGTGTACATACACATGTATGTATGTATGTTCATGTGTGTGTGCGTGCATGTGTATGTGCGTGTGTGTGCATAAGTGGGTGCATGTGTACTCTGTACGTGCGCGAGTGTGCGTGTGTCTGTATGTGTGTCCGTGTGTGTGTGTGTGCGTGTATGACAGGTAATTATTGTTCGTTAAGCCCTGTTTTGCATGTGCATACCTCATTAACTCAGTGCAAATAGAGAGTACAGCTCCCATAATTCCTCAATCTTCAACCTGTGTGTCTGTGAGTGTGTGCATGTCAATAAACCCTGTTTTTCCCAGCAGTCTGTGTGGTGGATCGGTAAATAAACAGGCAGAATGAATCCTATCCCATAATGCTCTGGGATGAGTCCCCTCGCAGTGTCAGGGCTGAGATATATGGGTTACCTGTTATTGCATCAATACATACACACACACACACACCTGCACAGCTCTTCACAATTTATTAAACACATTTCACTGCAAACACTTCACCTTCCATTAAAAACATCTCTCTCTGCTTTCCTACACACACACACACACGCACACACACACGCACGCGGTGCGCGCACACTCATAAACAGATCATATCTTAGACTAAAGTTTCATTCTTAAGAGTAACACTACCACCTTATTTGTATTCATTATTATATGATCACTGTAGTTATTGTATTTATTTATGAGAGGATGTCTCCATGTCCTTAACGATAAGTCTTGTCAGATTTCACTCTCTTAATGTATTATTTACAAACTCCAGAGAGATAAAGTGAAAGTGATTCTACACTCTTTTCCTCCTTTAGGGTGGTGGTCTGCGTTTGATTGACAGCAAGTCTGGGTTGAATGTGTATCCATTCTCTGCAGTGGAGCGCAGGATAGATCTTCTTCCAGAAAGCTTTCAGCATTATGCCTCAGGATTGGCTGTCAGCAAGAAAGACTTTCATGCTGTACTCAACAACATCGAGCATCTCTTACTCCGGGCCTCTTTCGTTCAGGAACACAGCGCCATCTACAGGTGTGCTACAGTACTGACGGCTGTCTCTGTGTTTCGAATGCACACTCACACTCTTATATAGAGTTTTTTGTAATCACTGTTTCAAATCCCTCCTTTAATATTGAACATAAATAATAAAATCTCTCTCTCTCTTTCTCAGGTTGGGTACCGTGAGCATGCAGGTTGCTAGCGTGGACGCTCGTAGTGGTGTTCAGGCTCGTGCTGTAGAGGTGTGTCAATGTCCTTCAGGATATGATGGCACTTCATGTGAGGTAAGCAATTAAAGGAAGTTCAAAGTTCAAAATCATATGCTGTGAATGATGGGATTGTTTTGCATTTGGTGAAGTATTTACCTCTGCACTGATCAACGAATACATTCTGGCCAAACTACAACTCGGTTTTTAATCTGACAGCTCCTGTGTGCCTTTACCGTGGCCTCATGGGATAACACACTTCAGAGTAATGCCAGATGCTGTAAATAATACAGATATTTTTTATCTACACATTTATGAATACAGACATTTGACATAAGACTTTTGTGATGCTGTGTAGTAGGCACAAAGGCATCTCTCTGCTCAAAAGACCTGCTTAGACTTTCATGATTTTTCATTTAGCTGATTTGTTGCTTTAGTAGCATATAGTTCACCTGCAGAGAATGCTGATCTACAAACATCGTCTTTCTGATGAAATTCAACAATGGTTAATTTAGTTAAGAAGTCTGACTGGCCAGCAGCACCACAGCATCTCATGTACAACATATAGTGATGACGTGATTTGTTCAGCAGGGTAACATCTCTATGTTTCATCTCTTCATTATGTGGACAGGGAACATTTTGGTACTCAGACTTCAATGAATTTAGTCCTGTTTTGAAAATTGAGTATATAGTAATTGCAAGCAGTAATTCTGTTCTGAAGTGACCATGTTTAAGTGTTTGTTGGCTAGACCCGGCAAACACGATTTATCTTAAGAATTACTACAAAGTTTGTATAAGTGACACAAAAACGTTGTTTTCCTTTTTATAAACCTTGCATAGACATCATTTCAGAAGTATGGTCTGGAGTAATAAAGGCTATAACACTAGGTGAGAGCTCTGTTAAAATTGCCACAACTTTTTCTGTTTTTTTTTTTTTGTCAAGGTTGGGTCAAATATGGACAAACCCAATTGCTGGGTTAAAATTAATCTAGATTTTTTTTGTTAAAGGAAAACACCACCGTTTTTCAATATTTTACTATGTTCTTACCTCAACTTAGACCAATTATGAAAAAATTGGGGAAAGAGTTAACGGATAAATGAAAACTATATTGTATGGCAGAAGAGCTTAAGGGCTCGTTATAGTTGTGTGTAGGTCCTACGGCCTAGCAGCAACGGTGTAGGTTCCACGTAGGTTTTCATTTATACTTTTGCGTCGTCGTCTGCGTCAACGTGCAAACACATGCGCAGACCGCTGGTAGGCTGTATCCATGCGTGTAACCACAGTAGCAGTGCGACCGTCAATGAAGAAGCAGATTGGCAAGTTAACCCACAAACGAAGAAGAAACAGCAACTTGTTGTGTATGATTTGAGAAGACCAGCAATGATGAAAGTAAATAAACAGCGACTTTTATTGCAGTTTGAGTTAAATCACTCCTCAACTTTGCCCTTCTTTGTTTTCACCGTCGCAAATGGAGATACCTATGTAGGGGTGTGCCATAAGATACCGTTCACGATAGCAACGCGAGTACAACCAAGCTGTACGCGAGGAGGAGATACTAGCAGCAGCGGGTGATGTGCGGCCGAAAAGTAAACTAATGACTCAACCGAGCATCGCTGTGCAAATTACTTTAGTCACTGTTAAACTAAAGTGTTAAGGAGTTGCGTTATATAGGGAAAACACTACCAACTTGTACCACTGTGATGACAGTAAATTACTTTACTGACTGAATTTAAATCCAAAAAATGTTCACAAATGTTCACATTCTGGTTATACAGACGCACGCTTACTTAATATTTAATTAGACAGATCCACCTTTTCTATTCATTTTCCATTATTCTGATGAGCGATCTGATGAGTTTAAAGCTCCATTTTACCCTGTTTTTTTTTCAGCGACTGCTGCGAGGCGCGGGCGCACTATTCACTTGGTCCTAAAGTACACCCTATTTCTCACAACAGACAGATGCCTTGCCGATTTATTCTGTGTTTTTATGAAAATCTGATTTATTCACCTGATTTTTATCTAAACTACATGAGCATTTATCTCACGAACCCAAATGTGCCATGATTAATTTTAATGTTATTTATTTGATGTTTATGCGAACAAAAGTGCACTTACATGTCAAATCAAAATTACAAATCAAAATTTTAAATTGTTAGCTAATGAAGTTACTGGGATCTGTGAAAATTACTGAAAATTTGTGGTAGTGTCATAGTGATGTAAAATTTTCATTCCATTTCATCTCTAGTTTGTACTTTGTTTACATTTGACTCATGCTGTGTGATTCTGTCACTACTTTTGCACTTTAATGCTGCTTCGGCCACCTCGTGACAGTGGATTTACACTTTGAATTAGGAAGTCTGTCATCAATGACAGCTCATTGGATGGAAATTGCCCTTCCTTTTCCATAATTTTTTATACCGTCATAAATATTACCGCAAAATTCTTAAAATATCATTATATAATTTTGAGGCCGTATTGCCCACCCCTATACCTATGACGCAGTTTTTTTACCTGACAGGAGGGGTTCTGGTGGACCAATTACAGCGCTAGCGGTAACCCATAGATATATACACTAGATGTTGCCTTGGCTACGGCAGTTCATTGGACCGAATGCGTCAAACAGAGCCGCCATCTTGAAACAGGGGAATCCCGCATCAGCGTCATTGTAGTCAATGGTGTAACAGAAATAAAATCACCATAAATTGTCATGAACGCGATTTTCTTGGTTTTCTTTTGGTTCGTTTCAACAGTAAGACATGTATTTAGCATTTAGTACAGGAAAAAATAAAAGTTTTGATTTTATGAAAATTTACTTTTTCTAACTGTAATGCATAGTGCTAGTAGCCCTTTCATCCATGCGCAGCACAAAAGTCCGGCATCGTTCATGAATTCGAAGTACAGGCGTAGATAGCAGCTTTACCTAGCTACTTGCAATGACAAGACCCCTGTTCTAAGATGGCGGCGGTTTTGACGCATGCTCAGAGCCCCAAGGCGACATCTAGTGCAGATAATCTACAGTGTAGCTACGGCGTAGAGCTTACGCACGATTATAAATCGTTTTGTTTTTTTTGCAGCACTTTGACCTGGGGCGCAGTAATATTGACGGAAGTTTGAGCGAGAAGGGGAGTAGTCAGGAGTCATAATGTTACTGCGCGCCATCGTGGAAGCGCTGCAAACAAAGTGCTCTTCCGCCATACAATATAGTTTTCATTTTTTATCCATTTGGTCACAGTCTAGAAAACTTGGTGCCCCCCTACTGCCTGGTGCCCCAGGGCACTCGCCCAATCCCGTCTATGGATAATCCAGCCCTGTCCTTTCAGTATGAAGTCCAACTGCGGGGTGTGTTTGAATGAAGCATTTTAGGAAGGTGTAGATGGGCCTTATCTTTTAAAAAGAATATCTTTTTGGGTTTGAAACCTTAAAATTTGAAATATTTTATATGCATAGACAGCTTTTAACACTCTAAAGACAAAGGAAAACATGAAATCAGATCATATGACTCATTTAACAGCCTCACACAAAACTCCTAATATCATGAATATCTTTAAGGATTCAGTAAGCTGACAAAATCTGTTGAGTATATTTTTTATAGCAGATGCAATGAGTGTGTTATAAAAATACATAACACATACAGTCTTTCTATGGATATTTGTTATTTGTGAAGTAGAGCTGCTGTTGAATCAGTACTGTGTGAGATGTGAGTGTGGATCAGCAGTGCTGGACTACAGTAAATTACTGTCATCTGTTAAAGCTCCAGTAGCTATTGATTTCTGAGTGAGCAGTTTTTTTATGCTGATGTAATCAGATAAACATCCAGACCTATATAACATCAGACACTGTGATCATCAAGACCAGAGCATAATGTTGTCAGGAGCGAGTAAAGGGATTTTTTAAAGATGTGGTTGGGCTGTGGACATCGATTACTCTGGGGTAACACAGAAAAACATCATTATGCAAATCAACATGACACTCATCCAACCTTAAAATACTTGTTAGAAGTCTTGTATCAACATGAGCTACTGCTCCTCACACCCTTACCAAAAGAGACAGTGAGCGCTTTCAGTTAAAATGTGATTCATGCTAGAGGTCTTCTCGGGTCCAAAGAAATGTACCCGACTCGAAATGACCCGAATCACTTCATACCCGAACCCGACGTGCATAAATAAAAATTTTTTAAAGAAAGACCCGACCCGAGACAAACCCGAGAAAATTAGACCCGAAGTAGTGAATTTTTTTTTAACCCGACTGGAACCGAATGAAAACGGCAATGACGTGTGTGCATTCTGCAGACCCACGCGCAGCAGTCAGACAGAAAGAAACTCCGGTGTCCTTGAAACCAATTTGGCGAGCTGCTCCATTCGTTTTACTTTGTTATCTGATGACGACACCAACGTAACCGCTAAAATGTACATTTATAATTGACTGACTTGTTTGTCTCGACGAAAATGAACCTTCCGACAACCACACAATGTCGCAAGCGCTCTTGGCAAACAGATGATAGGTTTGAAAAGGACATTGACGCACACAGGGGAGAGAGTTCGGGTCTTCTTGGGTCCGTTCAGAAAAAACACATTCATTTTTAAAGCAACACTATGTAGTTTCCATGTAAAAATGACTTACAGCTCCCCCATGTGGTTGAAAAGCGCAACAGTGCCTGATTTCAGACACTCTTCTGCAGGCAGGGGGAGGGGCGGGGCTGTGTGCTCTACCCTCCACCGCCACTTTCAGAGTGTGCTTGTAGCAGCTAGGAGGCTGCTCAGGTTGCAGCAACAGTACAATTTGTCCAGTTAAAAGTTCTTCTATCACTGAAATAATTTTAGAGACATTATTTAAAGGTAAAAAAACTACATAGTGTTGCTTTAAATTACCCGAGACCCGATGCCGCTATTATTGTACCCGACCCGTGTCCGAGGCACATGTGAAACTTTTAGACCCGAACCCGATCGGGTCTCGTGTCGGACCTCGGGTTTTCGGATCTAAGTGGACCCGTGAAGACCTCTAATTCATGCGAATACAGTCTGAGACAATAGTATCTCACTATTGAGATAATTTAGACGGTGTAGAACTTGCTGAGGGTGGAAATTATGGTAATGAAGGACGGTCAGTCAGTGGCTGTGTCACGACTGGGAACAGGAGTAAGGACGCAAGTTTACTTAACATAAATAACATTTATTAACAAACAGGAAATAAAACACGAGAAACAACAACGACACAGGAACAGACAAGGAAGTAATTACAATGATCCAGCAGTGAGTGTGACACCTACAAGGGTATAAAAACACACGGGCCGTTTCTCAATGTCAAGGATACTTCCTTGGCAGAACTAGTCCTTACAAGTCACTTCCTTCAGAGGCTAGGCGAGGCTTCTCTTTAGCATTCGAAGAACACGTAAATGGAACAGGCTAGCAAGTGCACGTTATTGCGTCATTACGTCAATGAAAATGTGTGCTTTCGTCCCTGCGCGCATAGGATTGTGGGTGATTTCAGCGTGGGAAGAGCACGAAGGATACACATATGCATCCTTTTCTGTATATGGGAGATTTCTCGAACGAAGGACTCAGTTCTTGGCTGAAATTCCGAGGATCCTCGACATTGGAACAGTCCTTCGACGGATGTCGATGACGTAGCATCCTTGAAATTCTGGCTTCCGAGGATTCTTCCTTGACATTGAGAAACGGCTACAGACTAGATAACAAACATGTGTGATGAATCAGGTAATTCATCAATGAATGTCCAGGTGACAACAATCGGAACAGAAACAAGACATGACGCGGATTAACCGTAACAGGCTGTGGGTGGGGCTTTAGCAGTGTGACATCACATTAACAAGAGAAGTATCTATTGAGACTGCTTTGGTTTTATGGGGATTAAAAAAAAGAAACGGGTGGATTTTTTCATTGAAGGGTGGTTGTGCCCTGCTGAAAAAACTCAAACCAGCATGGGAATTATGCTGGTCTATGCTGGTTTGATGCTGGTTTAGCTGGTGGTCACCAGCATACCAGCACCAAAACACAACTTATGCTGGTCTTGATAGTATGACCAGCATGGGATGCTGGAGCTAATGCTGGTTTGGTGCTGGTTTGGTGCTGATTTAGCTGGTGCTAATGCTGGTGCTGATGCTGATGGTGTTTACTAGCAAACCAGCACCAAAACACAACATATGCTGGTATGTTGTTTTTTCAGCAGGGTGTTCACACACTGCCAACAAACATTTATGTCCAAACATGGATATTAGATGCCCTTTAAGTCAACATGTTATTTCTGCTCATAAGCATGCTTCTGTCACAGTGATAAACACTAGGCAGGAATGCAGCAATCCCAGAATGCATTGTGATGAGCTTTGTGAATTGAGGAAGTCAAGGGAATATTTTTAACATAGCCTAATTGCATTTTATTCATTATTGTGAAGTATAGATACAAATA
Source organism: Misgurnus anguillicaudatus (assembly GCF_027580225.2). Lineage (NCBI taxonomy): Eukaryota > Metazoa > Chordata > Actinopteri > Cypriniformes > Cobitidae > Misgurnus > Misgurnus anguillicaudatus. Next base: position 8,589,115 of record NC_073354.2, read on the forward strand.
GACCAGCGTAATATGTGTGCTTGCTGTGTATTTTTGTTCATGAAGCATCCATTCATTACACTTAGCGACATGCTAATGTAGTTAGCATAACATCAAATCTGTTAAAGCTGTTTATATGTGAACATATGTGACCCTGTCTGTGAAATCCAGGCTAAAGTCTCATAATCTAGTGATGATAAGTTTAAGACCATCAAAGTTTGATTTGACTCACTGATTTTAATCTGTGACATGATTTTAGTCAACACTTAAAATTAATAAAATGATATCTTTACAGAATGTTCTTCAGATTATGTAGACTGATTTTACAGTAAATCAAATGACATGAGCTGGATTAAATCAGTTCTGATTGTGTTGTACAGTATCTCACTACACTGTATAGACAAACAAGTGATTTGTTACTGAAATCCAGTAATCACGGCGGTTAGATGTGATGTTTGTGAGTAAACATATGAACAGCTCAAAAATACACTGATACACTACATGTGAACAGCTCTTATCAGTCACTTATATATAAACTTACCATGAACTTCAATTAAGAGAAACTAATTTTCTCCTTCATTTAGTAAATCAAAGCAGTTTGTGTCGTACAGTTGGTGAGCTGCCACAGATTCATTACTGCCAGCATGTACAGTTAACACACTTCATGACACATTTTAAATCAAAACTTGTTCCTCACTTCACTCATTATTGTGTGGTGATCAATCATCATTGATATGTCTGGTTTAATGAAGTGTTGTTGTGTTTGTTTTGCAGATGTGTGCTCTTGGATATCGCAGGGTGAATGGAACTTTGTATCGGGGTTTGTGTGAATTCTGTCAATGCCACGGACACTCAAACCGCTGTGATGACATCACTGGATACTGCCAGGTAAATATATGTGTGTGTGTGTGTTTGTGTGACAGATTGTTGAATTGAAAGGTCTTATGTTATCTATCTTATTGCAGTTCGTGCTTTATTAGCATGACAAAAACTGTACATTTGTAATAACAAAGCCTTTACAGCTGGGGTGCATACAAGTAGTGCAAAATATGTAATAATATGTAACACTTAAAAAAGTATGTAATACAGAATAAAGTCAAATTAAATTAAAATTAAATCAGAATTAAAAGTTTAGAATTAAGAATGTTATGTCTGTCTGTTTATTTACTCTCTTTTAGGGTTGCATAACAACTAATTGCAACTAATCATTTGCAGAATAAACGTTTTTGTTTACATCGTATAGACTCTAAGAAAGATGTGTCGATTTTGAGTTCAAATAAATAAACGGGACAACACAAGATGTGTTTAAACAACACAAAGTGTGTTGTTCCAAAAAATAACACAGATATGTGTTAAGGACAACACACTAGATGTGTTGTCCTTAACTAGACACAAGGGGCTCTATCTTACACCCAGCGCAATGAAGCGCAATACGCGACTCAAGTGTCTTTTGCTAGCTTCCACCCTGCGCAATTATAATTTTCACGTTTAGGGCCACGTTGTTTAAATAGCAAATGCATTTGCGCCCCCTTTTGCGCCCATGGGCGTTCTGGTCTGAAAACGAGATGTGTTCAGGCGCATTGTTGGCGCGTTGCTATTTTGAGGCAACTAAAATAGACTACGCCATTGACCAACAAAAACCTGCTCTAAAGTCAATGGCGCAATATGGTTTTGTTATTTAAAGAGCGCATTAGTAATATGCGCCTATAAACGGGACGACAACGCTGGTTTGCTTAACACATACTACATGAATGGGCAGCAGCACAAAAACGCTTTTAAATATGAAAGATTAAAGGAATAAAATGTAAAATGTTATTATTGAGTCTCTTGGACATAAATGAGGACTAATTATGAGACGTTAGGAAGCGCAAAGAGCTGCTTCACCTGCAGCCTGGTAAGTAAATAAATGCTTTGCTTTAAACAAATGCATCTATTTTTAAATGTTTTTTTAAATGCTACCTCATGGATTTATTGTATATGATGACTCTGTACCTGTGAATATGGTGAGATGAGAAACATTTTAAGCAATGCTTAAAAAACCTGACGCTGTCCAAGTGCTAAAACGCGCGGAGAGACATTTTTTAATTCTTTATCTCCAGTTTGTTACAAATAAAGCATTTTTAGAGTACAAACCTTTTCTGGCATATTTGTAAATTATTTTTTGATGATATTGGATAGCCATACATTTAAAGCAATTAAATCCCTGCTTTTTTACTTCCATGACTAAAAGAAAACAGGTTTTAATAAAAAATAACAGTTTCAATACAAGTGAAAAACAACAAAATTTTTTTACATTATTCTTAAACTGGGGATCTTCTTCCTCCGCTTAGTTTTTCAGTTTACAAAGTCCGTCATCTAAATAGGGATTAGACATAGCGCCAGCGCAACTGGCTTTTAAAGGGGATGACAGCTGAGACTTGCTACGCCCAAAATATTCCCATTACTCATTAAAAAGATAGGACCAACCCTTTTCGACCATGCGCTCGGCGCACAAACCATTTTACCCGTCGTTAAATTAGCAAAAGTGGATTCGGACACGCCCATTTAGACGTTGCGCTGTTCGCTTTATGTGCTTAGTTAGTTAAAATAGGGCCCAAGATGTGTAATGTTTACACATAGTTTTAGTACTGTGTATAATAATTATGTATATATAAAGACACATACATACATGCATGTATAATTTTAAAATATGTGTATCTATTAAGTATTCATGTTTATATAGTATAAATTATATATAAATATATATACACATGTAAATATATCTTAAATGTATACCTGCATGTGTCCGTATTTATATATACATAATTATTATAAACAGTACATATGATACTTTTATTCTGCAAACGATTAATTGCGATTAGTTGTTATGCAGCCCTACTCTCTTTGTTTGTCTGGCTCTCTCTTTCTCTTACTCTGTCAATGTAAATTCAGAGTAAATGTCACAGGTCTAAATGGATTTGTTCATTTGTATGCAAACACAAATTAGGTCTGGGTTCATCTTCACTTTCACTTATTTCACTTATCTAACCTCTGTTTATTGAATCATGTCTACAGTAAATAACAAACACATTAACAAACCTTCAAATCATCAATCAAATATGAACTCTGTCTGAGTAGCTTAAATTATCTTGTTACGGTATGGGGTGGTGGACGATGAAGGAGAGACGATGGATATATAAAATATAAGGGTATCACGATTTCGATTTTAAATCAAAATCAATTGAAATTAAGTCACAACCTTGAATTAAAAATGGAATCGTTGATGCTGCCACGCCCCCATGTCACGTCCTGTCGGCTTGCCAAGCGTAAAAAAAACTAGCGAGTCAACCTCCTCTAACTTCGCTAGCTACAGCCAGTTAAAAAATAGCATGGCAAATGCAGGAGACACCACACGAGCTGCTCTTTACATGGAAAAACAAAAAACAGCACGCGCCTCCCACCTTCAGCTAAACTCAATCAGAACAGAGCGGCATCTGTGACAGTTGTTTCTCTGAACTGAGATCTGTTTAAGTTTCACAACAACTTCTTTCACTAGCTTAAGAGTTATGAAAACAGCATTTAAACATGACTTATTGGGGTATAGTCTCACAATCTTAACTAACGGTAATAAAAGTGCGTTTTTAAGGTGAAAAGTACTGACAGGAAGTTTCATTTTATCAGGTATTTGCTTATACCATATTTTTCCACTGGCAGCACGACTAACATGGCAGGGCATCTCTGTGTTCATGATCAGATATATTTAATAAAAGTCTAGTCTAAAATGGCATAGCATTTTTTGGTGCTTTCAAAAAAAAGGTAAAAACCGAGAATCGAATCGTAACCTTAGAATCGAAAATATAACCGAAACTAGGATTTGGAGAATTGTGTCACCCCTAATAAAATAACAGATTTATTAAACTAAAGACATTAGCCTCTTTCACACAGTAATTCTAGTAAATTACCATGAATTTACCAGAATGAATTTACCAGTAAATACAAAATGTGCTGTTCACACATGCAGTGACGTTCCGTCTTTTTACCAGTAAGACATCATTCACACATCAGTATCAAAATACCGGTAAACTCGGAGAGAAAGCGGAAGTTACCTGTGGCGGGCGGCCGGCGAGCTCCGTCCGTGTCGTATTTGTAAACGGCGGGTTATGACTTAATACCCACGGTCCGTATTTTGTTGTTTTCACATCTGTGGCAAACGGTCGCGAAGTTGCTCGTGACCAAACAACATTGCGTTAGGCGGCATCAAACGGAACCTGCGCGTTTGCACATTACGCTTCACAGATGGTGTGCTAAGGACGTCGGCAATTTGGCAATTAGATGGTAAGCTGTTTTAAACAACTTTGGTGAAGAAATGTGGATGTTAACTTCAGGTGTGCTCGACTTTTAAGCAACATGTGTGTGGAAACGTCCGTAAACAGTCTGGGGGAAACCGCGTCACCTGTATAAAAAACTTTCTGATTGGCCCGATCTGTCAGCGCGGTCTGACGTAGTCCGTTCTAAATGCCGGTAATGCTATATTTTTCGTTCACACACAGCGCTTACCGGTAAATTACCGTTAATCTTAAAACCTGTCTTACTGGTAAATTGGGAGCACTGATTTACCGGAAAGGTTCTGTTCACACATGACATGTTAATTGCAATTTACCAGTAAATTACCAGTAAAGACTGTATGTGTGAAAGGGACTAATGACTACAATATAAACACACTAAAACAGGTGACAATAGACAATAACAGACAACAATAGGGAGAACAGACAGAGTATATATAAATATTATGATGATTGATGGCAGGTGAGGAAAATGACAAACACAGTTCAGGTGAAGGAGTGAAGAGGATAATGGGAGATGTATTCCGGATGAGGTTGAAGGAGGAAGACGGGCAGGAAAACAGACAAGGATGTAACAGTACTTCCCCCTCCCCCTAAGTGTGCCTTAAATTAAACTACACCAAAGTGGTGGTGGGGGGGGTAGAGAACAGACAACAAGGAAACAAAACCAGGGGGGTGATGACAAAGTAAGGAGTCAGGGAGAAGCCCGGAGCAGGAGGAGCCGAATGTTGGTCCAGAGCAAGCAAGGATGAAGCCCCAGGGTGGAGTTGTCGAAGGGAGGAGCCAAGGTGGAGCTTTGGTGCGTAACACCCTGGGAACGAGTGATGTGCTGCGACTGCGTCCGAAACCGCCTACTTCCATACTATATAGTAGGCAAAGAGCATGGGCAAGGCGAGTAGTATGTCCGAATACGTAGTATTCCAAAAACAGTATGCGAAAAGTACCCGAATAACCTACTACTTCCGGTTAATTTCGAAGCGTGCATACGATGGACACTTCACTATCCCATGATTCCATTGATTTAAATCAATGAGTGAAATCAAACTTTGATGCATGTGAACTTGAATGTGAACAGTCACAGCTTGTTTAGTTGTCATCATGAAACACAATAATATACTGTTGTGAATCAGTCTGATTTATACTGTCAGAGTCTGTGCAGACACCTGCGAGCTCATGATGTTCAAATCCTCATGCGTTTTTATTCTCTGTTCCTTTAAATGTTCTGACAACTAACTGTGAAAAAGTAAATAGCAGTGACACATTTATTATTTACTGCAGGCAAACGTAGATATATTACTTGAATATCTTTCAAAGATATTATTCCACAAACCTTTTAAAGTCTGATTAAATCTTCTTCTAAAACACACATACACTGTATGTGACTGGAGCAAACAGATGAATGTTGTGTTACGGTCTAAGACTGATCGTGTGAACATTAGGCAGTTCGGTTACACTTAACAGTATTGTGTTTTTTAACAGTAGCTTATGCTCTAACTAAGATTAACTAACAGGGAATAATACTTCGACATTATTTATTAATCTTAGTTCGTGTTAACTTCAGCATTTACCAATACATTTATAAAAGTTTATACATTTATAAAAATAAACAAATGTATTGACATTTTAACAAACAATCATCAAGATTTAAAAATGCTTTGAAAATATTTTTCATTGTTAGTTCATGTTAGCCAACACATTATAAATGTTATAAATGTAGGTCTGTGTTATAAGAATAGGAGTTTGTTTTGTATTTGTTGTATTTTGTAAATTGAAAAGTCATGATGCTGTGCAGATATTACATACACTGTATGTTGTTTATCTCTTCATATAGGTTATTTCACAAGTTTTGTGTATGTATTGTAGGATTGTAGGGACCACACAGCAGGACCAAACTGTGAGCGATGTGCCTCTGGTTACTACGGAGATGCCACCCGGGGAACAGCCAATGACTGTCAGCCGTGTGCCTGTCCTCTTCTGACTCCATCAAACAAGTATGTCAACATCCGTGAAGTCATACTCTGAAAATAAATAGTGTCATTTATGAGTCGCTTATAACTTGACAAGCCACGGCATCAGAGTAAACTCCTAAAAATAAAGGTTTTTAAAAGGGTTCATTCACAGCAATATAAGAACCAGTTTTGGTTCCCCAAAGAATCTTCGACCTTTGGTCAAAGGTTTTTAAAAGAGTCATTATTTTCTTATCTTTTTATAGTCTGTACAACCTTTATTCACTATTAAGAACCATTTGTGCTATAGTAAGATTCAATGGATATTGAAATTCTGTTTAAGCAGGACCTGCGCCAAAAGGGGGCATTGCACCCTCAGATCTGAATTATGTCCCTCGGTTTATTTTCGGTATTTATTTGGTATTATTATTTATTACAAAAAAGAAAACTAATTGAAACTGTATTGTGTGTTTACAAGACTAACACAAATAAACTAAAAATACTGTATTTTTCGGTCTATAAGCCGTGTTTTTTCCATAACTTAGCTGGTGCTGCGTCTTACAGTCACGTGCGCCTTGTAAGTCAGTAAATTAATTTTGACATTTATGAGGCAAGAGACATCATTACTAGGGGTGTGACGAGACACTAAATTCACGAGACAAGATGAAATCCGAGGTTTTTTAAGAAACCCTCAATGATAAAATAAATGAATAAGTTCCCTTTCAGTCGGTCACTACGACGTCACGTCGTGACCGACGAATTGGGAACTCGCTTAGAGGGACCAATCTACTTCGATAACTACTAAAACGCCAATGAACTTGGCATTGAGATATTTGCATAATGCTGGCGCCGCCCCGCCAGGTGTGTATATAAGCAGCAGGTGCAAATATGGAAATTAGCTTTTTCGCTTCGAAAGCCGGCAGTATCTGCTACTGAGAAGCTACTCTACTCTGTTTGGGATCGATTGCTGAAGTTGGTTGGACTAGCAGTACCACAGCGGACACCTCGCAGTATTCCATGACTCTGCATCTTTTTTGTTTTGAGTTTAGTGTGTGTGTTGCCTTTCCCTGTGCGCATCATCAACTGAGCATTTGAGTGAATTTCCCTAAAAGAGTGATACGGAGAGCTTTGTGCAGGTGCAAATATGGAAATTAGCTTTTTCGCTTCGAAAGCCGGCAGTATCTGCTACTGAGAAGCTACTCTACTCTGTTTGGGATCGATTGCTGAAGTTGGTTGAACTAGCAGTACCACAGCGGACGCCTCGCAGTATTCCATGACTCTGCATCTTTTTTGTTTTGAGTTTAGTGTGTGCGTTGCCTTTCCCTGTGCGCATCATCAACTGAGCATTTGAGTGAATTTCCCTAAAAGAGTGATACGGAGAGCTTTGTGCCTTGTTAAAGGCAGCCACTCTCTCATATATTTGGAGATCAGCGTCCTTTTCAGGATGGCTTTTCGTCCATGCGATCTTGGGTGTGGATAGTACATGGGTCCGAAGGATGGTCACGAGCGTTGTTTCTTGTGCTTGGGCATCGAGCATGCGGAGGCAGCGTTTGCTGAGGGTAAGTGTTCTCACTGCGAGAACATGTCCCTTGTGGATTTGCGGAGACGGTTGTCTTTCCTCCGGGAAAAGCGCAACCCTCGTCCTGCGAGCGCTGAGCGTCGCCACGGTGCGGCTGTAAGGCTCTCAAAGGATGACCTCCGCATCACTGTGCTGAACCGGTCGGGGGATTCGTCCTCCGGCTCTCAGCCTCCTCGTCCACAGCCGGCAGAGGTTCCAATGGAGACTGCAGAGTCGTGTTCTACGATGTCTGTAGGATCTGTTGTGCCTCCCTCCGGGTCCACAGCCTCCGCAACATCCGAGGGTGGGCCCCCTCCCTCTGAAGTGGATGCCAACGTTCTTCCTCCCTCTGGTCGGGTTGCGATGCCGGAGTTCGATCCGGAGATGGTGGCTGTGTTATCTCGAGCGGCGGAGACCGTAGGCTTAGAGTGGGTTAACCCCTCTCAGCCCGAACTGTCCCGTCTGGATGATTGGTTCTTCGGAGCTGCCCGGGCTTCACAGCCCTCTCCTCCAGTGCCTTTCTTTCCCGAGGTGCACAAGGAGCTGACAAGAACTTGGAACCAGATTGCGGCCGTTTCAGCCCTCCCCCCTCACCTCCCTCACCGGTGGAGCCACTAAGGGTTATACGGGGATCCCTCCGGTGGAGCGGGGGGTCGTGATGCAGCTGTGTCCGGCCACCGCTGCCTCTTGGAAGGACCGACCAACCCTCCCCTCCCGTGCTTGCAGACAGTCGTCCGGTTTAACGGGCGCTGCCCACCTGGCATGCGGAGAGGCGGCTTCAGCCCTGCATGCAATGGCGTTGCTGCAGGTTCATCAAGCGAAGGCCTTGAGGTATCTGCATGAGGGAGGACACGAGTTGCCTGTCCTCTCGGAGCTCTGGGTTGCCACCGATCTGGCTCTCCGCGCTACGAAGGTGACAGCGCAGGCGATTGGTCGTGCCATGTCCACGCTGGTGGTCCAAGAATGGCACCTGTGGCTGTGTCTAGCGGACATGTCGGATGCGGATAAGAACAAGTTCTTAGACGCTCCAGTGTCCCAGACCGGTCTCTTCGGCGAGTCGGTGGAGTCTTTCGCCCAGCAGTTCAGCAGGTCACAACGTGACGTCGTAGTGACCGACTGAAAGGGAACGTTCCCTCAAGGAGGGAACGGAAACGTCACGTCCCGTCGCCACAGGTGCTGCTCCCTGCTATCGGCCGGTCACATTCTCCTGGCTTTCTCAGGGAAAAGAAGCTAATTTCCATATTTGCACCTGCTGCTTATATACGCACCTGGCGGGGCGGAGCCAGCATTATGCAAATATCTCAATGCCAAGTTCATTGGCGTTTTAGGAGTTATCGAAGCAGATTGGTCCCTTTAAGCGAGTTCCCAATTCGTCGGTCACGACGTGACGTCTCCGTTCCCTCCTTCAGGGAACGAGGGTTACATCCGTAACCGAGACGAAACTGAAATAGCATTATTTTTAAATGTTTTAACTAATCAAGGACTGGCCCTAACAATTATTTTGCTAACTGATAATGAAGTAATTTGTTATTTTGGGGTAATAAAAATAGACCCAAGTGAGCAGTAGCTTTTAAAATTACATAATAACGAAGATGCAATAATAATTGGTTCAAATAAAGTATTAAAACTAAGTTACATTAAACAACATTTTGTGGCCTATAAATAAAAAGCATTATGTATGTATTATAACAAATGCCTGCAGGGGGCGATAGTGGACTTGTCTCGAGGACGCTATCTTCACTTTCACTTTAGACGGAGGGAAACGCTTATTTTTAGTCAAACAATGTTTAAATCCATATTAATATTTAATATATGTCCATTTCTTTACACTAGAAATGATACAGCCACTGTCATTTTTTGAGCAAGAACATGAAGACATTAAATCATGTAAACTCTGAGTGAGGGTTTAATCTGCTGAGACTTCACATCTGACACTGATCAACAGACAAACACAACGCGTCTCAGACTTCACACGAGCTCCCAAACGAGCATTATTGGAAACCTAAACAAAAAAAGTAAACGCAGTAAAAGACAAATATAATGCATGCACTGTAAAAGGGTCAAACAGAAAGCTGCATCCTTCGGAGGGCGCATATTCAGGCTGCATACGTCATCAAGGTTTATTTAAGATAATTAACAGAGCATTACATTAGCAACTAGTGATCATATTAAAAAAATTTGAGATTAAATAAATAATTATTAAAGTTTATAATTGTTAATAGTCTCTAATAAGACAGTGATGAAGTAAATGCAGTTTAAAAATGCTACCTCCGAAGGATGCAGTCTTTTATTTGAGAAACGGCCAGCACCTCCACAAGAAACCTCGCGAGACACATGTAATCTCGCGAAACACATTTAATCTCGTTGCACGAGATCTCATCACACCCCTTATCATTACCGTCTACAGCCACGAGAGTCCATCATATGCTGCTTCTGTATTTATGTAATTCAATGGATTCAGTAATGTGGAATGACGAGTATGCGAACTTCAGGCTTGTTGGCTTGTTCGGTTAATTTAGCCTATTCAACCTTCCAGGTAAGTTCTGTATGCTATGGTTTATCATTTAAATAACTGATAATATTACTTTAACGTACAGACATCTATTCAGCCTGCTGTTCTGTCTGCTATTATTTAGTTGAATAACTTGCCTTTTCAGATTAAATGTCTGTTCTTCGTGAAATAATTTTCTAAATAAACTCAACGTATAGTCCACTGTGACTTATATATGTTATTTCATCTTAATGATGCATTTTTAAATGACGCGGCATATACTCCGGTGCAATTTATAGTCAGGACAGTATGGTATAAAGAAAATTCCTTTAAGCTTTTCTATTTATTTTATACACAACAGGGCTATGCGTCTCCGACTGGCTAATGAAGAATGAACAGCACACAACTTGTAAAGTTAAAACTACTATATATGGACAGGGTTTTATCCAACATTTATCCATGCCGTTATCAGCATTATGACTTTTGATAAGTGTTTTTGATATTTGTTCAGTAAGGCTGAACCACACTGCGTGTTAATGAAAATGTAAATTGAATGTAGATTGCATTAATTCAATGCAAAAATATGCAGATTACAGCTAAAAAGGTCAGATTTTTTTATTAAAGCAAGCCGCGTGTTGTTGATGTTTTTTTTTTAAAAGTTAAGCCCCCTTAAAAATGTAATGTGCCCCCTCAGTCATTTCATTCTGCACCTGGGCCTGTGTTGACGGAACCAAACAGCCTGACAAGGAAACTTTAAGAACCTTAATTTTGAAAAGTGTAGATGACAGCCAAGCTTCTCTTAAAAAACTATTTTCTAAATCTTAAGCTACTAATACAACTAATACAACAGGCTACTAATACAGTAGACTGTTAGGGCTGGAGTTAGGGATGCGGTTAGTAGAATAAGTTGACATAGTTGCAAAGATACTTATAGTCAATTTGTTTGAGGGATCATCAGAATAAATCAAGTGTTTATAGCAGTGACGAGGCTACATTAGGGCCTGGGTGGGACTGGCCCACTCAGATTGATGGTTGATCCACCCTGTCAGAAGAGACACAAAATATTTTTGTGTAAAAGCCAAAGAAATCACGCATAAAATATAATAATAATCGCTCAAATACACATAATTTAGAAATAAATAACTATTTATATAGGAAGTGCGTTTCTAAACCTTTATATGTGAAGATTATGTTGAAGTGAGCAGTTTTTCTTTGCGCAAAGACGCACACACATACTCAAATGGACACAAACTCATAAGCGCACACATGGAGATGCATGTTTTAAAAAGCATGCAAACACAGAATCTCTTTGCGCTTGACAGGACACATAGACGCAAAATTATCTCATATACCACAGTCTTGGCAATTATTGTCATAAAAAGAATCAGTTATGTCTTAAAGTGAACGAAACAGTTCAGAAAGAAATCAGATGTGTGTGTCAGTATATGGATCCGTGCATATTCGGTCTTAAAGGGACAGTACCCTCCAGAAAACTGCTTATGTTTGTCTCATTATATTAATTAAAAGACAAAAGGAAAATCACTTTTGAAGCTTTAGAAAGGATTAATTATATTTCATTTATAGAATGAAGAAGACAGTGTTATTATTCATTTGATTATATTTCTGTAAATACTACTGTACTTTATTTGTAACTTTGTTCTTTTCTTTTTTCATATGCTTATAATTTCTTGACTTGTTTTTATTTTATTCCCTTTTTTGCTGATCTGAAAATTATTCAGTCCATGACTCAAAAAACGTAATGTAGTTCGTTTAACCACTACTATATTGTAAAATGAGGTAATTTAAGAGTAGGCATTGAGGTCCACCCTATTTTACCAAGGCCCACCCAGTTTAAATTTCTGGCCTTGCCACTGGTTTGTAGATATTAAACATACTACTAATTCTCCAATGACTGATAGTTTACAAGAAGTTGCAAAGTTATTAAAATGTCTAAAGTTGACTACTAACTGTCTCTGTGTGGAAGTCTTTTAGTGGGTTTATAATGGCCTTTGCATGCCGCTGGCCAATCCAGAAAGAGTTTGTGTCCCAGAATTCAACAGCTGAACATTCCAAGTCCTCAAGCGGCTAAAGAAAGCAATGCTGTCCTCCTACCCTGTGCATACCAAAAACTGTCCCGCTTCAGCTTCAGTGTCGTCTGAGAATAGCACTGACGGCCATAACCTGACGTCTGTCTCTGTCTGTTGCTCTGCTCTCTTTGACTTGTTTTAAAGTCAGAGAGATAATAATACTGATGAAGGATGTTTTTCATTCGTCTCTCTTTTCTTTTGCTTTTTGTCCCCTTGTTGGCTGAAAAACATCACAGTTTTAGCCCTACGTGTCACCTGGATGGCAGAGGTGAGGTGATATGTGACCGCTGTCCGCCCGGTTACACCGGTACACGCTGTGACAGGTAAGACCATGTTTTAACATGTTTGTTTGATCAGCTTTATTGTTTGTGGTCAAGTGCCCACACATGCAAAACAACACAACCCAGCTTTATCATTGGTCCAAACCAGTGATGTTTAGCCTTCATTTCATCATGTGATAATCTTACATCAGTCATTCAGTCTTTATTTCTCTTTCTCTGATTGTCAATAGCATTCTCATATGCAGCATTCATGTATTGAGAGTAAAATAAGATGTATGTTGTGTAATATGGATGGAGGAAAGATCTCTGCTGTGACCCCGCTCATTGAAACAGATGGAGCGGGACCGTCGCAGTACCAAACCTCTTCACGCTGACCCATTAGCAACGTGCAGGGAACAGAAATTGAGGCAGATGGAGGTGTTTTATAGAGAGGACAAATGGAGAGCAGGGCAGAGAGGATAGAGGGGGCGAACGGAGGGGTTTTCCAGGGACAAACACACGTTAATGGCGCATGATGGGACTGATCCATCACTGCTCAGATGAGGACTCAACCAGGTCTGTCCCCTGAGAAGGATGTGAAGGACATATTTCATACAACCTCCACCAGACACCAGAGAAGTGAAAACCTGGTCTCAGTTATTCTCTCTAGACAACATTAAGCCCATAATCTCCACTTAGGTTTACAAAAGATCTCAACAATGTCTCGAACTATGCTTAAATATGCCAATATACTACAACTGCTATCAGTCGGATATCTTAAAGGTCCCGTTTTTCCTGATCCCATTTTTTAAACTTTAGTAAGTGTGTAATGTTGGTATAGTAGCATAAATAATACCAGCAAAATTATAATAAAGCTCAAAATTCAGTGCCATGCAATATATTTTCTTTAAAGAAATTTCCCCCTTCAAAGCCTACAGCGAACGGCCGGTTTGGACTTAGCCCTCTACTTACCGATTGAATGACGTCAATAAAACAGTTTTTGACTAAACTCCGCCCGCAGGAATACATCAGTCGCCAGCTTTGGCTCAAACGGCTCTGCTAAGCTAAGCTGCTGTCGAATCACAACACACTAAACAAACTACACAATCAGAACTCGTTACGTATTTCTGAACGAGGGACTTCATAGAACAAGGAAGACATCATCCAGTTTTTAGGACAGTGAAAACAGTGCAATACAGATAAGTCAATTGTGTGAAAAATACTGCTTTTTTACACATGAAACATGAACACATGTTATGTTGTGCACTGTTAACACAATCAAAGCTTAAAAACACAGCAAAAACGGGACCTTTAAATTTTTTTCATCCTTTCAAGTCTGAATGATCTGAGCTATGCAATCCAAATGAATTGAATTACTCTGTACTCTAACTGTGCGCTCACACCAGACGCGAATGAAGCGAATAAATCACGCTATTTGCGCATAGTTGGGCACTTGAACATTTTTAGTTATCTTGCTTTATTCGAACGTGTTTCACATCATTCGCACATAAAATTTTGGCAATACGTTCAATTTGCTGACTTTAGCTAGCTTGTAGCCTCAATTGGGTGTATATATATATATATATATATATATATATATATATATATATATATATATATATATATATATATATATATTTAAATATATATATATATATATATATATATATTATATATATATATATATATATATCGTTGCTGTCCGATGAAAAACACGTATGTCCATTTTGCCGATTTTGAGATTTTTGGTGTCAAAGCTGTCAGTCACGGCGCGTATCTCCCGCCTGTGAAGCGTCTCGCCGGTCTCGTAAAGTTTCATCGAAGCTCAGCACTGGATATAGCCGAATAAACATAGCCTGTGAGACAATATCTTGCCTTCATCGAGGTAAACGTTCCCCCTGACGCCAGACGTACGTCTAGGAGTGACTAAATTACGGTAGGACTGTGCAAACAAAGTATCTGTCTAGCATAGTGTTATTTACGCTGGGGACATCCCACCGCTTTTTGAAGGCGTTTGGTTAAAATGTTCTGAAAAATCAAGCGATGCTTAAGACTGGTTTTGTGGTCCAGGGTCACATATGTTGCGTTGTATGCTTATGGTGTGTTTTCTTGTACATATGTAATGAAATTCATTGCAATCATTGACTAAACGCGCTGCTGTTTTTTACGGTATGGTGCTTTTGCATTGTTCGGTTGAGCTGGTGTTGCAGGGACTGTTACATGTGTGCAGTAGACATTGTTGAGGGTTTTATGATGAGTATTTTCTTGTTGTTGACTGTTATACGCTATGCCCATTTTTGATGCGCCGTTATTCAATATTTTTCCTGTCCTGCAATAATGTTTTTTATCTGATCTTTTGTCCCCACCACTTTTCAACACAAACGGACGCCCCTGCTGTCGAGCATTACCATGTCAGTGTATTGATTAATTGTCCCTTCATAGCTTGCAAGAGACATTTAATACACTTATAATTAATATTAAATAAACTAAGCGTATTTAACTAAGACGTAGGCTATTTAATAAACTGAGCGTATTCATCTGTCAATATGAAACGCGACTTGGGCATTCTAATTAATGATCGGAAGAACGCGTATCGACCACCGTTACTGTAAAATATGCACGTATGTCCATTTAAACTCAATTTTGGTCAAATGTGGATTATATCATTACACTGGCAAGAATATGGTTACATGTAAAGATGCCGTACCAAGTATGGCAACGCTACATTTAACTGCTTTTGATATACGGTGTTTTGGAAAAAGTAACTGTTTTGGACATACGTGAGTTTCATTGGGCAGCGACGATATATATTGACTTAACATGTAAAACACTCGGCTTAAAGCTTCATTCGTGTTTGGTGTGAACGCACTATAAGGCCCAACAACATTTTAAAATGAAAATGATCCTTGTCTATTCTGGCATTTTAAAAAAGATCTCCGTCCACACTATACATGACTGTTATCATGCCCTTACAAAAAATAACCATGGTTTTACTGCAGTTAAAACAAAAAAAACATAGTTAAAATCATGGGTACCACATAATTACCATGGTTTTGTAAATAACCATAGTTAAACCATGGTTACTACACTTTTACCACAAAAAAGCATGTTTAATTTTCATAAGAGTGGCCCTTCACACACACTGGGTATGCATATATGAGTTTATTGCTCTAATAATAGTTTGCCTCATGGCTCTTGCGTATGTATGCAGCCATAACTGTTTAAATCTTATCAGCCGTTTGTATTGTAATTCATAATTGAGTCCCTGGCATGAATTTATACTGCATGTGACTGAAGCAGACACACCACACAGCTGCAAACAACTCAAAACTGACCAATAACACTAAATTTCGGGATATGTGTTAAAAACTAGTTGGTGTAGCGTTTGTAGTAATCTCTGACAATAGTTGGTGACACTAAGTGCACTTTTTACAGTGGAAACCCGTTTAACGGAAATAAAATCAAAACAAAGCACTGTCTCATTAAAGCTGGCTGTCATGTTATATTTTCTCATTAGTGGTGAAAACATTTACCATAATACTTACAGTATGCGCTTGTTTTGGGTGTTTGTGTCATGACATAATGTGCTTAAAAGGAATGTGTGGACAGCTGATATCCTGCTGCTCCGTCTCCATGTTAATGTTTACAAGGTAGTTGCAGCCGGTCATTGTCATCTTTCAGTAATGGTCACATTATAGGGGCTTGCCGAATCAGGGAAGGTTACGCAATGACCCCTACGACCTAATCAGAGTGAATGTGGGCACTCATGCCTTAATTTAAATAAATGTCCGGTTAGGTCCGTGTCCGTCTACGCTGCAGTGCAATCCTGGAGCTTATAATGGTCGAAAATTCCAGAGTAGTCTGGATAACAATTCTGGAATGCAATCTGGAATGCATTTTAAAAACAAAAACACGCTAATGTAAATGTAGTCTTAACTGTATGTCACATTTTTAATTTATTTATCTTAATGAATTTTGATGCCACATTTCCTGGTATCAGTCTTCATTTAAAAAACGTTATTCACTGAATTTGCATTTTTTTTTAAGGTTTAGTGGTTGCATGCAATAAAATTTTCTACATTTAGATATATGCATTTAGTTGAACTTACTCAATTGGTTTTAGCAGAGTCGTATAACGAGAGAGTTACGAAACGTTTTGATCTCGCCGCCGCGCAGTCACGTGATTCATGTAACGTTGTACAGTTCCAAACCAGGGCTGTCAATCTATTTGCATAGGTTTTCAGCTATTTTAGGTAAATATTAGCTTGTAATGTGAATTGATCACTATACTTACTATGTTTATAACGTTTTTTTACTAGGGAGTGATGGAAATACAGTAAATCAGTTAATAAAGATAAACAGTTAATGGTGACCCAAAGATCACTGTGGTTATCTATATCAGTGGTTCCCAAACTTTTTCAGCGTGCGGGCCCCCCTTGTGTACAGTGCATTTTTTCGCGGCCCCCGAAAGAACATTTATGACAAAAACCTAGTAGTGGCTTATTATTTTTTAGGTTTAATTACACATAATCATGATAAATTAATGTATTTTATAAAATGTGATAAAACTGGGCCTCCCCGGCACCATCTCGCGGCCCCCAGTTTGAAAACCACTGATTTATACCAACTACAGCAACACAGTTTATCTTTTATTTTTGTAGCAAAAATATGGCTATATCAATGGCTATCAATCTGCTAAAAACATAATTCCTACACTTTTACTATATTAAAATCACAAAAAAGATTGCCAACGCGGTTATTTGTAACAGTGAAACATAACAGAAACACACTAAATTCATATTTAATTGTATTTATAGTACACATTAAATGTTAATATAATTATAAATGATTTTCGAGGATACATCACTTGTATTACTTGCCAAACACAATGAAACACATAGCAGCATTGTGAAGCAGTGTGACTTTCTTATGAGGCATTTAGCTTCTCGCTGTTGCCCCCTAGTGTTACTCGTAATAGATAAAAAAAGATAAGTGTAAAGTAGATGGCCACCAGTAATAAAATATTAAACCATTAAATCTATATTATTCACACATTACACACAACTCATTAAAATTTAAAAATGTTACTAGTTATTATTAATGATAATCATTACCTACAGCAGAGTTCATAAAATATCACTGATGACTATATTCATGAAATGTCCGAAAATGTAAAGAGAAACAGTAATTTCATCGATTTACCAGCAGGTATCATTAAAATGAATGGGCTTTAGTGCTGCGTTTGGAATTATGGGTCACTACATGACACGCTGTTACTTCCGCATTCCATTCTTACAACGGACGTCTATGTGAGTGTCGTAACTCTCTTATTATACGACTCTGGGTTTTAGTTACCTTAGCACAATTACATTGAGTTGATCTGAATAAAAATGAGCTAAATTCACCAATGCTACAATTTTTTTATCACGGCACTGTTACTTAAATGTAGAAATATACAGTTATTATACTACAGCAACAGCACACATTAGCAAGCTAACCATAACTCATTTGAAACAGAAGCTAATATGGCGTTAACTTTTTCAATGTAAATGCTTTCAAACCAAGGCATTTACACTTCCAGTGTAATGCTGTCTGATTAAAACAACACTAATGTCAATGAGACTGTTCTCATCCTAAGCAAATGCTCTACTCATCTTCACAATGCAACATTTAAAAACCCAACAACAAAACATAAACTCTTTCAAATACTTATATAACAACATACTAAACATTAAAAAGTCCCACTTTTTTCATATATTAATTAAAAATGCATGAAATAACCCTTTATTTTGATATTTACTTTCATTATTCAATCTCATGCAAAGCATTCTGGGAACTGGAAGTCCCCGCCAGGTTTAAGCAATATTGCTTTAATACAACACAAATTATTCATGTAGTCCCAACTTCACATAGGTTGATTTAAAACACATGTGATACGCCTAGAAACCACTTAAATACCACTAAATATTTTTTCATTTAAACCAAAAATTATATTGTAATGGATAAATGAGCAAATTTTAATTGTTAAATTTAATTTGAGTCAGAATAATTTATTTTCAGTCTTCTTGCAAACAGACTCTAGCTTTAAAAAGTTAATCTGAGAGCGAGACTGAAGTTTAATTTACAGCCGGTAGCATACGTTGAGTTTCGGACAGCTGAACACACACTTGAAAATAGCTGTAGACCTGTTTATTAGGCTTATCTTGTGCAGAATCAAGTGATTTATTTTGGTCTCCAACATAGAGTCTGTGTGAGTTGTAAAATAAAACAGTAAAAGAAAAAATGTTTGAGTAGACTATATCAGAAAAGTAGCCCTGTTTTATCCATTGTGGTAGCCCTTGCTCACAAAAGTGTTGGGGACACATGCTTTATAAAGTAACATCAAATAATTGAGGTAACTACTATTCAATTCATAATTATAATTGGGAGATTAAATTCACAATGTTTTTGTGCAAAAATGTGTATCCAGTTTTGTCATAAGATATATTAGTAAAAAATCTGAAAAGGTTTTTGTCTATCTGATGTAAAACGCTTGAGTTAAAGTGGTGACTTCTCATACATCACTGCTGTGTTTAGTTCAGGTATGATGCTGTAGTCTATAAATATCTCTTTACTGTACCTTCACTGCTCATCTTTTATGCAGCTACTATAGTAACACCAGTGTCATCACGAACAACACACATTGTAGATTTATAGCTTAAATGTAGTGTAAGTGCTTTGGATAAGTGTCTGAATGTAAATGTCAGTATTCATTATTGTTCACACGTTACTACACATCACATAAGTGCTGTTGTATTGCTGCTAATGCACTGCTAATGTGAACACACACACATCACATTCTATCAAACAGTGTACATGTAGTAATACTATGGTTATTGTATGCGTGGTGTGGTTATCTGTAACAGTAATGTGTTCAGGGATTAGAGGAAGATCTCCTGAGTTAACACTCACTGACCCGAGACCAGATAAAGCACTACCCTTCTCACATCCACTGGCCTAATTCACAGACATTTATCTGTGCTGCCTGATAACGATATAAAATACAGTGATTATGTTTACAATATGTTGCCCCTGCTTGACCACCAGTGCCAGAGAGAGAGAGAGAGAGAGAGAGAGAGAGAGAGCAGGATAAAGATAAGGGTGAAATGACAGGGGGATGAATATAAGTTTGGATCAGGACCAGGTCTCTTTAGCCGCGGTTCCCTGTTGTCCAGACAGACAGGATGTTAGTTGTATAAATAGCCGGGGTTAAGGACACCTGGCCCAAGTCATCAGTGCTTAAGATGATCCTCTCACTGGACAAATTATGAGCTGGTGCCAAATAGACAGGAATAGCCAGACCTCAATGTTCACTTACCATTTAGGGATTGTGTTAGAGTTTGATACTTTTAGGCTAATTTTCAACAGAGTGCTGTTTTTATCACAGATAAAGTTCTGGAGAAACAGATATTTAACTAATTCACCGCCAGCCTTTTTGAGAAAAGTTGCCCACCTGCATTTTTGTGATTTTAACTAAATTTTCACAAAATACCTTGCAGGAAAAATTTTCTTCTATAAATATATAAACATACAAATTATATCAAATTAAAGAACACACCCTCTGCTTTCAAACAAACAATAAACAAACAAAAAACAAACAAAATGGGGAAAAAACCTTTCATTATAAATGTACTTTTTCTACTTAATTTAACCACTGAAATATCGATATTTCTCTTCAAAAATACAACATTTTGAGCAAAAAGCTTAAAAAATTGCGTTTTTGTAAAGGAATTTATGTTAGAGATCAGACTCAGAATGACTATCAAACATAAAGGCAGTTAAAATCAATCATTAAATCTTTTTAATTTCTGTTTTTGATAAATTCGTTCTGGTGCCATCTAGTGGATAATTACACTTTCACTTTGAAATTCGTCCAAGAAGGCATATTTATTAGTTAATTATGAACTCATAAATGACGAGATAACTCGTCAATGGCGGTGAATGAGTTAACATATTATGCAAAAAGTAAAAATGCGTAAATTCATTTTAATGATATACCTTTTTAATAACGTGTGATTAATGCAACGCATAATTTCTGTTTGACCCTTGGCCTAGCACGTTGTTGGATAAATTGAGACGCAGCCTTACTGTGGGTTCACACCAGCCGCGTTTGAGGGGTCAAATTCACGTCTACTGCGTCTAGTTTGATGCTTGAGTTTACTCGCTTCATTCGCGTTTGAAAGCCGCATGTAAAATTCTAGTCATCGAGACATTCATGTGGAAATTAGCATTATGGAAGAGGCTTCTGCGACTATGCTCGCTTCTTGTAATCATGTCATTACTAGAGCAAGCTCCTGATTGGTTAACGCGGCGCGTTTTTCCGCCAAAGTTCAATTTTTTCCACTTGCGCTTTTGCCGCGGCAACGCTTAATTTGGCCATTTGAGGCGCACTAAACGTCTCATTCGCGCCGCGAGACCTCCAGACACACGTCAACGCGTCTTTACATTGACTTAACATTGAAATCACTCATTCTTGACGCCTCTACCGCGGCTGGTCTGAACGCAGCATTAGACAGTAAATAGTTATCAAATGTCTAAATTTTATCTTTATTTGTACGTTTTCTGAGAGGTGTATTATTCAATTCAATTCAATTCAATTTTATTTATATAGCGCTTTTCACAATGGTTAATTGTTTCAAAGCAGCTTTACATTAATAGAAGCAGTAAAAGCACAGAAAAACGACAGATAGCACAACATAATACAAATTAGCATAAGCAGTCAAATTTGCTGCGGCTTTGACTCGACATTATAAGCGAGCGTATTAATAATGTAACGTCTAGAAGAGGAAGCTAAGTTAAGCCCAAGAAGGCTGCCTCCCCGGGGGTAAAAAAACCCCTAGGAGAAAAAACCCCCGGGCTGTTTAGCCGAGGAAATAAAAAAAAGTCCTAGGAGGGAAAAACCCTTGGGAGATATATATGTATATACACACATATAAACGGATAAAGAGATTAAGCGGAGATTATTATCCTAAATGCTTAATCTAATAAAAATGATGTGTGCCCATCTACTTGCGTTTCGGAGATTTTGGTTTCGGTTTTAAAACATGCAGGAATTAGAAAATAAAGTGCGGGACTTGCTTGTTGTTAAAAGAGTTATTTAGAGAGATAAAGTTCGACACCTGATTGATGTTTAAAGAGTTATTTAGAGAGATAAAGTTTGACAACTGATCAATGTTTAAAGTTTTATTAAAGGTATAGCGGAGGATTTTCTCAAATTTTAGAAAAGAACCGCCTTTCTCCACTTTTTAAAAAATGCAATTGCACAACACTCCTGATTGACAGCTAGGAGGACCAATAGTCTTGATGATCCACCCGGAAACAGAAAATCCTCCGCCATACCTTTAAGACCGACAAGACTCGAAAACTGACACGTCTGAAGCATGCACACAGACGCGCATGTGTGCATGTAAATGTTTGATTAACTATTAGGAAAAAATATCTGATGTGTAACACTATAATATTAGACCCTTCCATTACAGTAGATCTTAAAGCTGTCTGTGTCTCAATGTCAACCAAACAATAAAAGATAAAAGTTAAACATATATTGATATTGTTTTTGACTTTATGTTTGCCAAATCTAGGTATGGATTGTGGTGATTTTGCTTTTGATCCTTAAAAAAAATTTAACTGGATTTTTCTCAAAATAAAATAATAAACATGCATTTGCATTAAGTATCCATTTTTGTTCACATATGTTGATTAGAGTATTAAAAACTTGAAAGTGTTAAATTAAGATAAATATAGAATATATAAAAATGTGAGATTAGGTTGTGATTAATCACTAGTTAACTCATGACAATCGTGCGATTAATCTATATTACATTTTTTAATTGATTGACCTCCCTATAGCAATAAGCAATATGCATATCACAATATATGAATGATTTTAATACTTTAATACTGCCTGCATGTGCCTGACTGCATGTGTGTGTGTTTTGATGTGTGGAAAATGATTGATATAAATACAGTTCAAATTGATTTTTAAAAACTTTAAGCATTATCGTATTGCATATCATATATTGCATTATTTAGTTATTGCATATCTAATTTTTCTTCAATATCGTGCAGCCCTATAAGTCACAAGGTTTGTGAAAATTTCTTGAAGTCATGTTACACAACCTGTTCATGTTGGTATCTGCATAATCTGTCTGTTTTTACCAAATGATAAGGAATTTGCACCAAAATCTTCTCTGTTACATGCTTACATTAGTTGTATTTGTTTTGCCCGCCTGTCCAAGATCCTATAAAAACAAACCTGTCTCTTAGCTTCAGCTTACAATAAATACATTCTAGTTTAAAATATCCACAGGCATCATCAGTAAATGTGAATCTGTTTGTCTGACAGGTGCACTACTACAAACCGATCTCATAGGCCTAATCAGCGATCATGAGATTCATTCATGCTTTTTTGATAAATGGACTACGGACCCCCTAAAGTAGCCTTGGTCACCCCAGTTAAGAAATTCTAGTTCCACCACTGTATGTACCTAGATCATTTTCTAAAGAAGACATTGGAGCATTTGTACTGAATGAACATCTGAGGTATTTTAAAGACACTGTGAGATGTGTAAATCTGTGTTCGACTGTTTATCGGACTGTACTGACACTCACAAGCATTATCACATTTAATTATGAAGTCTTGGGTGACTGTCTGAATCCGCTGAGCGGCGTGGAAACGCAGTGATTATTTTCTCTTTGCTCTCATGCAGATAGTGCAGTGCAGATAAGCGCAGGATAGATGTGCGTGTTTATCATCCCGCTGCATGAGTTTCTTCAGGACAGATACAGGATCCACACAAACATAGACACACAGTAGATAAGATGAACGGGTGGGTGAAGCGAGCGGGCGTTGTGATAGTGTCTGCTCATCTTAATTTCCTTCACATTCTTATCGGTCACGCTTTGTTTTACTGAGACCCGTCGTGGTTCTGTATATTATCATCTTTATCATCTAGAGTCATTCGGCCGCTCACTATTTAAACTCCTTACATGAATTTGTCCCTTACCATGATTTACTGTGCTTATACTCACTGCTGTGATTGCTGATGTTGGAGTGATATCTGTCTTTTCATACAGTGTTCATCTTCAGTACAGATCATATCATCATGAATGATCAGAGAAAACTGGCTACAAAAATCTCACTGGTTGCAGTCATGTGGTGAAGAATGATTGAAAACGCTCCATATGCTTGTAGATATTACAGTTTATATAAAGACACTGTTTCACATTTTATTAAAAGTTGATGTGATTCAACCAACGTGATCTCATGAGAATACGTGCGTATTTTTACATAAAGTGTGGTTGTACCAGACATACACTTAGGTTTTTACACACTGAACTGTATAATATCGACATGTTGACAGGACTAATATGCTCATTACTTACATATTAACAGCTGTACACATGCACAGATTTGTACGTATTCCTATTCATAATTATTAAAATAGTCTTCTTACACATATTAAACGGATAGTTCACGCTAAAATTTTATTTATGTCATAATTTTCTCATCCTCATGTTGTTGTAAACCTGTATGAATAAATTTTTTTTATAAACACAAAAGAAGATATTTTGATAAATGATGGTAAGCACACAGCTGATTGTAACCATTGACTTCCATAGTAGGAAAAACAAATACGATGGAATTCAAAAGGTACGGTCAACTGTGTGCTTACAATCATTTATCAAAATATCTTCTTTTGTTTTCATCAGAAAATATTACAATACGCAATATTAAACAAGACTACACTTTAAAACCTTAAATGAATAACATTTCTGTAATCTTTTAACCATTTGGTAATATTTAGGTGTTTTCTCCTATGCAGTTTTCTCCTATGCAACAATAATTACATCAAAACTCAATATAAGTTCACAAAATAAATTGTATTAATTCACTGTAATCCACATCTAAAAATGCATAAGATTGCATGAAACAGATCGAAATTCAGCCCTTTATACAGTGATTTTAATCTCACTTCTCATCAGCGCCCGTAAAAGTCAAATCTCGAGTTAATAGTACACTACAGTAAATATACAGATTGTTACAAAACACCCAATAAAATATCCAAACAGGTAACTGCTTATACTGAGGGCTGAATATTTAATCAAATCATCAAATGTAATAATGATTTACATTATTAATTACAAAGGGCATCATCATCTTTCATATTACTGTGGTAACCACTACTGTTACCTTCAAAGGTCCTCACAATAAGCCAGGGGTGTCCAAAGTCGATCCTGCAGAGTTTAGCTAAAACTTCCCTCAACACACATGCCTCAAAGTATCCCCTGCTGAAAAAAACAATAAAAACCATTACAGAAAATTCTAAAGGTTTCCATTAAAATACCAATAGGAACCATTAGCTTTTACCATTAAAACCACTACACTGTATTGTGTTTTGGGCCATATTCCATTAGAACCAATACATACCATTAGAGACCAACAAAGACAAAAACACTGTATTGTGTTTTGGGCCATATTCCATTTGAACCAATACAATTCCCAATAAACCAATAAAACCAATAGAATTTCTTTGATGGGCTGGATCAGGTGTGTTTGCTTAGGGTTGGAATAAAACTCTGCAGAGACACTAGAGCGACAACCAATTAGAGCGAAACAGGGGAGTTCACGTCATCCGTCTCTCATCGGTTACTGGAGTGGACGTTCTCACTATGGCGTGCCCCTTACAGCATTGTTTCTGTCTCTTGTTCACACAGAATGCTTTCCGTGAATGTTATGGTAATGTTACTAGGGCCTCTTTACGGAAGCGATCCCAGAACATTTACAGCAGATGTGTCCAGACTTTTTTGTGTGGTGATCTACTTTTAAAATGATAAAGCCGACAAGATCCACCTGCTAAAACACAGTTAATTATTTGTATGACACTCTAAATGCTTATAGGACTACTGTATACAGCATATATCTCTACATTGAATTAAAAAAAATCCTTGAGTACATGTCGAGTACTCCTTAAAATAGCGGAGATGCGGTTTAGTGAAACAAACTAGAAAATGACAACAGTATCAGAAGCATACAAATCAGCGCTACGCTGCCTCTCTCTCTCTTTCTCTCTCTCTTTCTCTCTCTCTCTCTCTCTCTCTCTCTCTCTCTCTTGTTTGCTCGCTCACACACACACCATGCGCGTGGATCAACTCCTGCGTGAAGGCAAGAATGTGCATCCTGGTGAATTTTGGAAGTTAAAGACGACTGAGCTGCAGCGGCCTGGCATGAGATTTATAAAATATACATTTGAGAAGAAAGGCACAGCAACTCAAAATATACCTTATTATATGACCATAATGCCAATTTCGCGTGTGGAGCAGCAGTTAACTTATCTTTGCGGCATTGCCTTTGCGACTGGTTGATCGCGATCAACGTATTGGACACCCCTGATTTACAGGATGTGTTCACACAGAAGCCTCTCTGACAATTTTACAGAAATTTTACGGAAAAGTGTTGTGTGAATGGATTCATAGACTCTCTTACTTTACCAATTTAAATCACAATTAAAAACACATATCTGTTCAGATTAGCATATACTTCATAACCTGTTCCGTAACTCTCAATTTTTATTTTACTTCTTAGTTAATATATGTGGTCTGCATGGCCCAATGTTTTATTATTTGTTTTATTAGTGTAAATTGTTGGGTTTATAATATGTCTTTATTTGTTTTTATTCTGTAAGGCATCATTGGGTGCCTTAAAAGGCGCCAATAACAAATAAAATTTATACAAAATATGTACATTTGGCAGACACTTTTATCCAAAGGACTTACAGTGCATTACAAGCTATACATTTTTACATTTTACATCTTAAGCAACTTCACCACCCCACCTTGGTTTGCATGGTGTAGCAACATTTAAGAAAAAGTTTTACTCTTGCACTATACACTCTAAAAAACAAACGGTGCTATATAGCACCAAAACTGTTGCTTCAGATCGTAACCATGGAAGAACCATTTTTAGTGCCATATAGCACCGGTGAAGCACCTGTGTAGCACCTGTGTAGAACCATATAGGGGCCATATAGCACCACTATAGCACCACATATGGTTCTACAAAGCACTGTGTGGTTCTGCACAGGTGCTTCACTGGTGCTTCACCGGTGCTGTGTGGCACCAAAAATGGTTCTTCTATGATTACGAGCAAAGAACCACTTTTGGTGCCATATAGCACCGTTTGTTTTTAGAGTGTAGAAGGCCTGAGCTGTGTGTTTATTTTAAGTATTTTACCTGTTTGTATTTTTAAAATATGCTCTTTTTCTCTGTTTTGAATGATCTCAGGTGTGCTAACGGATACTTTGGTCGTCCCAACATTCCCGGTGGTTCGTGTCAGCCGTGTTTATGTAACGATAACCTGGATTCTAGCACAGCACTCAGTTGTGATTCAGTTACTGGAGCGTGTCTGCGCTGTCGTGAGGGATACGGAGGAGCGACCTGTGAAAGATGTGCTGATGGATACTTTGGAGATGCTCTTGTAGCCAAGAATTGCCAATGTAAGTTTTACTGGTTTTGTCACTGTAGCCCTTATAAGCTAACAAGAACCAATGAAAAATAAGTTGGGATATTCACATCTGCATAGATTTTGATCAAAAACACTGTTCCAGTTAAAAAAGGATATCATTACAAATCCCTAACAAAGAACAACATTTGTTTGTCATTGTAAGAGTATGTATGAAATGAAATTGTGTTTTATGGCAGATGTGTGCATGTGAGAGAGAGAGTTCGGGCGGTCGACCCTCAAGGACAATACAGACAGATTCTCCTCTAACCAGCCTCGTGTAACACCATCTGTGCTGCGTGTGTGTTCGTACAGACCATATAATAATTCATGCTGTTATAATTCATGCTGTTGCACTAAAGCCCTGCAGCGGTGTG
The DNA here is from genome assembly GCF_027580225.2 of Misgurnus anguillicaudatus. Taxonomy (NCBI): domain Eukaryota; kingdom Metazoa; phylum Chordata; class Actinopteri; order Cypriniformes; family Cobitidae; genus Misgurnus; species Misgurnus anguillicaudatus. The sequence continues at coordinate 8,616,674 of NC_073354.2, forward strand.
TCGAGAGGTACACATGCATGTGTGCGTGTTGTTTTAATTTTAAGTAGGTTAGAGTCAGTCTCTTTCACTGTTTTTTTCTGCATCGTGTACTGATTAACATGCAAAAGGGTCATGGGACACTGAATAATCTCACTAATTTTTCATTTTATGTATTATACATGCTAGAGGCGAGTTTAAAACGTGTTTATGATAATCGTTTAGTTGAGACTCAAACATGACATTGAAACAATAAAGGTTTGATGTTAGTCCTCTATAAACATACACAAAACAGCTAAAAACTAACTGCATTAATATTAAAATTGTTTTTTTTTAACATGAACACCATCAGGTTTTGGTTGATCAGGCTGTTTTTCTTATTTAAAAGAAACACAGTCAGGCAGTAATTTATAGTTACTATGCACACGTAGGCAATTCAGTTTTCTCATATAAAAGACAAATCAAATCAATCAGGGCTGTGTTTCCCAAAAGCATCGTAAGGCTAAGTAGATTGTAAAAACATCTAACAAATCATCTAAGACGGGCCGTTTCCCAAAAGCATTGTAACTTAAGTAGCACTTAAAATCATCGTTGATCTACGAGTGCTCTGGAGTAATCGAAAATCCCTAAGTGCATCATAAGTGACAGAGTTACCAGGTGACCTGCAGGACAATCGGCATATTGCACCTAAACTTTACTCCTGTGCAATGACGATAATGTTTTTAAATGTATGTTAATTTATTGGATTCTTTGTTTACTGGTTTAATATAAAATTAAATACATAAAAAAATTAAAATCAACCATGTGCAACATCCATGATAATGTCCTCATGTGTCTCACAACCTTTCATCTATTTTAGTAAATTTAGAAGGCAATAATTGAAGAGAATAATTGCATCTGGCTAACACCAGACCAATCTCATAGAGAATGAGATGTGGTCTGGGAACCATATGCTCATTTTCTCTTATTTGAGGCGTGGTTTACAAATGCCCAGAGCCGTTTATTGGGCGCTACGAAAAGCTCATAGCCAATCGTTTCAATTATACCAGATGACGTATGTAGAGCGACATCTATTTAAACGTAAATGACTTTTATCGGTTTGTGTGCACGCAGCTAAACCGGTAGCTGTATACAGTAGATTGTATTGAAAAGCAACACATTTTATTGGCACTATGACAACCACAGTACAGGCATAATGACAATATGATATTAATAAATACCACTTACCATTTATAAGATAATTGTACTTCATCGCTGACGATGGTTAGAAGGGTTGGTCCTATAAAACTCATTGGCTATCATGTCTTTCCATATCGAAACATCCTTCTTGGATATAAAATTGTATAACGCCAAAAGTTGCTCTTTTTTAAACAAAATTGCATTCAAAACTACTTTGAACACTATCTAAGGCTGCATTGAAAAGTAACTTCGCGTCTGTTGCCGTGCTATAACAAATAACAAAACTGCTTCGGTGTGTTGCATAGACGTCGTCATTGGCTTGCTGCCCCCTCCCCGTTCTGTGATTGGTTCCCTATTTCAGGGGCAAAAAGGTCCATAGTTTCCATGCTAGACTTTAAGCGTGAATAATTTTTGCATGGGGAAAGGCTAGAAGAGACTAAAGATTTGCCCAGACATTGTATTATTAAAGGGGACTTAACATTAAAATCTGACTTTTCCATGTTTAAGTATAATTGGGTCCCCAGTGCTTCTATCAACCTAGAAAATGTGATAATGAACAACCCAGTAATTTAGTTTTGGTAATTCATTCCCTGCAAGCATGTGAAAAAAATAGATCATTGAAATTTGGCTCCCCTTGTGATGTCAGAAGGGGATCTTATTATAATAATACCACCCCTTAATCTGCATTATCCAACCACTGCACTGCCATTTAGTGTGGAGAGAAAGAGAGATAGAATAATTAACAATTCAATCATGCCGATCAGTGTTTGCATTTCATCAGTTCGTTTGCATTTAAAAGGACACCCAAAAACGGCACATTTCTGCTCACACCTACAACGTGGCAATTTTAACATGTTATAATAAATTATCAGTTCGGTATTTTGAGCTAAAACTTCACATGTGTTCTTCGGGGACACCAAAGATTTATTTGACATCTTAAAAACGTTTTGTGAAATGTTCCCTTTAAGCTCTTACTTAATTCATTCTCTGATTGCGAGGTTAATAATGACCAAAGGCTGTGCTTAATATGAAGCGTTTGGTTCCAAAACGCAATAAATAATTAAATAAATATATATAAAAACACAGTATATATATATATATAAAACAGCCACAAAATAAAAGGTTCTGACTTGAAGTTTCATGTCATATACAGTAGATTGTATTTATTGATTAACGCCAAATAATTACCTAATTGTAACATAAAAATAAAATAAAGATGGTTAAAACTGGCCAATCTGAAGTCAGGAGTGGACTTTAAATTTGAGCTCACACATTCAGCATGTTCATACTTTCCAGTACATACATATTAATCTATATATTTTACATTTTAATTTAATCTCTATAGTAAATGTCTTACCATATTTTAGCATTAGAGTGACATAATCATAAAAAATATTATTTTTCCCTTTAACTGCCCCCTTTGAACATGTAAGCGTAGGCGTATGCCTGGAATGCCTGTGCATAAATCTGGCCCTGTTTGTCTGGTTGTACATCCTTTGACAAAAGCAACAAATAGGCAGCATCTCCTTTAGGAAAATATATGATTAAGGCTTTATATTAAAAAAAAAAATTCTGGCTGTCTGCAATCAGAAAGAGCCAGTTGTTGAGAATCACTGGGCAAAAATCTGAAAGCAGAGAATGAAGTCAAGCCCAGATGACAATATTGACGTCAGGTTCCTCCACAATTTCTGCACTATTGAAGTTTTCCAATGTTCTTCCCATTTTTTACCATCAAAACATGTTTATATTTGATGAAAGAAGATTGTGCTGCTGTTCCAGGTGAAAATAAGACTTTCAATCTTTCTGTTTGGGTACAACAGCAGAACAATGTAATGGGACACAAAGCTCAGTGGGAGAATTACAGATGTTTGAATGACCTACATCTGAAAGAAACGCTTTTGTGCCCGGCATGCAGAATGAAGTCCCAATGAAACCCCTCAAAATTGTATGAAATCAGTTTGAAATATAAAAATGACAGTCAAAGCTGTTTGTCTGCTGCAGTGATTCCGATATACAATCTACAGTAACTGATTTTCAGTGTTTAGTCTAAAACAACAGTAATTTATTGTGAATGTTTACACTGGCTATGTTTACAATTTTGTCAATCCAACTGAATTTAATTTGATTGCAGGTTACGACAGTACAGTCTGATGCACCCTAAACATTGCAATATGATTCAAATGTTGGTTTACATGTATATTCTATATAACGTATATAATCTGAATATAACGTCTACGCAATGGCACAGCCACGGTTGCCAGATTCACGTATCAAAACCAGCCCAATGGACATTCAAAAGTAGCCCAAAAGCATCCCAATGACTTTTCACAGCCCAAATATTAATAACTAATGAACAAAATCCTTTCATCTTACCCGCAGAAAAAATCTACTTGCATAAATAGTTTAAAAGTAAAAAGCAGAAGACTTGGCAACGCAGCGCACAGCATCTCTCGTCGAGTTTACGCTTTATATCTGGATAAATGTACAAAGTCAAAGTTGAGTTGGAGAAAGTTGTTCTTAAGAAGTTTTCAGATATAGGTAAAGAAAACACAACTTTCAAAAGGCACAACGTGTTTTATTGCTTTATGTAATGTTATAGAAGACATGAATGCTTTACAATACTTTAATAATGCGTGTTTCCATTGCCTTGCTACTGTGTGTTTCTGTGACAAGAATCAAGTGATACGTAAGCATGAGGTAAATAAAAAGTCGTGTTTAAATAAATAAAGTCGTGAATTTAAGCACTATTCTTCTGCGCATGTGCACAAGGTATTTTTGCATCCGAAATACAATGCTTTACATGCACACTTTTCTCCTGATGATCGGATCACAGATCGGACTACACCACCCCTTTTAACAAGATTGCAACTGGTATCCAATCGACCTCAATCGTATTGATTAAGGTGTTCACATGGAGACTTTTCAATCTGGTTAAAGGTATCTAATTTTGAAAAATGCTAACAGTAGCCGACTAGCAATGAAATCATGATCCCACCCTCCATTCAAATCGCCATCCAAAGTCACGCCTCTTTCAAAACACATGAACAAGCACAGATCAGACGGTCACATCTCATGTCTCATTCACCAGTGAGAAAACTTTGCAGTACAAAGTGAATAACATTTCCAAAATAACCAACAAAAACAACGTGTTTACATCAGAATTAGTTAAAGCACACTTTCAGCTGTGCAGACGCAGTAACTATATCGTTACGTTAATCCGTAAACGAACACAAATTTCATATAAGCAACACAATGTTTCATCAAAGTAGAATATCTGAATCCATCTTAATACAAAAATATCGTGTACCTACCTTACAAAAAAAAACAGTGCAACGACCATTTCAGACCCTTTGCCTCCTGCAGCTGTTTGCATCTCGTGGTAAAGCAGTAAAGTTACCGATGTTCATTTGGGTCTTTGCTATTTGCTGATCCAGGCAGTTTTTGTTGTTGTTGTTTTTAAAGTTTTTGCTGTTGTTTTTTTTTTCGTTTTGTGGCTCCTGTGCAGGTTGTCCATTCAGCAGAAAAGTTTGTCATTCTCCCTCTGTTTACAGACGGGAGGTGAGGGCACGTGAACGCGCCGATGACGTATGGTGTCTGCGTAAACAAGCTGTGCGGTGGCATTCAAATTATGCTTACGTATGAGGGATAAAAACTACCCAGTCTCACAAATTTTTGTGATATAGTCACGTATTTTTTTGATTCCTTTTTCATGCTATTATCACGAAATTTCGTGTTTTTTCGTGATCGTATAACTAATTCCTGTTTTCGTGTGATTATCACATATTGGTTACTCAACTGCTTTTTCCTATTTTTAAACCATTGTCGCTTCGGTTTAGGGTTAGATTTGGTGCTTGCATTAGAATGTCACTTTATATATTGGTTTATACAATTTTTTCTGATTTATTTTTTTATATGTCGCCTGGCATTAGGGTTAGAGTTGGGTTTGGTTAGGGATGTCATTTTATGTAAATCTAACCCTAAACCGAAGCGACAATGCTAAGAAAATAGGACAAAACAGTTGAGTAAACAATACGTGATAATCACACGAAAACAGGAATTCGTTATACGATCACGAAAAAACACGAAATTTCGTGATAAAAGCACGAAAAAAGAATAAAAAAAATACGTGACTATATAACTAAATTTCATGAGACTGGGCTGGATAAAAAAAGGCCACATTCGTTCGGACCGAGATCTATGATTGGTTGAAATTTTTTTTGGTCCTATGCCTTTCACAGATGACAAACAAATACGTTTAAACAACTTAACATGGTGATTGCATCAGCATGTGAGGAGATTTTTAACCAGCATAACTAAAAATGTTTCTGGATCAAATCAAATACCCTGCCTTTAAGTCATCAAATAGATTACAAACTAATTATTTGGTTGCATGAAAACGTACCAACTGAATATTAAGGCAATAAAAATAAGTTTTTACTGTAAGCCAGATGTGCCTCTTTTGCCGGTAAAAAACTATTGTCGGGATTTACTAAAGACTTTGCTGCAAAGGCGTGGACCTTATTGCATATGCATTTGTAGAAGTTCAGATGTAAAATTTATGGCAGGAAATTATTTAAATGAATCACACAACAGGATTTACTAGGTTTGCACTCATCAGTTTACTGGTATTTGTGCATTATTTAACGCCTAAAAGCACGTCTTAAACTCTACGCTACTTTGCACTGCCCTTGATAGATTGGATTGGTCATTATAGAAATGAGTCAACCTTGTCAGTAAATAACCCGCAGAAATGTCCACTCACATCTGTGCTTTTTTGAATTTGTGCTTTCCCTCCAATTTGCCCTGTTTAGTAAAGCTGGCCCTTAAAAACAATCAGCATCTCAGCTCATCATCTTGACTTATCGCATTCATATTGTCTGTGTGTTTGTGTGTGTGTGTGTTACAGAGTGTTCGTGTCACATTAATGGATCGGTTTCCGAGGTCTGTCATCAGGAGACGGGTCAGTGCCAATGCCGACAACATGTTGTTGGACGTCAGTGTGATGAGTGTATGGTGGGTATTCTGTACACACATATAAACATATTTACATACTGTATACATCATCATATACCAACCATATAAACACATGTACATATCACACCCCAAAACATGACAATTAATGCCTATATACAGTCATATGCAAGGCAGTTGTTCTGTTCTAGAACCTATAGGCCTTGTTCGGTCTGCCGCCATGTTGGTTTTAGGCCGGGGCTGTGGGCGATGGACGTCCAGTGCACTTTGTTTTGTATCAGGATGCTGATAATTCAGCTATCAAAACACAGAAAATACATAATTTTACAAATTTCCACACAACAAAGAACCTCAGAAATCATGTTTTGTTAAAATGGGAAGGGACATATGACCTCATTTTGAGATAAGAGCAGTGCAATGTGTGCATAAAATCTGTTTTGTTATTAGCTTGTTAGCTAATCACTATGTTGTGCGCATACTTACTTTTCTTTAAACACTAATATAGTCCTATAACTAGGTGCTCTGGATGTCCATCCCTCGCAGGCTCGGTTTGAGGATCGACATGGTGGCAGACCGAATACGGCATATTTATCTATCTACCTAGACAGCATTTTTAGGCCTCATAGAAAAACTTATAGAGACAAAGTGCAATGCGTCATAACCTGAAGGCCACGCCCACCGGGGGGAAAACAATCCATCCATCTCCATTGACTTTGTATTGTGAGAAGTTGCCTTCTTGTCATTTCCGGCTTATAACAAAAAGCAGAATAATGCCCAAAAGCTGCTATGTGACAAGGTGTACAGCTAACAAGCTAAAAAACCCAGAAACACATTTTTATAAGCTGTTGACCCCAGAAAATGAGCGTTTAAAGACACAAAAGTGGATACAGGCAACTTTTCATAGTACTAATATTATTAAAACTACGTTTTTAAACGTTTTTGTTTCGTTTTTTGGGGTCGACAGCTTATAAAAACGTATTTCTGTGTTTTGGCTTGCTGGCTGTACATCTTGTCACACAGCAGCTTTTAGGCATTATTCTGTTTTTTTGTTATAAGCCGGGGGTGACAAGGAGGCAGCCTCCTGTAGTGGAGAATGGAGACGGTTGGATTAACCGCCCCCCCCATGGGCGTGGTTTTCGAACTAGCATAACAGCGCTCTGTCTCTATACCCATTTCTCCCAATGGTTGGCCACCATGCTTTTCTCAGTAAAAACATCTTTTTCTGTCTTTTATCTTAATTTCTCCTGTTTTCTACCCAAACCAAGAACTGTGGCACTAGACACTTTCAGGTAAAACTAAATCCCCCCCATGCATTTTTCTTTCTGGTTTGTCTTCCCATCATCCCATGTGTGTGCGTTTAGCCAAATTGTTGGTGGGACAGTGAGGTTCAGTTGTGTAAAGCGTGTCAGTGCAGTCCTCGGGGCTCAGTGTCTCAGCGCTGTGACTCTGAGGGACGCTGCATCTGTCGCGCCGGCTACTTGGGCCGCAGATGTGACCTCGTGCGCCCGCCTCACGCCCGCAGAGAGACCCGCCGACCCGTTCAACAGGTTCCCATCCTAAACATCCACAGATGGGAAAGCAGAGGGGGCTGCCCGCGAGGGGCGTATCGTCCCACTACTGCGGTAAATGTACAGCATGATGGTTGCTGAGGTTGTGCATGGGTGTGAAATCACAAACTCTTGCACGCATCATAATGTGTTGATTGACATATGGATGTGCAGTATATATTGCATACTGTCGATTGCATTGCTATAGTATGTATCCATATACTTTAGTGTCCTCCTTGTAAAATTTACCCTTGTGCCATTTTAACACTTTCTGTAAATCTGAGTAGGAAATTACAATGTTAACATTGTTTTATGTGAAAGCCAGCAGTTTGATTATATACAGTACTATACATTTACAGTAGTAGATCATCACAAGCACACTGTGTAGAGACATGTGTTTTAGGGACTATACTTTGATAAGACTATCTGTAATTCGCACTACAGGTAAAATTTTAATGAATGCAGGCTTTTAATGAACTTCTGGCAGACTTGATATACTATGAATCCCAGAAACGCTTTTGAAATGCTTTTAATTCATATATTTGACAGTAAGTCATGCATCTTTATATAATGAAAATGATATATTCGTGTATATCCATAACACTTTCCCATTTTCCATTTGTAAATATGGTAAAAGTACAGTACTGAGCAGTCATTTTACAGAAGCATGGAGGGAATATTTTGACGTGATGATGGCCGGTTCTTGAACACAAACAGCTGCTGTACACATCGTCTGAGATATTGAGCATAATGTGCACAGTTTGCTTTGGTTTAATTTCTAGATTTCTCTCTGTCCTGTCAGCCCGGATTGAGTTGAGCTGTTTTTTGCAGACAGCCTGACGCTCAAAGCTCATGTCACTGTCACACACTGTGCTTTTATGTTTATCAGTGTCTTTAAAAACAGAGTTTTGTTATATTGGTGGATGGCAGCACTTTTAAAAACACATTCTGTGTGTGTGTGTGTGTGTGTGTGTGTGTGTGTGTGTGTGTGTGTGTGTGTGTGTGTGTGTGCGCGCACACGCGTGCGTGTGTACCGTATTTGGCATTGCTGCTGGGCACTGACAGTGGATGCGGGGAAGGCATTGGTTACCACGGTGACAGCGCACCTGTTCCCCAGCAGACAGATGGCTGTCAATCACCCAACAGCAGTAGCTACAGACTCATCATCAACAGATAATAATTTTTGATCATTAAAATAAAATTACCATCAGCATCGGTTTACGTGAGAGAGTTACAGAAGAGTTTAAAGGAGCTGTAGAATAGCAAGTAACTGCAGGATGTTTTTTCTGGTTTGGTTTGTAATAACCGCATGTCTGTTGAGTGATGTGATTTGTCATGTGTTTATTAAAGCAACACTATGTCGTTTTTTTACCTTTAAATAATGTCTCTAAAATTATTTCAGTGATAGAACAACTTTTAACTGGACAAATTGTACTGTTGCTGCAACCTGAGCAGCCTCCTAGCTGCTACAAGCACACTCTGAAAGTGGCGGTGGAGGGTAGGAAACACAGCCCCGCTCCTCCCCCTGCCTGCAGAAGAGTGTCTGATACCAGGCACTGTTGCGCTTTTCAACCACATGGGGGAGCTGTAAGTCATTTTTACATGGAAACTACATAGTGTTGCTTTAACTTAGAAAAGGGATTTTTGAAACAATGCAGGATTTTTTTAATGTTCGCTTTCCTGTAGATCAAATTGTATAGCATGATGCCGGCAACGTGGTCATAGTTTGATTCTCAAGGAACGCGTGTACTGTAAGATGGTTTGGATGCATTTTTGAAGCATCAATGTAAAAGGCACTTTTGAAGAGTCGAAAAAGTAATAAGTATAACTTTTGTTTGTTTTGAATGAAAGTAGCTACTAAAACTTCATAAATTGTTTGACTTCCGGGTCAAACTAAATTAAACCTGAGAGTTGTCTCTGGTTATTTCAGGTAGGTCCAACCTATTGGTTGGAATTAATGATAAACTAGTTGACACATTTTTTGTAAAAAAATACGTCCTAATAATGTAGTGTTAAAGGTCATGTTCTCCCTGATCCCATTTTTGTAACTTTAGTTAGTGTGTAATGTTGCCGTGATGCTGCGTTTACACCAACCTCGTTTGAGGCGTCAAAATCCCGTCTACCGCGCCTAGTTTGCCGCTTGAATATTTTGAATGCATTCGCGCTTCTAGAGCAAAGTAGACGTGTGGAAAAAGCAAGCATTTGACGCGCGTCAAAGCTGAAATCAGCTTGTGGGAGGGGCAAGTGCTATGCGGTTGTCTGTTTGCAAAATGGCTGATGTTGATAGGGGGAAAATAAACGGCGCGGGTTGATAAACGTCACGTGACCCAATGTCCTCACTGACACTCTTCCAAGCGAGGTCCTTTTGATTCCTGTTTCTATAGAAATAAGAACTTGTGTCGTATAGCTCCGGGTGACTGCTTACGGACAATATCAAGCGTTCCTTCATGTTGAATGAGTGACTCGGGCGGGGCTGCCGCCACAGCAGCAAGCAGGCTCCTTTCAAATTTTTCAACTCGAGCATCAGCCGCAAATTCGCGTCAAACGCAAAATGCACCAAAAGCACAATTCGCGCGTACCCTGACAGACGCTCAAATCGCGCCATTTGTTCGGTTTGGACTACAGTCCTCTACTTTCCAATTGAATGACGTCACTATAAGAGTTTTTGACTAAACTCCGCCCACAGGAATACGTAATTCGCCAGCTAAGCTCAAACGGCTCTGCTAAGCTAAGCTGCTGTCGAATCACAACACACTAAACAAACTACACAATCAGAACTTACTACGTATTTCTGAAGAAGGAACTTCATAGAACAAGGAAGACATCAGCACGTTTTGAGGACAGTGAAAACAGCGCTCTACAGATAAGTCAATTGTGTGAAAAATAGCACGTTTTTTTCACGTGAAATATGAACACATGTTATATTGCGCACTGCACAAAAAACACTATCAAAGCTTCAAAAACACAGGAAGAACGGGACCTTTAATGTTAATATAGTGAAAGTTATGCAGCATTTAAAGGATTAGTCCATTTTCTTAAAAAAAATCCAGATAATTTACTCACCTCCATGTCATCCAAAATGTTGATGTCTTTCTTTGTTCAGTCGAGAAGAAATTATGTTTTTTGAGGAAAACATTTCAGGATTTTTCTCATTTTAATGGACTTTAATGGACACCAACACTTAACAGTTTAAAACTGCAGTTTCAAAGGGCTCTGAACGGTCCAAAACGAGGCATAAGAGTCTTATCCAACGATTGTCATTTTTGACAAGAAAAATAAAGAATATGCACTTTTAAACCACAACTTCTCGTCTATCTCCAGTCATGTGACATGCCAGCGCGACTTCACGCAATACGCCATTACGTCAAGAGGTCACGGATGATGTATGTGAAACTCCGCCCCAGTGTTTACAAGTGTGAAGAAAGAAGACCGTTCTGACGTTGTTTTATGTGGAATTATACTAATTAATGTCTTTGTGTCAGTTTATTGTTTAAAACGGTCCGCAAATGTGCGTTTCATATATGTAGCACGTGACCTTTCCACGGCATTACGCAATTATATGAGGTCGCGCTGCCGCATCACAGGACCGAAGATAGACGAGAAGTTGTGGTTTAAAAGTGCATATTTTTTATTTTTCTTGTCAAAAATGACAATCGTTTTGCTAGATAAGACCCTTATGCCTTGTTTGGGATTGTTTAGAGTCCTTTGAAACTGTTACGTGTTGGGGTCCATTAAAGTCCATTAAAATGAGAAAAATCCTAGAAGGTTTTCCTTAAAAAAACATAATTTCTTCTCGACTGAACCAAGAAATATATCAACATTTTGGATGACATGGTGGTGAGTAAATTATCTGGATTTTCCTTTAATTATTCTCTCTGTCAAAAAAATGTATAAAAAAAAAGATTTTGTGCCTTTATTGCTTAAAAAGACCAATTTGTGTTCCATTCATGGAAAATGCCACCCAGCTGTGTAACTATAAAAACGACAATAACCCTATTACCGGCATGACATTTAAACACTTTCTCACTTCATGTCTGTCTCACTGAATCTTGTTGTTCTTGTTCTCATCTACAGTCGGGCAGACACATGCAGGGTAACCAGGGCTGCGTCCCGTGCCACTGTAACTCATTCGGATCAAAGTCCTTTGACTGTGATGAGAGCGGTCAGTGTCGCTGTCAGCCCGGTGTCTCTGGACAGAAGTGTGACCGCTGCGCTCCAGGACATTTCAGCTTCCAGGAGGGAGGCTGTACACGTAAGAGTATTAACATCTGACCCTTGACCTCTGACCCTATGCTTCTATATTTCACATCTTCTAGACAGCATTGAGATTAAATAGAGACCTTTTTTTCATAGAAAGGTGTGGAGTGTGATATGTAAAGCAACACATAATAAAGGTCTCTTAGGTTTGTTGTAAACCACCGGGACAGTTTTACGGTGGCTGTGGTGGTTTTTATAGCTGTGGCTTTGTGTAGGCCTGACCCCTCCACATTAATCATGAAATATTGGTTTGAATGTGAACACACAGATGCCGCCCCAAAACTCTAATTGTAAAATTCTAGTTTTTTGTACAATATATTGTCATTGATGTTTTAATAGTATTGCCAGAAATGTTTGCAAAACCTTTTTTGGAGACCACTGGTTTAGTGTCATGTTTAACACTGATGTTACTGCTTAAATGGCACAAGAAGGACAGGCTGTGACTCTTTCTCTCTCTCTATCTCTCTCACCATGCCAATGTACCCATGTGGGAAACAACTGTGATGCTAACACAGGTCAGTGTATCTGTCCGCCCAACACTATAGGAGAGAGATGTGATAGATGTGCACCCAACCACTGGGGTCATGACATCACCACCGGCTGTAAGGTAACACTCATCTGTTCTCATAATGTCTGTCTGTCATCCGTATGTCTTTATCTGCTGAAGTTGAATTCATACTGTAAAGTCATGTTGGGCTTAAAGTGTTGAGCTGTTGAAATCTTCAGTCTGTCTTGTTTAATATATCTGACAAAAACATTTTTAAAACCCTGATGAGCTGTCTCGCTGTCTACTGCATACATAGGCAGCTTTCATGAGACGTCATTCTGACCAGAATGATTCATAAACATCATAAGTGAATGACGCTTTACATGAACAGCTGCTATTAGCATCTGTTAGCATTCATCTTAACAGTGCAGGACCAACTATCAGAGTCTAATGTTAGCCTGATAATAACTCAGGATGGCATCAAATATGGGGGGGGGGTGCATTTTACTTACTTGGGGGGGCTCCACAATATACCCTACTGTGACTGATTTCCTGCTCATTTTCATTTGTTTATTCATTTATTTATTATCGTAAGCAAATGATTTCAGTGCGCAAATGAAAAACGGCGCTTGCAGCAACAAAATACAGTTAGGTTTGTAGACAGAGTAAATTTTGTGCGTCTCACATCAAATGCCCAAGAGATGGCAGCCCTAGAAAAATCACAAAAAAGTTCAAATTATAAAATAAAAAATGCTCTTTGGGGGCCCGCTGGTGGCCACAGGACCCTAACAGTACATTCACACGGGGCGCAAGCTTTAACGCTTCCCATTCACTTTTAATGGAAACTGAACTGAATTCTGGATCCGTCTGCGCCACGTCACTGCCGTTGTTCGCGGCAGACGTTGAAAATTTCGTAACTTTTCAAGTGTCAATGTGTGCGTGAGCCAATCAGATCGCCTTATGCAAATAACCTAGTGAGAGTCAGCCAATAACATTTATGGAATACCGGAGCATGTGTAGGGGCCATTGTGATTGGCTGTTGGCCACGCTTCAGACAAGCCTTCCGCTAAGCGTTAACGCTTCTGTCCTGTGTGAAGTACCGTAAGCAGCTGCTTATGCCTTAGGCCGGCTCTGTGTTTTAATTGGATCGAGTGTTCAGTCATTGTAATTGATAATATTTTGCTGTCTTTTTCTTCAGGCATGCGGCTGTAACGCACTGGGTTCTACAACGCAGCAGTGTAACATCAACACGGGCTGTTGCGCGTGTCGTGATCAGTTTATGGGTGAGAAATGTGACGAGTGTAAACTGGGTTACAGAGATTTCCCACAATGCATTTCCTGCCAGTGCACGGCGGCCGGCTCATCTGTGGAGACCTGCGATGCAGTCAGCGGCCTCTGCGCATGCGCAGACAGAAGTGGACAGTGCTCCTGTAAGGTAAAAATATAGTATATGTAAGGTATAAAGTATAGTTCCTATATTAAAACCACAAGTATCATCATTGAAACATCCAAAATGTTGAACCTTTAAATGATTTTGTTGTAAATATCCACGATGTTGGTTTCCTTAAAGTAGTAGTTAATGTCACTTTTGGTTTCTTGTACGAATTTTCTTAGGAAGTTTGCCATTCAGTGCATATTCGGATATGCATATGTTTTTACAAGTATTGCATGTACCATGACAGTTTATGTGGCAAGACATTTTGGAGAGTTTAAAAGCATAAAATAAGCAGATCAAAATTTAACTCCATATGAGACAAACTCCACATTTCACTTAAGGTCATCAGGATTGGACGTAACACCACTACTGTATCATATCATCAGGTATAACATGAAAAATAGTTTTCAGAAACATACCGGTAGCCTAATTTAAACACAATGATTTAGGCATCTTTACTAACAAAATCCATGTAGGTTAAGTATTGCAATAAAACTATGAGCTTCCCATTTCTGTTTTTAAAATCTTTCCCGTCACACATGCTGTTTTTGTTTGGAAATCGTGAACACTGCTGTTTACATCTGACAGCTCTGAGGACGTCTGTCTCTTCCAATGCTAATGCTAATGTGTGTGCAGGCTAATGTGGATGGTGTGAGGTGTAATCGTTGTAAGGTGGGATCGTTCGGTCTCAGTCACAGGAATCCACTGGGCTGCAGTCAATGTTACTGCTTTGGTTTGAGCAGCTCATGTACTGAAGCTACAGGACTCATACGAATGTGGGTGAGTAAACACATAAAGACACAAGCATACACACACACACACACTCCTGTTGGCGTACTGTATGTAAGGAGTTTTCTACAGAGCACATAATTTTTTTTAATCACCGATAAGATTCAGTGTTATTGCTGTGCCGCCATATTTAAACTTACAGCGCTGATTTGTATGTTTACACAATAATCCACATTTTGTTTGTGACAAATTGTTCACAAAATAAGCTCAACATATGAATCAATTTCACTCATAAAACATCACTTTTCACTTCAGAAAGCAACCTTGAAAAAGTAAAGTAAGGGATTACTCTTATTTTTCCAGTAATTTAATCACAGTTACTTCTGATGTAATTGAACTAAATATTGTGTATTGGTGCTTTTCCAATGCATAGTACCCCACGATTTGGTTTAGGTCGGGTCGGGTCAGCTTACTTTTGGGGGCTTTTTCACTGGGTGCAGTACGTAGTACCGATCCTTTTTTAAGTACCGTATTTTCCGGACTATTAGTTGCGTTTTTTTCATAGTTTGGCTGGTCCTGCGACTTATAGTCAGGTGTGACTTATATGTAAAAATGAATTCATACTGACTAACATTAACCAAGAGAAAACATTACCGTCTACAGCCGCGAAAGGGCGCTATATGCTTTTCCTCCATTTTCATGATTTAGTGAAGTTGAATGAGTTTGGGAGTTTGGTGAACATGATTCTCATTTGCTTGTTATGTTAATTTAGTCTTTACAGCCTCCCAGTTATGTTCTGTATGCTATTGTTTATGTTAGCTGAATAACTGTTAATGTGTTACGTTTACCTCTTCAGCCTGTTGTTCTGTGTGCTATTGTTTAGTTGAATAACTTGCCTTTCCAGATTAAATGTCTGTTATTGGGCTTGGATTTTGTGAAATAATTTTCTAAATAAATGCGACTTATATATGTCTGACTTATATATGGCTGCAAATTTGCGACGCTCACGTTCGCATATGCTTAAATGCAACTTAAATCAGGCTCAGCGGAGCGCGTCGACTGACGCCACCGGTGTTTGTACAAAAACTGTCATATGAGACATACAGTTGTGTTCAAAATTATTTATAACCCCCCAATGCTGTTAAGGGTTTTAGGGAATTTAGTGTACATTTGTAATTGTATTCAGAATGAAATCCTACAATGACTTCTTAAAGAACCATATGCAACTAAAATGACATCAATTGGTTTTGTAATATAGTAGTAAATGTTTATTTTGTGAATTCTTCATTGACACAATTATTCAACCCCTTAAAGAACTACCACTCTGAAGAACAGAGGTTCATTGAAGTGTTTTCAATCAGGTATTGAAAACACCTATGGATGTCAGGGAACAGCAATAAAGCCTAATAAGCACCAATTAGGCAGCTTTAAAATGACTGTGATACTCAACTCCTTCTAAACATTTACTGGTGTGGTTACAAACATGGTGAAGTCAAAAGAATGGTCCAGGAAGACAAGAGAAGAGGTGATTAATCTTCACAGGAAGGGCAATGGCTATAAGAAGATTGCAAAGATGTTAAACATACCAAGAGACACCATAGGAAGCATCATTCGCAAATTCAAGGCAAAGGGCACTGTTGAAACGCTTCCTGGTCGTGGCAGAAAAAAGATGCTAACTGCGACTGCTGTTAGTTTTGGGATAGTGTTCTGTGGACTGATGAAACAAAATTAGAACTGTTTGGGCCCATGGATCAACGCTATGTTTGGAGGAGGAAAAACAAGGCCTATGAAGAAAAGAACACCTTGCCTACTGTGAAGCATGGTGGGGGGTCAATCATGCTTTGGGGCTGTTTTGCTTCTGCAGGTACAGGGAAACTTCAGCGTGTGCAAGGTACCATGAATTCTCTTCAGTACCAGGAGATATTGGATGACAATGTGTTGCAGTCCGTCACAAACCTGAGGCTTGGGAGACGTTGGACCTTTCAACAGGACAATGATCCCAAGCATACCTCCAAATCCACTAGAGCATGGTTGCAGAAAAAAGGCTGAAACATTTTGAAGTGGCCATCGCAGTCACCAGACTTAAATCCGATTGAGAACCGCTGGTGGGACTTAAAGAAAGCAGTTGCAGTGCGCAAGCCTAAGAATGTGACTGAAGTGGAGGCTTTTGCCCATGATGAATGGGCGAAGATACCCGTAGATCGCTGCAAGACACTTGTGTCAAGCTATGCTTCACGTTTAAAAGCTGTTTTAACTGTAAAAGGATGTTGTACTAAGTACTAAGATTGAATGTCACTTGGGGGTTGAATAAAACTGATAATGATGTGAGCACAGAAAAGACATTTGTGGTTATTTCATTATAAATGTTATGTTATATTTGTCTGACCTACACATGCCTCTTTGATGTAATTGTAAGCAGGATGACTGAATGATCAAAATCAATGTCAAACCGGCCAAAACAATCAATTTCAGTTGGGGTTGAATAATTTTGAACACAACTGTAGGTAGTGATAAAAGGGATGTGCAAACATTTATTGGTGGTGGGCAATTTAACTCTTTCGCCGCCATTGACGAGATATCTCGTCAATTAAGAGAAAACGCTTCCCCGCCAATGACGAGATTTTCTGTCTTTCCGCAATACCGCTATTATCCACCAGGTGGCGCACTTCCGCAACTTATACAACCCGGAAGTAGCGCCTCACGTGAAAGAGAAAAAACTCCGTGTATCTTTTAAAGATCGCTCTGCATCTGCTCTTTATCAAAAGTCCTTCGCAAAAATTGAGTTATCTCAGCTTTTTGCTCAAAATTGGGTGTTTTTGAAGAAACCTACCCATGTTTGAGAGGTGATTACAAGAGGACTAATGAAGGTAGGATGAAACGTTTTTTTTTTTTTTTTTGAAAGCAGAGGGTCTGTTCTTTCATCTGAAATATTGTTTGTTTATATATTTAAAGAAGAACATTTTCTGGAAGGCATTCAACTTTTGTGAAAATCATGAAAAATGCTGGCGCTGGCTGGCAACTTTTTTAAAAAACGCTGGCGGGGAAAGAGTTAGATTTTGTGGTGGACTGAGAAATAAATAAATGTATGGGAATGTACAACAA
This sequence comes from Misgurnus anguillicaudatus, assembly GCF_027580225.2. NCBI lineage: Eukaryota > Metazoa > Chordata > Actinopteri > Cypriniformes > Cobitidae > Misgurnus > Misgurnus anguillicaudatus. Next base: position 8,634,357 of record NC_073354.2, read on the forward strand.
CGCTATCACTTGTGTGATGTCACAGCAGTAGACAGCGCAAATATAACAACACGCCTATAATCCCTCCCACTCTGAAGTGATACCAAACTCGATGGAAAAACTAACCAAGCCAAAGTGAGGTGATGAGCTGACCCGACCTGACCAAAACCAAACCGTGGGGTTTAATGCAATGTAAAAGCGCCATATGTAGACTGTAGATCAATTATATATAATGTATTAGTGGATTTAACATCAACATTTAAAGTCTACGGTTAAAGTGCATGTTTTTATTGTATCATTTTAAAACTTTATTGAGTTAATAAGAATAATGGTAACAATCTATTCTAGTTTACAATTCTCACTATTCACTGGTTAGTTATTAGCATTATTATTACTGAGATATTGGATGTTTATTAATAATTAAAAAGCACATATTAATAGCCTACCTGATTTTGCACAATCTTATTTTACATCCTTAACCCTCAATTCCTAACAATACTTAAACTTAACAACTACTTTACTATGTATAAATAAGCTCCAATTAGGAATATATTGAGGCAAAGTAGTTAATAGTTAGTTAATAGTTAGAATTGGACCTTAACTTGATAACCTGCGCGAGGACGTGGATGTACTGAAGAGCTATTTATTTACATAATTTAAATTACTGTTAGTTTAAATGTACTTACATTAAACAACTATACATCATTAAAAAGTGTTTTGATTTAAAATTTAGTTTTTGACCTTTATTTTAATCTGAGAATCCTAGTAACAGTAATTTCTTCATTTTTGTCAGGCGTTATGAAAATGAAAAACGGTACATACCTTTAATTTGAAATATAACCCTCAGCCGCACTCATTGATAAAAATACTCCTCCGTGATCGTCATGAAAGCACTCGATAAAACAACATCTATCGGGACTTTTAATTCAAAGTATGCATATTTGGAGAAATATTACTAAAATTTTATATTTTTAATTCAAATTTCTGCAGTGGGGGTAATATTTCACCCATAAATATTAAAAATATTGCGATATGAGCAAGTTTGAGTCAGCATGTAATTCAAACACAGTTTGTTTCATTCATACGTGAAGCCGGAGGGCGCTAAAGTCTGAAACTCTTTCATAAACTTTCATAGAAAGAATAAGACGTCATAGCTCAGCTCAGCAGCAGCTGTCAGTCAGACTTGAACTTGAACAGTGACCTGCAACGAGCGATCGCTGTTTTTAGAATAACATGCAAATAAAGATGTTTTGATGTTTTTAAACCATGGAGACAATAAACACGATTAAGATTATATATGGTTTGTCTGTATTTTTAACCCTATGTCTGTTATTTTCATAACAGTACTGTATATTATAATCCTATGCTAAGCTAACAGCATAAATAACATAAAATTGTTTATTTTCGGTCTTATTTTATGATCCAAAGCCACATCAGATCACGCATGATTGTTTAAGCACTCGACTTTTGATGTTATAATGTGAGTTTTATTATAAATGCTTTTATTTGTAGTGTTTTGATGGTATGCTAAGCTAACGTACTAGCTGTTCTATAAACATCTGCTGTCTGGAGATATGAGATATGTGTTTCTAGGAATAATTTTGACTGGTAAAGCTTCTTTAAGGTAAGTTTCTTTTTGTAAGAAAGGACTTTAATAAAAAGAAAGTGAATTGAGACAAAAGGAGGAAATAAAACACTAAATAGAAATTATGAGCAATTATTATATTGTTTATAATAATAAAATAAACATTTAGACAGCCATATCCCAGATTAAAAGTTGTTAATGACTCATCCGGATGCTTATTTAATGAGTCTGTTTAAAACACGGAGCAATAGGACAATAAACTGAAAGGATGTTGTGAGATATAAATAAACAAACATTAGCTTAGCATTTTTGCTGTTTTCTCTAAATAAATTTACATGACATGGGTCTAAAAAACATTTCATAAAATACAGAGTTTTAGAGGTATCATCTTCAGATTTAAAACAGAACATGGTCAGACCTGTGGCTTTATCTGCAGAGCATTTCTACATTGCTTCAAGGCCAGTTTCATTTAGATTTTCATAACAATATTTCATACATGTTTGGTGGAGTTTATAAAAAAGAATAATTTAAGCTCTCTATAACAACTTTTTTCATTATGAAAGTAACTAATGTTCACCTCTTAATAAACTTCCAAATGTCTGCTTTCAAATGAGACCAAACTTATGCTTTTAGTGCAAAGACTTTATAAACTGTATCTATTTTAGTTTGGCTATGACAGTTTTTGTGGGGGGGGTTCAGAAAATGGAATGAGGGCTAACAGGTTAAAAAGTGTAACGAGAATAATTGATGTACTTGTATATGATTTATTTGAGCCGTTTCAAGTATATCTTTGTATCGTTTTTTAAATAGGATTTAGAAAGTAATTAGTAAAAAGTCATTAAATGCTTTTTAGAGAGTCATTTGTACAGTAATCTAATTACATGATCGAAGATGTAATTAGTAACTAGTATGTTATTACTTTTTTTGAGTAACTTACCCAACACTTGACTGACCACTATAGGTTGGATAACTCCCTACTGATAAAACAGCTTTAGCTGCAAGCTTGGTAAAGGTGGTTGGCTGGTCTTAGCTGGTTTAAACTGGTCCACCCAGCCTGGCAAGGCTGGCAAGCTGATGGGTCAGCTGGTCTGGTTACAGTAAACTTTCCTTTTAAGAGAGAAATATCAGAAAATATGAACTATTACCTTATAAAGCATAAGAATTTTCAACAATTCTGACAGTGGTTGAACTGATATTCAATTCAGTACCAGACAACAGACGACTCCGAACCGGATCCGTGCCAAAGTCAGCAGCTCCGGTGCGGAGCTTATAAAAATAGATCTAGATGTAAAATGTAAATGTAAGAGAAAACAGCTCATGTCACAAGCTTGACAATACTTTCTGATGGTTAAGAAAAAATTGCTTCGTTGTAAAGAGTTTAAAGCTTTATTTTGTGAGGAAAGTTTATTCTCTTAATTTCAGAGTGTAGCTCTTCGAGGATAAACGTGTTTAATAGAGGAGTATTTATCTTGCTGTAATACTGAAGATGCGTTTAGCCCACCGGTGACTCTGTTTATGTGTTCTGATGTGTTTCTTCATCATCATCATCATCATCTCCTGAGGTGGGCTGAGATGCTGCAGTTACCAGGGAAACAGTAAATATTAATACATCCCTGCTTGTCACTCTCTCTCAGGCAAACTCACAACACCAGATAAGAGAGAGACACACACAGAGAGAGAGAGAGAGAGAGAGAGAGAGAGAGAGAGAGAGAGAGAGAGAGAGACGTCCGTGTTTGTTTTTAATAAGGCTTTTCTGCAGGTTCACAAACTCCCATAATCCTCAGTGTGTCCATGGAGACAGGCAGTGCAATATGGCTGAAGGACACGTTTTCCAACCAGCAGAAATCCACAAACAAATTAAATAAGGGTTGCAGTCCAAAAGTTAATTTAAGTTTGTTTGCTTTCGGAGAGAAGTTGAGAATCCTTTAGCTCATTTATGGGAAAGGAGAGATGTTTTCTAAGTCATTGAGTCGTGAGATTGTGTGTTGATGTTGGGAGAGTAGTTTAGTTGCCCTGTGGGGTCCCACACAAACACATGCAAACACACACTCATGCACACGCACACACACACACACTCACACACACACACACACACACGCACCCACGCACACGCACACACACACACACACAGTCAGGCATACATGGTTTATGGGGACTTTCCATAGACGCAATGCATTTTATACTGTCCAAACTGTTATATTCTATCCATCCCTAAATTGCACCCACATCAATCACATGTCTCTTCCATAGTCTGCAAAAGAGGCATGCGCACAAAGGGCTGCTGGTCATATACCTTCCATATAACTCTTCTATGGGGTTCAAAAATGGCGAGTATGGTGGGAGGCATTGCACGATAAATGTTTGGTAGTCAGCAAACCAGTTTTGGACTGGAGCTACACGATGAAAGCTCACGTTGTGCCATACTACAACATACCGGTTTCTTTGGTCTGCATCATTCATACACTCTGATGGTATGAGAATGTTGTGGAGTCTTTCTAGAAATGTGAGAATATGGGCTGTGTTGTATGTTCCAAGGTTGGCATGACGGTGGAGGACACCATCCATATTGGAGATGGCAGCACACATTGTGATGTTCCCACCACGTTAGCCAGGAACATCTATAATGGCTCTGTGGCCAATGACGTTCCTGTAGTCTTTCTAGTGCTTACATCCTGATTGAAGTGTTAACAATGAACCATTCAGGTGTTTGGGCAGGTGGCACATATATTGGGCATTTAGCTTGTGTAGTGTCATTTTGAATGGTAGTGTTTTGAAAAGGCAAACATGTGACTTTATGTCAGATTGTTGTGTCTTGTGCAGAGAACCGTGTTCAGTGCATTTCAGTGCCATTGTGAATTACAAAATGTGTGTAAAGCAGACAATGTGTTAAGACTTTTGGAGACTTGAGAAGAGGTGTTGCTCTCTGTGTGTCAGTTTAAATAGTTCTGCTGTTCATGTCATTTTAGTGTGTTAGCAATTGGAAAAAAACTGTATAATTTTTTACAGATGCTAGGACACATTTCTCAATACTAAGGTCACTTTTGCAAAACTCTTCACACAGTTCTCCTAACCAACTTTCAGCTTGGCAAAGCAGTTTATTTCACATTCAAAATGCACTACAAATACCAAACCACTTTATTCAGGTCTCAAATCAACTCATTTTTCCAGAACACTAGCAAAGGTTGACAGCCGACAAACACACTTTGTCACCCACAAAACAATGACCTAAAAAACACTAACAACATGTAGCATTATACAATGTTTTCTCTGTTTATAATTCACTGCAAAATATGTTACTGGAATTAATCAGACATGATGCAGAATTCGTCAATATTTTATGTAGTTTATTTTTTCCACTGCATAATTCCCAAATGCAAGAATTTGTATACACACCATCCACTGATCCAGATACAATAGTAATGCTAATCTACTCGGCTGTGGACAGCTGTGGCTGGTCCAATTGTCCAATTGTTTATATAGCATTTCATTTTAAGATTTAAAATATATTTTATTAAAATATTACTGTTGAAATGTAGCAAATTGCTGTCTTATTCAGTTTTATATCATGTTATTGTTTGGAACATAAGTTTAACAGTTTTGAAAACAGTATGTTAGCATGTGCAAATTGGCCTGTATGTACAAAGAGTTTTGGCAGTTGTTGTGTCTGAGTGAGAAAAGAATTTATGAAATTTGAGAGATGTAGTTATTGAATGCATTTTGTGCCAAAGCAATGATAATTGATCCTCAGTTTAGCCAACATAGACTTCTGTTGTGCTCACTGTTTGAAGAGTTTTGCAAAAGTGACCTAAGTATTGAGAAATGTGTCCTAGCGTCTGTAAAAAACTGTAACTTTATCCCCACCAGCATTTTTTGTTTAAGTTGCCAGCCAGTTTTTTTTTTTTTTTTTTTTTGATTTTCACAAAAGTTTAATCCCTTCCAGAAAATGTTTTTATATAAATAAATAAACATATCAAATTAAAAAACAGACCATCGGCTTTTAAACAAAAAAGTTTCATCCTATCTTCATTTGTTCTCTTTTTATCACCTCTCAAATATGCGTAGGTTTCTTAAAAAATAACAAAATTTGAACAAAAAGATAATTGCATTAGCCCGATTAGATTTAGAATGAAGATCAAAACAAACACAGAGTATTTAATGCTTTTGGATCCCTATATGCTATAGTGTTTTATAAGTTGTGTAAGAGCGCCAGCTAGTGGAAAATAGCGGAAATATGGATTGCCGTAAAAACGCGTCTTTGGCAGGAAAGTGTTTTCTCTTAACTCATTCCCCGCCATTGACGAGTTATCTCGTCATTTATGAGTTCATATTTAACTAATAAATATGCCTTTTTGGACGAATTTCAAAGTGAAAGTGTAATACCGCTTTTATCCACCAGATGGCGCCAAATCGAATTTATCAAAAACGGAAGTTAAAAAGACTTTATGTTTGATTTTAACTGCCTTTATGTTTGATAGTCATTCTGAGTCTGATCTCTAACATAAATTCCTTTACAAAAATGCAATTTTTTAAGCTTTTTGCTCAAAATGTTGTATTTTTGAAGAGAAATATCCATATTTCAGTGGTTAAATTAAGTAGAAAAAGTAAATATATAATGAAACGTTTTTTCCCCATTTTGTTTGTTTGTTTGTTTGTTTATTGTTTGTTTGAAAGCAGAAGGTGTGTTCTTTAATTTGATATAATTTGTATGTTTATATATTTATAGAAAATGATTTTTCTTGCAAGGAATTTTGTGAAAATTTTGTTAAAATCACAAAAATGCAGGTGGGCAACTTTTCTCAAAAAGGCTGGCGGTGAATGAGTTAATTAATTAGTCAATGGTGGGGACATAATGTGTATGTTGGCTGTGTGTGAACACAACAACCCTACGATGAAAAAAATCCACTCCCTCCTTTTTATTCACAAAACAACAAAGCAGTCTCATTAGACATGCTGTTTTGATTCTCTTGTTAATGTGACATCACATTGATAAAGCCCCACCCACAGTCATTGACTGACAGGTTCATATTACCCAAAAGCTTTTCTAACGCACTAATTTGGCTAAAGATACTAGTGTGTCAGACTGTGTTCACAGGAATCAGATCTATTTTAACCAAAAGCGCTCACTTTCTGTTGTTAAGGGAGTGAGGAGCTGTAGCTCATTTGCATTTAAAGGTACACACATAAAAACAGCACTTGTATGCTCCCACCCAAATTGGGTCATTTTGGACATGCTATAATAAATGATCTGTTTTGTATTTTGAGGTGAAACTCACAGACACATTTTAGGCACACCTGAGACTTATATTTGATCTTGTAAAAGATGTTGGACTTTTATTGAATGCTCCTCATTCACTCTGTTGTAATGTTATATAAGTGATGATGTTCTTTAATCGTTTAGTTACGTCTGATGCCCGAGCAGACGATTCTTCCTCTGGTGGACAGATCCAGTGTACAGGAAATCACAGCGGGTGTGAGTTTTCAACACCCTGACATCATCGCTAACGCTGATGTGGTCCGTCAGCATCTGAATGAGCCGTACTACTGGAAACTGCCCAAACAATTCAAAGGATCCATGATTAGACATCCTTCGCTCTTATCTCATACTGAAACCTCACATCCTTCCAGAAGTTTATTATTTTCACTCCATTACTATTAGTATTTTAATGTAACAGATATTGTTATAATATGCAGATTTGTTTTTATATGTTCAACACATACAAGACCATAAGAAGGTTAAAAATGTGTATTAAAAACGTTTTTATTCATTTTAGATGTTGCACATGCAGCACATTATTTATGTTATCAGATATAAGATATTACAGCAATGCTCAACAGTGACTCTCCTTTCAGATTACAGCCTACGGTGGAAAGTTGAAGTATGCCATCTATTATGAAGCCCGTGAAGAGACGGGTCAAACCGCTTATGAGCCACAGGTCATCATTAAGGGCGGACCCAACAGGGACAAAGTTATGGTCCGTCACATGCCAGCGCTTCAGATTGGCCAGCTGACCCGTCACGAGATTGATTTAACAGAGGTGAGCCAATCAGATGTGAGAGTCAGTGCCCCGCCCACTGGGTCCTGCAGTCTCTAACAGTGCACAAGTTTTGATACGGGGAAGATTTAACATCGTTACACCCATGTTTTACAGCATGAATGGAAACACAAGGATGGTGGGTCGATGTCTCGTCAGGACTTCATGGATGTTCTCTTTTACATTGATTATATCCTGATCAAGGCATCACACGGCAACGTCATGAGACACAGCAGGTAGTTCACCCCGACCCTTAAAACTTCTTGTAAGTTATGTAATTATAGTTGAATATAGTTTCAGATGGATTTTTAATTACAAATGTAATTTTGAGCTCTGTCTAGTGTAATGAAAACAGAGATTTACATCAGAAACTTAATCTGTCTTTATACTTCATGCTTGGAAAAGAACATCTGTCATATTTTCTCAAGAAAATTTATATGTGTTTTGTTTAAATATGAAGCACTATAAACTATTTATAAACTCAATGTGTTTGGCACCTTTTGATACTTTAGACACAGCTGACAGAACCCAAGATGTGCTGATTGTCATCAAAACTACTCAAAAAACTTAAATGGGGTGGAGAAAACATTATTTAGTATGTTTATCTTGTGGTTTAGAGCCATCTGTGGTTGTAAAATTAAACTTTTATAAACAGAGGTTTGCTCTACACCTGTTCACTACGGTCTTATATTCTTCTAAGAGCCAAGGCAACACAACCGGCCATCAATATGAGCAAACTTAGTGTTATTTACAAAAATGATAGCAGATTAATGTTAATGATGAAACATAATAAGCTATTTTTATGAGAGAAAATGCCATTGTGCTGTAAAACCATGTAAATGTGCAATCTGCATGTCATCAATCTAAAATTACAGTAAAACATTAAAATGATCTCCACGGACAATTATAATAAAACTAGTAATGAATTCCAGAACAACATAAACAATCATAAAACTGTGTTTAAGACATGCTGCTCTTCAGGATAATTCACTTCATAAACTCTTTGGTGGGTTTCTGTTGAATCACTGGCTGCGTTTACATGCACAAAATTTTGTCATTCTGACTAAATTTAATCTGAAATTGCAGGTTACGACAGTACAGTTTACAACACATTAGTATTTATTCTGTACGGTGGCCCTGAAGTGCAAACCACAACAACAAATGACTAAACAACAACAACAAATTAAAAAACACCACAACAAATTAAAAAAACACTACAGCAAATTAAAAACCACTACAGCAAATTAAAAAACACTACAGCAAATTAAAAAACACTACAGCAAATTAAAAACCACTACAGCAAATTAAAAAACACTACAACAAAATAAAAAACAAATACAAAATAAAAAACACAACAGCAAGTAAAAAAAACACTACAGCAAATTAAAAACACAACTACAAATTAAAAAACACTACAACAAATTAAAAACACAACTACAAATAAAAAAACACTACAACAAAATAAAAAACCATAACAAAAAAAAAACACAACAGCAAGTTAAAAAACACTACAACAAAATAAAAAAACAACTACAAAATAAAAAACACTACAACAAATTAAAAAACACAACTACAAATTAAAAAACACAAAAACAAATAAAAAACACAACTACAAATTAAAAAACACAACAACAAATTAAAAACACAATACAAATAAAAAACAAAACTACATTAACCTACTGGAAGAGGTAGGTACCAGTGGGCAACATGAGACATCGCTGATTGGACAACACTGCAGTTCGGCTTTTGAACCGGAAGTTATTCTTCCTGTAGCGCATGGTTTGGAGAGGAGGAAGGACAGCAAAATGTTTTGCCCAAAAATTACTTTTGGGAGCTTTTCCATTCGGTGCACAAAGTGGTACCTGATACTTTTTTCGTACCACCTCGGTTGGGGTTCCAAGCGACCTGAGCTGATACCAAACGTGACACGAAAACACTGTAGATCACTGATTGGTCTGAGAAAATGGTCACTACCGGCGTCATCGCTATAATGTAAAAGATTAGCTTTACCTCAGTGCTAGCTTGCGCTGTCTCGAGCAAACATGTTGTCATCTGTGCTCTGCTATAAGTTCCCAAACTCCCTTTTAGCGATGAAAAATATCCAAATGTTGAGAATCAGGGACACCATAACAGTTTTTTCCAGACTTGCAGTTTGTGGCGGAACCATTGATTGAGAAAATACTACGATTCACACGTTTACATCTACATGCATACTTTACTCCTGATGATCGGATCACAGATCGGACTACACCACCGCCCTCAATACGATCCAAATTTGCATCTGATCGACCTCAATCGTATTGATTAAAGTGATTACATGAAGGCTTTTCAATCCGATTGAGCCATCAATACGATTACAAACACATTATTTGGTTGCATGTAAACGTACCTACTTTTGCACTTCTGTCAGTGTTTGTTGCTGTTGATTAGTGTTCATTATTTTTACAGATTGAATCGATGTTTGTCGAGCCTTTGAGCAGGAAACTAAGGCTGTAAAAACGTGATGAATTGCATGATAAAATGTTTTGCAGTGAACTAAATCATTCAGTTCATTTATTCAAACTAAATTAATATTCATTAGGGTTTAGTTTAACAGTTTGTATGAATGTGATTTAGAAATAGAAATCTGGTATAAAGGCGCTGCACAGATTTTTTGCAGAAAATAAAAAAATCTCATTGATGTCATCAAAATGCAGTGGGAATAAAATATTTTGCATCATGTGTGCTTTCCATTGGTTGAATTATAGAATAAAAAATTAATGTCACATTGTATAATGTGGTAACTGCAACTGCATTCAAAACAAAATGGTGTTCATGAAAAATCCAACAGCCAACTTTCAACTTTGTTAGCATTAGCAAGTTAATTCAGCAGGTGCAGGTGGGATGACTCTACTAAACAGATTAACCATTCAGAGGATTCTGGTACAAACCACATGCTCGAGAATATACAGCGCAATGTAAAGCCAGCTTGTTAAAAAAACTTATTTTGAGTCCTTTTGTGTGTGTGTTAATGTAGAATATCTGAGATCGCTGTGGAGGTAGCAGAGGTGGGCACAGCATCACAGGACACTGAAATCGCTCATCAGATTGAGAAATGTGACTGTCCTCTGGGATACGCCGGCCTTTCCTGTGAGGTAATGACTAAATAAGTACAAACACCTCGCATCTTTGTTTTAAACAATATGACTTGGTTTCACAAACAAAACTTAAGTCTAGTCCCAGATTAAAATGCATGTTAAGCTGTCTTAACTAAAAACAACTGACATTGACATATTTAAAATATACCCATTCCATTTTTAGGCATTTCTTATAAATGTTGCTCAAATGTTTTTAATTTAATTAAGGCCTAATTCTGGTTTAATCAAAGCCCTGTCTGTGAAACCAGGCCTATGTGTTTTAGAAATAATTACTATATTACTTTACAACATGGCAGCTTCACATTCTATGTTATAAGATTAGGAAAAAATAAAGCGATTTGTCATAGGGAGGCAATAAAAGAAGAAATGCTTATACCAAGTTAGAAGTTTTTACTATTAAAAAACAATACCTGTTGAGAGAAAGAGAGAGAGAGAGAGAGAGAGAGAGAGAGCGAAAGAGAGAGAAATGCAGTCAGTATCTATTTGTCAAGTATTTTTGGAAGAGGCAAGTTTTAATTGTTTTTTAAATTTTGCAATTGATGAGGCTGACTGGACTCCTATAGGAAGATCATTTCATCAGCGGGGAGAAGTGAAGGAAAAGGAGCAGAAATGTGATTTAATGCCCTTTTTTGGAGGTATCACAAGGCGTCGCTCATTTGCTGAATGTAAGGTTCTGGATGGGGTGTAAGAATGTAGGAAGGTGTGAAAATGTGCAAGTGGAGTGCCAGTGAAAGTTCTGTTGAGATGTCTGCCAAGCAGGCTTGAATGCGTTCTGCTATGGTGGAATCATCAGGGTGAAATGAGAAGAAGATCTGGGTGTCATCAGCATAGCAGTGGTAGAAGAAGCCATGTGACTGTATGATAGGTCCTAACAATGTGTACATGGAAAAAAGGAGTGGACCAAGCACTGTTCCGTGAGGGACCCCAGAGATCATGACACACTTAACTACTGGTCATGCCTTACGAAACCCTTTATCTGTAACTCTATTCACAATATACTGTATCACAGCTTCTCATACTGTATGTTATTTCTTATGAAAAATCAAGGAAATTAAAAGTCCACATAGATTTAAAGTGATGTGTTTGAAAAATTGAGACGCTTTTGAAAATAATAAAGTACCTTTAAAACAACACTAGAAAAACAATAACTTCTGAATAAATGTCCAGAGTGCCAGGTAAACCATTTCTTACCTCACATCATTACAGTAAGAGTTTTCACTTTGCACACTCGCTCCCTCTGTCTGTCTCTTTCTCTCTCTCAGTGTCCACCCACAGGCGTTAGTCTGACATATATAACTACAGCTGAAGTGTGTGAGACATCTATTACAGATCACTGAGTCTTAGATGTTCACATTCAGGCTGGACGAGACTGCGTGGAGACAGATGGCTGTATACACACGTCACATACTGTGCCTAATAAAGTATTTTTAAACAGGCGTTTAGCAAGTTCACCCTGAACAGATGGTGTACTAAATTGACGCGATTAATTTTGAAGAGAGAGAGAGTGTTGCTATGGTTTCAACAGAGGACTATTTTCCCATATGAGTGTTTGTTAATAATAATTGTGTGTATATTGTGTGATGTAGGAATGTGCAGCCGGGTTCTACAGACTCTCAGTGCAGGCAGGTGGTGTGGCATCCAGGGCCGGATTCGGCAGCTGCGTTCGATGCCAATGCAACGGTCACAGTGACTGGTGCAATCCTGAAACGGCCGTCTGCCAGGTAAATCATTTTCAGCAGCTTTGTTCTGATTGGATCATTGATTTGTAAAATCTTCCTGATTGGTTAAGTGAGTTTATGTCAATTACTTCTTAACTTGTCACAATAATCACAATCTTTTAACTCATTTCTAATCAATTTATTAATTCATCAATCTAATCTCTATCAGACAAGTGCTCAAATTTGAATCTCTCCCTGGAGCTTTGGGACCACTTTGATTTTACTTGAAAATTTAAAGTTACAATTAAAGGCGCATTATGTACGATTTTTCTAATAAAATATCCAAAACCACTTGCACAATGCAATACATTTCCTGCAGTTGTGTACTTACATTTCCCAAATGTTCCCAATGATTTGTAAATTCTTTAAGATATGACTTTAAATTCTTGTTTTAAATAATGGCTCGTCCCTTATCTTCTTTGTAATTGTTGTCCTTTTTGTAACTTCATATCCGCGGTATCCTTAGTTTTCGATTGCCGAAACTATGGCAACACGAGTGGAGAAGCGAAGAAGTGGCGGTTATACAGCATCTAACACGCAGCTGTTGTGCCTTGCAAGTAATTCATTACGATGGCATAAAATAATGTGATCAAATGTTCAGGTAATAAAATATAATTCATTACCTCATCCGTGAACATGATTAGCGAACTCCATACGTCTCTGGATGGTGAAAACAACATCTAACATCATTCCACCCTCCTTCATAACGTCATTAGGCTTTGCCTTTGTTATTGTGTAATATCAACATCTAGTGGTGAAAATTTACATATTGTGCCTTTAACTCTTTTCCCGCCAGCGTTTTTTTTTATTAAAAAAAAGTTGCCAGCACCAGCATTTTTATGATTTTCACAAAAGATTTTCAGAAAATGTGCTTCTTTAAATATATAAACATACAATATATCATAAGGCTGAAATAATTGCTTTTTTGTGAAAGACTTTTGATACAGATCAGATTCAGTGCGATGATTAAAACATACACAGAGTTTGAACTGTTTGCCCTGAGGGAATACTTCCGGCTTTTATAAGTTTGGTAAGAGCGCCACCTGGTGGATAATAGAAAAAATACGGATTACCGGAAAAACTTGTCATTGGCAGGGAAGTGTTAACCAAACATTTTCGAACTTTAATTTATTGTAATTCTTACAAAGTTGAAGATTTCTGAACTGCGCGGAGTTGGATGCTTGAACATTTTTGAGTTTACTCGCTTCAATCATGCGTGAAAGCTGCTCGTGAAATTCTAGTCATCGAGACATTCAAGTGGAAATTTGCATCATGGGAGGGGCTTCTGTGACTCTGCTTGCTTCCTGTAATCACGTCACTACTAGAGCAAGCTCCTGATTGGTTAACGCAGTGTGTTTTTCCGCCAAAGTTCAGATTTTTCAACTCGCGCGTTTCCTGCGACAACGCTCAATTTGCGCCATTTGCGCAAACTAGACGCGCGAATGAGGCGAAGCCACCCTAATCGCCTCATTCGCGCAGCGAGACCTCCCGACGTGCGTCAACCCGTCTTTACATCGACCTAACATTGAAAGCACTCACACTTGACGCCTCTACCGCGGCTGGTGTGAACGCAGCATTAAAGTTGGTCCTGTTCTTTGAATGTGGCTTACTTGTTTTTTTAAGGGTGGTTGCATATTAGATTCGATTGCCTGGTCCGAGCCAGAGTTCGATTGCTCCCCCAGCCCTCTTTCCCCGTGGTCTCTGTTCACATTATTATATATTGTTCTGAACTGCGGTACACTTGCGTCATCAAGATGCAGCCGTTTACCAGTTTTACTGTTTACACAGCGGCTATTAAAGAGAAAGCCCCAAAATGGCCAAAGTTGTTCGTATCTTCGTTGTTCTTTATTTGGCTGTCCACCAATAATTGCTGAGGCAAGCAGAAAATGAACAGAAATTATTTTTTACAGCGCGTCACTCTCACGTCCCAATATCCGCAAGCGCTTTTCATAAATGTGCGTGCGTGCACAAACATGCCCGCATGCGTCATTAATAGCTGTTTATTTCCGCGATTTAGTTTAATTGTGTTCATATCAGCAGCGAACCGTACCCCAGACCACCCTTTTTTGGCGGCCGCGAGTGCGCACCCGAGTTTCGGAAAACAGTGTTCACATCATCCAAATAAACCGAACCCTGACGTAAAATGAACCCGGGTGCGCACCAAAAGTGCTAATGTGAAACTCCCCTAAGAAATGTATCTGGCTCACAAACTGTAGCAAATTTCATGAAATTAATTTGTGAAAGATTCCTGCATTTTGACAGACAAGAGAACTAACAAATTTTACCTGCCCACAAACCAACATGAACAGATGGGCTTCACGAAGGTCTTTGTTTATGTGTCTAGTTTTGAGAACTTATTTCAATATCAGTAATGAAATAAAATCTGATTTCTGAGCTTTGAAGCTTGTTAAAATACACAAGGAAAGAAGTCACACATCTATTCTACAAACCCACTTGTCATCTGCAGTATATTTTAGCATGTTGATCCACAGACAGACCACACGTGTAGAGATGGGTTCAAATTAACACACAAGAGATGTAAATAAAATCTTTATTTCAAACAAACAGGGAAAATAATGTGGTGTGAGAGACATTCAAGTAAACCATATTAGATGAACTGGACACAGTCCATCAGTCTAATGCAATATAGACATGCTCCAAACACAGATGATGTCGTCTCATTTCTCCAGTTTAATGCGAGTGTGTAACTCCACAGCAAACAGTCGAGTCTCTCCTTTCAATCACATGCATGCTAATAGCAGTATCATTTGCATTTTAGGGGTTTTCGCAAATTGAAAATGGTAAACGAGTGTGTGGAGGGAGTCGTTTGAGTAATTGAGGTACACATGAAGTTAATGAAAGTTTTAAAGCGACACGGACCAATAAACCACAACTTTAGCAGTCTGATTATACTGCATCTCTCTCACTTTCTCTTATTTGTTTTCATATTTTTTCCATCTTCTCTTTCTTGTTGTGAGGCCTGAGACTGGAGCTTTCTTTCTGTGTTTATGTGAAGTCTCTCATTTGTTATGGTTATAAAGCTATATTATTTTGGATAATGTTGGTTTCCTATTACATGCTAGGGGTCTTCACGGGTCCACTTAGATCCGAAAAGGATTCAGGTCTAAAAGTTTCACATGTGTCTTGGAATAACATTAGCGGCCACGGGTCATTTAAAATGAATGTCTTTTTGCAGAACGAACCGGATCTCGTGTGTATGCATCAAGTTCTGTTTCCAAGAGCACTTACGTCATATTGTGTCTGGTGGTAGGTTAATTTTCGTTGAGGCATATCTGTCATTTAATTATGAATGCACATTTTAGTTACCTTGGTGTTGTCGTCATTTATATAGTGCTTTTAAAGGACAACTTTGGTATTTTACACTTAAAGCCCTGTTTTCAGATTGTTTATGATGAAATAGAACGGTTTTGACTGAAATTTCGACATATGCGGCTGTCCCGAGAATTTTTGGGTGTTTGTGTTTCACCTCCCACCTTTACAATGGGTTTATAGGTGCACTGGAACAATCCTTCCTAAAATGCATTAAACTTTCGTTTACAAAGACGTGAAACTCACTGAGTGGTCAGGGGTGTTCACTGATATGCTCACACAAAAATCACTGTAAAATACGCATTCCAACAGGTTTTATTGTAGTTTTTGCCAACTTCATTGATTTGTATTAGATGTGCTGTGAGGTACGGTATTACTCCGCGCCGGGAACGTTGTTTGTATTCTTGCAATTGGCAAAGGTGGATTAGCGCCACCACCTGGGCTGGAGTGTCAATTATTCAAGCTCTCAATGGAAGAACATACGGGTGTGAGGCGTTTGGAAAAATAGGTCCACAAGTTAACAACGAATGGTTAAACACCTGTTGGAAAGCGTATTTTGCAGGGATTTTTGTGTGAGCATATCAGTGAACACCCCTGACCACTCTGTGAGTTTCACGTCTTTGTAAACGAAAGTTTAATGCATTTTAGGAAGGATTGTTCCAGCGCACCATTAAACCCATTGTAGAGGTGAAACAACAAACACCCGAAAATTCTCAGGGCAGCCGCATTTGTCGAAATTTCAGTCAAAACTGTTCTATTTCACCATAAACAATCTGAAAACAGGGCTTTAAGTGTAAAATACCCAACTTGTCCTTTAACATGCAAGGCGCCATCCAGCTTGTCGGGAGCAGCTGGGGTTAGGTGTCTTGCTCAAGGACACCTCGACACATGGTCAGGTGGAGCCAGGGATTGAACCACCAACCTTCCGGTTTGTAGACAACCTACATGAACCACTGAGCGACTACCGCCCCCCAAATGGAGCAGTGGGCCAAATTGGTTGTGAGGCCACTGGGTTTCTTTCTGACTGGTGCGTGCGGAGCTGCAGAATACACAACACATCGGTGCCATTTACATTCGGGTTCAAAAATATTGCCACTGGGTCAGGTCAGACTTGGGTCTAATTTAGGCGGGTTTGTCTCGGGGTCGGGTCTTTCTTTAAAAAAAAAATTATTTATGCATGTCGGGTTTGGGTAAAAAGTGATTTGGGTCATTTCGGGTCCCTTTGGGGGTACATTTCTTTGGACCCTCTATTACATGTTATAACATTATTATAACCCTAATGGTGTTTTTTGTTGTTGTTTCTTTTTAGAATTGCCAGCACAATACAGTCGGAGATAAGTGTGAGAGATGTGCTCCAGGGTTTTACGGTGTGGTTCGCGGGTCACCTGACGACTGCAAACCCTGTGCGTGCCCTCTCCTCAACCCTGAGAACAAGTATGTGGCCAACACAGACACACACACACACATACAGTTTAAGTGTGAATAGGCAACACATTACCGTGTCTTGTCTCAGTTTTAGTCCCAGCTGTCAGAATGAAGGTTTCCATGACTATCGCTGCACTGCGTGTCCTGAAGGTTACACTGGAAAACACTGTGAGAGGTAAAAACTGTTACTCTAAATGATGTAAAATCAGGATTAACATGCTTTTTATTCACTGTCATTTGCACGGTTTATTATGAAGCAGATTGAAAGCATAAACGGTGATTAATATTCAGTAAGGCCTTGTGATGGATTTAATCCCGCTCTCCTCTCTGCAGGTGCGCTCCTGGTTTCCACGGTAACCCGAGCGTGGTGGGAGGCAGGTGCGAGGAGTGTAAGTGCGATGCGTACGCTGCTTTTCCCGTACCGTGTGATGCTGTGTCCGGACAGTGCCGGTGTCGTCCTGGTGCCAGCGGACTGAAGTGTGACCGATGCATTGAGATGCATGTGTGTGGCCCTCAGGGCATCGTGTGTACGTATAACCTCACTAACATGCTCACTTCAATCCTGGATGTTTAATGTAAGATATTGTGACTTTAAGACATGTGTATATAGATAACTTTAGGTTTAGATCTTGCTTTTAGTTTCTACGTCTATCAGAAACAGCAGGAAGAGACGCAGCCAAAACAAACAACATTTTAATTGGACATGCTGAGATTTTCCACCACAAAATTACTGTTTACTATTTGGATAATTGTCGGCTGATCGTTTTCTTTGGACTCGATTGCTGTGATGTCTGAGGTAGACACCTGTTACTTACAACTGTGTGTGAAATGATGGATTTGTTGCTTGGACTGATTTGTTAATTGCACATGTGTTTTTGTGTGTAAATGTTTGTGTGTAATGTGTCTCTGTTTTGTGCTCATGTATAGCTCAGTAGTAGAGCACTGCATTAGGAGCGCAAAAGGTCATAGGTTTGAACCCAGATCACACACACAGATACCTTATAATGCACTGTAAGTCGCTATGGTTAAAAGTGTCTGCCACATGTAGATTTAGCTCTGTGTGACACAGTGTACAGGTCAAAGTTCAGCATCAATAATAGTAATAATAATTTAATGTGGACGTACAGTAGAGTAAACACTACAATCAAGTGCATTTTGTGTTTAAAGGAAAGTTCTAGGTTAAATACATTTTTATAAATATTTTGTATGATTAATTATAAATAATAGCCTAATTGGGCCTACACACACTTAAAATGCAAATTTAAAGATTTGCATGAGTAGATTACATTCAAAGTCAATGCAAAAACGGGAATAGGCCGGCGCACTTGCTGCAAAATCATGCACTATTCTCCTCAATTGCGTCTTTGCGCAAGTTGAAAATATTTAACTCAAGTGAAAAATGAGCATTACACAAAGTTAAATCCTGCGAGTAATCTAGAGTGAGGAACGTGATGCTTCACATTTGTGTGTATGTAGCATAATGGGGTGTACACACCAACCGCGAATTCAATGATTTGCAAGAGTAGATTACCTACAAAGTCGTGAATAGACGCAAAGTCACACGGGGTGACGTGACTTTGGCGGCTCGATTGCTGCAAACACATGCTATTCTCGTCTTTGCACTACTTAGTGCTGGGCAAAGATTAATCGTGATTAATCGGATACAAAATAAAAGTGATTATTGGTATAATATATGAGTGTGTGCTGTGTCTAATTATTATGTATAAATATATGTATATATGTATATAAATATATGCATGTTTATATATATTTATTTATATTTTTATATAATCTATATTAAATATAAAAAACAATGTAAAATATAATATAAAATATAAAAACAATTCTGAAATGAATATATGAATGTGTGTGTGGTTAAATATACATAATAATTAGACACAGTACACGCACATATATTATGCAAAAAATCACTTTTATTTTGTATGCGATTAATCGCGATTAATCTTTGCCCAGCACTAGAAAATATTTAACTCAAGCAAAAAATTAGCATGACACAAAGTTAAATCCCATGTGTAATTGAGAGTAAAAGGAGACCTACACCGGATGAGAAGCACAGCGCCATGCCGCGCCGCGCCGCCTCTAGGACAACTTGGAGTTATCCTACACCGGAAGTGCACATTAAATAGCGCGAGCTTAGTCAGATAGCGTCTACTTCAAAATGCAAAATATATGTTAGCAGCCAATGTTAATCGTTAATGATTTTGGACAAATATGATGTTATTTAATGTTAAGTCGGGTTAAAAAAATTGCCACTGGGTCGGGTCAGACTCGGATCTTATTTAAGTGGGTTTGTCTTTAATTAATTATTTATGCACGTTGGGTTCGGGTAAAAAGGTCGTTAATGCTTTTGGACAAATATGATGTTTTTTAACGTTAAACTATGTGAGTGGCGCTCTGTGGCGCGACAGGGATTTGAGCAACTTCCTGTGTCGTAGATGGGCGCCGTGGACAGGCGCCACCTGTCGGCGCCGGTGTGCGTATACTGGTAGAAAACAATGTGTTTGATTTTTTTAGAACGGCGCGATGCTGAGCTGTGCGTCCGGTGTGCGACCCCCTTAAGGAATGCGATGCTTCGCGTTTGGTGTGTTTGAAGCATAATGGGGTTCCCACATCAAATTGAGTGGTGAGATTGCTGTGAAAACATACATTATTTGCCTCAAACACGTCGAAAATATTCAACTCAAGCAAAAACTTTGCATAACACAAAGTTAAATCCCGCGATCTAGAACGAGGAACGCGATGCTTCGTGTTTGGTGTGTACGCACTATTAGTGTAAATGCATCAGTTAACACAGAAAATCGTTTTAGCTGAGTGTGTAAAAACAAATTAAAATCTGCACTTTCAATGAAAAATGTAGTGAAAGGCCTTAAACTAAAATACATTATATTTCAAACATTACAGTGAGTAACAGTGCAGATTTGACCTAATATAAACTATCTGTCAGTAAGGGTCAGATGTTTATTTGATTTCTGTATGGTTACAGATATTTTAGTTAAATCTATTTTAATACTTACATCTTATCCTACATTACTCTCAAAAATGTCTGATGGGTGTCACAGCAGTGAATCTGGAGTTTTATGCCTTTAGGGTTTGTACCAAAGCGTGTGCCATTCGTGTAGCTAAGAGAGTATGGGATTTCTGACACAGCCCTCATATACAATCAATGGCTCGCTTTGTTATTGTAGTTTTAAATTTTGGGGTTCCACTCTACAGTAGAGACTTAGGGCGGTATTTTAAAGATTTAAGTGCGTGGTCTAAAGCGCACGGCACAAGTGCACTTGAGATGTGTCTGAATCCACTTTTGCTAGTTTAATGACAGGAAAATGGTTTGTGCGCTTTGCTCACAGTCTAAAAGGGTTGTTCCTATTCTTGTAATGAGTAATGGGTATGTTTTGGGCGTGACATGCAATAAACCAATGCCAGTCTCATCTCCCATCCCCTTTAAAAGCCAGTTGTGCCAAGGTGGATTTCCTAAAAAAAAAAAAGTGTAAGCAGACGAAGAAGACCACCAGTTTAAAAAAGTTGTTTTATTTATAATTTTTAAAAAATAAATATTTTTAGATATTTCAGAAATTATTATTTTTTAGATTTTAAAGCTTTGGTTCTCTTTAGCAGTGTTTTAATTGCTGATAAAGTATGATGCATGATCACTGTAATCTCAAAAGGTTTTTTATAAGAATAATTTACAAATATTAAAAAAAATAAAGGTTTGCATAATTAAAAATACTTACAATTATTTGTAACAAACAGAAGATAAGGAATTTACAAACGTGTGGAGAGACAAAACCTTTTTTTTTTGAAAAATATAAAAAATGGTTCTCATCTCAACATATCCAAAGGTACAAAGTCATCATATACAATAAATCCATGGGGTAGCGTTAGATAAAATCTAAATAAATGCAATATTAGCACTTTTTAAAAGCAAAAAAATCTGCTTAGCAGACTACAGGTGAAGCAACTCTTCTGCCAGCTGATCTCAGCTTCATACCTTTTAAAGTCCTGTAATCGGTCCTCATTTATGTCCAAGAGACTCAATAATAATCTTTTACATTTTTATTTTTTAATTTTATTTAAAAAAAATTATTTAAAAATGTTTGTTTGCTGCTGCGCATCCATGTGTGTAATAAGCGAACACGTGTGTCATCGCACATACGCAATCTTTAAATGGCAAATACAATATTGCGCCATTGACCAACTAAAACCTTGTCAAAAGTCTAAAGTCGCGCAATATTGTATTTGCTATTTAAAGGGTACGTTAGTAATATGTGCCTAACGGGACGACAACTATTTTAGTTGTCTCAAATTAGCGACGCCCAAACAAAGCGCCTGAACACATCTCGTTTTCAAGCCAGCACGCACATGGGTGCACAAATAGCACAAATGCATTTGCTATTTAAACAACGTCACGCTGAATGTGAAAATGATAACTGCGTCGGGCTGAAACTAGTAAAAGACACTTTGCGTCGCGCATTGCGCCGGGTGTATGATAGGGCCGTTAGGATGTGTTCATACTTGTAGTTTGGTTCTTTTGGTCCAGACCGAAAAAGAACACCTGGTTCACTTAGCGTTCACACTAGGTTTTTATCAGCGAACCTGAAGATAGCGAACCTTAATGGTTCCCACCCAATTGGTCGGCTTTGATGATGAATTTTGATGATGAATTGCATTAGAAGTCTGATCATCCACAACAACAATGCTGTATGCTGGAGTAAAACTTGCTTATTTTACGCATCTTTATACAAAGGTATTATTAACAAATCAGAGCTCAAGTAGATATTATACTATCCCCAAACATTTTATAAGCATGTTGTGTGTTTTTCCAGTATATGCTCGATGGACCAAATGTCAATGAGGCTCTTTATCTCTCAATTGCTCCATGTTTGTTCTCTGCTCTTTTTATTTATGCATACATCGCTCATCCCGCTGTAAAATCAGGGACGCGTTTTGTGATATCACATTCCGTTTTTGGTTTGTTGCACTGTCTCTTGTCCATTTGCTTTTACATGTCAGTCGAACCGCACAGAGTTGGTTTCAAAGCGCACTGAGACCCACTTTTTCAGTGGTCTCGGATCGCTTGTTTGGTGCACACCAAAGTTGGGGTGGCAGCATTATGAAAGTACCGCACCATTCGAGCAATCGCACCAGAGTTCGTTTGAATCCAACCAAACATGACAAGAATGAAAATGCTCTTAAAAACATCTTTTTATAGGAAATCGGAATAGCTCAGTTTTTTAAAGAGGTTAAATTGAGAGCCGATTTTCTGTCCACAGTGAAGCCACATGCTCTACTTGTTGCTGTGATTTTTTCCTCTCTTCTATCGCTGGTGGCGTGTCAAACACTCATAATGGGCTGCCAGGAGCGACTTCACACTCGGTGTTAAATTTCACGCTCGAGAAATTCTTGTCCCCTGTGTTTCCACCTCGCTCACGTTTCATGCAGAGAGACTGGTGCTCAGGGAAATGTGTGTTTCCTCAGATGATGCAGGGATACTGGATGAGAGAAAGTGATGTTGTGATGAGGGGTGGAAGACAAAGGAGGTGAAGAACATTCATTAACAGCAGTCTTGCCTGAGGATCTGTCCATCCTTGACCATTAAAACATTTGTCCTTTTAAACGATATGTGCCCTAACACACACACAATGCTCACAACCTGATCATAAAAGGATATGATGGTAATATATACATCATCATCATCCGTCTACTATTAAAATATACTCATAACCTCACGCAAGGTCAAATGATCAGGAGTAACAACAGCATTCACATACAGTATGGTACAGTAGCACATCTTCTCTTGAATTTATGCTGAATAAGGTCTTGTTTTTATGTCTTTAAAAAGTATTAAAGAATTTTGTGCCGACTTCACAAAAATCCTTTGAGATAAATTTATGTAGAGAACCCACTTAGAGGGCCCTGTTTTAACAATTTAAGCGCCGGGTCTATGATAGGGCCCAGTCGATGCGCGTGCTTTTTTATGAATATGCTCCTCAGTGTCCTTCAGATTTTCTTCTGCTTAGTATTTAAGTAAAACCTCCATCATTTTGTAATTTCAATTGTAACTAAATATTAAATATCTGTTATAATAATACAGTGCCAAACAATTTCACCTCAGATTTTGGAAGATGTTTTATTTTACACCCCTTTAAGTTCATTGATGAATGCCTGCTGTAAGCGTTGTCGTTCTGTAGTTAAGTATTGAAGTTTGGCCCTTAAGCATTCATCTGTGTGTCTGAGGAACCTTGTGGCATCTCATCATGAATGCATGCTGTGTTTTAGCTGTGTGTGACTTGTAAACACCACACGGGTGATTTCTGTGGTGAATGTGTAATACAGCATGCACTCAGATATTCACAGGCATGTGTGTTTATGTGTTTTACAGCGTGCGATGACGACTGTGCTGGGCTCTTGATTCGTGACATGGAACGTTTGCTGCGTTTGATTGGCAGTGTCAATCTGACTTTGCCCCTCCCCCTGCCATATAAAGTCCTTTATCGGTTTGAGAACATGACAGAGGAGCTGAAGGTGAGTATGAGGAGCTGACATCTGCTGATTTTGCTATGACATGGTCTATTAATCAGTATTGAAAAGGTTCTTCATCACATCTGATTATTTTCTTTTATTAAATTAATAAACAGACAATAGACCTTAATGACAAGTTTCTATTTATAACTTCTTTGCAATTCCATGTGGTCCAGCACTATACCTCCAATTATGATCACTTCACAGCTCTGATTCATTTGAAGAACATAATAGAGATTCAGTTACGCAAACAGACTAATCTGCAGACAGCTTGATTTCTATTTATGTTGTTTTCAACTCCTTACAGAAAATGGTTTTGCACTGTGGTGGTTATTTTCATTTGTAGCTCTTTGGAATTCTTCGTCAGTGATTTAAAATTTAGTGATGTCGAATTATTCACATTTCCATGGTACCATGTCTACACCCATCAAGCATACATACATACATGATGAACGTGTCACTTTCATTTTCTGTTTTGTGCAGCACATGCTTTCACCACAAAGGGCACCAGAGAGACTGCTGCAGCTGGCCGACAGCAATCTAAACAGCCTGGTTACCGAAATGGATGAGCTGCTCAGCCGTGTGAGTGACACATACACTGAACACTTAAATACTGAACCGAACATTAAGATACTGACACTGAGCACTCACATACTGAACACTGAGCATTCACATTCTTAACACTTAGATACTGAACACGGACCACTCACATACTGAACGCTGAGCACTTATATAGTGAACACTGGGCGCTCAGATACTGAACACTGAGCACTTATATACTGAACACTGAGCGCTCAGATACTGAACACTAAGCACTCAGATACTGAACACTGAGCACATATATACTGAACACTTTAATACTTAAAGGAATAGTCTACCCTTCTGCCATATTAAACTATGACATTACCTCAACTTACGAATTAATACATATCTATCTTTTTTCAATGCGTGCACTGTACAGCGCGTCGTAAATGTGTTAGCATTTAGCCTAGACCCATTAATTCCTATGGTACCAAACAGGGAAGCCACCAAACACTTTCGTGTTTTCCCTATTTAAAGACTGTTACATGAGGAGTTATACCAGTAAGTATGGTACCACAAAATGAATACTTTTTTTTGTACCATAGGAATGAATGGGGCTAGGCTAAATGCTAACACATTCACAACGCGCTGTACAGTGCATGCATTGAAAAAATATGGGTATGTATTAATTCATCTAGGTTGAGGTAATAACATAGTTTAATATGGCAAAAGGGTAGACTATTCCTTTAACACTGAGCACTCACATACTGAACTGAGCATTCATATACTGAACAAGGAGCAGTGAGCACTTACATACTGAACACTGAGCATTCATATACTGAGCACTGAGCACCCACATACTGAACACTGAACATTTCTATTCTGAACACTAAGCACTCACATACTAAGAACAGAGCAGATATCACTCAGATACTTAACACTTAGATACTGAACACTGAGCACTCACACACTGAACGCTGAGCAGTGAGCACTTACATACTGAACACTTAGATCCTGAACACTAAGCACTCACATACTAAGAACTGAGCAGATATCACTCAGATACTTAAGACTTAGATACTGAACACTAAGCACCCACATACTAAGAACTGAGCAGATATCACTCAGATACTTAACACTTAGATACTGAACACTGAGCACTCACACACTGAACGCTGAGCACTGAACACTCACATACTGAACACTGAGCACTCAGATACTGAACACCGAGCACTCAGATACTGAACACTTGAGTACTCACATACTGAACTGAGCATTCATATACTGAACAAGTAGCAGTGAGCACTTACATACTGAACACTGAGCATTCATATACTGAGCACTGAGCACCCACATACTGAACACTGAACATTTCTATTCTGAACACTAAGCACTCACATACTAAGAACTGAGCAGATATCACTCAGATACTTAACACTTAGATACTGAACACTGAGCACTCACATACTGAACGCTGAGCAGTGAGCACTTACATACTGAACACTTAGATCCTGAACACTAAGCACTCACATCTTGAACACTGAGGACTCACATACTGAACACTGAACACTCACATACTGAACACTGAGCACTCAGATACTGAACACAGAGCACTCAGATACTGAACACTTGAGTACTCACATACTGAACACTTACATACTGAACACTAAGCACTCAGATACTGAACATTTACATACTGAGCACTCACATACTGAACACTGAGCACTTACATACTGAACACTGAGCAGTGAGCACTCACATACTGAACACTTACATACTGAACACTTAAGCACTCACACACTGAGCAGTGAGCAATCACATACTTAACACTTAAACACTGAGCACATACATACTGAACACTGAGCACTTACATACTGAACAGTTACATAGTGAACACTGAGCAGTGAGCACTCACATACTGAACACTTAGATATTGAGCACTCATATACTAAACACTTACATACTGAACACTAAACACTTATATTCTGAGCAGTGAGCACTCACATGCTAAACACTTACATACTGCACACTCACATACTGAACACTGAGCACCTACATAATGAACACTGAGCAGTAAGCACTCACATACTGAACACTTACATACTGAGCACTCACAAACTGAACATTAAGCAGTGAGCACTCACATACTGAACATTGAGCAGTGAGCAGTGAGCACTCACATACTGAACACTTACATACTAAACACTGTAGTTTAGAATGTTACAAGTGTTATTCACATGCTATGGTGAGGAGAGAAAAGTGGTTGTTTTAGTTATTTTGTATTGAGCTATTTTATTTTGTATTTTGTTACTTTATATATTCTGTATGCAAGCTTAAATGCCTAAGTTTAATATTTTGGGTAAAGCGTTTGAGTGTGAATAACAGTTGCATTTACCATTTTAGTGTAAGTGTTTTACAAAACAAAACTAATAAGTATATTTGTCTCTTATATCAGAATTATTATTATGTTAGCGTTTAGTACTCAGTTAAATTCCGTCCTTCACTACAACTCTTCCCCCTAACAAAAATATATCTAACAAACAGAAGAGACATTGTTTTATGGCATTCTTTGTCTGTCTGTTCTTTTCTGTTTTGTTCTGTTGCCTTAATTACAACCAGTGCAAGTTCTGAATCTTCTCTGTATGCTGATGACCTTGTTGTTTTTTTCGTGGACATAAAAGAAAACTGGAATATAAGGTTGTTTGTTGTTCAACATCAGTTCTGCTTATTTTTGTTGAAGAAAACTTTTCACCATCATTGAATAGAAATCCTTGATAAACTTGATAAATGTAAATTAAAGCTAGAGAATCAGTCTTTCACATAACAAAAGTTCAAGAGCCTGTTAACAGAAATATATCTTCTGTCTTCCTGTGTCTTTTTATTCATACAACCTTGACCTTTAAACTATAAGAGGTTTAAATTCTTCTTATTTTGGTTATTTTGTTCACCCCAGAAATGTAAAAACAAGAGTTCCTTGTTGTATTTCATTCTTTGTGTATTGCAGAGGTCAGTTTGACTTGTGACCGGGTGAAATGTTATCAAAGTGCATTTACAGCAAGATCTGGTTTGTTAAAAAACATTGTTTTCATATGCTGTTTTTCTAAATGCAGGCCACTAAAGTATCTGCTGATGGTGAGCAAACAGCAGCAGATGCAGAGAGGAGTCGTAAAGGGGCAGAGGACCTGGAGCGCTACGTTAGGAACACACGCCTGGCTGCTGAAGGTAGCAACAACTTGATCTTTAATATGTCTAGTTAGAATAGTAGTTAGGAGAGACTGAGAAGAGATGAGCGCTGAATCCAGGTGAGGGTTAAATGAGGTTAAGAAAGGCTGAGAAGAGGGTCCGAACACGGTCGAGGGTTGGGTGAGGTTAGGAGAGGTTGAGACGAGGGCCGAACACGGTCAAGGGTTGGGTGAGGTTAGGAGAGGTTGAGACGAGGGCCAAACACGGTAGAGGGATGGGTGAGATTAGGAGAGGTTGAAACAAGGGCAGAACATGGTCGATGGTTGGGTGAGGTTAGGAGAGGTTAAGACGAGGGCCAAACACGGTTGAGGGTTTGGTGAGGTTAGGAGAGGTTGAGGCGAGGGCCGAACACGGTCGTGGGTTGGGTGAGGTTAGGAGAGGTTAAGACGAGGGCCAAACACGGTAGAGGGATGGGTGAGGTTTGGAGAGGTTGAAACGAGGGCCGAACACGGTACAGGGATGGGTGAGGTTAGGAGAGGTTGAAGCGAGGGCCGAACACGGTTGATGGTTGGGTGAGGTTAGGAGAGGTTAAGACGAGGGCCGAACCCGGTTGAGGATTGGGTGAGGTTAGGAGAGGTTGAAACGAGGGCTGAACACGGTCGATGGTTGGGTGAGGTTAGGAGAGGTTAAGACGAGGGCCGAACACGGTCGAGGGTTGGGTGAGGTTAGGAGAGGTTCAGACGAGGGCCAAACACGGTCGAGGGTTGAGGTGACGTTAGGAGAAGTTCAGACGAGGGCCAAACACGGTCGAGGGTTGGGTGAGGTTGAGATGAGGGCCAAATACGGTTGAGGGAAGTTAGGAGAGGTTGAGACGAGGGCCGAACACGTTTGAGGGTTGAGGGAAGTTAGGAGAGGTTAAGACGAGGGCCGAACACTGTCGAGAGTTGGGTGAGGTTAGGAGAGGTTGAGCAGAGGGCCGAACAGGGTCGAGGGTTAAGGGAGGTTAGGAGAGATTGAGACGAGAGCTGGACACGGTTGAGGGAAGATAGGAGAGGTTGAGACGAGGGTCGAACATGGTTGAAGGAATTTAGGAGAGGTTCAGACGAGGGCATAACACAGTTGAGGGTCGAGTGAGGTCAGGAGAGGTTGAAATAAGGTTAGAAAAGGTTGTGGGGAGGTTTGGCTGATATCAAGAGTTAGGAGAGGTTGAGATGGGTTAGATACTGTTGAGGGTTGGTTGAGGTTGGGAGGTGAGTTGAGTGAAGTTAGGGGAGGTTAAGATAAAGTTTTAGTGATGTTGTAGGTTGGGTGAGGTTGAGAGGTACGCAGGTTAGGGAAGACATTAAAATAACGTTAGGAAAGGTTAAAGTTTGGGTGATATTAAGGGTTGGGTGTGGTTGAGCTGAGGGCTGGGTGAAATTGAGAGGCGGGCTAAGTGTGGATAGAGAAGAGGTTGAGATAAGGTTCGATAAGGTTGAGGTGAGGTTTGTGTGATGTTGAATTTAAGGGAGGGCACGTCAGGGGAGGTTGAGATCCAGAGAGGGATATAGGAGGTTAAGGTGATCATGTTTAGTAAAGGTTTAGGAAAGAATATGTGATGCTTAAATTAAAATAGTCAAAATCATGTATATGCAATATATACTTGAGTGGTGCTGTTATGGCAGATTGTATCCTTTTGAGTATTTAAACATGAAATGTAGAAACACTGAGATAAATGTTCTCACTCATAGAATACACACATGCAAATAGTCCTTTAATTTCTGATAATATGTCAAAGTCAGTTTCTTTAAAGCTGAGAACAGAAGTGAAAACAGACATTAGTGAGTGTGGAGTAGAAAAGATTCATTATTCATTCTGTTTATGAGTTCTTTGCTTCACTAAACTGACTCATCTTCTCTTGCACACTAAACGAGTGGGAATCAAATGATTCAGTTCACCCTAAAGACATTACATGCCTTTGAAATTCACTATGTCATTATTTTCAGCTCGGCTCGATTGGTGGGTATAACATGCTCAGCTCTCTGTGTAGTCAAATGTTTGTTTGAACTCACTAGAAATTGCAAAAATGTATGCAATTATAGCTCGTTTTCATCTCAATTTAATGATTTTTATTTAAATCAGAAGGTTGCTCCCTTGTCTATTTTGCTCTTTTTTATCTCTGAGACTAATTTAATATGATTAGAGAGCATTAACTCTGCCGCATGACATTGAATCAACATTACAGGAAGACACACAAATGACAGGGAAGTGAGAAAGAAAGAAGATAATAAGGTCACACTTGTTAATTTGTTTTCCAGTGAGAGCCTGCAAAATCTACCTGACAAATATGAATGCTTACATGCTTTTATTTTAAGACTAGTTGTATTCACTCTACTGGCTATATATTTAAGATGTGCCTTTTTGTTGTCCAGCTTTACGGGACAAAGCTCGCGAGCTGAACGCGACCCTCGGTGCAAAGGATGGAGCGCCGGAAAAAAGTGTCAATGAGATGAATAAAGAAATTCAAGCCATGCTCGCAGAACTACGCAAACGTCAGCTCTCCGGCAAGAAACGCATAGCTGATGAGGAAGAAGGGTAAAACACATGCACATGCACAAGAGGTTAAACAGTGGTGTCCACATACTTGCGATTAAAATAATAGTAAGGAAGATATTTCATGTGGATGCTATTCAAGTTCACAGGTTGAACTCATCGTCTTGCTGGCAGTTTGATTCTCAGGCATCTTTTGTGGTTCAGTAAATCCCAGCTCAAATGAAGAAAGTTTTCTGTTTCTTATGTAAAATCTTAATGAACTAATTAAAAGTTGCCTGTAGTTGGGAGGGGGAGGAATATTATTCTAGTCTAATCAAATTACTTCTCTAATGGATCCTCAGTATGGACGTCTATGACAAAACAAAGAGAGACATCTAGAGGCGCACAGTGGAAATACTTGCTTTGTGTTAATGCATGAATAAAGAAAACTGGTTAACAAGCCAAATATCTCATCTCTTCATACACTATGGCAAATTTAAATTTTAGGATTATCATAGTTATTTATAGTGATGTTGTTGTCATCTACACTGCAAAAATGACTTTCTGATGTTGTATTTGTTTCTTGTTTTTAGTACAAGTATCTAACATTTCTTAAATCAAGATGTATGTTCTTGATAAGCATAATGACCTAAGAAAATAAGCTTGGTTTTTAGACAAAAAAAATTAAATTTAAGTGAATTTGTGCTTAAAAAAAAAATGCCAATGGGGTGAGCAAAATTTTATTAAATTAAGTGTTTAAGAGAAACTAAACTTATTTCAATTTTTTTTTTGCTTGTTTTAAGAACAAATTTACCGAGCCCCTAAGGTGACATTGGAGTAAAACAAATCTTAAGTTTAGTTTCATGTGCTCACGTAAAACTTTCATGTGCTCACACAAAACCTTCATGTGCAGAATTTTTTTTAAAGTTTAGTTTCGTGTGCTCACTCGAAACTATCTAACTTTCGCTTTCACGTGAGCGCGGGATAGTTTCACGTGAGCACGTGATAGTTTCACGTGACCACGTGATAGTTTCATTTGACCATGCGATAGTTTCACGTGCTCGTGCGATAGTTTCAGGTGAGCACGCAAAACTAAACTTTTAAAATTCTGCACATGAAGGTTTCGCGTGAGCACATGAAACTAAACTTTATTTAATTTTTGCTCCATGTCACCTTAGGGGCTCCGTACAATTCACTTACATTGTATTTTTTTGTCTAAAAACTAGAATTATTTTCAAAGGTCATTTTGCTCATCAAGAAAATGCATCTTGATTTAAGAATTTTTAGATATTTGTACAGCAAACAAGACAAAAATACTAATAATAAGTAAGAAATCATCAGTCATTTTGCCATGTAGACTTACAGTAGACTGCAAAAATAAATTTCTTAGTATTTTTGTCTTGTTTTCAGTACAAATATCTATTAAGATGTGACCTAAGAAAATAAGTCTAGTTTTTAGACAAAACATAACATTTAAGTTAATGTTTGCTTATAACAATCCAAAAAGCATTTTTCTTAAACACTTAATTTAAAGTCGCCATGAAACGGAAGTAGCGATTGCCTTATTTTCCCCGTGGTGACGTATATCCGAATGAAACGGCTTTTGAGATGAAATAAGGCAGGGCTGGATTTGAATTTGTCCATCGAGATCTGATTGGATCGTTTGAAGTTGGGTCGTGTTGCTAATTGCTAATCGCTGCGATCTTCTCCCGGACCCTGCTCACCTGCCATACTTATGACCGGAAGTGAAGAGAGATCGTTTTGAGGAGGGGAGGAGATTTGCATTTTTGATTAAAGATTATGAGCACACACACATTTTTTTAAAATAATGAAGCTCACAGATAAGTCATTTGTTAATAATACCACAATATTTAAAAAAATATATAGATTTTCATTTCAATTTCATTGCGACTTTAAGAAAATTTTGCTTACCGCATTGGCAGATTTTCTTGCTTGTTTTAAGCGCTAATTCACTTAAATTGTATATTGTTTGTTTAAAAACAAGACTTATTTTTTAGGTAATTTAGCTTATCAAGAAAATGCATCTTAATTTAAGAATATTTAGATATTTGTAATGAAAACAAGTCAAAAATTGTGATGTATGCGGTCGACAATGTGACTTCAGGAGGACACACATGAAATTCTGGCCGGGAAGTGTTCGGGGAAAATGGCATGTGGTCACCCTAACTAAATAAGAAAGTCATTTTTTGCATTGTATGTACAGATCATTTTCTTAGTAAGCCCGAACACGCTTGACTGAATTAGTTTTCACAATCCAACTGTTAATTCATCATTACACATTGCCACAAATGACATCTGTTACACATTTAATCAGTTACACATTTTATCCTCTTTATGAGAGAAAGCGTTTTGTCACAGCTGACTGATAACAAACGAGAGCTGTTTATTAGTTAGTCATTGCATGTTGCTGTAAGATCTGTCAGGGGATTTTCTTTAGCCATCAGCCCCAGATAAGTGAGGAAATAAAGAAAACGCTCTCTCTCATCTCTCTCATCTCTCTTTGTCTTTACAGGGCCGCAGAGGCTCTTTTAGCTAAAGTGAAGCGTTTGTTTGGAGATCCACACCAGACCACAGAGGACCTGAAGAAGGAGGTCGGTGATAAGATGAAAGATTACGGACAAAAACTGGATGAAGCTCAGGATCTTCTGAGGGAAGCTCAGGACAGAACCAGAGATGCAGGAGATCGGTCTGCTAGTAACCAACGAAAACTGGACAACCTACAGGTACACACATGCACAACATTATACTGTAAAAACAAACTCGGCCCGCAAAGCGCTCCGTGTCAATGTGTGTTATATGTCTGAGCAGGGAAAGATGGAGGCTCTCGGTAAGAAGAAAAAAGAAGCGGGAGGAATTCTGGCAGACGGAGAGAAGATGCTGGATGAAGCAAACGCTCTCTCAGACAACATCAACCGCGGCAAAGAGGTCCATTTCACACTGGAGACACAATACAAATGTTATAATGGAAATAATTAGACAAACATAGCCAGAGCTTTTTTTCTGGCCAATGCTGATCTTCAGTTATTTCAATTTTTGCGTGTTGACACTTTCATTGGAACATGTGTGCTAACCAATAAGCCACATAATGTATAGAGACATTAAGTTTATGTGAGAGGTGAAAGTCTCTCTTAAAGATACATGGCCAAAGCCCAAATTAAGATAACTTGAATGAAAAGTGTTTTTAATGTTGGTGGAGTTCAGGAGCTGGAGGAGATGGCCAGAGAGTTGGATCCTCTGCATGATCAACTGGACTCTAAGGTGAAAAGGTTAAGTCGAGGTATGGATGACACCATCCCTGTGCTGCTGCTGAGAGCCGAGGACCATGCTGCACAACTCAATGACTCTGCTGGTCTGCTCGACAGGTCTGTGTGTGTATGTGTGTGCGCGCATGTATGGGTGCATGTATGCATGCATGTGTGTGCGTGGGTATGCTTGTGTGCGGCGTGCATATTTGTGTGTGTGTGTGTGTGATGTGCGGGTGCATACATGCGTGTTTGTGCGTATGTCCTTGCGTGTGTGTTTCTGTTTGTGTGTGTGTGTGCGTGTGCGTTCCTGCACATTTGTGTTTGTGTGCGCTTGTGTGTATTTGTGTGTATGCGTGTATGCATGTGTGTGTGTCTGTCTGTGCATGTGTGTGCATGTGCGCATGTGTGTGGTGTTTTCGTGTGCGTTTGCGTGTGTGTGCGTATGTGTTTGTTCGTGCGTACGTACACATTTGTGTTTGTGTGTGCTTTTGTATATGCGCATGTATGCGTGCGTGTCTGTTTTTTTCTGTATGTTTCAATCTCAATTGTGTGTCTCCTTTTGTAGTATTCTAGCTGATGCAAAGAACCTGTCCTTCAACGCCACAGCTGCCTTCAATGCCTACACCAACATCAAGAAATACATCGATGAGGCTGATAAAGTGGCCAAAGAGGCTAAAAAGAACAGCAATGAAGCTTTACAACTGGTAAGATTCACGCAAACACACTGATGGACACATAAGCATTGTCTCTGTCTGTTTGTCTATCTGGGTCTATACAATGCTGTAGTTTGTGAAGTATGGGGTTTAATACACATTGTTTCAAATCACTTCGTGCCTATATACAATATCAATACCTCACCCTATCCTTAAACCCATGCAGTGCAATCCTCTAAAATGCACAAATACAAAAAATAGTGAAAATGATCCTTCATCACTGAACAACAATTAAAATCCCTCTTGACTCCTGCATGCTCATGTTTTTATGTATGATTGTTGAATGATCAAAGTTTACTTCTTGTGCTGACATAATCATTCTGTATCTTGATCTTAAATCTCTAGAGAGCATAAAGTCCAACAGCATTACAAGGAGTAGCTTATTTGATATTCAGCATATTCATAAATCTCGTATTTTTTATCATTTTATCACATGTATTTAGACTGACAGTATACTGGTGATAATGTAGTCTGTACACACTGGTACATTAAAACACAGTTCATTAATATTGAATAGGATTATTGTTGTATACAGGGATGTTGTACAGTGTGTACAGTAGTTAATATTCCTGGACATCGTGTTGTGTTGTGTTGTGTTGTGTCTGAGTTCAGTGCTGCATTAATAATGAGCTCTCAGTTTATTTATTCACATAAATCAAACTCTTACAAAACACTCAGAGATGATTTCAGACTGGTGCTGTGCGTTTAAAAGCCACTATAATGTATTCTTTATTATTTTATAACTTATAAACACACATCCAAGTTATGTTTCTAATAACAAATGTTGTGAAAATAAAAAGTTGAGGGTATAATCGCAGCACATTGCTATTCTGTGTACGAGTGAAAAAATGGAGACAGACAAATATTAAATGTAATATTATCTTTGTGTAAAGTGTAAAGAATAAATACATTCAGCCAACATGAGTAATATTATAATCTTTAACTAGTATTGTATCACATGGCAGTTGCTTCAATGCATTTAGGGGTGTGGTCCTGCACTGCATGAAAAGTGGAATTTTCGTCAGAATGTGGCACTGTAGATTGCTGTGAAACTCCAAGTTTACGACTGCGCACGACAATTTGCAGCCAACACCGAAAACTGCCGTAAGTTGTCAGAAGTTGACGTGGGTCTTGCTTGGAAGTTGTCCCCCCTTCCCCTAATTCTAGGGGAGGCTTTAACATGTAAATGAACATGCTGTGAGCTATACAAATGCAAATCAGGGTAGCAGCTGGGGGAGTTTTACTCAGGTGACATTCTGAGAGGTTTTAAACCTTGATTTTAAGAAAATCTTTGGTATCAGTAAAGCCAAATTACAGACTCTTAAATTTTAGTTTGAATTTATTTATTTTTAAAGTATGCTAGACTGTTAACACATTGTCTTCATGATGTAAACATCACTTAATATTTTGAGTTATGGACATTTACTTAAAAAATCTTAGTTCATTTAACTTTTAAGTGTATAAAATTAATTAAACTAAAACATTCAAGTGAATGTTGTAAGGAACACCCATAATCCTTTGTCTCAGAATATAACGATTATTTAAGCTTTTTTACAGAATTAAGAACTAATAAGAACTTTAACTACTTAAATATTTGTTAAAATGTCATAGAGGTTTATGCTCTAATATTATTCATGTTGTTTAGTTTAAAATGATAAATTACCATTTTTGTAAATGAAAGTCCCCGTTCAGGTGATCAGTGTTAATTGACATAAACAACACATTGTATTGTATTGTGTTTCAGTGGAGAATCAAGTTTATTTAATGACTGACTAAGTCATGAGTTTTGTGTTATAATACCATTTATAACACTAAGGGGCGGTTTCCCGGACAGGGATTAGACTAGTCCTAGACTTAAACACTTTTAAGAGCTCTCCAAACTGAAAACAACTTGCACTTACATATCTTAAAATACATCAGTGCCCCTTGTTTTACCTCAAAATGCACACAGGTAATGTTTTAGTAAGGCATGTTTGTAAAAACGAGTTATATTTCCTAATTAAACTAAGGCCTAGTCCTGGATTAAGCTAATCCTGGTCCGGGAAACTGCCCCTTAGAGAATTATAATTATACATTAATTAAAAATATATTTTTTTTCAACTCAGTTAACTAAGTGGAGATGTTGGACAGAGTAATTCAAAATCAACTTTAAGTTTAATGACAATCATTTATCAAACTTTTCTTCACCATTTATCACAATACTTTCAAAATATTTTTTCCTAATAATTTTTAAACTATCCCTTTAAGTAGATTCAATTTCTCCAGGCTAACAGTGTATATTAATTACTCTGTATGTAATTAGCAATAACCAATGTTAGGTAAAAAAAGATACACCAAACTATTTATTTCAACAATTTTAATTGTTTTAACAGAGTTTTAATCAGGCTCAATTTGTCCATTCTATGCAAACACCATCAAACAACATGTCAAACAACAAAATGTCTGTCCGGATGGGAATGAAGCAAGGTAACTTGTGCAATTACATCACAGCTCAAATACTGTGCATAGTGGCATGACTACAGTTTATTGAATTCACATACTGGTAATCCTGCCATACTTGTCCATCATTTACATCTCCTAACACACCCTTTGGCAGTTCCCGCTTTCGCCTTTCATCTAATTTCTCTTCAAATCCAAGTCTTTTAACAAGTCCTCCCAGAGACTGCACAACACTCTTGTAACAGTAAGAACGTATTGGATGGACATACTCTTCACCGCTCGAATATGTAGCCTTTCTTAGCAAGGCAGAGCCATATTTCTTCCTTAATGCAGACCTCTGCTGTGGGTGATTGTAGAACGGGATGTGACCACAAGTCCTGCAAACCTTTGTACCATCCCGTCTGCGCTCATAGGTTTCAGTAAGCATGTACACTGTCATACATTTTGGACAAACCACATACTGTAAGAAGTCGTCACGGAGGATACCAGTCAATTTTATCATGGCCAAAAGTTTCATCAACAAGTGTTCTGTTTTTTCACTTCTGGACTGATCACTTCCATGCTCCTCCCCATCTTGTATGTGAGGATAGGCTTCACTCTGCTCCTCAGCAAGGATTTCCCCCCTCTTCATCCACATAGTCATCCTATGGAAATTTAAAGGACATATTTAAAACACATGCAATGCACATACTCAGCACCACCATTAGACCATTAGAGATTGAAAAGTCCATCATGAATATGGCCATTTGAGATTGAAAACCCCATCGTTAATATGGTCATTTGAGATTTAAAAAGAACATAATGAATCATTTCTCATCAATATGGCCATTTGAGTATGAAAAGATTTGAAAACTGTAGTTGGAAAAGATCATGTGCATCTCAAACAGCTAGCTTTATCTTAGTGCAATGAACCAGTTAAGTACTTTGTGGGAACTTCATCCACTTCAACTTCATTTTAGTTTTTTTTTATACTTTATAAAGTGTGTTTATACTTTAGTTGCTTTCATTAGTTAACTAACAGAAATTTGAGAGTGGAAAACAATAATGTGGGTGAAACATGTTAGGTTTTCCCATTTTAGCTCTGGATTAGCATGTACTGAACTTTATACTGGTATATCCAAATGTAATTTCATGCTTACCACACAACAGGAGATGTCCAGGAAAAGATGAATGCTTTGGTCATCTGCTGTTTCGTCTGAAAAACAACAAACAGAAGATACCGTTATGCATTATAACGCGATATTCCTATTTAATTATAAATTAATTTATACTATTAAAATAACAACAACAGTGATAATCAACCACATTTAACTAGACCAGGGGTCTCCAACCTTTTTGTGAGCAAGGGCTGCCACAATAGATAAAACATGCTGGATGGCTACTTTTTGATATAGCATACTCAAAACGTTGTTGTTTCACTTGTTGATTTTATTTTATTTTATTTTACTTGTTGATATGTTTTAGTATTGTTTAAAATGCTAACATATGTAAAGCAAGCCAAGCTTATATAAAAATATGTAATTATGCTCACCGTTGTCTGAACTGCAATTCGCTGGGTGCATTTCTTCAAATTCTTCAATCACTTTTTTTCTGGGTCCTCGGATTTCATTTCACTTTCACCAATCTCTCTAACTCCAGTAAAGTTATCCTCCGGGTCTTTACACATGACAGGACATCACTCACAGCGGGTTCATGACTGGATAGCAGCAGGCTCTGTACGTTATCTGACCTGACGTAGTCCTTTTGGATTTTTTCTCCCAAACTCCATTTTTGAAATAGCGCTTTCTGTGGTCAAAATACTGTGTATGACACAGTTCAGTGTTGCAATGTTCACAGAAGCGCCAAGGTCGTTTCTTCAGTCTTGGGACTTCCATCTTTCAACTGATAGCACACTGTGTTGATATCACACAGAGCACATCGCGTTTGTTGTTTATATCATAGATATGTATAAAGGCTAGATGGCTCGTCCGCGCTGCTGGCCAATTGAGGGCAACGTCCGCATTTTGGCGGCCATCTTACGACAGGGCGCTCGCTCACTCGCAGCACCGAGCCCCAATGATGCAGCTACCTCCAAATGACCACAACCCGCCCAACCCTCCACCGATTTTCAAACGGTTTGGTTTGTTATAAACGTCAAAGATGTACCTATGACACTGCATACCTATACTAAAAATAAAAAATAAATTCATGAAACATGTTAAAGCATCCAGAATTATAGCCACGTTAATAACGTGTGTAAAAACCCAAACCGTTTGAAAATCGGTAGAAAATTGAGCAAGTTATGGTCATTTAAAAGTACCTGCACCATTAAACTCAATGCTACGAGTGGGCGAGCGCCCTGTCCTGAGATGGCCGCCAGGTGATGCCGTTAGGGACTCCGCCTTGAGCCATCTAGCCTTTATACATATCTATGGAGCTCCCGGCACATCGCGTTTGTTGTTTATATCATACGCATGCGCGCACGTCTCACAAGATTTTCCTTATATCAATAACCTCGCGTGTGATTGGAGGAGCCCGACAGGCTTCTCGCCTTCGTCCAATCGCGTGCGAGGTCATGGCCACGGCTCACACAGCAGTACAAGAGGACCATTAAGCGATGTTTGGTTTGGTGTTTGTAACTCTCCAAGAAGGGAAGACGGGTGCACAATCCCAAGATTGCGGTAAGAATAATTTTATGTAAAAGCATATTTTTAAGTAGCCCAAGCTAAAAGCCCAAGCTGTGTGTTTTATTGCTTAGAGGTGTTTTTGTCTTGTAATTTTTAGGAGGCTGTACGGCGTCTCTGAGGCACACTGCAGGCGCTTTGAACCAGAGCAAAGGTAACGTTACGATTTAAAGAATATGCTTTTATTCTTGTATAAGGAAATAGATACGTTAATAGATCCGAGCTTAAACCCGCACATTTTGTTTTCACAGACTAACGTCGCCTCATAACGAAGCCGTGACCTCCTATTTGGTTGGGGCTATTTTAGCAAGTCCACATTTAACTGCTGAGAATGACGACATTGTTTGTAAGTATAACTTCTAATGTTTTTCCTCATTTCTTGTTTAATTGTACCGTGACTCTGTTTATTAATACCAGTCTCATTTAATTGTTTTCCAGCTGCCTGTAAGACGTATTATGAGTCGGTTCGCCGGAGCTTCAGATACAAACAACCTGAACTCGCATCGCGGGCGGAAAATGCGAAAAGTTTAGCTCGGAGTCGATCTAGAAGAAAAAGGGTAAGATTTATTATATTAGATGAGTTTTTTGTCAATGTGAGTATTTTTCTGGTCACTTATTGTCTTTATTGATTATATTACAGTTGCTGGAAGCGAGACGAAGTGTGCTGGCTGAGGGTGAGATGGACATTTGATAGGGATGGCTCCCGCGAAACTGACGTTTCGACACTGTGTCGAGATCCCGAAGCGTAAATGTTTCGAAACACTGCTCCGAAAAGTGATTCGAAACACCCATGTCACGTGATGAAGTGATTCGAAACACCAAGCGGTGCATTTCACAAGTATTTCGAAAGGTGGCGTACCTGTCGAATCTGCTTCGAATCTTAAACTGACAGGGTAGGAAACAAAACTGACAATACCTCATAGATGCGTTTTTGGCAAGATCAAATACTATAAATTACTGAAAAGAAGTAATTTTTCATCATATGTATGTAACACTTACAAAAAAATGCATGCCAGCAAAAGTGTCCCTTGTGTGAGAATGTTTTCAAAGGCTGGAGAAATTATATGTAAAAAAGTAGCTGGTTGAGTTTATCAACACAGAACAATTTATATATTTGAATAAAGATCTTTAAATGTAAACAATGTGGCATATTATGGCTTGATATATT
The DNA here is from genome assembly GCF_027580225.2 of Misgurnus anguillicaudatus. NCBI lineage: Eukaryota > Metazoa > Chordata > Actinopteri > Cypriniformes > Cobitidae > Misgurnus > Misgurnus anguillicaudatus. The sequence continues at coordinate 8,674,569 of NC_073354.2, forward strand.
TTATGAATCTCTTATTATTTATTTGGTATATCTCTATTCGATTTTTTTTTTTTTCATTAAATAGACCCGAATAGCCTATAGTTATCGACAATTGTGAGCCTAAAAGCTCATGTAGTTGTCAAACAGATGTTAAAACAACAACAAAAACCATTTTATTATGATGACGCAGCGCACGCATTTCCCAGGTTCGATCCTACGATCTAAGCATGAGAGTCGAGTGCACTATCCACTCTCCCATTCTATCACTTGTGTCAATCAAACAATATGTGGGATACAATTTGTCAGTGCTCGTCTAAAATCTTGTCAAAGCTGCTTCATGTAAAGACATGCAAACGACCGCTAGGTGTCACTGTGGAGGCGGTTTCGGATTGATGTTTCGAAGCCTCGAAACATACGGCACAATTGATTCAACTGTTTCAGTGTTTCACGAAGCCTCGCTCTGCCCACCACTAACATTTGAAAGTGCGCCACCATAGATCTCATGTCTGATGAAGACGGCATTGTTGACGGGGTGTCTGGATGGATTGTACGGCCACCGCCCTCTCGCAGCCTGGAACTCTCCGAGCTCTGTGCCACGCTGCAATTCAGATTAGAGGCGATACCAAAGTACAGGGGAACTCACCATATATGCCTGCAAAAGCGACTTTTTACAACGTTTTTGAGTTTTCTTTTTCTTTTTTCAACACTTGAGAACTTTGAAAAAGATTTTTAGGGATCTTTACCGAATGTCTTGGGCACTTTTTGACGTGTTTGGAGGACAACATAAGAGACATTATGCTGCTTTGTACATAGTTGTGTGTTTCTAATTAAAGCTCTTTCTTTGAATAAACAGCTGTGTGTTTATAAATAAACCTCTTTGTTTTCTCTTATATTTCTTGATGGTGTGAATAATGAAGTACATAGCACAATAACATTATTATATAAAAAATTAATATCACATAAATTATATATTTATTATTATTATTATTGGGGTTTACATTTATAATGAGCCAAGGTGCCCAATAACCCCCCTCTTTAGAGTAACGGCCCGACTTGAATTTACTCACTCGGTATTGGCTGAAGCCACTTCTTTTAAACAAGAAAAATCCCTTGTGATTGGTTTGAAGTAATCTGCCAGCCATTCGCGGGAGATTTTGCTTGTTTGGAGGTGGTGGCTTCGGCCAATGCTGAGTGAGTACATTCAAGTGGGCAGTTACTCTAGTTTCGTTGCTATTCACATGCTAATTAGACTAGAGACGCTCTACCTGGCCGGCAGAGGTTTCGCAGCTATTCATATGCTAATTAGAGGCATCGTACCCCCGCGGGGCTCTCCATCTGCGTCATGGTTCGTTTACGACAATTTGTGACACAGACGAACGCGACGCTCGCTGCCTGTAAATTGAGGAAAGCTGCCGAAAATTAGGGAGATTTTCGGGAGCCTACAGGCGCTTACGGGGACGAAAATCCCACTTTTCATGCAGTGCTGGTCAAGACAATCTCCTGAGCTCCAAACTGAATGTCAGAATGGGAAAGAAAGGTGATTTAAGCAATTTTGAGCGTGGCCTGGTTGTTTGTGCCAGACGGGCCGGTCTGAGTATTTCACAATCTGCTCAGTTACTGGGATTTTCACGCACAACCATTTCTAGGGTTTACAAAGAATGGTGTGAAAAGGGAAAAACATCCAGTATGTGGCAGTCCTGTGGGCGAAAATGCCTTGTTGATGCTAGAGGTCAGAGGAGAATGGACCGACTGATTCAAGCTGATAGAAGAGCAACTTTGACTGAAATAACCACTCCTTACAACCGAGGTATGCAGCAAAGCATTTGTGAAGCCACAACACGCACAACCTTGAGGCGGATGGGCTACAACAGCAGAAGACCCAACCGGGTACCACTCATCTCCACTACAAATAGAAAAAAAGAGGCTACAATCTGCCCAAGCTCAACAAAATTGGACAGTTGAAGACTGGAAAAATATTGCCTGGTCTGATGAGTCTCGATTTCTTTAGAGACATTCAGATGGTAGAGTTAGAATTTGGCGTAAACAGAATGAGAACATGGATCCATCATGCCTTGTTACTACTGTGCAGGCTGGTGGTGGTGGTGTAATGATGTGGGGTAATGTTTTCTTGGCACACTTTAGGCCCCTTAGTGCCAATTGGGCATCGTTTAAATGTCACGGCCTACCTGAGCATTGTTTCTGACCATCTCCATCCCTTTATGACCACCATGTACCCATCCTCTGATGTCTACTTCCAGCAGGATAATGCACCATGTCACAAAGCTCAAATCATTTCAAATTGGTTTCTTGAACATGACAATGAGTTCACTGTACTAAAATGGCCCCCACAATCACCAGATCTCAACCCAATAGAGCATCTTTGGAATGTGGTGGAACGGGAGCTTCATGCACTGGATCAACTGCAAGATGCTATCTTATCGATACGGGACAACATTTTTAAAGAATCCTTTCAGCACCTTGTTGAATTAATGCCACGTAGAATTAAGGCAGTTCTGAAGGTGAAAGGGGGTCAAACAGAGTATTAGTATGGTGTTCCTAATAATCCTTTAGGTGAGTGTATAAGATATTTACATGCATCTTCTGTCTATAGACTTCAGGACCCAAAGGATCACTGAAAGATCAGGCCAAAGGATCTGTCCAGAAGAGCAATCGTCTGTTGAACGAAGCTAAAGACCTTCAGGGGGATGTGACAGGTTAACACAAACATCAGATGAAGTTTAATCTCATCTCTGACCTTCAGTTTGACAGAAATGCTCATGAAAATGTTTTGTTTGTTTTTCAGAAAATGGAAATAATGTTGCAGCTCTTCAGTTCAGACTGAAAGCAGCCGACAGAAAGAAAAAAGATTTACAGAGAGGACTGAACGACACCATGGAGAAGCTCAAAGCCATCCCAGATGGTGAGTGTGACTGTATGACTGCAGACACCTGAAGGCTTTTTGTAGGGTTAAGTGTCAAGATGAGGGGACAGAAATGGCACTGATTTGGTTGAATGGCCCATAAGATGTTTTAAGGATCAAATTTGATCAGGACTTGTATTTAGCTCTATGTGCAGCTTTGCAACACTGTTTGAGGTGTTTTTTGTTTTGTGGATGACCCTAGATCTGGCTGTGAAGATCCAGGCCACTAAAGATAAGGCTGGTAAGGCCAATGACACAGCGATAGATGTCCTCAACCGACTAAAGGATCTGAACCTCAATCTGATGGGCTTAAAGAAGAACTACAGTAAACTGGAGGACGATGTCAACAAAGCCAACAACCTCATCAAAGACCCTGAAAAAAACAGTACGACCTCCTCATATCATCTGCCCTAATAGAAATATTTGTGTTACATGATCAACTAAACCGTGATTTCATATTTCTTCCCCTGTTTAATTTCGAACGTCGACAGCAATAAGTATGTATCCATGATTTATTCTTTCATCTGTGCAGAATGATTTTAACCCTTAAAGACCTTTATACTCCCACAGGCTTTAGCATGATGCTTTGATTCCTCTCCTCATTCATTTTTTTTCTTTCAGGATTAAACACAGGCTTTGAAAGCTTTGCTAAGCTTGTTATCCTAATGAGTGCTTTAGCTAATTACCAATGGAAACTGTCATTTTCTCCATTTATAATAACAGCTCTGTGTCTTTCGCTTCCTACGCTGCAAATGACAGATATATAACACGTCGCTTTCTCCCCATCTGCCATTTCTCTTTTGTCGTTGAATTTTTTTTCTCCATTTCTGGTGGCTTTGCTGTCAAGCATGTTTTCTTGTCATTATTCCATCACCTATCAAAAGTCTTGATGTTTGTGATGGTCTCTCCTCTGTGTGTTTGTGTGGGTTTGTAGTTCATGCAGCAGGTTCCAAAGTGAAAGAACTTGAGAAAGAGGCGGATCGGTTGCTGGAGAAAGTAAAGCCAATTCAGGAACTTCAAGACAACCTAAAGAAAAACATCTCACAGATAAAGGAACTCATCAACCAAGCTCGCAAACAGGCAAACTCTGTGAGTATAACACACATTGACTTTATTTGCCAGAAGAGAAGACATCAGGTATGCAATGTCTGTACTCTCTGGTTTCATGTTTTATTTACATTTGAACTTTAGATTAAGGTGTCTGTGTCGTCCGGTGGAGACTGTATCCGTACCTATCGTCCAGAGATCAAGAAAGGCCCTTACAACACCATTATTCTCCATGTCAAGACTGTGGCTGCTGATAACCTGCTCTTCTATCTGGGCTCAGCCAAATATGTGAGTTTCAGACTTAATCTCTCCATCTGTTTGAAGCTCTTTAGGACATTTACTTAAGCTCTTACTTTAGCTTCAGTCTCGTGATAAGATGTTAATGTGTGACACTATAGCCCTTTTTACGGAAAATGCACAGAAAATGCGTCTGGGATTTGTTCGGGATCGTTTGATTTTTGGTTAATTTACACTGCTAATGATTTTCCTGAATCTGTGCTTGCATTCACACATACCGTAAAGATCCCATAAAGACATGTGACATATTTAAAGTCCTGCACTTTTTTTTCCTCAGCATCTGAAGTTATTTTTTGTGATTTCTCTCTTGAGAAACCACGGACATGCATTTTTGTTTATAACGAGATTTTGTTTATAGACAACATCATTAGGCCATTTTTAGGGGGGCTTAAGCCCCCCCAAAATTCTTCTCAGCCCCCCCAAAATTCTTCTCAGCCCCCCAAACACTTTTGCTATATTAGCCCCATAAACTCTACAGGAATCCGTGATCATGACAGTCCTGTCTCCTTTAAATTTCATTTGAAAACGGCAGCAGGGCAGACTTCAGCTCTTTCCCCTCTGTGACTTTCAGTGCGTTCAGCCCATCTACTGTATACAATACAGTGAATACTCCAATAAGGTTGCAGAGCTAGAGGGGTGTTCAGGGTGTCCAAATTAAATGCGCTACTTTCACTCCCTCAAAAAATACATTTTCTGTTAATTGACGTGTTTCTTTCGAGGTGCTAAAGCACAGCACATTGTTAAAAACAAATATTAAGAAAATATTAACGTACGTTGCAAATTTTACATAATGATTTCATTGTAGGCTGTAAGAGGGTGCATAGTATTTGTCTTTCTGTGGACAAAATAAAGACTATGCTTATAGACGGTTTCAACAGCAGTAACAACATAAACAAGCGGCTGTCGTGGTCCGCACGTAACTTCCGGTAAACTCCGCTAAGAATAAATAACAACAAAGTTCTTGAAACGTAGTTTATTTATATAACACGCAAAAAACAACACGTAGGTTACCTAGGAAACCAAAACATTTGTTATTTTCGACGAGGCAATAACAAGAGATCAGTTTAGCAACTAGTCAGACCATTAAAAAAAACGAAACCAGAAGTAAAGTTCGGATCCAGACGTGTATCGTGTCAGCGCACGTGCGTCCGATGAAACCGCCTATAGATTGTTTTTTTTTTCTCTTTACATCAGAACTCAACGCCATGTTTTTATTCTTGAAGTGATCTTTTTACTGTGTTGATGAGATTAACTGTGTTGGACTGGACTGGACTTGACAAACGCATCGTGTGCGCGGCACGGCACTTCCTACCCAACAATAGCGCACGTGCACAGAGCTAAATTAGTTCATGTTAGTGTCTTTTAGGTTTACGGACAAAAGCACATTATCATGTCTCAAAATAGATATCTTAGTTAGAATCATTGTAAACAATTATCTTAAACATTTTATTGCATTTGGTCTTATTGGCCTATTCAAGTTTCTGTCATTAAAGTTAACTAAATAAGAAAACAAGAAGAGAAAATCTGTCTAACTATAACTTTGTAACAAAGATATATCTAAAATTATCTTGAATAGGCTCAATTACTTTTTTGCCAAAAGTGTTAAGTTTAAGGTCTGTCATGGACATAGATTTTACAAAAGTTACTGCAGTTAACATGAGATCTTTTGTTTCATTAACAGACAGTAAATCAGATAGGAGAAATAATAAAGTTTAAAATTCAGCCTTACATTATGTTAACATGCCAGTAATCCATGCTGCCAGTGCAGTAGCCTATAGGAATATTTATCTAATGTGGGGTAAGATGAAGTAATATGCAATTTTTGATGCTTTTTGCACAACGTTTTCTTTCATGGACTAAGGATCTCGTAAAGTAGCCTTGGTCACTCCCTGGCAACCCCATTTATTTCTAGCTCTACCACTCTTTGTATATAGACCTAACCTACGCTGTATTCAAAAAAAAAAAAAAAAAAATATATATATATATATATATGTAATGCTAAATGCAGTCGACCGGAATGCTTTTGTGGTGTAGACGCGCATGTGATCAAATGTGTTTGAACAGCCACAAAAGACCGCCTACTCTCTGCCCATTGATCTAATGTGATGTGACGTACCGAGCACAATGTTTTACATTGTTTCTGACTTCTAAGCGCGAACACACAGTGTACGGCGCTATCTTTAGGTTTTCATTGATAAAACTAATGTGGCTGCGCATCTTTTATTAGTTTCATTTTGCGAGCGTGTGAAAGTTGCGTGAGCTTTTTTCATCAATTGCGCTGAAATATCACAGAAAGCCCTTACATATGCATTTACAAAACACAACGGACACTGTCATAATATTAGTTTGCATCAATTTAAACTTGTCATTTCTCCAGCTCTCGTTTAAATGAAAGCAGATAGACTCGCCCACAGGCACTACAGACCATCCCCTCAAAGTAATGAGGACAAAAGCGGTCGAAAGTATACAAAAGAGACAGATTAAAAGACCAGGTGCAAACGTGTCTTTCTCGTACACTTGTGATCTGGTCGACGAAAACTTATTTTAATTCAGCGCTGATAATGACGAGCTCCCTGATCTCTGCTTCAGTCTGGTTTGCCAACATTTCTCGTCGTGAACTTTGAACTGCATTTAAATCTCTGTGTCAAAGAGCTGAACCATAACTTTTTGTTACGATGACACACGCGTCCTCACTACGGGACGTCCCTTGCGGCATTGTGTCTGCCTCATGTTCACACAGAATGCTTTCCGTGAATGTTTTGCCAATGTTTTTTATGGGAGCGATCCCAGAACATTTGTGTTAACACAGAAGCCTGTCTGACAATTTTACGTACATTTTCTGGGACCAAAGTACTGTGTGAATGGGGTTTATGAGCGCTTTTATTACCCAGAATTTACTTGATACTGATTCTTTCCAAAGTGTTTAATAAACAACTGATGCCTGTGGCTAAGAGAAAGAAATAATAAACAGTTTGTAATAACTTTCTCACACACATGCTTGTGTTCATGTGTTTCATGTTTGTTATCTGATAATTTTTTATAATTGTGATATTGTTGGAGGACATGCTGATGTGTATGTGTCATATGTAGGTGGATTTCCTGGCTATTGAGATGAGAAAAGGAAAAGTGAACTTCTTGTGGGATGTCGGATCTGGCGTCGGCCGTGTAGAATATCCTCATCTCATCATCAATGACGGAAACTGGCATCGAATCGAAGCCTCACGTAACTCAGGCTTCACATATGCTACAATGTTGATTGATATGTTGAATATCAATGCATTCAGGCCTGTAATGACTTTGATAGTCAGCCACACTGTTATTTAGTACAGCACTGTAGGAAGTGTTTATAACAGTGAGTTAGTTCATTTATTTCTTGCCAAATCTCTGAAGTTTAAAAACAGAATGATTTGTTGCATGATAAACATCACATATGAGATAATAAATGTGCACATTTCTTAACAAAAACCTATTCATTGACTGAACATGGCATTTTGACATGTTTGTTGGGTTTCAGTAACCGGCTGAACGGCACTATTTTAGTCCGAGCGCTGGAAGGACCGAACACGGGCGTTGTGACCGCTCGCGTCAGCTCAAAATCACCTGAGTCTTACACTATACTGGATGTGGATCAGAACGCGTATCTGTTTGTTGGTGGCATGCTGGGCTCTGTGAAGGTCAGCGACTTTTTCAAAAGAATCTCTTTCTTTATTAAGCTTATTTGTCCAGAAAAATATCAACTTGTGTAATATATTAAAACTAGTTTAAGTTTGTTTGAAAGATAGCCTCACTAAATGTTGTTTAAATCAAGAAAATTATTTACCAGTGGGGTAAGAAGATAAACTTTTTTCCTGTAATGAAATATTAATATCTTAGGGATATTTGGGTTATTTTTGCTAGAAAACAAGACAAAAAATACTAATTGAATATAATGTGTTTTTAATGTAATGTAATAAGCTGTAAGAAGCTCAAGGCTCTCTGCTGTCTTCTAAATCAGTGGTTCTCAAACTGGGGGCCAGCGAGATGGTGCCAGGGGGCCCCAGTTTTATGACATTTTATAAAAGACATTCATTTATCATGAATTATGTGTAATTAAACCTAATAAAATAAGGCTACTAACCAACAGCACTACTTTGTATAACGTAATATGTTTTGTTTAATTAAATTTGTTAAATTTTAGATCAGTTTTTTGTCATAAATTTACTTTGGAGGGGCCGCAAAGGAATTCACCGTACGTTTGAGAACCACTGTTCTAAAGTACCTGACTATGGTAAAATCACTGTACTCACCGCAGGGGCGTAGCCAGCATCTTAAGGGTGGGGGGCAGGGGTGTCAGTTAAAAAAATTATATGTTAAAGTGTGTATAAATAGCATGCATATTAAGCAATATACCCTATATAAGGAGCTAAACGCCAAAAATACCTCAATCAAAAATTTGTTATTTAATAATATTAACCTAAAAAATACATAACGCATGGTTGGCAGAATCCGTTAAACCAAAGTCCTTTAACTCTTTCTCCGCCAGCGTTTTTTGTTTAAGTTGCCACCCAGCAGCAGCGCCAGCATTTTTCATGATTTTAACGAAAGTTTAATGCCTTCCAGAAAATGTTCTTCTTTAAATATATAAACATACAGTATATCAAATAAAAGAACAGACCCTCTGCTTTTAAACAAAAGAAACTGTCATCCTACCTTCATTTGTTCTCTTTTATCACCTATTAGATATGGTTAGGTTTCTTCAAAAACAACAAATGTTGAGCAAAAAGCTGAAAGAAAACGTTTTTGTGAAGGATTTTTGATAGAGATCAGATTCAGAGCGATCCTCAAAACCTACAAGGATATGCTTCCGGGTTTTATACGTTTTATACGTTTATTTTTATAAATGGCGGTATTGCGGAAAGCCGGAACTACTCGTCAATGTTGGCGAAAGAGTTTAGTGCAAGGAAGGTCAATTGGAAGGTGCAAATATCTTTTTACCGGTAGAAAGAGGTGGACAGAATATATTAAGATATTGAACAAATTTTTGATATTAGAGAGGTTGCAGTTTTCAACCACAGAGAATTAATAAAATAATTAAATGAATTCTCTGTAGTCTTATTATGTATAAATTAACAACCCTGTATCACAAAATTAAGTACCTATAGTCACGTAAAGTTTTGATTCTTTTCAGTGACACTGTCATGTTTTCCACGACACTGTCACGTTTTTCCGCGTTTTTCCAAGACCGTATCACGCACTTCTGTTTATGTGTCATTGTCAAGTATTGGTTACTCAACTGCTTTTTCCTATTTTCAAACCATTGTTGTTTCGGTTTAGGGTTAGATTTGGTGTTTGTGTTAGGATGTCACTTTAAGTATTGGTTTATACTATTTTTCTGATTTATTTTTTATATTTTCATTGTCGCCTGCCGTTAGGGTTACAGTTGTGTAAGGATGTAATTTTATGTAAATCTAACCCTAAACCGAAGCGACAATTGTAAGAAAATAGGACAAAACAGTTAAGTAACCAATACATGACAATGACACGTAAACAGAAATACGTGATACATACATGTCACGGAAAAGAATAAAAAAATGTATGTGACTATAGGTACGTAATTTCGTGATACTGGTTGAAATTAACTATATAGTGATCCTTAATATTATTACAATAGTTCAATAAAATAAGTCTATTCCAATGAATGATTTTTTTTCTTTGTCTGTTTGATTAATATTACATATAAACAAATATAAAAAAAAAATTATTAATTAAATTAAATTTAACAAAGTAGATTAACAAACAGCATAATGAACGGACCAAAATTGCTTACACTTGTCTTAACCGAGTGTGTTTATAAGGGAAATCATGGCATTTTTAGGTAGTTTTATGTAAATATGTATGTGGGAGTAAACCTGTTGTGTGTTTTCCTATGCTTAAATATTAAAATTGGCAATGCCTAAAAGCATGTGAAATGTCTTTTAGCGACAGGTCTGCGCTGTTCCCACTCCTGTCTTTTAAACTTGGAAGCTAAACCAGAGGCGCATGCACGAAAGATGATCACTTCATAACGCTCACTTGTGATTGGGTTATTGTTATTTCACTCAAATCCAAATAACAAATAAAAACCTGGACAGGAATAATGGTAGCGATTTTAAAACGTATTCTATGCCCATGTCTCATGGCCTATACTGGCTGATCACTGTTTAAATAAAGTTACAGTCAAAGGCGGTTTTAACATATAGGCATAGGTAGGCGGCTGCTTGGGGCACCCTAGCAGTGTTCATATGAGGGGGGCCTCCAACCAACCTAATAATTAAATAAAACCCTTATCATCATGAACACTTCAAAAGCATTAATATTCTTAAGAAATCCATTGAAACTTTGAAATAGTTGTTAAAATGTCAAGTTCATGTTATCTGTCACACATACACCCCCTTCTTTCACAATGAAATGGACTAGTTTGTAACAGTGCGTGCTGCGTGGCGCGAAAGATAAACTTAGAGTGACAGGAGGACTGGGAAAGTACACGAGCAGAGACGAATCAAGACAAATATAAACGTGAACATTTGGCATTGGTGAGTCAACTGCCTAGTTCTGCTAGTAATAGCCTTAGCCCTACACTGATAAAAATGATTTTGTGGTAAATAACGTTACTACAGAAAAAAACTTTTGTTATGTTGGGGATGTTTTCAGTCCACTATGGGGTGCTTTTGAGTCTTTATTTGGCAACAACTTTCTCTGTGTTTCAGCAAATGGAATGATTTTTGGTGACAAATCTTATTTTCACACATATTTTGGGAAAATGCTTTGAAAATTTTTCAAAAACTCAACAATACACTGTGGGCAAATTCACAACCCTTTCGTTATGTTCGTGAAGAAAACATCCACTAAATTAAACTGCTGTAAAAATCAGTCAAAAAAAATCTAAGTAAATCTGTTAATCAACCTCAGTCCTGATTAAAACTGCTAAATGTTTAATAAAAAAATCCAGGATTTTTACTCTTTAATTGCCAATGATTTTTTCAAAAACTTACTCAAAACTGATTTGGGAAAACACACATACAATTACAAAAAATATATATTTTCAATATAAAAACTGATTGTGGACTGGACTTTTTTTACCTTTTATCACAGTCTTGAGCATGTGAGAGATTAGTAACAACTTTGGCTTTGATGCATTGCTAGTTTTTGTGCAGCATTAGAATTAAATTGTTCTCCCTCATCAACTGTTTGTGGCCCCATTGACTTATTCTTGGTTTCTGTTCTCTGCTTTCCATCTTCATTTTGGAGTAATTTTTTATAAAACTTTTAAAAAACTTTTATAGATCGCATAGGAGGGCCCCATACATACCTTCGCCTTGGGCCCCCATTTTGCTAAATAAGCCACTGGTTACAGTGATACCAATGTTTAATATTTAAATAAACAGAAGCCATAGACACTGATCACCACTCTCATATATCGGCTATTTTACAATGGTTTTGTCTCATCCAACCAGAATTTAGTGTTTGTCCTTTCCCTTTCTAATGTGAAATAATCTCATCTAATCTAATCTGATGGTGTACATGATGATGTTTGCAGAAGGCAGATGCTGTAAAAACCATCACATTCTCAGGATGTATGGGTGAAACATCTCTGGATGGTAAACCTATTGGTCTGTGGAACTACAGAGAGAGAAATGGAGATTGTGCTGGTTGTGTAGTCAGGTAAGTATATACAACAATTCAAAGCGCACAATAATGGCATTGTTTCATTTTAACAGGCTGTTCAGTTCACTTCATTGTAGTAAAAACTATTAACAGATTTCAGTTACTAGTAAAAGTACTGTTCTTTTATCAAGTTTAAAGGAATAGTCTAGCCTTTTGCCATATTAAACTATGTTATTACCTCAACCTAGACGAATTAATACATACCTATCTTTTTTCAATGCGTGCACTGTACAGCGCGTTGTGAATGTGTTAGCATTTAGTCTAGCCCGATTCATTCCTATGGTACCAAAAAAAAAGTATTTATTTTGTGGCACCATACTTACTGGTATAACTCCTCATGTAACAGTCTTTAAATAGGGAAAACACGGAAGTGTTTGGTGGCTTTCCTGTTTGGTACCATAGGAATTAATGGGTCTTGGCTAAATGCTAACACATTCACGACGAGCTGTACAGTGCACGCATTGAAAAAAGATAGGAATGTATTAATTCGTCTAAGTTGAGGTAATAACATAGTTTAATATGGCAAAAGGCTAGACTATTCCTTTAATGCTTTAACCCTTTCATCAAAGTCTTATCAAACAACACAGTTATCAATCAAAACTGGCAAAATGAGAAACATTTAGCATTAACAGCACATCAACGATAGGTCTCAACCCATCATTTCACTACTAAATGTTGATCCCATAGACAGCAAAAAGATGGACGACGCAACTCCATAGATTTCCATTGTAAAAAAAGTTGTCACATCCAGTTTTAAAAAGTCGCCTTGACATTGCTAGAAAGAACATTATTTTGTATAATACTGGGTCGGGTTGGACTCGGGTCTAATTTTCTTTGTCTTGACTCTGGTCTTTCTTAAAAAAAAAAAAAAAGATTTATGCACGTTGGGTTTCGGTAAAAAGTGATTAGGGTCCTTTCAAAGAAATGTAAATGAGGGGACCTCTTGTGGCAACCCCTAGTAGAGCCTTAATTCATAAATGTCTGTATTTGTGTGTGTAGTCCTCAGCCTGCAGACACTGAAGGTACAGTTCAGTTTGATGGTGAGGGATACGCCGCTGTCAGTCGCCCCATCAGATGGAATCCCAACGTTTCCACGGTGATGTTCAAGTTCCGCACCTTCTCCACAGACGCAGTGATGATGTACTTTGCCACTAAGGACATGGTAATATCCCCACACACAAAGGTGGATGCTGTTATCACCTGCTGTTATCACCTGCTGTCTCAGGCAGGACAGACTTGCATACCACTGTTTCTACAGACACCCCACAGAAAAACACCAAAAAGTCGATCCACTGATTCACTTCTTTTGTTTAACAGCATATTAGGGCTGTCCTCGACTAAGGATTTACATATTCGAATCAGAATTGTCTAATCTTTTCATAGTCGACCGATAGTTAAATCATCTATGTGTGTGTGTGCATGGGTTGGGAGGGGGTCAGACCAGGTACAAATTGGTAACTTTCATTTTCTTTCACAAGCAGCACACATAAACAACTGTCTGATAAAGTGACCAAAACTGTCTTTCAAGTGATGAACGACAAAACTGACGATGCATTTATATATATTTTTGAGATAAAATTTAAGGCAACATTTGTTTAATTATTCATAACATTCTAAAGCCACGATCTACAGAACATCACAAAAAAAACTTTTTGATAATTAAACCTAAAAATATAACAAAGGTGATCCTGCCTTGGAAACCTCGGCTAATTCAGTGTTTTTATTTAATTTGCAGATTTAGCGCCGTCAAAGCCGTCATGACCCCAAAAAACGACAAATGAGAAATGACAAATAATTTGTGATTGTTACTGCAAATGATAAAAACTAAGCTTTATATACAATTCATTAAACATTAATTTATAACACGAAAAACACTGAAAGTAATTAATTTTATAGACACTACGCGTTATTATTTAGCACAGAAATACCTGCTTGCTTGCTTTGACTTTGATCATCTCTGTATTCACTTTAGATACAGAAACACCTGATGATTCTTATATTATTTATTTCAGGAATCTCTTTGCTATTGTTTGAAAGTGAACACCGACCATAATAATAAATCACAAGAAAGACAGTCGTGTCAGGCATAAATATAAGTTCGGTGCAGATATTTTCCGTTTCATCACCGAAATTTAAAGAAACGGCTTACCTGTTTTGTAGTTTTGTCAAGATAACCACTATGTTTTAAATACCTTTTAAAAACTTATACCCGTCAAAAAACATCCGTTTTTTAATGTTTAGTTTGATGAACTCCTAAATATGAGACGCAGAGGACATAGCCCGTTCGGCTAAATTGCATGCGCAAGCATGGCCAGCACATAATAGCGCAACATCGATACAACGAAAAGCAATCCAAAATGTACAGACTTAAATTAGATCAGAATTTACGTTTATAATAAATAAAAACAATTCTTAAAAATAAAATAAGGTCAAAAGAAACAAAGTGCAGAACAAATGTGCAAAATGCCTGAAGTCCACTGAAACAAAACACAAGCCAAATAGATAAATCAGATAACCCAGAGTTATTTATAAATAAAATTAAATAAAGAAATGATAAAAAAACGAAAGTATAGCCAGAATTGCCAGCTTTGTCTTTTAAATGTAAAAAATAAAGAGGCAATGGTTTATTAACATAAGAACCTCTTATGGACGTGTAGCCCTGTCACCGGGGTTGCTGGATTTATTAACGCATTTTAAAAATATTTATTGAAAGATGCTACTTCACATATTATTTGCAGCATTATAATGATATGCTGTATATTAATATATTGGGAAAAAGCTGTTATTTGTGAAATCAGATAGTGTGCACCCATACACAGCCAAAATTTAATGATCCTCTTTTCATAACACATCTGCGACGATTCGACTGTGAGATTGGTAGTCGAATCAGGCTTCTCCTATCGATGCATCGAATCTTCGACTATTCGGGGTCACCCCTACAGCATATGCGAGAAATATATCTTTACCAGCTGAATGTGATAAAGTTGAAATTTTTGTTTTAGTGCAGTGGCTAAGAGACATGAGATACTGTAGCATATACTCATCTTTATTCATCTTGTTTGTCTCGGTGAGCAGAAGGACTTCATGAGCGTGGAATTAAATGAGGGCCGGGTGAAAGTGAGTTATGATCTGGGTTCGGGTATGGGCTCCATCACCAGTGACAAACGCCATAATGATGGAAAGTGGAAATCTTTCACCATGTCCCGAACGAGGCAGAAAGGTACAGACGTATAACATGGCACAAAATAAACATTTAACCATCAACCGCTTATATACAGGGTTCCCACGGGTCCTTGAAATCCTTGAAAGTTTGTGAATTTGGGTAAAAAAATTCAAGGCCCTGGGAAGTTTTTGAAAATATGCATACATAGATACAGGTCATTGAAAGTGCTTAAATCTATATGCAAGAAGTTTTCTGGAAAAAAAATCATATTATTCCATCCGTAGTGGAACGAGACGCCGCGTCTCCCTTGCCATACTTCCTGTGTCCCTGTAACACTGTCTTTGGAAAAGATAGCGATATATTTCCTGGCTCCCGTGTCACCCTGTCTTTGTCATTAAGCCTCACTATTGGTTGAATTTGATATACACATTCAGACACACTTACCCCTGAAGGTGTCCCCAAAGTGTCACCACAGTGATGCAGCGCAAGTTCCCTCGAAAGGGAACTGTAACAAAGTATCTTAAAAGGTAACACGATGCTCTCACTTGAAATGTGTCCCCACATTTAGTCCTTGAATTTGAGGGTGTTGGACCTGGATAGTCCTTGAAAGGTCCTTGAATTTAAAGTTAACTAAGGTGTGGGAACCACTATGGACGTCTGTCAACATGCTGTCTCTTCTACCATAGCAACCATCATCATAGTGAACATTGATTCAAATGAAGAAGAGAAGTTGGTGATGACATCTCCAGGTGGTGCCACAGGACTCAATCTGAAGGAAGATGAGAGGATATATTTTGGAGGTTTACCCAAATCTGGACGGTACAGGTACTCTTCTTTAATCAACATTTGTCACTTCTGATTTAAACTGCCTGGATGTGATTTGATTTTGAGAAAATTTAAGCAATGCAATTTATTTGTTTGTTAGTTTTGCTATGTACACAGAAATGGTGATGCAGATCAGATCTCACTTGCCTACTGTAAAAGTTACAGAGGCACACACATTTACTCTTCAAATAAACAGAATGCGTTGATGTGATGATTCATTGTACATTTACAGGATAATGAAATACTGTATCCAGTAAAATACTCTTTAAAGCAAAAATCCTTTTACAGAGGAATCTGTTTGGTATCATCTGTCATTAAAGAGAGAATTTTTAAGAAATGTCTTATCACAACACTATGTTCCTGTATGAGTTGGAGATATACCAGTTGAAAGTGCTTGGATCTGTACTGGTTGAGAAGCTGAAGTTTTGGTGTCTCAGATGAACAGAGCAATGTTTGAGAGGTGTCTCTTCTTCATATCTCAGGTCAGAGGTGGTTTTGAAGGGATTTTCTGGCTGTATGAAAGACATCGAAGTTTCCAGAACCCCATACAATCTGCTGAGTAGCCCAGATTACACAGGACTGACTAAAGGATGCTCCATTGAGGTAAGACAAAAGAAGATTCATTCTTTCTGCTTCATAAGGAAAATAAAAGCTCAGATGTTTGATGCCTGTTGGTCTGCTAATGTCACACTTAATAACTTCTAGTGGTCAGTATGAGAGATTTGTACTCGACAAATTTAAACTGATCTTATACAAGACACACAAATTTGTAACATGAAGATGATGAATACGACATGTGGCTTTGCATTGTTTTTACATCTATTATCACGTAGGGTGTACTAACTTTTGTTGCCACCTATTTTGCCATTAATGACTGTATGTTAAGTTCTTTTAGGAGGACAGCAAATCTATACTGCAATACAAGCAGCACATTGACTACTCTAAAATATATAAAAATTTAATTTCTATAGTTTTTAAGCAACAAAAAAGCACCGATTTCAGTGCAGGTCAAAACTGCTCAAGGATGCCAAATCACATAAGAACCCCAGAGGGTTAAAACACCCAGTATTGAATGCTTTAGTAAACTTAAATAGCCTGTCACCAGTCTGCAAATTCATTGTTTAGTCTTTACGACAATTCACGTTGTTTCTTCTGTAAATGAAAGCATTTGTGTTTCTCGCTTTCAGAATCTTCACACAGTGAGCTTCCCCAGGCCTGGATACATGGAGCTGAAACCCATGACGTTTGATGCGGGCTCAGAAATCACGCTCTCTTTCAGTACAAAGAAGGAGAACGGCACCATTCTGTTTGGCAGAGGAGGCGTGACCTCAATGACACACAGTCTGACTCCTGCCCACATTTCACAACGCAGGTCCCGCAGACAGACAGGAGAGGTGTGTGTGTATACATATACTGTAAAACACCTGTTTTTTAAAAAAACATTTGATTTTGTTCTGTGTGATAGACACTGAGTTTCAATGTGATACACACAACACAACACTGTAGCCAGACTCTTTATCATCATGTGATGAGTTTTAAAGATCCTATATGGTGTTGCTAAAAAGCACAATATTTGGTGTATTTGGTGTAATACAATGTGTTAACATGGTTTATGGTTTAAAAAACGCATTATTATCCACATACCGTACATTATTGTTGTTCCTTTATGCCCTGCCTTACTGAAAAACGTCAATTTGTACATCGCTCAACGTTCTGACAAAGCACTCCGATTGGCCAGCTATCCTGTGTGTTGTGATTGTCCGAATACCTCAAGCACGTAAACGGAAATGTGACACTCCTTCCATATTTGGAAGATCTGCCCCAAAGCAATTAAGGCAGGGTTGCCAGATCCCAGTGAACCCAAATGACTATTCGTGGTTTATGACATCATAGGGATTTATAAGCAGTACTTTTGTGTTACTCTTGTGAGATGTCATACACCGATCGATCTGAGCAGCACTACATGCAGAAGTATTCTTGTAACGTCACTGTATTGTTTTTATTTCAAGTGTCTCTACTGGCTTACATTGTAACAAATACGGTTATAAAACTTTATTGCATTACGAGTCCCTTCCGGTCAATTCTTGTCGACAAGGGGTGAAGACTCCCAACATTCAACGCTTCTTAAAGGAGTAGTCCACTTTAAAGGATTAGTCCAGATAATTTCCTCACCACCATGTCATCCAAAATGTTGATGTCTTTCTTTGTTCAGTCGAGAAGACATTATGTTTTTTGAGGAAAACATTCCAGGATTTTTCTCATTTTAATGGACTTTACTGGACAGCAATACTTAACAGTTTTAATGCAGTTTTAAAAGACTCTAAACAATCCCAAACGAGGCATAAGGGTCTTATCTAGCGAAACGATTGTCACAAGAAAACAAAAGCACTTTTAAACCGCAACTTCTCGTCTTCCTCCGGCTGTGTGACGAGCCAGCTCGACCTCATGTAATTGCGTAATGCCGTGGAAAGTTCACGTGTTACATATATGAAACGCACATTTGCGGACCATTTTAAACAATAAACTTACACAAAGACATTAATTAGTAGCATTCGACATACAACAACGTCGGAGCGGTCATCTTTCTCCACACTTGTAAACACTGGGGCGGAGTTTCGCATACGTCATCCGTGACCTCTTGACGTGATGACGTATTGCGTGAGGTCACGCTGGCGCATCACAAGACCGGAACTAGACAAGAAATTGTGGTTTAAAGTGCATATTTTTCTTGTGAAAAATGACAATCGTTTTGCTAGATAAGACCCATATGCCTCGTTTGGGAGTCCTTTGAAAATCTGTTGAAACTGCAATTTTAAACTGCATTAAAACTGTTACGTGTTGGGGTCCATTAAAGTCCATTAAAATGAGAAAAATCCTGGAATGTTTTCCTCAAAAAACATAATTTCTTCTCGACAGAACAAACAAAAACATCAAGATTTTGGGAGACATGGTGGTGAGTGGGTTGTCTGGATTTCTTTGTGAGAGAATGGACTAATCCTTTAAAGATGGTGCCCATTGACTTATCCTAGTATTTGGGACTACTCCTTTAACGCATCATCAAGCTGCATCTTTGTTTTTATATGGTGACATCTAGTGGCGAAAATGACATGTTGTGCTTTTATCTAATGCGCAATGCTGCAGTAAATGCACCGCACGTCATTGTATTCGGCAGAGTTTTGCAAAGGCTTAACTTTCAACCAGCTGGTTTTTATGTGAGCCCCTGTTATCCATACAGCCACAGCCATACAAAAGCTTTGCAATGTAAGTGAAGGTGATTATGGGTAATGGTAGAAGTCCAGGGAGCTGTGGCCTTCAGTACAAAATCATAATGAATCCACAAGGTTAGAGGAGTCTCATAGCTCATAAAAGAGATTTATTATACAGGCAGGATTGTAATTGCTTCTGCCCTTCTGCAAACAAAAGTTGATCTTTTTTTGTTACTGGGCGTAGACTGCAGGCCGGCGGCACGGTGATCATTTTAATTAAAATATGACTTACTACATCTTTGTCAGTTATGTCTTCTTCATATTTCTCTTTAGCTCAGCTCAGGGGCAGCACATCAATTATGTGGCGTGACTGTAGTAAGCAGTCGCCTCCGTAACCTCCCCATGATACTCCGTGTGTAAAAATAGATTTACAAGCCGCTGTTTTGATGGATCGCGTCCAATTTACGATAACCCTCCCGGGAAAGGCCCCTGGACCGCCACCTTTTGAAAATCATTATCGCTCGTAAATTAAGTGGATGTCATTTTGCGAGAGCGCGGCTTTGGGAGGCCAAGAGTTCTCAGCGCCGCTCCTCGTTCATTTCTCCAGTTTACGTTGTGGTCAGGGTCACCGACGCTGCATGCGTGATGCTGATGGTTTGGAGATAGGAGCCTGCTCCTGCATCGCTCTCCTCAATTCCCATTCAGTGTGGAGAGGATTCGAGTGTGAGCTCAGAGCTGTCCACATGATTACTGTTCTCACTTCCCCTGAATATATTACTGTGCTGGGATTTTCAATTTGAATACATGACAATTTGCTGTTTTATCAAAAGTGCTTGTTTGTTTCTGTTCATTAAGGATTTGCAAAAAAGGATAAAGCAAAACGTAAACATTAAATGGCGCCCAACTATATACACAATGTATCACAAGAAAAAAAAAATCTGACTGGTTTGAAGGTGGTTGCATACCATCTCAAATCAAAACAGACAGAGTAAATAGGGATAAAAACGAAATCTTTTCTGTAATAGTTGAATCTCTGTTTTTTTGTAGCCTTTCCTGTCTGTCCACCTGAATAAAGGAGCTCTGGAGGTTCTGGTGTTTACAGGATTTAAGAACCCACGCAGGGCTATAAGAAAAGCAGACAAAGGAATACTGCATGATGGACGTGAACACTCACTGCGGATCCAGAGACCGCATGCATTGTAAGTCCACCCCCCTCCTCTCTTTCTCTCTCTTGTCCAAGTTTATTCCATTGGATTAAAAATAATATGTGTTTGTGTAGGTCTTTCTCTGTCCAGGTGGATGAAGAACCCCTCATCCACCAGACGTTGCTCAGCAGTCAGCCAATAAACATTCATCGCCTCTTCATCGGTGGTGTCCCAGTCGGCATGGGGTCAGGTCAACAGAGGTCCAATGTGCCGTTTGAGGGCTGCATCTGGAACCTTCTGATCAACACTGTGTATGTCACCTCTACAAAATCAACCATCGGCCTTGAAAAATATAAATCCTTCATAGTTTGAAAAAGAACTTCATTGAGAACTGTCTAAAGGGGACATATCATGAAAATCTGACTTTTTCCATGTTTAAGTGCTATAATTGGGTCCCTAGTGCTTCTAATAACCTAAAAAATGTGACAAAGATCAACCCAGTAACTTAGTTTTGGTAAACCATTCTCTGCAAGTATGTGAAAAAATGGGTAATTGAAATTTGGCTTCCTTGTGATGTCAGAAGGGGATAATACCGCCCCCTAATCTGCACTATTCAACCATGGCACTGCCATTTAGGGCAGAGATCAACTCATTTGCATTTTAAAGGACACTATCATGCTATAATGCATTATCTATATGGTATTTTGAGCTAAAACTTAACATGCGTACTCAGGGGACACCACAGATTTATTTTACATCTTAAAAAAGTCTTTATGAAGGTGAAATGTGCCCTTTAATAGTTTAGAGAAATCACACATGATTAGGTTCTTGATGTTACATGACATTACCCGCTTGCGCTTGTTAACTCTTCCCCGCCAGCATTTTTTATGATTTTTATAAAAGTTTAATGCCATCCAGAAAATGTTCTTATATATATAAAATCCATCCTATCTTCAATTGTTCTTTTATCACCTCTCAAATATGGGTTGGTTTCTTTAAAGATATCAAAATTTGAACAAAAAGCTGAGATAATTGCATTTTTGTAAAGGATCAAAACACAGTACACAGATTTTTTACTGTTTTTGGATCAGTGGATGCTTAAGTGTTTTATAAGTTGGGTAAGAGTGCCACCTAGTGTATAATAGTGGAAATGGATTGCCGTAAAAACTGGTCATTGGCAGGGAAGCGTTTTCTCTTACATGACAATATAACTCCTGAAAGGCGGGGAAAGAGTTAAAGAGATAGTTTACCAAAAAATAAAAATTCTGTCATTATTTACTTACCCTCAAGTTTTTACAAACCTGTTTACATTTCTTTGTTCTGTTGAACACAAATTAGGATATTCTGAAAAATGTTTGTTACCAAGCAGATCTGGGCCACC
The DNA here is from genome assembly GCF_027580225.2 of Misgurnus anguillicaudatus. Taxonomy (NCBI): domain Eukaryota; kingdom Metazoa; phylum Chordata; class Actinopteri; order Cypriniformes; family Cobitidae; genus Misgurnus; species Misgurnus anguillicaudatus. The sequence continues at coordinate 8,696,215 of NC_073354.2, forward strand.
ATTGACTTCAATAGTAGGAAAAGACAGGGGCGGTCCGAGGCGATTTCCCCGGATGTTTTGAGTTTAGCCCCGAATGTATTTTGAAAAGTTGATTGACAAATATGAAACCGCACAAAAGCCTGTAAACCCCTGAAATCAAGTCACCTTATTTCATTGTGCTTTGGATTTACTGCATACAGCCTGTTAAAAATAGACATAGAGTTTAAAAAAAATCTAGCCTATAAAATACATTTCTTTGCTGTCGGTAGCCTATGGGCTATTCCAATTCTTCCTCTCTGTTGAATATGCAGCAGATAAGGGATGAGATTATGAGAGCAGTATTTAACTGCAGGAATGGAACTACTGATCTCTACAACGGTAACTTGATAAAGTATCTTTAAAATTTTAATCTGATAATTTAACGCATTATTATATGAAACGTAATAATATAAAACATAATACTATGAAACAAAATAGTATATAGAAAAACATCCCCCCCCAAAATAGCCCCTGTAATCCATTCTTACACTGACCTCATTATTTATTCAATTACAACAGCCAATGGCAAGGCTCCAGCAGCAATATGTTTATATTTAGTTTTAGATGTTCTGTTTATATTATGTTTTAGACGTTCTGTATGGTACATAAATAAGATGGTTATACAGTAGGTATACTATATTGTAGGTTTATTTATCACTCGATCGTTATTCCTTCGGTGCAGCAGTTTAATAATCTAATTTTGGCGGTTCTGTGACATCATCAGCTCATTCAGGTGATGTCTGAGTAAAACTCGCGTGCAAAAATCTACTTGAGAGGAAAGATTAAAGTTCTTATGACACTTTACTTCTGCGACCCGCCGCGATTAGGTGAGTACACTTTTATATGCTACAGATCACGTTAATATTTTAATTATACACTTTATACACTCTTTGAGTTTCAATGCTGGAAACACCTCTGGGAAAAGATACTACTATGATAGGCAATGGTGCCACAGACCTGTTTGGTTACAAAAAAAATCTGAATATCTTCATTTTGTTTAACACAACAAAGAAATTGATGCAAGTCTGGAACAAATGGAGAATGAGTAAATTATGAAATTTTTTTTATTTATTTTTTGGTGAACTATCTCTAAGTCTGACATCACACACTGTCACGTTTAAATGCTTTGGGACGCTGTGAGCTTGGAGACTATAGTGTACACCGTGATTTGAAGAGCTTAGACTTAATGTGTGATATGAATAAATAGCATTTGAGATTGTAGTGTGAAATGAATGGAGTGGAGGTTCAGACCTGGAAACAGTTTTTCAAGCAGATATGTTCTTCAGGCAGGTTGCACCAGCTGGGCGTACACCCGGTCGTAAGACTAGTCTGGACGTAAAATGCGCTGAACGTCCTACGTAGAATTTACACCTGTTGCACCATCTAGGCCAGGGGTGGGCAACTCCTGGTCCTGAGGGCCACGGCCCTGCAGAGTTTAGCTCCAACCCTAATCAAACACAGCTGAAAAATCTAATTGAAGTCTTCAGGACTGTTTGGAAATGACATTCAGGTGTGTTCGATTAAGGTTGAAGCTAAACTCTGCAGGACTGTGGCCCTCAATGCCCACCCCTGATCTAGGCGTAACACTGGTGTGAGACTAAATCTTAAGTCTAGTCAAGGATAGGTGCAAGTAGAAAGTGTTGACTTGTTTCTATGGCAAAAATAATTAAATTGACGAGACATTGGCGCATCTGATTTACACAGGATACGTGAGCAGGCTTTCATGCATGGCAGAGTGCTGCGTTTCAGGCAACCTGTAACCCGTGAATCACGACTTCAAAACCACGCCTCACGACTCTGAACTGGGAGTACATCGATCTAGTACGAGTTCACGGGTGGGAAGTCACAAGTTTGACTGCTCAAAAACCTGCCTGGAACGCAGCATAAGAGATCGCAACAATAAATTATTATACGTTACTTAGATAAGAAGAGCTTATTAACAGCTTTGTTTCGTTTCGTTTTTATTTAGTCAAACTGTTTGAATTAATTAGCAAATAATTACTTTAATTATTGCAAACAGGAAAAGCTTTCGTTTATTTAATGCAGGTTGTGTTTGTAGGGTGACGCACCCAACTTGCAACCGAGCCAGATCTATGCGTTGGTTTCTGAGATCTGTAGGGCACCGGTACAGAGAAGATGAAACACCTCTACAGGTTTATGATAAACATTTTGCCTGCCAGTGGTGAATTATTTAGCTGTGACATGAGACCTTTTCATAATGTCTTACACCAAACGCAAAGCGTGCAATCGCATCGCGTTGCTCGCTCTAGATAACTCGCGGGACGATAAGACGCGTTTGAGGCGAATAGTGCGTGTTTTCACGGCAAATCCGCCGCCCATATCGCGTCATTCGCATCGCCCCACGCGAGGACGCCTCTGATCGCGTCTTTACATTGACTTTGTATGTAATCTACTCGCGCAAATCGTTGAACTCGCATCTGGTGTAATCCCCCGGTTACGGTGGGTTTACACCAAATGTGAAGCGTGCAACGCATCGCGTTGCTCGCTCTAGATTACTCGTGGGATTTAACTTCATTTCATGCGAATTTTTCGCTCGAGTTTAATATTTTCAACTTGGGAGAAGATGCGTTTGAGGTGAATAGCGCGTGTTTTCACGGCAAACGCGCTGCTCATATTGCGTCATTCGCATCGCCCCGTGCGAGGATGCGTCTGATTGCGTTTTTGCATTGACTTTGTATGTAATCTATTCGCGCAAATCGTTGAACTCGCATCTGGTGTAAACCCACAGTAAACCCACAGTTAGGTTTAAATTGCACACATCACTTACATTAGCAAAACCCACATTATTGATCTTGAAGTGCAGTTAATATAAAAGGATAAATGAGGTTGTAGTGTTATTAGTTCAGTATATGTTTTGTTTCCAATACAAACACCTCTGAAAGTAATGTTGGTACTGTTCTCTGTTACACACATAAACCCATGGCCCGTTAGTTAGCAGCCCTTTAAAGCTATTAGCCCTTTAACAGCACAATATAAACAACCTCCAGAACACAATTGACTGTAATGTGTCAGAAGTCGGAGCAAACACCAGCAACTGCTTATATTTCCCGGTCTCCTGTGGTTGTACATGAATGTTCTTGTTTTCCTTCCAGTGCAGTCAGGAGCTAAACGCTGCATGACATTAATAATCGCTGTTGGTTTATCTTCCTCTAATGAGAAATATGAATCTCTGTCAGTGACTGTGTGTTGTTTCCACCAGAGTCAAGCGCTTTGCCATCTAATTTAAACCTGTCTGTCCTTCCTCATATCTCTATACATTATTCATTTTATTGCATTGTCATCGTCACACAAGCAGCTGTATCATGTCTCTTTCATGTCTACTACAGCCCTGTGGATTTCTCTCAGCCCGTCGCCTTTGAGAACGCAGAGATCGGTCATTGTCCTGACCTGGCTTCACCTCCAACTGAAGTTCCTGAGGAAGAAGAAGAAGAAGAGGAGGAGGAAGAGACTACGCCCACTCCAGCGATCAGACCAACACCTGCCAAACCTCCACCGGTACCTTACACAGTACATACACCAGCATGGCTGTATGGAAATACTCGTTGACCAGAAAATTATTGCTAGTTAAGATAGTTAACAATAGAAGACTATCACACAAACATCCAATATACAGCTTATACTTCTGACCAGCATCTATCAGCTGGTGGCTGACTTTATTAAATAAGCTTTGATGCGGCATGCACTAATTCTTGTCTAGTGTACTATTTTGGACAAACAGCATCAGTTGGGTCGGTTTTTACTTTAGCTTGAGAAAGAGGATGAGAAATAATGGAGTGATGGAGAGAGCGAGAGAACAGGTGCATGGTAATGATGGAGTGTTTTCCAGGTCATTACTCTCATAGATGAGGTGAAAGCAGGAGTTAGAGCCGAGATTTAGAGTGAGTGTGTGAAGATCTATTGGAGCTTTACTGCAGTAGTTTATATACTGCTTGTGTTTCTTCTCAGTAGCCAAGTTTCAGCTTTGCATAAAACTTCGCTATATTTTTTACATGTCAATAAAAACTGGGAAATGGCAGCGTTTTTATTAACCGATGTTATGTGACTAAAACTTCAATTTTACTCTCGTGATTATTTATATCATGTTGACAGATTTAGGTTTAGGAAGGTTTACATATATTTCAGACAGCGCATTAGCCCTTATTTTTACTCAGAGGAGATGTAGACGTGTTTTCCAAGCATTCATGAAAAGCATTCCTTAAACTTGGGAGTGGTCACGTGTAAGGTGTTTCTGTGAAGTTGTAGTACACAATTTCACATCATTAAACATTCAAACACTGCTACAAACTGATTGGATGCTCACGATTGAGTTATGGGTGGGGCCATGCATGGTAGCTCCGGTGCATCATGGAGCCACTGTTTTAGCCCGCCCCTAATTCAACGTGAGCATCCATTCAGGTTGTAGCGGTATTTGAAAGTTTAGAGAGACGACAGTTTTCCCACAAGTTAGCGTGGTTTCAGCATTAATATCACATTTTTCTGTGATGTCACACAGGGGGAACACATTTAATATCGGACTTTAAAGAATGATCATGTGACTTTCATGCACGTCATCTGCCCTGTAAATGCAAAGAAACTAGGTGTGTTCAATTTCATGCGACGCTGCTCAGAATAATAATAAAAGTTGAAACCATTCATGTAGGTTTCACATTTTGTCTGACTTGAGCTGCTGCTGAAGCCATGTGACTGTGACGTATGGTATTAAAGTACAGCGAGAGCATTTCTAGAGCAGCCAGATGGCTCAGCATAAGACTATGAGAAGACTTGTTCGACTTTGTTTGGTGCTGAAAGAAATGACAGCCGGATGGTTATAAAAGCACAGCGAGAGCGATTCAAAAATCATATGGAAAAGTCTAATTTCAACACGCTCTCGCAGTACTTTGACGTCATCCGCCTGTCATTTATTTCGCCGCTGCATTAAGTCAAACGCACCTAGATAAATCAGGGTTTCCCGCAGCATATTTCAGTTAAGGCGGCCCGCCTAAGCTTGGAAACCCTACCGCCTTAACTAGCTCGTCCAAAAAAAAAAATGCTGCACAAAAGGCCGTCAAGTGCATCTTGGAGAATAGCGCATACGCGCATCACACCGCATGCGGGGACGTGCGCCACACGGCCGAATGAGAGAGACGTGGTCCGGACCGTCACTGTCTGGAGGATAACTGGCCAGTTGATGAAACATCTCGGAGAAAAGCGCAGACGCGCTTCACACCGCGAGCGTGCACGCTCACCACACGGCCGAAATGAAATAAGACGTGCTCCGTCATGTCTGAAGGATAGCCAGTTGATAAAACACGTGTCCGTGGTTGCAACTCTAATTAAAATATTAGGTTTTTTTAACAAATTCACAATCTAATTCACTTAATTCGAAATTATAAAAGGAAACACAGGGCACACGTCACTACGGCAAGCAGCAGGTGTCCGACTTGACAACTCCTCCATCGACAAAATGCAAACCTCGCTAATCTGCCTGTGCAGCACCGCATGAACTCAAACAATTTTCGTGTGATAGTCACGGAATTTTTTGCTCCTTTTTCCGTGGCATTCTCACGGATTGGTTACTCAACTGTTTTGTCCTATTTTCTAACCATTGTCGCTTCGGTTTAGGGTTAGAAAATATAAAAGAATAAAGCAGAAAAAATAGTATAAACCAATAGTTAAAGTGACATGCTAACGCAAACACCAAATCTAACCCTAAACCGAAGTGACAATGGTTTAAAAAAAGGAAAAAGCAGTTGAGTAACCAATCCGTGAGAATGCCACGGAAAAAGACAGTCCGTAGCAGGGCCGCGTAAAAACGCAGAGATCCGTGAGAATGCCACAGAAAAATTAGCAAAAAATTCTGTGACTATCACACGGAACTTTATGAGATCACATTGATAGTTTCTATTGCGGTTTTGCGATATATTCCTTTTATTCAAATTCCCCAAAAAAATACCTCATGAGAGCTTTAAAAAAAATTGTGATATATTAGAGTTTTAGCAAAATTGCCATTTTCATTGGCCGTATATTTTTTCATTTGTCAGTTTAAAGTGTAATGTAAACACAACTATTGACAGCTTTATCTCTTCGGTCCTGACCATTACTGACAACATGACATTACAAACACTACACATCTTTATACAAGTAATAAAAACAGACAGAAATCAGACCATTTTATGTATTATTGATGTACAATAAGCACACTGGATTGTAAAATGAAAATGTATGGCATAGCTCAGATCATTTCAACTTAGATGAATTTGGATTTTACACTTAAATATCGTTTATGTGCAGACTTTTGAATCTTAGCATATTTTGATATCTCTGCTAAAACTAATGAAGACCCTTAAAGTGAGACTACTGTAATCTATTGAAGAAATATAAAGCCGTTCTCACGCTGACACTCATTTAGTATTAGTCATTCAGAATTGAAGTTTATGTGAATAAGAAGCAGTACGGTGTAGAGATCAGACGCTCTCCAAAGGGTTACACTAAATATTAGACTAGTTCATGATTATAATAAAGACTAATATTTTCAATTCGCAATTTCACTTTGTGCAATTTGAAGTGTAATGGAAACACAACTATTGACAGCTATTAAACAGGTTACAGTCAATAGAGAGTTTCCTCTCAGTAGTTGTTAAACTGTGTTTAATTTAATGCATCATAATGCTTTCATGCTCTGTATGTTACTTTAGTAATGCTTGATCTGCTGTACTGTATTTCTGAGCTGTGCTGCTTCATTATGTTTCTTTCTGCTGCTGTCACTCTGCTGCTATCAGGCCACGCCCCCCGCTGAGATCAGCCCCTTGCCAGACACGCCCACCAAAGAGCCCTGGGTATTAACAATACTCACACCAACATGCACAAAACACACACACACACACACAAACGCACGTCTGGTTTATTATCTCCATTGGGACAATCAATAGATATAATGATTTTTATAACTTTCTGCATTATTATTAAAAAAACATTATGTACAATATACAAGCTTGCTTACCTTAATTGAGGTCCACACAGTGACATGAGTCCCCATGAGCGCAGAGAATCAGAGAATGTATGAACAGATCTATTAAAGGTTAAAGATGTTTAAATCGTCTTTCTTTAGTGTGCACAAAGATGTTTGAATGGGATGAGAATCAATAGTTTGTCCTTTGGCGCCACCTGCTGTTATTCCTGATAAGCTCGCTGTGATCCGCAGGGTTCCTGTGCTGTTGCAGCAGATCCTGTCATCCTAGAACAGGCTAAACAGTTCGGTCTGTCCCGAAACAGTCACATGGCCTTTGAATTTGATGACACCAAAGTGAAAAACCGGTGAGTGAACCATCAACCTTATCATGTCTGTTCTGAGCTTCAGCTTTTGTTTTATGACACACATGTATGTGTATGTGTGTGCAGGTTGATCATAGAGTTTGAGATGCGAACAGAGGCCGATTCTGGTCTGGTCTTCTACATGGCCAGAATAAACCATGCTGACTTTGCCACCATCCAGGTGAAGGCGGGAATAGCTCACTTGAGTTATGATCTGGGCAGTGGAAACACCTCCACAAGCGTGCAGCGCATCGTTAATGACGGACAGTGGCACAAGGTTTGACAGACACATTATGTACACACTGCGTTTATTACTGTATTATTTCTGGGTTAGGTAGTACAGTAATGTATAATTAGTTAAGTTCACAGTTTTAAATCAATGTTGTCATATTTTTTATGAAAAGGGTTTTCTATTTATTGAACTCAGTCTGTGCATTTATGTACTCAGTGGCTTTGAATCTGTGTGTAGTTCCGTGTTTTAAGAGAGAAGCAGAGAGGAATTCTGACCATCGATGGCCGTTATTCAAATCAAACGACCAGCCCAAAGAAAGCTGATATTCTGGATGTTGTGGGAATGTTGTATGTGGGGGGCTTACCTATCAATTACACCACCAAACGCATCGGACCTGTGAGTACACACATACACAACCTCAGAAACACATCACACACAACCTCAGAAACAGTACACACGTCACCAGGGTGCGATTTGTGAAAAAAACAGAGGGGGGGATGTTTTCATAGGCGTCGATTTCGGCGACGGTGGGTACCCACCACATATTTCGTCATGAGTCATTTTGTACCCACCACTAGTTTTAACTTTTTTGATTGTTTTCAGTGGTTATGAAGAGCAATATGAGAGAGAAATTTGCTAATTATTGTCCGACCTAAACAAAAATCCATTATAATATTATTATTTTTTTAAATATTTTTCTAATTTAAATATTTCTAATATTCAGAAATGCGCTCTCCGCTCACGAGCTCTGATCGGAACAAACCCGAACCTCACTGTCTGCTGAACTTGCGCAGAAACATAAAAATATAACCAGCTTTTCAAAATAGTTTTAAAACTAAAGATTTATACTATTTTAGCACAAATTATGAGCTTATTGACGATTTTTTATAATTCTTGACATAATGCGTCTCTGTCCACAGCACATGTCAAAACATTTTAATTCATAAAATAAATCATGAGAACATGAACTCATCACTGCATTTGCAGGAATTGTAAAATATTTTTTCTTATTAACTCATGAAGCAGCCTAACGCAATATTTTTACTGTAATAGCTTTTTTTCCCCACACATATGAACTGTGATCATGCACAACGAAAAAACACGCAATAATTAAATCTTGAATGGCAAAACTATATGGCACAATGTAGTGTCAACTTAAACATAAATTTGAACAATGTATTGATTGCAAAGTTAAACCATTACAGTAGAAACCGTTTTAATGCTGCTTTTAAAGTAATAACATTAACTTTACACCGCGATGCTTTACAGTGAAATTATAGAAAAGTCAGATGCATTATGTGTTAGTCAGCCTCATTTGCGCAAACTGGACGCGCCCTCGCCTCGCTAAACGCCTCATCTGCGTGTAACTTCGGCCATTCTCAATGGTGTGACTGGGACACTAACTCTGCTTGTCATCATAAACAGATAATCAGATTGTGATCTTTATTCCCGCTTTATTAATATGCGGCTGAATATGCTGCATTTCATCGTTTCGACACACAGCTCCATAACCATCTCGCAAGTGTTGATAGGCTGGTGTAACCGGATCTGTAACCAATCAGATAGCGCCGTGGGCGGGACATTGATCAAGTCTTCAGAGTGGTGAATACAGAGATGCTGCGCGGCAGCTGTATCAGAGCCAGCCAAAGTAGCGCATTTTAAAACAAAATTGACTTTAATCAAACCACGGATCCGTGATAAGTTTTGTGATCCGTCTCGCCACTAGTGTAGGAGCACTGATCACTTTGAGTGGGGGATAAATTTATCCCCACCGGGGATAAAAATAATTAAGCAGAGGCAGGGATACATTGACCAGAAAGGGGGAAATCCCACGCATCCCCCCCGGCAAATCGCACCCTGCACGTCACACACAATCTCAGAAACAACTCACGCATAACACACCACCTCAAAAACACCTCACGCACAACACACCATCTCAAAAACACCTTATGCATCACACAAGTCTCTCTCTCTCTCTCTCTCTCTCTCTCTCTCTCTCTCTCTCTCTCTCTCTCTCTCTCTCTCTCTCTCTCTCTCTCTCTCTCTCTCTCTCTCTCTCTCTCTCTGTTGCAGGTGTTGCACAGTATCAACGGCTGCATCAGAAATTTTAAGATGCTAAATCTGCCGTTGGACATGGAGAAACCCACATCCAGCTACCTTGTGGGATCCTGTTTTACCAATCCAGAGAAGGGAACTTATTTTGATGGAACTGGCTATGCCAAAGCTGGTAAGACTTGAGAAGCTAAGAAAAGTATTAAGCATTTATTTCCCTACTGAAAAATCCAGCAAAGACCAGCATAAGCTGGTAGCTGGTTTTAGCTGGTTTAAGGTGGCAGTAGCTGGTCTAAGCTGGTCATTCCAGCCTGGCAAAGCTGGTCAAGCTGGTGGGCCACCTGGTCTTCCAGCATGACAAGCTAAATCCAGCTAGACCAGCTAAAAGAGTGATCAAAACACAGCTGGACCAGCTTAAAAAGTGACCAAAACACAGCTAGACCAGCTTGCTACACCAGCAATACCAGCTAAAACCAAGCTGGGAGATCAGCTAAAACCAGCTCACAAGCTTATGCTGGTCTTAGCTGGATTTTTCAGTAGGGTTATACAGTACATGTTTTTATTATATTATATGCTTTCAGTGATACGCACAACCGGCGCAACGTCATAGAATGTCTCTGAACAGGTTCACGCCCACTTTTGGGGGAGATCAGACTAGACCTTCCATTGACTTCCATTCAAAATAGCGGAACAAAGCAACGTTCGTACACAGCCGGCAGGCGTAAATAACTTATGAAATCACTCAGATTAAACATGTTGAGTAATTATTTGTCCACCCTGCCTGCCATAGAGCGCGAAAGATACATTAACACATTTAATTTGGTCAATATAAAAACATCTCCCTTTCATTCTTCCAGCGTCAAATTTGTGTAACAACGCTCCCTATTGGCCAGAGGTTCTCTTACCCGGACATTTACTCGTACCTCATCGAGTCAACAGAGAAGCAAGTGAATGATTTTACTTCGTATTTGAAAGTTACTTCGTATTTATTTTAGGGCTGTCAAAATAAACGCGTTAATAACGCGTTAACGCAAATTCATTTTAACGGCACTAATTTTATTAACGCGCAATTAAGGCAACACGCAATTTCTGTTTGACCCACAGCTGGATGAATTGAGACGCAGCAAGTGACCGGCGCTGTCTAGATGAGTCGGAGCTTTTCATAAAAATAAGAACATTAAGCTCTCGTCTAGCGAATCCAATGCTCTAAATGGTAATTAAACATCTAAAATGCACGTTTTCTGCACGTGCAGTTTTCTTTATCTGCACGTTTTCTGTGAGGTGTACGGTACCGTCCCAAATCCATATAAAGCAAAGATGCGTCTTCTTTCACTTTTTAGTTTCGTTTTAAAAAGCATTCAGAAATTATAGAAAATAGACCGCAGGACTTTCTTGATGTTAAAATAATTATTAAGAGAGATAAAGTTCGGGATCTGATTGATATTAAAAGAGTTATTAAGAGTGACAAGGCTCAAAAGCGATGTCTGACGCAGACGTCTGAAGCGCATGCACACAAACGCGCGAGTGCGTGACACTTCGTGCTATTTATACGCATCTTCAGGAGACTGGGCTCGATATATATAGACATCTAACACAAAATTACAGGTTTAAAAATATCTGTTTTGACAAGAATTCACGCAGGTATGACCTATAATCTGTTATATCTGAAGTGAATGTTTGGTTAACTGTTAAGGAAAAGTATCTGTTGTGTCATTTATATTAAACCCTTGCATTATCCTACAGTCTTAAAGTGGTTTGTCTCAATGTCAAATTAAACAATAAAAGAAAAACATATATGTATATTGATATTGTTTTTGCTCTGCATTAACAGGTATAGTTCTGTCATGCTTTGTCAGATTCCAACAATTGTTCCAATTGTTTTGAAGTTTTTTAATAGAGAATGTTAAAATATAAATGACACATTTTTGAAAATTTGCTCATCCCAACTCAATTTGCCAGCACAGGTCACAAATGATGCAGCAGCAAACAGAAATGGAGAAAGAACAAGGTCTTCTAAAGGCAAAATCATATATAAAACTATGGCTGATGGTTCTGTTGAAAATGTAAACAGGCTGTTGTAGACATACATTTGCATATAGCATATATATTATCCAAATCCATGCTGATTAGAGCATTAAAATCTTAAAAAGTGTTACATTTAGGTAAATTTAGAACAGATAAAAATGTGCGATTAATTTGCGATTAATCGCGAGTTAACTCATGAAATCATGCGATTAACTGCGATTTAATATTTTAATCTGTTGACAGCCCTAATTTATTTATTATGTCTTTATATTTAGAGTAATGAGTGCACTTTTCCGTCGAGTCATACAACTAACTGGCTTAGCGATATTTCCAGCAATCACTGGATGGCGTTGTTACACAAATTTGACGCTGTGAGAATGAAAGGGACATGTCTCTATATTGACCAAATCAAATGTGTTAATGTATCTTTCGCGCTCTATGGCAGGCAGGATGGACAGACAAACACCCAACATGCCCAATCTGAGCGATCTCACAAGCTATCTACGCCCGCCGGCTGCGTAAAAACGCTGCCTCGCTCCGCCACTTTGAATGGAAGCCAATGGAAGGTCTGCTTTTTTTATCCCCCAAAAAGGGGCGGTGACGAAATTTACAGTCAAGTTCCCGGATGTGCCGGTAGTCCGTATATATGGTGCTGTGTTTATAGAAATGTGTGTGTGTGTGTGCGTTCGTGCGTGTGTTTATTGTACAGTGGCTGCATATCGAGTTGGGAATGATGTGTCTGTGAATCTTGAGTTCCGGACAGCACAGAAGAGTGGCGTTCTGTTGGGCGTCAGCAGCCAAAAAATGGATGGACTTGGTATTGAACTTGCCAACGGAAAGGTATGAGTGAGAGGGAAAGAAAGATTTGGGTTTTTTACATGTTTTTGTGTAATTCGATTAAGGAAATAATTTACATTTAAATGAAGTTCAAGCTAAAAAGTTTATTGTTAAATTGCTTATTAAAGAGTGTTTGTGTGTGTGCAGCTCTTGTTCCATGCTAATAATGGAGCGGGCCGCTTCACAGCCGTATATGAGCCTGATCAGGAGGCGGGGCTTTGTGATGGACAGTGGCACACTGTGTCCGCCCACAAACTGAAGCACCGCCTTGAACTCATTGTGGATGGGCGTAGGTCTGAGGCAGTGAGCCCTGATCCTCGCTCTCCCTCTGCCGATACCAATGACCCTGTTTATGTGGGAGGATACCCTGGTACGTCCTTTAAACTCAGTTGACATGCTGTCATAGAGTCAAATGGATTCTGGTGCGACTTTATGAATCCTATTCATGTTTGTGTTGCAGGCGGTGTGAATCAATCTGGACTCACTATAAACACATCATTTAAAGGCTGCATGAGAAACCTGAAGATCACTAAATCTGGAAAGATTCTGGAGGTGCAGATGAACAAAGCATTGGAGCTCAGAGGAGTTCAGCCTCTCACCTGCCCTGCTGGATAAACACACACTTGTTGGCATGTTTTAAATAGATGTAATGGTGTTTATACTGAGCTACAGTAATAATATTTTCTGTCCCCTAAACCTTACTGTCCCAGAAAACATATTTTAAATATAAAAACAAGGAAGTCTATGGAAGTCAATAGTGCCTCAGATCTGCTTGGTTACAAACATTCATCAAAATATCCTCCTTTGTATTCAGCAGAACAAAGAAATAGTTTTTAGTTTTTTAAAGGCGCAATGATATTACGCACTTCCGAAAATAGTCCCCTGCTATTGAAAGATACTAAGGGGACTATTTTCAGGTGCTGCATAATATCACTACGCCTGCTGCAGCCATGTTACGGCAGCAAAGTCCTTGATTATTACGCCAGAATGAGAGTATAGTTCCTAGCCATATCTGCCTAGAAAATCACAACTTTTAATTTTCTGTCGGTCTTAGCACACGATGTAACTACAGAAGAGTCAAGTTTTAAATAGGAAAAATATCGAAACTCTTAAGTTATTTTTTAGCGCGATGCTAATGGTCTAATCAGATTCAATGGATTATGCTAAGCTATGCTAAAAGTGCTAGCGCCAGACCCGGAGATCAGCTGAATGGATTCCAAAACTGTAAAAATCAAATGTTTAACTCTAGGGGAGCTGGAAAATGAGCATATTTCCAAAAAGTGGAGTGTCCCTTTAAGCCTTTTGGTTTACATATTTAAACAACTAACTGGATCTCACATTCATTTAACACAAATACTGTCAAATTCCCAAAACTAACCACAGACTGCAGAAACTTCTGAATGAAGGCCAGACCTCAGACTATTTAATGTAATGAGGAGCATCAGACTTTATATTAAAAACTTCTTTTGTTTCAATCAAAACCTTAAAATAGCCAAAACTGATTCTTAAGAAGAAATATTCAAGTAATTATTAAAACCAGACCACATTCATACAAACAAATTCATATCTGACATTATTTACATTCATCCCTAAATGTTGCTCATATTAGACGCTCATCTGAACACACAACGCATGTTTAACACTCTCATGTAGAGTTTATTTTATTAGTCATTATGTCATATTGTCCGATGTTATTATATAAAATGTAAAGAATCTTCTGACTGTTCACACTTACATGATTCAGACATATGAGTCCTGATTCAGATCAGATTTTTTTCTGTTCATTTGCAAAAAAATTGATTCGTTACAAAAAGATGAAGTGTGAATATTAAAGATGAAACCACATTTAAAGAACTGTGTCAGCTGCATGAGGAACAATGGGGAGGATATCTGTCTGCAGCGTTTGAATGGAAGTGATTCTGAAAGGTTTTCATGTGGTTTTCTCTCAGAGGTCTCGTGTGGTTTTTTCTCCTTGTTTAGCATGCTGTGATATCATGAACTGTGTTTCAAAATAAAGAAATATCCCTTTCTACTCTGTTGAAATCACTTCTACAGTTGAGCAATTCAGTTCATCAACTGAGAAGAGAGTCAATTCAAATGTCAATGGTTGCAAATGTCAACCTTACCGTAAAAAATTAAGTTTATGACCATATTGATCTTTCAGATGTCAATATTTGGTGGCTTAAATACTAATGCTGCGAGATATTAGATTTAAAAAACATTTCTATATTTTGGTAAGTGAGGCTTTAAGAAATGTCACATCCATAACATTGTCTCTTCTTCTTAAATATACACAAGAATATGAAAATAATATTTGTTCTTTGAAGAGCTGTCCCTTCTTCATTTGTCTCTCTCAAAAAAAAAAAATCCTTATTTGTCACATCCATAACACATGTATATTTCATTATCAGTAATGTCAATATAAACAGATGGTTCAACATATCGGTAATACATGCATTCTCCAAGAAAATGTGATTTAATTTTTGAAAATGTAACATCCGTAGCCCTGGAATTATTCTATTATTTTATCCAATTTATCATTTTGAATGTGGCATTCATGAGTGTCCGGAATTTCAGAAGAGAACCCAAGTGCGGACTATGAAGGGTTAAATTAAAGACTTTAATAACAAACACAAGACAAAACAATAAGACTTAACACTAAACTTTACAAACAGCTTGACAGATCAACTGGACTACAGTTCTTGACAAAGTTCACATAACGGTACAAAATGATCCTGCACAGGGCTAAGGAAACAATGACATTAAATAAGAAAACCAAACAAGATAACGAGGAAGGAACAGGTGATGGGAATGAACTAATGATTAACAATAAGCAGGATAACGAGAGGGCCGGGACAAGAGACAAGACACCTGAGACACATGACCCAATAGGCAAAGCCAGCCTTCACATAGAAGCCGTTTCTCAATGTCAAGGATACTTCCTTGGCAGGACTAGTCCTTTCAAGTCACTTCCTTTAGAGGCTAAGCGAGGCTCCTTTTAAGCATTCGGAGAACACATTAAATAGAACAGGCTAGCAAGTGCACGTCATTACGTCATTGCGTGATTGAAAGGTGTGCTTTCGGTGCTGCGCGCATAGGATTGTGGGTGATTTCAGCGCGTGAAGAGCGCGAAGGATACAAATTTGCATCCTTTCCTGTATATGGGATATTTCTCGAACGAAGGACTCAGTCCTTGGCTGAAATTTCAAGGATCCTCGACATTGGAACAGTCCTTCGACGGACGTCGATGACGTAGCATCCTCGAAATTCTAGCTTCCGAGGATCCTTCCTTGACATTGAGAAACGGCTAGAGCCTGGGACTGCCAGAACCCTGCCATCATGACTAGATACAAATACAAAACAAGACTCCTAGGCAGGATCCTGACAGTACCCCCCCCCCCTTAAGGGATGCCACCTGGCGTCTCCAAGGGAACACACAGGACAAAGACTATAAACACTTCAAAATATAAGACAACAAGGTGCTGGAGAACACAAGACAACACAAGGCAAAACTAAATCAGACACACGAGTCCACAGGGTATGCACAGGGCAATTAAGTCCATGGAGGTGCAGGACGTGGGCGCAGCGCAGAGTGCGCTGGCTTCGGCTGCGCGGGACGAGTCGACTGCGCGGGCTCTGGCTGTGGCTGCATGAGCAGGGGAACAGCAGATGAGTTAGAGGACTTGGGTTCAGCCATCTCCATAACTGGAGCAATCATGGCGGCGGTCAACCGGAGAACCGTGCCGAGCACGGCGGCAACCATCTTGAGGACAGGATCGGGTTTGGCGACTGCTCTCCAGAGCAACGAAAAAACAGCTGATCGTTCTCGTTCCGTCATCTGAAGTGTGAAGAGGGACACTGCAGCAGGCTCCGACATCGTTGCTGGGTTCAATAGTGGCAGGATCATCCTGTCAGGAATTTCAGAAGAGAACCCAATTGCGGACTATGAAGGGTTAAATTAAAGACTTTAATAACAAACACAAGACAAAACAATTCTTGACAAAGTTCACATGACGGTACAAAATGATCCTGCACAAGGGCTAAGAAAACAATGACATTAAATAAGAAAACCAAACAAGATAACAAGGAAGGAACAGGTGATGGGAATAAACTAATGATTAACAATAAGCACACAATTAGCAAGGCCATGAGCCTCCACATAGAGCCTGGGACTGCCAGAACCCTGCCATCACGACTAGATACAAATACAAAACAATGAGCAGCTGACAGATCTTCAAACTGTGACTTAAGTGTAGATGCTGTAATATCAGTTTCCTATCAGATCGAAGCTTTGTGAATTTGATTTAGAGAGAATTAAAGTAGTCTTTTCCTTCTCTAAATGATCAAGAACATCATTCATTACACTGTGCTCCACAAGACACATAAAATATGAAATTATTATATTATTTGTATAGATGATGATGACACGTGACTGAGTTCAGGATTACAACATAGAAAATCATTTTCAGGAAGTTGGAAACCTTTTTTTCAGTAAGTTAAAGTCACTTGAGCTCATAGTTATCATTCAGATGAGAAGCAGTCATGGTCTTGAGAGGTCTACACAGAGCTGCTCATGGACAGATGGGTTTACTGAGGAGCCGCTGGAGAACATTAAGATCTCTTCATCACTGCTCAGCTTTAGTCTACAGAGAACATTCACCAGATGTCAACACTGTCAGGTATAAACTTTAACGTAGCACTTTACAGATCGGTAATAACTGGGTAATGTTATGATAATACAGTGCATAATTTCATGGTAGCCTAATGTTATTTTTGAACCACATATTACAAGTAATTATTGTGCAGTTTATAGACAATAACAATGTCAACTGATTTAAAGGTAGAATAAAATTGTAATAACTGTAGTAAATATGTACTTACTAAAATGATAAATGTTCAGGATTTACTTATTGTAAAATAATATTTGTGTAATTACACCAGCTGATGGTGTTATGAAGGAGTAAAATGTTGGTAAGTACATGGTTATTTTTAAATGTTATGGCATAATAGCACAGTGATCAAAGAGACTAATCAAGTCATTGTAGTAGTTAGATGGCAAAATGTAAAACTTTATCTGTTACTACCTCGAAATAAATTTCAAAGAAAGTACGTGGTATCACATATACATTTAGTCATCTAGCAGACGCTTTTGTACAAAGCGACTTACAGTACAAATGAGGTAAACAATAGAAGCAATTAGAGCAAAACAAGAACAGCAATACATAAGTGCACTGGAAATAGTCTCATCAAGTTCAACACAGTATACATAGCCATGGGTTATTTATTTATTTGACAAGATAAAGATAGAAAAAGACATTAAGCTCTGTATTAGTAAGTGAGAGGAGTGACGTGCACCCTCTTTGGCTCATTGAATACCACTGCATTCTGGATCATCATCTGTAGGGGTTTGGTTGTTCAGGCTGGGAGTCCGTCCAGTAGCACATTGCAATAGTCCAGTCTAGACAAGACAAGGGCCTGGACTATGACTTGTGTATCAAAGCTGTAAAATACAGAATCACTTATTTTTCACTTATTTTCCGCTATGTGAAATGGTCAACCATCGGATGAAATTGTTAAATTCAACAGACAAATAGCTGGACTGCAGAACAAAAAAAACATATGTAATAACTAAGTAAATCACACCCAAATCGTTGGAATTCAGGTGTAATTTACAGCCTTGATAATGGGAAGTTTCTTTAAAACTGCCTTATTTATTTCAAGGTAACTACAAAGAAGCAACACTGACAATTACTAGAAGGAGACTTTATGGGTTTTCAACACAGCTGAGAAATTAAGTAGAAACAGGCAATAGTGTATTTTACAGTCCTGATACTAGTTATGGGGACGAGACCGCCGATGCAGAGTCCGAGTCAAGACCGAGTCGCGGTCGAGTCCATTGGTTTTCAAATACAGTTGAGTCCGAGTCAGAACCGAGTCTTGGAAGGGTCGCGACCGAGTCCATTGGTTTTCAAATACCGTCGAGTCCGAGTCAGGATCGAGTCTTGGAAGGGTCGAGACCAAGTCGTGACAGAGTCCGTTGGTTTTCAAATACAGTCGAGTCCGAGTCAAGACCGAGTCTTTGAAGGGTCGAGACCGAGTCGCGACCGAGTCCGTTGGTTTTCAAATACAGTCGAGTCCGAGTCCGGACCGAGTCTTGGAAGGGTAGAGACCGAGTCGTGACCGAGTCTGTTGGTTTTCAAATACAGTCAAGTCCGGACCGAGTCTTTGAAGGGTCGAGACCGAGTCGTGACCGAATCCATTGGTTTTCAAATACAGTCCAGTCCGAGTCCGGACAGAGTCTTTGAAGGGTCGAGACCGAGTCGCGACCAGGTCCGTTGGTTTTCAAATACAGTCGAGTCCGAGTCCGAACAGAGTCTTTGAAGGGTCGAGACCGAGTCGCGACCAGGTCCGTTGGTTTTCAAATATAGTCGAGTCCGAGTCCGGACAGAGTCTTTGAAGGGTCGTGACCGAGTCCGTTGGTTTTCAAATACAGTAGAGTACAAGTCCAGAACGAGTCTTTGAAGGGTCGAGAACGAGTCGTGAACGAGTCCGTTGGTTTTCAAATACAGTCGAGTCCGAGTCCAGACAGAGTCTTTGAAGGGTCGAGACCGAGTCGTGATCGAGTCCGTTGGTTTTCAAATACAGTAGAGTCCGAGTCCGGACAGAGTCTTTGAAGGGTCGAGACCGAGTCGCGACCAGGTCCGTTGGTGTTCAAATACAGTCGAGTCCAAGTCAAGACAGAGTCTTTGAAGGGTCGCGACGGTCCGTTGGTTTTCAAATACAGTCGAGTCCGAGTCCGGACAGAGTCTTTAAAGGGTCGAGACCGAGTCGCAACCAGGTCCGTTGGTTTTCAAATACAGTCGAGTCCGAGTCCGGACCGAGTTTTTGAAGAGTCGAGACTGAGTCGTGACCGAGTCCGTTGGTTTTCAAATACAGTCGAGTCCGAGTCCGGACAGAGTCTTTGAAGGGTCGAGACCGAGTCGCGACCAGGTCCGTTGGTGTTCAAATACAGTCGAGTCCAAGTCAAGACAGAGTCTTTGAAGGGTCGCGACGGTCCGTTGGTTTTCAAATACAGTCGAGTCTGAGTCCGGACAGAGTCTTTAAAGGGTCGAGACCGAGTCGCAACCAGGTCCGTTGGTTTTCAAATACAGTCGAGTCCGAGTCCGGACAGAGTCTTTGAAGGGTTGAGACCGAGTTGAGACCAAGTCCGTTGGTTTTCAAATACAGTCGAGTCCGAGTCTTTGAAAGGTTGAAACCGAGTTGAGACCAAGTCCGTTGGTTTTCAAATACAGTCGAGTCCGAGTCTTTGAAGGGTTGAGACCGAGTCGCGACCAAGTCCGTTGGTTTTTTAAATACAGTCGAGTCCAAGTCAGGACAGAGTCTTTGAAGGGTCGAGACCGAGTCGCGACCAGGTCCGTTGGTTTTCAAAAACAGTCGAGTCCGAGTCCGGACAGAGTCTTTGAAGGGTCGAGACCGAGTCGTGACAAGGTCCGTTGGTTTTCAAATACAGTTGAGTCCGAGTCAGGACCGAGTCTTTGAAGGGTCGAGACCGAGTCGCGACCGAGTCCGTTGGTGTTCAAATACAGTCGAGTCCGAGTCAGGACAGAGTCTTTGAAGGGTCGAGACCGAGTCGCAACCAAGTCTGTTGATTTTCAAATACAGTCGAGTCCGAGTCAAGACAGAGTCTTTGAAGGGTCGAGACCGAGTCGCGACCGAGTCCGTTGGTTTTCAAATACAGTCGAGTCCGAGTCCGGACCGAGTTTTTGAAGAGTCGAGACTGAGTCGTGACCGAGTCCGTTGGTTTTCAAATACAGTCGAGTCCGGACCGAGTCTTTGAAGGGTCGAGACCGAGTCGTGACCGAGTCCGTTGGTTTTCAAATACAGTCGAGTCCGAGTCCGGACAGAGTCTTTGAAGGGTCGAGACCGAGTCGCGACCAGGTCCGTTGGTGTTCAAATACAGTCGAGTCCAAGTCAAGACAGAGTCTTTGAAGGGTCGCGACGGTCCGTTGGTTTTCAAATACAGTTGAGTCCGAGTCCGGACAGAGTCTTTAAAGGGTCGAGACCGAGTCGCAACCAGGTCCGTTGGTTTTCAAATACAGTCGAGTCCGAGTCCGGACAGAGTCTTTGAAGGGTCGAGACCGAGTCGTGATCGAGTCCGTTGGTTTTCAAATACAGTAGAGTCCGAGTCCAGACAGAGTCTTTGAAGGGTCGAGACCGAGTCGTGATCGAGTCCGTTGGTTTTCAAATACAGTCGAGTCAGAGTCCGGACAGAGTCTTTAAAGGGTCGAGACCGAGTCGCAACCAGGTCCGTTGGTGTTCAAATACAGTCGAGTCCAAGTCAAGACAGAGTCTTTGAAGGGTCGCGACGGTCCGTTGGTTTTCAAATACAGTCGAGTCCGAGTCCGGACAGAGTCTTTAAAGGGTCGAGACCGAGTCGCAACCAGGTCCGTTGGTTTTCAAATACAGTCGAGTCCGAGTCCGGACAGAGTCTTTGAAGGATCGCGACCGAGTCGCGACCGAGTCCGTTGGTGTTCAAATATAGTCGAGTCCGAGTCAGGACAGAGTCTTTGAAAGGTTGAGACCGAGTTGAGACCAAGTCCGTTGGTTTTCAAATACAGTTGAGTCCGAGTCAGGACCGAGTCTTTGAAGGGTTGGAACAGAGTCGCAACCAAGTCCGTTGGTTTTCAAATACAGTTGAGTCCGAGTCAGGACCGAGTCTTTGAAGGGTCGAGACCGAGTCACAACCAAGTCCGTTGTTTTTCAAATACAGTCGAGTCCGAGTCAAGACCGAGTCTATGAAGGGTCGGAACAGAGTCGCAACCAAGTCTGTTGGTTTTCAAATACAGTCGAGTCCGAGTCAAGACAGAGTCTTTGAAGGGTCGAGACCGAGTCGCGACCGAGTCCGTTGGTTTTCAAAAACAGTTGAGTCCGAGTCAGGACCGAGTCTTTGAAGGGTCGAGACCAAGTCATGACCGAGTCCGTTGGTTTTCAAATACAGTTGAGTCCGAGTCCGGACAGAGTCTTTGAAGGGTCGAGACCGAGTCGCTACCAAGTCCGTTGGTTTTCAAATACAGTCGAGTCCGAGTCAGGACCGAGTCTTGGAGAAAGCAAGTCTGAGTCCTTTAGGAGTCGAGACCGAGTCGGGACCAAGACTATAAAAACATGTCAGTTTTCCTATTCATGATTTAATATCACCCCAGTTAATAATGAACAGTTAGGCATACAGACTAAGCTAGATTGGGAATTGTTTAGAGGAGCAGTCTTAACGTCTTAATATGGACTATGCTCTTACTATCATTAAAAAATCCCTACCACATGCATTAACTTCTGCCTTTTTTACTAGAGATAAATAAACGGCTCTGATGGCAGTATCTGTGCATTGCACCATGGGATGTCATTTTCAAATAATGCCTGTCAACATTGCATTTTATTATTACTGTTATGAGTTGTGCGGTTTTTTTATATGATAAACATAAAAAATGTTTTGGTCTCGAGGACTCAGTCTGAAATTACGAATCATTCTCCTCTAACTGTGGTCCAAGACCGAGTCAGAGAAAGCAGAAATCGGTCTCGAGACCGGTTAGTCTCTTTGATCACTGTGTTATTATGCCATAACATTTAAAAGTAATCATGTACTTACCAACATTTTACTCTTTCATAACCCCATCAGACTGTGTAATTACACAAATATTACTTTAGTAGATCCTGGACATTTGTCTTTATAGTAAGTACATATTTATTACAGTTATTACAATTTAAATCAACACAATTTACATTCTTATTGTCTGGAAACTGCACAGTAATCATTTGTAATATGTGGTTTAAAAATAAGATTACCATAACATTATTACCCATCTGTAAAGTAAAGTGCTACCAACTTTCACACTTCAATGTTATTGGAATATGTTGTGCTAGTGTTGTTACTATAAGTGTCCATCTATTAGTGCTTTTCTCATGAGATTTATTATAGAGTATAATTACATTTCAGCTTTATTTATTTGTGATGATGACTGAAGCATCAGCGTCTCTTCTTTATTCTTTAACAGTTTACACACAACATCTTCATCTCCTCATCTAATGGATAGTAAATCTGAAATGCTCCTCAAAACATCACACTTCATATATTCACAGTATATAAGAGCGCAGTATGTTTGTGAGTTGACAGTGTCCGTGTCGTGTGGTTTATATCTTCAGAATGGAGCAGTTGATGTTGCCTCCGGTCAGAGGTCAGGATGTGAGGGTGAAGATGCTCGCGGCTCCAGTGAATCCTGCAGACATCAACATGATCCAGGGTTCAGATCACACACATTCACTTTCCTGTCTCTTAATCATAATCTCAGACACTATACTGTAGATCAGTGATGATGATGATGGTGTTATCTCTGTAGGCAGGTACCCAGTCCTGTGTCCCCTCCCTGCTGTAGGAGGAAATGAGGGCGTGGCTGAAGTGATGGAGGTGGGCAGTGATGTCACACATTTGAGACCTGGCGATTGGGTCGTGCCCATAGATGCAGGCTTTGGTATTTACAGTTTTATTGTAGTAGACTTACTTTATATAGTAACGGGAACCGTACAACAGTGTGTTTTGTGTGTGTCAGGTACATGGAGGACAGGTGCTGTGTGTAAGCAACATGATCTGATCTCTGTTCCTAAAGACATCTCTTTACTGGGAGCTGCTACTGTCTTTGTAAATCCCTGCACTGCGTACAGAATGCTGCTGGACTTTCAAACGCTCATTCCCGGTCAGAACATTCATTATTTATCATCATGAACAACCGAAAGACAGCGGTGGTCTCTGTTAAATCACACTTTATCTGCTCTCTCTTGATCTGTAGGATGCACAGTTCTTCAGAACGGATCAAACAGCGCCGTTGGACGAGCTGTCATTCAGATCTCAGCTGCTCTGGGTCTTAAAACTATCAACATGATTAGAGACAGGTGCACATATAACACACATGCTATACAGTATATGCCACTATAGCATGAAGAATACACATCACTGATAAACATTATAGTCTTTGTAAATCCTATATATATCACAGTATTATTCTCAACAATTTCTCAAACGCTTTCATTCAGACCAAACTGTGCCGATCTGATCCAGGATCTTCGGTCATTGGGAGCTGATTATGTCATCACAGAAGAGGAAGTGATGTCGTCAGGTTTACATGAGGTCTTTAAGGTGGGCTTTCTGCTCTTGGGCAACACATTTAAGTGTCACATGACACCTTCATAATCATGACATGACACGTGTTTATGTCAACTGTTATTAAGTGTCATTTGTTCAATTATGTCCTGTCCAATGCAAAGATGACATTGTTTGAGATGTCTTTTTGTGGCAACTTGACATAGACCAATACATCATAACTTGGCATGACAACTTGACATTAGCAAGACAATATAACCGACCACTTTTTACTAGTGATACAAATTGAATTTGTCATTAAAATGTCATTAAGTGTTAAAACTCTGTTTGTAGTTTTATAACAGCGTCATGAATATTTTTCTTGACCTCAACTACAGCGATAAAAATGTAATCTGTCATAAAAATGTCATTAAGTGTTAATACTCTGTCAAATAGTTTTATAACAACATCATGAATATTCTTCAGTTCATAATGTTTTTTTTAAGTTTCCTCCAGGTGTTTAAGAAATAAAATCAATCCAATAATAATAATAATAATAATAATAATAATAATTAAAATTGATAAAATTATATTTTATTGCATTTGAAGAAAGATTCACCTAAAATTAAATAAAAACAGTACAATAATGTGTTAAAATCATGCAGCGTTGGGTCTATACCGCTGGAAAACTAATTACATTAATTAATTTTTTTTCTTCTATGTCAGAAAATTTCAAATCCCTCAGTATGAGGAAGAACAAGTTCGGTTAGTTGTCAGTTTTTTATGTATTGTGCACATACATAAAGTTAAGTATAATCTTTTGACGTGTCTGTTGTATTTTGCTAAGGTATTTAAAATTATTTGACACTATATTAATACTTAATGACATTTAAATGACATTTTATTGTAATGTTAACCCATAACCCATAACCCATAGTTTGATCATTATTCTGCTATGTATTCTTTATGACATATTTATGACAATTTATGATGTATTGGTTTATGTCAATTTGTCATAACAAAGACATCTCAAACAATGTCTTAAAAACGACATAATAGAACAAATGACACTTAATGACGGTTGTCATAAACATGCATAAAATCTTCTTTGTGTACATGGCACATGTCATGATTATCAAGGTGTCATGTCAGTCTTATGAAAAAAAAATATATATATTTATATTTATTTAATTTTTTTTTAAGAGCCATCCCTTTTTCATTAACGGAGCCCCTAAGGGGATATGGAGCAAAAATTAAATAAAGTTCAGTTTCGCTTGCGCACGTAAAACTGTCGCATGCGCACGTGAAACTACTGCGTTTAGTTTCGCGTGCTCACTTGAAACAGTCACTTTCGCTTTCACGTGCGCATGCGATTGTTTCACGTGCACGCGAAAGTTTCACGTGAGCACGCGAAAGTTTCACGTGAGCACGTGAAACTAAACAAAAAAATTCTGCACATGAAGTTTCACTTGAGCACATAAAACTAAACTTTAGATTTTTTTACTCCAATGTCACCTTAGGGGCTTTGTATTCATTTGTTGGCTGGTTTGTGCATTTAAATTCACCAAATTCCTATAAACTATGTTGTCTCCCAAAAATCTTTTTGTCCTTTTTGTCACATTCATAACGCATGCATGTTTCCCACATCTCAAAAAACACACACATGATGTCTGGACTATCATCAGGGGTTTAGGACAATCTAAACAGATGTTTCAGTATATTGGTAATAAATGCATTTTCTGAGAAATTATATTTCTCATATAAGTTTTGACTGCATATGTCACATCCATGTCGATGTTTTTCTAGGAGGTTCCTCAACCTAAACTCGGTCTGAACTGTGTCGGAGGTTTAAGTGGAGGACTTGTGTTGTCTAATCTTGAGTATGTCTTGTGTTAATAACAGTTGTATGCTATTTTACAATAACTTCATCTCCACCATTGAAGATTGTTGACAGCTGTGATATTTTCTGATCTTCAGTCATCAAGGCACAATGGTCACATATGGAGGAATGTCCAGAAAACCTCTCCAGATACCTGCTGTGAGTTTAACAACACTGTCATATACATGCTTATTACTCCTCCAAAAATCTTTATCTTTATAGACGGGTTGCAGGTTTACAAACATTACAGGGTGCGCGCGCATCCAGCTGAGCCGCTACTGCAACATCATTGAAGCGTTCTTTATTGTGTGTATATAAATAAAACTTGATTTTAGTTGGATCTGTTTTTCTGTCTTTATTTTTGCAGTGTTACTGTGACACATGTATGCATTATAATGTTAGGCTAGTAACGTAATAGTCGCATCTACTGGTATGTTAACATCAGGCACCCAGCACTGACTCTGTTGGTACTATTTTCCACGCAACAACTCCTTAGCATTTTGACTTACAGACACAGATAGTAGCCTACAACACAATGCACGTCTCTTCTTTCTGCCTCTCGGTTGCGCGTGCAACCAGTTAATGACGTCGCCGAGCAACCCGTCTATATGAAGAAATTATTATAAGCACAATTGTTTTTGTAAACCCTTCAGGAATCCCTTGACCCACATATTTTAATTTAAAGTTATTTATTTAAAGCTGCAGTCCATAAGTCTGGCCTCTCTATCGCCATCTCTGATTGAAATATAAAATTGCAGTTTTCCACACCGGAGTCTACTGTTGACTGGGATAGATTTTTAATATCTACTGTAAATAGATAACTGTCTCTTTCTAGTATTTTGTGCACATTGGGTTTACTTGATCATGACAGGTAGATCTTTTGCAATTTTGATGCTATGCTGTCACCAAAATCAATGACACCACAAAACCACCAACCCACATTTCTATTTGTTTTCTTTAAATACAGAAGTCTTTAATATTCCAGAATATCACTTTGAAAGGTTTCTGGCTCACTCAGTGGAAGAGACACCACAGAAAAGGTAAAGCAACAAACTTTATATTAAGTTTTGTTAAGTGTTGAGGCTCTCTGGTGTGCGTAACATAGTGTTGTGTTTTTTATCTCCAGATGAAGTTCAGCTGAAGCTCATGTTAGATTCTGTGTGTGACCTTATAAGAGACGGACGACTTTCTCCACCACGATGTGTCCAGACTCCATTTCATCAGTACACAAATGCATTACAAGCTACTATACAATCACATCAGTGCAAACATGTTCTTATCATGTAGACGTATACACTACACTGTCTGTGTAGCTCCTAATGCTCTTTAGACCCTTTGATACAGTACATGCATGTGTGCCAGCCGTGAGGCATCATGCCCCTTGATATTTGATCCAAGTGAATTTCGCATACAACCTTAAAATCAATTAAGCATCTTTTCATCTGTTACTTCATTTCATGAGCAAAATATGATCAGTTCTTCGCTGTTTGAATACTTACTTCATTCTGGATGCAATTAATTAATATTAAATTATACAAATCTAGACGCAACAGCGCTGGCGCCATTGTTGTGCATGGTCGTGGATTAACTGTGTAGAAAGATGATAGTTGAAAGTTAATGTTTATATCTAGATTCACCACTAAAGGAGGCGCAGGATCATTATATGTTCTGACTCTGAGGTCAAATGTGATGCAAAAATGCATTCCTGTAATAATTTTATATGTTGGTAACACTTTACAACAAGGTTGTTTTTGTTAACAACTAGTTAATGCATTAGCTTAACATTTAGAAAAAGTATATTGTTCACTGTTTGTTTGTGTTAGTTAATATATATATACAGACGTCATGTGAGTGTTGAATGAGTTTTTCATTAATGTGTAAAATAGCATTAAAATACTTTATAATGTATTTACTTATGTATTTATTCTTTTCTAAGCTCCCCTCCCCTGTACCAGGTGTATCTGTTTTGATTATTTAGATAATGTATCTGATGTAACCAAAATGTAATTATTGTCAAGGCTGTTAGAATAGGATGGACCGACATGTGAAAAACCAATTTTATACTATATTGTGTTGTTTTATGATTCAAAATAAACATATAAGTTCTAAAAAAAAAAAAATACTTTATAAACCCTTCTATTTTGTCTGTATAGTCTATAGGAATATGGCACCCTACTGAGAAATCCAGCTAAGACCACCATAAACTGGTAGCTGTTTTTTGCTGGTGTAAGCTAAAACCAGCAAAGACCAGCTAGACCAGCTTAAAGTGACCAAAACACAACTAGACCAGCTTGCTACACCAACAAAAACCAAGCTGGGAGAGCATCTAAAACCACCATGGTGCTGGTTTTAGCTGGATTTTTCAGTAGGAAGTATAAAAGGTTTTGAAGTTTAATTGACGTTATTAATTATGATTACAGAATGTAAACACTTTGCCCCCTTAAAATAATTGGTGCATGACGCCCCTCCATGTGTGGGACATTGTTGACATTCATAATCACTAAGTACGTTTACAACCCCAAATCAGAAAAGGTTGGGACATTGTAGAAATTGTGAGTAAAAAAGTAATGGAATAATTTACAAATCTCCTAAACTTATATTTTATTCACAGTAGAATATAGGTAACATACCAAATGTAGAAAGTGAGACATTTTAAAATGTCATGCCAAATATTGGCTCATTTTGGATTTCATGAGAGCTACACATTCCAAAAAAAGTTGGGACAGGTAGCAATAAGAGGCCAGAAAAGTTAAATGTACATATAAGGAACAGCTGGAGGGGGACCAATGTTTAGGAATAGGAATGTTGTCCTATTCTTGTCTAATACAGACTTCTAGTTGCTCAACTGTCTTAGGTCTTCTTTGTCACATCTTCCTCTTTATGATCCGGCGAATGTTTTCTGTGGGTGACAGATCTGGACTGCAGGCTGGCCATTTCAGTACTTAGATCCTTCATCTATGCAGTCTTGACATTGTAATTGATGCAGTATGTGGTCTGGCGTTGTCATGTTGGAAAATGCAAGGTCTTCCCTGAAAGAGACGACGTCTGAATGGGATCATATGTATCTAGAACTTGGATAAACCTTTCAGCATTGATGGTGCCTTTCCAGATGTGTAAGCTGCCCATGCCACACGTACTCATGCAACCCCAAACCATCAGAGATGCAGGTTTCTGAAATGAGCGCTAATAACAACTTGGGTTGTCATTGTCTTCTTTAGTCCGGATGAAATGGCGTCCCAGTTTTCCAAAAAGAACTTCAAATTTTGATTGTTTGGACCACAAAACAGTTTTTCACTTTGCCAAAGTCCATTTTAAATGAGCCTTGCCCAGGGAAAACGCCTGTGCTTCTAGATCATGGTTAGATATGACTTCCACTTTGACCTATAGAGTTTTAGCTGGCAGCGGCAAATGGCACGGTGGATTGTGTTCACTGACAATGTTTTCTGGAAATACTCCTGAGCCCATGTTATGATTTCCATTACAGTAGCATTCCTGTATGTGATGTGCCGTCTAAGAACCCGAAGATCACGGGCATCCGGTATGGTTTTCCGGTCTTGACCCTTACGCACAGAGATTGTTCCAGATTCTCTGAATCTTTGGATGATATTATGCACTGTAGATGATGATAATTTTAAACTCTTTGCAATTTTTCTCTGAGAAACTCAGAAAACTATTTTTCGCTGCAGCATTGGGGGAATTGGTGATTCTCTGCCCATCTTGACCTCTGAGAGACACTCTGAGAGGCTCTTTTTATACCCAATCATGTTGCCAATTGACCTAATAAGTTGCAAACTGGTCCTTTAACTGTTCCTTATATGTACATTTAAATTTTTTGGCCTCTTATTGCTATTTGCTACCAGTCCCAACTTTTTCTGAAATGTCTAGCTCTCATGAAATCCAAAATGAGCCAATATTTGGCATGACATTTCAAAATATCTCACT
The DNA here is from genome assembly GCF_027580225.2 of Misgurnus anguillicaudatus. Classification (NCBI taxonomy): domain Eukaryota; kingdom Metazoa; phylum Chordata; class Actinopteri; order Cypriniformes; family Cobitidae; genus Misgurnus; species Misgurnus anguillicaudatus. The sequence continues at coordinate 8,725,636 of NC_073354.2, forward strand.
TTCAACATTTGATATGTTATCTTTATACAACAGTTCTTTCTGGTTCTCGAATCTGATTGGCTAAGAGCTATACGATATTGTACTGATAACGGCACTGTAACCGCTTCACCTTTCGTATCATTCCGCCACCTAGTGAATGGAGGTCCTAAGCAGGCTCATCTCTGAATGGAAAAACACAGACGCGCTGTTTGAATCACTCTCCGTGTGTCTCATTAGTTTACTAGCTCATAAATCAGTCTGTGAATCCCCAATCGGAAGTTATTAGTCAAAGATCAGCGCTCTTGGATGTTACGTTAAAGTTAATGGGAGAAATGTCTTGTCACATCGTGTGGATTATTAACACTTGGAAAGAGGAATATAAACACTCGTTTTTTTCTGGAGCTATATCTTTTATCAGAACGCAAAAACACCGTGGAACTGCAGGTAAGCCCCGCAGCTTTTAAATGTGGACATTGATCATTTACTTTATTGTGACGTGACTATTAAAACATGTTATGAGATATCACCACTGGTATATTTATAAGCAGCATGCAAAAACATCTCTCTGACACTTATAAAAAACCGTTTTGTATAGTACTGACAAGAACAAAGTTTAATAATAATAATCGAGTGCTCGTATCGCGTTAAGAATACATGAGAAAGCAATAGTAACGTTTCACAAGTATAGTTTTATTAACTTTTACCTCGCGCCAAAACAATAACAACACAAAAGACACTAAATATGAATAAAAAAACAAGTACAAGTTTGATCATGACACCAAATACTGCTGATTTGATCTCATTTTGACGATCATCATAAACAAACAAGGCCAACATGAGAGCCAGGGAATCCCTTTCAGAAATGTAGCCCAGAGAGGGCGGTGGTCAGCGGGGCGAGTGAACACTGATGTCCGCTCATGCTTTGGTTCTCATTCGTACCGAATCTCACTAAGCAAACGTTCAAACAGGCGCTATCTTTACTAATCGACTGCAGATTTAAATATAATACATATACATTCTCGACTGAACTAATCTTAAAACTACACTTTGTGACCAAGAAACTGTAATATAAAGAAACGGCTTTTCCGTCCATTGAGTTGTTATGAGCTTCAAAGCAGCCGAAAGTTTTACCTGTCATTCTGGCCGCCCTCAAATCCGTGGCGGAAGAAGTAGTTCTCAAACAAAGAGGCTTTTAAAATAACTCCGTTGTTGTTTTCTAGTTTTCGTTTTTCAAACGTGTGCCGTCGAACTGTTGTATAAAAGCAATATCGCTCGAGTAGGAGTGTGATATAGCTCTATATCATCACGGCTGTGATTGCCTCCGGCACTCGGCCTGCGGCCTCGTGCCTCTGGCCTAATCACAGCCGTGATGATATAGAGCTATATCACACTCCTACTCGAGCGATATTGCTTAAATATTCTACTGTGAATAAAATATAAGTTTATGAGATTTGTAAATTATTCCATTACTTTTTTACTCACAATTTCTACAGTGTCCCAACTTTTTCTGATTTGGGATTGTACAAATACATTTAGAAAAACCAAGCATTAAATGTTAACATTTAATTAATGCACCATGAACTAACATGAATAACTGTATTGACATTAACTATCAAGAATTAATACATTTTGAAAAACTATATTGTTCACTGTTTGTTCGTGTTAGTTAATGTATTTACCATATTTACTAATACAACTTCATTGTAAAGTATTACCAATAGCTATAGGCTAGTTTTTAAAAATGATGTGCTTTCAATGCAATTAAATAAATAATAAAACAAAAAATGTTAATTACAGCACTACATTTATATCTTATTACGTTGCATCAAATATTTCTTTTTACTCACTGTTTTTGCAGTGTTGATCATTACAGCCAATCACAGACGTCATGTGACTGTTGAGTGAGTTTTTCGTTAATGTGTAAAATAGCAATCAAATCATTCATAAACGCTCTTTTGTCTGTATATTCTATAAGAATATGGTGCCCTACTGAAAAATCCATAAGCTGGTTTAAGCTGCTGTGCGCTGGGTGGCGTTGCCAAGTCCTCTGCTTTTTTGAGTTCAGATTTGGGATTTTGTTTAAACTGTCTCCGTGGGTTAACAATGAAAGGATTTTGCTTATTAGTTATTGGACTGTGAATCATTGGGATGCTTTTGGACTATTACAATGGTTTTGCGAATCCGGCAACCTTGGCTGTTAAACCTTCATTGTTAAATGTTTTGCTGTGTCATTAAGCATTGTTGGTGACCTGGTAAGGGACTACAGATGTAAAATAGCCTGGGGGCTAATTCTGGCATATATGGCTGAAAAGCTATTATGTTTCCTTAATATGTATTGTCCCTTTTAAATAAATAAATAAATAAACATTAAAAAAAATTGACCCATTATAAGGACCACCCTAATGTTAACTGTATTGTCGTAACCTTGTCGGATTGACAAAATGCATGTAAACATAGCCAGTTGATAAGGCATGACAAAACACAGAGATAAAGAATTAAACTTTTATTTAAAAAAAGAGCAAACCTTTATGAACAGTGGTTATTTTGAAGCATTAAAACATACAACAAGTCATTCTCTGACATATTCACAGTTTTAGCACAATATAAATCAATAGTCATCTACATCACTGTAAGTTCAGGTTAAGTGCACGTCTCCATCCACTAAAGCGATTTTTGTAGTAAACCCTTTAACGGTTCTAGGATCATTTGAGTGTCTGGAGGCTTCATGTGAGAACTATCAACAAATAGCGGCATTATTTTCCCAAATGCAGAAAAACTGCACATTCACCATCTTAAGTGAACAGCTAATCAGTTTATTAGTAAAAGAACATATACAATATAAATGGAGTGTTTAGTCGAGACTGTTATTACATATATTCTGGAAAACTGCTTTAAAAAAATGTATCAGATTTGTGGGTGGTTAAAAAGGCAGATTATTTTTAACTTTTCAAAAAATATATAGTCTATATTTACCCAAAAAAAGTAATGTGGCTAATTTTAGAAGCAAAACATTTTGCAACCGTGCATTTCATGACATACCAAAAATCTCATTCTTAATACTGTGAAAAATTGTTCCAATTGCAAAATGTTCAGTATGTCGATGTCATCATGAAACACATCTAACTTCGTATTTAACCAACTAAGCTCATGTTTAAATCTGCTCTCTCATAGGCACAGATCTGTCTGCTGTTCTCTCTTTAACCAACAGGGGGCAAAAACGAAAAAGTCCAGAAGTATTAAAGTAATAAAAATTAGATAATTTCTCCATTATAGTAGCTATTTGGGGTTAACATGTTTAATTGTAAGTGAACTCAATTTTCTTAATACAAAATGAGATCATGAGATGAACATTTGCGTTTTCATCAGCAGTGAAATGTGATGACTAAGTGCCAAATCTGATTAAACCGGGAAACACTTTGACCCTCATTTGGCTTCTACAGGCAGTTTTTCCTAAAACTGACACACAATATTTAAATAAGAATTATTTATGTGCAATTGATTGATTAAACATCATCTCATCTACTGCTGCATGAGGGAAATATGCAGATATATTCCAGCTGAATCCACTACAGTATATGATGATGATGATGACGAGATATATTCAGATACAGAGAGTTCTCCTCTAAATCGTGCGATGTGATTGGTTGATTTGGCAGATTTCAGCCCAGTCCATGTTGAACAGATTTAATGACCCACTCAGCACTGGGATTGAGCTCTAGTAGAGCGGAGATATACGTCTCTTCATCTAAACATCTCTCCTCTAAACAAACACAAAAACACACAACAACACTGCTTTTATCACATTGACACTTTATGTATCACAACAAACATGCACAAGATCAACAAAACAGGACGTAAAGGTAATACAACAGTCTGAATATGAAAACTGTAGCAGAAGTTTGGTTTATTAGCATAACACATGCAATAGATCAAGTGTGAAATACTCTTATGTTAAATGCACGCACTAGAGGTCTTCTCAGGTCCAAAAAAATGGCCCAACCCGACCTGAAATGACCAGAATCACTTTTTACCTGAAACTGATGTGCATAAATCATTCTTTGACCAGAGAAAAAAAAAATGGACAGAGTTTGACCCGACACAGTGGCAATTTTTTTACCCACTGCTCCATTTACTTTGATGTGTTATCTGATGACGACACCAGGGTAACAGCTAAAATGTGCATTCAAAATTGATTGACAGGGGCAAGCTTCCGATCTCTCTGATGAAGCCAATACGGAAGTGACTTAAACTGCAATTCATTGACTGGCCACTAGAGGCTACAAAAAGGAGTCAGTTCCCATAGACCCACATGTTAAAATGCCTAAACATAATATGTTTACAGCCTGGTACAAAAATTGTTTTTGGTCTCTATAGCTAATTTTGCCCTTCATGACAACTGTGAGGGTGGTGAATTTTTTTGTAACTCATCAATTTAAATTATATTAAGCCTTAAAGTTCTGCATAATTAAGGGCGTGGCCACTTGAGTGACAGGTGAGCCGCGGTTTTTCGCGAGTGATGCGTAGTGATGCGCTGCCAAGATGACGACTGCAGGCACCGCCTACTTTAAGCTTCAAAAAAGCTCTTCACAAACCTATAGGTGACGTCACGAACACTACGTCCATATTTTTTTACAGTCCGTGGTCTCAACAAAAATTAACCTACCACCAGCCACACGATGAAGCAAGCGCTCTTGGCAAACGGGGGGATGGAAACAGACTCGATGCACACACGCGAGAACATGATTTTGGGTCTTCTCGGGTCTGTTCGGCAAAAACACATTCATTCAACCTCGAGTTTTCAGATCTAAGTGGACCAGTGAAGACCTCTGGCACGCACACACTCGTGTTATTCGACTATTTCGATGTTTGTGTGATTGACAGATGTGAATAACTATACTGCTGTTGTTGTGGTCATCAGATACTTACTGATGTTTCCTCCTGTCTCAAATAAACACAAATCTTCTCTCTTTACAGACAAAGACCTGAAACACACAACACAAGCCATTATAACACTGACAGAAACTAAAAGATCTCACAGGACCATGTGGCACACATGGTAATTATATAATGCAAGTCAGTTATGTGTGTTAACGCTTATCTTTAATGAAACTTTGTCTATGTGGTGTTACAGCTCTTACACTACAGTCCTTTTATTATCAATGTCATAAAAATATAAAAGCACAGAGACATACCAGTATCTGAACAGTGGTCAAGTCAGTCGAGTGTACATAAAATAGACCAAGAAGAGTTCGTATTTTTACCTTTTCAGGCGAATGTTTAAAATGTCACAACTGTCCCCCAGCTTAAAGTTTTTTTTAAACAGCAATTTTTTATTAACTTGTTTGAATCTATGTGGCGTATCAAGCTTATCATGTGGTCCATCAGCAGTAGTATCTTTCTCATTCAAGACATTGAGCAAACCATAATAAACATAATAAACAATTACATTTGCCACATTCAGCTCTTGTGCATGGATTATGTTCAAAACAACGGTTTTGTAGAGATTTAATGCGTTTGTACCAACTTTGTGGTACATTTGTGGCTATTGTGACACAAACTTAACTACTGCTAAGAATCAACAAAGAGTAGTTTATTTCTGATAACAAGCCAAATAAACAACAAGTAGATTACTGTAGTTCATATTTTATAGCTAAAGCATATACAAAAGACACTGAGCTAACGTTACTGTGTAAAATGTGTACTATACTGTATACAACATTAAGTAGAGATCAGCTGCCAAGCCTCCCTTCACATAGCACTGATCCATTATCGCTGTCTCCCCTTGTCTTTAGGAGACCAAAGCATTTGTTATTTTTGACGAGGTATTTGTTCTAGGGATGCACCGATAGGATTTTTTGGACCGATACCGATTTAAACAGACAACTTCTGGCCGATACCGATATTAAACACTTGTATACAATACTATACAGTTGGTCTATTAGCTAGTTTATTTCTGCATCAAATTATTTTTACTGCACATGGATTGGATCTAATTAACATTCAACTGACCAACATAATAAGAGAGGCACAAATTAAGCTAAAACAAATATAATAAGACAGCATGACAATCTTCAAAGATGTTTTTTGCTATTCAGCATTAATTTTATTAACAACATTAACTCATTTTTTTTTTACATATAATGGATTTCTTTATGCAGTTTATTATTAAACAATCGCTATCTGCCTTTCTCGTGCTATTGCCGATATGCCGAGGGTTTCAAATTCATCAAAAATCGGCCAATAAATATCGGTGGCCGATACATCGGTGCATCACTAATTTGTTCCTTAGTTCATTTTAACTACTAGTCAGACCATTAAACAAACAGAAACAGGAAGTAAAGTTTCGACCGGATGCGTAACCGCCACAACGAACGTGCGTCTATTATGGAAACCGCTAACTGCCCAAATTATGCCGGTCTTGCTGGATTTCATAATAAACATTAACTAGCCAGTGAAAATGGCACGCTCGTGTCACTCGCAATACGACTACCATTAGCTGTAGTGGCTCACCAGAAGTCTAAGGAGGCGTGCACACCAAAACTTTTACGCCCGCGGCCGGCGCATGTTTTCAATTGTTTTCAATGGAAGCTCTGCGTTTTTCAAATAAGCCAGCAGCTAGCGGCTTTCTTCCGCCCTGAAAACTGGCACCCGACGTTTTTTCAGCGCTGAGCGCCGAGAGTTGAAAAATTTTGAAACTTTGTATAAAAAGCTCCGCTCGTCAATATCAGTTCTCACGCCGCCGTCCAATCACAGTGGAGGGGGCGGGACAAGTATTACAGCAACCAACCGTCTCACAGCTGACGTATCAGAGCTACCAAAGCGCTTAGCTGAAGAAAGCTGAAAAACAGCTGGCATTCGGCGCTGTCTAGGCGTTTTCAGCCGCGTTTAAAAGTTTTGGTGTGCACAACCCCTTACACACAAGAGCGCAAAGATGATGACGCCCACATTTACGTCAAAAATAAGGTGGATATGGATTTATATTTCTACAATGGAAAACATGACACCATAATCCCATCTTCAGATATCTGTAGTGTTTTATTAAAGTTGTCGTTGTGTGTTTACCTTTCTTGATGTAGAAATCGTGTGAGAACATCAGAGGCCTTTAGATCATCTGTTAACTGTACGGCCATAGAAACCATTGAGAACTGAGGAGCTTGAATCCGTATGAATCCATCAGTCTGAACACACACACAGAAAACACACTTTAAAGGAACAGTATGTAAGAAATGTATATCAATTCATCATAAAATGGCCCTGATATGTCACTAGACATTAAGAAATACAGTAATTTTCATTTCAAATACTTATATCACTCACAACAGTGGTCTGGCCAGGATATTGTCATTTAAAAAGTGGAGTTGCAGCCCTCAACTGATGTTTATGTTGTCATTTTGTCTATTGGCTACCAGTTGTTTGAATGCAGTACCAGTTTTAGCCACACGTTTTGTGATTGCAGTACCAGTTTTGACCACAATCCTACATACTGTTCCTTTAAAACAGACCTGATGACCTTCTCTGTATGAATTAACATCTGAGATTAAACTGATTGAATTTAAAAGGGGTCATATTATGAGACTTTTTAAAATGTAAAATAAGTCTTTGGTGTACCCAGAGTGCGTATGTGAAGTTTTATGTCAAAATACCACACAGATAATTTATTATAGCATGTGAAAATTCCCACTTTGTAGGCCTGAGCAAAATTGTGCCATTTTTGGGTGTGTCCTTTATAATGCAAATGAAGTGCAAACACTGATCACCATAATGATGGTTTGTTGAAATTGAAACTCAATTGTGCTGTCAATTATCTTTTCTCTCTCTCTCTGAACTAAATTGAAGTGCTGTGGTTGGATAGTGCACATGTAAGGGGCGGTATTAGAAGGACATTAAGAATACACATTGGAAATTCATGAGTCAGCAGGTAAGGATTTACCTGTTTAGCATTCAGTACATGATCATATTTTAAAGTCCCGGTCGATGATCATTTTATCACTTAAAACTCATTTTTGAGCATCATAATAGCATATGTAAAAGTTTTTCCTGTGACAGTCATTCTTCATACTTTAACTCTCTACCCTTGCTTCATTTAGTATACAAGGATCTATGAATATGCAAATTAGCCCACGCCTCTACTCAATCACACCAGTTCCAACCATAGATACAGTGGTGGCCAAAATTATAAGAACACCTGACAGATTTAAAAATATTGACCTTTTTGTATGATTTCATTCGTAATGATGGTTGCTTCGAACACAACAAAATATCAGATGAAGTGAGTCGTACTGTTTTTATCCACTTTTTGCTTTAAAGCAACACTATGTAGTTTTTTTATCTTTAAATAATGTCTCTAAAATTATTTCAGTGATAGAATAACTTTTAACTGGACAAATTGTACTGTTGCTGCAACCTGAGCAGCCTCCTAGCTGCTACAAGCATACTCTGAAAGTGGCGGTGGAGGGTAGAGCACACAGCCCCGCCCCTCCCCCTGCCTGCAGAAGAGTGTCTGATACCAGGCACTGTTGCGCTTTTCAACCACATGGGGGAGCTGTAAGTCACTTTTACATGGAAACTACATAGTGTTGCTTTAATATTTGGTATGTCCACCTTTTGCAGCAATAGGGGATTATCACGCTTCTGGGTTTCGTGGACAGGACGTGTCAAATTTGTGCATGTCCAGCAAATACTTTGTTACTATATTTAAGTAAATTTTCCACGTATTTGTACTTTACTTAAGTAGAATCTATAGTGCATATGTTTGACTTTTACCTCGTTACATTTTGCAACAAATTATCTGTACTACATTTCTACAACACAGGGCTCCAGACTGCCACCAAAATTTGAGAGTGTGCAACTAAATTTTACATCCAGTCGCACATGTGCGACCAGTAATTTGACCTTTTTTGTGATGTGACACTGAATTTGAAACAGCACATTGTACTTTCTGCATCTATCTACCACAACTTTTCGTCAAGGTCCAGTCCAGCGCGATCTAACGTAAATGTGTAGTGACGTAGGGAGGTCACGTGTTACATATATAAAACGCACATTTGCGGACCATTTTAAACAATAAACTGCCACAAAGATATTAATTAGTATCAGTTGACATACAACAACGTAGGAACGGTCCTCTTTCTCAACACATGTAAACACTGGGGCGGAGTTTCGCGTTCGTCCTCTGTGACCTCTTGACGTGATGACGTATTGCGGTGACATAGTGGGGTCAGCTGGCGCATCACGACCAGATCTACACGACGAGAAGTTGTGCTTTAAAAGTGTATATTTGTTATTTTTATTGTCAAAAATGACAATCGTTTCGCTAGATAAGACCCTTATGCCTCGTTTGGGATTGTTTATAGTCCTTTGAAACTCTGTTGAAAAAAACTGTTAAGTGTTGAGTTAAGTATTAAATGTTGGGTTCTATTAAAGTCCATTAAAATTAGAAAAATTCTGCAATGTTTTCTTCAAAAAACATAATTTCTTCTCGACTGAACAAAGAAAGACATCAACATTTTGGATGACATGGTGGTGAGTAAATTATCTGGATTTTTCTTTTAAGAAAATGGACTAATCCTTTAATCTCTTTATGGAATCAGGATGGTTGTCTATATAATGTGTGTAAATTAAATGTAGTTGTTGTGTATTTCCAGCAGGTGTCAGTGTCTTATATTCTCAAACGTCAGGTTGTGTAAGACAAACACATGACTGTAAGAGCGTCTCATTCATTATATTCATCCCTTTACTGTCATTACTGTTAGATGTGACTGTTGTTGAGTACTGTGTTATGATGTTTGCTCTCCATCACCTCAGTGTTTTTCTCCTGTTTGTCAGGTGCCTTCTCACGGTCATGGGTCATCTTCCTCAGTAGTTTTTTAACCGCTCGATCTCTGTTCATCTTCCGTTGGTTCTCAGTGTTATGTCTGCGCACCTGATTCAGAATGAACTTTGGGATCTGAGACGTAAAAAAGATGTATTTGAGTATTTAAGTACCTCACATGTGATATCTGCTGTACAGCATGTACGTTTATAGTAGTCATGGGGTTACGTTAAACAAAATCTCTCTCTCTCTCTCGTACCGTCCACAGCAGGTTCTGGTAGCGTATAAGAAGCCTGACGATGTTGGCGGTGCCGGTTGCCATGGCGAACTCTTCCTGTTCTCTGATCTTACTGCGAAAGCCTTTACACATGAAGATGTTGGGAGCCATTACCACGGCAACATTGTTCAGTGTCATCTTATTCTTGTCTTTGTGGTCAATCACTCTCTGGAAAAACTCCATCAGAGCCTAACAGACACATAAACACTGTCAAGAAAAAAATCTACTTTCAACTGGATATGATATGAAAGGCTATAAGCGGTAGTTCAATTGGGTCACAATGACAAAAGAACTGCAGTCACTCCACACTTCAGGGATTTCATTATATAAAACTATAAAATAAGGAATAAGGTTTTGTATCAGTAGATGTCATTCTAAGTAATTGAATATTGATATCGGCACAAGCATTTTAATCAGATTGCAATGTTTAGGGTGCATGTAACTGTACTGTTGTCGTAACCTTCCAGGGTTTCCCACAGCACTTTGCAGTTCGGGCGGCCCACCAAAACTGGGAAACCCTACCGCCTTAACTAGGTCATCCAAAAAAAAGATTTTGCTGCACAAAAGGCCATGAAGTGCATTTTGGAGAATAGCGCAAACGCGCTTCACACCGCGAGCGGGCACGCGCGCCACATGGTCAAAATGAGATAAAGACGTGGTCCGTCATGTCTGAAGGATAGCAAGTTGTTAAAACGCGTGTCCGTGAGAACTGTAACTGGATTTATGTTTTGAGTTTATTTAAGCCTGTTTTTGTATTCGTCTATAGTTCTTGCAAATTTCAGGGTTTCTGCAGGTTTCACCAAGTTTAATTTAAGACTTTTTAAGACCTTTTTAAGACCATAATGAATAAAATTTAAGACCTATATCACGACAATGAAGTCCAATTTTATAGTCCAGTGTGCATGCATCCATGTGTTTTTTAGAACCTTTTATCTTTCATGACAAAAAACAAGATGTATTTTCTAGGGGTGTGACAAGACACTTGTTCCGCAAGATGAAATGAGATTGGGTTCACGAGAATAAGATTAGACAAGTTTTTCACTTTAAACGTGATACAAAGTTTTAAGAAATCCCCAATGATAAAATATATGAAGAAAAATTGCACTTTAATGAACTAAAATCACATTATTTTAAAATGTTTTAACCAATCTAGGGGTTTCACTAACAGTTATTTTGGTTAACGATGATGAACAAGTAATCTGATATTTTTTGGTAATAAAAAGAGAGCTAAATGGGCCAAAGCATTTACGAAGAACAATAAAAGACAATAAAAATTGGTTCAAATAATGTAAAAAATAAACACATGTTTTATGTAACAACAATGTTAAAATGTGGTTACCCAGATAGAGTTTAGATTAATCCAGGACTAGGTCTTATTTATATTAGGACATTTAAGGAGTTTTTTATATAACTTACAAAATACATTACTGGTGTGCATCTTGAGACAAAACAATTGCAGTGAAATATTTTATGACAAAAATAGAAATAATCAAATTGATGAGACCAGGAGTAAGGGAAATAGAGTGTAGTAGATCCATCCTCCGGAGCAGAGGGGGCGCTAATACACCTATAAGCTAGATGCCAACCACCATTAAAAGAGAAAAAGAAGACGGGATTAGTTGGAACTTGGCAGTGGAGAGCCAAACGTTGATCGGATGTTTGATGGAGCAGAAGCCGCGGTGCTTAAAGCCGCTGATGCAGATGTTTCGCATGCCATGGTGCTCTATAGGGCTAGAAAAAGAACTGAAAGATGCCAGGTGTTTTCAACACGTTTCTGCAGCGGCTTTATGTTTCTTACATTGCATGTGTGACACTAATGCTTTGATGCCCACTGTTCCGAGTTTTAAAACTTTCTTGCAAAATAAACAACGGACCCCGTAGGTACGCTAACTGGTCTTTACCACTGAGCAAAATCAGGGTTAAGTAACCAGTTTTCATTAAATGCCATTCCCCATAGCTAAAACTCACACTTTAGCAAACTCCGTGCAAACTTTTGTTTCAGTAGATTACACCTATTCAGTTTTCCCTGACAAATGACGAACATGTATAAAACAGTTACAATCCTTCTGGCAGTGTTGTTTGGACAACATTTTAAGACCTTTGATATACGTGATTTAAGACATTTTATAAAACGGCCAGTTCTGGTTCTTCATTCTGATTGGTTGAAACGCGTTCTCAGCTGTGATAAAACTCACCGGTAAACCCACGGCTCAAACCGTATTACATAGCTTGTATCACTGCGCCACTGTTGTTGTGTACTGTAGAAAATAACTGTCAAAATGTCGGATTTTGTTGTCAATTTTGATTTATTGGGTGGGCTAATTATATTATATTGTATTAATTATAATCCTCAACAATTGAACAATTAATGGCGATATCCAGATAAGTGTCAATAAATATTGTTGAGTTTTCTTGTTGATTAATGCTTCCGTGAGGAGTAGTTGTACCGTATATTATCCACTGGGTGGCGATCTTACACAACAACATAAACACTGATGCTTTCACTCAACACTTTAAAACTCAAGTGTATTTTTTGATCAGCGATCTGAATCGGATCTCTAACAAAAGTCATTCACAGAAATGGAATTATCCCAACATTTTGCTCAAAATTTGAGAGGATAAAAGAACATTTGAAGGTAGGGTGAAACGTTTTTATTTTGTTGTTTGAAAACAGAGGGTCTGTTCTTTCATTTGATTGTATGTTTATATATCTAAAGAAGAACATTTTTCTGGAAGGCATTAATGTTTAACTAAAGCTGGGTGGCAACTCTTTTAAAAAACGCTGGCAGGGAAAGTGTTAAGCATGCTTCCAAGCATATTTGATCCACACGTCAACAGTTGCACGGTATAAATGTTAATGTATAAATTAATTTATGAAAATAAACACCACAGTCTTAATGAATCATATTTTCATTGTGTCTTTGCTCCGTCTGTTTTGCTTGGGAACCGCTCTGTTGCAGACACACTTGAGTCTGAGGAACTACTTTGTTTGGCGGAAGACTAATATCTGTACTAATATAATTACAACTTATTTGCTGTGTTTTATTATATGAAATCCTGCTATACATAATTTGAAGCAACCGTTTTATAAACGCAATAAGCCCCGCGAAGCAGTGGGTTACCAGTGCATTTTATAACGGCTAAGGGGGTTTTAGGCACTCCGCTTCGCGTCGTGCCTAACAACGCCCCTTAGCCGTTATAAAATGCACTGGTAACCCACTGCTTCTTGGGGCTTATTGCTTTATTAATGCTTATTAAGGCCTTATTTTCATACTACGGAATTTAAGACGTTTTAAGACTTTTTAAGGATCCGCGGACACCCTGAAATTTAAAGTTTGTTAGCTGGTGATTTTGTTGTTTGAGCAAACTGCTAGCTAGGTTTTGCGTGCCTGTTGATTCGATATAATTGTTGAGCGCTCTTGCTCACTTTATTTATGGGCATTATTTACATGCTACAGTTGTTACACTTCTTTAAGATAGTGTAATTATTAATAGTGGGAAATAATAAGTTTTTACCATTTTTACGATACCATCTATCATCGTTCGCCAGACGTTCTACAACATCTGCTTTAGTTTGTATAGTTTCACTTCATCAAGCAGCTATTTCCGTAAGAGGTAAAAACATTTAATTCATTAATAATCTAGTACGTGTTCATTTTCTGTCATAGTTTTTTTTTTCAAAATTAAGTTTTATTTGAGTGTTTTGAATAAAATATATATTTTTTTCATCATGACGTATACGCCCCGCCCCCTTGAGTATCACGCCCCCCGGCCCCGAACCACCCGCCCAACCCTACCACCTTAACTAACAAATTTTCTGCGGGAAACCCTGCCTTCAATTGGAATAAATTCAGTCGGATTGACAAAATGTTGTACATGTAAACATAGCCAGTGTGGGATAAATGTGAATTGTTTCCGAAAGTGAAATGTGAGGTTTTGTGACCTTTAGTGTGTCTCTGTTGGGTTCTGGTAACAGGAGCACCAGTAGATTGAGGGCTTGTAGCTGCTGCTTCTTTGTTGGCAGCTCTGCTCATAAACACAAACATCATAAACACACACACACACACACACATTCATCTTTAGTCTACATAAAAGTATTATAAGAGTCATGATGCAGTATAGATATAGTTCAGTATAGACTCACTCATGCCCAGCTGTGTGACTATGACTAACAGAAATCTGTGTGTGTGTCTGTGGGTTGGTATATGTGGTTTTACGGGAACATAAATAGTGTATAATGACATGTATATTATGCTATAAACATGGTTCAGGAGGAAACAGGAAGTGCTCCCTTAAACTGAACGTCTTAAAAACATACTAAATTAGATTAAAGCATGCCAACAGGTTTTTGTGATGGTTAGGGATGAGGTAAGGGACTAGGGTAGGTAAGGGGAATAGAATATAACAGTTGGTACAGTCTAAAATGCATTGCGTCTATGGAATTGCCCCTGTAAACCACATATGCCAACATGTGTGTGTGTGTGTGTGTGTGTGTGTGTGTGTGTGTGTGTGTGTGTGTGTGTGTGTGTGTGTGTGTGTGTGTGTGTGTGTGTGTGTGCGCGTGCGTGACTAACTGAGAACAGAGATGAATGCACTGAAGTTTTCCACAGTGAGTAGAGGAGATGGCAGCTCTCTGATGAAGAGTTTCAGGAGACTGGCAGCATCGTGCTGTTTAAGACTTTCCCATGGAAATGTCCCATTATAAAAGTTTTGTTCCAGTTCCTGACACACTGCCTAAAACACACAACAGAGAGATTGACTGTCCAATTGCAACTCACAAAGACACTATCCCATCAAAACTCACAAACACAGAGACTCTCTGTATCAGTACAGAGTACACCTGCTCTTCATAATAATACATCTGTCTGCCTCAGGTGATCTGATCTCACAGGTGTCAAAACATTTAGTGATCTCAGTATATTGTATGTAGTCAGAAATGCATGCAACCACGTAATACTGATTGAAAGATCACATCTGTGTAAGATAAAAATGTATAAAGTATATATATATAATGTATATAACAAACTCCTTTCAATCTTTTTGTGTTTCATTCAAATTTAAAGACACATTAGATGTAAACAGGTCTATTTTCAGACAGGTATCCTGATCTTACCTTTACTCTTGTGGCTGATCCAGGTATCCTTAGTACACCCTCTGTGTCTAAACCCTGTTCCTCTATATGTGAGATCAACTTAAACACATAAAAACAAGAAATCACAGTCAGTCTGCTTTTTAAACTGCAAAAAATGTCTTTCTTTTTTTAGTATTTTTGTCTTGTTTTTAGTTAAACATCAAGATGCATTTTCTTGAAGAGCAAGAATTTAAGTCTAGTTTTTAGACAGAAAAACCAAATTTAAGTAAATTGGGGTAAAATGGGGTAAGCAAACTTTTCTTGAATTTTGTGTTTAAGAAAAAAAGTTCAATATTCTTTGCTTAGCAGATTTTTTTTGCTTGTTTTATGCACAAATTCACTTAAATTTAATATTTTTGTCTTAAAGCTAGACTTATTTACTTAGGTCATTTTCTCCTAAATTTTTAGATATTTGTACTTAAAACAAGACAACAATACCAAGTAAGTCATTTCTTGCAGTCTATTCAATTTAAAACAATGCACAGTACATTAACATTAAGACTTGATCCTAGACTGCAAAAAAAATGACTTTCTTACTTAGTCTTTTTGTCTTGTAGTTACTATACCAAGTAAGAAAGTAATTTTTTGCAGTGTATGACACTAACACCGTCAGTCTTATGAGCAAACACAAAGTGAGCACTAGGGCTGCGCGATTAATCAAAAATAACCCAAACACCCACATGATCTCATTTCTGAATTACTACGATTTGTCTGTCTATTAAACCTTCAACAGAAATCATACAGGAACGTCAAAGAGAGCCGTCATCATATAAATGGGAATTTTTTAACAGTAGGTTGCAATGACAATTCTTCATTGGTTCACTTGTTTAAACAATGCTTTTTAAGCACGGATGAAGCTTTCAACGATGCGCAAGCTGTCTGTCCATATCACTGCAAAAATGATTTTCAAGAAAAAAATGTCTTAGTAATTTTGTCTTGTTTTCAGTAAAAATATCTAAAAATACCCAAATGAAGATGCTTTTTCTTGATGATCAAAACAACCCAAGAAAATAAGTCCAGATCCCAGACCAAAAATATAAAACCCAAGTGATTTTTGCATAAAACAAACAAAAAAATCTGCCAATGGGGTAAGCAAATTTTTCTTGAATTTAGTGTTTAAGAAAAATGTTCAAGATTCTTTGCTTACCACACTGGCAGATTTTTTGCTTGTTTTATATACAAAATCACTTAAAGGTGCAGTGTGTAAATTTTAGTAGCATCTAGTGGTGAGGTTGCGAATTGCAACCAACGGCTCAGTCCACTGCTCACCCCTCGCTTTTGAAACGCATAGAGAAGCTACAGTACCCACCACCGGAAAAACATGTTATCGTAGGAGACAACCTAGTAAAAAAGTTTGTCCATTAAGGGCTTCTGTAAAAACATGGCGGCACAAAATGGCGACTTCCACGTAAGGGGACCCTCTGTGTATGTAGTTAAAAACATCTCATTCTAAGGTAATAAAAACATAACGATCATCATAAAAAGGTCTTTATAAACCCCTGATAATATAGTTTTGTATATTATTTTGCATTTCTGTCAAGAGATCCTTCTAAAAATTACACACTGCACCTTTAAATTTGATATTTTTGGTCTAAAAACTAGCCTTTTTTTGGGTCGTTTTGCTCATCAAGAAAAAGCATCTTAATTTAAGAATTTTTAGATATTTTTACTGAAAACAAGTAATTTTTTTCTTGAAAATCATTTTTTGCAGTGTCATACAACTTAAAATAGCTCCATCAGAGGTGTTTCTTTAGGATTGAAATTAAACTTTTCAGCATCAAATCCTTCCAGGACAAAAGCTGATTTCTTCATACAGAAATAAACTCAACAAGTTGACAGGGCTGAAATCTTACATGTTGAAGTATAAGAGGCACTTTAGTTGCTGGGATTCTCCGCTGGTCTTGTTCCAACAGAGTAGACAGAGGAACACCGAACAAACCCGACTCTACAGAGGACAAAACATTACACTGTTACAGCCACAGCCAATCAGGACGCAGTACATCTATTCATCATCACATAATTCAACCAATGAGCTGCTCACAGAAAAAAGTGTAATAAAGAAAAGAGGAAGTGAGATTTGCCTTCTTAACTGCTTACATGAAAAAAAGAGGATGTTTTGTTTTGCTATGGACACGATCTGCATTCAGTGTGAAGTAGTGTAATGTTACAGACCTCTGACTCTGATCTTCAGTGCTTTATGAGTTTTCAGCTCTATTCCACAGGTGTCAAACAGAGCGCTCATCTCAATGACCACAAGCCTACGAACTTTCTTCATGTCCTCAGCCGACAGATCTCCAGCTCTCGTCTGGCCCGTCTTATCCTGAGACACTTTAAAATCCTGACACACACACACACACACGTGACAGAGAGGCTTAATATTATGTAAAAAATAACAATGCCATCATACTACTGATGCTGTGTCGGGCTGTTGTTGTAGTTAATGGTGGTTTTTAGGGTCAGTGGATGGATTTGTTCAAAACTGTTACGGTTACAGACAGTAAGAGAAAACAAGAGCGAGACAATTCCCCATACTCACCAGCAGATGTCACTATAATAAAAAATTATAATAATCTAAAGAGTGATGCCTATATAAAAATTTATATTTTATTATAGACTGATCAAAGGTCTCCTTTGTCATAGTCATTAACATCCCTTCATTCTCAACCAATCAGAGTGAGTGGTGTTGAAACTTTGAACCGGTTTATGTAACTTGCTGGGTTGACTCAGTTGATGAGTTAATACTCACGGGTAACTTGTCGTCAGCTTCATGCTGGGGCTGAGCGACCTTCAATCCTTCTTTGTAGATAAGTGCTTGTTCAGAGAACGACACCTCCAGGTTAATGTCCGTTTCGGTCTCAGCTCCGGCCCCCTGAGCGTCAGGCCCTGCCCCATTTTCTAGTAAAACATCATATAAACATGATGTCACTGTGTGTTTATAAGGTTAAAATGACTGTGACTAAAGACACATTACTGTGAATCTAAATTAAACCAGCAGTCTAAGATGTTATGATCCTGCAGACAGATGTAACTCCTCCTACTGTTACTACAAACCCATAATGCACCTGTCTATAAACTATTTAATCTTGGATGCAGCAATGTTTTACACTTGAGAGGCATGGCACTAGTTTACCCCTGGATCATGAAGTCCTCCTGTGATGTGATACAATAAAATGCCAAAATGTTATAAAGTTGTTTAGTAACACATCATCAATCAATAGAAAACAATGTCGTCTCATGACCTTCATGACAAAGAAAAGTTTCAAATGTGTTGCAAATTCCAAAACTGCTGAAACTGCACAACAAAGAGAGGATTCATGTGGTGACAATTCCACAGAAGAAATTACAACAAGTTACGAGCTTATCATTACTGTGGACACAATGCTATTGTTTGTTTATCATTACCATGTCAGTTTCCATTAAGTATTTCATTAATTCATTTTTAAAAGAAACTATAAAAGTGTTATTTGTCTGACTTTGTTAAAAATCTTTGCAAAATGTTCTGGTTTGACTTTTAAAGTCATATAAAAAAGTTGAAATTATGAGATAAAATATCAAATTATGAGATATAAAGTCGAAATTATAAATATTAAAGTCTTAATTATGTCACAAAAAGTCAAATTAGGACTTCAAAAGTCAAATTATAAGATATAAAGTTGAAATTATGACTATTAAAGTCCTAATTATGAGATATAAAGTCAAAATTATGACCTTTAGGGGCGGTTTCCTGGACAGGGATTATCTTAAACCAGGACTATGCTTTAGTTTAATTAGGAAATATAACTAGCCTTAACAAACATTCATTACCAAAAACATTACTTGTGTGCATTTTGAGGCAAAACAAAGAGCCCCGATGTATTCTAAGACATGTAAGCTGTTTTCAGTTTGGACAGCTCCCAAATATTTTTTGTCTGAAGGGGGTCGCACACCGGACACGCAGCTCAGCGCCGCACCACGTCGAGTGGTTTCTAGGAAAACTCAGAGGTGTCGTAAACCGGTGCACTTTAAATAGTGTGAGCTTAGTCAGATAGCGTCTACTTAAAAATGCAAAATATACATTAGCAGCCAATGTTAATCTTTAATGATTTGGGACAAATATGATGTTATTTAATGTTAAACTATGTGAGTGGCGAGACAGGGATTTGAGCAACTGCCTGAGTCAAACGTGGGCGCCGCGGACAGGCTCCACCTGTCGGCGCTGGTGTGCGTATACTCATAGAAAACAATGTTTGATTTTTTTAGAACGGCACGAAAGTGTGCGACCCCCCAAGACTAGTCTAATCCCTGTCTGGGAAACCGCCCCTTAAAGTCTTAATTATGAGATAAAAAGTCAAATTATGACTTTGAAAGTCAAATTGTAAGATATAAAGTCGGAATTATGACTCTGTCCGGGAAACCACCCCTTAAAGTTTGACTATTTATCATCATTTTGACCTTATCTCAAAATGTTTACTTTTAAAGTCATAATTTTGACATTATATCTGATAATTTGACTTTTTATCTCCGAATAAAGACATAATTTCTCATTTTTTATCTCGTAGTTATGATTTACAAAAGCATGATTTTTTTCTTATGTGGTGGGAATGGGCTTTCATACATTTTAGAATCAGTGAATGCTGAAAAGACTGAGATGCATAACCTATACAACAAAATCTGATCCCATCCACAACCAATCCATGTTATTAACCTCACGAATATACAAATCTTCAGTGTGAAAGCTAAAAAGCTGTATAGCCAGGATAACTCACTACTCCAGAGTAAAGTATGAAGATACCCTATTTGATGTGATTGTAGTGTCAGTAAGTCAATATTTCAGTAATGAAACAGAAGAGACAGCGATATTCTTTATCTCATGACACATACCCAGTTTTTGGACTTCCTGTTTATCACTCACACTTCTCTCTGTAGACGTCACATCATCCTTCATTCACAGATAAACAAAGAAAGATGAACTGTTAGTGTGTGTGTATATCATAAAACATCATAAAACCATTCACACGTGTGTAAAACATGTGCACACTCAGCAGCGTCATTTCAAAGTCACTGCTATATAACTACAATATGTGTAGTTGCTTTTTCATCTTAATCTGAAAATAACACATTTTAAAGAAATATTTATGATTTTGCAAGATTTTTTTCAGCAGTTATGAACTAAGAAATCTGTGACATTGAGCTTTTCGTTCGTTCTTTAAAGTTCACATCTATTCTGAGCTCTTTTGGCTGATTTTCTTCAACATTCAGTAATTTCTATTTTTTATTAAATTGCAGTTTTCTAATGAAAGAAATGAATATGTAAGGCACAATTATATTTTGTCTAGAAAATTTATTTTGAATATTTAAAGCCAGTTTCCAAACTTTTTATTTTTCTTTTGTTATAAGTTATTCTTCGGGGTGGTAGAAGTGACCGATGCAGGGAATCATAACCGATTGTATTATGGGCTTACAGAGGTAATCCAATAGTAATGTTTCAGTACTTACTAAAGAGGACAGTGGTTTAAAGATATCTCGAACATCCGGGACGATGTAGGTCTTGTTTCGTTTGCGTAGTGTCTGTTTAAGAGTTTCCACTCGCCGCTCGACGGCAGCCGCTTGCGTTCGGGTCAGCGTGGACAACAGAACCATACTATCTTCACCATCAGACGCAGACTCATCAAACAGTGTCGCTAGCCCCGCCTCCGTCAGCCACGCCTCTTCCTGCTCACCTTCTGTAAAACATAAGGAGAATAAACTAGGAAAGTGTTCACATTGACTTTTGGGTTACTTCCTATGACCCATACATCAAGAAATTGTTCACTTTCTATTGCTTTAATTTCCCTTTAATTAATTTAATTAATAAGCTTCTTAATCCAATAACATGACACATATGGCAAGCCATTTTGACTTTATTCATTCTTGATATCAACAAGATACTAGTTTCACTAGTTAAAATTTTAATTCTTGATATCAGAAAATGGATTTCTATTAGTAACATTTGCTATTTTTGATATCAATAATTGAATTTCCACTAGTTAAAACAGCTTTCCATAGACACATCTACAGAGATCCTTTAGAAAGGAAGACGTTAAATTCAGATCTTAAGGCAATAAAAACATCTTCTGTTTCCAGGAAACTTTTTACTTGCTTACAGAAGTTAAGGAAGTCACAACCGCTTGTGTCTTTAGGGCCAAACAATGCTTGCTGATGTTATGAATGATCTGTCTGATGTTGTTATTGAATATTCTTCCTGTACTTTAAGTCTATTGTTCTTACATATGAAGGAATCCAAAGCTAGGTGTAAGGAGCACAGATTTTCTGCTTAGGATCTGGACATGGCTTTCTAGTTCTTAAAGTTTTACAGACAAAGAAAGTGCACACAAAAGTGTCACATTATAAAGTCACTTTGCTTCAGTGTTCACACTTAAAACATTTTAGAGCTTAAAGGGCCAATATTGTGCCCATTTTAAAGATATAATATAAGTCTCAGGTGTGCCTAGAATGTGTTTGTGAAGTTTCAGCTCAAAATTCCCCCACAGATGTGTCAGAGGCACTGATGGTGTAGTGGGCAGTACGTACTATCAAAGAAAGGCAAAAATAGCTTAAAAAAAACATTATTTATTATAGCATGCCCAAAATGCCCATATTTGGGCGGGAGCAAAATGTGCGTGCCTTTAAATGCAAATTAGCTACTGATTTTGGTTAAAAATCGATCTGATTCATATGAATACAATCTGAGATAATAGTTTACAAACACATTTAGAAAAGCTTTTGTTTAAAATTAACCAGTCAGTCAGTGGGCGTGGGTGGGGATTTGTTAAGTGTGACATCACTAAAAACAGCATGTCTAATGAGACTGCTCGGATTCAATGGGGATTAAAAAAGGGGTGTGGGTGGATTTTTTACTGTATGTTGTTTGTGATCACACAATGCCAACACACATTTATGTCCAAACATCTCATAAAAGTGGGTTTTGCATAATGTGTCCTTCAAGTTTAGGTGCAGTTAACATATCATACATATCAGCTTCCAATTGATCACAGACACACATAAGAAGTGAATGATATTTTAAGTAATTACTTTTGTTATATTTTATTATTGTTACAAATAAACATGTCATATTGTTTCAGCTCAGTTTGAAAAAAACTACATTGTCATTTGTGGTTTAGTGATCATGACAAAGCATGACGATTTCTATTCAATGTCTTGTGCAGTGTTGAAAGACATCTGTGATATGTTGCTTTCAGAACTGTATCCGTAACAATGGCTTTTAACACTTTAACTTTTTATCTCTCTCTATTAACATAAAAATAACCATGAAAGAAACCTTTGGAGATTCATCTTCATTTATGTGACTAATATTGTTTCTGAACTGTACCTTTGAATTCACAGCCTTTTTACAAAATGTATTGTTCATCAAAAAGTCCTGTCAAGTATTAAATTAAATTTAAAAAGCAAATATTACAACCATAATTCTGGACCAGCTCACAGGTCAGTCAAATAGTTTATAGTATTGTAGGACAGTAAGCTCATATACTCATGTATACTGATACTGCCAAGGGTTGGACAGTTAGTATTTGATATCAGGTTACCTTTTGTGCTAAAAATACACATTAAACCAATGCTAAAGTTCAGCTAAATGTTTATTGTTCCTCTGATATTAAAAGTACACACCAGGTAAACTTGAAATGCACCAGAATTTCTCTGTCCTTTAATAATGATTATTTTAATGGCTTTGAAATATATATTATTATAATAATATAATAAAAGTGTGTGTTTGCATAATATATTTTTGTGTGTGTATTGTGTGCAATTATTATGTATATATAAATACACACATACATGTATAAATTAGAGAAATATATTATATAAAATATAGTAAATGTTTCTTAAATACATACATGCATTTGTATGTGTATCTAATATACAAAGATATTTATTTAGTATGCGATTAATTTACTACATTACTATGATGCAGGGTTAGAACAGGCCAGGATCTCCATCCCCCTATGCACCTGATCGTCAATTTAAATTGCTATTAAGGTGTTATTAAGGGGTGATGTGTTAAACGAGGTGTGTTCTTACCATCAGCCACCTTCAGCTGAACCTCCTCGTGATGCTCAGCATCTCCACTGTGCTGAATGATCTCCAGCTCTTTGTAGTAGTCCACCATCACCTTCTCATCCAGAGACTCTTGAGAGTTGCAGCGCTGGTACGGGCTCTTCCCTGAGCTCGAACCCAAAGACGCAGCATGGGCTTTGGACCTCTGGACATTGTACTGACCGGTTTTACGACTATGTGAATAGAGAGAAAGACAAACAGATGAATAAGAGAAAACACAAGAAGCCTTTAATTCACATCCAAGCAGTCCAGCATCAACACTCCGAAGCACCAATCACAGCAGAGCTCCGGTCCACCAGCGGTCACATGAACAACACATTGTTTCACATTAGAAATTTTACGTTACAAATTTGCTCTCTCAGCAGTTTAAAGGAATATTCCATTTTCTTTAAAGAAAAATCCAGATAATTTACTCACCACCATGTCATCCAAAACGATTGTCATTTTTGACAAGAAAAATAAAAAATATGCACTTTTAAACCACAACTTCTCGTCTAGATCCGGTCGTGATGCACCAGTGTGACCCCACGCAATACGTCATGAGGTCAAGAGGTCACAGAGGACGAACGCGAAACTCCGCCCCAGTGTTTACAAGTGTTGAGAAAGAGGACCATTCCGACGTTGTTGTATGTCAACTGATACTAATTAATGTCTTTGTGTCAGTTTATTGTTTACAATGGTCCGCAAATGTGCGTTTTATATATGTAACACGTGACCTCCCTACGTCACTACGCAATTATGTGAGGTCGCGCTGGACCGGACCTAGACGAAAAGTTGTGGTTTAAAAGAGCATATTTTTTATTTTTCTTGTCAAAAATGACAATCGCTTCGCCAGACAAGACCCCCACGCCTCGTTCGGGACCGTCTACAGACCCTTGAAACTCCGTTGAAAAAAACGGCCAAACGCTGAGTCAAGTATCAAATGTTGGGCTCCACCAAAGTCCATCAAAATGAGAAAAATCCTGCAATGCTCTCCTCAAAAAACACAAACCCTTCTCGAATGGACAAAGAAAGACACCAACATTCTGGATGACATGGTGGTGAGTAAATTATCTGGATTTTTCTTTTAAGAAAATTGAATATTCCTTTAATGATGGAAATCTTCATAAGTGTCTATGAAAAGACTTTAACTTCGGCTATGAATCAGTCAATGCAATAATTTCATAAAACCTCAATACAAACATCCTCTAATATCTGACTGATACATTTTCAATTATACAAAATGATACTATTCATTTTTTGGAAGGGTGATATTATATTGTTAACTGATACTATTATTGCTATTATAGTGTTTTTTTTAATAATGTTTGTTTTTATTTAGAGGTACATTCAAACTAGTGGTCGACTGATATGAGATTTTTAATGGCAGATGCAGATACCGTACCGATATCAATGTGGCCAATTGGCCAATATAACGTAAATGTAATTACAGTAAATGGGAGACAATCAAAAAATTTGTGAAAATAAATAAACGTTTGTTATGCATATTATTTACAAATATATCGGTTTAAGTACTTGAGACATATTAACAAGAGATATGCACTGTGGATCTGACACCTCACCATACTGTTTGAGTAAAACATTTCTGCATGCCACTGTTCTCTGTAACACAACCCATAGTCATGTGAAGTGAATAATGACTGGTCAACTGTCAGACATTGGCTTTCATAGGAACACACATTTAAGGACAGAAACAGTTATTAGCCACTTAAAAAAGATAAAAAATTAATTCCACATATCGGCCAAAATATCAACCACTGCAATATATCAGTCCGTCATTAATTCAAACACAGATCTCATCTGGAGACTCATTTACTTCTGATGTATGACACTCAGCAGGTCTGAACCACTCTCTGTGAGTCAATTAGAAAATAAAAATGCTGTTGTCAGGATTGCAGAACATCAGATATCTCTTTCAGGCAATGATGGTCACAGCACTCTTTACTGTTATTGGATATATGAGCTATAGGATGGGTCATAGCAGATCCAGATGAGAAACTGCTGGGGCAGCTGATCTTATTTCAGTAGCTGGGTTTCATCACACAGATTTTATGTGCATTTGAAGTATCCTATAAGAAACAAGTGATGGAAACACCAAATTTCGAATAAAAAATCCCTTAATTCAAAAAAGTTTTTACACTCGCTTGAGGTGGTTTTAATGCGAGTAAATGTGAATATTGTGGGATGGAAACGCACTTGCTGAATAAATTCTGATGTAGCGAACATTAAACCCACGGGACTGACCATCTAGCTATATTAGTTGACGTTGTCTTTACCATATATGGGGCCTGATGTCATCGTAATATCCTTGCTGCTAGTCTGTGCTGCTAGTTCTTCTTCTGTGCACAACATTCAGTAGGCAATTACAAGCTGCACTGCTAGTAAATTTATAACTTGTCAATCTTAACTAAATGCAGTCCTGTATCCATTTTTAAAGTGTGCCTTGTTTTATTTACTGTTGGTTACTAGGTTACCAATACCACCATAATTTGCTCGAACAACTTGATAAAAACGTACCTAATAAAAAAAACTATTTGCTTCATGTTTTGATAGACACCCAGCTAGTGTAAATTGGTGACCCATCAGACAAAACCTTTTTCAATCCTTTACTGTATGGCCGAAGACCAAACTATTTTTTTACTTTTCATTTTCCTAATTATTTTTCCTAATTATAATTATTGTTTACTATATTTATTTCACATTATTTAACAATGACATTTTTTTAACATTCCAGCAGTCATTATAGGGCCTTTTACACCAGGTCACTTCTAAGATGTTAAAACTGTTCCAATTACATTCGTCCACATAAATGAGTCTTGGCTAAACGGATATTAATTCGATCTTCTATTCCCGCAAAACATTCAAATAACCTATTCATTAGTCTGCCTTTAGAAACTTACAACAATGCTTATATAGCACTGTATGTTGAACAGCGGACGTACGCCTGAGTGAGTCTCGCGAAATTAGACTTATGAGGTATTAGACTTACTGCATTAAACATTTTGATAAAAAAAGCAAATGCAAAGTAAGAGTATCAAAATAAGAAGCATACAGTTACAAACATCTCTTCATGTACTATTTTGCACATGATTTCAAATGACATCATACAAACCCCCCCCAAAAAAATTCACATTTAAGGGAAAAATTTGTATTACCGCAACATGTCCATGACTGGATTTTGTTTTTTTTTGACATGAAAATATTTATAATTAAAAAAATCTAAAAAATAAAAGCTTCAGTGCATGTTATGCTATAAACATTTACAGTAAAGAAACATGTGGTATTTGGTGATCATTAGTAAATGTAGAGACAATAATAAGCAATATAAATGTGTCCAAGAAAATTTTCAATCATTTTTTAAGCCCTCAATGAACTAACATTTTCAAAAAAAAAATTGTTGGAAGGGACATAATTGACTGTGACACTCAAGATGGCTACCAGGTAAGCAGTTCTTATTTTTTCTTTCCAGATAAAAGTTGAATTTTGTTTGTCATAGTACCTAGACAACTTTTTAGTTCTCATTACCGAAACATGAGTTTGTAAATGCATGTATTTAATGTAATATCATGTTGCGGTAATGATAATTTTTTGTAATGATAATCGAAAAAAATGTAAATAATTCTATAGGAAATATGTTTTAAATCCTCTAAAAATAATGATTATAGTAAGTTCAGACCTTAATCTTATATGTGCAAATAAAAATTGGCTTCAATGGCTTTTTAAAAACACCTCTCAAAGAGAGAGAGACGGCAACAAGATTAACAGAAGATGACAGAGGAAAAAGTGCTCAACAAAGCTGGCCAAAGCCGAATTTAATTTTTTTATTTCTGGTTAAATATAAGCGTGTTTGTCATTGTACAACTTTACTGGTTCCAGGAAGTTTTTATTACATACTGCTGACGCTCTTCGTCGTTCCTTTCTCATCTATGAGATGAGATAAAGAGCTAAAGTCTCGTTCTCCATGCATTCAGCAAATAAATACCCAGGATGGTCGCCGCCGTGTCTTTCTCATACGCTGCATGGTGTTCAGGATGTCTTGATTTTAAATGATAAATTAAACTTGTAGTGCTAAATGTTTTCGCATCTTTCTCTGACACTTTAAAATGCTTTTGTCAACATGTTTGCTGCATTTTCCTGCCAAAGACCTCACCAAAAATGAAGTTTTTGCACGCACTTAGAGGGTTTTGCAGCTAAAGGCAGTCAAATTTGTTAATTAACTATCTAACACTGGAATACAGTACTGTAGTATAATATACCGTAGTATATGTGTACTGTACTATAATATACACAAAGAGTATTTGCCGATGTATTGTTATCAGACTTTTTTTACTCCCTAATAAACATATCAGTTGAGCTCTAATCCTGACTGTATGTCATTCCTAACAGATCAGCCACAAACATAACAAGTCATTTACATATAATCGTCTTAAAGATACAATAGCCTGTTTAGTACTAAAGCTTAGAGAGAGGAATGAAAACCTTCACTAACATTATAGGTGAGACTGCAGGAATATTGAAATGCTATAATAGTGCAGCATATGACGCCACTAATACTGTATATGAATATCAAACATTTACTCTTCCACAAGGTTTAACTTTGCAAACAGTCGGTAAAAGATGCTAGCAGGGTCGATAGTAAACAGAGAGATCATAAATAAATCTCTAAATATAAGCAACTGAAACAAAACTGAAAGAGGGAGAAATATGTTTTACTGGTTGACAATCTCTCCTCTGTCACAATGCTGACGACGTCTGTCATGGTTTAGTTATTAACCAAGCTGTGTAAGTCATATGCTAAAGGGCATAAAGCCCTCACAGCTTTACAAACCACAGAAACATCTGATCTCAGAGAAACACAGACAAAAGAGTACAGCGCCAGTCATTTTACACACACACTACTGTAAATAAAGCAAACACAAAGAGGTTTCTTTGATGAGTACAGCAGTTAATAATGTCACATACAAACAGGTACAGGACTAAAGTTAAAGCTATACAGTAAGATTGAAGTGAGTCTAGTCAAGAGATCTAAACAAGTACTTCAGTTACCAGAAGTGAATCCATGGAATGTGACTGCTAATGCCAGAGACACACTTTTAAAACTACATGAAACCTTAGCAGGCGGTTACCCAGACAGGGTTTATACTGTATCCTACACTCTAAAACTGGTTCTTGGCTCGTAATCATAGAGGAACCATTTTAACTGCCATATAGCACAGATGAAGTACCTGTGTAGCACCGGTGTAGAACCATATTGTGCTATGTAGAACCATATGTGGTGCTATACAGTATGACCCCCATATGGTTCTTCATAGGTGCTATATAGCACTAAAAATTGTACCGCTATGATTTAGCACCATTTGTTTTTAGAGTGTAGCCCCAGACTAAATGCATGTTTGAGCTGCCTTCATTTAAAAACACCTTGCCCTGGCATATCTTAACATATGGGTGATTCTCACGAAACCATTGAAACACCACGGCACTAATGATTTTAGCTTTAAAATGTGTAATATAGTAACATTAAAAAGCATCAGAATTAACACAATACTGTGTTCTACCTTGCACAATGTGTGAAATTTTATCTCATTTTCTGCTGAAATTCTCATTACCGCAATGTGTGTTATGTTGTAATTTAATCAAATTAACACAAAAATATTAAGAAAAAAAATAAATGGATGTTTTGCTAGACTACTTTAGATGATAGAAAAAATATTTACTGAATATTCATGTATAATAATAATGAAGAAAAATTAGGAAAATGATGTGTCCATGCCTGATGTTCTCATCCTCCGCAACACTTTTTGAGAACAGTTTAAGCACACATACAGAATTTTAATAAAGTTTGATTTTGAGTGACCAAGCACATGGACCAGTTACTTCAAGATGGCTACCAGGTAAGATCATTTTTTTTACAGTTAAATTTGAAATATTGTCTTGTCAGAATGCTTACACAACATTTTGATTATCATTACCGCAACAGATGCTTATTAAATGTTAATTTAATTATTAGAAGCATAATACTTTGATTTTAAATGCATGTGCAGAATCTCCAAATTATGTTCTTTCAGGTTTGTCATGTCATTTTGAAAATATGTCAGTGTTGATGTTTTCTGACTGTTGCGGTAATGAGATTTTTTAGGACTAATTTTTTTAATTATGTTACAAAAAGTGTTAAATGATAAGTAAAAGTTTTTAAATTAATGTTCCCATTTACTCCAGACTTTGTTTTTCAATGTCTGTTGGGAAAAAAAGTTAATTTAAGTAATTTTTACATTTTCATGCTTGACATTTTTAAAACCAAGTTTTCGTGAGAATCACCCATATATCAGTGTCATTGTTTTGTCTCAGGATGGACAGCAGTATTGTTTTTTGTAAGGTTTGTTTTTAAAAACGCCCTAAATGTTCTACCTAACCTATCCAGGACACCATGCCAATAAGACTAAATTTAACACACTTGTGGGGCGGTTTCCCAGACTGGGCTTATCCTAGTCTCAGACTAAAATGCATGTTTGAGCTGCTTGCCTTAATTAAAAACATCTTGCCCTGACATATAAACGAATATTTGTTTATTTAAATGATTATATAAACTTTTTTTATATAAATGAGCGAAGGCTAAGTCTAATCCTTGGTGTTTCAAGTCGGTCGTTAGTAAGAATTCAGTACTGTTTTATCCAGTATGATATTATACCAAATATTACACAAACAACACAATCAGTTGTCCCAGAATGCACATATCTCTGTGTTATTATTGGAACAACACATTTTGTGTTACTTTTAACACAACTTGTGTTTTATTTTAACACAAAACCAACACAAAATGACACATAAATTTTGAACTTTGGCGGATTTTCGCGACGCGTTAACCAATCAGGAGCCTGCTTGCTGCTGTGGCGGTAGCCCTGCCCGGAGCCACTCATTCAACATGAAGGAACGCTTGATATTGTCCTTGAGCACTCACCCGGAGCTATACGACACAAGTTCTTATTTCTATAGAGACAGGAATAAAAAGGACCTCGCTTGGAAGGGTGTCAGTGAGGACATCGGGCAACCTGGTAAGTTGTAAATACACATTTAACTTTTGAGTCACGTGACGTTTATCGAACCGCACCGTTTATTTTCCCCCTATAGTAAGGTGATCAAATATAAACCGGTAACTCTCTCGATAATTGCACAATTAACATCAGCCATCTTGTAAACAGACAACCGCATAGCACTAGTCCCTCCCACAAGAAGCGGATTTCGCCTCTGACGCGCGTCAAATGCTTGCTTTTTCTGCGCGTCTACTTCGCTCTAGACGCGCGAATGCATTCAAACTGTTTAAGCGGCAAACTAGATGCGGTGGACGCGATTTTGACACCTCAAACACTGCGTTTGGTGTAAACGCAGAATTAGAGTGCATTCGCAACCCCAGCGAAGTTTAAATTTTAAGGAACCAAGTGAGAGCCTGGAGTGAATGAAAAAACATAGGCTACATAACAGACTGCACAGTCAGAATATGAATATCTTCTTTATTTAGTTTGACATTTGTAAAGAAAGACAACCGCATTTAGTCTACCTGGTCTGGTGAAAGTCTGTTCTTCATTCAACATTAATGCCAGCTGCGAAGAAAACTATATAACAGAAAGCTAACCAATCTCTCATGATGCCCTGATGCGGCCGAGCAGCTTGTCTAAATAACACTAAATAAAACTACTTAAAGGGGCAATAAGTAGGATTTATCCCCATCTAGTGGTGGAATTGTATTTTGCATTCAACAAAACATTGGTCTCTAGCGCCTCCCCTTTCCAAATGCGTGTTGCAACTACGGTAGTCATTATGTAATAGCTGATCTCCTTGTCCGTTTCAGCTGGTTCACGTGTTCTAAATGAAAATGCGTTGTGGAAACGCATTGGTAGGCGGATGTTCGTTTCTTAACAAACGAGAGCTTCTCTGCAAATAATAGGCTGAACGTATGCTGCTTTTAAATAAACATTTAATTGTTAAACAAAAGTTCTACATTTTCTTAAAGGCATAAACACAGGCTTTACTCCCTTCAAACAGGAATGTCTGTGTCTGTCACTAGCTACGTTTACATGGACACATTTTGCCTCCATCGGATTAAAATCCTTCCGATTAATAAATCCTATCATAGCGTTTACATGAACACTTAATAATGTGATCGGATTGATGTGCGTGTTTCTATGACACAAGATTTACATCAGATTTGATCATTTGACATGCGCACATTGCACAAATATAGTTTCACGCTGTTTCAAGATTTGCTTTGTGCCTCACTGATTATAAAGCAGCAGCAAAAACACCCAATCACGTGTGCCCAAAAAGCGTATTTTACTTCACTCGGTGCTGCAGAGACCGTTCGCGAGAGCGAGTCCAAACACACGCGTTTGTGGATCAGAGAATAAATCATGGACTGACCGGACAACGCTGTCTTGTATCACTTTATGGGGAATTGGAAGGATAATAGGAACAAGATTAACAAGATAATCACTTCTTGTGACTTCCTTCAACAAAACAAACTCGAGTTATTTGCGTCACATGTCATTACGGCAATTCTACGTCATTGCACGTGTGCATATACTCCACACTCCCGTCCTGTAGGTGGCGGAAATGCACCTTTCAGTGGGTTTGCCAACCGCCATTAAAAAAATAAAAGATGGCACATGCGCAGAGCATCCCAGTTTCAGTTATCCATCCGATCAAGTGTATACATGTCATTTTGAGTGGATTACGAACGGTATAAACCACCCCTAACAAGCGGATTAGATTTTTAATCAGATTGGCACTTTTTAGTCCGATTGAGGTGTTTACATGGAGCATTTTTATTCAGATTGATCATTTAAACGGATTACAAATGTCCATGTAAACGCAGCTACTGCAACTTCCCGAACACGCACAGACACACAATACATACGTTGCATATTTATTACATACCCTGCGATTCGTCTTCGTTCTTTAACCAGGTCGCTAAAATGCTCCCACATGGTACTTTTGTTTTGCTTTAAATGATCCCTTAAATAGAAACTGTTTGCCTCCATTTCTGCTTTAGGAAATGGACCCCCGTGGTGGTGCAAAGGTCAAGACAACCGTCACAGCCCTACCATTGTTTTGTCTCAAAATGCACACCAGTATTGTTTTTTGTAAGGTATGTTTGTAAAATATACTTACATGTCCTAATATAACTAAGAACTAGTCCTGGATTAACCTAAATTGTTTCTGGGAAACTGCCTTCTGGGAAACTGCCCTTAAAGTCCCCCTGTGGTAAAATATTTTATTTTATTTATGTGTTGTTTTTAATATGCTTCAAGACAAACGATGTGCAAATTTATCATTCAACACCATTGCTGAGTATTTTCCAATTGTTGAGATTTCCAAAGACTCATTCTTGTATCAGTTCACGTATCATGCATTGTAAAACCATCAGCAATTTGTCTGAAACTGCCCAATGTAGCATCTATGTACAGATATATCTATGGTTAAAGTTTTTGTGGAGGCGGGAACTAATATGCATATTCATTTATATGGAATTCTTTGCATATTTATACATCTGCATGTACTAAATAAAGAAAGGGTGTAGAGTTACATTCAAGTAATAATTTTAAGTAAACCTTGTGAGGATGACTGACAATCACTGCTGTCTTATTTACCCACGTGGTGACGTATAGTGAAACGATAAAAGACAGGGCGGGACTTAAGTTCGTCCATCATTTGCTAATCGATGCAATCTTTTTTCGGACCCCGCCCACCTGCCATACCATAAGACAGAAGTAAAGAGAGATCGTTTTGAGGAGGGGAGGAGAGTTGCGCTTTTGATTATGAGGTTATAAGGGCACTTGAATTTTGAAAAAATAATGAAGCTCACAGATAAGTGATATATTCCAAAATATTCCAATATTCCAAAACAAATTACAATTTTAATTTCAATTTCATTGTAACTTTAAAATTTTAAACAACAGCTGCATCAGCCGAGAGCAAACCCAGACTAAGTCCAAATATTACACACCTGGCCCAATCCACATGATCAGTCATCATTATCAAATCACATTTATTATCAGTCAGATGTGTCCATCATATAACACAAGTTTCCATAACACAATGAAACACATGAAGTAACACTATTACTATTTAAAGAAAGCAGATAAGGTCATCATAACTCAAGTGTCAACCAAATGTTGGAAATGATTACTGGTGTTTTGGAAAAAACATGATGATGTGCACAATATTCTTTTCTTTTGTTGACATCAGCACACAGATTTTGTCATCACTGACTCAATAGCAAGCAGCATCAAACCTTGAGCGTACCAGTAAACATCTTGATCATCTGCAGTGGTTTACACATCATACACATACACATCGTGTATGTGAAAGTAAATACTACTCTTAGTTAACTGTAGAGCATTTCAAAAGTAAAACATTTCATATAAGCAATGTTATTTATAAAGAACTATTCAATTATAATTTGTGTCAGTGGCCTTGTTTACATCGGTGGTGAATACCTTATAAGGCTGCAAAGTTTGGGAGTTTGGAAATATTCCAAGTTAGAAACGAATTAAAAGAAATGATTTATAAATATTGTTTAATGTATAAACTGTAATACATACAATTACTCAACATCTGCTCATCTGTTGGCCACAATTCCCATATATTCCCATGTAATTTCCATAGAAAGCTTAATAAAGAATGAAGAACTCATAATAACTTATAAGCATATAAACCTCTCTCACCACCTCCAATAAAACATTACTGAGTTACTCAGAAACAGATATTTGTAGATCAGACATTAATATACATTAATATATATATATATATATATATATATATATTAATATAACAGACAAAATAACATCTGAATACCTGCGATAGAGGAAAAACTCTCAGTTTCCCCTTCACAGGATATTCTGCTGTCTGTCTCAATGTAATGAGGAAAACATTTTAAGTAATAATTGACAGACCATTTTTGGGTGAAATATTAAATACACTATTTTCTCTTTTTAAATGATTGATAAAGGAAGAATGTCTTCAAGTTAAGATCAGACCTGCATGTTAAATGCCCAAACATGGTAAAGCTGATATAAAATCTATCTATCATAGCTATCTAAGAGTTTACAAGCTACAGCACGTTCAGTACAGCAGGTGGGGACAAAATAATCTACCCAGTTTAGTTTCTTGGACAAAATAATCTACCCAGTTTAGTTTCTTTTGCCTCCTGGAAAAAAGCTATTTACCTAAAAGCCAAATCTTTATTCAAGGATCATTCATATAAACAATTCAACAGTTTTTTATACATGGATATATATCTTTATATTATATGACATGTGCCACATGTGATCCACTAATTTCACATGTGATCACATGTGCTTCACATGTGAATTTGCACATGGGTGATTCTCACGAAACCATTGAAACACCACGGCACTAATGATTTTAGCTTTAAAATGTGTAATATAGTAACATTAAAAAGCATCAGAATTAACACAATACTGTGTTCTACCTTGCACAATGTGTGATTTCAACATAAGAATTTATAATTGTAAATTTTATCTCATTTTCTGCTGAAATTCTCATTACCGCAATGTGTCCGGCTGTGTTTGAACATGCGTTATGTTGTAATTTAATTAAATTAACACAAAAATATTACGAAAAAAATAAATGGATGTTTTGCTAGACTACTTTAGATGACAGAAAAAATATTTACTGAATATTCATGTATAATAATAATGAAGAATAATTAGGAAAATGATGTGTCCATGCCTGATGTTCTCATCCTCCACAACACTTTTTGAGAACAGTTTAAGCACACATACAGAATTTTAATAAAGTTTGATTTTGAGTGATCAAGCACATGGACCAGTTACTTCAAGATGGCTACCAGGTAAGATCATTTTTTTACAGTTAATTTGAAATATTGCCTTGTCAGAATGCTTACACGACATTTTGATTATCATAACCGCAACAGATGCTCATATAATGTTAATTTAATTAAAAAAATTATGTTCTTTCAGGTTTGTCATGTCATTTTGAAAATATGTCAGTGTTGATGTTTTCTGACTGTTGCGGTAATGAGATTTTTTAGGACTAATTTTTTAAATTATGTTACAAAAAGTGTTAAATGATAAGTAAAAGTTTTTAAATTAATGTTCCCATTTACACCAGACTTTGTTTTTCAATGTCTGGTGGGAAAAAAAGTAAATTTAAGCAATTTTTACATTTTAATGCTTGACATTTTTAAAACCAAGTTTTCGTGAGAATCACCCACATGTGAAATTCGTGTGACTTTTCTGTAAAGGTTAAAAAATTGCAAAAAGCTTCATCAGTATAATCTCATTATTTATGTTCAAGTGAACTCTCAAAAACAAGATCTGTGTGCTGTGTCAATGGAAAAGTGATAAGGTTGTTGATTCAGTGTAGTTGTATAGGCTGGTGTACTGTACACTGTTGTATATGCATCACAAACTGACCAACATCAGACAGCAGGTAAATTGAAATACCTATGAGCTTAAAATAGTTCACATACAGCACTGGAACAGATTACATTCAATTCTGATCCATCAAAGACATCACACACACAATGACCGCAAACTACAGAGGGTTATGAAATATTCATTATGAAATTCTACAGCAACACAAAAACAACTAATGTTTGCCATGCTGGTACACAAACACAAAGCAACACACACACTTCCCATCCACCTGTCTCATGGTTCAGACATCAGCATCCACACACGTCTGATGTATAATTACAGATCTGCACTCACTTATAGTCACATGATTTCATCTTTTTAACATACATTACTGTAAAGCCGTATTAATTAACAGTAGGGCAGTCACTTTTTATTCGATATTTCAAATATGCATTCGAACATGACGTGAAATATCCGTATTCAAACTATAAATAAACCATCTGGTTTTTAAAATGCCATGTGTAGCGCATTTTTTACAGTAACACCTTGTAATAGGAAGGAGGCTGAGAGTGAGACAGACGTCGCAACTGTGCACAAGAGAGGGAAGACGTGGCTCTGGTTTCTGCAGACTTTTTTTGCTTTTTCTGTGGAAATTGTTTGGAAAATTCTGCGGAGTGATTCAAAATGTTTTTAAAAATATATTAGATAGTGTAAGCTATAAATATTACAAAATGGCATCTAAAATAATTACTTTTTAAAGGCTTACAATGAAAATTAATACACCAAACCAATGAGTCCTCTGAATCAAACTGGACCAACATGAACCTAATGTCAAGATAGAATTATTGTATATAAAATAGGTTATTATTGTTTATAGTGTTAAATATTATAGCAGAATAAAAAGCTTGGGTTAATACGTTCGCATTATGAAATTAGCATGTATGAAGATAATTTCATCATTTTTACAACGCAATGTAAACTTTATATTAAACAACAACAGCATTTGTCTTGTAAACGGATTTGAAATGATAATGTGCTGACTGTCGCCCATCACATAGATGACAGAGTCAAGTGAGATCTGCCTAACTCAGCGGTAAGTTTCATTTCATCTCCAGTCTCAAATGGTTTGTGCTCTCTATCATTAAAAACGGTCAAGCAAATAGCATGCGCAGAGATAATGTACTTGTCAATGACGGCTCACAAACGCGCGGGATATGCTATGTATGTTTGCTTGTTGTCAATGAGATTATTTCTCACAAACACGCTCAAGCGCGGGATATGTGTGCTTGTCAATGATGGACATTAAATCCGCGGAATTCCGCAGAGTTTTCCGCCGAAATCTGCGGGCGTGAATTCCGTTTGGGCTTGGCTATATGCCTTACTCCTGCTACTTTTTAAGTTGTCACGTTATGTTTGTCCCTGTTCTGATTAGTTTTTTTTCATACAAGTTTTTATTCATAAGTTGATAACCTGCTATTTCAAACATTAAGTAAAAAAAATAATAATCCAGACAGTCCTGTTTATGACTGTCATGGTTTATAAATTTGTGATTGAATCTCCATTACGGTGTTGTTTTTTTAATGCGCGCGAGGGGCACCTAGATATTCGAATATATTCGTAAACATTGCATGATATTCGATATCCGTTTGAATTAGATTTTTTTCAGAAGTGACAGCCCTAATTAAAAGTAGCTCATTTTTAACTCTTTGCCCGTCACTGACGAGTTATCTCGTCAATTAAGAGAAAATGCTTCCCTGACAATGACAAGTTTTTACAGCAAGTCATTTTTCCACTATTATCCAATAGATGGTGCTCTTACCCAACTTATAAAACACTGAAAACAACCACTAAGGCCAAACAGTAAGAACTCTGTTAATGTTTTGATCCTCGCTCTGAATCTGATCTTTAACAAAAGTCCTTTACAAAAATGCAATAATCTGAGCTTTTTGCTCAAAATTTTGTATTTTTCAAGAAACCTACCCATATTTAAGAGGTGATAAAAAGAGAACAAATGAAGATAGGATCCTTTTTTCGAAGGCAAAGGATCTGTTCTTTCATTTGATATATTATACGTTTATTTTTATTTTTAAAGAAGAACATTTTCTGGAAGGCATTAAACTTTTGTAAAAATCATAAAAAATGCTGGGGCTGGCTTTTTTTAAACGCTGACAGGGAAAGAGTTAAAATGGCAAATGTCAAAAGTGTTAAATAAATCAAGATCAAATGTATCCAAACATTGAAAAGAAACACTGGGGCAAAATTAGGGCTGGGCAATATGGCAAAAAAATTATCAAAATGTTTAGATTGGATTAGAAGCTTAGAATATTGTCAAATCAATATCACTGCTGATGCCTGCATAAAAAATGCTGCATTCAATTCTCTGTGCACAGCATTTAGTTTGGCAATTGCGAGCTGCACTGCCAATAAATGAATAACTTGCCTAATCATGACTATATGCAGTCCTGTCTCCATTTTCTTGTTTTGTTTATTGTTGGTTACTAGGTTACCAATAGGGTATATGCGCAACTTACTTCCACATCCCTGTTAAACATAATACATTGCTTCCGGTTCTGTATGCTCTACACTGATATTGGGCTCTTTCTTACACCCGGCGCAATGCAGCGCAATGCGCGACGCAAGTGTCTTTCGCTAGTTTCCACCCTAATTTTCACGTTTAGCGCCGCGTTGTTTAAATAGCAAATGCATTTGCGTCCCCTTTTGCGCCCATGGGCGTTCTGGTCTGAAAACGAGGTGTGTTCAGACGCATTGTTGGCGCGTTGCTATTTTGAGGCAACTAAAATAGACTACGCCATTGACCAACAAAAACCTGGTCTAAAGTCAATGGCGCAATATGGTTTTTGTTATTTAAAGAGCGCATTAGTCAAATGCGCCTATAAACGGGAGGACAACGCGGGTTTGCTTATCACAAAGTACATGAATGCGCAGCAGCACAAAAATGCTTTTAAATATGAAAGATTAAAGGATTGAATGTAAAAGATTATTATTGAGTCTCTTGGACATAAATGAGGAGTAATTATGAGACGTTAGAAGGCGCAAAGAGCTGCTTCACCTGCAGCCTGGTAAGTAAATAAATGCTTTGCTTTGAACAAATGCGTCTGTTTTTAAATATTTTTTTTAATGCTACCTCACGGATTTATTGTATATGATGTACCTGTGGATATGGCGAGATGAGAAACATTTGTAAGTAATGCTTAAAAAAACTTTTTGCTAAAAAAACCGCTGTCCAAAGTGCTGAAACGTGAGGAGAGCCGTTTGTAATTTCTTTATCTCCTGTTTGTTACAAATAAAGTATTTTTAGAGTACAAACCTTATCTTACATACTTGTAAATTATTTTTTGATGATATTGGATAGCCATACATTTAAAGCAATTACAAGCCTGCTTTTTACTTCCATGACTAAAAGAAAACGGGTTTTAAATGTTTTAATAAAAAATAACAATTTCAATACAAGTGAAAAACAACACAATTATTTAACATTAATCTTAAACTGGGGATCTTCTACCTCCGTTTAGTTTTTCAGTTTACAAAGTCCGTCATCTAAATAGGGATTAGACATAGCGCCAGCGCAACTTGCTTTTAAAGGGAATGAGAGCTGTGACTCTCATTGGTTTACTGCACGTTACGCCCAAAATACTCCCAGTACAATAGGACCTACCCTTTTTGACCATGCCCTCGGCGCAAAAAACATTTTTCCCGTCGTTAAATTAGCAAAAGTGGATTCGGACACGCCCATTTAGACGTTGCGCTGTGCGCTTTAGACAATGCGCTTAGATCGTTAAAATAGGGCCCATTGTGTTGTTTTCATACATGAAGCCTTCAGAAGCTACCAAAGACGAGAATAACCAATGTCCAGTGAATATGCTCGTTAACATCTGAAACCCAAGTAGAGAAAAACTTTTTTTATACTTTATAGCTTTTGACAAGGCATTTTCTTCTCACATACATTCAGATCTTAGAATCAAAAAGAACATAACACAAATAATAATACTACAAATAACAATAACAAGCTACCATAGCACATACCGGCAACCGGAAACAATCAACCCAGTTTTCCGATTTGGTCACGTTACGTTCAACGTATACCGCATACCACCATCATTTTCTTAAACAACTTGATGAAAACGCACATATATCACATTTGTTGTTTTTTCTTTTTTGCTAATTTTAAAAATATTCGCTTCACGTATGGATGGAAACCCAGCTACTGTCACTCATTTTTCTTACTCCACTCCTCCAAGTCTAACTGAGTGAGTGACACTTTGATTGTAAACCAAGACCACATGCAGCATCCAGAAGTGCAGTCTGCAAAATGCCTGCGCAGCATTACGCAAACATTATCAGTCACTTATCGAACCGTCAAGCAAACGACCTCAAACCCGTATGCTAGTTGCATGCTGCGCCTGTAACCATAGTGACGGACATAAATATAAAAAAGAAAGTATTATTTATGCAATGGGCAAAACTTTATTTATACGATTAACAAAAACCGGCTTGTGTAAAGGGCTAATTATAGATGTGCGTAGGTTCCGCGTCGGTTTTCAGTTATACTTTTGCGTCGTCGTCCGCGTCGACGTGCAAACACACGCGCAGACTGCCGGTAGGCAGTATCCATGCGTGTAACCACAGTAGAGGCGTGACCATCAAAGAAGAAGAAGCTTGGCAAGTCAACCCACAAGCAAAGAAGAAACAGCAACTTGTGTATGATTTGAGAAGACCAGCAATGATAGAAGTAAATAAACAGTGACTTTTGTTGCAGTTTGAGTTAAATCACTCCTCAACTTGGCTCATCTTTGTTTTCACCGTCGTAAACAGAAATACCTATGACGCAGTTTTTTTTACCTGACGGGAAGGGTTCTGGTGGACCAATCATAGCGCTTGCGGTCCGCGTAGAACTGACACGCTGTTAAAATTTTTGCAAGGTGCACGTTAGGCTACGCAGAGCTACGCCCCGGCTACGGATAGCCTATGCCGTAGCTACGGCGTAGAAGTTACGCACGACTATAAATCGGGCTTAACGCTTACCATTGTGCAGAAAAAATAAGAAAGGGTGGTTCTATATTTAAAATGAATGAACATAAAATCAGTGTCAGCAACTGCACGTTTTACCAAAGCAGATATATCCAATACAAAAGTAATCATAATGACTTGTGAAGCAAATCGATCCATTTAGCAAGAAATCAAACTTTATTTACAGCATTATAAACGCAGCCAAATAGGAAGTGCACTTACGCTCCCACTCTGTAGGTGGCGCTGAGAGTATGGTTTGCCAACCGCATGCAAAACCAGCCTCTTAGCGCCACCTAGAGAGCAGGAGCGTAAAAACGCACTTTATATGTTGCCAAGGTTCTGTATGGACGCTAATAATGTTGAAAATAATGTTCAACATCCTGCAAAAACCAACCGATTTGCTTCACAAGCAGCCAAATTGTCACCAGGAGTCATGGGGATTACTTTTTTGTATTGGATATATCTGCTTTTTGAGCTCTCAAAATGACGAATCTTTTGCCTTGCATATATGAATCACAGATGGGTTTTTTTGCAAAATATCTTCTTTATTGCTTCACTGAAGATAAAAGGTGAGTAAATAACAGCTAATTCTTATTTATTATACAGTTAACATTATATTAATCGTCCACTTTTAAGGTTTAAACTTTATATATCTCACTTACTGGGCTGCACGCAATTTTATGCGTAATGTTATATGTTATGTGGCGTCTATGAAGGTAATATAATATCACATAAACCTTATGGAGCAATTCTGCTGCGTAGTTTGCAGTCATTTTCACTTGCACTGTAATGTTATCTTAACACAGAGAGCAACGAATAACATGACAGAAAACTGGTTGTCCAGTACAATTCCGTTCACACGCCACAGCTTCTCTGTAAATACGGTTGTGAAACCCAAAAAGTTACGGGTGTGAGGTCGGTTATAGAATGCGGTTGTCAAACCCGTAAATAACCGAACTGCGTGTGAACGGAACCGTCTTAAGGACTCAAATACCGGTTTGACAACCGTATTATGGTACCGTGTGAACGCAGCCTAAGCTTATTTTACAAATGTCTCTAGGTATTTTTCATGCAAACAACAAGCAAAAAAGCTGATGTATAAAAACAGCCAAAAGCCGACTAGGCAAATCCATTCCAGACATTGAAACCTCTTTAAATACATACACAGAAGATCTGCTCCAGTTTGCAGAATTCATAAAGGAGTTCACCAAACAGCTGTTGAATAAGAAAGACCTGTGTTCTCATACACATCTCATCCATTAACATCCAGCATCTCATTTCACAGGCCAATTCCATCAATTCCAAATCTAATTTGAATGACAAAATATTTCCACAGTAGGTACGTTAACATGCAACCAAATAATCTGTTTAAAATCATATTGATGGCTCAATC
The DNA here is from genome assembly GCF_027580225.2 of Misgurnus anguillicaudatus. NCBI lineage: Eukaryota > Metazoa > Chordata > Actinopteri > Cypriniformes > Cobitidae > Misgurnus > Misgurnus anguillicaudatus. The sequence continues at coordinate 8,767,741 of NC_073354.2, forward strand.
ATTTCTTTATTTCTTAATTTCTTTAAGAAATAAAGAAATGATTGAGCCAATCAGAATGAAAGGCCTTCATGTAAACCAGGGCTCCATATTGCCACCAAATGGTGGATTTCATGGATTTCATGTTTGTTTGTTATTTGCCGTTTACACATGCTAAATATGATTGGATTTCAAATAGATATATTGATAGCCCAATATATCAACTGGACGATATATCGGCCCGGTTTTTGCGAGTTTTATGTGTATCGGCGATGCACCGATGTATCGGCCACCGATATTTATCGGCCGATTTTTGATGAATTTGAAACCATCGGCATATCGGCAATAGCACGAGACAGGCCGATACCGATTGTTTATTAATTAACTGCATAAAGAAATCCATTATATGTAAAAAAATGAGTTAATGTTGTTAATAAAATAAATGCTGAATAGCAAAAACCACCTTTGAAGGTTGTCATGCTGTCTTATTATATTTGTTTTAATTTGTGCCTTTCTTATTATGTTGGTCAGTTGAATGTTAATTAGATCCAATCCATGTGCAGTAAAAATAATTTGATGCAGAAATAAACTAGCTAATAGACCAACTGTATAGTATTGTATACAAGTGTTTAATATCGGCATCGGTATCGGCCAGTAGTTGTCTGTTTAAATCGGAATCGGTATCGGCCGATTCGGCCCAAAAAAATCCTATCGGTGCATCCCTACTGGAAGCCGCAAGCGATTGCATGTCATGTGTGTCTTCATGTGTCTAAAAACAACCAACCTTTCAATGACAACATCGAAAGCTCTGCCTTATAGCTAATCATAGCTGGACAAAGCGGGTTTTTATTTCTCATCTCTATATTTGTAGTAGTAAAGTGCTGGAAATCAATATCCTTTGCTGATAGTTCCTCGTCATTGTGGAGAGTGCAGTTCATGGTTCCATATCACCCTCACCTGTTTTTACTATTTGTTAAATATAGTTTTTTTTTAAGTATAATAAATGTTACTTTTTTAATTGAGACTTGTAACATTTGGGATCATCGTGTCATTTTTATGATGTACATTGATTGAGCAAAAGCAGTATCGGCTCCAAATATCGTCTCAAGAAAATCGGCAGCCTGTATCTGTCATCGGCTAAGGCTGATGAAACAAAAATCGGTATCGGCACAAAAAAATCCATATCGGTCGATCCCTAATTGGATACATAGAAAATTTGGACTGAAAGTGTGAACATTGTTGTTGAAGATCAGGAGGAGGATATCCTATAGGCTAGTCAACATTCGAATAACACTTCTGATAATCGGAACACTTCAGATGACCGATGATAGGTTGTCCACCAACAACATTGTGAACTAATAAAATCTCTTTTCAAATATTTTTGAGTGATTTTATTGAGAAAATTCATTTAAGCAACTTAATGTTAATTGCTAACACTGTTGTACTGCAGTATCACATACACTACAGTATCATCATTATACAGTATCTAATAAAACACATAACGATTAACCAATAGTTTAAAATTAGGTTGTAGTCGCAGGTGGTTAGTCTGGGCTGTTAACTGATTTATTTTAGGTTTAAATGCCACAAGAATCTGCCAGTACAGTATGGTCAGATATCGGCGATATCGTATGTAAGTTATATTACTCAAACTGAAAAGATCTTGTAGTAGGGTCATTCTTTATTTGGGGTTTAAAGTGGTGTCCCTCTACTTTACAAGAGTTAAAAAAAAAAATACCAATACATTTTATGTTTTCATGTTTGTATTCTGTAATATAAACACAATTTGTGACCTATTAACAATTACATTTTTTGTTTTAAAATACATTAAAACAAGTTTGAGAGATTGCATTTGTAACAAAATATGCATGCTCCCGCCATACCTCAGAGAGGTATCATGGATTGTAATCGCAACAATATAAAATTTTTAACACAAACGAAGGTGTTATATTGTGAATATAGATTTAATTTAACATGTACAAATTTATCAAATTGTTTATATATGTGTACAATTGTATTAAATTGTATTAAATTTAAAACAAAAAAAATTAATTGTTAATAGGTTAATAGGTAATCTAGGTGTTTATCCTACAGATTACAAACATGGAAACATTTGATAATTTATTGGTATTTAAAGTTTATTTTAATTCTTGTTAAGTAGAGAGACACCACTCTACACCCCAAATCAAGAATGACCCTAATATATATTTGCCTCTCACTTGCCACCCCAACTGTAGAATGACCCGGTAACGTTAGCAGTGACAGCGCATGTTTGGACAATCTGCAGTCACTTTACCACATGAGCAGTCAAAAGAGTTAGTAGTGACTATCAGAATATTAAAATACTAACTGGTTATGCATGTTGTTAGCAATCAAAATGTCCAGTCTAGAGAAGATCTCATGAAGCTCATCCTGAAAAAACAGCACAAACATAGACCTTTGGTCACTAGGGCTGTGTTTAAAAACCAAATGAAATTAACGTTGGGCTATTTCTGGACTCCAGCGGGCGCTTAACGATGACTAAAAAACGTCTCGCGCGTATGCGTAATCAAGCCTCCTAGGTAGGCAGCGCACTAGATTTTGAGACAGAGCTCTAGGATACAGTTAGTGCACATTACTCCGGGTAATAAAGAAAGTGTTGGTTCGACCCCTCACCTCAGTCCTGAACCATCGGTTTGTTCCGTACAGCTGACGGCGAGATCAGTGTTGCTGATGAAGGCGGTTAACACAACACCCTGATCGCGACTCATGTTGACTTCAACGCCGCATTATTCTCAAAGTTTCACGTGAACTACTGCTGCTGTGCTGATCATCGACTCTCCCATAACAACATGAGTAATCAGACTCATGCTCCGCCTTGTGCGCCAGGCTAACCAATCATACTACAGTAAAGGCTTGTCTTATGAATATCTATTAGATGATGTCACGCTCGCTCCCCAAAACGCACTGATTGGCTACAGGCAGACTTCAAGCGTCGCTGCGCAGACTGTTGGGCGTTTGACACCGAAGTAGCGCGAGATCGGAACACAGGTTTATTATCGCTCTCGCGGTACTTTGATGTCATACGCGGATTGAATCTGCGCAGCGCCGCATAAAATCATGGCTCATGAATATTAATTACTGTCACTGGACACTTTGGGAAGGTTACCAAGCAACCGATACGGAACATTATATTTACATGGCAAATATTTATCGTATTAGTAGAATTAGCCTAATGTTTTTTTCAGGGAAAATTCTGATTGGTCAAACCATATAAAAACAGTTCAGAGCTTAGAGGTTAAACTGTAGCTGTCTCAGTGTGTTTCACAGCTGTTTATTCATGCGAATGAATTTAATGACTTTGTTTCTTGATGTTTGTCCCATATTGCTTCATTATGACACCTCATAACTGTCACATTAATTATGCTGATGTGCAAAAATAAGGTAGGCCTACATTAGGAGTAAGCAACAATGTGTAAGAAAGTATATAGGCTAATTAATACATTTATTTGGAAATAAAAATAATACAAGACGACAGGAGACATATTTGTCTGATATGAGAGGTGGTTTAGAGCAGTGGTTCTCAAACTTTTTCAGCGTGCGGCCCCCTTTGTGTACGATGCATTCATTCGCGGCCCCCCCAAAGAAAAACAGTTCTAAAACTTCACATTTTAATTAAACTAAACATTAAATTACACAGAGTAGTGCTGCCTTATTTTTTTAGGTTTAATTTCACAGAATTCATGATAAATAATGTATTTTATAAAATGTCATAAAACTGGGGCCCCCCTAGCACCATCTCGCGGGCCCCCTGGGGGCCCCGGACCCCAGTTTGAGAACCACTGGTTTAGAGAGACTAATATAAGAATCACATAAAGTTCAAAATTATAATCTGCTTCGCTCACAGACAGACTCTAAGTAAATGATAAGGGTCCAGAATAATGTTTTTAAAGTAACCTCAGAGTTGCACGGTTTACATTCTTCTGGAAGTCAATCTAACAATTTCTTACTTAAAATTTTATACCTAGTAAATTAACAGAAAAACATTTATTTTCTTCAGTTTTAACTGCAATGCTGCTCTCTAGTGTCCACAGGTCATAACTGTAAGTTCAGAGAGAGAGAGAGAGAGAGAGAGAGAGAGAGAGAGAGAGAGAGAGAGAGAGAGAGAAAGAGTGAGTCTCTTTGTTTAATTGTTATAACTTAAACATTAAGACATAAAAACACATAAATGGTTTATAAGAGCAACCTGAGATCAACATGTAAAATACATCTAGTTCATAACTATTGTGTGAAAATTATTGTGATAATCTGTTATTTTTTTATTTTAAAAGGTATAGGTTGTTTTAGTACAGAGCCCCTAAGGTGACATTGGAGTAAAAAAAATCTAAAGTTTAGTTTCATGTGCTGACGTGAAAGTTTCACGTGCGCGCGAAAGTTTCACGTAGGCACGTGAGACTAAATGCGATAGTTTAGTTTAGTTGACACGTGCGCATATGAAACTATCGCGTTTAGTTTCACGTTTAAAACTCAATATGTAATTGTTAAAGGCGGAGTCCATGATGTTTGAAAGCCAATGTTGATATTTGAAATCACCTAAACAAACACGCCCCTACCCCAATAGAATCAGGACCTTCTGTTGATAGACCCGCCCCACACATACGCAACCCGGCATTTAATTTGATGTGATTGGCTAGAAGTGTGTTTTGGTAGTCACCCGTCTCCTTTTCCAACGCGTTTTTCAAACATCGTGGACTCCTCCTTTAATAGGTCACGAATTGTATTTATCCTACAGAATACAAACGTGGAAAATTTTATAGTTTCACGTGTGCACGCTATAGTTTCACGTGCGCACGCAAAACTAAACTTTATATAATTTTTTCTCCATGTCCCCTTAGGGGCTCTGTATTTTAGAGAGCGAAATGTTTTTTCATCATATTTGTGTTTCTCAGGTGGTTCTGACCGAGTCAGTATTTTATTACTATTTTCGTCCTTCTAAGAGCTGTGATACGTTTTTATTTAGTCCACACGACAAACTACATTCTTCATATTCCCCCACAAATGACCTCTACAAAAATATTCAAATATACCTCATCACAAACATTTGTGAATTCAGTGGATGAAGGATGTGATTCAAGTTTGAAAAATAATGTATACCCTTTAAACAATATAAAGCATCTTTACCTAGACTGTAAAAATGCAGAATTTTTGTCAAATCAATATATATTTTTGCTATTTTAAAGGGAACATATCATGAAAATCAGACTTTTTCCATGTTTAAGTGCTATAATTGGGTTCATGCTTTTCTCAACCTAGAAAATGTGAAAAAGAACAACACAGTAACTTATTTTTTGTAAAAAAGTAGCTCATTGAAATTCGCCTCCCCTAGTGATGTCAGAAGGGGATAATTCCGCCCCTAATCTGCACTATCCAACCACGGCACTGCCATTTAATGCAGAGATCAACTCATTTGCATTTTAAGGACACACCCAAAATGGCACATTTCTGCTCACACCTACAAAGCGGCAATTTTAATAAATTATCATTGAGCTAAAACTTCAAATATGTACTCTGGGGACACCAAATATTTATTTGACATCTTAAAAAAATAAGTTGAACAATTTCAAGTTATGTCAACTATTCAAGGGTCCAAACTTAAAATAGTATGTTGAATTGATTTGCAAAACCAAGTTGTTTTAACTTCATGCTGCATTTCTTTTACAGTGTATCACTAGCGTTTGTCTGTATGGAAATAATAATTTTACTAAAAATAAAAACACATTAACCATGGTTTGGTTTTAAAAATGGTTAAGTATCTGCAAAAACAATGGTTATTACACTTATACTAAAATTAAGCATTTATAATTTTTGTAAGGAAGGGTTGTGTGTTGAGGCCAGGTTACATCTTACTATGCTACTCTGTTGGCTTGTTTGGTATGAGGTTATATGATAACTATATGTTTTTATTTATTTTTTTATTGAATAAAACAAATTTGTTTGATAATTTTGTGAAGCAGATAAATGGAGTTAATGCTAAAATTTGTGTACAAATGTTTAAAAATGAAACATGATTATTGACTTTTGTTCATGTTGTACTGTGGAAATGGTCCAAAAAATGTCACTTCCTATCATGTCACAATTTTACCCTTAGGCAACACATGTGGTAACATGCAGGATACAGATAAACTTCACGTTTGCTGTTTAAAAAAAGCTTATGAATAATATTTTTTCTTAATAATAGTGGATTTCAGCTCAGCAGGTAATGTTTAGTTTTATGTTTAGATTAAAAGGTTCTCCTAGATATCTCACACAAGCTTTACATGTAAATCATCTGATTTCAGCTTAACGTTAAGATACGTAGATGCAGATGACAAAGTAACCAAAAGAAAAAGGACATTATTTTCCACGTAGACTGTCTCCTTCTCTTATGGTCACTCACTGAGTTCTTCTCATTTCTCATGGTGAAATGGATACAGGCCATGTGAAGAATAGACTGAAATGTTATCTGTTTATAACAGGAGTGTCACAGACTGCCATGCTATAGTGCTACAGTGATAGAAGTGCTGTGTTTCCCTTTAACATCAGAATCTATTTGTTTTTCTTTCCAGTGAACATTAACATGATCATATGTACCATGGACTACATTGCACAATTTTACTCCCACAAAAAAATATGTTTGTAATGACAAAACACTATACACTGTAAAAACAAATGCAACATTTTTGTCAAATCAACATATACTTTTATGCTACTTTAACTTAAATTAAGTTAAACAATTTCAACTTGTTTTTATAAGTTATGTCAACTATTTACAGGTCAAAACTTAAAAAAGCATGTTAAATTGACTTGCAAAACCAAGTTTTCTTCATGCCGCATTTACAGTGTATATTGTTTAAAATCAAGACAGAATGTATTGTAAAACTATTGTGGTTGCCAAATGTTAGCATAACATGCCTATGAAATAGTAAACATGTAGGAGTACTATACATCCAATAGAAATCACCTTGACACCAGTTGCTTAGCTGAATTGGCTCAGAAAATTAGATTTTTCTGGATCATCTTTTGAATGGTCTCATTGAGAATAGTAAAGTCCCAGTCACTTACCAGAGCTGGAGGTAACACACCAGTTTTGTTACCATGACCTGGGGTCTAGGGTCAGAAGGGGTGTTTGACCCCTGCGGCACCATTTATTCCACCGTTAAGTCCAGATGCACCTGCAGTAAAACTCGTCTTCACGACTCTGATCTGCTTCAACTGCACCGCCTGTTTTCTCCTCTTATACATAATCTTATTAAATGATTAATGAACTTTTGACACCATGGCACAGGAGACCATCTGTGAAAAAGAAGCGCTTAAAAAGTGCTGTACAAGGGTTTCATTCAGCTGATGTCAGTCATTTTATACAATAGCTCCTTAAATACAGTTCACACATGAGAAAGCATCTCTCTGAAAGATATGTATCTGTGAAGCACCGACATACACTTAAGTAACTGTAATATTACAGATGTACACAGGATGACAGCTGTCAGTGATCAATGATATATATGAAGTATAACTGCATTACACATTTTATGGGTTAATTTAACTCCGCAGCCGGATTCGTCCCTTTTTGACCCAATGGTAGGTTGAAAATGACACAGGATTTTTTTTTTCTTTTTTTGAAGTGTAAACAGAGCAGCAGACTATCAAAATCAAAGAATCAAACCAAATGATTTCCATCTTTACAAAGATTGATAATATACTGTTTTTAGGTTCATTGTTTTCGAATTCAACATATTTACACTGTTAAATGTAAATAGTGTCATTAAAAAATATTTTAATGACCCTAAAAACAGTTTCCAGTACAGGGCTTATCCTAGTCCCAGACTAAAATGCATATTTGAGCTGACTTAATTTAACCCTTGTGCATCCTTGAGGACATTTTTGTCTTTTTTAGTTTAGTTTTTTTGATAACTTTGCCTGCGTTAATGCTAACTGCATAAAATTTGCCACAGGTGTGCATTTTTATTGGAATTTTAATATTTCACCTTCATTTCCTTTAAAAAATCTATTTTCTACTAGGTACACAAAATACTTCCTCTCAGGACCTTTTGGACAAAAATGTCCCCATTGAAACCCATTAAAACTGAAATTTTTAATCCCGGTGCCATTCAACTATGATGCAATCTTTGTTAACAGGCTTTCATTCTGTTGGCAAGGCTTCAAAATTTAAATTTTTACTATTTTTTACCAGATGGTGCCATTTCTTTTAGGTTTGGCATATAAAGCAAATTATCGCTTTATTGTTGTTTTCTGCTTATGCATATTATAGAGCCAATTTGATATATTATGACTCTATAATTGTGTGGGTGTGTTGGTATGGATGTCAGAGTGTGGTTTGTATGTGTGTACTGAAAATTGTGTGTGTGTGTGTGTGTGTGTACCTGGTAATTATCACGTTGTGGTGACCAATTGTCCCCACAAAGATAGGAATAACAGTATTTTTGTGACCTTGTGGGGACATTTTGAGGTCCCCATGAGAAAACAAGCTTATAAATCAAACAGAATGATGTTTCTTGAAAATGTGAAGTAGTAGAAGGGTTTCTGTGATGGTTGGGGTTAGAGAATGGGGTAGGTAAGGGGAATAGAATATACAGTTTGTACGGTATAAAATTCATTACGTCTTTGAAATGTCCCCACAAAACATGGAAACCAGAATGTGCGTGTGTGTGTGCGTGGGCGTGTGTGTGTGTGTGTGGGTGTCAGTGTGAGTGTGTGAGTGTGTGTGTGTGCGTGTGTGAACAGTTTGAATGAAAAAAAATATATTGTACTGGAAATCACAAGACTACAACTGCTGCAAAGGAGGTGTTGTTTTTTTCATAAAAAACAACAGTGGCATTGTGTAAACAAACCAGCATTTGAAGGGTTAAAATTCTGAAAATGAATGAATGTTTGGTCATTGTGATTAGAGCTGATGCTGGTTAAAAAAATGGCATCAGTGAAAGTGGAAAAAAAGATTAATCTATAATATTTTTATGACACTTTTTTGATATGGACATTTTTGTCCTTTATGGACCTGAGAGGTAACTTTTTTTTTAATCTGATACTGCATAAAAAATATGAATGCATAAAAATTAATGTTGTTGTTAATCATTGACATATCCAAGGCTGTAATACTCAAAAAAAAATCTGCTTAGAATTTAGTAAATTTAAAATAATTAAAATTTTTCTTTTTTTCATAAAAAACAGCAGTGGCATTGTGTAAACAAACCAGCATTTAAATGGTTAAAATATTTTAAGTCTTAAAATATTTTTGCATCTTAACAACTGAACAACAGTATTGTGAGGGGTTGCAGGACAGATGAACCCAAATGCAGACGATGTCAGGGGAAAACAGAAAACACTTTATTTATACAAAAACCCACGAGGGGGTACACAACATGAAACACTAAACAGATACACTAAACTTGACAAGGAACTTGGTTTGAACTACCACACGAAACACGGGAACAGAACAAAATGAACCTGCACAGAACTAAAGATACACTGACATTAAATAGGATAAACCAAACATGATAACGAGCGGGAACAGGTGATGGGAGAAAACCAATGATTACTAATAAGCAGGAGAACGAGGGGGCGGGGTCACAAGACAAGACACCGGAGGCACATGCCAAACACAAAAACAAGGCATGAACCTCCACACAAGGCCAGGGACTGCCTGAACTCTGCCACCATGACAAAATACAAATATAGCAAGACTTCAAGGCAGAGTCCTGACAAGTATTTGATTGGGATGATTGTAATTGAAAGTCGAAATCAAAATTTAAATGACCTTGTTTTTATCTTAGTTTGCTGCAAATACTTTATCAAAAGTCTGTTACCAAACCTATCTATAATGCAAAAGGAATAACAAAACTAGTAAACAACTTGTAAACAAGAGAGATTGTTAGAAATTCTGAAGATCTGCCGGATGAACAAAATTATATCTGAAGAGTCTGTAGGCCAAGAGCTGCCCTCCGAAAATCATCATCAATAATCCGGAGCCTGTGTGAGAGAAAATTCAGTTACTGTCATCATATACATTAATGACATCATGCAAATAGTGATAGAGAAATATTAGTGTCACACAGATTCCACACAAACTTTGCTTTGATTTCTGTGTTTTTGCTATCTGTGATTTAAACACTGACTGACACAATGCTCAAGAATGAAAGCCTGTCTTTATAACACAAAGTTCACAAGCTTGTTAAACTTTGACCTGTAAGACAAAATTCAGACAGAGATAGTTGAGATAGTGTAAGAAATTGCAGCCCGAAGTAAAACAACTTGGTTTTGCAAGTCAATTCAAATTATAAGAGTGCATGGGTTTGTGTCCATTATTTAACATTTTCAGAGTAACAGTTGAACAGTTACAAGATTTTAAATGCCCAGTTTAGGTATAGCATTGTGCTACATTTTGAAAACTTTATATTTATATATTTCATGGTTGTCTCAGTTATATGAAACATAGTGTTCTCTAAAATAGGGCTGCAAAACCATTAATCATGACTCATCGTTTGCAGTATAACAGTTTTTGTTTATATCACATAAGTGTGTGTACTGTGTATAATAATAATTATATATATATATATATATATATATATACATACATACACTTTTCAATGAAGAAATCTCATAATAAATATCAAAGCATTTGTTTAAAGAAATACTTTTACATGGAAGAAATGTTTCCTGGATTTTAAATGGTATAATAACAATAATAACGTTTAATGTGAATACTTATTGGATGTTAAACATTATTATTATTACAGATGCATCATTAAATAATTACACCTTACTCTAATAGGACATTTGTTTAAAGCAGTTGCTTAAAAAATCTACGTCTGAGAAAATTATAATATAAAAATAAGAATTAATATTGATTCTCTTTTTAATATAATACAATGAAATTATATTTAAGATTAAATCTAATATTTAAATGTAAAAAATTGGGAACAGATGGCCACAACAGAAAAACAGTAAGTACTGTTATTTTGTTTGCACAAATCTAAAATTATACAATTTCAATATCCTGAATGCTGAATGGATAGTAGCTGTAATATATATATATATGACTTCTTCACCAGTATAATTTGTATAATTGTTCACATAGCTGATATTTACTTTTGCTTTCAGGGGCCAAAAGAAAAATGACATTCACATATTTAAATCTGAAAAGTATATTCAATAACCATTACATCAATTAAAAATTGTGGTATTTATTATCATTATGATAACAAAGAAAGACATTAACACTGTGAAATCACAGACTTAAATTAACAGCAAAAAAAGTTTTGAATTTGAGGAATGCATTGCCTTGACAGATTCCTGTTGAAAAACTAACATCTATAACTATTTAAACAGAACTTAATTTCATGGTGTAAAAACTATCAATGGTAAGTATTATCAAATCATATTTGTGACCCTAGACCACTAAACTAGTCATAAGTTTTTTTTTTAAATGTATACATCATCTGAAAGCTGAATAAATAAGCTTTCCATTGATGTATGGTTTGTTAGGATATATGGCAATATTTGGTGAGATACAATGATTTGAAAATCTGTAATCTGAGGCTGCAAAAAAATCTAAATATTGAGAAGATTGCCTTTGAAGTTGTCCAAATGAAGTCCTTATTACTAATGATGAATAAATTTTTTATATATTTACAGTATAAAAATATCTTCATGGAACATGATCTTTACTTAATGTGCTAATGATTTTGGCATTGTATTGTTGGATACTGCTAAAAAGTCCTGTGCTAATTATGACTTATGACTAATTATGAAAAAAAACTTATGACTAGTTTGGTGGTGTAGGGTCACATGACTGATGTTAAAATTTTGTTAGATCAGACTAATTATATTGGTTGCCCTACACTTTAGGTACCTTTTGTCATTAGGACGGTACTTTTTAAAAAGGTCCTATTTACTATTTAGGTACAAAATGTCTACTTTTTGAAAAGGTACCAACCTGACAACTTTTGTACCTTCTAGTACTTTTTTCTCAAAGTGTATAAAAGCAGAACGTTTTTAAATAAACTTACCAAGAGCAATCCACCAATGTTCAGTGGATGGAAAATCAGCCATAACTATAAAAAAACAAGGTCAAAAACAATAACTATAAGCTTTTCAAAAACTACATTTATCATGTGCTTATGTGTGTCACATTCATATCCTCTAAACACACACTGTATAAGTCCAGAAGATGACATTTCTGTTAGTAAGCATCCTTTTATCAAAGAAACAGCACTCATCTAAACTTCACAACTACAAATCAGCAATTGACTAAAAATACTAAAAAGATAAAAGTGACCAGGGGTCTGTTTCAGAAAGTAGGTTATGTAAAAACTCAACCCTGAAATGAGGAAAACATAATGAGGATAAGTCAAGCATGTTTTAGAAGGAGAGGTAACTTATACTCGGAGGCTGTTTCCAGGGTAACTTAAGGCGCACTCACATTATCCTAACCTGATCAGGAGCAGGTTTTATTCTGTAAACTCAGAGTTTCTTGCAGACACCTCCCCATTTTAAAGGGGAAAATCTGACTTTTTCGATGTTTAAGTGCTATAATTGGGTCCCTGTTGCTTCTATCAACCTAGAAAATGTGAAAAAGATCAACCCAGTAACTTAGTTTTGGTAAACCATTTTCTGCAAGCATGTGAAAAAATAGGTCATTGAAATGTGATGTCAGAAGGCCCCTTAATCTGCACTATTCAACCACAGCACTGCCATTTAGTGCAGTACAAAGTGGCAATTTTTACATGCTATAATAAATTATCTAAATAATATTTTGAGTTAGAACTTTACATATGTACTCTGGGGACACCAAAGTTTTATTTTACATCTTATAAAAATCTTGTGAAATGTCCCCTTTAAACGAGTAGCAGTGTTTAGTTAATTCAGTACATTCATTCATGCCCATATTTAATACACTGTAAAACATTTTTAGTCTTTAAGTTATAAAGACTTGCCAGTGCAAGTCTTTTTAATTTACTACTTTATATATATTATATATTACACTAAAATTGAAACAAAAAAGTAAATTAAAATGAATTGCAGCTAATTTGATATACTTAGGTGCAGAGACCATCTATTTATTTATTTTATTTATTTAATGTTTATTTGACAGGAACAATGCATAAAACATTGCTTTATAAAAAAATACAAAGTAGATGCCATGCATACAGGTTTATAGCCAAGACTAATTTGTAATCCCTGTCCCTGCTTGTAAGGTTAAAACAGAGATTACAGAGTACTAAGCACACATTTATAGCACTTAAAATATATACAATAAATACATCAAATACATAAAATAAGATGTGGGCTTAAATAGATGTAGTAATCACTATAAAACAGAATCTAAACAAATTGAACATACAAATACATTGAGTTGTAGCCCGTATAGTCAGTGTTCACAAAGTTGTTTCAGTTTCATTGCTTTAAATGTGTATTAAAAACCTTGAGTCCTTTCAGTGTTTCAATTTCTGATGGTAAAGCATTCCACCATTTTATGCCTCTTACTAAAAGTGATGTCTGACCAAATGTTGTTCTACGTTTTGCGACGTCTATACAGTTTCCACTTATTGTGCATCCAGTTCTTATTCCACTCTTTTGTTGCACTACTAGTTGACTGAATATTTCTGGTACAAGGTTATTTATACACTTAAAAATTAGCTTTAAAAATGAATCATTTAAAAAACTGTCAAAACTCTAACTAAAATGCCATGTCCTTTTATAGAGGATCCTGTAGATGATGATGTTGCATTCATTTGGGAGTTCATTATATTGATAGATGATTATGAGACCCAGAATGGATTTTTGTCATATCCACGTGCATTTATTTGAGCAGAATCTTTTTTTTTTTGCATTCATTTTTGGTAGATTTCAATAATTATCCTTAATGACTTTCAACCGTTGTGGTCGTTCACTTACATCTGAACAATTGCCTTAAAGGTGACATAGAATGATTGAACAGGGTATTTATTCTTGTTCTGTGATGTGACATGTAGACAAAAAAAATTAGTTTGGGTCTGTAATGCCTTAGAAGCTTCCTAAAAACCTCTCTCAGGTAGCTTTATTAGGGTGGGGATTTTAAACAAGTGGTTTTGCACCTATTTGTCTCCCCCTACTGGCTTAACTTGCAATCTCATTACTGATTGGCTGACTTTGTTTGACACTTAAAAAATGTAGCCAATTATTTTAAAGTGGAGGGGCAGTTAGATGCCTGTGATGTCATAAGCATCAGTTTTTCAGATTGGGCCGTTTTCTGGCTGACATTTCTAAAAGAGGAATTTCTATGAGACTGAGATGTTTAGCATGTTTAGCACTTTTTGTATGTTTGTGAATGCGGGTAGACTACCATTATTCAACAAAGACAAGGTAAAAATGGTTTTTCATTCTCTGTCCCCTTTAATGTTTCTTACAAATTCATTCATCAAAACTGCTGGTCTGTGGGTAGTGCGGTGCGCAGAGGTCAGGGCAGACGTACTTTTGGCGACTTGAGTTCGAATACCAGCTTGGCGTATTTCTATTTTATTAATGTCATTTATTCATGTAAAAAAAATTCTATGACTTTGTCATCTTTACCAAAACTCTCACTCATTGGATATTTTGTATCCTTGTCATTCACTTTAAAAATGTGTGTAAGTTTGTGCATATATTAGTATTAAACATCATTAAACACTCTTATAAAACCCAGTCAGAAGATATTTAGTCAGAATCAGCCGTGTATAAACGTATCTGACAAAATATCTTCTCCCATTTGTTTTATGTGATGTGTCATTCATGTGAATTCAGCTATTCTCACCGGCTACAGTCAGTCCAATGTGTAGTAATGTGACAGTGATGGCGTAGTCCCACACCCAATCCTCCACAATCCATGCGAACATCAGACCGCCCACAATGTACGTCACCTCTGTTGAGATCACACTCACTAGACAACAAACACACATATGACCGTACAAAACCAAAATAGTACACACTTTACTTAACAACATAAGTAGTGAGTGAGCAACGTAAACTATTAATCAATTGATAAATCAGCCAATAATAACTTATTTCTTGTTCACTCATGATTCTTTTTGTGTAAAATAAGTTTTAGTTTGATCAGTTGTTAATTATGTGTTTGTCCTTCTATGCAGGCCTTTCAACATATCATCACTGCGAATATCAGCAATAACACTATTTGCAGACATAATGCATCATATATGTAAGTCACAAGCCAGTATATACAGCAGCTCAGTATACGAATAAAACTTTTACATCCAGCCTACCTAAATATTTAGGACTCTGCCATGATGGTTGAGTTGTGTAGTCAAATGGTGCTAACAAACTGTCCACCTCCTCCACCCTGAAAACAAACAAATAAATAACACACTGGAGACACTGCTGTCATGTCAATACTTATGTAAAACACACGCAGTACACCTAACAGGATTAAAAGGTCTATTGTGTTATATCATTTATATGTTAGATAAAATTTGCAGATAAAAGTGTCATGTGACCCAGCAGTGATGTCGAAGATATTTTGCTCTACAGGAAGTCACTGTCACATCAGCTCATAAAAACAACAGAGAGAGAGGAAACTGAACCTCACCTGAGAAGACCGATGCACACACTGACCACAATATAATACAAAGAGTAAAAGCACAGCGTACACAAAGAGAGATTCTGAAGAACAACCTGAAACCAAACACACAACACCACACAACTGTTTACACCAAATACAGTATATTTACAGAAACTTTTAGCTTTATATTATCTCAGTAGATTTATGCAAGAAGAGAAAGAAAATACCTGTTAAGTTTCCCCTAATGTATTTGTTATTGAAATTACTTCTGTACTGTAAGAGTCTTTCAGATACACTTTACCCAGGTGTCATGAAGTCTGCTGTTGATCGACAGGTGGCCATGGCGTTTGATCGGACCGATCCCGCAGCATCGACAACAATAGTCCAACAACATGAACGGCCACACGGTTCACTGATTCACACACTATACCAGCAGATAACATCACATTAAATCTGTGCACATGACGGCTGATCTTAATAAGATTAGCAAGAGTCTAAAACAGTAAATCTGCTCAGGATAAAGCTTATCTTATAGACTGGACTGTGTTCACACTCAACATATAGTGTATTTGGTGTGTTTGGGTTCTGGTCTGTTACAAATAAACAGTGATGGGGTAACGCATTACAAGTAACGTGCATATTACGTAATAATATTACTTTTCTGAAGTAACGCATTACTTTTTAAATGTACACATTAATATTTGAGTTACTTTTTTAAAAAAGTAATGCAAGTTACTTTTTAAGTTTAATTAATTTGATTTAAAAATATGCACTGAATTAAACTAAACATAGTCATATTATGCACATTATGCGTACACGCCTGTTTGGAAACAGTTTGAGTTAGAAACTGAGATGGCAGGCCAGAGCTCGACATTTTTGTAAAAAAATATTATATTTCTGAATGCAGAACTTTTCAGTAATAAAAAACACCTGCAAGGCCTGAAAAATATCAAGTTTCAGACAAGAAAAAGTAACACAAAAGTAACTAAAAAGTAACGTAGGTATTACTTTCCATGAAAAGTAACTAAGTAATGCAATTAGTTACTTTTTTGGGAGTAACTTAATATTGTAATGCATTACTTTTAAAAGTCACTTTCCCCAACACTGCATATAATTGCATTTAGGGATGTTGCTAAAACAGATATGAATCAGGCTTATATGTGGGCCTACTTTAAAAAAAAATTGTATTGTATAAATCTAACACTGAACACATCTCATTCATATGGCACAACATCTTTTGAACTTACATCAAATAAATCCTCATGCTTGTGTGTAGTAATTATGAGAGTGTTTCTTTATAAACAGTACTGTAACAAGCTTTAGTCAAGCTCTGGGTTTCTTTTAACATTAACATTAATTATCATTTTATCAAACAACGTTGAATATACAAACCAAATGATACCACAAAACATTTCCACAAACCGTTCATTTCTGTAGGTCCAGATTACACTCTTTTCCTGAAATGCATGGATTTTGTACAAAAGTCATCAATTTGAAAAGCTTTGTGTCCCGGATTGGCCAGCTAATCTGTACATTGTGATTGGCCTGAATACCTCTGACATCAGCTGGAATTGTGATGCTCCTTACCATGTTTGAAAGGTTCGCTCACAGTGCAATGCTAACAGGAGTTTCCTTACAGGCCGTGAGTCAAAGCAGGAAGAATTATGATAATGTCGGTCTTGTCCACGTCAACCGGCCCAGGAAGTAAACTGTTGCCTACAATCCGTGTGTTTGTTGTAGTACAAGAGAAGAGTTTAAATTGGAGATAACTCGCGTCATCGTTTACTTTGGGGTTTATACCTTTTGCATATCGTTAACATAATACACACTTACACACCAACGAAAATGTAACATTGTGAATCGGACAATAGGTGCCCTTTAACACTTACTTATATAAGGAATTTAAGTGATGCGTTTTCTCATCAAATTATGTCATTTACTTGGTTTTGTTAGTACAAAATAAATAAATAAATAACCAGAAAAATAAATAAAAAAATTAATTACTAAATGTTGCCAAACAAACAGTAAATATTTGGATACACTGGAATGTTACTTTATACATAGTTTTTCATTTCAGAAGTAATGTGATACTAATGTAAAACTGCAACAAAGGCAAAAAAATAATAAGCAAAAAATGTATTTTAATTTGAAAAGGACATATTTACACAGATATTTGCATCAGTTTAGGTTTATTAACAAAGTAAAATCACAGTAACAACTCAGTCACCTCTCTTCTGGTGTATACCCCTTTAACTTTGGCCTATACCAAAGTTAAAAAACTTTCTTTATTATCACAAATTACATTATAAATAATTAAATAAATTATAAAAAAATAACTATAAGACACAATGTAATGAAATACTTCGGATAAAATTCTATTTTGACTTTCACAGTAAGAAAAAATCATACTAGAGTTAGGGATGAGTAAATGATGACAGAATTTTTATTTTTGGGTGAACTAAGTTTATCCCTAAGGGTCATACTGACAAAGAATACTGACTCCAAATAAACTCTGGAATGGCATTTAAAGTTTATGTAATATGGGATCTATGTTTGCAATCAAGACTCTGGTTTGTGCCTATAAATTGACTTTAAAATGAACATACCCAAAAATATATATTTACAAATATAGAAGTGTTACTATATTTGTATGATAACTAAATCTGACTTAATGCAAATCTTACATCAACCTCATTTACCTGATTAATGTGAATAAGATTGAGAAACCCATGGAACTGTATACAGTATTTAGTCTATGTCTATATTGTGCCACTGCCAGTAATTAAGGGGGTAGTTCGCCCAAAATTTTAAATTCTGTCATCATTTAGTCACCCTTGTGTTGTTACAAACATGCAGGCCTATAAGTTTCTTTGTTTAGCTGAATACAAAGGAAGATACTGTATTTTGAACAATGTTTGTAACCAAACCATTTAATTTAGTTCCATAGTAGTATGTTTTCCTACTATGGATGTCAATGGTGCTTCTGTTTCCTGCTTCATTCCAAATGTATTCCTTTGTATTTAGCAAAACAAAGACATTTATACAGGTTTGTCACAAAACATGAGGGTGACTAAATTCATTTTTGGGTGAACTATCCCTTTAATCCACAACTTACATTTCCGTCTCTTTGCATTTTGAACAGCATTGATTCATATATAGCCTATGTGATCAGATTCATGACACTAAACCCACTGTAAAGTGCAAATAAACAAAAATACATCTTGCTAAATACATCACATCTCCAGTTCCCAATGATGACAAGTAATCACAATTCTGACAAATGAATCACAATATTAAGAGAATAACACATAGTAAGGGTTTACTGTCACCATTTATAAACAAATCAAACACAAATGTGACAGACTGACCTATGAACATGAGCAGTTTAATGTATAATATTATTTGATGTGGTTTCTTCTCATCCACCAATAATCATCATAACAGAATCAAGTTAGAAATGGCAAACCTTATATTATAATTTTCTGTAAAAAAAAATTATGTATTATGAGTGTGTATAAAAAACCAGGAAATACAAAAAATTGTTTATTTAAAATATGATGCATTAAAACAATTCAGAGTGCTTTCACAATACAGAAGATTTATATGACACATTTTAACATATCAACGTTGAACATTTAATAAAAGAATAGATATTTCTGGTGGATTAAAATGCATAAAGTTCATTCATTATAAAAATACATGAAATTCCAGATATCTAGATCTAATATAACTCAGCTATTGTCCAGTGTTGTTCTGAACAAGTCGAAATAGTTTAGCTTACTGTAGTTTACTTCACAATGCTCAGCAGTTATAAGACTACAGTAATGGTGTGCTGCAGAAATTTAGCTTCACACTGATAATGCGTCAAATCTCACAGTCAGTCCCTGAATAACATAATCACATTCAATACTCAAGTGTTCACTAGTTTATCCAGCAACGTCTTTACATTTAGGTAGATTCGACTGACATAGGATCTTATTCTTAGTAACCTATGTGTTTAATGTCACCAGAGCAGCTCATTGCAAGTTAAACACCGCAAACACACACGTGAGAGGACGCGGAATAGTTAGCGAACACGTGCCGCGATCAAACCCGCCGTATAGTGAGCGATCATGTGAAATGTTTCAGCGCAAAACTTTCGTTATTGTCATGATGAAGCGCGACGGCTCTGCGCATGCGCACTGGAGTCCGCCTGACCAATTTCTCAGTACTCGTGGGAGAATTTGGGTAAGAAAGAGACAAATTAAAACAATCGCACCGCTAAATTAACCGCTTGTGTCGCATTTTATACTTTATAATAAGCCGTTATGCGCCGTGTTTGACTTTCGCGGTAGGTTTAATACGAGGCAATAATAATGAAAGTTAGATATAAAGTAGAAAACGCCTGGACGTGTCATCAATAATAGCAGCAGCAGCAGGAAGAGAGAGAGACAGAGAGTATGAAAATAAAGAATAACGCGTATTATTGACACGACAAATACACGCAGTCGATAAAACGGCTTAAAGTGCACGTGTGCGTGTGACGGCAGAATGAAAGCGTTTCTATGAGTGTTTGTAGATTAATGCAAAAGCTATCTGTGTATTCGCTCCTGTATGCTGGAAACGACAGGAACTGACCGTGCGAAACAAAACATCTCTCGATCAGACCTAAGTCAGTCCTCAGATCAGATCCATCACTTACTTTATATGTGATTTATCACAAATCATCACGCGTTTTTCCAGGCCTGTGCCTTTCAATTATTATATAGTAGTGAATATAATTCCTGCTCCGCCATTTTGAGAAACTGCCTTTAAAACACATTAAAGAAAAGTCTAATGTCTTATATTATATCAGACTTTTATATCTTATACTGTGCCGTGTAATATGTATTATCACATTTCATTGTCGATGACATTTAAAGAGAAACGACACCGCAATGTCGTGCTGAATCGTTTCACCTCAATCTCCGTAAACTCTTTTAATACAGCTGCAGAAATTAATAGAAAATATTATGAAATAAACTGCTTTGATATAAAACATTATTACTAATATTTACGGTGAAAATTTGTGTTTATTCTATCATCGTCGTCATCCATAAACCACAAGTTTAAAATAAAACCATTGTCTACAAACATGAAAAATACGTGTTTAGAAATAACGCTCATCATAAAAAGAAGTTTAATGCGCGTATGTGATGAGATTTTAGATATTCGTTGAACAAATGAATTACAAATTATACAACAATAAATACCTAGCCTATAAATACCAACTGGATCGGCTAAATTCATCACAGGCACAGACATAACAATATCGTAACCTTTGAGTTTGGTATTTAATTCGAGATTATATAAATATGAAGCAAAACACAATAAATGTTGTGAGCATGTTGCGATGATTGTATTGTTGAAGAGAATTTGAGGCTGAAAGTTTGCAGCGCAGTCAATGAGACGCGACAGCGCCCTCTGCTGACAGCACAATGCAACACATCACAAACTGTACTGTACAGTACTGTCACATCACATTAATACTTTAAAAAAACGAGTAATGCTAAATAAATAGTTTTATTATAAGTAATATGGGCATTAATAAGTCGCTTAACTGGCTGAATATGGTATGTTGTGTATTAGGCTAAAATATGTTTTCTTTGATTTTGTTTGTGACATTAAAATAATATAAAATAATAATAATAAGATTCCCGCGGATCATGAAATTTTAAAAGGTATTTTCCAGACATTGAAAGATTGGGAATTATATATATATATATATATATATATATATATATATATATATATTTTAACCAAGTCATGGAATATTAGGGATTTTTATTTATCTAAATGTTAAAGGAAAACACCACCATTTTTAATATTTTACTATGTTCTTACCTCAACTTAGACAAATAAATACATACCTTTCTTTTCTCAATGCATGCACTTAATCTTTGTACAGCACATCGTGAATGTGTTAGCATTTAGCCTAGCCCCATCCATTCCTTAGGATCCAAACAGGGATGAATTTAGAAGCCACCAAACTCAAACTTCCGTCGATATTACTGCGCCCGAGGTCGAAGTGCTAAGTGCTCTTCCGCCATATAATATAGTTCTCATTTTTTATCCGTTTAAAAAATCGCCATGTTTTGTTTTGTGCCACCATACTTACTCGTGTAACTACTCATGTAATAGTCTTTAAATAGGGAAAGCATGGAAGTGTTTGGTGGCTTCTAAATTCATCCCTGTTTGGATCCTAAGGAATGAATGGGGCTAGGCAAAATGCTAACACAGTCACGACACGCTGTACAAAGATTAAGTCCACACGTTGAAAACAATTATGTATGTATTAATTTGTCTAAGTTAAGGTAAGAACATAGTAAAATATTGAAATCGGTGGTGTTTTCCTTTAACTTGTAACATAAGGATCCCATTTCCAGGTCCAAGCCTCCGCTGACTACAAGTTAAACAGCTTTTTAATGGCACTTTTTATTCATTTCACACATTTAAGATATATTTTTGTTAAAGGTGTACACTACATTATCCAGGCTCATGGCATCCTGGATATAGGTACTGGAAATTTAGTTTTTTAATCAGGGAGAAGTCAGGGAATTTGACATCAGGTTTACTGGTTGAGTGGACATACAAAAAATATAACAGAACCATTTAGGCATATTAGATCAGGGGTTTTCAAACTAGGGTCCGGGTATCCCACAGAAGGTATTTTTTAATATAATAATAAAACTGATTTAATAATATTATTTGCAGGATAATAGGACTTTTAAGGTTTTGGTGTTAATGAAGGGCCACTGGAGGACCACACAGTATAGAGGGCAGGTGTTGGCGACACGTGTAAATGTATGGGGTATTATATGATGTTTCAGATTAGTTGTGCGCGGGGACAATGGAGGCATCAGGCCTAAGTGCGGCCCCTCCAGAGTTTGATGTGTACAAGCGATGGATTGGTGGGAACGCTGATTGGTAGCGAACTCCAGGTTGGGAAATAAGTCCCACCTTTTAGAATATAAACACAAAGCTGTGATTGAACCTAAAGGAACTTTGTGTTTTGTAAATTGACAATTCGATAAAGTCTCACAGTCGCCTTGTGTGTGTGTGTATATGACTGTTGTGTAGCAGTGTAGATAATACATGTGATCTTTGCTGTCGGTCAGTTTCGGGTGAATGAGTTTGGGGTCCTGGAGGTCATAACAGATGAGATGGACGAGGAAAGGAGCAGAAAAGCTCACGCCACCACCACATGGAGCGTCCCCACTGCACAAGAGGGTAAAACACACCAGAATATTCTCAAGTAAAAATTTATACTGATAAACTTACCCTTCATCAAAATCCACCCCATGGAGTTTTTATATTTGTTTTCATAGGCTTCTGGATAGGCAAATTAACTATAGTAGGATTGGTCAGTAAGTGATAATGGTCTGTGCTGATTGGCAGGTCTTACTGAAGGTTCGGTGTCAGAGGAGAAGTCCTGGGTCGAGCGAGGGCTGGTGTGTGTCCGATGTAACAGAAAGGGATCTGTGGTGGACTTTCTGTCTGATGGACTTCACTGTAGTGAGCGCTGTCTGGAGCAGACTCAACAACAGTGAGTACTACACATACAGTTATACTGCACACGACAACACCATACATTTCAATACCACATATTTAATCATTTGTTACATTCATATAGTGCATTTCTGCAGCACTCAAAGCACTTTACATATGAAAGGAGCGGTAGTGGTTCATGTAGGGTGTCTACAAACGGGAATGTTGGTGGTTCAATCTCCGGTTCCACCTGACCAAGTGGCGAGGTGTCCATGAGCAAGACATCTAACCCCAGCTGTTCCCAACATGCTGGATGGCACCTTGCATGGCTGACAACGCAGTCGGTGTATGAATGAATGAGTGAGTGAATGTGAGGCTATATGTAAAGCGCTTTGGATGGCCATAGGTCTGTTGAAAGCGCTGTATAAATGCAGTCCATTTACCATGATTAGTAGGCCAATGGGCAACTTTGGCCTGGATGCCTGGGCACACACACCTACTCTTTTTCGACGAACATCGTGGGATTTTTAACGACCACTGAGAGTCAGGACTTCGGTTTAACGTCTCATCCGAAGGACGGTGCTTTTTGACAGTATAGTGTCCCCATCACTATACTTGGGTGTTAGGACTCATATAGACCATTTCAAAAGATGCAAACAACACTTGTCCAGAACCACTTCCTGTTTCAGTTTGTGACTGTTTTGTTTATTTCACACATATATCTTTATCTTAAAGATGTTTGTTTAACTTTTTGACTCAGTTATATATGTTCTGTTGGTTGTATTTTAACTTAACGTTTATCTAGTGTTAAAAAACTGAAACAGGAAGTGGTTCTGGACCAGTGTTGTTTACATCTTTTGAAATGGTCTATAGACCACAGGGTGAGCACCCCCTGCTGGTCTCACTAACATCTCTACCAGCAGCAACCTGGTTTTCCAAAAAGGTCTCCCATCCAAGTACTTACCAGGCTGAACCTAGTCTCAGCCTCAGACGTCACCCCCACAGACTGTTGGCTAAACATCTGATGTTTTTCGTACACTTTTCTGGAAACCCTGTGAGAATGTCAAAGTCGTCTTTGATTGGTTGAAATAAACCGGATTTCCAGGAGACGCGAGTGTCGCGATTAGTTTCGGTTCCTGGACGTTCCATTGAGGAAGAGAAACAGTTGTGTTCACGTGGATAATAATGAGCAGTTATCATGATCAGCTAAACATTGGATTCTTAAAAATATGCAAAGTTCGCAGCATAGACTCTCTAAAAGACGTCCAAGAGTTTTGCTTGAGGCAGTTAGTGGAGTCAAAAAGTTCGGTTCTCCTGAATTGCTTGTATGTGTTAAAAAGTGGAGAGATATGCTTGAAACAGATGTTTAACGGGAGCGTCTCGTTGGTGTAGCTGTTGATGAAGTGCACAACGTTGTTCCATGGTGAGTAATGTTTATTTAGGTGCTATTCGGTTGGCTGGTTATTTCAATAACTGACTTGTTGCCAGCCGGCTCGTTATTGTGGGGAGTCCGAAACGTGACGCTAGACGAAACAAACTGTGAATGGTTGTTTGACATGTCTGTCAAACAGCGCGTGGGCGGGCTTTGTCCATAAAAAGCAGCGAAAAACACCTATCCCTAAAGATTCTGAGAATCCTCTCAGAGAGCTCCTAACTTAACCTAAAAATTCCTTGCCAGGAGTTTTAGCTTAGAAGTGATTCAAGAACATTTTTAGTGAACTCTGAGCAAGGAATGGATGGAAAATCCTATCTTATTGAGGAGGTGTGGTTGACTCGTTGCTACGTGTGACACTATCTTTTGAAGACTGTGATTGGTTGGTTGTCCAAGAAGGAAGAAAAAGAGTAATAATAGGATCTATTATTAGCCATCAATTTGAAATTGCAGGTATATTTTACCTATAATATATATATATATATATATATATATATATATATATATAAATACATAAAAATTTAGAAAATATACAATATAGATTTAATATATAATTAATATTTATTATATATTTATTTATTTATTTAATTATTTATTTATTTATATAATAAATAAAGTATAAACTTACTGTTAATAAATAAAGTATAACTGTATGTCATACTTAAAGGAATAGTCTACTCATTTTCAATATTAAAATATGTTATTACCTTAACTAAGAATTGTTGATACATCCCTCTATCATCTGTGTGCGTGCACTGGAGCGCGCTGCAACGCTTCAATAGCATTTAGCTTAGCCCCATTCATTCAATGGTACCATTTAGAGATAAAGTTAGAAGTGACCAAACACATCAACTTTTTTCCTATTTAAGACGAGTAGTTATACGAGCAAGTTTGGTGGTACAAAATAAAACGTAGCGCTTTTCTAAGCGGATTTAAAAGAGGAACTATATTTTATGGCGTAATAGCACTTTTAGGAGTACTTTGACTCTGCGCAGTAACACCCTCCCTCTCCCATTATGGGAGTGAGAAGGGGAGCGGACTTTTCAGGCGAGTCGAAGTACTCCCAAAAGTGCTATTACGCCATAAAATATAGTTCCTCTTTTAAATCCGCTTAGAAAAGTGCTATGTTTTATTTTGTACCACCAAACTTGCTCGTATAACTACTCGTCTTAAATAGGAAAAACGTTGATGTGTTTGGTCACTTCTAACTTTATCTCAAAATGGTACCATTGAATGAATGGGGCTAAGCGTTATGCTATCGAAGCGTCGCAGCGCGCTCCAGCGCTTACGTGCACGCACACAGATGATAGAGGGATGTATCAACAATTCTTAGTTAAGGTAATAACATTTTTTAATATTGAAAATGAGTAGACTATTCCTTTAACGTATTAGATAGGAAATAAACAGCAACACAATGTTCTGTAAGTTTGTGTGATTACTTTGTTTTATAGACGTCATAACAGACCTAAATCATCTTTGCTGCATAGTTGCATTTTTTCTAGTTACCGAATCTGTTACTGTAGTTAATGTAGTGATTACTTTTATTTCTGGCGCTATATTATATAATTATTTCTCTAATAAGATCGGTCACAAACATGATTCCGGCACGATCTAATGTGTTGCATGTTATTAACTTACTGTCATTCATTGTGTGCAACATTTTTCGTCTCCCTTTTCGTGTTTTGTCCACTTTCCCGGTTGCTAAAATAACTCTTAAGCCTCTTAAAAGTCCTCATCCGTGCTCTTAACAATTTTGACCTTAAAACCTCTTTTAAGGGTTAAGATGCTTTCTGAATTACTTTTTCTTTACTAGGATTTTTTCTTTAATTTTAAGAGTAAACGTCCACATTTCTAAGAATTTTCTTAGAATTGCGTCACTAGGAGCTACTTTTTGCATTAAGATTCTTTAGGGATACGGGGCGGGCCTAGACCTTCAGTATTGAATATGTATTGTATGGGGGCCAGTGTCACATTCACCTTTATAGTCTGGAGTTAATTTTTTGTAATGCAGTGTCCAACCTGCTTGCAGAGCGAAGTCATTGCAACGCTGCTCCAGTTAGCAAGTGCTTTCGGCAGTGTCTTCAGTCTCCTGCGCTGATTGGCCAGACTTGTGACTCTCAACAAATCAGATGGGCGGTGCTTTAGACAACTGAAAAGAGTGCCCTGTTCCGTGTTCCGAGTTGACGGCTCTCATTATATCCTTGGCTGCATTAGAGCCAAAATAGCACATTTCAAAATGGCATTACTTTATCGGCAAATCAGCTTTTAAAATGGTCGATTTCGATGATCGTCAAAATGCTTAATATCGACGTCGATAATCAACCAGATAGATAATCTGTCGATCCCTATTACATCCTTCATATCCCTGAAGAGTCTTTAGTTTTATCAGATTTATAAAATCAGATCAGCTCTAGTTTCTGGAAAAGCACGAAATCCCAGGGGGGTCCAGCAAGAGGAGCAAGTCACGTAAGAAACACTCACAAAACGTGATCCCACTATCTCTGGATAACTTATGATTCACTACATGTTTGTGTCGTTTACATTATATGCACCGATTACCAACAAAACACAGACATTTGATGCAGTTTTACTTACCGTCTGCGACTCATGACCCGGTTGGACTTTTCAATGAAATCCAGCGTTAAACAAACACACACACAAAATGCTGCTGCTACCTTTGATAAACAAACTATCCCTGTGTCTCAATTCGTTCCCTAGCTCCCGAGGTTGTGAATCAGTATATCGTGTACACAGGTTGGGGCACTGGTAAGGACCCTAGCTCACTTGACATTGGGACACTGTTCACTTATTTTTCTGTCACGTGGCTGCTTAAGCGCGTTGTGCTCATTCACAGCTGTTACCCATCAACAACCGGCAAAACCAACATATCTCCGACTAATTTTAAACAGTGCATTGTGAAAAACGCTGTCATTATTCTCTTACATATCCGTGCATAAAATTGGAGGAATATAATTACATTTTAAATGTATACTTTTTTTACAATTTTAAATAAATACTATTATTTTAAATATTGAGTAGATTGTTGTCCCTTACTGTGTAGCGATGTGTGTTCATTTTTAAAACTAAAACAAACGTTTGTCTTTATAAAAGTTCTGTCACATTTCATAAAGTTTATTGAGTTGGATCACATGATGTTTGGTTGGCGAGCTTCCAAAAAGGTCACGTAATATCCAGTAAGGGAACATAGGGACCCTCGATGCTCACTGGTTTTTGCGTTGCATTGTGGGAATTTTTAGGGATCGAACGTTCCAGTGCACTGGACGGATTTTGCGATTATGACAGTCCTTAAAATGGCTGACTCCCTGATAAGTGTCCTGCCTACTGAACAAGGGAGCTGATTGAGACATACCCTATATCAATTGTTTTCATAAGGCTGGCTTACTTGGAATGCTGAACAAGGCTTTTTTTCTTCTTGCATCCAAAAACAAACTTTTTGATATCAAACAAAGCTGTCGCGTACAGTGATGCCTGTGACTTCTACTCGTAGGAACAGTGCTAATGAACGTCCTCGTTCTCGCTCTCACTCTGATTGACGTGTGGGCGTGTTTTTTCAGGAGATGTGCCCATAAAAGGAATATGGGGTCACTGATATGTAACGAGTACCCATGTTCAAAAAAAACTTTTAGAAACTTTTATGAAAGTGGAGGCGTGAGTTTGGCCCAGAAATACTCTGTCACACACTCAACTCTTGACACTTTGCATTGGTTTAGCATGAGGATTACAACTCTTTATGTTAATAAGCCGGACTGCATGAAGTAGCATTAACCCCCCCAATACATTAATACAAAAATATTTCAGCTTGCGAAGCACTTTACTTCTCTCACCTGTTACATATGAAAATTCATCATCTCTTGTCTGTGACAAAAGGCACTTCTCATAATAATTTTTTTTCAAGATTTTTTAAACAAAACGTTACATATGTTAAGACAACTTTGAGTTCCTAATTTATTTTAATTCCTTTACACTCATGAAATTGTTTTAAACTCAACAGACTTCTACAAAATAATCAGTTAACACAAAGACATTGGGCCCTATTTTAATAATCTGAAACGCAAGTGCGAAGCGCAAAGCGCAAGTGACTTTGTGGGCGGATCTTGGGCGCTGTTGCTATTTTCCCGGCGGGAGAAATAATTCTTGCGCCAGGCGCAAATCAATAAGGGAAGTAGATTCATTATTCTAGGTGTGGTTTGGGCATAACGTCAAATAAACCAATCAGAACGCTATCCATTCCCTTTAAACGCAAGGGCGCAAGTTCCATGGCGGGTTGCTATTATTATGATGGATTTACCAGGCACACGCCAGGAGCGGTTCACAGCCGAGGAGACCCACGTTCTTGTAAGAGCAGTCAAAGACAGAGAAGTTGTTTTGTATGGGGATGGGAGAAACCCGCCCAAATCAGTGTAGGTTAAACAGGCGTGAGAGGCCACAATTGTCTCATCAGCTGGCATCCCCATCGTTGCGCCAAGCGCTACAATGATGTCAGGAGACAGGGGAATCCCAAGCTTGCCAGCATAAATAGGGCACGCCGTGTAACGGGAGGTGGATCTGCCTCTACACATGACCTGACGCCAGCAGAGGACATCGCTGCGTCCACCCTCACCGCTGAAAAAAAAAGGGTTTAAGGGCTTTGAAATCGGACCCAAGAAACACAAGCAAGGTCCAACCCCAAAGTACACTTACAAATCAAGTTCATATACATTAAGGTTTCTTATGAAAACATTTTAATTATTATTAACATAAAATAAACGTAATACAGCCACACAACAAACTTATGAAAATATTTTAATTGTTATTTACATGAGAATTTTTTAACACAGCCACACAATAAATAAAAACTTTCACCACAATGCTCACCACTATGATTTCCCTTATCTCATGTATTAATATTTTTTATTGTAACAATTTATGATTTGCAAAAATAACTGTTGCATCTGTGTAGATTAGATAAGCAAAGTGTGTGCGTGTTGTGCACGCTATACATTATGGTCAAACATACGCCCTTAAAATAGCAAAATGAACCACGGGCAACGCCCCACTGACTTTAGACTATTTTTTTCTGGTCAGTGGCGCAATTGTTTTTTGAAACTGCAAAATAGCATCAGGGATGGTTTGCACCGGAACATGCCTCCATTTTTGCGCTGAACCGCCCAGGGAGCGCAAGTTCATTCCCTAGTTTGCCGACGGGCGTCTGTGGAGGGGAAAACCCCGCTGTGTGCCGGTTCAAAATACGAATGATACATGCGTCACTGACAAAGTCAATTGCGCTGGGTGCAAGATAGGGCCCATTGTCTTCTTTAGCAATAAAGGCACACCACAGAACTTTTTGGCCACTAGGGGTGTATAGACATGTATTTTTCATGTTTAGCGCCCCTAGAGGCCACAAGCGCCGCAGCACTGTCGCAAAGGAAAAGAAGACAACTCTTTAGATCACAAAGTGTGCCTTCCAGCATGTCATATAATATAATTTCATGGGTTTTATTTTCATCAAACGCCAAACAAATCGCGTAGCTCACGTTATACAAGCCAGTAACGGTGGTCGCTTGGTTAAAGATTATATTAAAAAAAATTGCCCTAAAGGGGAATCAAACCCGGATCGCCGTTTCGTAGGTCCATGACGCTACCACAGGACCAGACAGGACTTATATATGCAAGCAATATAACATTACTTACTAGTACAAAAGTATTAGGGCCAAGTCAGCATCAGTCAGAAACCCCTCCTCCTTTAGTTCACGCCAGCGAGCAAACGCGTGAAAAAAAACGAGTAGAAGCTATACAGACCCCGTCAGGCTATGGTGGACATGTCATTCAACCTATTTTAAGTGGATGTACCATCACAAGGCTCTTGAAAATATATTATGAAGGTTGAAAAACTTCAAAGTGTCACTTTAACTAGCGAAATTATAAAGTTACCAAGGACACTTTTTTCATGAAGTTTTGAGTGTGGAGGTGTTCTTGAGCAAGACACCAAACCCCAGCTGCTCCCGACGAGCTGGATGGCGCCTTGCATGGCTGACACCGCCGTCAGTGTATGAATGAGTGAGTGAATGAATGTGAGGCGACTTGTTAATGCGCTTTGGATGACCATGGGTCTGTTGAAAGCGCTATATAAATGGAGTTCATTACCATTATTAGATGCTAATTTCACTGTATCCACCTGTAGTGTCTCCATTATGGACTATTAAGTACAGGACATTAGCCTGTATTGGCATGATATACTGTAGGGTCATTTCGTTAGCAAAACCTTAGCTAACTTATTACATGAGCTGCCTACGAGTAATGCATGTTAGCAAGACATAAGTTAAATTAATTTGTCTTGTGGCTAAATTCGAGTATTTTGTTCATCGCCACACACCTAAACAACAAGTCATGTCAAAATATGTGCCTGCTGCAGACACGTCTAAAGGGTTTATGATTAAAGAGACGCCAGATTCTCGCTTAATTTTGTGTAATCAGAGTTTAGTGTTAAGTAAGTGTCTTGCGAGTATGTTGTGAACGCGTATGGTTTGCTTTATAATCCACATTTGAACAAAGTTAACCACACAAAAGGTAATGGGTTTGATTCTCAGGGAACACACATACAATATTGATCAAATTTTTACAGTAAAAGACTCTTTGTTATTGGTCATCTTTGGTAAATAACATTTCTCTTGCTGTAAAGCTTGGCGTGTCTGTCTTATATAATAAATGTATTGGTTGTCTGCTGAGTTCATGAGTCCTTGTGTTTTCAGATTATTTATCTTCTCCAGAGATTCATTAAGTTTATACTATACAAACTATACATAATGCATGTTGTGTTTTGAAATAGAAAATTACTTCAGAATCTTTTAAATATGTTTAGAATTGTAATATCCTGTACCATAATTGGCTTTTTTTTTTTTTTTAAACATTTACATTTAGGCATCTAACAGATGCTTTTATCCAAAGCATCTATAAACTCACTATAAAGTGATTTGTCATATAGAGGTAATAATATGTACAAGGAGTGCTTATACCAAATTACTAGTTTTCACAAACCTGAACCCATTTGAAGTTCCAGTCTGGCAAACTAAAGACTCTTAAGTTTGTTTCTGGATAGGAGTAATGGCTTTTTTTCTTGAAACCTTTTTTTAAACAATTTATGGTGATGTGGGCGACATCAGATTGTAGTTTTGACACTTTCAGACCCCAGTGTCTATGAGCAAATACTCATGTTTTCATGATATGCAGACTAATTGTTCATTCCAAACAGTAAGAAAAGTAATCTTTATAGTTCTGTATTTATTTGCACACAGAAATCATGGCTTGTTGAATTTTAATATTGTCTCTTTTGACAGAGAGCTGAAGAAAGAAAGTTCCAGTACAAATGGAGAGATGCTTGGAAGAAAGCGACCTCGCCTTGCAGCATCTGAAGATGTGGACAGCTCAGTGGAAGCTGCTGAGGAAGATGATGAAGACTATGTCAGTTTTCATTCTTCAGCCTTTGTCTTACCATGACAGTTTAACACTTAACAGTGCCTTCAAATAAACTCAACAGTCAAACTTGAATAATTATCAGCATGTGTCTTTCTAAACTACTAAACATTCTAGAAATGTATATTAAAATCTACAGCTAAATTATCATAATTCTGTGCCTGTCAATATTTCTATTTTAGACCAGCATTTTTCGGCGTTTCTGTACTATATCTATTGTGAATGTGCTGTACATCACCTTAAATGAAGCATCTGTCATTTTTTATGTGTGTGTGTGTTACAGGAAAAGAAAGAAAGCAGACGGCCGGCACGTGGAGCGACGAGAGGTCGCAGAAAACGTAGAGGAGACGCAGCTCTGCTCAGATACAGTGAGTCACAATCATATGAACCGATGCTGATCTGGATGAGAGTCACATGACACCTGTCACTGTTTCCCATAATGCAGCGGTTCCGTATGGAGGGAAGAAGAAGGTTTGGTGTTGGGCTTCATATCTGGAGCAGGAGAGAGCCATCGCAGCCCCTTCAAAACTCTTCAGAGAGGTGCAGCACATGTTAACCCACATCTGTTTGTGTTTTAGTTAAGAATTTTATATTGATGTTGTGACAGGAAATAAACCTTTATTTGTTTACATATGTGTGTTGTTTTGTGTGTATGTATGTAGTATCAGGCATTACCTCAGTGTAAGAATGGCTTTAAAGTTGGCATGAGGTTGGAGGGGATCGACCCTGAACATCCGTCCATGTACTGTGTTCTCTCTGTTGCTGAGGTAAGACTTACTTTACTCATATATGATAATATTCTGACATAATGGGTTTTAGATCAAGTAATTGATGTTAAATGGTTGATGTTAAAGCGTACCCTGACAATGAACCCCACAAGCAATTTTGGATAAACCAAGGCAGTGAAAGTCTAATAGACGTGTACCATAGCCCAAAAATAGATGATATGTATAGGTTTAGAACAAATGAAAGCAAACACCTTGAACACCTGTTGACTTTGCTTACATATTGGAATATAATACATCCTTTGGCAAAAATAGCATGTAACCAATTTCAAGGTTATTTAGGGTAGAAGTGGGTTACTCGTAGTAAGGTGTCATTTCAACATCTCAGTTTTTGCTTGATGGGAAGACTTTATATTTGCCTTCTACTACTAAATACATTAATAGAAGCACATTTAAAATTTTCAATACTTTAACCTCTGGAAAAGCACCCCCACTCTGGCCCAAACCATGAAAAGACCTACTTTCACTAAAAGGGTTGTTTTTACTAAACCATTTAGAGTATAAGCATACTATAGTATCATTAAAAAGAAGACACTTTGAGCTTCATTTTCCAGGTTTCAAAATTATTTTAAGATAAAAATTAAAAAAGTTAGAGAGGCTGAAGTACATTGTAATAAAAATGTTTTTGCATAACATCTTTTTTAATACTAAAAATCTTAATGACAAATATGTGTGTGAAACCTAGAAATGCAATGATCCCAAAGCCACAAGTCTAAAGAAGTTATTTTTCACGTTTGAGGTCAATAGGCCCAAAAATTAGGTTCTTGGAAGGGTTTTTGTAAGTGCCAGTCAGCCCCAAAATAAAAGTCTTTTGTTTACATGTATACACGTTCGTTCTTTTTTCTATTATTTGTCCTACTGTTAGCATATAAAATGCCGTTTCCACACCAGAAAAAACGTCACACAGAGATTGTTCGATTCGTTATCTAATTGGCTACACGTTCTGTCTATCAATATTTTCCATTAAATCATTGGAGGAACAAACGAGTCAGATGACGTCACGATATTTGACAGCACTGTTTGGATATTATGTATTATACTCCCGCCTACTTTTTAAAACAAAGTTTGAACGCGGGTTTAAATGCGAGTGTAATCTCATATACAATGTTACGACAAAAATAGTCCGCAGATTGTATATTATATTCTATTACAAGACGTTCATGTGAAATCTGATGTAAACAATGGACAATATATCTATATTTCACGGATTATACGCATTTGTGGCCAAAAATGCTCATTGGATGTATTCTATAAGATGGTTTTCATGAGTTATTCACACATCTTAAACCAACTAGATTTGATTCGCGATCGTTATATCAACACAAAGGTAAGGAGTCCCGTTTATATTTTGCATGTTGTCATCTGGACTTCTGCAACAAAATACTATATTTATGATGCTAGAACATCTGTATCTCAAAACAGAGACCATACACTGATGCTAAACCCGTAGACCTTTTAAACGATGTATAGTAATGTATTATTAATGTTTGTAGACAGTAGGCTATATAGATATTGTTAGCAGCATTAAAAAAACTGACGTCATCCCACCCCCAACTAGTGCGCGTCGAGAGGTTAAAAAAACATTACAACATGTGATACTCATTTTCACCTATGAAATATTACCAGTGTTCAAATTGAGGGGGAGCTGGGGGTTCCTGGACCTCCTATAAGCCATGAGGGACCCCTTATAAAGCACAAAAATATAAATTAGGGGGCTTCCCTGGTTTTTATTAAAATGTAAAATTCTCATGCTGCGCTTAAGCTGAGTGAGTGATTCAAACATCATGCTGTATCAAAACTAAACGAATATCCCATAATATAAAAGTGCAGCAGAATCGGTTAACTTAACACATTTGTCACAATACACATCACACTGCTCAGCCCTAAGAAAGTCTAACCTCACCACAGTATATGAATGTAAGAGCTGTAATATTATATATAACATGAGAATAATGTTTATCCAGCTAACAGTTGATGTGTGAATGTTTACAGGTGTCAGGACATCGAATCAGACTGCACTTTGATAAATATTCAGACTGCTATGACTTCTGGGTAAACTGTAACTCTCCTGACATTCATCCAGTCGGCTGGTGTGAGAAAACCGGACACAAGTTACATCCACCTAAAGGCAAGATATGTTTGTGAGAGAAA
Source organism: Misgurnus anguillicaudatus (assembly GCF_027580225.2). Classification (NCBI taxonomy): domain Eukaryota; kingdom Metazoa; phylum Chordata; class Actinopteri; order Cypriniformes; family Cobitidae; genus Misgurnus; species Misgurnus anguillicaudatus. Next base: position 8,802,626 of record NC_073354.2, read on the forward strand.
ACTGCTCATCTTTTGAGTTTATTTTGACATTAGTGGATGGTCACATGCATTTCATCATGAGACGAGATGAGATTCAGTAATATTGATGCGGAAACATGAAGCTCAAAATTGCTTAAAAAAACAGCATTATTTTTGTTGTTATTGTTTTATTTCAATTTTTTTTCTTTTATTATTTTGTTTAGTGTAACACCTACAGTAAACATGTATTTGCTCTGAGATGTGTTGTTGTTTCTCACGTGTGTTTGTGTGTTGTAGGGATGAATGAGGAGGAGTTTAGCTGGTCATCTTACATTAAACTAAATAAAATACAGACATCATCCAAAGCTCTCTTTCAGAACCAGAACATGGTGAGTTCAGTACATCAGTCCGGCTGTAGACACATCTCATTTCCTCCAGATGGTACTATAGCACCTCAATGTGATGATAGTTAAAGGGATAGTCCAAAATGAAAACTTTGTCATCATTTTCTCATCTTCATGTTGTTGTAATTTCTTTTTTTCTGAAAAACAACAAATACGATGGAATTCAGTGGGTATCGTCAGCTGTGTGCTCACCATCATTTTTTCAAAATATCTTCATCATTTATCACAATACTTCCATAATATTTGTCAATGGTTACAATCAGCTTTGTGTCAAAATATCTTGATGATGACAAAATGATGACAGAATTTTCATTTTTGGGTGAACTATCACTTTAAGACTAAAGCAGTCCTGTGATGTACAGTATTGATATGTAAAGAGCAGAACATTCGGTGGTCAACACTGTGGGGCGGGGCTACAGCAGCTACAGGATTTGATTGGATAATTAGGCTAATGATATTAGTTGCTATTATTGTTTAGTATTATTTTTAGGGGTTTAAATCGGACAGTTCATTACGATCCGATACAATATCAACTTTTTCCGCCAGCGATACGATTTTTCCGATACATCAAAACACTTCTTCGCTGCGATTACGATTCAATTCGATTAATGAATCTTTTTTTTACGTGTTTAGTTAAGCAGGTAAATTTTTACTTACAAATGCAACCAAAATATATAACATGAACATTTAATGAAACTCTTTGAAAATGGCACAATCTATGTCCCAATTGTAACATTTACAACAACAAACTAACAAAAAAACACCTTTTCTAAATAAAGAAAAATAAGTAATGAGGCAAAAATGTCACTTAAAATCAAGCTTACGATGGCAACAGTCAAATGTCTTTCAGTATTTTGTGCCAAAATGTGCAATATCTGAGGTAGTTTTAGAAACGTCAGATCTAGCAGTCAAACAAGTGCTGCAGAGGTCTCTTTAAAAAATCAAATGATAAACATGTTCAGGAGAGAGGACACTGCGTTTTGAAGACACGCCTGTCTTCTGTCTCTTTCGCTGTGTTTTGGCTACTACAACCGCTTTGTTTCTGCATCGCATTATGCACGCTTTGGCAAAAATGCGTAGATGGACGCTACGTCAAGTAATGAGGACGCAAAAAGTGTCACAATAAAGGTACCTCAAAGCGATCGATGGCATCGATGCATTGAATCGTTAAAAATAAAATCGATGTATCGATCCATATCGATGTATTGTTACAACCCTAATTATTTTCATCTCTACCCATGTAGTTTTGGGTGCAACAAAATAATAACTTCTGAATTAAAGGTGCATTGTGTAACTTTTAGAAAAATCTCTTGACAGAAATGGAATCTACATAACTATATTATCAGTGGTGTATAAAGACCTTACAAAATGAACTGTATTGTTTTTATTACCTTAAAATGAGCCGTTTTTATCTAAATGCACATTATCTACATTTTATCTACGTGGGTCCCCTTACATGGAAGTCTCCATCTTGTTTCTACAGTAGCCCTAAACGAACAAACTTCTCTATAGATTGCGTTTCACAACGTTGTCTTTTGCAAAGACGTGTTTGTCTTGTGGCGGCTCCTGTAGCTTCTTAATGCATTTCGAAAAGGAGGTTGAGCTGTGGACTGAGCCTTTGGTTGCAGTTCACAATCTCACCACTAGTTGCTGCTAAAAATCTACACAGTGGACCTTTAAGAGTGATGTAATGCCAGTCCCTCCAGAAAAACGTGATTATGCGATCACATGATTCGACGCATAATCAGCCAAAGTCCGCATATTTATGCAGGGGCCACATTTTTTCAAATACGCCACACTTTCGCAGCATAAATAGCAGATTTACGTGCGCAAAATATGCAGGGCTTACATGATTTCATAATCCCCGCATTTTCGTAGCAAAAATCACATATATCTTAGCAGAAAGTTGAAAATGTTGCATTTAATTCACACAAGTGCAGCCATGTCCACTGTTGCCATGAGAACGTTATGAAGTGACGTGATTATGTGACATGAACATCATTGAAAAGCTGCAAACAGTTTTTGCAAGTTCCAGCAGTTTTTGCAAGTTCCTGTAATTTCATTGCATTAAATTGCGTAAATATTCTGAATGTTCCATCGCATTTTTTAAGAAAACATGCCGCAAGATCAAGGATTTTTCTCGCAACAATCACAAAAAAACTCCAGACTGTAATGCAGTCAGACCAGAGTCATTCAACAGGAATATAAGTCATATAGTTTGATTATTAATATTCGAACCCATGATCTTTTGCACTGCGAACTGAGCTGTGTACAGAGCTACTGGTGAAAGCTGTGAATATTTATAAGTGAATATGAATGAATGATATATTTACTTGTGTTATTATGCAGACAGTGACGCCGTCTGGATTTAGAGTTGGTATGAAGCTGGAAGCCGTCGATAAGAAGAATCCTTCATTCATCTGTGTTGCCACGGTTACTGACATGGTGGATAACCGATTCCTGGTACACTTTGACAACTGGGATGAATCTTACGACTACTGGTAAATTCACAGTTATATTTGTATTCTTGGTGTTTATTGAAACCTGCAGTTAAAACATCATTTGCAACTCTCTGCACTTCACGATTAGGCAAGTTTACAGAATAAATTTGGGTAGATAAAAAATGTAGAATAAATACATACAGAAATTAAAACTGCCTAAGAGAAACAGCTGCACAATTATCATTTTCATGTTTAGCGCCACGTTGTTTAAATAGCAAATGCATTTGCGCCCATGTTTGCGCCCATGGGCGTTGATCTAAAAACGAGGTGTGTTCAGGCGCATTGTTGGCGTGTTGCTATTTTGAGGCAACTAAAATAGACTACGCCATTGACCAACAAATACCTGGTCTAAAGTCTAAAGTCAATGGCGCAATATGTTTTTTGTTATTTAAAGAGCGTGTTAGAAATATGCGCTATATAAACGGGACGCAATGCAGGTTTGCTTATCACATATGAATGCACAGCAGCACAAAAACTCTTTTTAAATATAAAAAGATTAAAGGATTCAAATGTAAAAGATTATAATTGAGTCTCTTGGACATAAATGAGGACTAATTATGAGACGTTAGAAGGCACAAAGAGCTGCTTCACCTGCAGCCTGGTAAGTAAATAAATGCTTTGCTTTAAACAAATGCATCTATTTTTAAATGTTTTTTTTTAAATGCTACCCCACAGATTTATTGTATATGATAACTCTGTACATGTGGATATGGTGAGATGAGAACGATTTTAAGTAATTCTTTTTAAAAATCCCATATGACGCTGTCCAAGTGCTGAAACGCTGCTTTCCGCACGTTAGTAAATTCTTTATCTCTTGTTTGTTACAAATAAAGTATTTTTACAGTACAAACCTTTTCTTGCATATTTGCAAATTATTTTATGAGATTACAATGATTATGTAGGATATCAATACATTTACAGCATTTAAAAGCCTGCTGTTTTAACTTCTATGACTGAAAGAAAACGGCTTTTAAAAGTTTTAATCCAAAAAATTAAAATTTTCAATAAAAATGAAAACAACTCAATTTTTTTTACATTATTCTTAAACTGGGGGTTTTCTTCCTCCGCTTAGTTTTTCAGTTTACAAAGTCTGTCATCTAAATAGGGATTAGACATAGCGCCAGCGCAACTGGCTTTTAAAGGGGATGAGAGATAAGACTATCATTGTTTTAATACACGTTACGCCCAAAACACACCCATTATTCATTACTAGAATGGGTACAACCCTTTTCGAGCACAAACCATTTTTCCCGTCGATAAATTAGCAAAAGTGGCATCGGACATGCCCATTTAGACCGTGCGCCGTTAGACAATGTGCTTAGATCATTAAAATAGGGCCCAAAGTATCTACAGTATCAGTCTTATACAAAGAAAGTCATGGAGAAACAAATGTAAGTGTTTCCTAGGAATGACCCAGTTTCCAAAATGTTCTCATCCTACATTGAGTGCTGTGTGTGTGTGTGTGTGTGTGTGTGTGTGTGTGTGTGTGTGTGTGTGTGTGTGTGTGTGTGTGTGTGTGCGTGCGTGCGTGCGTGCGTGCGTGCGTGCGTGCGTGCGTGCGTGCGTGTTTGTGTGTGCACATGCGTCATGAATAAATCAATAAGAGTCAAGTACAGTACACAGTAAAAACACTCTCTCATCTGTGATGATCAAAAACACAAGTGACGGATCATCTGAGGTAAAGATCTCCATCCATCCATTAGAGTATTTCCTCCACATCTTTATCATCACTGTATAGCTTAGTGGCAGAGCATTGAGTAAAGCAAAAGGTCATGCGTTTGATCTCAGGGAATACACGTACTGATAAAAAATGTCTAACAAATAATGCGTTGCAAGTCGAAAGCGTAAATGCTGCCAAATGTAAAAAAAAAACAACAAACAACACATACCACTCTCTTTTCTACAGCTGTGCTCATAAGTTTACATACCCTGGCAGAATTAATGATATATTGGCAATTTTTTAGAGAATATGAATGATAACACAAAAACTTTACTTTCACTTGCGGTTAGTGTTTGGCTGAAGCCATTTATTATCAATCAACTGTGTTTTTACTCTTTTGAAACTATAATGACAATAGACAAACTACCCAAATGACCCTGATCAAAAGTTTACATATCCCAGTTCTTAATAGCGTGTTTTGTCCCCTTTAACATCAATTACAGCTTAAAGTCTTTTGTGGTAGTTGTGGATGAGGCTCTTTATCTTCTCAGATGGTAAAGCTGCCCATTCTTATTGGCAAAAAGCCTCCAGTTCTTGTAAATTCCTGGCCTATCTTGTTGTATCTTCTGGCCACTCAACCATGCAGTCCATTTTTCTTCAAGTGCCTCCTTATTGTGCATCTTGAAACAGCCACAAGTTTTCAGATTAACATGTATGCCCTAAGGGAATACTTCAGAGTTTTATAACTTGGGTAAGAGCGCCACTTGTTGGATTATAGCGGAAATCTGGATTGCTGGAAAAACTTGTCAGGGAAGCGTTTTCTCTTAATTGACGAGTTAACTTGTCAATGGCGGGGAAAGAGTTAATTACAGTTTGAACACTGCTGATTGGCATTCTTAATTCTTTGGATATTTTTATATATCCTTTTCCTTGTTTTATACAGTTCAACTATATTTTCCTTTAGCAATTTTTTTGCTTTTCCCATGACTAGGGCCCTATAAAATCCATTAATTTTTTTCCCAAATTCCGTTTTATTAATTCTTAAATTCTGTGTTTTTCATTTTATTATTCTCAAATTCCACGTTTTCCATTTGAATTTTTCTGGATTCTGATTTTAATGGTTAAATTAAATTTCCGTAATAAAAAATCATATCCTATCAACTGTATTTGAGGATATTGAACCTGGAAAGTCCTTGAAAGGTTCTTGAATTTGAAGTTAACCAAGGTGTGGGAACCCTTATTACAGCTAGTTTAATTCACATGTCATGAGCGATATCATTTAGGTAATTATCATCTGTTAGGTGTTCTGTGTAAATAAATATACAGTAAAATATAACAATACATCATAGATGCAGTGCTTTGGGCTGTCACAGAGATTTGAACACCAACTGTAATTAAAATGCATTGTGTCTGTTTGTCTTTTGTGCAGGTGTGATGCAACCAGTCCATACATTCATCCGATTGGATGGTGTCAGGAGAACGGCAGGACCCTTACAACCCCTCCAGGTGATACATCATTACCTTACAATCTAATAGTACATGTTGAAATAACACAAGACAAGTGTTCTAGTCCAGCAGAGATACTGATATATCTTGTGTAGTTTAGGTCAGACTTTCTGTGTTAAAGCCGCTCTGTCAGAAGAGTTCAGCTCATCTAATCTTTGTGCTGTAGGATATCCTGATGTGAAGAGCTTCTCCTGGGAGAGATATTTGGCAGAGACGAGCTCATTACCGGCTCCTGCGCGCGCTTTTAAAGTGGTGAGTGTTACCATAGCTCAGGATCTTACATGATTTCTCTTCTGAGAGAACCATGACACTACGATGTGTATGTGGTGATGACAATGTTAAAACATGTCTTTTTTCACACTTTACAGAGACCTCCTCATAGTTTTCAGTTGAATATGAAGTTGGAGGTGGTCGATCGACGGAATTCTGCTTTGATCCGGGTGGCCACGGTGGTCGACACGGATGACCATCGACTTCTGGTGAGAATCAAATATCTGCCAGCGTTTTACACGTTTAGAGATAAAAGCATGGAAACCTGCTGCTTACATTCACACCAGGAATATTCGAAAAAGCATTATAAGAGAACTGTGCTGAAGGCATGTCCATTTACAACCGTAGGATTTGCCCTATATATAATAAAATGGTCTATTATTATCTTAATTGAAAGGGTCATGAATAATAATGTTGAGCTCTGCTCTGATTGGCTGTTTCTCAGAGCAGCTCATTTCAGTAGCTCTGTGTTTGTGTAAACAGATCTTATGTTTGAGCCTGTATCAGATGAAAATACAGATTTTGAGGAATAATCAATTGTTTGGAGATTGCTAATGTACGTTTCTGAGTGTAAGTTTATGTTTTTTAAGTATGGAGCTGCAAAACGTAACTGTAACGTCAATAGTAGAACTTAAGTCTGAACGCTAGCATATAGCATTAACTAGCATATAGTGCTAAGTCAGTAGTCACAACTTTGTTTTTAGCATTGTAACAACATTGTACTTATTGTAATGTGTAATATAATATAATGTTGGGGACGTACATCTCAACTGTGATTGGTCTGTTTTCCTGCAGTCTTTTGCGTGCATAAGGTTTACATAAGAAGGAGAAAACAATCGTGTTTGAGGCTCACGATATATCATTACCATGTACAGAACTCTTATTATTCATCTACACTCACCTAAAGGATTATTAGGAACACCATACTAATATTGTGTTTGACCCCCTTTTGCCTTCAGAACTGCCATAATTCTACATGGCATTGATTCAACAAGGTGCTGAACGCATTCTTTAGAAATGTTGGCCCATATTAATAGGATATCATCTTGCAGTTGATGGAGATTTGTGGGATGCACATTCAGGGCACGAAGCTCCTGTTCCACCACATCCCAAAGATGCTCTATTGGGTTGAGATCTGGTGACTGTGGGGGCCATTTTAGTACAGTGAACTCATTGTCATGTGACATGGTGCATTACCTTGCTGGAAGTAGCCATCAGAGGATGGGTACATGGTGGTCATAAAGGGATGGACATGGTCAGAAACAATGCTCGGGTAGGCCGTTGCACTTAAACGATGCCCAATTGACACTAAGGGGCCTAAAGTGTGCCAAGAAAACATCCCCACACCATTACACCACCAGCACCAGCCTGCACAGTAGTAACAAGGCATGATGGATCCATGTTCTCATTCTGTTTACGCCAAATTTTGACTCTACCATCTGAATGTCTCAACAGAAATCGAGACTCATCAGACCAGGCAACATTTTTCCAGTCTTCAACTGTCCATTTTTGGTGAGCTCGTGCAAATTGTAGCCTTTTTTTCTATTTGTAGTGGAGATGAGTGGTACCCGGTGGGGTCTTCTGCTGTTGTAGCCCATCCGCCTCAAGGTTGTGCGTGTTGTGGCTTCACAAATGCTTTGCTGCATACCTCAGTTATAACAAATGGTTATTTCAGTCAAAGTTGCTTTTCTATCAGCTTGAATCAGTCGGCCCATTCTCCTCTGACCTCTAGCATCAACCAGGCATTTTCGCCCACAGGACTGCCGCATACCGGATGTTTTCCCTTTTCACACCATTCTTTGTAAACCCTAAAAATGATTGTGCGTGAAAATCCCAGTAACTGAGCAGATTGTGTCTGCCACCAACAACCATGCCACGCTCAAAATTGCTTAAATCACCTTTCTTTCCCATTCTGACATTCAGTTTGCAGTTCAGGAGATTGTCTTGACGAGGACCACACCCCTAAATGCATTGAAGCAACTGCCATGTGATTGGTTGATTAGATAATTGCATTGATGAGGAATTGAACAGGTATTCCTAATAATCCTTTAGGTGAGTGTATGTCTAGATAAATACAGTTTTACATTCTACAGCACCTTTAATAAATATAATATTAGTGATCTTATACAGCAGTTGTGAGGTAGATAGAGACCATCCATGTGTCCTAATACTCAAATGATCATCCTCTTCAGTTTCACATTTTAGTATTTATGTTGATCTGTGAAGATCAAGCATCACTTCAACTTTGTCTGAACATTTTTGTTTAAGACTCTTCTGATGGAAAGTGTTTCTCTTCTAAACATGATGCTTAACCTATCCTTGCTCTCTGCCCGACAGCTCTCTGACAAAATCCTGCCGCTTGTTCACATAAATGCCTCAGGAGTTTGTAATGCAGATCATGTTTGAGACTGTAAATATACAGCACACTGTTACCTCCAGGTCAACTTATTAAACACGCCGAGATGTTTCGAGATGGAGGATTTGAGGTTTTTTTAGGGTGGTCTTAATAATAAATTGATTAATAAATACAATCATTTCACAGAGAGGGCTCATATATAAACGTGTGTACCCTGATTATGTTAAACTAGCTAATCAGATTGCATTGTGCTGTTTTAATCTGATGGACTGTGAGCTTGTCTTGTACAGTGTGATTTGTTTAGACGTAACTGCAGGTGTTGGTCTATAGGGGGCAGCAGTTTTCATGTCTGACACATAACAGATGACATCGTCTCACACTTAACTACCGATCTCGCTCTGTTGTTCTCTTCTCTCAATGCTTCTTCTCGTGGGTTCACAGGAATACATTTCTTGCTACTTATATCACTTACACTTGAAGAGAGACACCCAGCTGAGGTTTTGCTGTGTTTTTTCATTTCTCAACCTTTTGAATTTGGCGTCTCTTCAACTCTCGATGCGTCATGAGATAGAAAAGTCTCAGATGTATAGTGAGAAATCTCAGCAGACTCAGTGTAGACTATGCAAGTATTTATCACATACTGTTATTTAGCGTACTGAGGTTTTCAACACAAGGTTTTTGCCAGGCATGGGGAGTAAAGGATCCGATGTAGTTGTTGTTATATAAAATTGGTAACTGTAATCTGTTACAGTTATGAAAAACAGGAAATTGAGAACACTATCAGGATTACAGTTGTTTTAGTTAATGTCAAATTACTCTTTTGGGGTGACGTGACATTTTTTGGGCTTAAAGGAACAGTATGTAAGAAATGTATATCAATTAATCATAAAATGGCCCTGATATGTCACTAGACATTAAGAAATGATTTTCATTTCAAATACTTATAACACTGACAACAGTTGTCTGGCCAGGATATTGTCATTTAAAAAGTGGAGTTGCAGCCCTCAACTGATGTTTATGTTATCATGTTGTGTATTGGCCACCAGTTGTGTGATTGCAGTACCAGTTTTAGCCACAAGTTTTGTGATTGCAAAACCAGTTTTGGCCACAATCCTACATACTGTTCCTTTAAATCATGTAGTGCAATGTTTATCATAACAACCAATCACTTGAATCTAATGACCAATCAGAGGAGTCATTGATGCAGAAGAGTTTTTTTTAAATGCTTACAGTTTTTTTAACTTGAACTAGATTATTAATTGTTAGCATCTAAAACAGATTCTGGAAGGGCACTTTATGAGGAAATAAAATGAGTTGTAAAAATGACCATTGGTAATATGAGATGTTGGTTTGTTTCTGACCATCTGTAAAACAACGCATCTCCATAGACTTTCATTGTAAAAAAACTTAAAGGAAAACACCACCGTTTTTCAATATTTTACTATGTTCTTACCTAAACTTAGACAAATTAATACATACCTATCTTTTTCAATGCGTGCACTTAATTTTTGTACAGCGCGTTGTGAATGTGTTAGCATTTAGCCTAGCACCATTCATTCCTTAGGATCCAAACAGGGATGCATTTAGAAGCCACACTTCCATGTTTTCCCTATTTAAAGACTGTTACATGAGTAGTTACACAAGTAAGTATGGTGAAATTTGTTAGTTTAGTGCAAGGTTTTAATATAAATTAAGATAAGGTTACGAAAAGATTTATACTGTTAAAATAATGTTTAAAAAAGACAGAAAGCATTGTTTATATTTGTACGTATTATTATATGTTAAATAATAGAAAAACAGTATATTTACAGAAATATTGTGTTTTTGTTATGTTAAAATAGCTCTGTGGCCCTCCAACGAGATGTCAATCTCAGAAATGGCCCCAAACCAGTTTGAGTTTTGGCTTCACTTTTCTTTTAAATGTGTGTGTCAGGCTGACATGACGAGCAATAACTCTCTGTTCTGTGTAACCCAGCTGGATGTCCTTGACAGGAACGGGTCGGTGCGCTGAAAAAATCTATTTCTTTAAACGTACCTTATTCTGAAAATGAAAGGAGATGGAGAGAGTGAGAGGAGTAATGCAAATGTAAGATTTCAGACTGTCACAGCTGGTCTGAAGTCAGCCTGACCTCAGTGTCTACAATAATGACCAACGGCTGCGCTGTCAAGATCACAAAAATAACTTCGGTCTCTGTTCCTGCTGTCGTTCCAGCCCGTTGCTCTTTTATTCTCCGCTTTGAAAGTTTTTACACAATATGACCAAACCATCACGCCAGCATTCTGCACGCTGCCAGCGTTCCCATCTGAAAGTCTTTGGAGATTTTGAGTTGCAATATGAAGATAATCCTCTCAAGGGATCTGGAAAATTGACGAGCCAAGCTGTTCCTACTTTCATCTATAATGCCTCAGGATGTTTCGTACCTTCTATAGATCAAGAATCTTTATTCATAAGCAGCGTGTTATGAGTTTAATACACTTCACTGTAGACCTTCACCATGAACCCACGAGAAGATCCGCCTGCAGGGTCTCAGTCTGGATATTAGCTTCATGTGAGAAGATCAAGATCATCTTTATTCAGAAACAAAATACACCCTTAAATATAACTTTTTTTTTTAAATCAAGCATAAATCTTGACATATATTTAATATTTAAAGATGCCGTAGACTGTAAAACTGTATTTATCTAGACATAGAAGAATAATAAGAGTTCTGTACATGTTAATGACATATTGTGAGCCTCAAACACGATTATTTCCCAAATTCGTAATAATGATTTATAACTTCAGCTTTCGAGTAAATTTCTTGTTTTGACTATTCATGTTATTTGCATTTTTTTATGTTTCAAACATATATGGCGATGGAGAGGCAAAAGCTCATTGTTTGTTTTGATTGTTTTATTGTTTTGCATGTTTTAGAATGTGTGACCTGACCCTGTCGGTTTTGTCTTTCTCTGATTCATTTCGATGGCTGGACAAATGATTATGATTACTGGATAGATGCAGACAGTCCAGACATTCATCCTGCAGGCTGGTGTGCTAAAACTGGTCATCCACTTCAACCTCCTGTGTGTAAGTATCATCATAATCTAACAGAGAAGACCCTGATCCATCATTAGCCCTCCTCCAAAACCTCCTGACTCTTCTTCAACCAAAATAAATCTTGTTTTAAGAATAATGAAAAACACTAAACAGATAATGATGTTCTTTCAAAACAAAAAGAAAAATGTTATCTCAAGCCCATACGTTCTCAGATAATGGCCAATCTAACAGCATGCTTATCAGCCAGCATATTTGTAAATAGACATCTAAGAGCTTTAAATGAGAGCCATTTTCCTCGAGTCATTTAGTGTAAAAATGAAACTGCCAGAGGTTTTATTAGAGCGAGAAATGGGAGAGCGTGGGAAAGGTCTAGCAGACCTCTGTAACCCTCTAATGTCAATACTGTATCTTCTGTTAGCCCTGGAGCATGCTGGGAAAATACTGGTGAACAATGAGCTTTTCTGCAGTTGCTCTTAGGAATGATCTTCCTTCCCTCATTCCCTTTCTCTCTGTGTCCATGGAAACGGATTGGTACAGAGTTTAGAAATCAGCACTAGCATCAGGATGTGAGCGTTTTACTGAGAGAGAGAGAGAGAGAGAAAGAGAGACTGAAGCCCTCTTCATGCACAGATTACGGAAAATACACAGAAAATGCATCCGGGATTTGTCCGGGATCGTTTGATATTTGGTTCATTCACACTGCCAATGATTTTCCAGAATCTGTGCATGCATTCACAAAAAAGACACGTGACGTATTTAAAGTCCTGCACTTGGTAGGTTTTTTCCACAGCGTTTGAAGTTTGCTAATTATCCATGATTTCTGTTTCGAGAAGTTTGCATACATTTTTTGTTGTGAATGTTGATTTGTGTTTTAATCCCTGTGTCAAAGATCTGATCCATAACTTCTTGTTGCGATGACACACGCGTCCTCACTATGGTACGCCGTTTATGGCATTGTTTCTGCCTCTTGTTCACACAGAATGTGTTTTGTAAATGTTACGGCAATGTTACCAGGTCCTCTTTACAGGAAATGTTTGTGTTCACACTGACAATTTTACAAACAATTTCTTGGGTAGGAGAGAGAGAGAGAAAGACAGAGAGAGATGTAATTTTTTTCTTTTACCTATAGTTTGTATAGTTGATGAAAGTGTCAACACACAACCTGGTCATCCATCTGTTAACAATGACACATGATACATTCACTGTAATTTGCTGTAATTATGCAGCTGGTTGTCAGTAACTTACTGTAGAAGATAAAGACTGAAAATGTTTCATGTTCATTTAACTTTGAACAACCTGTTGCCAGTAAATAACATAAATTTAACATAAGAGAAATTGTGTCAGATTTTTAAAAATATGTAATTTTGCTTTTCAAGAAAATTTGTCTTGTTTTAAAGAAATTTACAGCCGTACCAGTTGACGGCTTTTGTGGGAATGTAGATATCGGAAACATGACATTTGAGGTCAACAACATAAAATAGATGTTTTCATTTCTGTTGTATTAGTAATTGTTAATAGTCCTATTTATTTTAATATCCATAAACTGTAAATATGGCTAGTTGCATTGTATTATTTGCATTTATTACACGGCTCGTTGGAATGCTTGATTCTGATTGGCCAATCGTGATATTCTAAGGTCTGTTGTTCCCAGATAACAACCGCTCCAAACTAATAACAAACAGTAACCCGGATGCTGCAATTCATTTTGACAGGTACAGTTTAATATTACAGAAAAATAAAATATAAATATTTATTTTAATAACCTATATGCAATTATATTTACAAATAATTAAACCAAATTGCGTTTTTTGTGAAACTTGAACGTCTTATCTTAAAACCAAAAGTTAACTGGATTCCCTCACGGAAAGTCTGTATTCATTAAAAATTAGCAAATTAAATATTTCAAATCAATATTTAATGTTCCTTACCTTACTTATGAGGTAAATTGTTGTTGAATAAGTGGGATAATGTACAGGCACCAAGTTGTTATCGCGAAATAATCCCCTTCAGTGCAATTCAAGACCCTGCCTATACATTATCCCTTACTTATCATTGTTTTTATCTGCTGTTCATGACTCATCAATTTTTCAGCATAGATGTTTTACACAAATATGACACAGTTTGACAGTCATTCACAGTTACCTCAGTGATGTAGTTTTGGGTAAAACTTTAGGGAGTCTGTGGACTCTCATTATGTGTACCCAGCAAGCAATTTTGCTTTTAAAGGACATCTAATATCTGCCCAAACACAGGGCAGACTTCTAGGCTAAGACAAGAAAACATTTGGTCTGTCAGTGAAAATTTACTAAGATGTCTAACCATAGCCCAAACATAAATGAAATAAAATAAATCATTAAATGAGAGCAAACACCTTGTCATCACTGTTGACTTTGCATACATGATGGAATATCAGACATCTAACAAGTTATTTTGGCTAAACCACACGTAACCAAAATTCAAGTTTATTTTGGAAAGAAGTTGGTTACTCATAGCCGGACTATATCAGGTCTATAGTTAACATAGACGTTAACATGACCGCAGTTGTTTTCTAGGATACTGTGAGGTTTCAGGTTGACAGTGTGTTTGTGTTTCTTCATAGCTTCTCAGGACATGTTTGAGGTGTCTGAACAGGGTGGTTGTCCAACCCCAGGCTGTCGAGGTGTTGGACACATCAAAGGAGCTCGATACTCTGGACACCACAGGTAAGAGTGTATAGCCCTCCTTTTCACACAGAGATTACGGAAAATAAACGGAAAATGTCCAGGATTTGTTTGGAATCGTTTGATTTTTGGTTTATTCACATTGCCAATGATTTTCTGAATTCTGTGCGTGCATTCACACATGCCGTAAAGATCCCATAAAGACATGTGACGTATTTTGTAAGTTTGCTAATTATTTGTTCTCTCAAGAAATGTACATGAATTTTACTGTCAACTTGTTTATGCAGATTGTATTTTATAAGCTTGATCATGGTTTCTGTTTAAAGTGATTTAAGACTTTTTATAACAAATGTCGAGTAGCCTACATTAAAATGATGCGTGAACCTCTCAGCTGGCGGGTTTCCTTTGATTTCGTGTGCATTCAGGTATGCGCTGAATTTCTCTTCGCTCTTGCCCTGAGAGTGTGCACACAATTTATATCTATTCAATCACTTCCATGCAATTGTTTTATCTTTCCCGAACTGTGTATGCGCTCAGACTGCGTCCTCTTGTGCATTTGCAAACCCATCAGCTCTCGCGTGCTCTCTGGAAGGTGGCGCTTTGGTCCGCAACTGAACAAAAACAGTCTCTGTGCATTGCGCTGGGTGCAGAGTGCTTATGGGAGTTGTAGTTTCCCAGTGTCGCATTGCGCATTGTTTATCATTTCGCATAACTTTTAAGAAAACTACAATTAAAAAATTATATTCAATCTGCCAAAGTGGCTAGTGGGATTGGCTGTCTTACCCGCCACAGCCGAAATCTACCCGCATTTGGCGGGTTGACGGGTGTTAATGTCAAGCCCTGTGTACAGTAATTATAAATGATCAATTATAAATTAAATTCACAAAAAGCAAGATGTATTCCCTTTGTCTGAGGGTTTGCATTAATGGAAAACGTTTTGCAAATGGAGATAGAAGTCAAAATAGTTTTGGAGGTAATAGACAGCAGCTTCTATATGTCACGAGTCAAAAAAACCCATCTAGAGGGCAAGATATCCATCATAATAAACTGAATTCATCTTCTCAGTTTGTGTTTATCTGTTGGAGGTGTGATGGGATCTTCCGAAAGGTCGAGATATAACCAGCTGTATTTGATTAAAGATTTTAGTGAGTGTTGTGAGGAGCATCAGTAAACCATCTCTTAATGTCACATATGAGCGTGTTTGCTTTAAATACTGAATTATTATCAGAAGACGGCTTGAGCGTGGGCTGATCAGACACATGCAGGATGAAGTAGAAGAGACGTCTCTTTCTCTTGTTTGGTTGCTGTGGTTAAAGCTTTGGATGTACCAATACCACTTTTTTCATTTCCGATACCAGAATTCTGAGTATCCGACGATACCTGCCGATCCGATACTGTGTTTTTCTCAAACTATTTCAAATTGCACAAACACAAAATGTTAAATTTGTGAGTGCTTTCTGCTACATGTAGTATAATTTTAAATGTAAAAACCGCTTGTCAGTAACAACCACAGGTAACGCACAGTATCGGAATTCGATCTGTCCTGTTAGTCCAATATCCGATCCAGCAAAAAAGGCCCAGAGTCACGCAAAATGTAATAAAGAACTTCAATATTTAATAACTACCCAGACAATAAAAATAGCAATTAATAGATTTGTTTAAAAATTCATTAATTAATCTATAAATAAATAGACAAAGTTACAAAAAAAATTGACATAGAAGTCAACAATTTACAAAAACAACATAAAACACTCAATAAGTTCATCATTTTAAATTGCATTTATAAATTCTTAATTAAATAATGGAATTTCAAAATGTATTTCAAAAAGCGATTTAAAAAGAGAAATAAATAACTGGATTTATAAATTGAACTACAAATACAGGTTTAAATTAGGCATTAAAAGGGCATTTCCATTTAACATTTCTGTTTTCATTTTCCCGATGGTTCTCCTTATTCTTTTTGCTATTCGATTTGCTTTTCATTTTAGCCTCTTTATTTAG
The DNA here is from genome assembly GCF_027580225.2 of Misgurnus anguillicaudatus. NCBI lineage: Eukaryota > Metazoa > Chordata > Actinopteri > Cypriniformes > Cobitidae > Misgurnus > Misgurnus anguillicaudatus. The sequence continues at coordinate 8,818,979 of NC_073354.2, forward strand.
CTTTTCCGCGACTCTTTGGGTCCTTGCAAATGGTCAAATGAGAAATGCAAATTAGCTATGGCCAGGTGCATGTAACAAGCTCGCTGATTGGTTCTGATTGTACGTCATGCGCAGATTAATAGATCTCGGATGAGGACCCAAAGAGTCACGGAAAAGCTAAATAGAGAGGCTAAGACGAAAAGCAAATCGAATAGCGAAAAGAATAAGGAGAACTATCGGGAAAATGAAAACAGAAATGTTAAACGGAAATGCCCCTGTAATTTAAACCTGTATTTGTGGTTCAGTTTGTAGGTCCAGTTATTTGTTTCTCTTTTTAAATCGCTTTTTGAAATACATTTTGAAACTCCATTATTTAATTAAGAATTTGTAAATGCAATTTAAAATGATTAACTTATTGAGTGTTTTATGTTGTTTTTTTAATTGTTATATTACTTTGAACTATTTATTAATGGATTCATATTTCATTTCTACATTATTTTTATAATCTTACTTTTTATTGCCTAATAAAATGTTGCATAATGTTTTTTTTGTAACTTTATCTATTTATTTATAGATTAATTAATGATTTTTTAAACAAATGTATTAATTGCTATTTTTGTTGTCCAGGTAGTTATTGGATATTGAACTTCGTTGTTACATTTTGCATGATTCTTGTGGTCCTCCATACAGATTGGCCCCAATACCGATCCCAAATATCGGATCAGTGCATCCCTAATTAAAGCTCTCGGCTGCTAACCGGAAGCTTTCTGCTTTAAGCTTTGTAAGAGACATCAGCGTTGTGTCCTTGAGCTCTGGACACTAAGAAATATTTAATCCAAGAATGAAAAATGTTGTATAAGATAGAGATGACGTTGCCTTTGATAAGTCTTATGTTGACATACTGCTATAAGGTTGGAGCTTCTAATGGCACATATAGGCATCAACTGTTGTTATTCATTTACAAAATATAAATCAAAACAAAATCAAATGACTTTCATGATTGAATCCAATGCAACTACTAAATAACAATAAAAGCAAGTTATGTTTGTTAAATGACACATTTCAGTGCTGTGGGTTGCCCGTATTCCGACATCAATCTTAATAAGGACTCGGTTCTTCCTGATCGCTTGAGCGGAGAGATGCCGGGCACTGGAGTGGGTCGCCCACGCAGAGCCGAACCGTGCCCTGACAATCCTGCTAACACTAATGAGTGAGTGTTCAGTTCATCCCTGTTCTTCTGAAACACAGATTCAAACGCATGAGAAATAATGTGATTCAGTCATTTAAGATGAGAATATTCTGCTGCTGTTGATATGAAATAAGATTTATAAAAAATGTGGAAATGTAATGAAAACAGAATTACTTTAGAGCGTTTGTGGAAAAGAGTTAAAGACAAACATGTAATATAATGCCATTGTTTTGCTCTCTGTAATTTATATCGAGCTCAGTATAGAGTAGCACTTGCTTGTGTAAATAAATTAGCATAAATAAGAATATTTACACTTTAGATTTGCCTACCAACACCTGTTGGGCTTGTGATAAAACTGAAGACTTTGTCAAGTCGTACACCTCTAAAAACGTGTGCATTTATCACTGTCTCTCTCCAGAAAAGCTGTCACTTCTGCCCCGGCTTACCCGGATAAACCCAGCACAGCCAGCGCTGCCATGGAAACCGCAGTTAAGAAGCCTGTGGGTACAGAAACCAAGCGAAGGTTAGAATCAGTCTCTCAGTGTCCGTCATAAATACATGTGAACTGTTAAAGTGTGTCCAGCCCAAGCTGATGTGACCTTGCAAATCAAACCCAACTCTCTGTATTTTCAGACCGCTCATATATTATTAAATTTAAATTCCTGAGGTTTTCTTAAGCACCTCACTTTTATCCAGTTTGACTTACAAATGAGAAAGCATTTAATATTTTGTCTAAATGTTGTTCTGAAGGCCACTGTCAGTAACTTATATTTAATGTGTAAGGAAAAAAACACCTGTTGGCCCAATGGTGGAAACTAGTCGGCATGGTGAAGGGTCTTTCTTTGCACATTCGGTCTTTTCCGGGGCTTAAAGGTGCAGTGTGTACATTTTAAAAGGATCTTTTGACCGCAATGCAATATAATATAGATAACTATATTATCAGTCGTGGATAAAGGCCTAATATAATAAACTGTATTGTTTTTATTACCTTAGAATGAGCTGTTTTTATCTACATACACCGTGGGTCCCCTACATGTAAGCCGCCATTTTGCATTGATAGGTTTCTACAGTAGCCCTAAATGGACAAACTGCTCTACAGAGCGCATTTGTCACTACGTTGTCTCAGATGATGACATGTCTGTGCTGTGACGGCTATCGTAGCTTCTCTATGTGCTTCGAAAGGGAGGGGTGCAATTCGCAACCTCAACACTAGATGCTGCTAAAATCTACACACTGCACCTTTAATGATGACGTTTTAACGTTACGTAGTTTAGGTACCGTATTTTCCGGACTACAAGTCGCACTGGAGTTTAAGTCGCATCAGTCAAAAATGCATTTTGAAGAGGAAAAAACATATACATGTATAAGTCGCACTGGACTATACGTTACGTTTATTTAGAAAATGATTTCACAAAATCCAAGCAGAAGAACAGACATTTAATCTGGAAAGGTACGTTATTTAACTAAACAACAGCACACAGAACAGCAGGCTGAATAGATGTCTGTACATGTTAAAGTAACGTAAAAAGTTATTTACATGATACACAATAGCATACAGAAAATACCTGGGAGGCTGAATAGGCTAAATTAACACAACAAGCCAATTTAAGTTCAAAAAGGTCCCAAAGTCATTCCGCATCACTGAATACATTGAATTACATAAATACAGGTTCGGTCTTTTCCGGGGCTTAAAGGTGCAGTGTGTACATTTTAAAAGGATCTTTTGACCGCAATGCAATTTAATATAGATAACTATATAATCAGTCGTGGATAAAGGCCTAATATAATAAACTGTATTGTTTGTATTACCTTAGAATGAGTTGTTTTTATCTACATACACCGTGGGTCCCCCTACATGTAAGCCGCCATTTTGCATTGACATGTTTCTACAGTAGCCCTAAATGGACAAACTGCTCTAAAGAGCGCATTTGTCAATATGTTGTCTCAGATTATGACATTTCTGTGCTGTGACGCTATCGTAGCTTCTCTATGTGCTTTAAAGGGAGGGGTGCAATTTGCATCCTTACCACTAGATGCTGCTAAAATCTACACACTGCATCTTTAATGATAACGTTTTAACATTATGTAGTTTAGGTATCGTATTTTCCGCACTATAAGTCACTACGGAATATAAGTCGCATCATTCAAAAATCCATTTTGAAGAGGTAAAAACATATACATGTATAAGTCGCAATGGACTAATCGTCACGTTTATTTAGAAAATTATTTCACAAAATCCAAGCAGAAGAACAGACATTTAATCTGGAAAGGTAAGTTATTTAACTAAACAACAGCACACATAACAGCAGGCTGAATAGATGTCTGTACATGTTAAAGTAACGTAAAAAGTTATTTACATGATACACAGTAGCATACAGAAAATACCTGGGAGACCGAATAGGCTAAATTAACACAACAAGCCAATTTAAGTTCAAAAAGGTCCCAAAATCATTACGCATCACTGAATCCATTGAATTACATAAATACAGGTTCGGTCTTTTCCGGATCTTAAAGGTGCAGTGTGTTCTATATTTTTGACCAAGTAACACTCGAATAATGAAAGTTTTTTAATTTAAGTTCCTTTTAACTTGTTCTGAAATGATGACAAATCTTTCTGACTAAAAAGAACTATCCAGCATAATTTAGCCAAAATAATGATTTATTCGTTTTCATACTTTATAGATACACATTAATTTATCTACTAATATACTATTGAAAATGCCATTAATAAATATTCATTGACTTCTGTACAGGTGCATAAATATTGTCTTCATTTTAATTTCTTTTAGACACTGTTCTGTATTTAAAATCCTTAACCGCTGCTATAAAAAAAAAAAAAAAAAGGTTTGACTATCAGTCGTCTATGGCAAAATCTAACGGATCAGATTCGACTATGAAAATCCTTAGTCGAAAACAGCCCTAATTTACTGTCTAAGGGGTTGTGCACACCAAAACTTTTAAACGCGGCTGAAAACGCCTGGACCATGCCGAATGCCAGCTGTTTTTTTTAGCTGAGTGCCAGCTTTCTTCAGCTGAGCGCTTTGGTAGCTGTGATACTTTAGCTGTGAGCCGGTTGGTTGATGTGGTAATGCCCCACCCCTCCTCCACTGTGATTGGACAGCCGTGTGAGGACTGACATTGATGAGCAGAGCTTTTCACTCAAAGTTGAATATTTTTAAACTCTCTGCGATCAGCGCGAAACGCAGAAAAACTGCCGAGCGCTGGTTTTCAGCGCGAAAGAAAACCGCTAGATGCTGGCTTATTTGATAACCGCCGAGCTTCCGTTGGAAACAATTGAAAATAGGCGTAAAAGTTTTTGTGTGGACGCCCCCTAAGGCTGCATCTCAAATTGTCAAACAACTTGCTAGGCCAAGGGTCAAAAATTACACGTTGCGTTAATCGCATGTTAATAAAATTTGTGTCGTTAAAATTAATTTACGTTGACAGCCCTAATTTTTTCACAATGCGTATTGTTTTTCAAGCTGCTTTACAGAAAATTATACTTTAATGTTTTTTGCCCCCGGTGAGCAGCCGAATAATGATTGATCTCGACCTCCCCTGCCATTCTAATGAATGTACACACCAAATATCATCTTATTGCATACTATGTCTATATAAGCTATGTGTACTTTGAATAAATAACATTATGGAACTTAGGTTAAGTCTTGAATTGACTGTAGTGATACAGGCAGTTTTCAGTGAAGTTCATTGTTTATTATGAATTACTGGAGTGATGCAGCAGTTTTTCAGTTTACTTTTGTAAACATTTGAATCAGAATATGTATCTTAACTTTCTCAAGTGGGAAATGAAGGTGTGCTGATATTATTCACACTTCATTTGTCACACTGCAGACAGAATGTCAGGTCGACCGCATTGCATTCTAGGCTGTATTAATAATAGTACTCCAAATATAGCCACTATTCCTGTGTTTTATTCTGTAGGGCTCCTCCCTATGCCCTATTCCCTTCAAAGGGTTTACCCTCCAAAATGATGGATGGAGGCTGTAGGGGACAAAAAAATGCTTAAAGGTTTATCAATGTGAAGTTTCTATATTGTTCTTCAAAGGTTTTCATTCTGAAGGTCTATTTGAAGTTGCCAGTTCGGGTTAAAGCGACCCTTTAATGGCGGCCATTACTGTTCTCATTCTCAAGTGTGGTATACTGTATTTAACACATGCCATACTTTGATGATCACATGATAATCTCATGTTTTCTCAGGGTTGGCAGGCCGTGTAAAGTTCGGAAGATCGAGGAGCCAGCACAGGAGGAAGAAGCTGAGAGCGAGAGGTCATCGGTCATTGAAACCAAAGGTAAGACTATCTACGCCATACAGGAGTGATTATTCATCTACATTGTACTTGTGATTTAATGTGATATGGTTTGAGTCAGTCCTGTAAAGTTCAGTCTTGCTCCTATTGTCTCAATATTCATGTCTTGCCTTTTTCAATTCAGTGTCTCATTACAGTGAAGAGATGTGATTCAAACAGTGTTAGGGTTTGTTTCTCACCTGATATAAGCATTCATTTGTGACAGTTACAGCTGTTAAAGCTCTAGCTGAGAGCTGAGTCTTAGCTTTAACATTTCCAATGCTTAGTAATACACCGACATCAGTGTTCACTGTTCAGTCAGTAGAGAATATAAAAAACTGAAGATATCAGCTTTTCTCCTGCTGTTTGCTGTTATCTAGATACAGTACAGGACCTGATTGAAATCTTTACAGTCATTACACTAGACACAGTGCGAGACGTCATCACTATCAGAATGTATGTTTGGGGTCTTAACCTACAGCTAACAGAAGAGGGATTTTGAATTAATGAGATTTTAAGGTGGGTGGGTGACTCAGCACGATGCCACAAAAAATAGAAACCAAATGCTTTAAAACATGGGGATGCTGTTAATGTTGCTATGGTGTTTACACGGAAGAGATATAATGCTCCCCAAAACCCAAAAACACATTAACATAGATTTAAAGAGCCTCTATTTTCCTTTTAATGAGTTTACATTTCTTTTGGTGTGTAAATGTGTGTACATGTTAATTATTTGCAAAGTTACAAATTCTACGATTACGCAATTTATCGTCTCCAACTGAAATCTCTTTTCTTGGACTACAATGAATGCAAGGATTATATGTAACAGTTTACTTCCATAACGAGTTGACTTGGACTCGATACACATCATAATTGACTCACAGCCTGTAAGTAGTCTTCGTTTTCATATTTAAAGAATTTACAACTTCCAAATATGGGAAGGAATGTCACATTTCCAGAACACATTTGAGGTATTCGGCCAGTCACAACGCACTGGCCAATCGGAACACACTGTGCTTTTTAGAATGGTGAGCTTTGTACAAATGAACATGTTTCAGAGAGGCAAGGCATAGAGGAGCAACAATAATGTACGGTATGTGGAAAACACATAAATACACAAAATAATGTTGTTTTCAGCAACATCATAGGGGCTCTTTAATGTTTCTCTCAAATATCAATAAAAGTATATTGATGATATTGTAATTCAGCACAGAAACTGTGACTCTTTAAAGGGAACTTTCAATAGCAAGGGAATATTTTCAGATTTTTGCATAATATCATTGCACCTTCTGCAGCCATGGTACGGCAGCAAAGTCCTTGGTTATTATGCCAGAATGAGAGTATAGTTCCTAGCCGTATTGGCCTAAAAAATCTCAAATTTTAATTTTCCGTCAATCTTAGTACACGATATAACTATGGAAGAGTCAAGTTTTAAATAGGAAAAATAATGAAACTCTTTGGTTATTTTTAATGCGATGCTAATGGTCTAATCAGATTCAATGGATTATGCTAAGCTATGCTAAAAGTGCTAGCACTAGACGTGGAGATCAGCTCAATGGATTCCAAAACTGTAAAAATCTAATGTTTAACTCTAGGGGAGCTGGAAAATTTGCATAGTTTAAAAAAAAAGTGGAATGTCCCTTTAAAAGTTTTTCTAGTTATTTAGGTTTGGTTTTAAGGGCATCAATTCTGCACCCAGGAAGCTCATGAGCGTAGTGTACATGATGATTTAGGTGCATCAATTCTGCACCGGAATGTGCATAGAACTCCGGTCAAGCACAAAATTCCCAAAATAACCATCTGCACACTAAAGCTTTTTTACTATGACAGTTTTACGCAATTAAGAAAAAAATATTTAGCATACTTAGTTGATCAAACGTACCTATTATATGTTCCCCCAAACACTGCCATGATTAATATTTACTAATGTTTAACGAAATCCGCGCCCGCAGATTTCCACGGAGAACTCTGCGGAATTCCACGGATTTAATGGCCGTGATTGACAAGCACACATAAACAGTGACCATAACCATCATTGACGACAAGCACGCACACATACATAGCCTTGCGCGTTTGTGAGCGGCATTGACAAGTACATAAACCCTGCGCGTGCTGTTTGCTGTGATTGTTTTTAATGATAGAGAGCACAAACCATTTGATATTTGAGATGAAATAAAACTTACAGTTAAGTTAAGCAGATCTCACTTGTCCCTGTCGTCTATGTGACGCGACAGTCAGCACTCAGCACATCATCATTTCAAATTCGTTTACAAGACAAATGCTCTTGTTATGTTTAATATAAAGTTTACATTGCGTTGTAAAAATGATGAAATTATCTTCATACATGCTAATTCATAATGAGAACGTATTAACATAAGCTTTTTTATTCTGCTATAATATATAACACTATAAAAAATAATATATGTCATTTTATATACAAACTATAATTCTATCTTGACATGGTTCATGTTGGTCCAGTTTTATTTAGAGGATTCATTGGTTTGGTGTATTCATTTTCACTGTAAGCCTTTAAAAAGTGATTATTTTAGATGAAATTTTGTAATATTTATAGCTTAAATTCTCTGATATCTTCTAAAAACATTTAAAATCATTCCACAGATTTTTCCAAAAAATTTCCAGAGAAAAAGCAAAAAAGTCAGCGGATACCTTCTGACCATTTAAAATGATACTAGACGTATCAAAAAGCACAATAGTATCGGGCAGATATCGGTATATTTTTGCATAATATATGTGCGTGTACTGTGTCTAATAATTGTGTATATTTAACCACACACACATTCATATATTCATTTCAGAATTGTTTTACTTATATATAATTGTTTTAAATTTATTTTTAATATAAAATATATAAAAATATAAATAAATATATATAAACATATAAATGTTTCTTAAATACATACATGAATGTGTGTGTATTTATTTATACATAATAATTACACACAGCACATACTCATATATTATGCCAAAAATCACTTTTATTTTGTATGCGATTAATCGCGATTAATCTTTGCCCAGCACTAAAAAAAACATATCCAAGGTTGTAAACCAGAATGACACAAAGCAGAGTTACACCGCGGTGTTTATTATTTTTAAATAATTCAAAGGACCAGAGTCAATTATTCCTCTTGTACCACGGTTACCACACTTTTATTTTGTATGCGATTAATCGCGATTAATCTTTGCCCAGCACTAGTTTTTTGTCTAAATAATTCAACTGCCCATCGTGAAAAACAATATTTGTTATCAATGTCATTAGATTTGCTCTAAAAATGTTGGGTTGTTTTTAAGCCAAGGCTGAGAAAATATTTGACAGAACACATGTTGGGTTATAAATAAATCTATGTTGGGTTGTTTCAACCCATGGTTGGGTAACAACAACCCAGCATAGGTTTATTTACTGTGTTTACCCAGCCTTGGCCTAAACACTACCCGGCATTTTTTAGTGTGTTGTTGTTGCTATGTGTGTGTATTTTATGAAACCTTGCCAGGTTTATTCAATAACACTTTTTAAATGCAATAAGCGCTGTGAAACATTGGTTTACAGTGAATTTACTCTGCTCCACATCTAACAACAACATCCCACAGCTCTTCTAAATTCAGTGTTAACCACAACTTCACATGCAGGCTATTATTGCGTTATTCATTACATAATGAGTAATAGTTTAATAACTAGGGCTAAAAACAGTTAAATGAAAACTTAAGTCCTTCAGTCATCCTGAGAGAATCTGAATGTTATGATTCACGTCTGTCTGTGGTTATTATACTAATTCATCACTTTTACATAAACAGTCATTTAAAGAAGACAGAGCCTCAATAACTTCATTTTATAAATCAAACAAAAAGTTCAACATCTGTCTTCATTTTGAAAGTGAATGCATATCATTTTGAACTTGAGGTGTCTTCAAACAGGTTTATTTGAATAAGGCTGATATATGATGGAGTAGACGTGCGCTGTTTGTTTTTTAGTCATTGTGACGCACGCCGGTCAGAGAGATTGCTGTTAAATTCCATGAAACACTCTCAGATATCTGCATTTATTGAATTTCCTGTTGTTTATTAGGAAATGATTCATACTGTTATGGCAGCTGATGACATGGACAGTGGCTATTATCAGAAACTATTCATGTAATTATATAATTCACATGATCACATGATGACTACAGGCGGCTGCTGATGTGAGAATCACAAACACCACAGCACCCATCCTCAACACATGATCTAATCTAATCTAATCTACTTAAACAGGTGTATTAAAAAAGTGGATTCACAAATATAATATTTGTTGTGATAGTGCAGCTCTCCACAGATCTAGAAATATTGTTTAAAAAGAAATGCTTGTTGCCAACCATTGGCAACCGTGAACACCTGACAGTTTACAGTCTATGACGTGAGGGAAGAGATGTGTTGATTCTTATTTACGTTGTAACTATAAACACCTCGTATTTGTGTTTTAAACAAATCTGTCTGATGTAAATGTGAAGATTATTTTGGACAGTACTGTAGGGACACGTTGACACTGGATTTGTTTTATTTAGCTCGGATAATATCTGCCTCTCTGCTTCAAAGACGGAGTCTGTGGGTGCGTTTACATGCTTACGTTGATTATGTTTAATAAACTGATGACGTGTGAGGTCATGTAAACGCGTAAAACAGGTTTCTTTTATTGGGGAAAACCCATAAACGGCATAAGCAAAAAACGATCGGCACAGGTTGTTTTTTGCTTATTACCTCGATATTGTGTTGCATGGAAACACTTTAACTGCAGTTTTGTTCATGTGCGCATGTCTCCGCGTGTGAAACATAAACGTAACACGTGGAAGTAACGCATAAAGCTTTGTTTATACTCGCGCTTTGGTCCGCAACGCAAGCCTCCGTGGATCCCGCACGCGTCTCACCAAACGAACGAGGAATAGTTGACGCGCTCGCTGTTGCGCCGCATTCACACGGGGCGAAAGCGTTAACGCTTGATGGAAGGCTTGTCTGAAGCGTGACCAACAGCCAATCACCGTGGCCGCAGCACATGCTCCGGTCTTCCATAAACGTAATTGGCTGCTCTGCCTAGGTTATTTGTATAAGGCAATCTGATTGGCTGACGCTCGCATTGCCGCTTGAAAAGTTGAGAAATGTTCAACTTCTGCCACGAGCAATGGCAGTGACGCAATTCGGTTTTCCAAGGCTTGACGTCACCCATTAAAAGTGAATGGGAAGCGTCAACGCTTACGCCCCGTGTGACGGTGCATTCACAAGGGCGTAAGCTTTAACGCTTCCCATTGACTTTTAATGGGTGACATCATGCATTGCCGAACTGAATTGTGGATCTGGCCACTGTGTAGCGCCCACTGTGATTGGCTGTTGGCCACGCTTTAACAATTTTACTAAACAAACAGTACAGACATATTAAGGTTTGTATTTTATTCCTCTTCCAGTGGTTCATTCAATACATATATAAACCAACCATTCTGAATCATGTAAAATAATTTGTTTTAAAGTGCAAAGTTTCCATACTTTACTTCCAGAGTGTCAGATAAATATATACATTGTTTTGCTTGGATTGATCAAAGAGATACGTCACAGGCTTGTCTGCTTGGACAGAATCGCCTCGAGTTCGGTCATTTTCGGATGCGGAGCCGCGCGCACAGTTACAAAAAATGCCGTGCACACCTCCACGCGAAATGGGGTGCCGCGCACACCAACGCGCCCGTGCGGACGTGGCTAGTATAAACATAGCTTAACAGTCGCTGCTCGACTCATGCATTTGGCAGAGAAACTGCAAAAATTAAAGCACATGTTGCATTTACAGGTTCTGCAGACATGAGAAGAGATATAATAGCAAAAGTGGGTAGAGTACCCAAAATCTGTACTCAAGTAAAAGTACAAGTACTTATACAAATCTGTACTCAAGTAAAAGTACAAGTACTTATACAAAAATGTAAGAGTAAAAAAGTATTAGATGAAAAAACTACTCAAGTAGTTAGTTACTCGTTACTTCCGATCTGAGAAGTAAGCGCAAAAGCACTGAATTTCAGACTACTTGGAGGGTTTTCACAAACCTCTCCTTAAAAGTCTCATTGTTCTGCTTATATACAAGTAAAGCAGCCTATCTCAGTCCTGCAATGGATACATTAACATCACATAACGTGTCATTTGAGAAAAAATCTCAAACACACACACACACACAGATGTTTTTCTGACGGTTAACTCTGTATTTATTTTCATGTTCACAACACAAATTTGTCAGCATCTGCCTTTAAACATGCAAACAATAAACTAAAAAAGAATGTGTGTGTCTGTTTGTTATCATGTTTTTATATGAATAGGTTATTTCCATTGCCATGAAAGTGCAATTACTGAACATAAACAGTCAGGAGCTTAATAAAAATGATCATTTCAGAATTTCATATGGAACTTATCTGTTTGTGCAAATCTATGAAGGTATATTTGGTGCAAAACAACTGCACACCCGTGACAGTGGAATTTGTATTTGTAGAGATTATCCACACATGTGTATCAGTAAATTTGAAGTCACAGATGAAGAGTTGCAAACTTGTAGATTTTTTTTCTTTCCCTCAAATACAACATACCAGTTACACATTCACAAATCCTTCAGTGCAGCTGCACAAATCCCATTTTACAAATCACAGATTAAGAAACTCATACGCTCACATTTTTTGCTACAATTGCTGCAGTAAATATGGTGCAAAACCTGCTTGAACGCCTGCATCAAAATATGTGAAGTCACACACACATTTTGTACATTTGCAAATCAGTTTGTGCATCTGTGCAATGAGGGTTGCATGTGTACAATTTTTTTTCACAAATATTTTTTTGTGATGAAGTAACTGTAAAAGGCAAACATCAGTGTGTAAAGTGTGTCATGTTGTCAGTGTCCAGCACACCGCTCATGAATCATCTGCTGTAAACGGGTTTCACCAGTAACTCTAGATAAATGTGCCGCATTTGGCTTTTTGAGCCCTTAAAAGGTCACTGTATGATCGTTTCATATCGCTTCACAAATATAAAATGTCTTCTGCAAAGCTCTTGGTAGTTTCCAGATGACATTTCATTTTAAAGAAGTTGAATTTATTCCAGTCTTAAGTTTTTAAAGGTTAACATTTACACTTTTTCTTAAATAGAGAAGTCAATGGTTGTTGTTGTATGTCAATGGTTTGTCTGTGATATTAGCTACTTAATTTCATGGTTATTTAATAAGCAGTTTTTTTGTAGTCTGTAGTGGCTGTCAGCTATAAGCTTCAACAACATGCACAAAATCTGTATGAAGCAGCTGCAAAGAGGCTATTTGCTGTAGATATATTCATTTAAGGGATGCTGAATATATGCTCGGTGAAATACTAACATATTGTCAGACCAATCCAAATAGGTGTTGCAAAGATCAAAATTTAGATTTCTCTTATTTTGAGGTTTGTGATTACTCTAGTTTTTATTTTTCCTCATTATGTGTCATTGGGGTCAATACACAAATCTCACATCAGCATCACTTCTACAGAGTTCAGCCGCCTCCAGTTTACATATAACCAAATGATAGTTTTCATAGTTAATTAATGTTTTTTTAGTGTAGTCAGTGATGGGGACAGATGACTATAATGTGAAGGACAGATGAGACATTCTGCAGTGTGGGACAGATGTTTGTGTGAACAGTTTTGTGTTTTGTTGTTTCAGCTTTTATTCACATACACTGTTATTCAGTCAGAATATCAGACAGATCAGATTGGAATGATGTTGTGTTTGCCAGATGTTTTATTTTTGTTTAATTACTACTGATGATAATCACTGATAACTCTTCAAACATGGGAAGTACAAGCACATTCACATGAATTCAAATATATATATGTAAACATCAAATCAATCACATGACTTAATGATTTACTGAATTTTGTATGACACAGCTCAGTATTTTCTCTCTGTTTGTCTTTCAGTAGAGTTGACCCTACAGCAGGCTTTGCATCGGTCGGTCTTCATGCCATGTTTCAGTTCATCTCCCAGTACACCTCAGTGTTGGGATCAGCACAGTAAACTCCTGCCAACAGTAGCCGGCATCACTGCCAGTAAAGTGGCATCATGGAGCGTGGATGAGGTAAATAATCTCTGATGATCATCTTATTATAATAGTTTATATTAAAATAGTTTATTTATACAAAAAAATTCCATAGCTGTCACTGGGGATGTACCTCTTCAAAAACTACACCTTTTTAAACTCTAAGAAAGTATGTGTTCATTTTATACACATTTTTTTGTGTTACGCTTTTAACACATTATGTGTAAATTTAACACATTATGTGTCATTTTGTGTTGAGTTTGTGTTAAAATAAAACACAAGTTGTGTTAAAATGAAACACAAGTTATGTTAAAAGTAACACAAAATGTGTTGTTTCAATAATAATAATAAAAAATCACAAAACATTTTTCACAAAAGTTTATTGCCTTCCAGAAAAAAAATGTTCTTTAAATATATAAACATACAATATATAAAATGAATGAACAGACCCTCTGCTTTGAAAAAAACGTTTGTTCTTTTTTATCACCTTTCAAATATGGGTAGGTTTCTTCAAAAATACAAAATTTTGCATAACTGCATTTTTGTGAAGGACATTTTTGGAATTTTTTCCAATTTGTTCGTTTCGAACAGAAATAGTATTTTAACGTTTCTGGTTTTCGGTTCAACCCTAAAGTTGAGGTTCCTGAACAAAAAAAATAAGTTTCCGAACCGGTTAATAACATTCCATGTTGTCAGCTGATAGACATACAAATGAGTACGCTAATCAATAGAACATTAAACTTAAATTATTAGTCTACACAGGGAGCTACACTGCGACCAAAATGGTCGCATATGCGACCTTTTGAACTGCCGTTGCGACCCTAATTTTTAATGGGTCGCAAATGTGCTACCTAATGTTTTAGACAATATGCTATGATTTACTATGAGCATTTATTAAAACATAAATGTGGATTTTAAGAATACGTTTTATAACGTGCTCTGAGCCATCAACACGTTGGCTTCATTTTGCGTGAAAGCACGTCGTGTCTCTCCCCATCAGTGTGCGTTTGCGTGCTCAGCTGTTTCTCAATGAATTGGGTGCGACGCGACGCAAGCGCAGTGTCTTCCATGTTTCTGAACTTGAGCAGAGCAGGTCTTTCTTCACTGAGGACGCGGCACCCGTATGGTTCCGGGTTTATATTTTAAATGGTCTGTCGGGTCCGGTTAGGTCCTAGTTTAATTACTTTGGGTCCCAAGTCTGATTAATATTGAGTTTATAACCCGAGTCGATCGGAAAACGGCCATGAGCGCTACCGCGCTAAAGCTTGAGTGCAGTTTAGCGTGCCTTCGGTTTCTATGGCGATGGTTCTTGTTACGACCACGCGCTGCGTTTTCTTTCTCACATGTTTTTAATAATCTTATTATTAATAAACCATATATTTTCTAAAACCATATCCATATTAAGTTTGCACAGATTGTAGCAAAAAAGCAGTGCTAATGTCAAGCCAATTGCACTGAACGAGCAAAGCAATAAGTCTGTCACCGGGACAGCAAGTAGATTTGAAAATAAAATAAGTGGAATAATATTATTGAAATAATAAGTGGAATAAGCTTTTTAAATCGGCAAGAGAGAAATAAAAAGATAGAGCAGAAGCAGTAAAAGTCCCTATTTAATAGAAATTATTACCATTATAACATCAGTCATAACATCAGTCACATTTATAATCTATAGACCTGCACTGTCTATTAATATACTATACATAGTATTGTATTATATTGAGTTGATAAAAGGGGTCTAATTGCTTCATATATCAGTGCAAAAACAGTAAGTGTTTTCGTGGTGCTTTGACAAACAGTGTCAGCTTTGTTAATGGCAAAGAAAGTTTGGAGTGTTTAGATTAATGAAATATAATGTGAAATTAATATTAATTTTCAATAAATCAAAGTATTGTGTTGTGTCACACATTATTAGTTCTTCGTCATATGTATAGTAGATCATTATTTGTCAGTGGGTAATGATTGCCCTTTTTACCGGTTACCACCACCAAGTAAATTTCAGATCTGTGGGAAACACTGACTGCAACGTTTAAGAAAACAAGGCGGCATGTGGTTTAAAAGATGGCAAGTAAAATAAAAAGCATATCTGTATGCAATACAGTTTCATTATTGTTCATTATTATCCAGAGCACCTTAATATAACTTGAAAAAAATATGTGCGACCAAATCATATTTTGCGCCAGTAACTGAAAAAGTTGGTAGCGCAAGTGCCACCAGTGGAAAAGGTTAGTGTAGTTCCCTGCTACATAATTTTCTTTATGTCTCTATCTTGTCATCAAACATTAAAAACGGCTACATTATGTAAGCGGCATAACTGTAATTCTGACATGCCTCCATTTGTTGTGTTCACTTAAACAAGTAAACACACACAAACGGAGGACGAATTCCAAACGGGGCTTCGGGAAGAAGATGCAGCATAAACAGTGGCTCCACATAAAGTGAAAATTATGTTGTTTTTCAGTGCTTTATTCGGCGAATTTATTTTATACATCCAGAGTTCTGATCTTTGAAGGGCATAGGGATAATCACGTTTGATTGGAGTTGGACCGGACACATTCAAACGCATGTGCGAAAATTGTTCACGTTAGCGCCTTTTTGCGGTTAAATTGTTTAAAATCACTTAAGTGTTAACATTTGCAAGCCTTTGAAACACGTGCAAATGATCAACTTTCACCCTATTTAAATCTGCGTAGTAATCCGCAAATCGCATGCGAGCTGAACCGTGGGTTGTGATCTGTACGGATCACGGATCAACTGCGATCCGTTACACCACTAATTAGTATTAAGAAATAAACATCTTGAGATACTTGGTAAACTACAATATTTACCTCTTATGATTGAGCATTAGAGACTTGGGCTTGAGTAGGGTACTTGCTCTGGTGGCAAGCTTCTCATTTCTCCAATGAGTCAACCATGACCGGAAGTAAACTTCACCAAGTCATGTTGCACAGAAATCTTGTCAAAGAACTGGAAAAAAAACGGTATTAACTGGTTACCATTATTTTCAATAAACGGTTCTGTTCCGGAACATATATTTTTGGAAAGTTTCTGGTTTCGTTTCTGTTCCATGCACAACATCAAAAGTTTCTGTTTTTTGTTTTCGTTCCGTGAACCGGTTCAAAGCCTTGCTTTTGAAAGAAATCAGATTCAGCAATCCTCAAAACATACACGGAGTTTGAACTCTTTGCCCTAAGGGAATACTTCCGGGTTTTATAAGTTGGGTAAGAGCGCCACCTGGTGGATAATAGCGAAAATACGAATTGCCGGAAAAACTCGTAATTGGCAGGGAAGCGTTTTTTTGTCATTGACGAGTATGGAATAACTCATCAATTGGCGGGGAAAGAGTTAATGGATACTGAACCTCCACTACCTCTACTGCTAATTGAAATGTTCCCGCAGCACGATAGAATGTTTTTTCTTTTTTGATAATTTCTTTCAATCGTCCCTGCATATGCATTAACCGCAGTGGTGGTTGAGACACCATTTGTGTTACTATGGTTATAAATTTACATTTACTGCCACCAACTACTAGATGACAAGTGTCCCTCCTCTCCCTTAAGATGTGTGTGTCACGTGCAGACCCATCAAACACAAACCTGCACAATAACTAAATTAAGCATTTGGATATTTTAACATTGTTGTTTAATAAAACCATGTGTTTATATGGTTTTGATTCTTTATTTGAATCAATTTTTATTCTCTCATAATTATTTTTATTTTAAATGTTTTTGCCCACTTAGGTCTATTTTTATTTCCAAAAAATATCAGATTACTTGATCATCATCAATTATCAAAATAATTGTTAGTGAAACCCTAGATTGGTTAAACATTACAAGATTTTGTGATTTCAGTTAACTAAAGGCTGTTTTCTATTCATATATTTCATCATAGAGACAGAGCGCAGCGCGTCACAACCTGAAAACCACGCCCACCGGGGGGGAAAGCAATCCAAGAGTCTCCATTGACTTTGTATTGCAAAAGGCCGCCTCCTTGTCATTTCTGGCTTATAACAAAAAACTGAATAATGCCTAAAAGCTGCTTTGGGACAATATGTACAGCTAACAAGCCAAAGAACACAGAAATACGTTTTTATAAGCTGTCGAGCCGTAAAACCCAGCCTTTAAGGAGAATAAAGTGGATCGCCGACTGCGTTTCCCCCTATTGGACGCAGTTTTACTAATAGGAGTACTATGAAAAGTTGCCTGTTTCCATTTCTGTGTCTAAACGCTCGTTTTTTGAAGTCGACAGCTTATAAAAAATTATTTATTTATTTTTTTGGCGTGTAAGATGTACACCTTGTCACACAGCAGCTTTTGGATATTATTCTGTTTTTAAGTTTAATCTGTAAATAAGTTTTTATAAGCTGTCGACCCCAAAAAACAAGCGTTTAAAGACACAAAAATGGATACAGGCGACTTTTCATGGTGCTTCTATTGGTGGAGCTGCGTCCACTGGGGGGAGGCGTGGTCGGCGATCCACTTTGTTGTCCTTGGAGGCTGGGTTTTGCGGCTCGACAGCGTATGGAAGCTTGTTTCTGGGTTCTTTGGCTTGTTAGCTGTACATATTGTCACACAGCAGCTTTTAGGCATTATTCAGTTTTTTGTTATAAGCCAGAAATGACAAGGAGGCGGCTTCTCGCAATACAAACTCAATGGAGACGGTTGGATTGGTTTCCCCCCCGGTGGGCGTGGTTTTCAAATTTGCATAACGGCGCTCTGTCTCTATTGTATGAAGCCTAGACTGGCATCAGGGAGATGGCTGACGCAGTCTCGTCCTTGTCTCCCCTTACTCCCTTCCTTTTGATGACGCTCGGTGGGTATTGATTTGTAGTGTTAAGCCCACTGGTCAGGGGCAGGACTCTAGTTCTTGTAAGGGATTCAGTGGGCCAACTTTCTTTTTTCTCAACATGTACTGTTTAGAAATAGTGATAACTTGTATCTTGTTATAGGCACCTTTTGTACAATTGCCTCCCTATG